>NC_138550.1:37587415-38892415 GCF_964273705.1 Natrix helvetica | reverse complement strand
AAACATTCTACATAGAAGTTAATGTCCAAGCAGGAAATAGACAAAATGTTATTACTGTGCTGTTGATAGAACTATTTTTTATATTTGATAGACAAAATATGGAACAAATATGGGATAATATAATCTTTATAAATGTGCTTATATTCGTTTCCCCAAAATAGTGAAAACTGTGGCACTAACTTTGAAAGTTTGTAAAGTTATTGAATGCTGTGTATTAGCTCTTATTTTATATAAATTCCAAACAGTAATTTATTAATACTATTGGCCATTTTTAAAAATTATTTGGATTATATACATTGGGAAAAAAGAGAGGGAACAGATCTGTGATATACTCAGTCATATGGTATATTTCCCTCCAATTGCCTTTACAGTGCATTACGATACTCTGTGGATATGATTATTTTTTTATCCACAGCTGCTCAAACATTGCCTTGAAGCAGCAAAATGATGTAAGTAATTATGTTGTAAGAAAAAAAAATACTTTGTGACACTTATTCTAGATCTCTAGGATTTTGTATTTAAATATTAATCATCGTTACAGGAGAGCAACATTGTTTTTTCTAACTCAATTTCTTATATAAAGTCATTCCCATGTCCTAACATAAATTAATGAATTAATAAAGTGATGTATCAAACAAAATTATATGTATAGGATCCCAAAAGATTTGGTTTGCTTTTTAATACTCTCAGTGATATTTTTTAAAGTCATAGCACATATAAATATTTTTATAAACTATAATTTCAGATGCATAAGATTATTATGTAATATTAAAATATATTGCCTAAGTAATTGCATTTTGTTTTTTTAAGATGCCTTAATAGTCACTCATTAAATGGGCACATTAATATACAGTATAATAAATAATTTTGAATGAACATTTAAGAAATCTCAGTGCTTTTTATATTAATAGAAAATCAATCTAGATTACAGATGTCGAGTTCGCAGCATCACATTGCTGTCACATGACATTTTGTGATGCTTTTCCTTCACAGAGCTCGGCTGGACATGGCCTGCATGTGATGCTTCTGGCCCATGGACCACCAGTTTCACACCCCTGGTAGATCATGGTGTAATTTAATATGCTTAAATATACACTGTGTTCTTTGGACTGAAAGATCTGTTAAATCTGCTATAATAATAACAAACAGCAAAGCATGAATGTGAAACGACATCAGTGAAAGTAGCAAAGAAAATAGGTGAGTTTAAAGTACTCTTTTCCCTTTATATTTCTTCATGCTAGTTTTTTATGTTTTTGCGGGTGTGGTTTATTTGATTATAGGCTAACCCTAGCAATTCATTAGATACTTCACAGAGGCAGAAACATTTCCTCAGCTGAATCAATTTTTAACATGATCCATCATGTCTTCCAGAGCTAACTTTGATTTTATGAACTAAATTTGAACAAAGAAAGATATACAAAGTTATGAAAAACGAAAACTAAAGAACCTTTTTTTTAGAAGTCCATATATTTCATGGAGAAAGAGAGAAGGGGAGGGAAGGAGGAAGGAAGGGAGGAAGATTTTAAGTATTTCAATAACTGCTATCCATAATTCATTGTAAGCAGTAATAGTTGAGTTTTGTTGATAAATGATTCTTTGCAGTGACGTGCAGTCAGGGGAGGCAGGGGAGGCAGAGCCTCACTGCTCTCATCATGAAAATATAAAAAAAATTACTCCAGGAAGCCGAGAAAGTGGCTGGGAGAGGCGCGCGGCTTGCTTTAGCCTCCCTGGACATCTCAGCAGCAGCCCCAAGTGTGCCGATCTCGCCATTTTTTACATCGGGCGAGCCCAGGATCCTTGCAAGGGGAATGGGACCTGTGCAGGAGGCTCCTCAGCTCCAGCCTCAATCAGCGCAGCCGCGGTCCCCTTCATCTTGCCTCAGGAAGGAGGGGAATGGGACCACGTGTGCAGGGGAAGGGGATCGCGGCTCTGCTAATCTGAGGCTGTGCGCTGAGGAGCCGCCTGCACATGTGGTCCCATTCCCCTTGCAAGGATCCCGGGCTCGCCCGATGCAAAAAATGCCTAGGTACCGGGTTTCCCCGAAAATACAACCAGTCCCGCGCTCACTGACCTAGGGTTATCCCAAAAGCGCCAAGTTACAGGAGCCGGGGGTGGGGGGAGCGCTCACGTTGCTTGCCGCCTTCGGTATACCGCTAGGTTGGGGAGTGGCGTTCTGTCCGGCCAGAGGGGAGAGTTGACGGGCGGCTGCTCTCTTGTGAACTGGCTTCAGAAGAGCCGGGCACAGCAGCAGCCGCCCGGCAAATCCCCTCTCCAGCCAGGAAAAGCGCCATTCACTGACCTGAGCAGCCGCCCGGAAAATCCCCTCTCCAGCTGGGAAAAGCGCCATTCACTGACCTAGGGGGTACCAAGCCCATGCGCAGCTCTCCCAGGCCACCGCTGCTGGCTCCTGCTGCCCGTCACTGGCTGCTGCTGCCCGCCGCCGCCCGCCGCCTCCCCGCTCCGTGCATAACTTCCAAACTCCAAAACTTCCAGCATCCTCAGTGCACAGCCTCAGATTAGCAGAGCCATTCACTGACCTAGGGGGTACCAAGCCCTTGCGCAGCTCTCCCAGGCCACCGCCGCTGGCTGCTGCTGCCTGCCGCCGCCGCCCCCCGCCGCCCCGCTCCGCTCCGCGCATAACTTCCAAACTCCAAAACTTCCAGCATTGGCCGCTCTAGGAGTGCTCTCTATGGTGGGCCGGCTGCTGGAAGACTCTGTCCGGAAAACTCTCTGTCCGGCAGCCGGCCCACCATAGAGAGCACTCCTAGAGCGGCCGATGCTGGAAGTTTTGGAGTTTGGAAGTTATGCGCGGAGCGGAGCGGGGCGGCGGTGGGCGGCGGCGGGCAGCAGCAGCCAGCGGTGGGAAGCAGGAGCCAGCAGCGGTGGCCTGGGAGAGCTGCGCAAGGGCTTGGTACCCCCTAGGTCAGTGAATGGCGCTTTTCCCGGCTGGAGAGGGGATTTGCCGGGCGGCTGCTGAGGTCAGTGAATGGTGCTTTTCCCGGCTGGAGAGGGGATTTGCTGGGTGGCTGCTGAGGTCAGTGAAAGGCGCTTTTCCCAGCTGGAGAGGGGATTTGCCGGGCGGCTGCTGCTGTGCCCGGCTCTTCGGGAGCCAGTTCACAAGAGAGCAGCCGCCCGTCAACTCTCCCCTCTGGCCGGACAGAATGCCACTCCCCAACCTAGCGGTATACCGAAGGCGGCAAGCAACGTGAGCATTCCCCCCACCCCCGGCTCCTGTAACTTGGCGCTTTCGGGATAACGCTAGGTCAGTGAGCGCGGGACAGGTTGTATTTTCGGGGAAACACAGTACCTAGGCATTTTTTGCATTGGGCGAGCCCGGGATCCTTGCAAGGGGAATGGGACCACGTGTGCAGGCGGCTCCTCAGTGCACAGCCTCAGATTAGCAGAGCCGCGATCCCCTTCCCCTGCACACATGGTCCCATTCCCTTCCTTCCTGAGGCAAGATGAAGGGGACCGCGGCTGCGCTGATTGAGGCTGGAGCTGAAGAAACTTCTCCGTTTGGGCTGCGCCCGTGCGATTGGAGCAACCACGTGGTTTGATGACGTCACCAGCCTCACCAGTCATAAACGTCACCGCACGTCACTGATTCTTTGTAATATTTTAACAACATTAATTCTGTGTACACTGTGTAGTTGGGACCAGTCTATGCTTAGGAAGATGTCAAAATCAGAAAGATGTTAAAACCAGAAAGATGGTAAACATCTGCAAGTCCCATTCCTTTTCCAGGGGTGGGATCCTATTGGTATAAACAAGCGGTTTGCTGACCGTGCATGCACAGTTTACAGAAAACTCACCTTCCGCATTCCTGCTGGCAAGGAAAACAGCTGAGGCGTGCTAATCCACTCTGCTGCGATGATCAGCTGGGCTTTGGTAACGGAAATATAGGTGAGTATAGCAGGCGGACAGGCCCACTTCAAAGTGAACCAGTTTGCTTCCAGCTAATAGTCGGAGCTACTGGTTTGCCTGAGCAGGTCTGAACCGGTATAATTGCACCCCTGCCCTTTTGCATAACATGCGTGCCTCACCACTTTTGCATGTACTAAGAGACAGAATTTGCATCACAATGCTTTATTCACCATCTTGCCAATTCTGACATATGAATTCTATTGTTCTGGCCATATGTTTATCTTTCCAAAACAGTAATAATACAGGATCTTCTTTTTTCTTCCAGTGTTTTCTACAGGTCTTTTAGCAAGAGTACTGGCACAATGACCACATTTTAAATGTATAATTTGATGTCTTTTTTCATTTATTTATTCATTGAATTAATTAATTCAATTTAGAGGCTTCCCAATTCCAGACAACTGAATTCACCTTACACTTTAAAAAGTAATAAAATCATACAAAAAAAGACACAGACACATATCTATATCTGGGGGGAAATAAAAGAAGTAAACCACATGTTAAGAAAACAACCAACATGCGCTATGCACCAGTGGTGGGATTCACTTACCTTTGCTACCAGTTCGCAAATGTGAGCGCTCATGCACAGAAGGTCACGCATTATGTTGGGGTGGGTGGGTGGAGCCTCCAACAGCTGCTACCAGTTTGCCTGACCTAGTAAGAACCGGCTGAATAATACCTCTGGTATGCACTCATCCTGCTGCAGCACCTGAAAGAAAAAGCCAGGGCTTCAAAGACTTTTTGAATATCATCAGAGTGATAATGATCTGAATCTCTGAAGGATACCATACCATAAGGCTTGTACCATAATAGAGAAGGTGCCTTATTTAGGTTTTGATATATGATACTATTCAAAAGAAAGGCATACAAGTAGAGCCACTCTGTCCAATCTTATTTAGAGCCATAAAAAGATAGTCCTTAAATAACCCAGCCTTGTATCACTTAAAGTGAGAGCTAAAATTAGAAAATAATGAAACTCTGCACTGCTGTACACATTTTTTTAAAAGCCAAAGGAAAAGAAGCAGCTAAGCGAAATCAAGTTAGCATTTTTAAATGTTTCAACCAGATTTTGAACCTATTCAGAAAGCAACTGTTACATTCCAATGTGCTGCTACAGCATTCTTGATAAACGTATCTCTAAATAATACTCTTCCAGTTGAGATGGATTATGAGTTTCTTATTATAAATATTTGGAAGATGATTTTTTTATTACCTCAGCAAAAAATTTGGTTAACTGCATCTTAGATAATGGAAATAGACTGGATAGTTGAACAGGGGCACATACAGTATTCCTAAAAAAAGAACAGGATTTGACTTTCCCCAAAAATTCTAGGTCAATATCATTATTGAATAATGATTATAAAATATTCATGACAATTTTAGCTAGAAGGCTGAAAAATGTTTTGCAAGATTTTATCCATGAAGACCTATCTGGCTTTTTACCTAAGAAACAATTAAGAGATAATAGTAGAAATGTTCTTAATGTATTAGAGTACTTGGAGCAACAACAACAACAACAACAAAAAAAAACAAGCTGCCTTAATATGTTTTGACACAGAGCTTTTTACAATTTAAACTGATTTTTTCTGTTTAAAATTTTCGAAGATATGGATTTAGGAGAGTACTTTATTACATGGATGAAATTGATACATCATTGCAAAAGGCACAAAAAAGATGGTGAATTGTTCAAGCCCTATTTAAAAAAAGGAATGCCCACTTTCCCTATTATTACTCATTCTGACTCTTGAAGTTTTGAACATATAAGACATGACAGAATTGCCTGAGAGAAAGTTTAAAAGTTTATAAACTGAGGGTGAATGATTTCGTTCTAATTTAGGAGTGATAGCTATATTAAAGGAAAGACTAAAAGAAATTGGTTTGTTGGGTGTATTTAAAATTAATAAGAAAAAAACAAACAAAAATGCTAACAAAGAATACGAAGATAGAAAACCAAAAAGAATTTTCTGTGAAAACTAGTTTTCAGATTGAGAAAAAAGTGAGATATTGGGGTAACATTATAACTAACGTTAATTGAATGCTATTTCAATATAACTCTTAAAGTGCGAATAAAATGAAGAAGAATTTATTAAGATAAGGAAAATTACAATTATCGTTGGCAAGAATTTCTGTGGTAAAAATGAATATGTTCTCTACAGTATTGTTCTTATTTTAGATAATACCTGTTTTGAGAACTGATGCACAATTTAAACAGTGGCAAAAAAAAAAACATTTCCTGATTTAAATGGCAGGAGGAAAGAACATGGTCTTAATAAAAACTTCAAGATGCAAAGGAGAAGAACTGACATTATCTGATTTTTAAACTGTATTTGCTGCCTCTTATTTAGTTTATAATTAAATTGCTGTCATAAAGAAATAAGAAAAGTTTAGGTGTAAAAAATCATAGTATAGGTTTTGTGTGGCATGGTTATCTATGTTACATGAAATATATATATTAAAAATAAATATATAAGAAATGTCCCACTATCAATACAGGTTAGATAACAGTCTAGATCAGGCATGTCCAAAGTCCAGCCCGGGGACCCAATTGCAGCCCGTTTTCAAATTTCGAGTGGCCTGCAGCCTCTTCTCCCTGCCGGAGTTATTTGTTTAGTCTTTCATAACATAGTCCATTTGCATTTAATGTTAATGGTTCAAAGAATGTTAGGCTGAATGATAGGCCCCACACATTTTCATCTCACCAAATCTGGCTCCCCTTGCAAAATGTTTGGACACCCCTGGTCTAGACTATCCCTAAAATACCTTTGTTTGCCTCAGCTCATTTTATAGAAAAGAAACAGTGGACAGAATAAAAAAAAATCAGCATATGAAGTCTTGCTATTGCAGGAAAATGGGTTGTTTAAAATGAAATTGAAGATTAGGGGCCTGAAGCTAAAACATATGAAGAACGGTTGAATGAATTGGGTGTGTCTAGTTTAATGAAAAGAAGGACTAAGAGTGACATGATAGCAGTATTTCAATATCCAAGGGATTGCTACAAAGAAGAGGGGTTTTCTTGCTTTCCAAAGCACTTGAAGACAGGAAAGAAGCAATGGATGGAAATTCATCAAGGAGAGAACCAACCTGGAACTATGGAGAAATTTCCTGACAGAACAACTAGCACCGAGAAGGTTTTTAAGACAGCCATTTGTCTAAAATAATATAGTGTTTCCTGCTTGAGCAGGGAGTTGAAGTAGAAAACCTCTAAGGTGCCTTCCAAATCTGTTATTATGTTAAATAAGGGGAACTGAGTGCAATGAGATTTAATTGTAGGTGATTATCATAAGCAAAATTAAGAAAAAGATTGAATATCAATAGAAAGAAACACAATAAGATAAAATGAAATTTAAAAATGAATATGAATATACAAATGATGAACATATGATTTCCAAACAGTATAATTTTTTGTTGAGATTTGAGGAGGAGATAGACAAAATGTATGATAAACTCAGCCAAGAATTTTGGTTATAGTATTCAAATGGATCAATGGGAGAGACTATGGTTTAAAACTCACAATGTTTTATAATTGGAAAGAAAAATTATGCATATGAAACTCAAGAAATTGTCTAAGACATAAAAGTTACCTCCAATCACTTTGGGAAATGTCAAAACATCAAAGCACATTTTATCATGAATGGTGAACTTTTGAAAAAGTGAAAAAGTATTGGATAGAAATACTTATGATGATGCAGAAAGTTACAAAAATTAACATTCAATTGAAGCCTGATTTTTTCTTATTAGGACGTATGGACACTCAACTAGAAAAGGGTCATGGATAATTACTTTTATATATGGTGCAGCAAAGCTATTACATGTACAGAGATAGAAGATTACAGGAACAACAATATTGGATGAATGGATTGTGAAGGTGGCTGAGTTTGCAGAAATGGCTAAATTGACTTTTTATGTTTTTTTTTTTTTATTAAGGAGAGAACTACAACTACTTTTTAAAAAGTCTTTTTGCTGAAAATGAATAAAAACAAAGTGATTTCAGGATTTATTGATTAAAAAGATTTATTTATAGGAAGAACAGAACTGTGATATGTAATATGGGAGACTGGAGGTAGTAATTGTTGTTTGTAACAGTTGCAAAGAAGACTGGAGGTGCAAGTAGTCCTCGACTTATAACTACAAAGCCCAACATTTATGTTGCCAACTGAGACATTTGTTAAGTTTTTTCTCATTTTATAACCTTTCTTGCCACAGTTGTTAAGTGAGTCACTCCATTTGTTAAGTTAGTAACACAGTTGTTAAGTGAATCTGGATTCCTCATTGATTTTGCTTGTCAGAAGATCGGAAAAGGTGATCACAAAAGTTAAAACATTGCAACTGTCATAAATGAGAGCCAGTTGCTAAGCAACTGAATTTTGATCATGTGACTATGGGATGCTGCAATGGACATAAGTGTGAAAATCGGTTATCAGTGCTGTTTTAACTTTGAACAGTCACTAAATGAACTGTTGTAGGTCAAGGACTACCTCTAGCTGCTTTGGATATATTTCTTTTCCTTAATTGTCAAGAAATTGTTTTTGTTACTCACTATTTCTTTAACACTTTTATAATATATCTATTTTTAATTTCTAAGTTTCTGTAATTTCTTGAATCTTTGTAAAATTTTATTTTAATAAAAATAATTTTAAAAGTTATCTCCAGATGTCTATGGAGATTCTCACTCATTCAGGTCACGGTTGTCCCAAAGGTGCTTTGTCAAGAGGCAATTGGATTTTCTGGTTTTTCTTTGAAGACAATTCACTTCGAACTGAAGAAGCTTCTTGGATAAGAAGCAAAAGAAAAAAAGAAAAACCAGTAAGTCAGGTTGCCTCTTGAAAAAGCACCTTTATGTGTCTCTAGATGGCATCAAAGATAAACAGGATAGTTAATAAAGATTATTATTTGAAAGCTTATTGTTGTGTGTGCGTGCATTTGATTTTTTTAATATGCAAATTCAATTTAATTTGTGTAACGCCTAAAGAAGATATTATTCAACTGGCTTCGAATCAAGAGTGTAAACACCATATAGGAATATCACAAAGGTACAGTACAAATACAGTATTATGCCTTATGTGTCTAATGCACATTTCACAATAAAATAGGCGTTTAACCATACTTACCATACTAAGAAAAGTATATAAGAATGTGATCTCTCAGTGGTGAAAGACACTGAGCTTAAAAGCTGACAGCCCGGGTTTAAGACCTGACCACTGCAGGATGGAGTGAGCTTCTATTACTTGCCCACTAGCAGTTCTAAAGCATCCAAATGTGAGCAGATAAATAGGTACCAATTCCGTGGAAAGGTAACAGCATTCCATATGCCTCAGCATATTGTCACGCTGTCCACATGACCACAAAGTGTCTTCAGATAAGAAAGAGAGATGACCACCACCCATTAGAATCGGACGTGACTGGACAGGAAAAACCTTTATCTTTACTTTAAGAAAGCATCTATGTAGGAATGTTGTATACAAAAAAGAATGTGTTTTGGAATAATATTTAAACAAGGGTATATTAAAAGTATTTGTTAGGGATTATACAAGGCTTAAAGGATACTTCATTTCAGTTGAAAAGTATCCTTTGAAGCTGCCCTGTAAAACAAAGTTATTCCTATTTTTTACAGAACACTCAGCACAGCCAAATTATACTGAACAGCTGCTAAGCTGGCCAGCCAAAATGAAGTGGTCCACTTCAGTGCTCTGATTGATATTGTTGAGGCCAAGTGCTTTTCTTTTTCAAATTAATGCACCGTCTCAAATAATTTGTTTTATCTGATTCAGTAGTTTTGATCTGCTTTTTATCTTAGGAAGTAGCGTGTCACACTGGCTTAATATTTGCATTTACTCTCGGGGTTTTATTATTATTTTTAAAACGTAGAAGCTGCACTATAAGTATTAAACATGGAAAAGTACATTGTTTGGCAAGAACTGAACTGAGCAGTTCATGCCTTAAAATTTGAAGCCATTTTCCAGGAAAGAATGAATCAACATTGTTACACACAGCAGTATCAGAGTCTGATCACCAATTATAAGGAATCATTTGGTGTAATCGTTTTCTGAATCTCGAGGGGATATTTTTGTTTCTAACAGGAATATGTTTGTTAGATCAGATTTTTTTCCAGTAAATGAAACAAGTAAATGACAAAAAAAATCGAAAAGGGGTAAATATATTTTTCATAGATTTTGTTTCATATTTTTAACTGCAAATCAAATTCACAAAGTGTTTCACTCCCAATCAGCATTTCTTGTGTCACCTTACAAGCTTATTTATGTCTGAATTGACCTCTTGGAAGGCTTATAACAAAAGTAGCTTAAATCAAACATCCCCCCCCCCCCCGTAATAAGTCAAGCTTAGAGCAATCAAAAGTTTTGGCCTTGTTTGTTTGATTTACTTTATTGTGTGCTCTAATGAGAAAGCAATTTCTCTGAATATTGTTAGCATTTATAAATAATACAGAACTTTGGGGAAAGGTTCACTGCATGGGCATGCAGAGAAAAATGTTTGAGTTTTATTCCAACATGCATCACACATTAGGGAGTCATTGCAATCACAGTAATAACAAGCTCATTAATTTCAATGGAACTGTGTGTACCTCAGCATAATTTCTCTATGATGCTCATGATTCTTAGTAAATATAAAAATTCAGTGGTTCAAAAATATTTCTCACAGCTGTTTACGAGGAGGCTCATTTTTAATGATATATTCTTAACAAAAAACAAACAATAAAAACAAACTTGCCTACAAAGTATAAAAGCCGTCATATTATTCTGCGTGAACTATGGCCAGGAAAGTTTCCATCTTTCATGCATGAACTGAACATAGCATGAATAGCCCCCAACCACTATATTTTCCCACAAGAACTGCTGTGATTGGAATGAGAAAGAGTGATGCTTGCTTGTTTATTCATGTCAGAAGCATCACAATTAAAATAAGGCATACTGTATGAGATGTCATTTAAAATGTAAAATGCAAGAATAAAATATGTACAAATTCAACAGATCTTGCCCAGAAAGTAGCACATTAATATCATGCTGCCTGAGGTCCTTAAGTGTACACTGATTGAGGCACAAACAGCACAATATGTGTTGTGGTCTAGAAAGAGTGTTAGCCCAAAGTCTTCCAAAGATCTTTCATGTATGAGAGTTGACTTGATCCTGGACCTCACCGCACCAAATCCATCATCTTTCCCACTATACCTCCCTGTTTCAAAAACAGTAATTAACCATGTTTTTAAGAAGCTACTTCCAACCATGGAAGATGAAATAATAAGAATTCCTGAAAATATTAATATTTAATATTATGAAACCTAGAACTGAAACAATGTATTTAATTATCAAGCTTATGTTATGTGAAGTTAATAAAGATACATTAAATCAGACAGTGTTTCCTCTATTCCCTAGTTCTTTTCCTCTTCTCTAGTCATATATTGTACTCACTGAGCAAATAAATCAGGGGGGAAATATTCATTAGTAGCCAGTCACACAATTAAAAATTTGTCATATGCTATGCTTTAGTGTCTTGTACTAGCTCTTTGACTATAATGGGATCAGATGAATAAGCTTATTTGCATAATACTCAGATATGCATGCCAATCTTCATTCCCATAAAAGTATATCAGATATAAGAGATACTGAATTAAGCTGATTATTTAATGCATAAATCACATTCAGAAGGCATGTGGCTAATTTGTCAACTTGACAGTGTAAAATAGCTCCTTGCATTGCATCTTTTACATCTCAATTCAATGAGGCTCAACCAATTTTGCTATTCTACCACAACATAGGTGGGGTCCATAACCTGAAGTAGGTTATCCATCAGTAGTGTGAAGCAGGATATTGTTTCAGATAATTCTATTATGCTACTAACAGCCATTGAACTGAGAGTCAAATAAGACAGAACAAGGGTTCCGCATAAAATCTACAGATCAATCAGATCAAGGGCATTGAATCTATTTCCTTTTCTCTCTTTTCATGGACTGCCAAGTGAAATTGTTTCCCGTGGACTGAACTATGACTTCAAAACAGCAGGAAGTTAGATGAGCTGGGAATATATTTCCTGGGCAATAGACCACAGAATAAAAAAGAGAGAGAGAATATATTCAGTTCCAGTATCCTCATGGTAAAAGTTATCTCTGGTTTATAGAAGTATAGCATAAACATTTATTTTACTGAAAAAAGCACACCCTGCCCTTAAAAGAATAACACTAGGGAAAAAGGAAAAAAAGAAACTAAGTAGTATTATTATTATATCATAAAATAACTCAACCAATTTTTTGAAACCTAGCTAATCTGTATATTTTAAACTCAGTAATATATTTAACTGTTTAAAAGAATTCACAGCTTAGCATATGGTCTCTACAGTAATGTCAGTCTGAATTCAAGTTATTTGTGTATTCTTGTAAGACTCCCGTTCTCCATTTTATATTTCTTCATAAATTAAACTCTGTTGAGTTTACCATACTGAAAAACAAATACATTAGAGTAAAAAAAAATCCTAAAATAAAATAAAGATGGCATGCAGTTTACAAGGTGACTCTCTCTATCTTAAATTATAACAAGCTGTTATTTCTCTTATGTCAAGTCAAGGCTAACTGCTGATGCAGTACAACTAGCAGAAGAATATAAGCATTATGATGAAGGGTGGGCTATTTTTTTGGCAGGAATTTGAGACTCCTTGTAGTTGAAATGATAGTTTTGAGGAGAAAATGGGAAGGTTATCACTATGTTATTTATCAATGGATGGTGACATTTTTAGCCAGATATTGATGTGTTTTTCTAAACATACAAGAAAGCAGAAACTCAAAGGAAAATGAGCACTGAAATCTTTGTACATGAGATAAAGATCTGCATATGATGAATCTCATCTGGAATATAATCAGAATAATCAATAACAGTCTTGTTTATTGGAGATATTTAAGGTTCAATCCTGCACCCCGTTCCTGGAAAATAAGTTCAAGTTCGAGCTTGTGCCTAAGCAGATATGAATAAAGATAATTTTAATCAGAACCAGTTTAGTGTCATGGTTAAAGGCTCTGGATTTGAAGATAGAGAATAGAAGATAACAAGGTCTAATCCTGCCTCAGACTAAACTGTCTGGATGACTTTGGGTCAGTCATTTTATGTCATCCCTAGGAAAATGGCAATGGAAAACCATGTTGGCAAGAAAACTGCATAGACTACTCCAAATAGATGCCAGAAAACAAGACTAACTGAAACTCTGTTAGGTAATTAAGCTCCCCGTTAGGAGAGCGAGTGTTCAGAGAAGCGTAATGAGAGTGGTATGGACGAACATGCACAAACCAGCATACAGGGACACTGAATAGTATAAAATATAGTAGTTTACTATGTGGAAATATAGAGGTATTCAGAGTTCAGTTAACAGTCCAAGGTCATACACGGTTCAGCCATTCAGTTATCAAATAATCAGTTTAACACACAAAGTAGCTAACAGTAGCAAACCACAGTACCTCACAATACACCGATCAGCGTCTAACAAACAGAGAGCTAACAGTCATTCTGGCTCCCTCTTATGGCTGCTTGAGGTAACAAACCAATTACATCTCTCTAACATTTAAAGTAACAGATACATTTGTTACAATCATAGCTTATATACATTGCCAAGCCAAGCCTAGGGTTACATCCCTAACAAACTCATTCAAAATTTCCTTAATAGACTAACAGGAATATCAGATTAACAGAATTGGAAGGTACCTTATACCATATTTTTGGGAGTATAAAATGCACTGGAGTATAAGACACGAGGACTTTGAAGAGGCAAATTAAAAAAAAGTTTTTGCACTCTGCAGACCTCACGAAAATGGGTCTGTTTTTTTTAAAAGGGTATGAATAGCCTTTAGTAGGCTTATAGAGTGCTGCTGGGGGCTGGAGGGGAGAGAAATGAGAAAAAATGGCCCATTTTTGCTCATTTCTGCCCTTCCCAGCCCCCAGAAGCACTCTATAAGCCTCTTAAAGGCTCTGCATGGCCATTTTGGTGAAGGGAGCAGGGTTTCAGGAGGCAAAAAATGATGTATTCAGTGTATATGATGCACCCAGATTTTCAGCCACTTTTATACTCTGAAAAATACGGTAGGTAATCTAGTCCAAGCCCCGCTCAAGCAGAAAACCCTACACCATTTCTGACAAATGGTAGTCCAATCTCTTCTTGAAAGTCCCAAGTGATAAAGCTTCCACAATTTCCAAGGGCAAACTGTTACATTGGTTGATTGTTCTCAATGTCAGAATGTTCTTCCTTATTTCTAGATTGAATCTTTCCTTGATCAGTTTCCATCCATTATTCCTTGTCTGGCCTTCTAGTGCTTTGGAAAATGGGCTGTAGACCTATTTCATTTAATGGATTATTTCAATTGGCATACCTTGTTTGATATTTAGAAAGGGAAATAAATTGAAAATGCTGGTCAGTATTTATTTCTAATGAGGTTGATATTCACCACTTCTATCAAAAGATAATATCCCCTCTTCTACTGCAGCCTATCTCCTAATCTTCCATTGCTAAATGGATTTTATTTTTTCTTCAAAGTACCTGATAGTATCTCAGTTTACTACAAACATTCAATGTGAACAATGGTGAAAAGTAAAAATGTGAATTTTCTAGATCATTATTTTCCAAACTTGGCAATTTCAAGATGCATGGATTTCAGTTCCCAGCAAGCTGGATGGAGAATTTTGAGATAAAGCCCACACATGTTTAAATTGCTGAGGTTCAGAAACAGTGATCTAAATAGAAAAAGCACACCAAATATTGATAAATCCTCAGTCTCACTATAAGCCAATTCTATGATTCTACAAAGCGAAGAGGCTAATTTCTTCAAATCAGTAAAAGAGTTTTTGTTGATGCCTCTGATGCTACAAAAAAAGGCAGGCACAATGTTTGCAAAAATTGCTGCATCGAGCTTTCATTTCATATAAATCATTTGATCGGAAGAACAAAGATGGGGAAGGAAACAGAGTTATATGACTGACAAGTTTATTTTCAAATCTCAGAAAATGTTTCATGGGATTCCTTTGTCTGAAGCAATCATCTCATTATGTAAGGGGAAAATACATCTTTTCCTATTTCAAGCTATCAAATTTGTTTTTAAAGGATTAGCTCCAAAATTCCCAAACCAATCCTTCTGAAAAATCGTCATCTTTCTGACCAAATGATGCATCTATATGATTTCAAGTTTGTACAGACTTTTCTATCAAACATAGAAGAATTATTCCTCACAAACTCTTGCAACTCAGCCATTCATTTGATGTTAGTGACTACCTCAGAGTGTTTTTACTATAAAATATAATGTAATTTATTCAAAAATGTATTTGCCAAAAATTGAACCTTGCAACTAAGGGTTTAGTAATTAATATTTAAGTATTTATATCTATCTCAAGTACTAGATACTGAGATAAATATATCTTAGTCTAGAATGACTTATTGCTGAAAAACTTCCTGAACTTATTTAATTACTTATTTTCTTATTTATTTATTTAGGATTATACTTTAAATTAGTGATAATCAATTTTTATATCTGTTTGGATTTTTTAAATGGAATTTTCTGTCCCTTTCTACTGTTAAGCTAATTTTTGTTTGTCATGGCATTTAATGTTGTCATGTCCAAGCCAGTGACGTGCAGTGAGGATTATGACTGGTGAGGCACTGACACAGTGCTGGGTTTCAAATATTTTTAGACTTGTGGACTTCAACTCCCAGAATTCCACAGCCAGGCATGCTCAGTTCCAATTTAAAGCGACAGCATTTGTTTTTCTCCTTTGCTCCTTCTTTCTTTTTCTTTTTTTTCTCCTTCCCCTCCTTCCTCCCTCTCTCCCACACACACACACACACACACACACACACACACACACACACACACAGAAGTTGGATTGGACTAGCTCTCCTACCCCTTCCCTCTCTCACTCACTCTCAAACAAACCCCCACACACACAAAAGTTGGATTGGATATCTTTTCCAGTGGCTTGAAAGCAGCTCCTCTGCCATCCCCCCCCCCCCCATTCCCCTGCTGCCTTTCCCAAACACCTCCACCATTGCAAATGCAGCCTGCTGTCTGGGTGGGAAATGCCTGGAACACAATAAAGCCCACCCACCACCTCCTGCTGGCAGGCTGGGCTGAGAGGAGAGGCAGAGAAGCCGGAGGGGAGCCGAGCCGAGCCTTCCAAAAGAAAGAGGCTGGGGGGAAGTGTGTGTACTACAGCATGGCTCTTTGCCTGGCTTCCTGCCTCCTGTGGTCTCCTCAGTGCTCGCTTGTGCTCTCCTTCCCCAAGTGTAGTTTGATTGCAGGTGGAGCCACGTTGCCTTTTCAAACTTTTAATCAGTGAAGCTGGGCTAGATTTTTATATAGTTTTATCCAGCTGTGTGTGTGTGAGAGAGAAATGAATGGGGGCCTGGGGAGGAAGTCACTACACTTGGGGAGGGAGAGCACCAGTGAGGTTAAGCAGAGTCATCCACGGTGAGGCAGCAACTAGCTCAGCTTTTTCCTTTTACTTTTTTTTTTTTTTCATGATGAGAGTGGTGAGGCTGTGCCTCACTTGCCTCACCTGACTGCACGTCACTGGTCCAAGCCATCCCAACCCCATGGATAACATTCCTCCAGGCCTTCCTGGAGGAGTCCATTTAAGCTCACGACGACTGCTTCAATGACTCCAGCCAGCCACCTCATTCTCTGTTGTCTCCTTCTTCTTTTGCCCTTAATCTTTCCCAGCATTGGGCTCTTCTCCAGTGAGTCATTCCTTCTCATTAGGTAGCCAAAGTATTTGAGTTTCATCTTCAGGGTCTGGCCTTCTAAAGAGCAGTCACTCTTCTACGACTGACTGGTTTGATCGCCTTGCAGTCCAAGGGACTTGCATGACTCTTCTCCAGCACCATAGTTCAAAGGCCTCAATTCTTTGGCGCTCAGCCTTTCTTATGGTCCAACTTTCACAGCCATACATTGCAATTGGGAAAACTATAGCTATACTATAGTTTTAAATATATAAAACTATACACACTTCTCTTTGCAGGGTGATATCTCTGCTTTTTAGTATATTATCTAGATTTGCCATAGCTTTTCTCCCTAGGAGCAAGTGTCTTTTAATTTCTTAGCTATAGTTTCCATCTGCGGTGATCTTGGAGCCCAGGAAAATAAAATCTTTCACTACCTCCATTTCTTCCCCATCTATTTGCCGTATGCCATGATCTTAGTTTTCTTAATGTTGAGTATCAAGCCAATTTTTGCACTCTCCTTCACCCGCATCAAGAGGCTCTTTAGTTCCTCTTCACTTTCTGCCATTAGAGTGGTATAATCTGCATATCTGAGGTTGTTGATATTTCTCCCGGCAATCTTAATTCCAACTTGTGATTCATCTAGCCCTGCCTTTCTCATGATGTGCTCTGCATATGGCATTTAATATATAAACTTAAAATGAATGAATGAATGAATGAATGAATGAATGAATGAATGAATGAATGAATGTATGAATACAGCCATGGACAAAATGTTTAAAGAGATATCATAAAAAATACCTCTAAAGTCATTAATTTCCATGAATTGGATATTTCCTAAGAGAGAAGGTGCTAGGAAAACAGCTCTGTAACATCAGAGAAGCCATGCTCCAAACCTCATTAAGCCAGCATAATTGCCAATGTATCGTTTATGAAAACAAGCGCTAATGGTTGATATTGCTTGCTGGCTCACAGAAAAGAAATTCAATTCTGCCTTACCATCCATACTATGCAGCACTCTATTTTATTTTTCATTCCTTGCTGCTGTTCTGCATTCTTTCTAGGCAGATGTAACACCGTGAACCAGTACATAATATTTTCACTAGGTAGGCAATCCACCAATACACTATTAAGCCAAAAATACCTTGGCATTTCCCTGATTGTCAACTAACTTTTCAAGCCAATTCTTCATTACACTTTCTGAGTCATTCTGTTCTCATCCCATCTGTAGTGCATACATATTTGCTCCCTCTGCCACTGGTTCTTTTCCAAAGACATCCATTACTGTCAGGTAGATCTGAGATTCTGTTTGTGTTATTGGGCATACAACAGACAACTCTTATTAAATACCACACTGTTTTTTGCTTATAAATTGGCCCATATTTCCATAGCTGTAAATCAAGATTCCATGCTGTTAAAATATCAGGAGTGGAAAGTTACTGTTACAGTTCACTGACTTATGATAGCTGTAACAGAAGAATGAGATTGTCACAATTTGTGTTTGCTTGCTGCCTCTGGTGAAAGATCAGTTGCTTTATAGACTGAGGATAATTTGGCATGGTCAGCAGGATTTGAGTGATCTTTATGCAATCATTTTTTCTTTATCTCTCCTGGCATATGTTTTTATGTGTTACATCCCAGTAACTGCTGCATGCCTTAAAGGCTTTCTAGATTTTATGTACTGTCTAGTATGGCCATACCTGTTGTTGCTAATTTGCTGTTCTTTTTATTTGTTGTTTATAGTTGCTTGACATTCTTTACTAGAGCTTGAAGATCATTTGTATAGAACAGATTATTGAGGTTTCCTCTTCCAGTTTTAAAAATACACAAATATTTCTTCTTTCAATATATTCTGTATTCAGCATATAACTAAAAAGCTGAAGAGACAACATATAGCTTGTATCATGCCTTTCCTAACCTGGAGCCAGGTTGTTTCACCATCTGGGGCTCCTGTATGGATTTTCAATAAGGAGAAGAAGACATTCTATAATTGCCATTTTACCAAGGACATTCGAAAATCTAACATGGTCAACACAATTATTTCCTAATAATCATGAATCATATAGTGTCTTTTTGGTATTCTGTGTTTTTTTTTCAATCCAGCATAAATCAGCAATAATGTTTCATATTCCTCAGATTTTTCTAAAACTAGTTTAAACATCTGACCTCTCCCTTTCCATACAGGGCATTATTTTCTGTGTTGGACAATCCTAAGCATTATTTTCCTATCATATGAAAATAAGAATATGTACAATAGTTAGTACATCCAATTAACATTTATTGATTTGGTACTGATATGTGGTTTGCTCCTGTTGGCTACTATATGATTTTATTGATTGATTGATTGAACTTATAATGGTGTCTACAATATATCACACAGTGATCCTAGGTAGCTGCCAACAATAAATAAAAACAAAAGATTCCTTTCCACCAGACCAACCAAACTATTAATATCCTAACTCAAATCCATTTTTGGCCAATTGTTTTGCAGAACAGTTGTGTCTTCAGAGCCTTCTGGAAGACTAAAAGGGCAGATTTGGTGGCAATAGGTTACTTTGAAACTTTAGCTATTCTTTTTCCATTCCAATTTTTACAGGACAATTCTTTATTTGTCATTACAAAGTAAATAACTTTTGAGTCAAAGGTCTAGAAGAATAAAAATTCTAGACAAAAATTTCTGCAGAAATTCCATTAATTTCCGTAGTCTTCTGACTTGTAATAACCATTGTGCTGGTCTAACTTCTTCTAATATTAAAAGTTCTTTCAATTGGAAATATGTTCTAGGTGTTTTAGAACTTGTTATTCTTATTATACAAAAGTACAGATGAAATGCACTTTCATCTTTGTATCTTTATTTGAATCAATTACTTTCTATTCATTGGTATTCTTTAGTACATCAATCCATGGTTGGAACCTTTTTCTGCATTCAGAAATTAACATTATATCCCACCTTAACTATAAATATAAATATAAATAAAGAGTATGCACACTGCCATATTTAACATTGTATCTGCAATTTAAAAAGCAAATAGAACAATTGAATGAATCTATATTCATTCTGAAGAAATTCAAATTCTTCTTGGGCTTTATTCCCATGTAAGCATACATAATATTATAATTTAAATTACAACTAAGGTAACTGATTAGAAAATATGTTCACCCATATATTCCAAGATTTCATGGTAATACTTTTATCATCTCCCAGAGAAGACAAAAGAAAAGAAGACGTTGTATGTTAAAAGACCATTCACAACTGCAGAATGTCAAGGATAATTCGGACAAAAAAAAAAATCCATAATTTGTAATGCCTCAAGTAGTAATGCTAAACTAAATGCCAATAAAAGGAATATGAGAATACATATGCAAGCTATGTAGGACAAATTCAACAATAATATTTGGTTGTCTGTTTGTGTAATAGTTATCCTTATGCATGTGATGAACAAAAGTGAAGCAAGGCATTTTCAGGGTTACTTTTTTCAGAGAAAGACATGTATGCTTTAAGACAGGTTATTTCTTTGTAACACAGAAAATACTACTTCTTTTGAAAGTTTACTATGTCCCTGCTGGATATTGTGTCAGATTAAATACTGTATTTTTGGAGTATAAGACACACCTTTTTCCCTCAAAAAAATAGGCTGAAAATCTGGGTGTGTCTTATACACTGAATATAGCATTTTTGCCTCCTGAAATCCCACCTCCTTCACCAAAATGGTCATGCAGAGCCTTTACGAGGCTTATAGTGTGCTCCTGGTGGCGGGGGAAAGCATACATGAGTGGAAAATGGGCCATTTTTTGCTCATTTCCCCCCTCCCCCAGCCCCCAGCAGCACTCCTAAAGGCTATGCATGCCCTTTTTTGACAAAAAATTGGCCATTTTTTGCTTGTTTTATGGGGGACACCCCCGAGGAGCACTCTACAAGCCTCCTAAAGGCTATTCATGCCCTTTTTTAAAAATGGGCCATTTGTGGAAGGTCTGCAGAGCACAAAACCTTTTTTTTAAAATTTGCCTCTTAGAAATCCTGGCGTGTCTTATACTCTGTGCAGCTTATACTCTGAAAAATATGGTCATCTTTATTTCATTACTTAAACGTTTGTCTAGAGTTTTGTATAGACATATTTGAGCTTTTTACTCCTAAACTTTTAAACTTCAAAACTTTTTACTATGTAAAGACAGAGTAAAATAAATATATATAAATATAAATATATATATGTTGACCAGGACAACAACCGACCTTCGCTCCTTCCGTATGAAGCTGAAAACCTACCTGTTTCGACTAGCTGACCTGGCATAATACTACAACCTCTCCAGCCCAGGGCATTTTTAATTGGTAATTTTAGTTTTTAAGGGTTAATTTCACTGGGGTTTTAACTTTTTTAGGTATTGTAACTTATTTATTTATTCTTACCTCCTCTGTACGCTATATAATACTTTTGTACGTCGCCCCGAGTCCCTGTGGGGAGAGGGGGCGACTAATAAGTTCAAGTAATAATAATAATAATAATAATAATAATAATAATAATAATAATAATAATAATAATAATAATATAAAATATATAAATATATATTATTTAATATAAATAAATATTATAAATTTATAAATAAATATTATAAATTTATAAATAAATATTATAAATATATAAATAAATATTATAAATAAATAAATAAATATTATAAATATATAAATAAATATATAAGATATATATCTTGTTTATAACTGTGTATTGACTACAAACTATGAATCACCACATCATCAATTTTGTAACTGTAAGGAGAGGCAAGACATTTCAATCACATTATTTTATTTTGAAAACTGTTCCTTCAAACAAAAATACAACAGAGAAAAGAGTTTCATGGTTCAGTGAAAAGTCGCTTTGGTTTGAAAGATGTGAAATAATTAGGTTCAAAAGCTGATTGATACATGAAATTCTGCATGTAAACTTTGGTTACTGACATCCTTTTATCCTAATCTAACTCACAAAATTATTGGGAGGATAATTGAACCAGATAAACAATGCCTTCAAGAAAGTAGAAGTTGCCAAAGATTTGGGAAAATTTGAATCTCTGGAAATGAAGATCAATATAAGAACCAAAGGGGGAAATGAGCACTAATTACTTAATTACATCTTCATTAGAATGTCTGGCTGGCTGGCTGAGGTAAATTTCATTAGGGCAATCTGATGCTATATTGAAGGTGAACACATATTAAACTTTTTCACAATTCTACCATATCTATTCATAAAAATAATACCAGATAGAATACATCTTAGCCCAGACCTAATCCTGACAATTACAAACATGAATTATTTTATTTTAATAGAGGAACATCGGCTGTCCAATGTCTTACTGAGAGGTAGGAATCATTTTCACATTACTAGTCTATGAAGCCATCATATTTTGAAAAAGTTTTATCTAGTCAGATGTTCTTCAATGATACACTATGTTCTCCAGACAAATGTCATACTGCAATATAGGCAATGATTCATTTTAAGATTAGAAGTCAACCAAAGATTTCAAAAGAATCAATAGTTGTCACACTGACAGTTCTGCATTTTATTTCATGTGCTATTTCAGTTGGCACTACAATCGTTTAAAAGAAAACAAAATCAGAGAATAATATATATCTAAATCATAATATAGGGAATAAAAGTACATTTAAAGCATCTCTGCAGAAATAAACTAATTAAGAAAAACATGACAGTGGTTTATACCATAATTATTTCTATCATCATGTTGTTGATTTTAAACTCTGATTAAATACAGAACATTTCACAGATTTTCTTATGGACTAAAACTGTTTGAAACAAGCAGTGATTAAATCTTCCTGCATTGATTTTTAATACCTGCATAAAATTTGCTTTACCTAAAACAAATTATAATGGACAGGAAGTACATAAAATATGGTGCATGATATATCTGAAAATAAAAAAAATATACCAGCAGCAGGTGGTGGGGGAGCCATCCTGATCTCCTTAATCGTCATTAAAGGATAAACAGCAGACTACTGTAAGTTCATGTTTAACTTATTTGAAACTGAAGATTAGAGGGGGGCATTTCTTCTCTTTACCCCCTCCCTCGATTAAGCGGCATTTGAACTATCTCTCTCTCTATTGGAATGGAGAGAGAACAAAGGCTGACTCATCACTTGAACTAACTATGTGAGAAAGATCGCTATCATGATTGCAAGAGATGATTGCTGAGCTGTCTTTTTAAAAAATCTTTATGGAGAGCTACGTTCTTCTCCCTGTGAAAGGCGGAGCCAAGATGGCTCTCTTCTGTCTTTGTTTTTGCACTTACAAATGAAGTCTGCCTTTGAAGCTACCTTTGAAAAAAACCCTCTTGTACTGTTTTATTACCCTCTCCGAGGGAGACCAGGACTTCCCCTGTTACGTGGTCTTCCTGGACTTTGATTATCTGACCTTCCCCTTTCTGGTATGCCTCGGTGCCTTGGAACTGTGAAGGAGAATTAACTGTTTGCTTTCGGATTTGCCTGCCTCCTTGGACTGGCACAGCTGCACAATCCACTGATGCCATTTTCTTTGTAAAAGTCTTATACACATCTCTGAACTTAGACAAATGGGGTCTAAGAAACCACCAACGGGCAAGTCATTTCCGTCTCCTGCATCTGCCACCTCCAGTCCAAGCATGCAGCAAACAAAAATTACTTCATTGTTACAACAAGAAGGGTCTGGAGAGAGCCCAAAAGAGCTATCTGTTTCCCAAATGTTTCAAGAAATTATGAGAGGTCAAAATGAGTTGAAAAAAGAGGTGAGAGATCTCAAAGATGAACTCAGAGATGTTAAACATCATATTTCAGAAAATAAACAGAGAATTGTGGTGTTAGAGGAGAGAGCGGCTGGGCTGGGGGAGGGGGTTAAGGCAATCTGGAAGGGAAATGTAGACCTGGAAAACTTCATGGCAAAAATAGAATTTGAAAGAATGTCCTTTTTTTCTCAGATTCCAGAACCTATCAGAGACAGAAAATGAAGGATATTATGAGTACAATTTTAGCAGAATACATTAAGAGAGACAAGGAACAGCTGGGGTGGGATATGGATCTGGTTTACAGGATTAATTCAGCATATGCTAGAAGCCATAATGTTCCAAGGGAGGTACATGTTAAATTTCTCAGGAGGACCACAAGGGATGAGGTGCTAGGGGCCCAAAGAGAGGGACCACTAAAATATAAAGATGAAGAAATCACAATTCTTAAGCAAATTCTGAAAAAGATAAGAGAAAGAAGGACGAAGTATTCCTCTTTATCAAAGAAATTATATAATAAAGGAGTTTGGTTTAGATGGTTATTGCCAGAGGGAATCTTAATCTTTTGGGAGGGAAATAGAATTAGAATTAATACAGTGCAAGAGGCTGGAGCCTTCATTAAAAAACATTTCTCTCTTCTAGAGGACGAACACAGGGAAGGTAGTGAAAAGAGTAGCAAGGTACAAGATATGAAGGAGGGGGGGGCTGTGGCTCCACCTGGGGACAGGGAGGAAGGAGCAATATCGAAAAGGCTCAGGTCACAAAAATAAGGGTATTTGAAATATTTGTAATTATTGATATACTAGAAAGTGACTACATATATATATGTGTTACAACCCCTGGTATGCCTAAATATGGGAGGAAGGTCCCAAATACTCCCTCTTTCTGTCCTTCGGCTTATCACAGAAGACCATGCAGGCAGAAAACCATATTTTTATTTTTAAAGTTGCCTTTTTTTATATATATTTGTGTTGTATTTGTACTGATAAATAAATAAAGGGAGACTAGTATAGATCTATTTCGAGCTAATTAGCTCTCATCAGCTAGCCATACCCTTACTGGGATTTGATTACATAAATACATATCTATTTCCCTGGCTCAACTGATAAGGAAATGAGCCCGTGGCTTAGTGGCTAAGACTCCTGCCTAAGATATATACAGCCCGGGTTCAAATCCCAGTAAGGGTATGGCTAGCTGATGAGAGCTAATTAGCTCGAAATAGATCTATACTAGTCTCCCTTTATTTATTTATCATATTTATACACACACACACACACACACACACACACACACACACACACCAGCAGCAGTCATGGGGATGGGGTATAATAAAAATAGAATTGGGACAAAGTAAAATAAGCTTTGTCCAATGTGTAGAACATGCAATACAATGGCACAGTGATATTTTCATCATTTTGATAAAAGCAGTGGTTCCCGCAGACACCACCGATTGATAGCTTGTTCACTGTGGTGTTAGATTATAGACCAGCACAGATCAAAGTTAATCAGTCACACCAAGGTGCTGTGCCTCTCAACTGTCTATTGATTTCAACATCAAAATGCAGAGATTGTTCTCAATCAACCACTTCATTTCAGTGGTACTTCTTTTGCCAAATAATGTAATAAAATAAAGAAACTCTTCCATTAGAAGTGGAAAGTCACGAAATCTTGATTTCTAAAGACTGATTTTTCAGCCAAATAATACTTAAAATAAATTCACAACCCTATTACATATATATCTTAATACTTATTTTCTAATTGCTTTATTTCATTTCTATGAATGTTTGCATTTCTATGTGGATAACAAAAAAGGTTACTCTATTAGTATTGTTATTT
Organism: Natrix helvetica; assembly: GCF_964273705.1. Classification (NCBI taxonomy): domain Eukaryota; kingdom Metazoa; phylum Chordata; class Lepidosauria; order Squamata; family Natricidae; genus Natrix; species Natrix helvetica. The sequence goes on along the minus strand of NC_138550.1, from coordinate 38,867,200 downwards.
CTATTTATGTTGAAAACATTTACATTTACATTTAAACTTAATTTAATTAATTACAAAGCATAATGTGTGATATTTATTTGAAATATTTCACCTCACTTTTTTCACTTGTACTGTAAAGTCTGACAACAGATTTTTCTTTATTTATCTGATAATAAATTCTATTTAACTGAGAAATTCTTATCTCGATTGACATGTATGGAATTACATTGTTCCTTCTATTCTTCAAATTCTTCCTTAATTACTTACTATTACTTTAATTTGCTATGTAAATTTGCTATAATATAATTTGTTAAAATTTAATTGTTCTGTCAGAAAATTTCTCCATAGTTTTAGGTTGCTTCTTTCCTTGATTAGTTTCCATTCATTGCTTCTTCTGCCTTCAGGTGCTTTGGAGAATTGGTTGTCTCATTCTTCTTTGTGGCAACCCCTTAGATAATGGAACACTGCTTACCCGTAATCATTCTTTTCATTAATCTATACATACCCAATTCCAGCAACCGGTCTTTATATGTTTTAGCTTCCAGTTCCTTAATTATCTTTGTTGCTCTTTTCTGTATTCTTTCTAGAGTCTCAACAACTTTTTTACATCGTGACAACCAAAAATGAATGCAGTATTCCAAATGTGGTCTCATCAAGGCATTATGGTATGGTATTAACACTTCACGTGATCTTGATTCTATCCCTCTGTTAATGCAGCCTACAACTATGCTGGCTTTTTTGGCAGCTGCATTACACTACTGATTCAGATTTAAGTGATTGTCCACTAGGACTATGTTAGACACTTGTTCTAACTATAGTGATTTCCATCAAGGTCTTCTATTCCAGCGGGAACAGAGGTTTAATCCTATTGGTTGAAGGGTCTGACAGCTCCCTATAAAAGGGCTGCTGCCAGACTCAACCTTTGCTGGATTGTTGTTGTACTTAATAAAGAGCTGTTGTTACCATTGAGCCTGTGTGTGCCTATCAATTACCCAATATAACACTGGGTGGGATAGGAAGGAAACTATGTGAACCAAAAAAGAGTGTGGCAATCCAGCAAATACATCCAGCCCAGAGCTCAGCACGGCTGCGAGCAACCAATTTTGAGTGGCAAACTCAAAACGCCCTCAGAACACAAAATGGCCATGCACGCCCACTGACTGTATGATTCAGTCACCGAGCACTGGGACTCATACATGCTATGATTTGACTGCTTCCTCAAGGCAAATTTATTTATTTATTTATTTCTTAGATTTTTAGACCGCCCCTCTCCCAAAAAGGGACTCGGGGCGGTGTACAGTCAATACAATAAAACCAGTCATAAAATTAAATACATTTAAGCTACATTTAAGATACATTTGGAGGGGAGATAGGCTGTACTAAGAAATAAATAATTCTAATCCTAAAAACATCACAATTAAAACCCCAAACCCTAAAATAAAATAAATCCCTGGGAGGTAAAACTAAGAAAGTGCCAGGCCAGCTGATTGAAACAGGTGAGTCTTTAACTTTTGCCGGAAGGAACGGAGGTCGGTGGTAGTTCGAATGTCTGGGGGGAGGTCATTCCAGAGGGTTGGGCCCATCACAGAGAAGGATCTACTCCTAGGTGTCGCCCGCTGGCATTGCCTAGCAGACGGCACCAGGAGGAGCCCCTCCCTGTGTGAGCGGATAGGTCGCAGGGACGTATGTGGAAGGATGCGATCCTGCAGATAACTAGGTCCTCTGCCATGGAACTAGGTCCTCTGCCAAATGATCTCATGGGCCTTTCTGAAGGTCGCAAGAACAACATGTTCCTCGGATACTGTGGCCGGGAAGTGTTCGAGACAGCGAAAGACCTCTCTGAGCCAACACTGCTGCAATCAGTCACCTGGTCCATGCTCCAGCAGACCCTGAAGATCCACTATGCTTCCAAGCTGTCCAAGCACATTCGCCAGGATGAGTTTAACATCAGGAACCAGAAAGAGAGCGAGTTGATTAATGAGTACGTTGCGGCATACTGTGAATTCCGAGACCTGGACGAGCTGATTCTGGACCACATAATTTGCAGCGTGCGGAACATTAACCTACAGAGGAGATTGCTGGCTAAATCTAACCTCACTCTACAGATTGCCTTGGATGAAGCCAGGGCGTCCGAATCAGCTGTCAAATCTACTGAGACTCTGCAGTGCCAAAGCTCCACAAGATGTGCAAAAGAGTATACACGTACATCACGAGGCTGCAGAGCCCGAGAGCTCAGAGGGCAAGGAAGATGACAGCTGCCGCATGCACAGTAGCCACGCCCAGCTGGTGTGCAAATTCAAACCGCATCTCCTGCCTTTCTCTAGTTGCAGAGGAGACCATGCCAGACTGGCTTGACATTTCTGCAACGCAACCTGGCAGCAATGCGAGCAAAAGGGGCACATCTCCAAGGTGTGCCGGAGCAAATTCCCTGCCACTACCTGGCAGCCTAGAAGTGCACCAACCCGCCAACAGAGACCCAACCAAGGGGCCTGGCAGAAGCCACCACAGCGCTCAGAGGGCGACAATAGAGTCAGCTACCATATGTCAATTGGCCAAGTCCACACCAGGAGGCCAAAAAAGCAGAAGGTCACAGTCCTCATCGAGGACTCTCTATGTGAGATGGAGATCAACACCAGGTCATCAATGACCATCATGCCATGGTCTACCTTAAAACAGGCTCTCCCTAGCCTAAGGAAGCAGCATCTTCGCATCCCTGACATCTGCCTATGAGATTACCAGGGGAACCGGGTCCCCCATCATGGGCCAAGGCACCTTCCAGGTGAAGTTCAAGCAATTCAGCGGGAAACTCCCAGTGACAGTGATCAGTGGCAACCTGTAGAGCCTCCTAGGGCTAGATTGGTTCCAAGCTCTGGGCCTAGAAGTAACCGGTATCAATGCCTTGAAAGACGACGGCGCTGAAGCCATCTTTAAGGAGTTCGAGGACATCTTCGACACTGGTCTGGGTAAGTATGTGTGGACCTCAATTTCCTTTAGTTTGGACCCCAACATAGCCCCAATAAGGCTGTAACCCAGGAGAGTACCTTTTGCTCTCCACCCCAAAATTGACAGGGAGATTGACAAGCTCGTAGGCCAGGGAATCCTAGAGCCGGTCGATCACGCACGCTTGGAGACCCCTATAATGACATCTGTCAAATCTGAAGGGTCTGTCCACATCTGTACAGACTACAAGTGCACAATAAATAAAGCGCTACAACAAAGCGCCTACTCTGTACCCATTGTACAGCACCTCCTTCATTCATTAGGCCCTGGAAAAATTTTCACAAAATTGGACATGGCTCAGGCATACCAACAATTGCCAGTAGATGGCGTTATGGCAGAGGTCCAAACCATTGTGATGCACAGGGGTGCATTCAAATGTCACCGCCTGCAATTTGGCGTATCACCCCTGCACTGTTCCAAGGAGTCGTCCCCTATTTTGACAACATCTTGGTATCAGCTGCAAATGAGGCAAAACTTTTCAAACGTGTACAAACAGTTTTGGCTTGAATTAGAGAAAAAGGCCTCCATCTCAAAAAAGAAAAATGCCAAATTAACATGCCAAGGGTTGAATTCTTAGGGTACCTAATCAATGGCTCTGGGATTCACCCAACCACATGAAAAGTTAAAGCAATTCAGGACGCCCCCACACCTCGCAATCAAACCAAGCTGCAGGCATTCCTAGGGGCCCCTAATTTCTACAGCAACTTTCTTAAACAGAAAGCCACAGTTGTTGAGCCATTACACCATCTCCTAGCTAAGAACGTGAAGTGGTCCTGGGGCAGAGCTGAGGCTGTCACATTTGCCACAGTAAAATGACTCCTGTCGGCGGACTCCTTTCTGGTACAATATAGCCAGACCCTGCCATTGGTGCTGACCTGCGACGCTTCCCCATTCAGCATCAGCACCGTCCTCAGCCACTGCATGCTGAAAGGAACCGAGGCTCCAATTGTCTTTTACTCCAGGACCTTGTATGCTGCAGAGCAGAACTACAGCCAGCTGGACCATGAGGTTTTGGCTGCAGTGGCCGGAGTAAAGAGGTTCCATGAGTACCAGACTTCGAACTGGTTATAAACCACAAGCCATTGTTGGGCTTACTGGCTGGGGACTGACCTACCTCAGTGTCATTATCACCTCGAATGATCAGATGGACCATCTTGCTAGCTGCCCACTCCTACCGTCTCATCCACGACCAGGCTCCACTTTGGGGCAAACTGATGCACACCATGCCAAGAGTCCAGACCAGCTCCCCAGAGGTACCCACTAAGGAGTGGGAGTGACCTTAAGCACCATGGTGTAGGGTGCACATTGACTTTGCTGGCCCAGTTCACGGCCAGACATTTTTCGTAGTTGTGGACGCCTACTTGAAATGGCTAGAGGTAGTCCTGATGACTTCCACTATGACAGAAGTGGTCTCCAAGGTGCTACAGAGACTTATCTCCATGCACGGTCTGCCCAACGTCTTGTCTCTGTCAACGGGCCCCAATTTACGGCCATGAAATTTGAGACCTTCCTAGCAGCTCAGGGAATCAGGTATGCCCTGGTCATGCCATTCCATCTGGCCTCCAATGGTCAGGCAGAGAGAATGGTGAGATCTGCAAAAGATGCCCTCTCTAGGATGGGCCCGTGATTGGCAAACACGGGTTGACCACTATTTGCTAATTCAGCACATCACTCCCAGTGACACTACAGGCAGAAGCCCCTCTGAGCTTCTCATGGGTCACCGGCTAAGGTCCCACTTAGACGAGCTTCACCCCAATTATTCTGCCTTATCGCCCCCAGACTCCACAAGGAAGATTCAGACGTTTAGTGTAGGGGATTTGGTATATGCCCACAACTACGCCGGGGGAACTCTGTGAATTCCTGCCACAGTGATAGGCATCACCGGGCATCGCTCTTATCTCGTAGAGCTTGAGGACGGTAGAAATTGGAGAAGGCACATTGGCCAACTCCGTGGCCGCCTCTCCAACTCCACTCTTAGACAACCAGAAGTAACTCCTGCATGAGTTAGCCAAAGCCCTACCCAAACGGAGCAAACACTCACTTCTTCCATGGCCAGCTTAAGCCCGAGGGTACTGGGGAACTTATCTGGTTATGTTGCAGGCCTGCAGTGAGCTCCAAGCGAACCGGCTCCAGAAGCTCCAGCCGCGGCCTGTGAAAGGTTCCAGGAGCTTCCACCAGGGGGAGGTGCGGAGCAAACAGGTCCATCCAACCTGTCCAAGGAAACCCCTCCTACTGAAGTGCACAGGTCTGGCAGAGCCATCCAAAAGCCAGCCTACCTGCATGATTACCTAACAAGTAGGATTATTCCATCCAAGAGGGGAGGGGTGTTAGGTACTTGTTCTAACTATAAGTGGTTTCCACCAAGGTCCTCTGTTCCAACGGGAACAGAGGTTTAATCCTATTGGTCGAAGGGTCTGACAACTCCCTATAAAAGGGCTTCTGTCAGACTCAACCTTCGCTGGATTGCTCTCACTTCTTGTACTTGATAAAGAGCTGTTGTTACCATTGAGCCTGTGTGTGCCTATCCATTACCCAATCTAACATACTCCACTATTCCTCTCAAATTACTAATTCTGAGCCAGGTACCACCTATACAAGACTGTGCATTTGGTTTTTAAAGGTAAATAAAATGTGCAATTTTGGTTTTGCTTTCATTTACATTTTTTTTTTCTCTTTCACTTTACTTTCTGACAAAAAAAGAAGAAAGATTAAACTTTATACAGGCCAGAATCAGGGTTCAGGTTTGTCTTCTCTGTCATAAGAAATAAACATCTATTTCAAATTGCCCTGCTTAACCTCACTAAGCCTTCAGCCAAATCTAATGTACTCAGAATTCTATTTGGTAGCACAGTTGGTTTGGCCTTTGTAGAATTTGGGAAAGGTTGTTTGCACTTATGGTACACTGACTGTTCAATATTCTTGTATCTTTGCCCTTTGTCCTATTATCTGAACAGTAAGACATCAACTATACAATTTTGAATTCGAACAAAAAGTATATCTTGATAAACAGTAACTCTTTCATAGTTTATAATAGCAGACATAAATAGCAGACACAAACTAATAGTGACATAAACAAGCACAACTAATGCAAGCTAATGCAAGCAAAAAATTCCAGAAGTGCACATTAGAATATCCTTTCCAATTTCAGATTTTTTTAAAGCATATTTAATGTCTGAAGGTACAAAAAAGGTTAAGGCATCCATTTCAGTCTTACTTTTTGAACATTTAGGGAAAACATGTACTCTATTTATCACCCTAGTGGGCCACTTGGCTGGGAAGCACCAAAGGTGATGTTCTCACTGAGGTAACCTTTTCAATTTATCATCATTTATTGTAAAAAAAAAATACTTCTGTTAAAAGTAGAGCAGAATGATGAAGACAGAAGACCTGCACTGCTAAGCTTTTGTAGACCTTCAATTCAGAAAAATAAACAATTGATCATTCCACATGCTCAGGTTTCACTCTCAATACCTGTTATTATGCAGGTTCTTAGATTCACAGGTATTAAGTGTAGCTTTATTGTCTCCTTAGGAGCTTTGAAAAAAATGAAGTTAGCAGGATGTTTTTGTTCATTTTATGTAAGGTGTATTGATTTCCATTATATGAATGAAAACGTGATATGTGGCTCTACAAGAGAAATGTCTCTAACCAACTATCTGTTCACTGTTGGATTGTATTACACATTTAGGTGTACAATTTTGAGCCAAAGGAGATAACTAAAATATTGGTGTACTTTCAAATACTGGTAATTCAATTCAATTCTAACAGGATTTACCATAAAGCAATAAACCTTCTCATTTAAGAGATCAACTGTGTTTTTGTCATGCTATATTCATAAGCAGATGAAATGAACAGTTACAGATTCATATCAATGATAAAACTGCCTAACATTTCATGTAGCACAATTAAGCAGTGGAGCAAATTCTAGATCTGTTTTTCTGTTTGTATTCATCCCTGGGCTTAATTTTAATAATGAACTAGTGTAGGGGTGGCGAACACGCGGTTCGCAAGCCACATGCGGCTCCCGGCCAAAATGAATGAGGCTCTTTGCCTCTTATCATTATTTTGTATACTGTGGCTCGGATCGCGCGCTCCCTTTCGGCGCTAAACCCGGAAGTACGGTCGACGCGACGACGCTTGCCTGCGCTCCACCAGCTCGGCTTCCGTTCCCAGCCGAGCTGGTGGAGCGCAGGCAAGCGTCGTCGCGTCGACCCTACTTCCGGGTTTAGCGCCGAAAGGGAGCGCGCGATCCGAGCCACAGTATACAAAATAATGATAAGAGGCAAAGAGCCTCATTCAATCACATCTTGCCGTTAGTAGTGTGGAGGATGCAGCACACCCTCACCATCACTGCAGGATTTTTACCCTCACTCAAAATGGCAAAATGCAAAGCTAAACGAAAATATGAAGATGAACACAGGACATTTTTGGAAGAATGGGAGATGCTTTCTTCTTTATTGAACGGAATGGGAAAGCGCTGTGTTTAATATGCAATACTATGATATCACATTTCAAGGTTTCAAATCTTCAGCGTCATTTTAGCACTCTCCATGCTAATATTGACAAGGAATTACCCAAAGGTACTGAACTACACAAGCAAAAATTGAGCATCTTGAAAAGCCAGGTAAAAAGACAGTCTCGAATGTTTCAGCAATTAACCAAGCATGGAGAAAGTGTGACCCTTGCATCCTATAAAGTGGCATGGAACATTGCCCGTGCTAAAAAAACATACAATGAGGGGGAGTTTCTAAAACAGTGTTTTGCTGATGTAATTGAAACCTTGGCTCCAGACAATAAAAAACTCAAAGATTCCATCAATGATCTCCAGCTGTCATGGCACACAGTTGAAACCAGAATAGCAGACATAAATAATGTGATTGAGTCAGATCTAAATGCAGACTTGAACGCATGTGCTTATTTTAGTGTTGCATTAGACGAGTCATGCGACATACAAGACAAGCCACAGTTGGTAATATTTGCGCGAATGGTTTCTGAGGACTGCGTGATTAAAGAAGAGCTTCTCGACATTGTTGCATTAAAAGACAGAACTCGCGGTACTGACATAAAAGAGGCAATGACTGCCATTTTTAAAAAAGCGAATATGTCTTTTGAAAAACTCACCGCAAATAGTCACGGATCGAGCACCGTCAATGATTGGCTCAGTAAATGGACTTGTGGGTCTTTGTAAAGGTGATGACGCCTTTCCTGAATTTTGGAACTTCCACTGCATCATCCATCGTGAGCAACTTGTGTCCAAAACACTGAATTTAGACCACGTTATGAAGCCTGTGATGGAGATTGTGAACTACATCCGTACGCACACCCTTAATCACCGGCAATTCAAGAACCTCATTGCAGAACTTGACGCAGACTTGCCCGGTGACCTGCCACTGCACAGCGCAGTGAGATGGCTCTCAATAGGCAAAGTAGTTTCGTGCTTTTTTGAGCTTTTGGAAACAGTAAAATTGTTTATGGCAGAGAAGAACAAAACGTATCCTCTGCTTTCAGACCCTGAGTGGCTTATGGATTTGGCATTTTTAGTGGACATGCTTTCACACTTGGATAAACTAAACGTGGACCTGCAGGGGAAATTAAAAACTCTTCCTAAGCTGACACAAAGTGTATTCTCCTTTGTAAACAAGTTGAAGCTTTTTAAAGCACACATTCAAAACAGCAATCTATCCCATTTTCCTTCTTTGCGCAGCACCCTGCAGAAGACCGGTGTTAAAACAAATATAGCTGGATACGTGAAACAACTTACACAACTGCAAGAGAAGTTTACTTTGCGGTTTGAGGACTTGGACCAAAAAAGACCACAGATAACTTTTCTCATCGACCCGTTTAATGCTGACACCGACTGCCTGAAAACCCCACTTGTTACTGATGAGGCAGCGAGTGAACTAGAAATGATTGAGTTACGCGAGGACGATAGACTGAAATCTCTTTGGAGGGAAGGCCATGTTACGTTTTGGAGAGCTGTGCCAACTGAAAAATACCCGTGTGTAAAAAGAGCCGCTCTCAAGCTGCTGTCTATGTTCTCGTCAACATACGTCTGTGAGAAGCTGTTTTCTACTTTGAAACACGTGAAATCAAAGCACCGGTCCATTCTGACTGACACTCATGTAAAGGAACTGCTCCGAGTGGCTACAACTGAATACAAACCTGATTTGCAGAAGATTACTGAAAACAAAAGATGCCAGAAATCCCACTGAGATTATCATCCCATCACTCCAACAAGGTAACAAAAAACACCTGACTGAGCATGTTATATTATGTGTTTAATATATTATTGTTAAAATTATATGCTTTTGTGTGAGTGTTTGTCTGTTTTGGCAGGTCACTGCGTGGTGTGGCTCTCTGACTCTCACAGTTTAAAATTTTGGCTCTTTTTGTCGAACTTGTTCGCCACCCCTGAACTAGTGCATATCTTTAATTAATTTTGGACTTTTCATTTCAGTTGTGGCTTGGTCAAATATGTCTCTCAATGTACTAACCAACTTTTTGGAAAATTTTGAGAACCCGTGTTTTTTCCCCAAAATAGTAAACAGAACATTCACAGAATACCTGTTTACCAGAAGGCCAACTGATTATGTTATTTCACAGGATAATTCCTATGACTCCCAACTAGGTTTTGTCCTTCTTCTTTTTTTAGGGTAGGTGACATTGATAGAAAACATGACTTTGAATAATAGCTATTCATCATTTTTATTTCCTAAGAATTTGTTTATGGATCATCAGATTAATCATTGTAAAAACCATTCACTCTTCAAAAGTCAATTAAATGGAGATCACAAAAATTCAGAGAAAGATGCAGATGTTGATTTAAAACTATTGATTTAAATTTATTTCATACCAAGAGTTTTGACTTGAGAATTTAAAGGCATTTTTACAAATGCTTTGACTAATATGTCAATTTGCGATGGAGAGAGAGTTTTATTTCATCTATAATTATCAAGTTTTTTTTTTAAAAAAACTAATAAACAGCAAATGCCTTTAATTCAACTATAAAGTTCAGTTTTAAAATTATATACTTTAATTTACATAAGTGGTTTTGTACACTATAAAAGGATTATGTTTTCATGCAATATTAACAGAACAAGAGACTTTTTTGGATAAATATATATTAGAGTTATTGGACAATTAAAATCTCTTAAAGCTAACAAAAAATCTGTCTTTTTAGGAAGACAATAACATTGCACTGATTTTTCACTTTAAGATAACACTTTCAGCAAAGGGTAAAGAGTGGATTCTTCATTGTAGAATTTAGACTGTCAGATACACACACTGGTGGAAGTATTTGGAAGTGTTTTATTACTAATCTTATGAACTTTTGTTTGGCGGTAGTTATTCGGGAATGTTTGGAGCCGAGAGAGTTCACTGTTCCTCAGATACCCGGGTGTGAGTCCCTTGGTGTGAAATGGGGCCCAGGGAGGCAGTGGGGCTTGCTGATTGTATACTTGGCTCCTCGCTATGCATCAGCAGCCCTGCCTGAGCTCCTCGAGCTGATCTCGGAAACGGCAGTTGAGACCCCCAAGCTTCTGGTTATGGGGGATTTCAACTTGCCGTCGATAGGAGAGGCTTCTGAGGTGGCTCGGGAGTTCATGGCTTCCATGACGGCCATGGACCTGACCCAATTAGTTCAGAGCCCCACTCACGAAGCTGGACCTTGTTTTCGTATCTGAGCAGTGGACGAGTGATCTGGGAATGGGGGATTTAGTCATCACGCCCCTGTCATGGTCTGATCACTCATCTCTCTGGCTGAACTTCCCTGGCGCTACCTCCCACCGCGAGGAGGCGGAACCAGACTGTCTAAGCTGGTATCGCCCCAGGCACCTGATGGAACCGGATAGATTCCAGACGGAGCTTGGGCCAATACCTATAGCCCTGACCCGCTCCCGGTCGCAGGACCTAGCGGCCGCCTGGAATAGGGTGGCGGCTGGGGCCTTGGACCGGGTGGCGCCTTTGCGACGTCTCCTGCGGCAGCGATCCACCCGGGCTCCTTGGTTTACCGAGGAGCTGAGGGTGATGAAACGCCACAGGAGACGTCTAGAGAGCAGGTGGAGGTCCTCACGCTCCGAATCTGATCGAGCACAGGTAAGAGCCTACTTGCGGACTTACCTTGTGGCATTAAGGGCGGCCAAACATAGACATTGTGCCACTCTTATTGCGTCCGCCGATAACCACCCTGCCGCCCTGTTTTGGGTGACCCGCTCCCTCCTATCACAGAGGATGCGGGGGGCACCCCTGCAGGGAAGAGCAGAGGAGTTTGGGGAATATCTGCAGGACAAAGTCGCTCAGATCTGGAGCGGTTGGGCCCCCTTCAGTGGACCGGACGAGCCGTCAACAGCGAGTCTTGTGAGACCACTCTGGGAGGAGTTTGACTCTGTTGCCCCCGAGGATTTGGACAGGTTACGTGGACGGCTGCGACCCACCACATGTTCAATGGACCCGTGTCCCTCCTGGCTGGTACTGGCATCCTGGGAGACGACACGAGGCTGGCTTCTGGGCCTGGTGAACGCTTTGTTGGGTGAGGGATCCTTGCCAACCGCCTTGAAAGAGGCGGTGGTGAGGCCCCTGCTCAAGAAGCCTTCACTGGACCCAACGGAACTAGCTAATTACCGTCCAGTCTCCAACCTTCCCTTTTTGGCGAAGGCTGTTGAGAATGTGGTGGCGCAGCAATTTCCGCAACACCTCGACGAATCCGAATATCTAGACTCACGCCAGTCCGGTTTCCGACCCGAGCACAGCACGGAGACAGCCTTGGTCGCGTTGGTTGATGATCTCTGGAGGGCCAGAGATAGAGGTTGTTCCTCTATCCTGGTCCTATTAGACCTCTCAGCGGCTTTTGATACCATCGACCATGGTATCCTATTGCGCCGGCTGGGGGGGATGGGAGTCGGAGGCACCGTTCTACGGTGGTTCGGCTCCTACCTCTCTGACCGGACGCAATGTGTGTTGACAGGGGGGCAGAGGTCGACCCTGAGGCCACTCTCTTGTGGGGTGCCACAGGGGTCGGTCCGCTCGCCCCTCCTGTTCAACGCATATGTGAAGCCGCTGGGGGAGATCATCCGTGGTTTTGGGGTTGAATACCATCTGTACGCTGATGATACGCAGCTGTACATCTCAACCCCAAACCACCCCAACAAGGCTGTCGAAGTGATGTCCCGGTGTTTGGAAGCCGTCGGGGTCTGGATGGGGGACAACAGACTCAAACTCAACTCCTCCAAGACTGAGTGGCTGTGGCTACCGGCATCCCGGTTCAGCCAGCTAACTCCATCGCTGGCCATAGGGGGTGAACAACTCCCCCCTGTGGAACGGGCGCGCAATTTGGGCGTCCTCCTAGATGCCCGGCTGTCTATGGATGACCATGTGGCAGCCGTGGCAAGGGGGGCATTCCACCAGGTTCGCCTGGTGCATCAATTGCGCCCCCTACTGGACCGGGATGCCCTACACATGGTCACTCATGCGCTGGTGACGTCTCGCCTGGACTACTGCAATGCTCTCTACATGGGGCTTCCCTTGGGACGCATCCGAAGACTACAGCTAGTCCAGAACGCAGCCGCGCGGGTGATTATGGGGAGCTTAAGATACTCCCACGTGACACCTCTCCTGCGCGAGCTGCACTGGCTACCTGTGGTTTTTCGGGTGCGTTTCAAGGTATTGATTACCATCTTTAAAGCGCTCCATGGCACAGGACCCAGTTACCTGTGGGATCCTCCCGCACACATCCCTATGACCAATCCGCTCTCACAGGGAGGGACTACTACTGGTGCCGTCCACTAGGCAGTGCCAGCGGGCGACGCCTAGGGGTAGGACCTTCTCTGTGATGGGCCCAACCCTCTGGAATGACCTCCCCCCAAACATTAGAACTACCACTGACTTCCGTTCCTTCCGTCAAAAATTAAAGACTCACCTGTTTCGATTAGCTGGCCTGGCACATTCTTAGTTTTTTACCTCCTGGTGGATATATTTTAATGGGTAATTTTGGGTAATATTTTAACTCCTGGGTTATTAGAGTTTTTAATGTACTATATTTATTATTCTATATACAGTCTTGCAACCTCCTCCACCTACGTATTTAATTATTTAACTGTTTTATGTATGTATTTTATAATGCATTTTAGTGACTGTACACCGCCCCGAGTCCCTTTCGGGAGAGGGGGCGGTCTATAAATACGAATAATAAATAAAATAAAATAAATTGGGTTATTAACAGGATTGTTTGTCATAAAAGTCCAAAGCATCTGGAAAACTTTCCTAGGTGTTATTAAATTAAAAGTTTTGCTACAAAATGGACAGGTTATAGTTATTTTAATTAATTCTTATCTAAAGAGTTTTTTTCCTCCACTGCTGTCCATTTCACATTGCTTCAAAATATCAACGCAGGGCTTCTTCCTCATATATCTTCTAGTATTCAAAGTTTTCTTCTAACAATTTTTGACAAGTGATTTTATTGGAATCTATTTAGTTCAGATACCACACCTGGAATCAAGTTCTTTTAGAATGAATTTCAAATTTCATACCAGGATACAATTCATTGGTTGTGGTTTTTATATGGAAACAATTAGGAGGATCTTGATCTTCTTGCAGTTGTTACCTTAATTGGGTATGAACAGAGTAAGTAAATCTTTCAAGGGAAATAGTGCCATGGACAGGGATGTTTGCAGGACCAGTTAATAATGTGTGCAGGGCCTGTTAAGTGCTTATCATACATAGCTGTCATTTATAAGTCAGGACTAGAGATCTTCCTGACTTATAAATGATATACCTTACCTTTCCCATTCTTACATTTTAAAAAATGCATTAGCTAAGGTATAGTTACATAGTAATTCATATTCATCTGGATTTCAAATCTTTCAAATTTATGCTTTTATTATCATATTTTTCAGGGTATAACACACACTATTCCTCCTTCCAAAATTGGGTGGAATTGTCTGTGCATCTTATACGTTGAATACTATAAGGAAAGTGGCGGTTGGTATGGCACCGATCAGCTGTTCTAGAATGGGTTGTGGCAAACAGACCATGGTGAATGGGATGCACCAAATGGGCCACGGTGAATGGGTGGTGATGGTGGCAAACCAGCGGCGGCAAACAAGCAGTGGTGAATCGGAGGTGGCAAATGGGCCGTGGTGATTGGGCCACAGCGAATGGGCAGCTGTGAAGTGGTGATGGCAAACAGACCACTGCAAATGGGTTACAGCAGCAGCGAATGGGCCATGTCAAAAAAGCCAAATGACTACCAAATGGATGCTGGGAGACAGAGGCAGATTTTTTCCTTTGTTTTCCTCCCCAAAAGCTACGTCTTATAGTCCAGAGTGTCTTATAGTCTGAAAATAACAGTCTGGTGAATTGGACAGGATGCCAATTTTATAAAACAATTAAGTAAATGAAATTGTGTGTGTTCTCCTTTACTGTTATTTCGAGTTAAAAAACCTTCTTTGTTTCAGTCTTTCATCCCAAAAAAATTCCTTGAGTTTTCAGATGATTGTTTTTTTAAAAAAAACATTTTTTATTTTTAAACAAACAAGTACAGACAAACATAAAACATAAAAACACCTTCCAATTCCGCACATTGTGTCGATTGGTTACAAAACTTTTTTTGTACATTCTCACTTTAGTCTTCACTTACACTTTATATAGAACCTCGTATTATCAATATGATATATATGTATACAGTTATTGTTGTTGTTATACATTTTTTGACTATAATTGTCATTACTTCATTTTATGTGAGATATTCTACATTTTAGGTAAATTTATAATAATAATAATAATAATAATAATAATAATAATAATAATAATAATAATATATTTATTTCTTAGCCGCACCCTCTCCCGAAGGACTCGGGGCGGCGTACAATGAAACATATGAAATAAATATGTGGACAAAACAAACATATAACAGAGACATATACCGAGACACACACAAGGAGGAGGTCGGCTGATAAATAAAAACAATTAAAATACAGTATTTAAAAACTCCTAGATAATTAAATATAATTAAAATACCCAGTTAAAAACCCATCAGGAGCGATATGGTTAGATCAAAGTTAAGCCAGGCCAGCTGCTTGGAATAGGTGGGTCTTAAGCTTAATACGAAAGGAGCGGAGGTCAGAGGTATTCCTAATATCCGGAGGGAGGTCATTCCACAGGGCTGGGCCCGCCACAGAGAAGGCTCTACTCCTAGGCGCCGCCCCGCGACACTATCTAGTGGACGGCACCTGGAGGAGGCCCTCTCTGTGCAAGCGAATTGGTCGCAGGGATGTATGGGGCAGAATACGATCCCGCAAGTAACTAGGTCCTGAGCCATGGAGCG
Source organism: Natrix helvetica (assembly GCF_964273705.1). Classification (NCBI taxonomy): domain Eukaryota; kingdom Metazoa; phylum Chordata; class Lepidosauria; order Squamata; family Natricidae; genus Natrix; species Natrix helvetica. The sequence continues at coordinate 38,851,902 of NC_138550.1, read as the reverse complement.
CTTTAAAGATAGTTATCAAAACCTTGAAACGCACCCGATAGACCACAGGAAGCCAGTGCAGCTCGCGCAGGAACGGTGTCACATGGGAGTACCTAGTACTCCCCATAATTACCCGTGCGGCTGCGTTCTGGACCAACTGTAGCCTCCGGGTGCATTTCAAGGGAAGCCCCATGTAGAGAGCGTTACAGTAGTCCAAGCGAGACGTCACCAGCGCATGAGTGACTGTGCGTAAGGCGTCCCGGTCCAGTAGGGGGCGCAATTGGCGCACCAGGCGAACCTGGTGGAACGCCCCCCTTGCCACGGCTGTCACATGGTCATCCATGGACAGCCGGGCATCCAGGAGGATGCCCAAATTGCGCGCCCACTCCACGGGGGCAAGTTGAATGCCCCCAATGGCCAATGATGGAATTAATTGGCTGAACCAGGGAGCTGGTACCCACAGCCACTCCGTCTTGGAGGGGTTGAGCTTGAGTTGGTTGTCATCCATCCAGATCCGTACGGCTTCCACACACCGGGACATCACTTCGATGGCCTCGTTGGAGTGGTTCGGAGTGGAAAAGTACAGCTGAGTATCATCAGCGTACAGATGGTATCCCACCCCAAAACCACGGATGATCTCACCCAGCGGCTTCATATATGTGTTGAACAGGAGTGGCGAGAGGACCGACCCCTGTGGCACCCCACAAGTAAGGGGGCGTAGGGTTGACCTCTCTTCTCCTGCCAACACACGCTGCGTCCGGTCAGAAAGGTAGGAGCCGAACCACCGCAAAACGGTGCCCCGGACCCCCAACCCCTCCAGCCGGCGCAGCAGGATACCATGGTCGATGGTATCAAAAGCCGCCGAGAGGTCTAATAGGACCAGGATAGAGGAACAACCTCTATCTCTGGCCCTCCAGAGATCATCCACCAACGCGACCAAGGCCGTCTCCGTGCTGTGACCGGGGCGAAAGCCGGACTGGCGCGGGTCTAGATAATCATTTTCCTCCAGATGTCGTGGAAACTGGTAGGCCACCACACTCTCTACAACCTTCGCCAGAAAGGGAAGGTTGGAGACAGGACGATAATTGGCCAGCTCCAAAGGGTCCAGGGAAGGCTTCTTGAGCAAGGGTCTCACCACCGCCTCTTTCAAGGCGGCCAGGAGAGACCCCTCGCTCAGCGAAGCATTCACTAGGCCCAGGAGCCAGTCTCGTGCAACCTCCCAGGATGCCAGTACAAGCCAGGAGGGGCACGGGTCCAATAAACATGTGGTGGGTCGCAGTCATCCACGCAATCTGTCCAAATCCTCGATGGCAACCAAGTCAAACTCCTCCCAGATCGATTCCTCAAGACTCGCCATGGGCGTCTCCATTGGATCACTGACAGGAACCCAATCTCTCCGGATTTGAGCGATTTTATCCTGCAGATATTTACCAAATTCCTCTGCCCTGCCCTGTAGGGGGGCCTCCCGCGGCCTCTGAAACAAGAGGGAGCGGGACACCCGAAACAGGGTGGCAGGGCGGTTCTCCGCGGATGCAATGAGAGTGGCACAATATTGGCGTTTGGCCGCTCTCAATGCCACAAGGTACGTCCTTAAATGGGCTCGTGCCTGTGTTCGATCAGATTCGGAGTGAGAGGATCTCCAACGACTCTCTAGACATCTCTTGTGGCATTTCATCACCCTTAGCTCCTCGGTAAACCAAGGGGCTAGGGTGGATCGTTGCCGCCGGAGGGGCCGCAAAGGCGCCACCTGGTTCAAGGCCCCGGTAGTTGCATTATTCCACGCAACCACCAGGTCCTCTACCCGGGGGCGGGTCAAGGTTACAGGAGGTGGCCCAAGCTCCGTCTGGAACCTATCAGGTTCCATCAGGCGCCTGGGGCGGAACCATCTGGAACTTTCCGGTTCCGCCTCCCCGCAGCGGGAGGTAGCACCAGGGAAGTCAAGACGAAGGAGTGAGTGATCTGACCATGACAGGGGAGTGATGGTTAAGTCCCTTCCTCCCAGATCACTCAGCCACTGGCCAGAGACAAAAACAAGGTCCAGAGTGTGTCCTCCCTCGTGTGTTGGGCCCTGAATCATTTGAGTCAGGTCCATGGCTGTCATGGAAGCCATGAACTCCCGAACCCCCTCCGATGCTTCTCCCATCGATGGCAGGTTAAAATCCCCCATCACTAAAAGTTTGGGGGTTTCAACCGCCACCGATGCGATCAGCTCGAGGAGTTCGGGCAGGGCCGCTGATGTATAGCGAGGAGCCAGGTATACTATCAGCAGGCCCAACTGTCTCCCAGGCCCCCATATTATGACATTTCATTATATCGTCCTAAATCCATCCAGTAATAATACATCTTTATAAAATTATTTGTCTAACCATTAATAAGATAAGTGCCATGTTTTATAAAATTGCTTATCATTGGTTACCAAACTTTTATGCATCCTCTCAATAGTACTCACTTACAAATTATATAAAATCTATTATCAATCTAATATATATGTATACAGTATTATCATTATTAATCATTTATTTGACTATAACTATTGTTACTTCATTTAATACAAAATATTGTAACTTAAATAAATTCAAATTAATTTTTATTATAACATTTCATTACATTATCCTGTATCCATCCAATAGCAGTGCAATATTTTATTTCTTGCCATTTGTGATATTTGTATTCTAGTTGCTTTTTTAGTAAATTGTATGGACATCTCTTGGCAACTTATATTTCATTGCATATCTTGTGAAGGCTCAAACCCCTCATCCGTTCCTTCCGTCATCTTCCCTTTAGTTATCACCAATGCTTCTGCCAGAATTTCTATCATTACTTCTGCCAAATTTTCTTCTTCTATCTTCTGGAATCTGAGATAAAATTCTAGCCTATTGATCTCCCATTTCAATATTTCACTCTTATCTTTTTCAACAGCACTCATTCTGTCAATATCTCCAATTTTCTTATCTCTTTGTTCATCTTTTTCTTCAAATATTTTGAGATCTGTCCTCATATTTCATCATCGTTTGGTGAGTATTCTCAATTTTTTCATCTATTTTTCTGTTCTTTGTCCAATAATCTTCAATCTCTTTTCAATGCTCTCTGTTCTTACTTGTATTTTTGTATTTTTTGCATTATCATCTGCAATGTCACTTCCTTTTCTTTTCCCTGTTGCAACATCATTTGAATCTTCCTGAAGCTAGGATTGGAGCTGCTGGAGAGAAGGAGGGGGTGAGTCACAAGACAAAGACACTGAGGTGGGGGCCCTTAAACTCCATATCATTTGAATCTTCCTGAAGCTAGGATTGGAGCTGCTGGAGAGAAGGAGGGGGTGAGTCACAAGACAAAGACACTGAGGTGGGGGCCCTTAAACTCCATATCATTTGAATCTTCCTGAAGCTAGGATTGGAGCTGCTGGAGAGAAGGAGGGGGTGAGTCACAAGACAAAGACACTGAGGTGGGGGCCCTTAAACTCCATATCATTTGAATCTTCCTGAAGCTAGGATTGGAGCTGCTGGAGAGAAGGAGGGGGTGAGTCACAAGACAAAGACACTGAGGTGGGGGCCCTTAAACTCCATATCATTTGAATCTTCCTGAAGCTAGGATTGGAGCTGCTGGAGAGAAGGAGGGGGTGAGTCACAAGACAAAGACACTGAGGTGGGGGCCCTTAAACTCCATATCATTTGAATCTTCCTGAAGCTAGGATTGGAGCTGCTGGAGAGAAGGAGGGGGTGAGTCACAAGACAAAGACACTGAGGTGGGGGCCCTTAAACTCCATATCATTTGAATCTTCCTGAAGCTAGGATTGGAGCTGCTGGAGAGAAGGAGGGGGTGAGTCACAAGACAAAGACACTGAGGTGGGGGCCCTTAAACTCCATATCATTTGAATCTTCCTGAAGCTAGGATTGGAGCTGCTGGAGAGAAGGAGGGGGTGAGTCACAAGACAAAGACACTGAGGTGGGGGCCCTTAAACTCCATATCATTTGAATCTTCCTGAAGCTAGGATTGGAGCTGCTGGAGAGAAGGAGGGGGTGAGTCACAAGACAAAGACACTGAGGTGGGGGCCCTTAAACTCCATATCATTTGAATCTTCCTGAAGCTAGGATTGGAGCTGCTGGAGAGAAGGAGGGGGTGAGTCACAAGACAAAGACACTGAGGTGGGGGCCCTTAAACTCCATATCATTTGAATCTTCCTGAAGCTAGGATTGGAGCTGCTGGAGAGAAGGAGGGGGTGAGTCACAAGACAAAGACACTGAGGTGGGGGCCCTTAAACTCCATATCATTTGAATCTTCCTGAAGCTAGGATTGGAGCTGCTGGAGAGAAGGAGGGGGTGAGTCACAAGACAAAGACACTGAGGTGGGGGCCCTTAAACTCCATATCATTTGAATCTTCCTGAAGCTAGGATTGGAGCTGCTGGAGAGAAGGAGGGGGTGAGTCACAAGACAAAGACACTGAGGTGGGGGCCCTTAAACTCCATATCATTTGAATCTTCCTGAAGCTAGGATTGGAGCTGCTGGAGAGAAGGAGGGGGTGAGTCACAAGACAAAGACACTGAGGTGGGGGCCCTTAAACTCCATATCATTTGAATCTTCCTGAAGCTAGGATTGGAGCTGCTGGAGAGAAGGAGGGGGTGAGTCACAAGACAAAGACACTGAGGTGGGGGCCCTTAAACTCCATATCATTTGAATCTTCCTGAAGCTAGGATTGGAGCTGCTGGAGAGAAGGAGGGGGTGAGTCACAAGACAAAGACACTGAGGTGGGGGCCCTTAAACTCCATATCATTTGAATCTTCCTGAAGCTAGGATTGGAGCTGCTGGAGAGAAGGAGGGGGTGAGTCACAAGACAAAGACACTGAGGTGGGGGCCCTTAAACTCCATATCATTTGAATCTTCCTGAAGCTAGGATTCGAGCTGCTGGAGAGAAGGAGGGGGTGAGTCACAAGACAAAGACACTGAGGTGGGGGCCCTTAAACTCCATATCATTTGAATCTTCCTGAAGCTAGGATTGGAGCTGCTGGAGAGAAGGAGGGGGTGAGTCACAAGACAAAGACACTGAGGTGGGGGCCCTTAAACTCCATATCATTTGAATCTTCCTGAAGCTAGGATTGGAGCTGCTGGAGAGAAGGAGGGGGTGAGTCACAAGACAAAGACACTGAGGTGGGGGCCCTTAAACTCCATATCATTTGAATCTTCCTGAAGCTAGGATTGGAGCTGCTGGAGAGAAGGAGGGGGTGAGTCACAAGACAAAGACACTGAGGTGGGGGCCCTTAAACTCCATATCATTTGAATCTTCCTGAAGCTAGGATTGGAGCTGCTGGAGAGAAGGAGGGGGTGAGTCACAAGACAAAGACACTGAGGTGGGGGCCCTTAAACTCCATATCATTTGAATCTTCCTGAAGCTAGGATTGGAGCTGCTGGAGAGAAGGAGGGGGTGAGTCACAAGACAAAGACACTGAGGTGGGGGCCCTTAAACTCCATATCATTTGAATCTTCCTGAAGCTAGGATTGGAGCTGCTGGAGAGAAGGAGGGGGTGAGTCACAAGACAAAGACACTGAGGTGGGGGCCCTTAAACTCCATATCATTTGAATCTTCCTGAAGCTAGGATTGGAGCTGCTGGAGAGAAGGAGGGGGTGAGTCACAAGACAAAGACACTGAGGTGGGGGCCCTTAAACTCCATATCATTTGAATCTTCCTGAAGCTAGGATTGGAGCTGCTGGAGAGAAGGAGGGGGTGAGTCACAAGACAAAGACACTGAGGTGGGGGCCCTTAAACTCCATATCATTTGAATCTTCCTGAAGCTAGGATTGGAGCTGCTGGAGAGAAGGAGGGGGTGAGTCACAAGACAAAGACACTGAGGTGGGGGCCCTTAAACTCCATATCATTTGAATCTTCCTGAAGCTAGGATTCGAGCTGCTGGAGAGAAGGAGGGGGTGAGTCACAAGACAAAGACACTGAGGTGGGGGCCCTTAAACTCCATATCATTTGAATCTTCCTGAAGCTAGGATTGGAGCTGCTGGAGAGAAGGAGGGGGTGAGTCACAAGACAAAGACACTGAGGTGGGGGCCCGCGCGCCTAACGGCGCGCGAATCATATATCTATAAACCAAAATAGCAATAATACATTCTGGATTAGTGTGTTTGAGATTGTGATTTTATTTATTTCAAAATGACTGGCTTAGTTCAATGTAATAGCTGTTTTGCACCTGTCTTTCGCAGTACTCTTTTCAAATTTGGATACTGTCCCCTTTGTAAACAAATTACGAGTCTACATAGGCAGATTACCTATCTAGAATCTGTAATCTGTGCTCTCCAAGCAGAAACTAGGTCTCTACGTCAGCCATTCCACTCTATGGTGAAGCCACACTATCAGCCCCCTCTACCACAAAGATCTTGCAGGAGAAGAGCTGTCTGGACAACTGTGGGATCTGGCAGGTTGAGAGCTGTGAACCATAAACCCAAAGCTTTTGCTGTGACCCAGCAAAACAGATATAGTGCCCTTGCTGACCTTAATGGGGACACTAAAGAGATAGGTCAAGGCAGTTGTGATAATGATGACTCAAATAAGCAGGGGATCGTGGTCCAAAACGAAGAACTTTCTTCGGAAAGGCGAAAAGGGGAACCAGGTATCACACATCAGTCGCAGAAGAAGATCAAGGTATGTAAAAAGAGAAGTCAACTTCTGGTTGGTGATTCAATCGTAAGAGATGTTAATTTAGGAGAGGATACGGAGGTTTTAAAAGAGGTCAGGTGTCTGCCAGGTGCTACTGCCAGCAGAGACAAGAGGCGTATTCTTAAGATAGTCAAGAATGCAAGTAAGGACTGTGACGTTGATGCTATTATACATCTTGGCACTAATGATCTATCCCAGAAAGATGTACTTTCTGTGCAGAATGATTTCCAGAACTTGGGGTATGAACTTAATAGTATAGGTTGTAGGCTTATCTTTTCAGAGGTTTTACCTGTATATAAGGAACAAAAAGGGAAGGGCCAGCGTGTAGCAGAGTTTAATGTTTGGCTAAAGGAGTGGTGTAAAAGGGAAGGCTTTGGTTTTATTAGTCATGAAGCCTGTAGCTGGTCCAATGAAAAACTGTACAAAAGAGATGGGTTGCACCCATCCAAGAAAGGAACTGAGTTACTTGGCATTAAATTCACAGATTTTCTTGATAAACATTTAAACTGAAGAGCGGGGACAGAGAATTAATAGATACAGAACATCTCTGTCCCCAGCAAACTAAAATTCATAGGGTTATAAATGCATGTAACATAGATGTGTGTGTGGGTAAGATTATCACTCCTGCTGTCAAGCAAAACCAAGCATGTAATAGTGATTGTCATACCATGTGCATGAATCACACAAGTGGCAAGAAAATAGGGGCAGTCAGGCATAATACAGGTTATGTAGACAGTAAACACAAGGTCAATCAAAATGGACTCAAATGTCTATATACCAATGCACAGAGCATGAGGAATAAACAGGGAGAATTAGAAATTCAAGTAAAAGAGGGCAGATATGATATTATTGCCATTACAGAAACTTGGTGGGATGAAACTGACAAATGGAACATACAGCTAGAAGGATTTAAATTATTTAAAAGAAATAGACCAAATAAAAGAGGAGGTGGAGTTGCACTATATATAAGAAATAACTATGTCTCTACAGAAATAGAGCACAACAATAATGAGAACTATCTTGAATGCATTTGGGTCAATATTAAAGGTTGTGGGGGGAAATGACATTGCCATAGGTCTATACTACAGGCCACCCAACCAAGCAGAGGAAGAAGATGAACTCTTTGCTAGTCAGCTAACTAAGGTATGTAGGAAGCACACCACAATAGTAATGGGAGATTTTAACTACCCTGACATCAACTGGGAAACAAACTCTGCACCAAGTGGAAGATCCAACAGGTTCCTAACAAACCTAGCAGACAACTTTGTTTTCCAAAAAGAAGAGAAGGAAACAAGGGGATCAGCCATACTGGACTTAATTCTCACCAACAGAGAGGAAATGATAGAAGGTGTTGAAGTCATAGGAACCCTGGGGGCAAGTGACCATGCAATATTGGAATTCAACATTATCCAAACACAAGTAGTAGAACAAAGTCAAACTAGAGTCTTGGACTTTAAGAAAGCTAATTTCAATAAACTTAGAGAGAGCTTGGGAAAAATTCCATGGATGAGAATCCTCGAGGGGAAAACAACTCAAGAAGCTTGGGAAATTTTGAAAAATGAGATTAGAAAAGCCCAGTCTAACACAATACCAATGAAGAAGAAAAACAACAGCTCCCAAAAGAAACCAGCATGGCTGCATAAACAACTATCTGACAAACTGAAAGACAAAAAAAGTAAGTATAAAAAGTGGAAGGAGGGGGACATAACTAAGGCAGAATATCAGCAAATAGCCCGAGCCTGTAAAGATGAAGTGAGGAAAGCTAAGGCTCACAATGAAGAAAGGCTTGCCACAAAAGTAAAAATTAACAAAAAAAGCTTCTTCCAACATGTTAAAAACAAGAAAAAAGTTAAGGAAACAATTGGTCCATTGCTAGGAGAAAGTGGCAAGAAGGTGACAAGCAACAGGGAGAAAGCAGAACTATTTAACTCATGTTTTGCATCTGTCTTTACACAAAGGGATAAAACAGTCCAACCTATCAAAAGCAGCACCACAAAATTAGGAACACAAATTGAAATAGGAAAGAAAATGGTAAGTGAGCACCTGTCTACCCTAGATGAGTTCAAATCACCAGGACCGGATGGATTACACCCCAGAGTTCTGAAGGAACTAGCAGACGAGATCTCAGAACCACTGAATTATATCTTTCAGAGATCCTGGAACACCGGGGAACTACCAGAGGACTGGAAAAGAGCTGATGTGGTTCCCATCTTCAAAAAAGGGAAAAAATTAGATCCAGGAAACTACAGACCTATCAGCCTAACCTCAATACCAGGAAAGATTCTGGAAAAAATAATCAAGCAACGAATTTGCGAACACCTAGAAGCAAACAAAGTAATAGCCAAAAGCCAACATGGATTTGTCAAAAACAGATCATGCCAGACTAATCTTATTGCATTCTTTGATAATGTGACAAAATTAGTGGACCAGAGGAATGCCGTTGATATAGTTTACTTGGACTTCAGTAAGGCTTTTGATAAGGTAGACCATAACCTACTACTAGATAAAGTAGAAGAATGTGGGTTAGACAGCATCACCACCAGATGGATTGGTAACTGGCTGACCAACCGCACTCAACGTGTAGTTCTCAATGGAACTGCATCTACATGGAGGGAAGTATGCAGTGGAGTACCCCAAGGCTCTGTTTTAGGCCCAGTACTCTTCAACATCTTCATCAATGATTTGGATGAGGGAATAAATGGGGAACTCATCAAATTTGCAGATGATACCAAGCTGGCAGGAATAGCCAACACTCCAGAAGATAGGCTTAAGATACAGAAGGATCTTGACAAACTTGAACATTGGGCACTATCTAATAAAATGAAATTCAATGGTGAAAAGAGTAAGGTTCTACATTTAGGCAACAAAAACGGAATGCACAGGTACAGTATAGGTGATACCTTACTCAGTAGTAGTAACTGTGAAAGGGATCTTGGAGTCCTAGTGGACAACCATTTAAATATGAGCCAGCAGTGTGCAGCAGCTGCCAAAAAAGCCAACACAGTTCTAGGCTGCATCAACAGAGGGATAGAATCAAGATCACGTGAAGTGTTAATACCACTTTATAATGCCTTGGTAAGGCCACACTTGGAATACTGCATTCAGTTCTGGTCGCCACGATGTAAAAAAGATGTGGAGACTCTAGAAAGAGTGCAGAGAAGAGCAACAAAGATGATTAGGGGACTGGAGACTAAAACATATGAAGAACGGTTGCAGGAACTGGGTATGTTTAGCTTAAGAGAAAGAAGGACTAGGGGAGACATGATAGCATTATTCCAATATCTCAGAGGTTGCCACAAAGAAGAGGGAGTCAAACTATTCTCCAAAGCACCTGAGGGTAGAACAAGAAGCAATGGGTGGAAACTAATCAAGGAGAGAAGCAACTTAGAACTGAGGAGAAATTTCCTGACAGTGAGAACAATTAATCAGTGGAACAGCTTGCCTCCAGAAGTTGTGAATGCCCCAACACTGGAAGTCTTTAAGAAGATGTTGGATAGCTATTTGTCTGAAACGGTATAGGGTTTCCTGCCTAGGCAGGGGGTTGGACTAGAAGACCTCCAAGGTCCCTTCCAACTCTACTATTGTATTGTATCATCTGTATTGATCTTTTCCTTCCAATAATGAACACTGCCACTGTAAAATCCAAGGCTCTTTTCCAAACAAAGTTAATTGTTCTCTTTCACTGCTGTTCAGTGCAATCTTTTTCCCCACTCCATGCTTTTCACTCCAATAGTACCCAGAGAAGCACCTGTATAAACATCCGTGCTCTTCCCACTATCATTTTCAATAAACAAACTCTGAGTCCTTGAAGTGTAACACCATCTCTTACTTTGCACAAGATTATCAAGTGCTCAAACGTAGAGAAGAAAAACAATATTTCCAAGCCTAGCCTCTAAGTGGCAGTGTTATTTCCTTTCATCTATTTTCATTTTCCCCTTTATATTCTTCATATTCCAGGAAAGAAAGAAAAAAATTAACAAGAAAATATTATAAGGCATTGAAAAGAGAAAAAGAATGAAAATCTTTTTTTTTAAAGGGAAAAATAAAATCAGTCCAGTTTAAAAAATAAGTGTTTGTAGAAATTCCAACAGTAAAAGAATTAAAGAAAAATAACACACTAAGTTTGACTCAGGCTTAATCTCGCCGCTTGACCTCTTCTGTCTTCAATTTTAACTTTACTTTTAATCTTTGGGGTGTTCTCTCATCTAACAGTAAAAAATTATCTCACCAATTCAGCACACTTTCTCTCCAGCTTGTCTTCCATTTCTGGAGCTGTCCCAACTTTCAGCAGCTTCCAAAGCTGCTTCTTTGTAGCCAGAAAAAAGTGCTTCTCCTGGATCTACCAGGGACTTTGCAATGTCCTGAGTTCAGCAGGATGTGCCCTTGTCTATCACCATCTCTACGGGATGATTTAGATCCAAAAGGATCATCCAGCAGCAGAGATATTGACTGCGATCCTGGAGCTCCAAGATTGCATGTCATACCGTCACCACGTCAGCTCCGCCTGAGCTCTAGTTTTCAGATGATTGTTATGGTTCTTTTGCCACCCCACCTCTTTATTTGTAATAATCTTTTTAACATCAAATGACCAAAATGGAAACATATTATATGTTATGTTATGTTATGTTATGTTATGTTGTTATATTATGTTATGTTATGTTACGTTACGTTACGTTACGTTACGTTACGTTACGTTACGTTACGTTACGTTACGCTACGCTATGCTATGCTATGCTGTCTTATCTTGTCTTGTGATGTTCTGTTATGTTATAATATTTATCTTGCTAATGATTCTAAGCATGAACTTTGTTTTCTTTTCCTTCTTAATTATTTTTCTTTTTCATCTACCTGTTACATTATGTATCAACAATTTCTTTGATTTCACCAACCATTTTTTGATCTGTCCTTTTTAGCTTTGATTCTATTAATATATTGATGAAAATTGAATTTTTTGGATAAACATGATTTATTTCATTCTCGTTCATCCAATTTGAAGAAATTCTTTTGCAGCTCTTTACAGTCTCTTTTTTCATGTTACTACCTGAATAGTTTGACATGGTCAACAAACCTGATCACATCACTTCTTAGTGATGGATTAAGATGAAGTCTATCCACTGGTGCTCCTTTGGTCCTTCTCTCCACTACAACTGCTGCTAATAATTTTCTCTTAGACTCGGGGTGGGGTTTTTTTGTTACAGGCACGCAAAAGTGATATGAGCGCCCAACACCTTTGTTGCACAATTTCAAGAAGATAGACCTCTGCTGTGTCCTGAACCATGGACTGAAGTGCACATAACAATCCTGCCATGAAAGGGCTAACTATCACAGAAACATCTTACCTAAAAGTTTCCTTTTCTTTTTCTACACAAACTTTTCCTTTGATGCAGACTTGGAATTTCTAACATTTGGGAAACTGAGATATACATAATATTTTTTAAAAAAATACACAGAAGAACATGTTGCCCAACTTAGTCATATTTATTTATCAAGAATGTAGCAAGATCATACGATCTTTATCTGAGGTCATCTCCACATTCCTGCAATAAATGAGGCAAAGTCAAAGAGAGACTTCAGATTCTTTCTACTTATTTTCCCAGATATTTTAAATTATTTTAAACTTATTTAAAAATAAATCAATATAAAATATTATTTAATCCTAAAACATAATGGAGGAGATTTATAGTATAAGACAACTATAAAATGATGTATCTCTCTGTATCACAAGGGACAAACCACATTTTCAAACTGGGTCACAATTACTAATCAGTGAATATTCTGAGAATCCCCAGTTACTCCTATATTATTTTCTAAAGCATGTTATCCTTTTGAAAAAGAAACATTTTGATGCACTATAAAATTAACTACCTTCTATTGACTTCAGCATAATATGGGATGCACTATTATCTGTTGATGAGTGAGGAAGATAAGGTATGGATTATTCTTTTAATGGTACTTTGGTAAAATTTAATTCACTAGTGCTTGCTTTTTGGATATACTTCAGTGAGACTTTGATAATCATTAGTTAGATGGTAGGATTTGGTTGTTTTGATGATGTAAAAGCAATTCTCAGTGGGTAAAGGTACTATAAAAATACATTTCAGACATTAATAGCACTATACCCACAGGCATTTTATCCTGCAGGTAAGGTAGAGAAAATGAGACACTAGGAACCCAGAGGGAACTAGCAACAAATTAACACCTGAGATCTTTAAAACTACAACAGTCTTGTGATCCTATTGTAACTGACAAAAGTGCTGCATCTTAATTAGTGCTCTACTGTTTTAATTGCACTTTTAAACTTAATGAGCTACTAATATAACTGTGTTTTAAAATAATTTATGCCTTATTGCAGACAAACAGTACATGTATATCATTTATAAACAGTACATGTATATTATTTATAAATAAGAAAGAACCTTTGAATTTGTTTTCAACTTTTTAATTATCTCAATCATATTTTCCTGATTCCTCAGCATATCCTCTTTTCCTGCTATCAGTGCTTGATTGTAAGATATTTTGCTGAATGGTAATCTTGGTTACCATCATTTATAGTGTGTTATCCCTTAGATTTGTTTTATTTATTTCCAGTTTTATAGTTTATTCTTCTCAAAAGACTCTAGGTGATGAAAACAAATTAACATTCTAAACATAAAAATAAAATAGATCAAAATTATAAAAACAATAGTGACAATAAATCAACTCTCTCCAGATAATTGCCAAACTCAATCCAAGGGCTGAAAGCTAAGTGCAATAAAATTGTATTTAAGTAATTTCTAAAAACCATGAGTAAGTTGATGGGAAGGAGCTGTTACAGAGAAGACCAGCTGTCTTGTCCACATGATGGACAAATTTATGAAGTGAATATTCCATTTATTCCATCTATTTTAAAGAATCTCTCTCTCTCTCTCTCTCTCTCTCTCTCTCTCTCTCTCTCTCTGTCTCTGTCTCTGTCTCTGTCTCTCTCTGTATTCAGCAAGCTATTTCCTTTTGTATAAATAATATTATACAAATAATGTATTCTTATTTACATTAATAAATATAAATATCGGTATTATTCATTTTTTTTTGCAAATATAAAGGCAAGGACATGCCTTATCTTGTGGCTGAAGTTTAAACTGTTTCCAGTATATTTTCACTAAATACAATTGTAAACTTATCAAAAACCCTACAGTTTTCCTTATTTGACTAACTATCACATAATTAAATGTTATTAAAACAGACTTGGATTTACTGGTCTGTGTAGCACCTGTGTAATCTTTTAAATAGAAATATCTACTGCATAGCTACTTAGATAGCATTGAACAAGTACAGCTAAAACCAGGATAGACAGAAAAGGTAGTTGTGTATGGCAAGTAGTATGTATGGTAAGACTGACTTCATGTAGATGTTAAACAAGATAGGAGAGAATACTGGACATAAAGAGCTGATCCAAAAGATCGCATTAATGGTATCAAAAGTCACAAAGAGGTCAATGGCATTAAAGGCCACAGAGAGCTCAAGGAATGAGACAATGGCTGCACTACCTCCATTCCGCTCTGGCCAAGGATCATCCATAGTCCAAGAACTAATATTTTCAGTGAATGGCATTATTAGAGTAGATTGTAGATGAAACAATTCTCTTTACACCATATGATATCTACCCACACCCCCTGTTCATAAAACAAGAGTCCCTTTTTTGGATTAAGGGTCACTTTTTGTTTTGGAGTGGTATATTGCAAGCTACTGTCCAACAAGAAATTTTGAGAAAGAATAGTTGGGTAAAAAACTACAGGTAAGCTTCATTAAAATGTCATTAAATTGCTGATGTTAGTTTTGACATGTTGTAAACAACATGATTGCCGACATCCGATGATAGATATGGAAGAAGAAGAAGAAGAAGAAGAAGAAGAAGAAGAAGAAGAAGAAGAAGAAGAAGAAGAAGAAGAAGAAGAAGAAGAAGAAGAAGAAACAACAACAATAATTGACAAGTTTGCAAGAACTGCAAGACTTTAGGGTGACATGTGAAGTTTTGGACACTATAGGTGTGCTTCTATCTTATAAGATTTATCTAAAGAGTAGGGTTGTTCTTCATATGCAAGTAAAGTTGGATTTGACACTATATGGAATCCTTTTATGACAGGCAAGTACATGTATTTTGATGGTTTGTACTGTATTTATATAAATGTGTAATGTTGCTGTGGTTCTTTGTACTGTCTAGTTTTAGGGCCTGCTGTTATATTACACTTTGAAGTTTTTATAACAAAGCAATCAATACATGATACAATGGAAAGTTTGACTTTACACTCAGGTAGTCACAGAGCTTGATGCTAATTAGAGCTGAGAGGTAGTCATTGATCTTGAGAGACTTGGGTTTCTCTACTTCTAGTCTAGCTCTTTAATCACTATACCAGTATTTCTCAATCTCAACTAGTTTAAAGTATGTGGACTTCAATTTCAGAGTTCCTCAGATAGTGTGCTGTCCACACTTCTTAAAGTTGCTGAGTCTAAGATTTCAATATAAGATATCATATATCTATATTAATTTCCTTTATTCCTCCTCTGGTTTGCGTCGGTATTCATGATCCTTCTCTGGTTTGGCTTCAATGTTGAAGTTAAAAATTCACACAAAGTCATTCTTACGGGGTTCAGTATCTATTGGTGTTTGCTTTTAAAATCTGCCCATCTTAATTGAATTGAATATCCTGATTGGCTGCAATCTAGTAATGGCTGAAACAACAAAAATGCTTTTTAAAGGCTAATCAGTTTATTATTTCTTTTCCAGAGCCAACATTTGTGCCAAAGTATTCTAAAATATCAGGGTTAACATTCATAATTCAGGGAAATCAGTTCTTGATTCATATTATTATTACTACCTTTGATATTTAGATTCTAAGGCCACTTTCAGACAGCTGTCATTTCAAACAAAATACATGCAAGGTATAGC
The DNA here is from genome assembly GCF_964273705.1 of Natrix helvetica. NCBI lineage: Eukaryota > Metazoa > Chordata > Lepidosauria > Squamata > Natricidae > Natrix > Natrix helvetica. Next base: position 38,836,345 of record NC_138550.1, on the reverse strand, counting down.
AGCTTTCTGCAGGAAAGATTATTTAGAAAAGCCATATCAGCAAGTCTTGCAAACCAGCCAGAATCCTTCAAAGACTACTCACCCTCCTTCCCACTTTCAATTCCCCTATAGTACAGTATATCATTTCCAGACTCTTTGTCATACTCCCTTTCTGTCTTTGCCTTGATCTTCATAATTCTAGCCAGCAGCAATTGCTGATCACAAAACCAGAAAAATCTGCCAAGACTTAGTCTTCAAAAGGCCTGAAATTACTCCTGAGGAATTTGACGTTTCTCCCCCAACACAATGTGATAATCATAATCGGGCCACCACATGTTTACTGGACCCGTGTCCCTCCTGGTTGGTGCTGGCCTCCTGGGAGGGCTCACGAGGCTGGCTACTGGGACTGGTGAACGCTTCGTTGGGGGAGGGCCGGATGCCGGCCGCCTTGAAAGAGGCGGTGGTCAGGCCCCTGCTCAAGAAGCCTTCTCTGGACCCAAAGGAACTAGCAAATTATCGTCCTGTCTCCAACCTTCCTTTTTTAGCAAAGGTTGTTGAGAGTGTGGTGGCTCAGCAGTTTCCGCGTCACCTGGAGGAAGATGATTATCTAGACCCGTGCCAGTCCGGCTTCCGACTCGGTCACAGCACGGAGACGGCCTTGGTCGCGTTGGTGGATGATCTCTGGAGGGCAAAGGATGAGGGTTGTTCCTCCATCCTTGTTCTATTAGATCTCTCGGCGGCCTTCGATACCATCGACCATGGTATCCTACTGCGCCGGCTGGAGGGGTTGGGGATTGGAGGCACCGTGCTACGGTGGTTCCACTCCTACCTCTCTGGCCGGACGCAATGTGTGTTGACGGGGGAGCAGAGGTCGACCGCAAGGCCCCTCATTTGTGGGGTCCCACAGGGGTCGATTCTCTCGCCTCTCTTGTTCAACGTATATATGAAGCTGCTGGGCGAGATCATCCGTGGTTTTGGGGTGAGTTACCATCTGTACGCTGATGATACTCAGTTGTACATTTCCACCCCAAACCACCCCAACGAGGCTGTCGAAGTGATGACCCGATGTCTGGAAGCCGTACGGGTCTGGATGGATGACAGCAGGCTCAGGCTCAACCCCTCCAAGACAGAGTGGCTGTGGTTCCCGGCTTCCCGATTCAATCAGCATATTCCATCGCTGACCATCGGGGATGAGCAATTAGCCCCGGTGGAAGGGGCGTGCAACTTGGGCGTCCTCCTTGACGATCGGCTGACCTTAGAAGATCACATGGCGGCCGTGGCAAGGGGGGCGTTCCACCAGGTTCGCCTCGTGCGCCAGTTGCGGCCCCTTTTGGACCGGGAGGCCTTGCGCACAGTCACTCACGCGCTGGTGACGTCCCGCCTGGACTACTGTAACGCTCTCTACATGGGGCTCCCCTTGAGGTGCACCCGGAGACTGCAGTTGGTCCAGAATGCAGCCGCGCGGGTTATTATGGGGAGATCGAGATTCTCCCATATAACACCTATCCTGCGCGAGCTGCACTGGCTTCCTGTGGCCTACCGGGTGCGCTTTAAGGTACTGGTCACCATCTTCAAAGCGCTCCATGGCACAGGGCCTAGTTACCTGCGGGATCGCGTCCTGCCCCATACATCCCTGCGACCCACTCGCTCACACAGGGAGGGGCTACTCCGGGTGCCGTCCTCTAGAGAGTGCCTGGGGACGGTGCCCAGGAGTAGGGCCTTCTCTGTGGTGGGCCCTACCCTTTGGAATGACCTCCCCCCAGACATCCGGACAACAACCGATCTTCGCTCCTTCCGTATGAAGCTGAAGACCTACCTGTTTTGTCAAGCCGGCCTGGCATAACGTTACTATCTTGCCACCCCAGGTCATTTTACAATGGGAAATTTTGTTTTTAATATTTTTGGGGTTTTAAACTTTGTAAGTATGCTTATTTATGGACTTATTTTTACCTCCTCTGCACGATTTTATGGTGCTATCTTGATTATTGCTCTGTACGTCGCCCCGAGTCCCTGTGGGGAGAGGGGGCGACTAATAAGTTCAATAAAATAAATAAATAAATAAATAAATAATTAAGAAGAGCCATCTCTATTTCATCTCTACAAATTAGAAAGAGATTTACTACAAACCTTGTCTAATTAAACAATCTTCCTCAAAGTTTAAAAAATAACTATTACTGGGAAAAATGGCTGGCAGAACTTCAGATCCTAAAAAGCATAAGTTACCAAAGAAGGGGGCTTCTGAAAATCATTACCCATGTGGTAATACAAAGTTTTGCTAATCAGGATCTGGCTTGCTGCATTTCCCAAATTATAGGCACACTGCTACTGTTTTCATTAATTTGTGGTTAGTAGGATGGGTTGCCAAGGACACCATATAAAATTATGTAATGGCAGATAAATCAGGCATGAAATGCTCCAATCTTTGCTACTGGTTCAGAACCGGGAGTACTCACGCATGGCATGCACAGAGCATCTGTGATGATGTCTGGGTGAGTGAGTGGAGCCTCCTGCCACCATCACTACCAGTTTGTTCAAACCGGGGCAAACCAGCAGAATACTACCTCTGAGATAAATGCACTGATAATCAAACATTTGAGATTGGTAGTATCAGGTTTCCAAGTACCACCTCTAACGAAAGAAGACTCTGAGGCTTGAGTTTCCTCAAAGTTCCATTTTATTAGAGATGTCATATTGGCACATCTGAGAAAACCCGAATCTGAAAATTTCCAGGTTTTCCCCACCCAAGTGAAAGTTCAACTTCCTGCCTAGCAGCCACATATCCATCACATGGTCCAATCAGACACCATCCAAATCTGGAGATACCTCCCAGTCATACTTTCACAGCTGCAGGGCATGTTGTCCTTGACTCTCTGAGAAAAGAATGTTATTTTGATTACATATCACCCATATTCCATATAATCATATAACCATATAACCCTCCCATTTTCCCACAGTAGAAATTGTGGCAAGCCTGAAGGCCCAATGCAAAAGATAGCTTCCAGGTCTTGCAGGTGGCAGGTTAGGTATATCTCTATATCATTGCATGTATCTCTATTTATCTATCTAAATATTTGTTCCTTAATTCTAGTCATCTGAATAACTGTGGAACAAATATATTTATAAATATCTTTATTTGTATCTAATTCACTTCTTTCCATTTAACAAAATTAACATAAATATTATAATACCATATTAATAGCATTTTTTGAGTATGTAATCACATCTTAACATTCAGGTATAGCTACTGAATTGTTGTATGTTTCATTAAACTGAAGAAAGAGAGACACATACATACATTTGAGGTTTCTTTAGCACAATCTCAAAAGAGAAAAAAAGTTAAAAAAAATAGGTTTACAAGAATATTTATGAGGAACTACATGGTAAAGTTTAAAACACTCTTTATGGAATCAAAAATATATTCATTGAAAATAATTGGTGTCTGTATGCATATTACAGCTATAAAATGAACTTTCGGAGTTTGCCTACTATTAAAATCAAGCTGTCAAGTCTGTAGTTACTTTTTAAAGATAAGAAGTACCTTTTTCAGTACTTCTGGTATGTGTGCCATTCTCCATGATTTCTGAAAAAAAAGATTGTTCTACCTAGATCCAATTGAAGATCGTTCCTCTTTTCATATAAGGCTGAAGAAAGTAGGAACTAAAGTTTTTTTCCCCTCCCAACTACCTAATTGCCATTCAACATCAACAATCTTCCTCTTTCCTTTTCATTTCTTACTTTTTCCCTTTAGCTTCCTTTCCAAACTTATGTTCATTTTTATAGATTCAAGCCATTCTTGGAAGAAAGAAAGGGTCTGGTTCCACTTCAATTTTCCTTTTCCATGTCTGTAGAGATTCTTTTTTTTAACTAATGTTTTTATTTTTGAATAAACACAAACAGACAAAACACAACAAACACCACAAAAATATCTTCCATTACAAATTGTAAAGAGTGTGTCAATTGCTTACAAAGAGCTTTCGTGCAGCCCTTCCACAGTCATCACCTACAATTCATATCAAGTTATATGTTTTAAATCAAATATATTTATATATATTACTATCATCATACCTCAGTCTTGTTTGTTTTGTTTTGTTTTTATTGGATTTATATGCCACCCTTCTCCCAAAGGACTCAGGGCGGCATACAACATTAAAAAACACACATCCCAAAAGTTAAAAAGAAATTAAATACATATCCAAAAAACAAACAAACCAAATTTATAGGACAATACATTGAAAAATGAGTTAAAATTAACAGGCCAAGCCGGCTTGCTGGAAAAGCCAACTTTTTAGGGCGCGTTGGAAGGACCGGAGGTCAGGGATTATGCGAAGCTCCGGGGGCAGCTCATTCCAGAGGGAAAGGGCTCCCACAGAGAAGCCTCTCCCCCTGGGGGTCACCAGCTGACACTGTCTGGCCAACAGCACCCTGAGGAGGCCAACTCCAGTCTTCATATGAGTATGATTGTTTTTACGTCGCTTTATATAAAATATTCCAAAATTTAAAGCAAAACCACATGATGGCATTCCGTTATCTATTTTCAATATCATCCAGCAACATTACATCTTTATGACACTTTCTAAATAAAAATTAGTTATGTTTAATAACAAAGTTTCTAGAACTCCTTTCTTAATCACTGTTTACAATTTATATCCAATTTTCCTTTTATCATGTCAATACAACTATTACATTATTATCATTATCAATAATTTATTTAACAATATCTGTCATCATTTTATATATATATTTTTGGTCTTAGTTTAACTCAATTTGGCTTGCTCTTTTTTTAATATTCTAAGCTTTTATACATAACAGAGTTTCTAAACTTCCTTTCCTGATCAACATTTAGAATTTATACCAAATTTCCTCTTATCAAACCAATACATATGTGTACATTGTTATCATTATCAATTATTAATCTAACTATATCCATTATCACTTCATTTTTAACATAATGCTCTAATTTTAACTAAATTTGCCTAATATTTTGTTATTAGTTTTCATATCTCAACCTGTGTCTTTCTAGTAATACTGCAGTCTTATGCCTTTTGCCATTTGTGGAATTAGTCTTCTGGTTATTTCCTTAATCAAATTTGTGTGGACTTTTCTTCACAACTTGCTGCTTTTTACATATCTTGTAAAATCTGGAGACCCTCCATCAGCTTCTTTAATCAGCTTATATTTGGTTATCAGTAGTGCTTTTGTAGACTCTAATCTCCACTTTTTCTATTTGCTGGATATCTTCAATTTTTCCATTGAATTTTACTACATTGCAATCTATATTTTCCAATCGCTTCTCAATTCTCTCTGTTGTTTCTAATAATTTTTGAATTTCAAACATAATCTGTTGCAATGTTATGGTTTCTTTTTGATGTTGTGTCATACTTCCAACTAGTAAATACTGCCACTCTAGTTTCAAAACAAGGTTTTGTTTTCACTTCTCTCCAGCTGACAAAGAAGCATCCAAAGAGCACCTGTATAAACAACCCATGCTCTTCTCCTTATCTCTTCTGTAAACAAGCTGAAGCCTTGGAAGTGCAAAGTCAAAATGATCAAAGAGAAAAAAGAGAAAACAATATTTCCAGGACTCAACCTCCAACCTCCAAGTGGCAGTGTAACTTTTTTTTCCTCTGATGTTACTACCCTCTTTATATTCCTTTTATATCTTCTTTTTATTCCAGGCTTAAAAGAAACAAAATTCTTAAATGGAGCAAGATAAAGAGAAAAAAACCCATTCAAACCAATATTATAAAAATAAAGAAAAAGATTTAATCCATAGGTTAAAAAAAATAGAAGAAGAAAAACTAATACTTTCACTTTAAAAAGTAGGAAATATTTGCAAAACTTCCATCCATAAAAAAAGTATAACACACTGTCCAATATAGCTTAATTTCTCCGCTTATTTTCTTTTCTTTGCAAGTTTAATTTAGCTTTGATTTTTGGGGGGCAGTCTCTTTTATAACAATAAAATTTCCTCACCAGATGGACACACTTTCTCTTTCCGCTTTCCTCCCATTGTGGAGCTGTCCCAACTTCAGCAGCTTTTGGCTACGCTTCTGTCACTGGCAAGAAGAGATTCTCTTGGATCAATCAGGGACTTTGCAATGGTGGTTTAGGTACAAAAGGACTGTCCAGTGGCAAAAATATCAACTGCAATCTTGGAGCTCCGAGATCGCACGTCATACCGTTGCGACGTCAGCTCCTGCCTCCTGTCTATGGAGATTCTTAATCATAGAATATAAAACCTAGAATAACAGTTGGAGATCTTCTAGTCCAAGTCCTTTGGGAGGGTGTTGTAAATATGAGCAGGCCCAAATTGTGTTGATATGACCATAGGAGCTCTGCAATGTCCGGTAAGTTACTTCATTCAGAGATAATGTAGCTTTAAACAGTCGCTGAACAAAAAGTCATTAACAGAGTGCTACCTTATAGTACCAAACTATTTACTGTGTAATATACATATTCTGTCTATCATAAACATATTATTAATACCCTTAATATATACATTCTTCAGTGCATGAAATTATTCACCCTGCTACTCAAAATTAAAATATAACTAAAGTACGAGATATTAAAAGACATTCATTGTTCATGGTACTAAATTAGCTGTCACCATGGGAATCAAATGTTGTTGATACAGCATCAGACTTCATTTATTTTATTTTATTCTTCGCATTTCTAGACCGCCCCCTCTCCCAAAAAGGACTCGGGGCGGTGTACAGTCCACACAACAAATAACAAATAATAAATACAAATATAAATATAGATATAAATATACATAAGGAGGAGGTTAAAAAAGTGACTTCATCACTTGCCTTCAAACTTCTCCGAGTTTATTAGTGTGATTTAAATAATATCAATTTCTTCCTTGAGATCTACAGGAGTTCACTGTTCCAAAAACTGAATTATAACTTATGTGCAGAAACAAGGTATTGTAATTGTACATGTGATAATCATATCTCTGCTGGATTTCTACTTTATAATATTTTGATTTATGTTTTGGACTTAAGACTTGATAAGTGATTATTTCTATTGCTGAAGTGTCATTATAGGCAGGTTAATTTCAAGAAGCTAACTTTGATAAGTATAAAATATAAGGACTGTAAAATACCATGACTATATAACAAATATAGTGTTGAACTATATTCTTCATTTGATATAATTAGTAAAATATAGCTCAGTGAGAAATAAATAATATGATCACCTCTTTTCACACAAGTGTGTGATATTTCTTCACATGTACAGGAATGGAACAGAATCTGAACTGAGATTTTTCATTTCAGATTTAGTTAATGACTCTTTCTCTTAGAGGTGATAAAACAAGGATTATCGTACCAACAAAGCAATATTATTTAATAAAAAGTGACAGCCAGAAGATACTAAAATTCAGAATATCACAGGAAATAGAAAAAAATGTGGTTATTTTGTTAGGCTATAAGCTCTTATCTTTGATGCAGCAGTGACGTGCAGTCAGGTGAGGCAAGTGAGGCACAGCCTCACCACTCTCATCATGAAAAAAAAAAGTAAAAGGAAAAAGCTGAGCTAGTTCCTGCCTCACCGTGGATGACTCTGCTTAACCTCACTGGTGCTCTCCCTCCCCAAGTGTAGTGACTTCCTCCCCAGGCCCCCATTCATTTCTCTCTCACACACACACAGCTGGATAAAACTATATAAAAATCTAGCCCAGCTTCACTGATTACAAGTTTGAAAAGGCAACGTGGCTCCACCTGCAATCAAACTACACTTGGGGAGGGAGAGCACAAGCGAGCACTGAGGAGACCACAGGAGGAGGCAGGAAGCCAGGCAAAGAGCCATGCTGTAGTACACACACTTCCCCCCAGCCTCTTTCTTTTGGAAGGCTCGGCTCGGCTCCCCTCCGGCTTCTCTGCCTCTCCTCTCACCCCAGACTGCCAGCAGGAGGTGGTGGGTGGGCTTTATTGTGTTCCAGGCATTTCCCACCCAGACAGCAGGCTGCATTTGCAATGGTGGAGGTGTTTGGGAAAGGCAGCAGGGGAATGGGGGGGGATGGCAGAGGAGCTGCTTTCAAGCCACTGGAAAAGATATCCAATCCAACTTTTGTGGGGGGGGGGGTTGTTTGAGAGTGAGTGAGAGAGGGAGGGGGTAGGAGAGATAGTCCAATCCAACTTCTGTGTGTGTGTGTGTGTGTGTGTGTGTGTGTGTGTGTGTGTGTGTGTTTGAGAGAGGGGGAGGAAGGGAGAGAGGGAGGAAGGAGGGGAAGGAGAAGAAAAAGAAAAAGAAAGAAGGAGCAAAGGAGAAATACAAATGCTGTCGCTTTAAATTGGAACTGAGCATGCCTGGCTGTGGAATTCTGGGAGTTGAAGTCCACAAGTCTAAAAATATTTGAAACTCAGCACTGTGTCAGTGCCTCACCAGTCATAAACCTCACCGCACATCACTGTGATGCAGTATAAATAATGTGTTATGTAACTGACAGGTGTTTGTGAAAATAAACCAGTCTAAGGCTTGATTGTGAACATCAAATTTAGACTAATAACCCAAATTGCTCTCACTCAAGTTTCTACTGTGTTTGGCAGACTTAACTCAGTACCTAATTTGACAAGAAAATCATACTACATTTAATTATATATCAGTTCCATTCATAAACATAAAATAGAGGGAAGGAATCTAACTTCAGTATATATATGATGAATGGATAAAAAGGCTAGAAAGTGATCTCCCTTATATTTTTGTCTTTTTTATTTAGATTATTTCCCCCACAGCCACCCCAGGCTAACTGGAAAAAAGGAAAGAGGTTTGTCATTAGAGCAGACGGAAATAAAACAGAATAGAAAGAGATTTAGTTCCCTTGTCTAAACCTTTTTGAAATTCAGGGGAATATGGAAAAGTAAACAAATTGCCCACCCTACTTTAACTTTTTTGTGACTTCTTTCTACCGAAATTGGATGAGTATAATCTGAGTTGTCAAGATTTTCAGAAAATAAATATATAAAATATTCAGACTGGTTGAGAATATTTTTCCTTGCGATTCAATGCTGCAAATAAAATGGATATGCTTTATGCTAACTTCATTTTATTTCCATCAATATATGTGTGATTAATTTATATGAGTACAGATTACATAACCTGGGAAGAAAACAATAAGATCAATCACATAAGTTTATAAACTATATATAATTTTTATTATTTAAAATGATTTTATCTATTTTCTACATAAATATGTTAGATATATTGTGGTATTTTCCTCGCATTCTATATGATTTAGACCAGCAAATTTAGTACTGTAAAATTTATAGACTTTTTTATTCATAAAATATTTATTCATAAATTGCATCACAAACATTTTTTAAAAAAATTATTGATGAAAATCTTTCTAGCAGATATCAGATTTTCTGTTTCTCCCTAGAAAATGCAATTGCAGATTGGAAAAAATGATATAAATCATCTAATCTGAAACCTATTACAGATATTCTCAAGGACCAAATAATTCCATAGAACAACATGGTGTGAAATAATTCAGTTTAATACATATACATATGTACATACATACGTATAAAATTAAACAAAATGTTGACATGACCAAAACAATTTTAAATTGAAGAGAACGAATATAAAAAAGTAAAAAAGTATGTAAAAAAGATGCAAAAGAAACAGAAAAACACAAGAAAAACACAATAAATTTGTTTCCAATCTTCTTAACAGTAGTTAAAAGTACATACATACATACATACATACATGCATATTTCAAACAAATTTTTATTTTTTATATTCTTTATACATATCAATGTATGAATGGTGTGGTAAGTGTGTAACATACATTTCAGTACACATAAACATAATCTTATTATTGCTAAATATTAAATTTCATTCCCATTATTTCATATTATTTATACATGCCTTTTATTATCACCTTTCATTTCTGAACCATCTTTCTGCTCTTATACAAAAGACATATTAATACATAAACATTATTCCCACTATTTTATATTCCTATTTTAACTTTTTTCCCTTTCATGTCGCTATAATATTCAGACATGTTTTCCACTTATTTTGTTGTTCATACTTCCTTAGTTAAATCAAAGTTCCATCCTTCATTCTTCCATTATTCAATATCTCCTTATACAGTTTTAGTATCAATTACAATCATTTATACATTCATATTCTTTCCAGTTCTTCAATCCATATAATTCTACTATTAATACACGTGTGTGTGTCTCTCTCTCTGTGTGTGTGTGTGTGTGTCAGTGACGTGCAGTCAGGTGAGGCAAGTGAGGCACAGCCTCACCACTCTCATCATGAAAAAAAAAGTAAAAGGAAAAAGTTGAGCTAGTTACTGCCTCACCGTGGATGACTCTGCTTAACTGTTAAAAAAAGCTGGAAAAGGTACGTGTGAGTTGGAGGGAGGAGGAGGAATTCAAACTTCATCCTCCTGGTGCTGTGCAGGGCTTTGGGCAAAGGCTGGAGGGAAGGATCCTGGCTCGCTTGTGCTCTCCCTCCCCAAGAGTAGTTTGATTGCAGGCAGAGCCACGTTGTGGGGCCAGTGTGTGTGCTACAGCATGGCTCTTTGCCTGGCTTCCTGCCTCCTCCTGTGGTCTCCTCACTGGTGCTCTCCCTCCCCAAGTGTAGTGACTTCCTCCCCAGGCCCCCATTCATTTCTCTCTCACACACACACAGCTGGATAAAACTATATAAAAATCTAGCCCAGCTTCACTGATTACAAGTTTGAAAAGGCAACGAGGCTCCACCTGCAATCAAACTACACTTGGGGAGGGAGATCACAAGCGAGCACTGAGGAGACCACAGGAGGAGGCAGGAAGCCAGGCAAAGAGCCATGCTGTAGTACACACACTTCCCCCCAGCCTCTTTCTTTTGGAAGGCTTGGCTCCCCTCTGGCTTCTCTGCCTCTCCTCTCACCCCAGCCTGCCAGCAGGAGGTGGTGGGTGGGCTTTATTGTGTTCCAGGCATTTCCCACCCAGACAGCAGGCTGCATTTGCAATGGTGGAGGTGTTTGGGAAAGGCAGCAAGGGAATGGGGGGGGGGGATGGCAGAGGAGCTGCTTTCAAGCCACTGGAAAAGATATCCAATCCAACTTTTGTGGGGGGGGGGGTTGTTTGAGAGTGAGTGAGAGAGGGAGGGGGTAGGGGTAGGAGAGATAGTCCAATCCAACTTGTGTGTGTGTGTGTGTGTGTGTGTGTGTGTGTGTTTGAGAGAGGGGGAGGAAGGGAGAGAGGGAGGAAGGAGGGAAAGGAGAAGAAAAAGAAAAAGAAAGAAGGAGCAAAGGAAAAAAAAATGCTGTCACTTTAAATTGGAACTGAGCATGCCTGGCTGTGGAATTCTGGGAGTTGAAGTCCACAAGTCTAAAAATATTTGAAACCCAGCACTGTGTCAGTGCCTCACCAGTCATAAACCTCACCGCACGTCACTGGTGTGTGTGTATTCCTAATTGCCCCTTGTTAAGTTCTAACCTTCCTTTTTCACATTTGTATACATATTTAGTAGTACAGTCATTCAAAATCTATTTTCCCAATTCTTCATATCAATTTATATTAAAATATTATCCTGATATCTTTCACACTGCTAAAATAATAATCCAACCTGTATAGTTTTGGTATTAATACACTTTATTGACACATATTCATAAAAATATTCTTTTATTCTATTTTCCCTTATCCATCATATCTTACCTGCATCCGAACCTTTAATCTTATTTTCTTTTTAGTTTTCCTCCCATATTTGTCCCTTGGGCCTTTTATTCCCTCTATTTGACTATGCAATCTAACTTTTCCTCCCAACTCTACTCTTTCCCACTGTCTAATTCCAGAACCATCTATTCCACCTCCTATCTCTTTTCTCCAGTTCTCTTCCTGTTTCTCCCATTCCCTTTGTAGGTCTTTTACACTATTTCCCTCCTTTTTTGTTTCTTAATCACTATTAGTTTTGGCAACATCTCCTCCTTGTTATCTTCTTCTTGTTAATTTCTCTCTGCTTTCCCCTCTGTTTCTTCTGGTGGGTCCATTCTTTTTTCCTTGTCCTGATCATTGCCCTTTATTCTTTGTATTAAGTTTCCGAATTTTGGTCTATATGATCAAATATGTTTTAGTCCACTGTCCAGAGTTCATTAATTCAAAAAGCCAAACTTCCAAGTCACCATTTTAAATGTCTCATCAATAGTCAGTCCAAATAATTTAAATTCACCAGAAGGTTATCCACGCTTCTTCAAATTACTTTATATGTTCAATAATATTCAGTTATGTTCAGGGACTCTTAACTGAAGTTAATAATCAAATCTCTAGTGGTCTTAAGAGTATGTCTGACAGATATTTCCAGTCTTTTTGAATAGTTTTTTCCAAGCTTGCATATTTCCCTTTTTGTCAACAGACAGTGCACTCGCTTCTATATGCCAGCCTCTTTGCGAGACTGTTGACAGTTCCAATTTCAATGATTTTCAAATTAGAAATCCAATAATTGAGCAATGTTTGTAAAGAGAAATTTGGGACTTTAATTCCAGCTTTTTAAAATGTCCTCAATACCCATGTCTTTTAGCTTTGAGGAACCAAGTTTCTATTTATTATTTGAAAAGCATTTTTTTCCTTCTTGAATTCTCCAATATTTTTCCTATGCGCTCATTTGCAGCTTCAACAAATAGCTTAAATATGCTTCCCCCTTAGATTTCTGGAGTCAACTTCCAATAAAAAATATTTTATCACCCACATCACATTCCATTCACTTTCTCCACTCCAGCACAGTCTTGGGTATTCAGACTGTCCCCAGCTTCATGGTGGCCATTTTGGCTGCCACTGCTTCTCATCTTCAGATGAGGGGGCTTTCCAAGTCAGGAAGGAGGGATGCGGCTCTCCTCTACCTGACAGGTGGTCCCCCTTTACCCACCATCTCAGTGTGGCTATGGTCTGAATTTGGACCGTCCAACAGGGAGAGGGCAGAGCTGACTGCAGAGCTTGTGGATCAGACTTCCAAAAGCACCAGAAGTACAACCGGAAATCTCAAAAACACATTTATATTTTATACTCTCTCCCTAGATTTACGTCATAATTTTCTTCTTTTCATAATCTATACTTTCCAATTATCAGATTCATAAACTACCATTTATATTTCTCCTTTTTGAAGTAGAAAGTCTATAAAAGTTTTCAGTCACTAATAAACATAGTTGGCTTTCTCTAATCCAACAAATTTAAAAAGGAGAAAAAAGATTGTTCCTGCCAATTATAAACCAATCAGCTTCCTTAAGACAATCAGCAAATTCTATGCAAAAGACTTAAAATGGAAATTTCAGGACTGGTGAAACAAGAAAGGATACAATACAATATAAATGTAATGACATAATATCAAAGGGATTGCTTATTATTTTAGAATAATAAGAAAAATATTCATTTTATTATGACTTCAGAAAGATAAACTAATTTGTATTGCTATTTCTTTGGGCAATTTTTAAATATTAAACTTAGCGGTTTTCTCTGGCTGTCTCAATATTTATTTTATCCCTATACTTGTATTTGTATGTATGTATGTATGTATGTATGTATGTATGTATGTATGTATGTATATATATATATATATATATATATATATATATATATATATATATATATATATATATATATATATATATATATATATATATACATACATACATACATACATACATACATACATACATACATACATATACATATTGGATAAATAAGTATTTCATGCAAAGTTCTGTCATTCAGGCCATTAGATTCTGAACTGAAACTGTATTACACAGATAAATTTAATGTTAGTAAACCTTGACATTTGTTAAATTTGTCCTACACATATTGCTAGTAAATTGCCCCTAAATTAAGTGTTCCATTGTTTTAATCAGAAGGAGAACTTGCAGGTTGGTTTTATATCCTGTGTTTCTTAAATTGAAAGAAAAAGTAAGGAAGGACAGAGCATCATTCAATAGCAACAGAGCAGGCAAATGCTATTTCATGGACCTCGTAAAGCTCTGTAGTAAATTTTAACTAAAGGTACCCCAGAGGAGGTGAATACTGTATTGCAATAATCTACTGGAGACATTGTTGATAGTTTAATGTTAGAGGGGGAAAATCAACTGACAAGATATGTGTAATATTGATTCTTTGGAACTGCTTAGAAAGGCTGTGTTCTAACTACCTAGTGGAAATTTTATGAACTCAGACAGCAAAACCTTCAGTAATACAGGGAGAAGCATAAAATAGGAGTGCATTTAATTTGATGCAATTCATTGAGGTATTGATTTGGGAGTTTGATGATTTATTCATGTAACATGAAGCAGAGTCAGATGCCTGAGTAATGATGACACCGTTACTGACATGGAAAATAAATCATTGTAAATCTTGTAAGAAACTGAAGTGTTGTAAATCTGTGAAGACAGTTAGTGGCCTGAAGTTGGAAAAAGCCAGGAAATATCAATTGGGAAAGAGAATATGGTTGAGTATGAAAGCTGCACATAATTCCAACATGTAAAAATATGTATGCAGGAGAGCTTTCATATTTCTGAAGAGTCTAATAATTTCAGTATTCATAATACAATTTTAATGTACTTATTGAGAATTCTTTGACACAAGTTTTGCATTATATCGATTTCTTACTTAGGTTTTTATCCTAGATTTTTTTCTCCAGGAGCATACTTTCTTCAGTTTCCTTGCATACCAAGTTAAAAAGAATAAAGCAAGGAAACTTGTAGGAGAATGATAAATAGTTCCATAGAATTATGAAACCTAAAATCTTTTTCACTGATATTGTGTTTTGATTTTCTGAATAGAAGATGTAAAATCAAGCTACAATTTATTCTTCCTCTGTGATGTTGTTTGTACTCTTTTAGTATTTGTTGATATTATTCTTGTTACTGGAGCCGTTATATAATATAATAACAATGATTTTATTGCACTTTGTTTAATTGTTTTAACAACTGTAATTTGACATTTTAGTACACTGATTCCAAGATTGGGAATTGTCAAAAATTCAGAATATCCACATAGAGAATATCCCATTCAAAATATGACTTGGTGATGATCAGATGGATCTGAAAATATAATTCCAAGAATTATTTCAGTATTTTGACTCTATAATCCAACTCTCTTGACCATTGATTTGAATGGACAAAAGGAAAAGAGACAAACAGTGACAAAACAGTACAGTGACAAGACAGTGGTATTGGACAGTCTCTCAGTAATTTAAAATATCCTGACTGATATTGTTAGCTTTATTAGCTATCTTGAATTTAATTTAAAAGGGAAAGGTGAAATACAAACATACAGTATGTCACCATTGTAGGTTGAGTTGTCTTTTTAATATCTCAGAAATTTGAGTTGTCTTTTTGATATCCCAGATGTAGCTACAGAATTTCAGAATTTGTGGTAACATTATTTTTTATGTCAAATAGATATGAGGGTGTTTTTTTTTAACAAGAGGCAAAAAAAATATTCATATGCTACTGTTTATTTGTTCCTTAGCCTGATGGGTAGAAACAGTATTTCAGTTTTATATAGCAACTGCTTTAATGATCTGAATAAAATTGCTTTGTACATGTTTCTTGTATTGTAAAGTACATATTTGGAAGGATTTGTGCTGCTATATTAAATATCAAAGTTATACATTTGTGTCTGTAACTGCACCTGTAAATACAGAAAAGGTATCAACCTATGACTTGACTGGAATTTAATCAAATCTTAGAAAACTTCAAACTAAGAAAAAAAGAAAAGAAAGAATAACACTACAGTGAATATTTGAATGATAGTGATGTAGTACGGCCATTACCAGAAGCAGAACTGAAGTATTCAACCCTTTAGAATCAGATAAGTGCTTATTTATTTCATTTTTTTTAAAAAAAGGATCAGCTATTATTAAACCAGTATTTGGTCCTTAAAAGTGTAGTTTTTCAATCCTGTCAGCTACAAAAAAGAACTAAAAATTCAGGTCCTACTCGATTCAATAGCTGTATTCATAGTTTACAATATGGTACTGATATTACTATTTTTCCAGTTTTATCCACAATGTTCAAAAAATATTGATCTTTTCAGATATATGTGGGAAAAGCTTCAGTAAAACATTTTAAGAATGCAAATCATATAAATTGTGGCAAGTAGACTGCTGGATAGTCATAGCTGTACCCATAATTCATAATAATGGACTTTTTTTGGTTTTTTCCTTGAAAAGATTTCATTTCTCATCCAAGAACTGAATGAATTGAATTGAACTTTCAGATTGGATGGGAAATGAACCATTTTCAAGGAAAAAATCCCAAAAAAGTTTATTTACATGATAGCAGTATTCCAGTATTTAATGGGCTACCAGAAAGAAGAAGGGGTAAACTTATTTTCCAAAGCACCAGAAGGGAAGACAAAAAAATTGGATGGAAACTAACCAAGAGAAGAAGAAGCCTAGAATTAAGGAAAAACTTCCTAACAGTGAAAACAATTAACCAGTGGATGAAGCACTGGATACTTCATTGCTGGAGCGCTTTTAAGAAGACACTGGACAGCTACTTGTCTGAATAGTATAGAATCTCCTGCTTGAGCAGGGGGTTGGATTGGAAGACCTCCAAAGTTCTTTCCAGATCAATTCTGATGGATTTAGTTTTTCAAGGGAAAAAAAAAACAAGAAAATCCAGTTGTCTTTTGGAAAGCTTTGGGACAACCACGACCAGGATGATTGAGAATCTCCATAAACACTTCTAAACAAATTATGAATCTGGAGAAAGAAATCCTAGAACTTGATTAACTGACAGGCTTGGGGTACTATAGAAGGAAAATCAGATTTACTTATCTATACAAATGGAGCCACTTTTATTGTTAAGAAAAACCATGCCTTTCCCAAAGAATCACCATTGTTCCATTATTCTATTTTAATAAATAGTGAAACATTAATATCTAATATCAACTATATTAGATGTGTGCCCTAAATTTAGAATGAAAAACCTGTGAGTTTTGTCTATTTATTTATTTTATTATAATTTCCTTATTAGGTCTTCAGTTGTATGATTGAAGAATAATTTATTTTTTTGTAGATTATTTTATAAAATTACAAAGAAATTAACATGAAATCATGTTTATGTCTGATGTGTGATCAATAGCTTTCCCAAATCATCCAGTTATGAGATTATTTATGGTAAAGTTTATGCTGAATTTGTTACCTTAAGGAAAAATTGCAGGCAACATATTAAATGTTCTTTTTCTTAAAGTGCCACTAAAGATCAGTCCCAACCTCTAGCCTCAAATGGTTCAGTCTAGAAAAAGCACTTGCTTGCTGACTGTGTAAACTACCCTTGTTTCTAATCATGAAGTGGAGAAATGATGACCTTGGATAGCATATGATATTTAAGGCAAAGTGTGACGGGCATTGGAAATGAGGTCAATCAGCCTAGCAGAATAGTGAAATGCTTGTCACTTAGCTACATTGCTGAAAAAGGAAAGGTGACTCAACAAAATCATTCTGTGTTTAGCACTTCACAAATGGAGATAGATAACCAACTAGCCAGCCAGATATTGAATTTTAGTTGCAATATTTTTTGTGCTCTGTTTAATATGCTGATTACAAATATCTCTTATCTGCTGAATGTGGCAAATGCCAGTTGAGATTGTATTAGTTTGAGAAATTCTTAATTATTTCTTAGTGTACCTAATAGATAACCACCAATGAAAGATATTCAATCAATTCTACTTTTAGAACTTTTTCAAAGTAGCTATTCAACTGGTTATGGACAATTACATACAGTAAACATAAGCAGCAACAAAAACATATCCTGCATTAAAAAGGGTCACTCTTTAATTGTACACCATTACTCAGCATAGCAATAGAGTTGTGTCCTTTAGCCTGTTGCTGTTATACACCTCATTTATTTATTACTGAACGCTTGAAAATGTAAAGGGACTCGGTGGCTCAGTGGCTAAGACACTGAGCTTGTCGATCAGAAAGGTCGGTAGTTCGGCAGTTCAAATTCCTAGTGGTGCATAATGGAGTGAGCTCCCATTACTTCTCCCAGCGTCTGCTAACCTAACAGTTCGGAAGCATGTAAAAATGCAAGCAGAAAAATAGGGATCACTTTGTTGGGAAGGTAACAGTGTTATGTGTGCCTTCAGCATTTAGTCATGCTGGCCACATGACCACGGACACATCTTCAGGCAGCGCTGGCTCTTCAGCTTTGAAACGGAGATGAGCACCGGCCCCTAGAGTTGGGAACAACTAGCACATGTGTTTTCTTTATTTATTTTATTTATTTATTTTGTCAAGCATATATAATATAACAGATATAAGTATAAACATGATTATGAATACAGGATATGGATACGAATAAGTGGGTACAGTAGGACAGGGAGAGTAAGCATGTGGGTGCGCTTATGCATGCTTCTTACAGACCTCTTAGGAAACGGGTGAGGTCAACAGTAGACAGTCTAAGATTAAAGTTATGGGGGTTTGGGGATGAAACCACAGAGTCAGGTAATGCATTCCAGGTGTTGACCACTCTGTTGCTGAAGTTGTATTTTCTGCAGTCAGGTTTGGAGCAAGGGAAACCTTTACCTATTTAAAATGTATAATTTATAAGTTAAACATCATTGCTTATCTATATTGTGTGCTACCAGAATCTAAGTTATAGCCATCACCTTTATATTGTTGATACCGATGGAAGTCCCAGGAGGTTGGCCAATTGCTCTTGATGAATTGATCAGTTTCATTGATGGTGCTCATTGCAGAAGAAGCTGCTGGCAAATGAAAAAAAAAAACCCTGCTTTGTTGATTAGAAACAGAAGGTTCATTTACTTTGCGGAGATGATTTGTGTTTCCTGTGAACCCAGCCACTGGTATCTGAAAACCATAGTATCTGTGGTTTAATGTGCTGTGTGTACCTAGCCAACTTTTTTATTAATTTAAATTTAATTAAGCATAATGTGTACCACTCAATAAGGGTAGAGCAGAAAACCCAGTAAGATATTATTTGTTGCCTTGCATAATCTCTGAATTAAACTATCTCACGATGTTTAAAATAATTCTATATATTCCATGTGTAAAAGTTATGTTCTGGGAGCATATAAGACTAATTTAGCTTTGAAGAACATCCTATTAAAATAATGATATTTTGTATATCATCAGTCTGATGCCTTTCCAGTTTCTAATCAATTTTCTATTAACTTCAAGGCAGGCAAAATATGTACCATCCTCAGAGATAAACTAGTTACACTAAATACAATGCAATAGCAACACATTATGAAAATGCATTTCTGAAACATAAATTACAGGATGTTAATAATTTCTCCTGAGATCACATAATTACATTAGTCAAAGGCAAAATGGATTATTCCCTTCTGCAATAGCATGTTAGGAAGAAAAAATTAGTTTTTCATTTCAGTTTTGTTTTTGTCTTTCTTTCTTTCTTTCTTTCTTTCTTTCTTTCTTCTTTCTTTCTTTCTTTCTTTCTTTCTTTCATTTATTTATTTCTCCTTATGGTTTAGCAAGTATATATTTTAAATAGTCCAGCAAGCTTTTCTTTTTTTCCATCTAAAATGTAATGAATATCACCTGCAATAAATGTATAAATCATACATACTCAAGCAATACATGCATGAAAATGAGTTGGTATATATTTAAAGTAATAAATAATCACTAGCATTTGGAAATAGATGTGAAGAAATCTAGGGTTTTTTGCATTTTCCTGTTGTTCAAGGAGAAGACAAACAAGGCAAAAAGAATATCTGTATGCAGTTTAGCTGCTTTCTGCTTGCAGATATATATATTTTTAACATAGCTTTTCATAGTGATAGATATGTATTCGGTTATTTGGTTTCTCAATTTTGTTATCCTTGGTTCATTTCACTTGGTTTATTTCAGAGTTTGCAACTTTAGTTGGAGAAAAAAAGAACACAGAATTGCTTGGTAATTTTTGTGTACATTTCTTTCAAAATATTATAAATGCTATGATATAAATTATATATCTACATCTATATGCAAGTCATATTTTCTGTATGTATTTCCTCCTAGTACTTATTTCTTCCTAGCTATCAGCATCTTCTGCCGTGCTATGCTGGACAGAGATGCCTATATAACATAGTGTCAATGATATTGATATTACATCTGTTAATATTCTGTAAAGAGGCTACAAAAATCCCCCCTTTTTTTCTTTCTGATCCTGAAAAATAAGAAGCAGATTCTTCAGATGAATGGTGGACCATGAAGGCTTATTGTACACTGTACAGAAAAAAAAACCTGGCCTACAAGATCAATTGAAGAACAGAAAAAATACAAGGCAAGTCAAGGCAAAGTATCTATGTGTCACCGTGAAAGACCGAAATTGGTGAATGTCGACATTCACTGGTGAATGTCGACACATACCAATTTCGGTCTTTCACGGTGACATATATATAACGAGTCAGCGTAACGCTTTACTTTTGCTTTTCAATTCGCGGTCCTGGAAACTACTCGTTCTAACCACGCAGGATCGCAGGTTTTTTTAAAAAAGAAGTCCGCGAATAGAAGATGCTTAAAAGGAAGCGAGGAGTTGAGGTGTCGAGAGGATAAGGGTATTAGGGTAAGGGTGTCGAGAGGATAAGGGTATAAATATTTCGGACATACACCAAGCGACTATGTGAATGTCGACATTCACCGGTGAATGTCGACATTCACCAGATTTCGGACTTTCACAGTAACATGTGTATATACGTATGTACTGCATTCATCCATCCATCCATTAAAAAAACTGAACCATCCTTTAGAGAGGAACCCTGGGCAGTGTACAATAAAATGTTAAAAATAAAAACAGCATAGAAAAAATATAATGTAGAAAATTTTAGAATTTATAAATAGGTAAGGATGATTAAAAATTAGATTAAAAAGCAAAGGAAAGGTCCCTGGACACCAACTAGCCCCGTGGTTGTGTATTCCTCTGGAGTCCACAGGAAAAACTGCAATTTTATTTATTTATTTAGTGTATGGCATATCATACATAGACAAACAATGTAAATTAACATTTCAACTAGATTAGTAGAAGGCAATAAAATATAAATGTTTAAAAGATGTGTGTTCAAATATCAATGTCTAGGTCAGCTAACCACTATCATTTATATATTTTTTTAAAAAATAAGATACTGCACCTGTATATACTCACAGCTTACAGCTGGCGAGAATGTGATCTACAATTTGATGTGCACTCCCACAGTTATACTGAAGGGAGGATACTTTGCCCCATTTATACAGAGATGTCATATGAGGTGTGAAACCTATTCAAGATTGGTGTGTGAAGCTAGTTCGTTTCCTTGTGGTGCACCCTGGGTACTGTGATTGTATGAACTAAACAAACTAGCACTGCTGGCTATCAATTACAAAAGTTGGACTTTCCTGGCTTTCAAAATACATTGCAATGAAAACCACAGTCATGTTTTAACTAATTTTCGGAAGACCACTAAAATGGAAATTTGTGCCACATCCAGGGGAAGAATATTCCACAAGGCAAGGACAAAGGCAGAGAAAGCACTTTTCTTACATCTTACCAGTCCATATCTTTAACTGATGGGGTCTGCAGCATTTGGGGACAAAGGTCAGATCTTGTGCTCTTATGTTTACATGAATCCCGACTAATTCCCCACTTCAGCTGTCTTCCTGATTGGGACAGTTGCTGTCCAACATTTTTTCAAGCTTAGCCCCACCTAGAAAGCATTGCAATAGTCCAGAGAGGAGATGACAAGAACATGACTAACCAAAGAACCTCCCTGCCCAGGAAAAGGAGTAATTGGAACATAGCACAAAGTTGAGCAAAGGCCCCGTTAGCCATGGCTGCCCACTGCTCTTTGAACAGGAGTGGTAAATTCAGGAGGATGCCCAGGTTATGCACTGAGTATTTCCAGGGTAATGCAACCTCATTCAAAACCAAGGACTATAAACTCCTATATACAGAGGGCTCCCAGACATACACTTTATCTGATCAGGGTTCAGCTGAAGTGTGTTTTTCCCATCCAGGTCTACAAAAGAACTTCTAAAGCCTCCAGGCACCACGAAAGAATTTCTACATCATCACTCACTCCACCTAGGACAGTGATGGCTAACCCTTTTGCCATTGTGTGCCAAAAGCGGGGAGAACACAGGAGGGTCATGGGCAGGATGTCACAGCCATAATCCTATGCATGTGACCCCCATGCTTGCAACTTCCCCCTGCGTGCATGCACATGCAACCACCCCTCCCCCCACTTTTGGTCTGTGATGATCCTGTTTTTTGCTGTCCCCAGGCTCCAGGGGCTTTCTAGGAGCCTGGGGAGGATGAAACAGGTTCCCCCCCCCCAAGGCCCTCTGGAGGTTTCCAGCACTTTCCATTTGCACCACAGCAGCAGTGCCTGCCACTCCCTGCTGCCTTCGGAAGCAGCGGAGACAACCGCTACTCTTGGTGGGTCAGCCATGCTCGTGCAGTCCTGGCCCAAAGCCTTATGACACCTGCCACCCAGCCAAGCATGGCTCACCTGTGATGGGAGGCACCTGGCAGCGCTGGTGGTCTCCCTGGTGGACAGTGGGAGGTTGCAGATGAAATGACCCCGATGCCCAGCACCCTCCACTGGTGCAGAAAGGGTGTGGTGGGAAAACAGGTTTCCTGGAGGGGGGGTGAGAGAGAGATTGGGCTGGCAGTGGGAGTTTCTTCTGTGTGCTGTAGAAGCAGCACTGGCTGTTTTGGTTCTAAAGGAGGTGGTCCCTGAAATCTCCCATCATGGACTTGAGGGGAAAGAAAGCCCCCCTTTTCCCCCTTCTCAAATTGCGGCATGCATGGAGAGAGAGGGAGGGAGGAAAAGCATGCACCACCTCCAATTAGCTGTCCAACCTCGGCTTTTCACCGCAGTGGCCAGCAATTCACTCCCAGCTGGTGTGTGGGTCACCGCAGCGCTTGAGCGAAGAAACACGTACAGTCCAAGAGAGCCACGGAGAGAGAGAGCACCTGCTTGCCCACCTGCCCACCCACCCGCGGGGCTACGATTAGGATTCAGTGGCAGATTGGTCTCTCTGGCTAGCCGGTGCGCTCAGTGACTTTTTGAGAGACCCCGCTCTCCCGTGCTCTCTCCCTCTCATGCCACCATGCATGCCACATTCCAGGTGTTGAACACTTTGTTGCTGAAGTCGTATTTTCTGCAACTGGACTGTAGTTTGGAACAGTTTATCTTGAGTTTGTATCTATTGTTTGCTCAAGTATTATTGAGGTTGAAGCTGAAGTAGTCATTGACAGGTAGGACATTGTAGCAGACAATTTTGTATACTATGTTTAGGTAAGATCGTAGGCAGCATAGTTCCAGGTTGTCCAAGCCCAAAATTTCGAGCCTGATGGCATAATGGATTCTATTGCAAGCAGAGGAGTGAAGTATTCTTGTGAAATACTTCTGGACACACTCAATTGTATTAATTTCTAATATACAGTGTGGATTCTAGGGAGATGAGCTGTATTCTGCTTTTTATTCTTTGTGACCTTTGAATACTTTTGTCACTTCTGAAGGCTCAAAACTGATACTCATTCACATTAAAGTTGGGGGGAAAGACTGGAACTCTCCATTTACTGTTGCTGAGATGGACTTTATCATCATCCTTAACTTTCTGATGGATATGCAAATAGTAATGTAGTCCCTAAAGAACATTCTGTTTCTCAATTGCCTCTTCTCTTGAGAGTGTAAACAAATGCCAAAATTTACACATAAAGAGATACTTTGTTGATGGGGAGAATGACAAAAAGCCTTTGTTTAAAACCAATAGCACAAAAAAAAATCAAAATAAAATTCTGAACATCAGGTATTCACTTCAAGAAATGAAAAATGTAAAGTGGTTTTTGAATGACAAGATCAAATAAGCATAACAAGCATACTACAACATTATTCATTATAGCTAAGGAGATAAATTGCTTTACCAAGTATCTTGTGACATTTGTTCTATCAATACAGGTTTGTACTGATCAAACCTTTGCACCATTTCATTTTCTTCCAGCAAGCAGTACAAGAACATCCTCTTTTCTCTATCATCATAGAATACTTAATTCAAAATAAAGGGCCTTTGTTACAAGAAGTCAGATTCCGGTGGAATATTTGCATAAAACATTCCTAATATTTGCATAAAACATTCCTAAATATTCCCTAAATCTCAGTCATCAGTCTCTGAACAGTCTCTGACTGTTGATATTGAATGCCAAACAAGATTCTAATATGTATTTTTCCTCATTCACTGTCTAATAATGAATAAGATGACTGATTTGGTGAATATTGCTGACAGTTGACTGGAAACATAGGACCAAACTCCTCTTAGAAATATGTTCACCTTTAGATTTTGACATCAGCCATGACCCTATCACAGTGGCCGTGGCTATTTGAGATATCTAGGAGGGTTGTGGTTTTTTTTTTTTGCTTTGCCTTGTTTTGCACCATTGCTCCTCAGATAGATGGTTGTGAGATAATGCCAGTGAGGTTAGCTTGTATGGATTGGTTAGAATGCTCTCACTGCAGGATGCTGTATTTTAGGAGAAATATGTAACCATATACATGTAGTCCTTGACGTGTGACAACAATTGAGCCCAAAATTTGTGAGGCAGTTATTAAGTTTTTCCCAGAGGTGGGTTGCTAATTTTTTTACTACCGGTTTGGATGTGCTCCTACGTGCACTAGCGTGCACACTCGAGACACTTCTGTGCATGCGCAGAAGCGTCCGGGTGAGTGAGCGGAGCCTCCCACTGCCACTACTACTGGTTTGCCCAATCTGGGCTGAACCAACAACAACCCACTTCTAGGTTTTCCCCATTTTCTATCTTGTTTGCCCCCGTTATTAAGTGAATCCCTTCGATTATTAAGTGAATTGTGTGGTCATAAAGTGAATCCGGGTTCCTCCCATTGACTTCAGAAGCAATTGGGAAGGTTACCAATGGTGATCACATGATTCCAGGTAACTGTCATAAATACATACTTGCCAAATGCCCTAATTTGTATCACATGATCATGGGGAAGGTGTAATGGTCGTAAGTGTGAAAAACAATCCTAAGTCATTTTTTTCGGTGCCCCTGTAACTTTGAATTGTCACGAAATGAATGATGGTAAATCGAGGACTACCTTTATATAATTCTTTCAACAATCTCTAAGGACACCAACAGTTTCCAAGGACAACAGTTCAAAGTGATTTAAATACTTTGCAGTGCAGCCTGCAGTGAGACTATGCAAAACAAAGTTGAATAGAGCTTTGCATGTTTGCTTGTGATTTAAAAAAAAATCTTGTTCCACTTTTGCAAATCAAAGCACAGTTTGAGGGAATAAAAAGCTTACAGATGACTAGTTTATAATGAAGGTCTTTTCAAATCTAACAGTTCAAAAGCATGTAAAAATGCAAGTAGAAAAATAGGAGCCACCTTTGGTGGGAAGGTAACAGCTTTCCGTGTGTTTTCGGAATTTAGTCATGCCGGTCACATGACCACGGAGACATCTTTGGACAGTGCTGGCTCTTCGGCTTTGAAACGGAGATGAGCACTGCCCTCTAGAGTCAGGAACAACTAGCACATATGTGTGAGGGGAACCTTTACCTTTACTTTTATGCATTTTAGATTCCATTGTACACCTTTGCCAGTTTCTTACTGCAGAATTTTAAAGATACTTTTTTACCTTATAGTATTGCCATTTTACACTATAAAAGGATCAAATCCAGTCTTCCCTGAAGTAAAATATGTATTCCTTGCCTAAAATAGGCAAGCCTTACATTATAACAACTAGCATGAATGTTTGAGGTGAAAGTTTACCTTTACCTTTAAGTATTTATTACATGGTATAGACCAGTAAAACCTTCTGTTGACTGTTTTTTCAGATATGCCAATAAAGTGCAGAAGCCATATTTGTCCTCTTGTCTTGATCCTTTCTAATTATGATTTTATAATTATCACCTTAATACACCGCCCTTCCTTTTGTGTTTTTGGCCTGTTTACCCAAACTCCTTCAGGCTGTGTCAGGATTGGAGTGGAGTTTCCCAAACTATTGTACTGGGGGGAACTGGGATTTTACTCTATTTTCTCTGGACACAAACTGAGAGGAAACTCAAGTGTTCATGATCACCATGGTAAATACAGACTTCTTCCAGAATCATTATTGGGCCACCTCACAGTTGCTATGATATATTAGACATGGCTTTTATTTTAAGGCATTTGGAAAATATTACCATCAATTCTTGCCATGGTTGCATCATTAACTATTAATCCAAAATTTTCAACAGCCTCAAAACGAACAGAAAACTCCTATATACCGAGGTACCTTATTCATTTAGCTTCATGGTCCCTTTCATGTTTCTGTGGTTTCACAATTTGCACAAAACCCACATAAGAGTACTAGTGTATGTGTGTGTGTGTGTGTGTGTGTGTGTGTGTGTGTGTGTGTGTACATATATATATTCATAGATTTTAACGGGTGTAGGTATGCTGGTCTTGTTGTATTCGGGTCTTTTCCCGTATAAGATTGACATTGTCTTGGCAGCCTGGTGAGTGAGATCTCACCGAAATGTTGCCAAGACAAACTCAATCTTACACGGAAAAAGACCTGAATACTTAATTGCACACATATATTTATGTTATCTATTATATAAGCAATATAATATAATTTCAATTGCACACATATATTTATGTTATATATTATATAAGCAAATGTTAAATGGATTATGTGAAATCAGAATTCTCACTTTACAAGTTGTTAATTACAACTCGTTAATTCAAAATAATACCAATAAAGCAATTATTATGGGCAACAAACAGTCAGCAAAAGATAGTAGAATATCATAATCAGTGATTATATAAATGACTATGATTATTATATTTGCACTATTGCACCTTGACAATAATAATGATATGACAGCATTGCTTCTTTCTTTTCAGTGATGTCAGTACAAGGAACGACATAAAAGGCTTAAAAATTAAATAAGGGGAAGACAGAAATAATGTTGACTTTTGCAGAACTGATTATTATAAAATCATTTTCTGAATGTTGACTTTTGTATGTTAAGCTGCATCATTTTCTCTTTTTCTGTTAAAAGAAAAGGCTTTTCTAATGCTTCCATAAATATGATAGCCTGCTTTAACTGAACTGTAATAACTAGTAAAATCAAGTTTGATTCACATTTAAACTGAAATCATTCTACAAACTGGAAATATGTCGCCTTAAAGAAAACATACAAGTATTCTCTGAATAGCCAGAGAAAGAAAAGTTTATTTGTAACTATGATTAGATGTTTTAAAGTAACTGAATATTCTATTGAGAAGACTACAATGCATATATAAGATCTATTTTAAACAGCTATTGGCAGTAACAACAGAAGTAACAGTGAATATTTAATTGTGTTATCCTTCCCTAAAAGATCTGCCAGCATATCTGAAACATATATAAACCAAATAAAACTTAACACTTTTGTTCACTTGCCCAAAATAAAAATAATTTTAAAGTTAATAAGTTAATTCAAATTAAGTTGTTTTTATTGAAGGAATTACAATTAAAGCAGAATATTTGGATGTTGTGTTTATGTGTGTATATGCATGTGTATGTAAAATCAGCTCAAATTAATCCACTATACGATGAATGCTGCTTCATTGAAGATTAAGGAATGTAATCTCCAACATTGGTTCAGTATGCAAAGAGATACTTTTCAACAAATCAGTAAGGTCTGGGAAATCTAACTGGTAAGTTAAAGAACATCTATCCACCAACATACACTGACTGACTCAAAGTCACTCAGCTAGCTTCCATGTCTAAGGGAGGACTGTAATTTAGGATTGCTGTTCTCCATCTAGCACTTTAACCACTCTTGCCGTTCTTTCTGTCTCTCATTCCATGGTTTCAGATTATTAATTTTAAAGACATGATTTCTGCTTTTGTTAGTGTTGCTAAACAAATAAGTAAAAACTATTTATTTTGTCTCTGCAAATAGGATTAAATGTCAACCTCACCTAATCCAGTTAGGTCATAAAATAGTGACAATGAATATTCCATATTTTTTGCAGTATAAGATGCACTCCCCCCTCCAAAGAGGGTGAAAATTTGGGTGCATCTTATAGAACAAATGTAGCCTTACCCACCCCCACCAGAGGCCAAAACTTCTATAGAAGATAAATATAGGTTCTATTGACAAAAGCAATCCAAATTTTAGTTTGAGGTTCATGCCTAGAAGAAGATTCTAGCTTAACTTAGATGTTTTGTTTGAATCATGTAACCAGGAGTACGTGACATGGAAAGAAGCAGACATCCTTAGAATATACAAGCAGCTATCCTTAGGGTTAAAATAAGAGAAATTGTAGATAATCTAAGAAGATATTGTCATAAGAAACTGTGAAGGTTTGATATCAGTCAATGTATCAGTATTCTGGAATACAGTTAATGATGGTAATAGGAAAAGAAAGTAGTTTAGAGGCAAACTGGTTAGTAGCCTACTACCTTTAAACAGGCAAGTTCTGTATCATCACTAATACCAACTGTTAAATTTATCCTCATAAATTATCAGACCTTTGATCTATAAAAATACTTTACTCTGAATGTTCTAAATCTACCAAGCCATTTAATCACATAAATCCAAATACTAATTTCATACAACATGGCAAAAGAGAGACATGATGGGCAAGTGAAATTTCAAGAGTATTTTAGGGAAATAGATTTTTGTACTCTCACCAAACAATTATTATAAGATTGCATAATCACAACACCTTTCTTATACAATGGGCCTTGCATCTGAAAAAATTGCTTTGTAAAAAGTCAAACTGTTGCTTCCTGCTCTTCCATAATAATCTCTCTTGGTTCAATTTTCCTTTTTTCTGATAGATAGACATAGTTCTAGACAAAGCACTGTGCTGTAGTTATCCATCACTTTCATTATCAATATTAGTTTCGGGGTTTCTATTGTACCTAGAGAAATTGAAAATACAAATAATCTACAAAACCATGTCAACTCTGCTTTTCTTTTTTTTTAAATCCTTTTTAATTAATTACAGTCAGCTTTGTCTGGGATCCTGAAATAAACAATGAGAACAAAGGTGGATGATTAAATCACAATTAATTACTTTTTTAAGTTTTAAAACACTCCATTAATCAGAATATCTGAGATGTATTAATATCAAAAGATGCACATTAAAAATAACTTCAATATTCAATATTCAAAAGGGGAAGAAGCAACAAACTATTATAACAAATGCTATTATATTTGTATGCTTTTCCATGTAGGATAGGATAGCCAAAAGACATGTATCGTGTTTGAGGAATATATTGATATATTTTGCCATTTATCTCTTCTTCTTCTTCTTCTTCTTCTTCTTCTTCTTCTTCTTCTTCTTCTTCTTCTTCTTCTTCTTCTTCTTCTTCTTCTTCTTCTTCTTCTTCTTCTTCTTCTTCTTCTTCTTCTTCTTCTTCTTCATCTTATTAACCAGTGTATATGTATCAGGGGTGGGTTCCTGCC
Source organism: Natrix helvetica (assembly GCF_964273705.1). Lineage (NCBI taxonomy): Eukaryota > Metazoa > Chordata > Lepidosauria > Squamata > Natricidae > Natrix > Natrix helvetica. The sequence goes on along the minus strand of NC_138550.1, from coordinate 38,806,966 downwards.
AGTTCTAACCTCTTCTATAGAAGAGGTTCCACAAATCTACAGTTCCGTTTAGAACCAGTTGCAGCTCCCTCCCACCACCCGTCTGCACATCATCAAGATGAAGAGCAAGAGGAGGAATTCTGGGAGTTGAGATCCACAAGTCTTAAAGCTATCAAGTTTGAACACCCTGGGGGTTTTTTTTCTAAAGGGTTAGGGGTGCAAGGGTCTTGTAACTTGACAGCTTTAAGACTTGCACACTTCAATGCCAGAGTTCCTGAGCCAACATGACTGGAGGAGGAATTCTGGGAGTTGAAGTTCACAAGTCTTAAAGCTATCAAGTTTGAACACCCCTGGTTTTTTTTTTCTAAAGGGTTAGGGATGCAAGGGACTTGTAACTTGACAGGTTTAAGACTTGCATGCTCCAGAATTCTGGGAGTTGAAGTCCACCAGTCTTAAGAGCCAATTTTGCAGATCCCTGCCTGGGCTAATATGATTGATGCCCTTGGTGGACTTCAACTCTCAGAATTCTGGAAGTTGAAGTCCACCAGTCTTAAGAGCCAATTTTGCAGATCCCTGCCTGGGCTAATATGATTTCTTCGATTCCAGCCAGAATATCAGCTTTGTGTTCAGCCAAACAGGCCCAGGTTGCGCACTGAATAAAGTATTTTATAATTTTTCATATTTCTGTTTACTTACTATTTCATAATAAAGTAATTATAAAATACTTGCTTTGTGTTTATTTGATTCCTATTCAAGAGAATTACTTTATATATAGTCAATATAGGCACAGAGTTAAATTTTTTAACATTTTCTAATGGTGGTGTGCCTCGTGATTTTTTTCATGAAACAAGTGTGCCTTTGCCCAAAAAAGGTTGAAAAACACTGGTCTAGATCCACCTGCCTTCAGTTCTTCTTTGTCACTAGCCCATTTCCATTTCAATTATTTTACTCTCTTGATAATAGCATATACTTGCATTTGTTCTTTAATCCATGTATAGGTCTTTCTATCTTATGTTGTAATGCTTCACACATAGCAATAGATCCATTATCTTTCTTTATAATCATTTCTAGGACAGCATATCAAGTGGCTGTTAATGTAAAACCAAACCATATAGTTTCTTATTATTTTTTGGCTTTCACAAATAATAGTAAAACAGTATTGTTTTAACCATTGCTTACTGAAAAAGCCAGAATTTCTTGAACCACATGAAGCCATAATGGACTGATTGTATGCCAACCGGAATCACATATGTAAGATGGTTATTCTACATAAATGTGATGAATAAATAATATAAAATTGAAAATCATGCTAAGAAAAACAAAACAAAAATGCTAAAACCTATATGTGAAATAGACCTGTTTTGTTCAGCTTTGCCATTTCATCCATTATTTATGTGTGTGTGTGTGTGTGTGTGTGTGTACGCACACACTCTTCCACTCTTTTAAAAATGTCTGAGTGAATCCAGGAAGAGGGAAGAGGGAAGAGGGAAGAAGGAAGAGGGAAGAGGCAGAGGGTCTGGAAGAGTGTGTTCTGTGCACAGGCTGTGAGTTTTAAAAACATCTGAGTGAATCCAGGAAGAGGAAAGAGGCAGAGGAACTGGAAGTTTGTGTTCCTATAGTATCTTCCAGCATCTCTGCCTCTTCCCTCTTCCTGGATTCACTCAGACATTTTTTAAAACTCACAGCCTGTGCACACGCACACACTCTTCTAGCAGCCCCTCTGCCTCTTCCCTCTTCCCCAACATCCTTCCCCCCTCCACCCCAGTTCTTTCTTCTCCTGGTTCTTCTTCTGAGAACTTTTCGGCAGCATGGTGAGGATGGGCGGGGCGATTGAAAGAGCGAACGAAGGGAGGAAGCGTTCTGGTACAGGGCCTCTTGACTAACGGATATGGGAAGGCATGCTAAATTTCACTATCCGGTATGGCCGTACCAGTCCGTACTGATTGAAACCCACCCCTGAGTTACAGTTATTACTGTTCTTTTTCCATATAACTGTCTGAAATGATCTTTTTAAAAATATATATAAATAAAGCTTTGTAATATACAGGAATTGTGAACAATCACACCTGAAATGCTCTCCTGTTTCTTTTCAGTTAACCAACACGAGAGTTGTCAAAATAAAAAGGAGGAAGAATAGAATAAGAAAGCTTCCCAAGTAATTCAATTAAATTGGTATCAGTAACTGGTAAATCCAGTTAGTATTGGCATGCCAGTTAAATTAATATTACTGAAGTTTGCCTCACTCTGCTATGTAGGTTATTCATATGTAATGTTAAGTATGAACACATGCTAATTATTTCAGACTGACTTGGAGTTTATATTTATTGTTGTAAATGTTCCAATGAACAGCAGATGCAATTTGTTCAGCCTTTTGAAAAAGCGATCAAAACCGTCCACAAGGACTGCATTAAAATAAAACTTGTGGTCTGTCTCCAATTTTGAAGCAGGGCAATTTTTCATAGCTCACAAATTTAATGTTTCTTAGCCCACAGATAATTACATGTTCTTAATGGTCTAAGTCTATTTTCAGAAGTCACTGGGATGGAGATAAATAGGACTGTGTTGAGCTTTGAAGCAGTGGACTGAATCAAAACATCATCGTGGATCAAAGCATCAGATTGAAACAGAGGCCACTTCAAATTGGAACAATAATATTTTTGGTGAGTGAAAACTATGAAGTGATCCTTCTTCATGTTGCTCACCTCCTGCAAAAACATTACCTAGAAATGGATTGACTTTCAGACGAGGCACCATAGTGTGCCTTGTAGACAATTCTACAACATGCATACAAAGCTTGCAGCCTGGAGGATTTTCAGCCAGAGGAATCTTGTCCTACCTCATTGGCTCTGTTTTGACTATGTTCCAGAAAGCTAGCAAGGTTCAGATGAGACAAGTATATTATACAAGACAGTGACGTGCGGTGAGGTTTATGACTGGTGAGGCACTGACACAGTGCTGAGTTTCAAATATTTTTAGACTTGTGGACTTCAACTCCCAGAATTCCACAGCCAGGCATGCTCAGTTCCAATTTAAAGCGACAGCATTTGTTTTTCTCCTTTGCTCCTTCTTTCTTTTTCTTTTTCTTCTCCTTCCCCTCCTTCCTCCCTCTCTCCCTTCCTCCCCCTCTCTCAAACACACACACACACACACACACACACACACAAGTTGGATTGGACTATCTCTCCTACCCCTTCCCTCTCTCACTCACTCTCAAACAACCCCCCCCACAAACAAAAGTTGGATTGGATATCTTTTCCAGTGGCTTGAAAGCAGCTCCTCTGCCATCCCCCCCCCCATTCCCCTGCTGCCTTTCCCAAACACCTCCACCATTGCAAATGCAGCCTGCTGTCTGGGCGGGAAATGCCTGGAACACAATAAAGCCCACCCACCACCTCCTGCTGGCAGACTGGGGTGAGAGGAGAGGCAGAGAAGCTGGAGGGGAGCCGAGCTGAGCCTTCCAAAAGAAAGAGGCTGGGGGGAAGTGTGTGTACTACAGCATGGCTCTTTGCCTGGCTTCCTGCCTCCTCCTGTGGTCTCCTCAGTGCTCGCTTGTGCTCTCCCTCCCCAAGTGTAGTTTGATTGCATGCGGAGTCACGTTGCCTTTTCAAACTTGTAATCAGTGAAGCTGGGCTAGATTTTTATATAGTTTTATCCAGCTGTGTGTGTGTGAGAGAGAAATGAATGGGGGCCTGGGGAGGAAGTCACTACACTTGGGGAGGGAGAGCACCAGTGAGGTTAAGCAGAGTCATCCACAGTGAGGCAGCAACTAGCTCAGCTTTTTCCTTTTACTTTTTTTTTCATGATGAGAGTGGTGAGGCTGTGCCTCACTTGCCTCACCTGACTGCACGTCACTGATACAAGACTATTTGGAGGGAGGGATACAACCAAAAAGGACTACATCTTAACATTGCCTTACTCCAATTTCACAGAATTGAGGACTGAGCTCTATACTACAATCATCAATTGTGGATGAGAAAAATGTACATAAAAGGATATTTGCTGCAAATAATGAAAATAAAATAATGTGTAGATAGTATTTAGGTAAAAAGAGAGTTGGAAATAATACAACCAGGGAAAGCAAAGAATTATTGTTTTAAGACTGAGACAAAATGCATTTTGACAAAAGCAACAAAAAAGATTTTGGGAAATGAGTAAAGAAGGCTAAACAAAGATCCTTCAGAAGTCTCAACTGAAATAAAAGTTTTAAAATGATTTGAAATGAATCTGAATTGGAATGCTGAAAGAAATTTTTATAGCGATTGGTACAGCAATGTTAGTAATATCTGGAAAAGTAAATTTAAAAATATCTATAAAGGTTAGTGTCCCAAAAATGATAATGAAAAAGAAACTATACCTTCTAAGAACAATGAAAATGGTAAGATTTCAGGTTGTGTACTAAAACAAAAATATTAAAAATGGATGTGCTTCCTTATGGAGTTGTATACAATTTATTAATGAGGACTACATCTATATATAAATATTCAAAGAATGCTATTATTGGTTCTCTAAATAAAAGGAAAGGTAACAAGAATTACTATAAAACCTATAGAACCGTGATGGTGAACCTATGGCACACGTGCCACAGGTGGCAAGCACACCCTCTCTGTGGGCATGTGAGCTGTCACCCCAGTTCAGCTATGCTGCTCATGCGTGCATTCCTCCTGCCGGCCAGCTGGTTGTCAGGTCTCTGCCCTGCATGCGCAGGGGGCATGCACCGGGCCACATGTGCATCGGAAGGGGTACATGTGAGTGAGCTGCACATGCATATGTGGGGGGCAAGGTGTGTGCAGGGGTTGAACGCATGCATGGGGATAAGACACATGCATGGGGGCCTTGCATGCATACATGAGAGACAAATGCATGGGGGTCCATGCATGGAGACTGCACACGTATTGCATTTTGGGGGTTTGGGTGCATGTGCATTTTGAGAACTCAGTCCGGAAAAGGTTAGCTATCACTGCTATAGGAGAATTAATTTGTTAAGGGGACCTGTGAAGCTCTTTGATAAAGTTTTGGTGGAAAGGATACAATCTGCAATGTTTGGGAAATACAGTGTCCCTTTATTCAAAGTTGAATAAAGCTCTGGTGATGTAGTGCTTAGAATGCCGTAATGCAAGACAAACTTTGCCACAACCTGGATTTCGATCATGATGAGTCTCAGGTTGACTGAGCCTTCCATCCTTCCAATGTCAGTAAAAGGACGATCCAGATTGTTGAGGGCACTTTGCAAATAATGCTTACCTTGCAAACTACCCAGAGAGTGTTATAAGCTTTATGAGGTAGCATATAAGTCTGAAAGCTATTGTTAATATTGATTTTTATTGATGTAGAGGAATTACAATAAAAGCTGATGTCAGGGTTCCAAATAGTATCTGAAAGTAAATCAGAGTCCGAGACAAAGGATTCCTCAAACTTCCAATTTATTAAGAGAGCCATGTTGGCACAACTGGGAAAACCTGAATCTGAAAGCTTCCTAGTTTTCCCACCCAGCTGAAAGTTCAAGATCTTGCCCCTTCCCCCACAAGTCCATCACATGGTCCAATCTTCCACTGCATGCTGGCAGTTCCACCCATCCAGTTCTGGCCAGGTGCAGTGACAAAGGATGACCTTGGGTTTCTAGAAATAATTTTGTTATGGCTACATATCATCCATATCATACCAAGTGGGGAGGTATAATTTCCCCTTCCCATTTTACCACAATAGAAAGTGTATGATAGAATAATAGTAAGTGTGACAGGCCAAAGATCCAAAAGAAAAGTTGGCTGCAAGCCTGACAGCTGAATTATGGAATGTTTTTAGTATGTAATTGAAGATTGGTTTTTAATGCAGTGACGGGTGATTGAGTTAAGCATTCATGAGAATAAATAAGGGGAGAATCAAGTTAGGCATGTTTCACAAGAAATGTAACAATAGTTAGCTGTAAATAAATGGTGAAAAAATAAAGCAAGTAAATGAAAAAGAAGGCAATTTTTTTAAGCCTACAATCTGTTGGCTGCAAACGCAGCTTGTCAACCCTGAAGCTGACCTGACCTGGAACCCCAACACAGCCTATGCAAGCTTACTGAGATCCAGGGACGTGCGGTCAGGGGAGGCAGGGGAGGCAGAGCCTCACCGCTCTCATCATTAAAAGAAAAAAAAGGGAAAAGGGAAAAGGCACACGTGATCCGATTCCCTGCCTTCCTGAGTCAACATGAAGGGGACTGCAGAGCGCGCTCCACTGGCTCGCGTTCCGCGCTCCCCTTCAGGTTGACTCAGGAAGGCGGAGAATGGGACCACGTGTGCTGGAGGCTGAGGCTGCCTCAGCTTCCTGCACACATGGTCCCATTCCCCGCCTTCCTGATGATGTCATCAGCCTCACCAGCCATAAACCTCACCGCACGTCACTGCTGAGATCAATGGTCCTAACTCCAAGAAAATTATTCTGATCTTTTTTCAGTCAAAGTGCCAGTCACATTTTCCTCTTGTGCTAGTTTAGCTACAGAGGGGAAGTATCTGGAAATGGAATGTTATTGTTGTGATTATTATTTATGAAGATTCTTCATCAGTTGGGAATCATTTTCTTTTTCCGAAGCCTTTCACCATTTTCTCTGATGATGAAATATGACAACTGAAAAGCACAGAGCTATTTTGTAAGTCTTCCCTAATAAAGGAATCATTTCAATATAGATTATGTAAGCGTTACATAGTTCTGATTATATATGTCTTGTTATATGTGGAATTGTAACCCTTCAGTATTTGTTTTTTTTTTATTTTTCAGTAGTATATGTTTATGCACAATACAGAATGTAGGTCAGCATCTTATTTCATTATGTTAATGCCGAGCACTCGGAATGCTTCAGCAAGAGAAAAGGAGAATGAAAATACAAAAATAAAAGCAATTTCAGAAGATCCATGAGACTTCTAGATATGTTCACTCAAAAGAGTCTTCTACATTTTGAAGTGTTTGCAAATGCTGAAGGTACAAAGAAAATCAAATTCAATATGCATTTCATAATCTTTGTATCATAAAATGCATATTTGTAACTTACATTTTAAACAATGGCCCAGTTGTAGCATTTAAAGACATTCTAATTAAAGAGACATATTTTGATCTATGTATTTGTACGGGGAATATGGGTGGGTCAGTTAACATCAGAATTTGTGTAGAGTACATTTACTCAGCATTCTTGAGCCTTTGGATTTAGGAAGTTCTAGCACAAGTTACCAAAGCAAAAACTGAGGGCATTTTCAGGACAGTTGAAGCCAAATTCTTGAATGCAATGGAATGGAATTTCAATTTCAACTAGAATAAAACATAAGTAACCTCTTTGTTGGAGAAAACAAGCAAGAACTTGAGATTATGTGCAATTTTGCAAAAAGTTAACAAATTTCCTTCTTCATGAATGTCTTGAGGCAACCTTTTCCAAGAGGAAGTTTAATTATAAGAAAGTCTTAAGTATCTCATATATGGAGCAAAGGGGAAAAGAACAGGAAATAATATTGTGCTCTTCAGCTATGCAAAAAATGAAGTTCCTTGGTTTCACTAGTGGCTTTGAAATGCTGATTTATAGAGATATGTACTCATCTGCAAACTTGAAAAATAAATAGACTGGGTGGGCTGAAGTTATGAATAGTTTTCACAGGAACAAATGATCTCCAATTTACTTTTTCAATTACTTTTTCAAAAACATAATTGGCTGGTTTAAACAAATATATACTATGTTAGGCTACTCAGGTTTTATATTCAAGCTGAGCTTTTACATATTATGCTATTTGAATAGAAACTATTTTTCAACTATTTTGCAGTGATAGAGAATATATTCATTCCAGGCATGAAATCCTCTGACCTTCACTACCGGTTTCGAAGCAGGAGCATGCATACCCGCACACTTGCTTTGCTTGCGTGTGGCACTTTTGCACATATGCAGAGCATCTGTGATGATGTCTGGGTGGGTGGGTGGGTGGAGCCTTCCGCCATCACTATTACCCATTCACCCAAACTGATGCAAACCAGCATAATATCACCTTTGATTCATTCCATTCAAATGTTTGTATATGAATGTTTGAATACTGTCACTTCCTATTGTAAGTAAACTGTTCTCAAATTCAAAATCTCAATTTTTAAAACTGCAACTAAATATTAATTTGTGTCTAGCTACCGGTTATTAATTTGCTGTACATCTAGCATTCTCCCATTTGAATGTACTAACAAAATAGCAAAAGCATATTCATTTCACTTTTAATCCTTATGGCACAGAACTGAAAAATAATTCTGTAGAGCACTTTTAACTGCCCCATAAATTATATTCTTGATTCTTCTAAGCTTTGTATTTATATGCTGTTTGGATTTATTTTTAATTAATTTTTGTAATGGGAATTCCAGTAATCATAGATATCTGCAATATGATTTGACTCACAAGTAATTTGTGGAATTAAATTCTATGAACAACGAATGCTAAAATGCAAAATAGTTCAGTACTGGTTCATTTGTGTTCTGCATATCTTAGAAAGCCATGAAAAACTTCTGGACTAGCATATGTTAAGCAGTTTTGTTTTAAATATTTTATATATAATATTTTATGATAAAACAGAACTGCAGGATATTTTCATTTCCAGATGAACTTTTGTCAACATACTCATTCAAACACTTCAACATTCTCAGGCAAGCACCGTCTGGTTCAATGTATCAGGCTAATCACATGCATCAAATTTTATATGCGCACCCTGCAGAATACTGATGTTAGCATCTTTTTTTCACAAGCAAAATATTGCATAGTAAATCACCATAGAGATTAGCCAAAGCATGAATATTATGGATGAGGAAATGAATTTAGAATCCAAGTTTAATGGTCTGCCGAAATGAACATTTGGACAATTACAATAATTGGAGACTGGAATAAGAAAGAGGGCTTTGGAGTGTGCCCTTCCTGGCTTCCATAGTAACTAGAGATGTTCTGGCAAAGTGAGAGAAAAATTCTTTGTGACTCTGACTTTCCACCTCTTTTTTGTTATCCTAAAATCCTTTCTTTTTGTAATGAGAATGATCTGACAATGCACAATCCTCTTTTTGTTCCTTTTGTTCTGAAATTCAGGTATTATGTTCCTCCAATTCTTTTTTTTTATCACAGGAGATAATTATTTGAAAAGACTCTTCAACCTTTTTTTCCCTCAAAGGTCTTGACTTTTTCTTTTTGCAGAATTTGAGAAAGTATGAGATTGACATGTGTTCAAAACGGATGCTCTGAGCTGTTTTGGCTTTCCATAACCATGTCATACTAGGTATATATCAGACCTGATTTTTCAAAAGATCTGAGAAAAAGGACAAAAATAAGAATTAGAGTCATAGACATGAAGAGAATGCAAGTAACAAAATATCTAAATAAAAGCAAATCCTTGGATGGCTAGGATATATTTTTGCCAATACTTCTATGGTTTTTAATTTAATTTAATTTTATTAAATTTATAGACCGCCCCCTCTCCCCAAAGGGACTCGGGGTGGTGTACAGACCACAAATAAAAACAATTAGATATTTTTAGATACCCATAAAAACAAATTAAATAACAGGCTGAACAATGTAGTTAAAAATTTAAAACAACCTAAAAAACCTACCTCTAAACATTTAAAATACAGGCTAGAGGGACACAAAACTACAGTTAGGCCAGGCCAGCTACGTTGAACAGGTGGGTCTTAAGTTTCTTACGGAAGGAGCAGAGATTGGTAGTTATTTAATATCGGGGGGAGGTCATTCCAGAGGGTCGGGCCCATCACAGAGAAGGCCCTATTCCTGGGCGTCGCCCGCTGGCACTGCCTAACCATTATTTGTGCAAGAAATGTGTTTTGAAAGAAAATAATACCACTATTAATACATTCACAGTGGCTACTTCCTTCTAGGTAACTGCCCTGATGTGTAGATCTGTAGATCAGCCCTCAGGCTCCAGATTTACCAACAGATTCTCATCCTCTTGGTGTTCTGGAAAGCTATTCAGAATTGATTTCTTCAAGTGTTGTGCTGAGGTAAAGGCTGGAGCCCAATGGGTGTTTGGAGGGATGTTATTTTGGAGGCATCTGTGGTATAGATTTGTTGTTGATATTATTATTTCTTTTCATGTTTTTTGTTGTTGTTCTGCTGTGAGCCATATAGGGGTTTTGGATATACAGGTGAAATGGCCATAAATCTTATAAACAAATGAATACATTTATCCAGGACACAGTGATTTACATTCTTCCTGTCTTCCTGATATGATTGAGGAAGAAATCATATGTCATCTATCAAAATAAGAACCTCGGAATACCTTTCTTCATCTCATTTTGGTTCTCTTGACTTAACTATTAATAAACAAAGATGTAGCATTAACTTTAAAGGGCAACCACAGCTTCTGAAAGAAAACATTATTGATCATGGTATCCACAGTTGCCCAGAAGCCCATACAACAAAAATATTTCCTTACATCCACTTTTTACATGATGCACATTTTCCCCTCTTTCCCTCCATACCTCTTTCTCTCTATTCCTGCCTCCATTACCAAGTATTACTCATCTCACTTAAAATAAATGATAAGTACAGAGCAATGATTTGTGTTCTGTCCAGGATACCCTTCTACATTTTAACTTCTTTGAAGAACACATGAAGCATGGAAAAACAGAGGAAGGAAAATCTCGGAATCAAAAATGAATATATTTAGCATGGTATCATGCAGTCTTTGAAGGAGTACAGAGGACAAAAGCAGGGTGAGCCTCCATTGTATTTGAACTTCCCAGAGGCTCATAGGAGGAGCTGCTGGCTATGAGTAGAGAAGACCGAGACGGAGTGCAGAGGGCAAAGGTAGTGACCCGTGCACCGAGTCATATAACTAAAAATCCAAAACAGCAATAATACATTCAGGGTAAATGCGCCTGAGATTATGGTTTCATTTTATATCAGGATGACCAGCTTAGTTCAGTGCAATACTTGTTTTGCAGCTGTCTTTCACAGTACTCTTCTTAAATTTGGATACTGCCCTATTTGTAAACATTTTACTAGTCTACATGAACACATTACCTCTAATCTGTGTTCTCCAAGCAGAAATTAGTGCCCAATTTAACCATTCCGCTCTATGGAGCTGCCGCGCTATCAACTCCCTCTACCACAAAGATCCTGCAGGAGAGGGGCAGTATGGACAATCGTGGGATCTGACAGAGTGAGAGCTATGAACCATAAACACAAAGCTTTCCCTGAGTCCCAACATAAAAGATACAATGTCCTTGCTGACCTTAATAGGGACAATAAAGTGACAGGTCAAGGTAGTTGTGATGATGATAAATCAAATAAGCAGGGGATCATGGTCTGAGATGAAAACTTACTTTGGAAAGTGGAAAGTGTGAATCAGGTATTACACATCACACAAGAAGAGCAAGGTATCCAAAAAGAGAAGCCACCTTCTGATTGGTAATTCAATTATAAGGGATGTAAATTTAGGAAAGGATATGTAGGTTTTGAAAGAAGTCAGGTGTCTGCCAGGTGCTACTGCCAGCAGAGAGAAGAGGCATACTTTCATGAGTCAAGAATGCCAGTAAGGACTGTGATCTTGATTCTATTATACATCTTGGCACAAATGATCTGTCCCAGAAAGATGTACTATCTGTGCAGAATGATTTCCAGAGCTTGAGTATGAACTTAATAGTATAAGCTGTAGGTTTATATTTTAAGAGGTTTTACCAGTATATAGGTGTAGTGCTACCCCCAAAATGGCCACTGGAGTCTGGGTTTCCGTGGCCCTTTTGGTATGGCCGCTGATGCACACTGGTCCTTCATACCTCTACTGGCCTGGGTCATGTAATGTAGTGGCTGTTATCTAGCAAAATGAAATTCAATGGTGAAAAAAGTAAGTTTCTCCATTAGGCAAGAAAAACAAAATGCACAGGTACATTATATGTGGCACCTTGCTCAATAGTAGTAACTGTGAGAAGGATCTTGGAGTTCTAGTGGACAATCACTTAAATATGAGCCAGTAGTGTAAACAGGGATAGAATCAAGATCACATGAAGTGTTAATACCACTTTATAATGCCTTGGTAAGGCCACACTTGGAATTCAGCATGCGGTTTTGGTCACCATGATGTAGAAAATATGTGAAGACTCTAGAAAGAATGCAGAGAAGAGCAACAAAGATGATTCAGGGACTGGAGGCTAAAAGATGTAAAGAATGGTTGCTGGAATTGGGTATGTCTACTCTGATAAAAAGAAGAACTAGGGGTGACATCTCATGATGTCTCAGGGGCTATCACAAAGCACCTGAGGGTAGAACAAGAAGCAATGGGTGGAAATTAATCAAGGAAATAAGCAATTTAGAACTAAGGAAAAATTCCTGGACAGATAGAACAATTGATCAGTGGATAAATTTGCCTCCAGAAGTTGTAAATGCTCCAACACTGGAAGTTTTAAAGAAGAGACTGGATAACCATTTTTCTGAAGTGGTGCAGGTTTCCTTGCCTAAGCAGGGTGTTGGACTAGAAGAACTCCAAGGTCCCTTCCAACTCTGTTATTCTATTTTAAAAAGTGTGAAAAGAACTTTTAGTTTTAAAATAATTTCCTACAGCAGTATATCCATAAAATCTTTAGATTATTACTGAATACATGAACAGGTCACCCTACATGATATGTAGATGAGAGAATATGAACCATGTTATTTCAGTGGGTCAATAGCTGCAAATGAAATGTTACATATTTCTTAATTTGAAAGATTAACCAACAACAGCATAAGAAAGTTATTTCTATGACTTTTGTGGATATTAGTGCATAGAGAAAACTGATTTTTTAAGGTGAGGTGATACTCCATTGACTTTTACTAGTGTAGAATTGTTTTAGTTTTGCAATTTTAAAAGTTGTTTCCATAAGATAAAAAATTTTCATAGGGGGCGGGGAGGTAGAGACTGAAATAGTTAGAAGCGTTATTGGGAATTTTTAATAATAGCAAAAGAAAGTAGAGGAAGGAGAAGTTTAAGTGCGAGTGAAAAACAAAATATATTTTAAGATACTAAATGTACTTAATAGCATAAGAAAATGTTAGATGATTTACTTTGAATTCCTGAAAATATCTATGTGACTGGTTTCATTAAAAATTGCCTGTGAGGGTACGGCATTTACTCTAGCTGTCTCCTACTTTGCTAACCATGTTAATTAGAAACATATTCAAAGATTCTACAAGTTTTCAATAATCTTCCTGATATATACTCCTAGATCTTATTACTTAGAATTAGGAATTAGAATTGGGAGGATTATCAAAATATATTTTCCCAAAATAACGGAAAGCCAATTGGTAAAATAAATTCATTTATTCCTACCTCCACAATAGAAACCCCATCCAAATTACCTATCCAGCATGCATTTGAAAATTGAAAAAGTTGTGCATGCAGTAATTTTGCATTTTATTAACTTAGTTTCTGTTTTCTAAAAGTAATTTATGTAATATTTTATTGGAAAGTTTAATACAGAACTGCATTCCACACTAATTCAGAATGATTTTGATTCAATTGTGCATTCCTAGCTGAGTGCCATTTGGGCAAATTTGGATGTTAAAGCAGAAAGCCAATTAGTCCAATTTCTGTCTATTCTTTATACATGTGTTTTGGTACTTCTAATTGCTACCTCATCTTAGCTTTACTTCTAACCTTTGGAAAAGGAATACAGAAACATCCAAATCCTTGCTTTGCCAGATTTTTTTTCCTTCTTGTCATAAAGACAAGATGTTTTTTGGACAGTGAGAAGACATCAGCAAAGGAATCATATATTTATTTAATTTCAGTTTCCTTCCCTTCTTCTCTCTCTGTCTCTCTACTTCTCTCTTCCTCCCTCTGTCTCTGCCTCTCGTTCTCTCCCTCTTATGAACTGAGAAAAACCACCCTATGATACCATGCTTTAATTGATAGCAATAATATCCAGTGGTCACAGCCAGCCACACATTATTCCCATTTGGTAGTAGAGACCTGAAAGTATACAGGTAGTCCTCAAGTTGTGACCACAATTTGGACAGGTATTTCTATTTCTAAGCAAGCCACTATAAAGCAATGCATCACATCATTTAGCAACTTGCAATCCCAGCACTCCCAGTTTTCATCATTAACTGAGAATCACAATTTGTTAAATACAGGGTTTCCCCGGAAAGGAACCATGGGCGGAGAGGACGTAGAAGGGAGGCATGACCATAAAGGGATGGGAGGGTTTTCAGTGTAAAACCACAGCCACCCCACTTTTAGCTGGCCAGTCCAGCCCAGAAGCAGATTGCAAACTTAGAATCCTCACTGTCCCACTCCAGCCAGCAGAGCTTATAAACTGCAGGGGCAGTACAACTTCCCTTGCACACCCACCTATGTCTTACCAATATATTACCTTTGGGCCAACCTCACAAAACCAGGAGTGAAATTAAGCAGATTCTGACAGGTTCTGGAGAACTGGTAGCGGAAATTTTGAGTAACTCAGAGAACCAGCAAATACCACCTCTGACTGGCTCCAGAGTAGGGTGGGAATGGAGATTTTGCAATATCCTTCCCCCAGGAGTGGGGAGGAAATGGGGATTTTGCAGTATCCTTTCCCTGCCACACCCACCAAGCCATGCCCATAGTTAAAAATTTGAATTTCACCACCGCACAGAACTACTCATCAGTGGCACAATCAGGACTGCGACTGAAAGAGAGGCCAGGTGCAAGTCAAAATCACAACTAAAGTTCACCACCCTAGACCTCTATTTCACTTCTAGCTCTGCAGCTACCACTGAGAAACACTGCCCCTGTGTTTCCAGTCTTACCATGGCATCTAAGGAGGTTTTGGCTAAAGAGTTTTTTCAAATCCCTGCTTTAGTCCTGTTTTAAATCCCTGTTTTAGCAGCTCTTCAGTTATATATGATGAATGCTTACAGTAGTGAATTGAAATACAATTGCTCTCCTTCATAAATTAACTAAATTGAATATCAGTTCATGAAGATGAATAATGGATAATTCTAACATTTCTTAGAGTCATGAGAAATATATCTAATTTTCCCCAAACCACCATTTCTAATTTTCCCCAAACCACCATTTTGGCAATGATAGCATAGTCGATCAATCATCATCCATTTTTCACTCTACTTGAGTAAAGCTTTGGAATTCTTGTTTTGGTAATACAAATGTGCATATTGAAGAAAAATGTGCATATATTTGTAAAAGCAAGATACAAAAATACTGTGTAATTAGAATAAGTAAATTGGCTTAGTTGACGAATAGAGCAGCAGTTACTGTCACTGCTGCTGGAATTATTGCCAAATATCATGGTAATACAGTTCCTTTATACTAAGCAAATAAAATATTTTCCTAAATTCTTATATCATTGTTCGAATTTTTTTCTCCCAGGGGACAAGATAGTCAGAGTGCAGGAATAGTCACTTAATGCTAATTTTCTTAGGTGCTCCTTTCATTATATCTTCAATTTATGCTGCAATCCATACAGTATATTACTGCTTATTGGAGAGCAAATACCTCCAACTATAAAGGGATTTACTTCTGAATGTATAGCTTCAGTACTTCCTAAAATGGATTTAATCAAAACTATTTCATTTTTTTCTCCTTTCAAGCCAAAGTAAGCATGTCTCATTTTTATTCTACTTTCGCATTTTTCTTCCCTCTATAAATTTTACAGATGGGAATTTTATAGTCTACAGAATGGTTCATTGTTCCATAAAGTTAGAACCCCTCTCAGACTACTTGCCCTACCAAAAATGTATGATTTGCTCCAGCTGAACTATTTCTAGCAAATGAATATCAGCCAAGCTTAAGAGGGAAACATCTGGATGAAAGCAGTGACCATGCTTCCACTCCTACAATATACTTACTATTCTACAAGGTCTGGCAGTAGAGGAGCTATAAAATCCCCCATTATAATCTATTATTTCCTCTTTTTGGCTGTCTAGTAGTGTAGCAAAATGGGAAATACATTCCAGAATCTGCAAGTGGTACAAAATGAAGTACCTGGGTTATTAGCTGCTCAGTTCTCCTAGCCCTGAAGAGCATCAATTTTAAAAGCATTGCATTGATTGACAGCAAACCTCTAGGTTAGTTATACCTTGAAAGCACAACACTGGGATGCATAAGGTAACCAGAACTGAATAGGCCTACTTGGTTCAATCATCAACAGAGATATAGCTAGAATGTCCACCATCATCCCAAACCATAAACATAAAAATTATGTATATAGAAGGATATGGAATGATTATGAGACAGGCCTTCTCCAAAGAGAGTATTTCATTTTTGGAGATATTCATGGTTCTAAATTCATACTACACTGTGCACTCTTAAAAATCTCTCTTCAGCATGCACTTCAGTGACTGAGTGCATTGTACAAAATAAAAATACTTGAAACTTTATATTTTTATTTTGTGATTTGGTTTTTATATTTATATGCTGCCCAGAATATTTTGAGATTTGTTTCGATTATAGCATTTATTAAAATTGTTATATTAAAATACTTTGCATTATTAAAATTAACAAGTCAAAAATTTACTCCAGAGTAGGAGCACTGACATGCTCTCTCAATATAACTTATCTTTGTTCCAAAAAGGAATGAACATATAGAAAAGCTTTCAAGTTTTATTATTGCTTGTCAATGTAGTACAATATGATGGAAATAAATGGATGGGAGATGCACACTTTTTTTCTTTCATGGAGTTTCTAGCTACCAGTTATTTTCTCTTTTATGCATGTGAATATATTTCATCTATCTCCATGCATTATGCTCTATCTAACTACCTGTTACAGATACATCAATGCAGTTATTACTGATCTTTGCATTAAAAAAACAAGAACTATAATTTTGGAAATGGGCAGAAATTGTAAATATCTCACCTCTAATTTGTCTGTTCATAAATCGAAGCAATTTAAAAAAAACCAGATAGTATGACAGACATCCTGAAAAACATAAATTATACGATACTATTATGTGTTGCTTTCATTTAGTTTAAAAATGGCAAATAAACTACAGTGAATTGGTAGATAAACTACAATGGATTTACAGTGAAATCAACTTGTAAGTTCTCAGTGTCTTAAACCCTATTGTGATCTGTAAAAAAAATAAATATTATAACATTTCTAGATCTCCACTGTTTTCATTCCTAAATCCTCAGAAATAATTTTCAGGTCTTCTATAATTGTCTATATGATAATGATTATATGATTACTAAGTTGAAATATTGAGAATAAAGGGGAAAATCAACCACTCAAATCACAGGTAAGATGCAGAAGTATAGAAATTTAATAAATAAAAATAAAATTACTTATCTATTACAAGCAGACTAAGCAGCAACCTAATTACTATTCTCCAGTCTAGACTAATAAAAAAGGGGAAAGTTTAGCCGTGGGACAAACTGTTGATTCTCATATAGTTCAATATTTGCTGGAAAAAAGAAAACATATAAAATGCTTGTCATCTTCACCATTTTTTGTACAAATACACTTTTGAGTAGGAGCTGAGCATTGCCTTTACAAAATCGGATGCTCAAAAGGCAGGACCAGGATGAGACAAAAGTTCCATCTTATTTTAAAGATTTTGATAATATTCTTAATTAATTAATTTATTTTTTTTACAATCTTTGCTTTTATTTATTGACTGTTTTATTCATTTGCCGTATGCTGTTCAGAGTTGCTTAGTGTGAAATGATGACATAAATGTGATAGATGGATTATAGACAGATAGACAGACAGACGGACGGACAGACAGACAGACAGACAGACAGATAGAATGCACAGAAAGAGAGCCACAGATTTTCAGAAAACTACAAAAATTTATTTCTACACCAGCTTCAACTACATCAAAACAGAACTGAAAACAAATCACCACTGCTCTTCAGTTCTGTGGGAAGTCTTAGTAACCCAAACATGCTTTCTAATTGGCATGGGGTTTTGGTTTGGGGTTTTTGGAAATGTTTTTTAGTCTGGATTATAATCAAATATAGTGATGAAGCAAAAAAACGTGTGTCTAGCTAATAGCTGGGTGGATTTTCATTTCAAGATGCTATTTTGAGTTCTGTATTGATTTTTATAATACAAATAAAATTAAATATAATGAGTATAACTTTATAAAAAAATAATAATTTTAATCCAGATTTTGTCTCCTACCTCTTCCATATCAGAGGTGGGTTGCTCCCGGTTCAGCCAAACTGGTAATGGAATTCATTCTGGGTTGCAGAACCGGCAGCGACCAAGACCTGACACACCCCTGAACCAGTTCCCTCACCACCTCTGGGCCACCACCATTTTGGTTTTTAGTGACTGCTTGTGCGCAGTTCACTGTAAATTTTTCTGCGCATGCGCAAATAACAATTTACATTGAATGGCACACGCGTGCATTTGTTGGCCGCAGGTTGCAAACCAGTAGTAAAACTGGCAGCAACCCACTCCTGTTCCATATACCTCTACTTTCTTCATACCTCCTCCATATCATTATAATTTGAATGAACTAGATGTTAAGAGTAAATTTTATGAAATTACAAAACATTGGAATTTTGCATAGTGAATTAATTCAAATTAAACATCTCCTTTTGAAGTATGAAACCTGCCATGTCTATTGCACTTGGGAAGCGGCTTTGAAAAATATCCTTTCATGTATGCACATATACTCCTTCTTCAGGAACTGTTGGAATGTTGTTGAAAGCATAAAAAGCTAATGATGGCGTGGCCTTCAACCCTTATGAAATTTGTGAACTCCTAGTATAAATAACCTCCATTTTGTTACTCTATCAAGATCAGTATAGACTGAACTGATTGGAAAAAAAGCATGTGCACTTTATAACTCTACTTGGAGATCAAAGTCAGGGATTTATAAAGCTACTGTATTTCTCATAGTGCACAGCAGGAAAATTAAGCTTTTGATTTAATCAAGGTTTGTCCAACCTAATTTGAACAGTAGTTGGATTAACGAAAGTATATTCATAACAAAAAGTGGAATTAAAGGGCCATAACTTCTGTTACCACTTCTAATTTTATGGGTTTGCCGATACACAATTTATTCCAGGTAGAATGCTAAAGAATATTCAGAATATGTATTACTTGTGTGTGAAAGTCTGGATAAATGTGCATATTTTCAAAAGGAGAAATCAAAATTCTGATCTTCTAGAGCATGATATCCAAATTCACACATTAATCATCCAAGGCAGAAGGTTAATAGGCTTATAGCAAATGTTTAAAATTCTTTTCAGAGACATATTAAATGAGTGATACTGAAAGAATACACTAATCAAAGGTGGTTTACAAGTATCAGAATTTCAAAATGAAAATGCTTACAGTTCAAACATAAATATTCAAAGACTTCATACTAAATATTTTTTTTTGTTTTATAAATCAATTCACAAGTTACACAACCAAGAATACAAAATGACTAATTGCTAAAAGTACAGTTAGAAAAGGTCATTCATTACAGCAGTGACTGTTAAAAAAAACCCTTGCAATTCAATCTTTTACTATTTTTTCCTTTCTTATTTACCAGGCATTGAATATGCTGATTACTTATTACAAACTCAAACAGGTAGCATTCAAATGAAAATAAGAGCCATTTAACCGAAGCTTGTCATGCTATTTCTTTTTATTTTGCATCCTGTGTGATATTTAAAAGCAGACAAAACTATCATGATTCTTTCAATCCTAAGAGTTCTCTGCTGTCAGATACTCTAAAAAAGTTCTTCAAAGTCAGAAATAAGAATTAGAATATTGTGGTGTTTTACTTAAGTATCTAGTATGAGGCTGAATTCTAGAAATGATTTTTGGAAGACAGTAATTCTGAGCATAAGACTTTCAATTGGGAACACATGACTAAGCATTACTGGAGATCACTTTAGGTCATTAATTTACTTGCAAAAACTTCATTATCATCCAAGTTTGGCATTATTATTTTTTTGCTGGCTAAAGGCTGCACTAAATAATGTATTAATTGATATATATTTTGCACTTAACTTTTTCCATCTGCTTCAAAAGTACATGAAATACCAAAGATTACACATTCTTTCAACCAACAGAAGATATAAAACATCTTCTTACAAATGTTGTATCTGTTTTAACATGATGGCATTCAACTAGCAATGCAAATCGAGTGGAACTGAAACCCATACAGCTGTAAATGTTGCATAATACAGATGGTTCATTTGGTATTTACTAACCAGCCTGAAGCTATATTGTTTAATTGCAATTAATTATAATATAAAGAGCTGATTTAGTCATTATCTTTGAGAAATGGACATTATCAATTCCCACCTGCCATTTCCAGAAGTTTAAATGCAACTAAAGCGCACTGACATAAAGAGAGAAGGAAAAACCTTTTAGATTTATGAGGAATGAAGATTCGTGATTTAGATTGGCCCAGAACTCATAAAGAGAATCTTATCTATTCTCGGATAAAATTAGTGCCAGCTGTTGCTCTTTAGGGAGTATTTTAGAGCTAGAGAAATACCAAACCTTTTAAAAAATTTCTGATATGATTTGTGTCAGAATGTGATACATGCTAAATCAATGTGCAATTCAATCCAGATATTTTGGCCTGATAGATGAAAAGTTTGGTCAAGCATTGGTGTAGGTCAGTGGTGGGCAACCCGCGGCTCGGGAGCCACATGCGGCTCTTTACACCCTTTAATGCGGCTCTTCTGTGTGCCGGGTGCCCGTTCCCCTCCCTCCTCTCGGGCTTCGGAGGGAAGCTTCTGCAAAAGCCCGGGCGAGTGACAACCAATTTTGGTCCTATGACTGCAGAATGCTGCAAAATACCATAAATGCAGGCCAGTTGTTGAGTGTTTCAAATGTGATTGGAACACTCAACAAGGTGACCACAGTGTGTGTGTGTGTGTGTGTGTGTGTGTGTGTGAGTGAGACAGACAGACAGAGAGAGGAACAGAGAGAGGGAGTGAGGGAGGGAATCAGAGAGAGACTGACAGACAGACAGACACACACACACAGACAGAGAGAGACAGAGAGGGGGAGGGAGGGAGAGAAAGATAGACAGACAGAGAGACACACACAGAGTGAGTGATTAAGTGAATGAGTGAGAGACAGACACACCCACATACACAGAGTGACAGAGAGAGAGGAAGGGAGGGGAGAGAGACAGAGGGAGAGACAGAGACAGACACACACACACACAGAGTGAGTGAGAGACAGACAGACAGACACACACAGAGAGATGGGGGAGGGAGGGAGAGAGAGACAAAGAGCCAGAGAGAGAGAGAGAGAAAAAAAAAGAAAGAAAGTGGGAGAG
Organism: Natrix helvetica; assembly: GCF_964273705.1. Classification (NCBI taxonomy): domain Eukaryota; kingdom Metazoa; phylum Chordata; class Lepidosauria; order Squamata; family Natricidae; genus Natrix; species Natrix helvetica. Next base: position 38,785,773 of record NC_138550.1, on the reverse strand, counting down.
AGAGATGAAATTAAAAACAACAACATACAAACCTGACTTACTCAAACTATCCAAGGAAATGCAAGGCCAATGTTCACATTAGTGGTTGTGACTTTGTCAGTCAATGTCAGGATGTAATTTTCTCTACATTGTAAGGCAAATTTTACGGAATTTAACGTTATCGATAAATAATATCGTTCTAAAGTTTTTGTTTTATTAGTTGTGTTATTTGTATCCTCCCGACCTATGTGGATACTTGCATGCAGAATATTCTCAATAAAACCTTATTGAAACTAAAAACAGTGTACCATCCTATGTATTTTCGGTTTTAAAAATGTGGCTCTCAAAGTAAATTTCAATCGTGGTTTTGGCGAGATTTGGCTCAGTTGAAAAAAAAGGTTGCCCACCACTGGTGTAGGTGAATCACAAGCTTGTCATCTATTCTTTCTTCTGTATCTGTAGCATCAAGTATTTTATTGATTTTGACTTGTATAACTAATTTATTTTATGAGTTTGGTGCAAGTCCATATCACATTAATTTAGAATATCAAGTTATTTGAACTGATTAGTGGTTTTTTCTTGCTTTCAACTGTCCCAGTCTTGGAACTAGTTGGAAAAAAAGGAATTGAAAAATACCTATTCTAAAACTCAAACTTTATCCCAACATTTCTCCAAATGCAAAGAAGGATCAAAATTTTGCAAAGTGCTATAGAAACATATCCTGATCAATAAATAGGAATATCAGAAACAATATGAATGAAAAATCACTTAAGGCAAGTGTAACAGTATGTGGATTAGAATTCTAATTTTAACAATAATAGTGGGGAAATTATCAATTCACTCAATGTTGTTTACTGATTTAAATGATCTGAAAATACATTTGGGGCATTAATATATGTATTTTCAGTACCTCCCCACTTCTGCAACCTGTTAAAATAACACTGCCTACAATTACAAAGTCATTTGTTATGCATGATACAATAGACTGCAAATATAAAAAGCATTATCATTATTTTTCTTCTTTGTTCTTTCAGGTTGGAATATTGCAGTGTTCCTTACTTTGACATTTATTGCTTTTAGATTGGTAATAGAATGGTTTGTGTTGCTCATTATCTTGAATGATGATAATATTAGTGGTTGGGGAGCCTGTGTTCCTGGTTAAATAAAGTAAAAGGCTTTATATAATTTAGGAAGGGTTATTACTGGGCAATTACCCACAATACAGTTCAAGTTTAATAAACTTCAGCCATCCTCTTAAATGTCACATTTATAGCATGGTTTCTAGGTAACTGTACAGTGCAATTTGTATCACTTTGGTTCAGTAATAATGATTGTCAAAATAAGATCTTATGTTGGCAACTTCCAATGACCCCCTAAGATCATTTCTGGTAACAACATTCTAGAAGGAAGGTGTTGGAGATCTAATCACTACTAAGAGAAGAGACAACGAAATGCATGCTTGGCAGACATTCAAATAATTGATTTATAAACAAATATTTCATATTTCTAATGACTGAGTTGGCTATTCAAAAGCTTCTGGACTCAACACTTAATTCAGGTTAAGCTGGCAGCAGAGCTTTATAACTAAAGAACACTATCTCTGATATTTGAACTGAAATCAAGAAGTCACCTTTTTTGCAGGAAAAAGAGATTTGTCTATTATCCAAATTATATATTATCCTACGCTGATGAAATTAGACTTATCAATTCTATGTACTTGACTTGCTGACCTATTATACTTCTACACCATCTGTTTAAATACATGAGGAATATCAAGGGGGGGAACTTAATCTGTAGTGGATTGTGGAACAACAACAGAGACAGAAAGTATGAATTATACTGATTGCTAAAGATGAAGAACCAAATGTGAGCATCTTTGAAGGATAAAGTATATATTTATGTATGTAAAGTTCTATAGGTCTGAATGTTCTGTAGTTAAAAAGTTTATTTAATTACACAAACAATTCACAGAGATAAGAACAGTCAATGTTTTTTAGGGTTAGGATTTCCATTAATATATGTGGACTAAGAATGCAAATCCATTCAATAATAATGATAATTGATTTTTAATTTACATAAAAATATACAAGAATGTTCTCCCTTTTAAAAATAAAGTGAAAGACATTAGCCTTGCTATTCATGTTTATTTTGGGTGCTTCTATTATTTCCACTATTATTCGAATACCTTACAGTACATAAACTTCAAATATTTTTGAGTTCTGGCTCCAGAGGTGGTATTCAGCTGGTTCACACCAGTTCACCCGAACCGCTGGCAGCAATTTCCTCGAGGTTCATGAACCGGTAGTGGTGGTTGACTGGCTGGCCACGTCCCCAAACCGGTTCCCTGGCCTGTCCCCACTCACTCACCCACCCACCTAATGTTCGTCTCACCCACCCGACGCTCACTTTCCCCACCCATCCAAGCCCTATATATACTGTGGTCACCATGCGGCCCACCTACTCTTACTGGCCTTGCATCGTTGTGACCACCTGAGACCTGACTTCCTTGCTTGCTGACTTCCCTTCTGCGATGCCTGTGCCCCAGCGGAACTGCCTTCTCCTGCCTAAAGGTAAGTAAGCCTACCTCAATGCCCCCAATACAATAGCTAGAGATATTGTCAGGACAATTGCTGTGAGTTCAACAGAGGTAGAAAGGGTTTTTTCAAAAATGAACCTCATATGTTCAGTACAAAGAACCGCCTAACTATTCCAAACATAAGCAATTTGATGACAATTAGTGTGATTGGCCTACCTGCAACAAAATGGGACCCTATTCTGTTAAAAAATGGTTCAGAGCACACCATCATACGGCCGATGATCCGAGAGTCGAGAGTAAGAAAAGTGCAACTGAGGAGGCCACAAATGAAAGAATGATGTGGAAATATCTGAAAGCTAAAGACTACTAACACAAATAAGTACTTGAGTGTAGCTCTTTCATTGTGTTATACTTAGGTAAGGTATAAGTGCATGCAATTGAAAACTTCCTTTCTGTATCTCTTCTTTTTGCAGGTCATTCATTACAACAATGTGGTCAGTGACTTTGAAGACACACAACACTTTCATCATTCTTCTGTAAGTACTTGTGTGTAGCTCTTTTATTGTTATGTGTACTTATTTTATTCTTATGTAAGTAGTAAGTGCACAAAATAATAAACTACCTTTTTGTATTTATTCTTTTTGTAGGTCATTGACCTGGCACTGCCCATCCAGTCACATGACCACTAAGCCTCACCCACCCAGTTACATGACCACTAAGCCCTGCCCACCATCATGACCATCAAGCCACACCCACAAAATAAGCCCCACCCACAGAACCAGTAGTAAAAAAAATTGAATACCACCACTGTCTGGTGTGGTTCTGGAATTTTAGCAAAATCCTCCTGCAAAGTTCTATTTCTTTCAAATTCTACATTTAGCCAGGTGTTCTATTTACTGACTTAAATTCATTGAAGAACCTTCAAAATCCTAATTATGCACTCACACATGCATATAATTTGTGTGTAATTATATATACTAGATATACATTACAAATGTATGTATGTATGTATGTATCAGTTCTGTACTATATAGAAACTGTGTGTGTGCGCGCGCACGCACGCACATGCAAGCTCATATACCAGAGGTAGGTTGCTTCTGGTTCAGCCTGGATCGGACAAACTGGTATTGGCAGTGGTGGGGCACTCCGGCCACCCGCCGGACGCTTCTGCCCAGAAGCGTTGCGCAAGTGCAGGAATATTGTACGAGCAAACCGGTAGTAAAAAAAATGGAAACCCACCACTGGTATATACATATACACATATACATATGTACACATACAGAATATGTGTAGCACATATTCTGTATGTGTATACACACACTCACACACACACACACAATATTTTAAATCAATGTTACTTTTGCAATTTAGTAGTTTGATTCGCCTGGAAGCAGTTTATGTTCAATTTATGTTCATCACTTCAGTACTTTTGCTACAGTGTTTCAGTGCAATGTGTCTCTTTGGTGTCATATAATAGTGACTGTAGTCATTTTCCCCCATGATTCTTGGTAAATTAGTTTTTGTAATTTGAACACATCCACATATCCAATTTCCACCAATTCCCATAGACATTTTTCTCTTTAGACATTTGTTCTTAAGCTAGAGAAATGTTCGGATGTAAAGCTATTTATAAGGTTCATGGAGTAATTTGCATTATTGTCCTTTTCTTGCAATTCAGTGCTATTAGATAATGGAGAATATCTTCATTTTTTTATGTATTAGTAATATAATGTGATAGTCTTACAGAAAAAATGTGCTTTGGAAAGAACTGTTTCTTTATTACAGGTATATCACACATTTCAGACAATTGGTTCACTTCATAAAATAACCTGGACAATTATAATTTTGGAAGTACAAATGGAATTTTTGCTTGACTAAGAATCAGCCCAAGAAAATTTTGTGTCTGGGAAAATGAGAGAAACTAAAATTTGTAAATTTGTTCAGCTAAATGAAATGTTCACTTACTGAACTGTAGCTAACGTAAAGCAAAGCTAGAGAAAATCATCAACATCCTTGGATAGCTGTTGTGGTTCAGGCTATGAATGGACGGCATCATTTGAGCCTCCTGCCTTGCTAGTCTCTTAGTCTGAGCTTATACCTGTGGCATTTTCCAGTTGGAATTAATGCAAGGCTTAAGAATTCCTGATGGAAAGAAAAATTACATTTTAACTGTTAGATTCGGGCAACGAGAGAACAGACTGCGGACACGAAGTGACTTAACAGCTCTTTATTAGTAGTAGTAGTGATCCAGCTTGCTCTGTGGCCAGAGGGTTCCCCTTTTATAGGAATCGGGTACGCTTCTCGACCAATCAGAACGATACCTGTTTCCCGCCATAGCGGCGGACCAGAGAGGAGACTTGCTACGATATATGTTAATATCTAACACCCCTCCCCTCTTAGACGGAGCATTGCAGTTAGTTACATAGTCCTTAAGGTACGTTGGTGATTGCCTCATGCGGGTGGAACGTCGCAGTTCGGGTTGATCGGAAGTGGTTGCAGGATCGGTTGCTTTCTCTGCTTCAGGATTGGTTGCTTTCTCTGCTTCGCGTTCGGGGGTCTGCAAACTTCCGTTGCCTTGGCGTTGTTTGGTTTCTCTTTTGACCTCTTGTCCTACCCTGGGCTCGTAGGTGTCGTGGCTCTCTGTGTAGGGGTTCTCGAGTGGCTGACCTTGTGCTGGCAGATAGCTTTCAACGTCAGCCCGCAGGTCTGAGTGTGCTAGGCGACCCCGTAGTTGATCGATGTGCCTTTTCCAATTCCGACCATCTTCAAGCTCCAGCAGATATGATCGTGGACCCGTGATGCCAATGACCTTTGCCGGCATCCACAATGTTCCCCCTGCATAGTTGTGGGCGTATACTGAATCCCCTATGCTAAAACTCCGAATTTTGCTTGTAGAGTCTGGGGGCGCTGTGGCAGAGTAATTAGGGTGAAGACGGTCCTGGTGAGACTGTAGACGGCAGCCCATAAGTAGTTCAGCGGGGCTCCTACCTGTCGTTGCGCTGGGGGTAATGTGTTGAATTAAGAGGTAATGGTCTATGCATGTTTGCCAATCACCTGGACCCATCCTAGCGAGGGCCTCTTTTGCGGATCGCACCATTCTTTCCGCCTGTCCGTTCGATGCCGGGTGGAATGGCGCGACGAGGGCATGCCGAATTCCCTGACCTGCTAAGAACGTTTTGAATTGCATGGCTGTGAACTGGGGCCCGTTATCGGATACCAGGAGGTCGGGTAGGCCATGAGTAGCGAAAAGTCGCCGTAGAACCATAATGACTGCCTCTGCCGTGGTTGAAGTCATTAGGACTACTTCTAGCCATTTGGAGTATGCATCCACAACTATAAGGAAGTTTTGACCCTGGACTGGCCCTGTGAAATCAATGTGTATTCGCGACCAAGGGGCTTTGGGCTTCTCCCATTCTGTGGCGGGAGCTTCCGGGGGTGCTGGTCTCGATTCTTGGCACGGATCGCAAGTGGCCACCCATTCCTCTATCTCTTTGTCCATGTTTGGCCACCAAACGTAACTTCTTGCTAACGCCTTCATCCTAACGATCCCCGGATGCCCCACATGTAACGCATCTAACACATTCCTACGTAATGCATACGGAATAACAACTCGATCCCCCCACAATAAACAACCTTGCAACACTGAGAGTTCATCCCGTTTTGACCAAAACATTTTGAATTCCGGGCCCACGTTTCCCTTCGGCCACCCCCTCCAAACCCATGTTTGAACTTGCTTTATTATATTGTCCTTTGAAGAGAACCTGGCAACGTCGCAGGAAGAAACCGGCCCAGAGTCCAAACAGTCAATGAGCAGCACCGGTACTTCGGGAGTGGGGTCTGGCAAAAGATCCGGGAGTGGGCAATGGCTAAGTGCGTCTGCGTGTCCCAGAGTGGAGCCCGGTCGATGTATCAGCTTGTATGAATATGCAGCCAGGAAAACAGTCCACCTGGTCATGCGTGGAGAGAGAGAAACTGGTGTGGGGCGGTTTCCGCCAAAAGTCCCAACAGCGGTTTGTGATCCGTAATCAGTTCGAAATCGCGCCCATAGAGGTATTCATGAAAACGTTTAACTCCAGCAACAGCGGCTAACGCTTCCCTGTCCATCTGGCTGTAGTTCCTCTCGGCCGATGAAAGAGTCCTGGAGTAGAAGGCGATGGGTGTTTCGTTCCCGTTTGGCATTCTGTGGCTGAGGACTGCGCCAACGCCGAATGGGGATGCATCGCAGGTCAATACCAGTGGTAGCGTCTGGCTGTATTGGACTAGTAGCGAGTCGGTTGTGAGTAGGCGCTTGACTGCGGTGAAAGCTGCTGCTTCGGATCGTCCCCATCTCATGTTGCGTTCCTCTAGAGTAGTCGATGTAATGGCTCAGCAACGGTCGCCATCTGTCTCAGAAAAACGCTGTAGAAGTTAAGTAGCCCGAGGAAGGCCTGCAACTCGGTCTGATTTCGTGGTGTGGGGGCGTCCTGGATCGCCTTAATTTTCTTTGAAGTGGGGTGTATTCCCTGACCATCGATTCTATATCCCAGGAATTCTACGCTAGGCACGTTAATTTGGCATTTTTCCTTTTTGAGGTGGAGGCCCTTTTCTCTGATTCTGGCCAAAACAGTTCTGACTCTTTTTAATAGTTGCTCCTCGTTTGCAGCGGACACCAAGATGTCATCGAAATAGGGGACGACTCACGGTATCCCTTGCAAAAGCCGTTCCATGACGCTCTGGAACAGACCTGGAGCAATACTCACACCGAATTGTAGCTGGTTGCATTTGAATGCTCCTCTATGCGTCACTATAGTTTGGGCCTCTGCCGTGGCGCTATCCACAGGCAATTGCTGGTAAGCTTGTGCCATGTCTAGTTTAGCAAATATTTTTCCTGGCCCCAACGAATGCAATAGGTGTTGTACTACGGGCACAGGGTATGCGCTTTGTTGTAGCGCGACATTTATTGTGCATTTATAGTCTGCGCAGATGCGAACTGATCCGTCTGGTTTGATTGGGGTCACGATGGGAGTTTCCCAGCGCGCGTGATCCACCGGCTCAAGGATTCCTTGCTCAACTAGCTTGTCTATCTCTTTATCTATTTTTGGGCGGAGTGCAAAAGGCACTCGTCTAGGTTTTAGTCGGATAGGCGCCACTTTGGGGTCTAAATTGAATGAAATTGGTTTACCCACATACTTACCAAGACCGGGGCTGAACACGTCCTCGAACTCCTTAAAAATCTGTTCAGCGCTGCTGTTTTCCACGGCGTTGATTCCGGTAACTTCTAACCCCAGGGCTTCAAACCAATCTAGTCCAAGAAGGTTTTGTAACGGCACGCTGGCGATGGTCACGGGCAGCTGGGCTACGATGTCTTTGAAACGAATCTGGAAGGTGCCTTGGCCCACGATGGGGACTTGGTTCCCCTGGTAGTCTCGTAGCAGGATGTCTGGTGCACGTAGTTGGCTCTTTTTGAGGCTAGGGATAGCCTTTTTCATGGAGGCCCATGATATGATCGTCAAGGACAATCCTGTGTCAACTTCCAGCTCGCAAGGAGAGCCCTCCAAGAGGACTGTGACTTTCAGCTTTTTAGGCCGCTTGGTGCGGACCTGACTTATTGTGGTGAGATACGTTCGCAATTCCTCTCTCTGGGTCAACTCTATCTCAGTATCTGTATCCTGAAAATACTCTCGTTGAGCGTCTTGGTAGAACGCTCTCTCAGCTCTTTGTGTATAATCTCTCTGGGGATACGCCCTTTCAGCTCTTTGGGAATTGTCTCTCTGGGTAAACACTTGTGGATTTCTCTCTGGGCGCCCTTTTTGATTTCGCCAAGCCCCTGGGTTGGGCTTCTGTTGGCGGTACGTAGGCGGCTGCTGTGAGGCAGGGACTTCGCTCCGGCACACTCGTGCGATGTGCCCCAGTTTGTTGCAGAGTGAACAAACAACGTTCCTGAACCGACAGGTAGACCGGGGGTGGTTTCCTCCGCAGCTTGCGCAGGGTGGCAAACGGAATCCAGATCTCCCCCCAGGCCTCACGTGACTGCTTTGCATCAGGTGACTTTCCTTGAACTCGGGGTCCTCGAATTCTGGATTGGTGTCCTCGTAGTGGACTCTGGTGTGCCTGGGTACTGGCTGGCTTGTGTTGAACCCCCGTTGTATGGTTTCCGCTGATCTTTCCGCTGACTCCGACGCCCTTGCTTCATCGAGTGCAATTTGCAGGCTTAAGTTGGGTTTGGCCAACAACCGTTTCTGTAGGGAAATGTCTCTCAACCCGCATATGAGTCGATCCAGGATTTGCTCGTCCAGGTCTCTGAATCCGCAATGTGTGGCTGCCTTCCGTAGAGCTGCAACGTACTGGTTGATAGATTCTCCCGCCTTCTGGTTCCTCGCGTTGAATCCTTGGCGGCAAACGTGGCGGGAAGGTTTTGGCGCGTAATGAGTCTGTAGAGTCTGTTGCAACGCCGTCCATGATACCGCTTGTATTGGAGTAGGCGCAGTGAGGTCTCTGGCCGTGTTGAAAACTTCTCGCCCACAGTAGCCGAGGAAAATGTTTTTCTTTCGGGCGTCTGTTATTCCCGTGTATTCGTTCGCTTCGAGAAAACACTCGAAACGAATCATGAAAGCCTCCCATTCGTCGTTCGTTGGGTCGAATGGAGCGGGTGGAGTGTGCATCGCCATCTTCTCTCCGTTTGAATTTGCCACGCTGCGGTGTCCTGAGATGGCTGCCGGAATTTCTGCTGAATTCCTGGGCTGGATCGAATCCTGAGATTCTGAAGTAGCTCTCTTCGTCCTATCTGTCTCTCGATCCCACCTTCGTCGCCAATGTTAGATTCGGGCAACGAGAGAACAGACTGCGGACACGAAGTGACTTAACAGCTCTTTATTAGTAGTAGTAGTGATCCAGCTTGCTCTGTGGCCGGAGGGTTCCCCTTTTATAGGAATCGGGTACGCCTCTCGACCAATCAGAACGATACCTGTTTCCCGCCGTAGCGGCGGACCAGAGAGGAGACTTGCTACGATATATGTTAATATCTAACATTAACATTGGGCAATTCAATATGTTTTGCTGTTTAGTAATTGTTTCTGTTCTGAGCAGGTGGAAGACAATTATCACTATACCACCGTAATGTATGCAAACAATCATTTTGCTAAAATCTAACTTTACAGAAGTTTCCTTTTCCTATAAACGGCTGTCATTTTTCTACATTATTTACAGGTGCTTGAGTATACTGTTCATTTTTTTTTCTTGGAAGTGTTTTTGAGTTTCCTTCACTGTTAGAAATGATGTTGTTTCTTGATGCTCATCTTTCCATCACGGCAAAGCCTTTAAATCTAAAAATAAGCTTTAAAAACCCAATGGGAGAAATTCTCTCCTGGTGTTTTTTTCCCCTCAGAATTTAACTGCCAGCAAAGCTGCAGGTGCTAGAGAAATGATTGTGCTCTTAAAATGAGACATCCACAAGCAGTTTATCACTAAATAAAGAGTCACTACCACATTGTGTCTATAAACATTTAATTTAAAAAAATGGGAATTTTAACAGAAAATATTATTTGTAAAATTGTAAAGAGCAAGTAGATAAAAATGCATGAGAATAATTTATTTCTCTTCATAATTATTTGAAGCAAAAATACCCATCCTTATTTTTTGCTTTACAAGTGAAACAGACGCAAGCAGTGAAGCATTCTTAGTACTGGATTTGGTTTCAGAGACATTTTTATAAGTTCACATGAACATTAAGAGAAAGAAATTTCATCTAGTAGAGATTTCTCCATTTTATTACGTCACGATTTTAAAAAATTAGTGCTGAATGATGAAACTAAAATGATGAAACTTCATCAGGCGATAAATATAACCACAGAAACGTAGAATATTTCATAGAAAAAACCCTGTGAGTTTGTTTGGGCACAAAGAAAATACTGTCTCAAAGTGGGGATTTAAATCAATTTAAATCCCTACATCATGCTGGTTTTCAATAATTGCACTTAGATAGGTTGCATTCCTTAGTGTGTGGCATGGTTTTAATTTCCAAATTAAATGGACGGTATCTGCAGTTATATATGAAGTCTCCCTTAGAATGACAATTGCACTGATGCGTTCATATATATCAGCATATGACTTTAAAAAAAATGATAGTGCTTTGAAAATTCATACATTTCTTTGTTAAATACTAGAGGTTAAAGAATTTATTATCATAACAAAATGAGAAATACTGAAGTACAAATAGAATTTCTAACCATCAATGAACTAATACGTCAGAATAGAATGATGACCTGCTATTTCTTTTCCAGTGAGCTATTACAGCAGATGCTGATGGCTTTAGCAGCTGTTTACTGACTTCATAGTAAGGAATATTACTAGGAATTGGCTGAATGTAGAGTACTAAGACCTTTCACTTTGGTAATTACTCTTTTTTTTAAAATACACAAAATACAGAACTAAAATAATTTTGGGTGACCTTTGTTACTCCCTCTAATGTTTTTCAAGGATTAAACTTTCCCTTTTGTTTTCTTGACATTCAGCAAGTAGCAAGTGACCTTTCAGCTTCTATCTAGCTTGCAGGAGCAACAAAATGAGGATGCAATGTCAGTTCCATTTTAAACAATGCCCAAGCCAGCAAAGAAGGATTTATTAAGCCTTGCCATTACATTTTTCCAGTTCATAATAAAAGTATTTTCTTCTGAGTTATAACATTTACTGAAATATCTCTGTGTGTCTCTGTGTCTCTCCATGTCTACTCCGACCAAACATTAAGAACATTGATTCCATAAGTTCTGTGTTTTCTGAGAGTCTGTCTCTGTATAGGTCAGTGATGGCTAACCTTTTTCTTGTTGCATGCCGAAGGTTTGTGCGCACACGCACACCAACACTCCCATGTGCCGGCACCCATAATGCAATGCGTGGGTCTGCACATGCACAGATCCCCCACAAATCTTTCCCCATGTGCATGGGCACACCTACCGTGCATGCTCCCCCCCATTTTGGATCAACTTTTGCCAGCACAAATGGCTTGCCTTTGTAGAGGCGGAAGCAGCTCCACTTCTGGGCAGCCTCACACTCTGGGTAGAGTCCATCCAGCCATGCCAGCCGGCATGGACCGCGGAGAAGTGAGCCGCTCAGCCTGCTGCTGGCATACAGCCCTTACAGAAATGCTCTGCTCTGTCCATGCAGCCTGCCTCTCTCAGGGACCACAAGCTGGCTTGCCCTGCAGGGCCAGTGAAGAAAGCAGCATCCCAAGTAATGGTGCAGTGGCTAGCAATCTCAGAGCACTGCCGCTTGAGCCGAGCTCAACCACACATGCACAGTACCACACCATGCACCCTAGTTTGCAAATTCAGCGCTTGAAAATCCCTTAAATTTGCCATGCTGGACTCTGCCCAGAGTAAGGCTGGCAGGAGGAGGAGGAGCCGGCCGGCCGGTTGCGTCTGCCTTCCTCCTTGCCACCCCGTGTGCCCGAGCAGCCCTTCTGCTTGTAGTTATTGCTGCTGCTGCTGCTGCTGCTGCTGCTGCTGCTGCTGCTGCTGCTGCTGCTATTCTGGGGCCTCACTTCTCCCCCATACTAACAAACCACTTCAGACTCACTCCAAATTAGACAAAGGGAGAGGGATGGTAAAGAAGAGGTGATGGCCATGCACACAAGGATTTCTAATCCTTCCTTTTCTCTCTATGGCGTTCCTCCTGTGCAGCTCTGCTGTCCCAGAAGGGGAGCGGCAGTGGCAGGGAGAAAGGCAAGAGTAACTGGCCGGCTTGGGTGCTCAAGGGAGCAAGGCAGCATTTGCTGCCTGGGCAGCTGGATGCCCCTCCCACTGCTCCTTCTCCTAGCCATGTTGGACTTTGAAGAGACGAGTGGCAGCTAAATGAAAACAAACAGTATAACAAAGTGTGGTTGGGGCAAGCAAGTCCAACATGGCTAGGGGAAGGAGCAGCGGGAGGGAAGCAGTAAAGGAGCAGTGAAGGAGCAATGGCTGTTGTCCTCCCCTCCCCTCTTTCCAGAAAACAGCCTTCCTCCTTCTTGCTTTTCTCTGGACCTGCATCGCCAGAAGACAGCTCAACTTCAGTCAGCTTCCCATTCCATTGCAGGAGAGGTGGCCAGATGGGCGGGCTCTCTCACCTGCTGCCGGGTGAGGATAACTCTATAAAAAGCCTGCTTGCCTCTTCTTCCCACCCCCGAGTGGGAATTGCTGAGAAAGGGGCCAGGAAGGTGGCTGCACTTGGCTGCAGGCACATTTGCAAGCTGCCTGAAGTTGAACCAGCCATCTGGTGATGCAGGTCCAGAGAAGAGCAAGAAGGAGGGGGCTGTTTTCTGGAAAGTTGGGCACCCTGTGTGTGATTACTGCCGAACTCAAGTAACTGCATTCATGTGTAAGCCCACACACGTGTACACTCGCCCTTTAAAGCAGAGGAAATGGGCAAGGAAAGCTGATCGTGGCCTGTCTTAATGGCCAAAATCACTTAAAAGAAGCCGGTAGAGATCTCGCCTATTTCCATTTTTCAAGCCAAAGGCACATAGGAGACACATGCACACCCAGGAAGGGAAAAGGTCAGATGGAGAAAGGTGTGAAGGAGCGATGGCCATTGTCCCCTCTCCCCTCTTTCCAGAAAACAGCCCCCCACTCCTTCTTGCTCTTCTTTGGACCTGCATTGCCAGATGGCCGGCTCAACTTCAGGCAGTTTGTAAACAGGCCGCAGCCAAGCGCCACCACTTTCCTTGCCCCTTTCTCGGCGATTCCCACTCGGGGGTGGGAAGAAGAGGCAAGTGGGATTTTTAGAGAGTTATCCTCACCTGGCAGCGGCTGAGAGAGCCCGCTGGTCTGGCCACCTCTCCTGCAATGGAATGGGAAGGAGAATTCCCAATCTCTTCCCCAAGTAGACGACGGGAGCATGTGATTCATAGCGCTTGGAATATTTCAGCTTGGGGGTGGCTTTGGCACTCTCTTTTTGGCCTCTCGCCACCCCTTTGAGTGGGGCAAACTCGTTTGGGGAATGAAAATCCAGAGTGGCTCCCCATTTCAAGTCAAGGTTGAGGTCTGATCTTCTCCTGTTAGGAGAGAGCCAAAGCCATCCCCGTCTTTGGTGCCAGGAGGCTTCACAGGGAGGCCTACTAGCACCAAAACAAGGGTTGTGCGTGCATGCATGGGGGTAGGTTGGCATGGGGAAGGACCAAAAACAGGGCACAGGGGAGCTGTGCTGCACCCCCCGCTCTCCTGAATGTGCGCTCTCACCCCTCATCCCACGCATGCACCTGCAATCTCTCCCTATTCCCCACGCATTCACACATGTCTCCTGCTAACACCAGACACCCAAAAATCAGCCAGCTTGCAGGAGGCACGGGCATGCGCAGTGGATCTGAGCTGGGCGACTGCTCATGTGCCAGCAAAAAGGGCTTTGTGTGCCACCTGTGGCATGCGTGCCATAGGTTTGCCATCACGGGTATAGGTAGTCCTTGACATAAGACAACAATTGAGCTCAAAATTTCCATTGACAAACAAGTACGTTTTGCCCTGTTTTATTATCTTTTTTGCACAGATGTTAAGTGAATGAAGTTAGTAACATGGTTGTGAAGTGAATCTTGCTTCCCATTGACTTTGTTGTCCTCATCATACATTACATTACTTACTTATCTGTAATTTTATAACTTTCTGCCTTTATGCTTTCTAAATTCACAGTATATAGATATGTTTATATTTTATAAATATTCTAGAGTATTACCGGATATAACAAACGTTAGCATGTAAGAACAATACAACACAGTTCATCATCCTCTCTTAGTGGTCACCCCAAAAGGCCCTTGAAGTGACGAATCTATAGGGCTGGATATGAAATTCCTTCACTTTGTGAGGTCTCAATTCAAGGCTCCATTCCTATCCCAATTGCTTGTCTTAATCACATATCAACTCTATCTAACTTGAACTCCAGGCTTCAGGTCATTCATTCATTGTGATCTGGTCAAATATTAATTGTCCCCTGACTAATATTCCGGTACAGCCCAGTGATGACTGCTAGGAGGATGTTTAGCACTGATCAGATGTTATCTGGCCATGCGTAGTTTTGATCAACTGCAGCAGCTGAAAAGCAGCTGAAGTAATGGTAACTGATAGCAATGGCAGCTCTTGACATTGTCATTGATAAGGGATGAACCAAAGCAATTATTTTTGCTTGGTGACTATCCCTTCTTTAAAAACAGACACATGAATTCAAGCTGCAAGCTTCAAGCTGCAAGTATCTCTCTTCACTTTACATTACCTCTTTTGGTTCACAGGAATCTTTTTCTATTCCACAATGCCAATTTTTCATGGCTGCAATCTTTGTGCTGCTGCTACTGTACCAAACCAAATAAGATCCTGAGAAAATGACATTAATCATATTTTTAGGGAGGAAAGGGTTAAAAAGTTGGTTGTACTAAATCTTTAAACAAAGTTAATTAGTTTCATTTGATTTGTAGTAGTATTTTCTGTTAACCAGTCTATTTATTACCTTCTTTTTTTGCTTTAAGTAAATTCAATTCCCCCCCTACCCCTGTATACCTTGAGTTGTCACTACCTTTTTTGCAAATTTAAGGAAAGAATTGTAGCAAAGTAGGAGTTGAGCAGCTTCAACCTTTCACTCTCACACTATTTTATATTTTCCTTTTTAATCCTTCTAGTACTGACATGCCTGTATTGCTTTTAGCCTTTTAAATTTTATTTCTGCAGACCCTGCTAATACTTCTTTTCATTTCCTGTACAGCAGTGGTTCTCAACCTTCCCAATGCTGCGACTTTTTAATACAGTCCCACATGATGTAGTGACCCCCAACCATAAAATTGGTGTTGCGGTTCCTAAGACCATCGAAAATATGTGTTTTCCAATGGTCTTAGGTGATCCCTGTGAAAGGGTTGTTCGACCCCCAAAGGGGTCCCGACCCACAGATTGAGAACCACTGCTGTACAGTATATCTCCCATTGAAATCCCAGCTGTACAGAAAAGTCCTTATGCTTCCGCATTGCTTTGCTTTAGTTTGAAAAGTTCCCAACTCTTCTATGCTTGGTTTAACCTGAAAATGTATGTAGGTGGAATTGGCTGTTCTATAATCCAGCTTGAATATAAAACTACATTTTCCCCTGTATTTTCTCAAACTCTAAATTGGTATGGTCATTTCCTTCCAAAGTTCTTTATTTGTTCCCTGAAACTGCCTCAGGTAGTCAGAAGTAAGGTAGTCTGACATGATCTATCAATAGCAAACCAGAAACATCTAGCAACCTTAGTAGGTTCTTACTCCTCTTAGTAGGTTATTACTCTCTCTTCTTCTTTTCTATTTCTCTTTTCTGCCTCTCTTTCCTTGACCGAGCTTCCCAGCCAGATGCTTGTTTGCTCTCCTTGCTCACTCACTCACTAAAAATCTAAAGAATCTCATTCCATGGATCAGTGGATTTTAAAACAAGGAAGCAGAAGAAAAAAAATGAAGAGATTTATCTCTTTAAATAATTCTTTATTGAAGTACTGTTTTTATTGAAATGCCTTTTAAGGCATATCAAAAAGTATTCCTAACAGATTATCATTATCTATGCAAATATCCTTCTGGAGGAAAATATTAAATGGGGATGTTGAATTGATGTTAGCTAGTTGGGTAATGTCAGAGAGAACCCAGCACACCAAAGTTCAGTCCTGAGCTACAGACATTCTCTTCTATTGGAATTTTTAATCTCTCTATATGTACAGAGGCTCTTAAATTATGCAAGGACTTTTTTTCATTTTCAGGTTTTTTATATTATTTAAGAACATTAATATTTCATTGCTCTCTGTAAGAAAAATAATATTTGAAAAAATATATACTCTTTTTTGTGAATATATTTTATACTATGCTATTTTGTATACTAAATGAAAAACAAAAATCCACAAAATGAAATTTTGAATGGCAGTTTTCTATTCATGGCTTTTCTTGAATTCTCCTTATTTCCGTGCCATAATATTACTGACCTGAAATTCAATGCAGAAATATACTGAGAATAGAAAAAGTAGAACTGAAGATATATCTAGCAATTTTTTTTGCACTTTTCTACCAGCTTATCCTTTGGATTCTGGGCAATTGAGATCACTTTCTCTGCTTTGGGGAAAGTTCACACTAATTGCTGCAAATATTATAAGCCTAAATATGCAACTCTATTGCTAATACAGAACAGCAATTTGCCACTATCACCCTCAAAAATACAAATGTACATTCAACTCAATGACCAATTTAAATAATGTTAATACTGCACTAATAAAGAATCTAGATAAAGTTGTATAGTGCAGTCTCTGTGGTGAAAGAATGAAGTCGTATATTTATGAACTCTTGATTATTTCTTATTTCCTATTTCACCAAACGGATATCTTTCATGCTGTTTACAGCCAAGTGGGAATGTTGGTTGAATGGTAATGATTGATCATATTTCTGGATGTGTTTTATTGCTTAGTAAAGGAGGCATTTTCTTCATAGCTGAAGTTCATTAGATAGTCTTCAGCAGATAGTGGACTGTTCTGGAATTATTGGGGTTGTCTTTAATGTGCATTTTTATGGAACAAAACCAACATAGTAATCTTAGTGTTTCGAATATGATACTCCCTTGAGCTTAGTAATTATAAAATGCTTGAATTAAAGCTATGTGGCTTGGGTAACACACAGAAAGGAAGCAAGCTGCACTATATAGTCATCTGTGTTCTGGTGGTACTTAACCTTCTGGGGCCATCTGAGGTCCTTTTGAAATCAGTGTGACATTGCATGAGAACTACATTCAGATTTTTACCTGCAGCATATCCCCTTTCTTTTATAATTCTATCAAGAAATTTGACCTTATTTGATTATATCTTTTGAATTTTAATATCACATTTGTGGTGTGCTCAAGGGAGAATAATACATATTGTTATTCCAATCACAGCTACTATTACTAAGAACTTAAATTCATTTTGTTATCTTATACTCCCCCAATTGTTTAAAGCTAACATGTTCTTTATGAAATTTAAACACATGTATATTAATGATGTGAAAACTGTGCAATTATAAAAATAAAGCGAGGGTTTTCAGATTAAGTGGAAGATTGAAATATACCTGGTGTCAGGGTTCCAAAGAGCATCCAAAAGTAAATCAGAGTCCGAGGCAAAGGATTCCTCAAAGTTCCAATTTATTAAGAGAACGATGTTGGCATATCTGGGAAACCCAAATCTGAAAGGTTCCAGGTTTTCCCACCTAGTTGAAAGTTCAAGATCCTGCCCCTAAACCCACAAGTCCATCACATAGGCCAATAGTCCCCTGCCACACTGGCAGCTTCCACCCTTCCAGCCAGGTGTAGAGACAAAGGATGACCTTCGCTTTCTAGAAAGAATTTAGTTATGGCTACATATCACCCAACTCCATATAACCCCCCCCCCTCCCATTTTCCCACAACAGTATAGTAGAATAGAATACTAGTGTGGCAGGCCAAAGATCCAGAAAGGAAAATGATTGCAGGCCTGACAATAATAGAAAGTGTGGCAGGCCTAAAGTCCAAAAAGGAAAAGATGGCTTACAGGCCTGGCTTGGGTGAAAACTGCACATAACATTGCCATTTTCCCCTAGATTATTTGTTTCTCCCTCATAACAGCTTTGGGCATCAGCATGTATCATTTCACTAGTTTAGCCCTTGCTTCAAAGCTGTTTTTTCCATAGGTGAGAATTCACTATTCACTAACATTATTAAAATTTATAGCAATTCTTAATAATGTTAATTTGACTGAAAAGATCAAACCAATATCAAGATTTCAACGGGCATGGTATAGAAATATTGCTTTATAATCTTGGAATAGTCTGCATTTTTTTATTTTTTTTACTATGGAATTGGCTATTGAAACAATGGACATGCAACAGCATTTTGGATATTAACTTTTCCTTAGGTGGTTGGATAGTGTCAATGTTTGTTGCAGAAAAATCAAACCCAGAAAGCATACACAGAGAACTGATTCAGCTGGATACATTAACTTCTTTATATACATGATAACAGATGAATAAATGTACAGTACCAATAGTAGATTCTTTCAATGTGATAGAAGTTACAAGCAGAACACAAGCAGGAGAGAACAGTTAGTTTCATCTCAGAGTTCAGAGCAGACTATCAAATCCAGACTTGTTTCAGTTTCAATTCTCAGCACGGCTAAGCCACGCCCAGACTTCCAGACCAAGTCTGTTTCTAAAACAGTCTTCATTGATTGACCCAGTTGTTATGCCTATTCATTGGCTGACCTTTTTATCATGTCTCCATTCAGTCCCCATTGGCTGATCTATTCCAGTCCATGAATATTCATGTTCTGAAGATAGGCAGTTGGCTAGGTTAATAATGGTGCTGTCATCTCGCACCAATCAGAAAGGAATAGAAACAAAAATGCAGAGAGTGCAACTTTCTGAAAATGTTTTACTAATCTTTCTTCAAGAGATCTTAAACTAATATGGGGGCCCTCATCAATTTAGCTGATTGAAGTGAGTATTTTTCCTACTGTTACAAAAAATCATGAATGAAACCATTCAATGTGTACTTTCAGAATAAAGTTGGTGAAATTTGCCAGAAAGATGAATTATGACTGCAGTTTCTCCTGCAGCAGAATGTCTAACATGGGCGTTAAGTGTCTTCTCTGGAAAAAGAAGTTTAAAATATTAACAGACAGAGATTCTAATTAATTTTGCTTAGTCTTGATCTTGCACAATAATTCTTCTCACTTCCGCCTACCACCAATAATCCTAATTTCTGCATCTGTTCATTCACGTATAAAGAATACTGACCAAGTTAAATGGTACAGTCTTGTTCTTCTCCCCTCATATGTCCTTGCAATCAATGTCAGCTTCCATCTGCCTCTGGTTAAATTTTAGATTTCATGTGGGAGGTGTGACATTCTCTTGGAGATGGTGATCAGTCAGAGTGTACCCTTGCCATCACTGTGTGAATCCCTGAAGCCATAAAAGGATGAACAAAATCTCTTGTTGGAGCCCATTAATAGTACACCATATGTAGCCAGAAGCAACCATCTGATAACAAAACTGCATCCTCTTTATGGACCCTGCTGGGATTTTGTGAAATTTTCACTTCTGCATTCAATAAGCAAACTGGAGTAATGTTTGGTTCCAAAATACCCTGTAAAATAAAAGACATGCAAAGCCTGGTGTGAAAATAAGGTCTATTTGTAACTGGCCCCAGCAGTTTTCTTTCCTTATTATTTATTATTAAATTTAAATCTTGAGGGGCATAGAAGAAATAAACACATTTTGTGGGATTTTTATGTATAGTTTAATTATGAACAGGCAAAGGAATGGGTGTGAGCTCCTGTCTTTTATTATACCATTGTCTCTCTCTAATGATTTTCAGGTTTCTTGGCTTCACAAGTTTCAGTAGCATCCAAAGGGAAGGCATCCTAAGGAAATCAAGAAGCATGGATAACTGCACAAATAAAGAGAATGAGGCAATAAAGAGATGTGTGCTTCAGAAAATGAGCACGGCAATGTTCATGGCTGCAATAATAAAGTACGTTCAAAGGCAATTTGAAAGCATACTGAGAATGAAGCAGAAAAAGACTTTTTAAAAGGGGAATGGCATAACAGGATTCAGTAGAATTTTAACTGCATAATTTCTATTCCATCATTTTACATTTAAAAGCTCCAGAAAATCAAATCATGAAGTAACATGTAAACTGATTGTGGGGAGAACATGTATTTCCCTTGGTGGATAACAAGCATTTAGACTTACCAGAATAGCAAAAATTTATGTAGAATAGGAATCCCAATACATAAAGAAGTAGCAGTTCTTTGGTATTATAAGATGCCTTATATTTAGTGTTCTGCAGAAAACTTCTCCTTTTTTCTTATCAATTTTTTTTTTTATCAATCTGCTGCAAGAGAATTCAACTTAGAAATTATGGAGCAGATTTCCCAAGTGAAACAGAAAGGAGATATATTTACAAAAAAAAAAAAAAAGATCATAGGAATTGTAATTTCTAGCTTCCCACTAGCTTCCCACCAGCTACTAGAAGGAGACTCAATGTGCTCAGAGTGCATTATTTGGGAAGAAAGCAAAAGGAAATGATATCAAATTAGTAATTTATTAAAAAGGGATCAGAGTAACATAAAGCAGGTACATGACATAAATATTTTACTTTCTACCCTCACCTTACTTCTCTCTTGTGGTGGGTAAAACATGAGATACTGAAGAAACAGTGCCACTGGATTGAATCTCCAATCAATAGGAATGCTTTGTTGTTAGTTATGAAGTCTTGTCCGACCCATGGACAACATTCCTGCAGG
The DNA here is from genome assembly GCF_964273705.1 of Natrix helvetica. Taxonomy (NCBI): domain Eukaryota; kingdom Metazoa; phylum Chordata; class Lepidosauria; order Squamata; family Natricidae; genus Natrix; species Natrix helvetica. Next base: position 38,765,015 of record NC_138550.1, on the reverse strand, counting down.
TCTTCCTGTCCTCTACCATTTTCTGAAGTCCATTTAAGCTCACACTGACTGCTTTGGTGACTTTGGTGACATCTGTGACTTCAAGCCCTATGGTGGAAATGCTACTATCACCATTAAAGGATCATCTTGCCTTTGAAAAACTCAGCAGATTTTTCATGATATAAAAATTCAGAGACATTTCCCACTCCATTTCTAAATTGATAAACTTGGTTCATTTGGAAGCAATTTGTGTCCTTTTTAATGATATTGAGTTAAATCCAAATTGTCTGCTTTTTCTACTACATTATTTTCTTAAGTTTTCAGATAATATATACTTTCTAGCCATTAAAAAAATATGCTGGCGAGAATATATGGGAATTTTTTCATTCATTTTTTACTGCTGACTTCAACTCTGTCATCAAGGATCTCTGTCATGTTTAACTGTGCCACAGTACATGATGCATATTTTCTCTTTCAAGTAAGGGATTGTCCATTTAGTCTTAAAACAATTTGCAACAGCTACAGCTTTTAAAGTTGCTAAAATAGATGCATCTTGAAAGTTTTATTTTTACCATTTACAAAATATCAGTTCCCAGAATAAGTCTGCAAGCCAACAAAGAAAGAAAAAGAATGAAAAGTCCACAATGTGCAGTAATATGAAAATGGATGTTAAACATTCTCACATTTGCGAGCAAATTCATTTTTCTTCCAAGCTGATGATATTTTTTTTTATTTAGTAATACAAGAGCACTGTTTTGCTAACAAATGAATGCAAGCGGGCATTGGTTAGCCTTATATAAAGGAAATGGCAAGTCTCCCTTCATCACACATCTGGTAGGTGTGGATAGCATTCAGATGCCCTTTCCAATAAATACCATGCTAATGTGTTCACTGAAAGGACTTCTATGTCATGCCACTTATAATATGTTTTTTAGGCTCCATGGAAAGAAAGCCCCTGTGGACAGCCATTTGGGTATCTTACATGATTGTCTTGGCAGCTGTTTTCCTTATCTGGCAGCTTGCATTTTTGTTAATTTTGTTTTCTTTATACACAATTATAAATCTCTTTCTTTATTCTGCTATGCTATCTGAATACAAAATGCTGTTTTTCTTTTTTTCTTTTATTGTATTTTCTTCCACCATCCTCCACCCATCCTCATTCCCTGCAATATAGCCTCCTTATTGTGTTCTTTGAATTCAAAACCAATTCTTTTTTCCAAAGAGCTATTGTTCATTCTCAATTTATGAAGAATCGACTGTTTATTCATCCATTAATTTTATTATGACCATATTGGATCAAGTAGCTTGTTCTTTTTTAACATTTTTAATAATTGCTATAGTTCAGGTGCCTGACAAATACCTGTTCTTTCACCTCATACAATTAACATTAAACTTTATAAATCAGTTATTTATGTGTGCCTTTTAAGTAATTGAGCAACTCGTTTCTCTGTTACGATCATTCCAAGGGGACAGTACAATCTAAAAAATTGTTAAGGTTCATGTCATTGTGATAAGTAAAAAGCCTTCTACAAAGCTACTTTATGATGGATCAAAAGTATATCCAAAAGACCTACTTTAATTATTAATTATCATACTGCTATCAGAAAAACGTCAGACTGAACTTTGTGTTAATTTATGGCACATTGAATCTAATAATGGATCCAACTCTAACCTTTCCTGGTTAATACATACAGGGGGATAACTAGATTTGAATCAGTTGTCAAATCAAATCAGTGGTCAAATCAAATCATTATTACAGTCACAGACTAGCTTGAACTAGTTCAGGTATTATTTCAGCTAGGCCTTTACCATTAGGCTCCTTACAATTACACTGTCAAGTACCTGCTTATTCTGCTTCTAGTGGTAGATGTAGATTTACTTTCACCCACTGCCACGAGCACAGTGAAGTAGCATACATGTGTATTTGTATATACGTATATATAGATACATACATACATACATACATACATACATACATACATACATACATACATATTAGAGGTGTATTGCTCCCAGTTTGGCCCAGATCATCCAAGATGGTGGGAGGCTCCACCCACCCGTCCAGACGCTTCTGCACATGCGCACAAGTGAACTGGTAGTAAAAAAAATGGAAACCCACCACTGATACACACACACACACACACACACACACACACACACACAATTTACGGGCCACAAATGCACATAAAATGGCTTTAGATATCTTCAAATATTAGCTACAATTGTCATGAGTAAACAGAATAACAGGGTTGGAAAGGACATAGGAGGTCTTCTAATCCAACTTCCTATAGGCAGAAAACTCTATACCATTTCAGCCACATGGCTGTCCAATCTCTTCTTTAAAATCTCCAGTGTTGAATCACCCACATGTCTGGAACAGATGAGGTCTGTCTGCCAGACATCCCACACCAAAGTCAAAAGACATATTTTAGAGTTTTTCTAATAAGGGAAGGTATTGTGGAGGACAAATGAATCTATAAAGAAATGCTTTTCCAGAGAACAGACACTCCAACAGAGAATCCTTACCTCCTGTTTTCTGGTAGGTAACATTCTTTAAGCAATTGAGCTGAAAGAAATCCAATTCTGTACAACTGTACATGGTGAGCAGACACAATTAGTTTAATAGTATTAGTCCTAGATTCCCACAGAAAATTCACTCTCACCCTATCAGGCCATCCAACCTAGTTCTACTTCAATCCTCCATAATATCCCAGGTGCTCCTATTACTGGCAGTCAGCAGTCACAGAGTCTAGGTTAGAGGGATACAGCATAGGCCACACTTTGAAGAAGCAAATGCAAGGACAAGAAATACATGTTCAACTGAGTGTGTTCTGCTGTCACTGGTAACTACACTCAAGGGAAAACTCTTCCAATATGGGGAACAAAGGCCCTGTTTCAGTAATGACCATCACTGTGCTTCTCATCACACATTCTTCCACTAATGAATAAGCTCCAATTGTGATTTTTCTAGTGCTACCTCTAAAAGAAGCTGTTGGCATCAGGGTCAAATGTTCACACTGGATCTCACCAGAGGAGCCAGACTAAAAATCAACCACTTCACAGCTCAGCATTCCATAGAGTTCAACATTTCCAGATTATTTCCAAGAAATGGGGTTTTCAGTATCAGTTGTGTCCAGTTTTTGTTCCATAAGCAACATGTTTGCTAATTGGTACATTGTCAATTGTTCCAAGATCTTGAATGATGGCATAAAAGCAATCTAAGTGGTCAAAAAAAGAGGTTGAGATCTTTCTGTACTATTTATTTATCCAACCAGCACAAATCAACCCCCAAAATTATAAAATGTTCAATACTATAGGCATCTCTAGACATTCCTTCTAGAATACTATCTCTTCTCACCCTACTTGGCTAGAACAAAATCCGTCAGCTTTGGAAGTGGCACTTCTTCACTGGAGACTAAAGTTAACCTGTGAAATAGCTACAATAAAGATGAGATGACAGCCAATATGGACAGCTTATAAAGAGGTTAAACAAACAAATGGCTATAAATAGTTATACTTAAGATTGAGGTGTATCGTTTTCAGTAAGATAATATAAATTACCAAATAGCAATCTCCATAAAACATAAGCCAGAAGTATTGAGGTGCAATGTTCTATCTAACTAGTTATCAATTTTATTATATTTCTATATGTTTGTTGTAAAAAACCTGGTTTAATCTCCATATATAACTTTCAGCCATAATTTCCCTATATAACATGGTGCCGCTTATCCTTTGTTTTTAATTGTGAAATGGTCAAATAAACTGAAATTCATTTTCTTCCAATCTAGCCTATTCCGATGATGAATGTACTTTTATTTCAGAGGAAAAGCTGAAGAATTGGTTTAACACAAACAGATCAGAAGGCTGAAAATACTTACAGTCTGACAAGGCCACCTAATTAGTGTTGTGATGCTAAGTAATTTGTTTAGGAACAATTAGATTACCCATAAGTGCTGATGAAAGCAAAATGATAATTCTGGAACAAAGTAAATACAGTGCAATTAGAAATACTGGAATAGTCATCCCGAAGGGAACCACATCCACATAAGGAAGCAATTCAATAACAGGTTGGGGACAGAGTCTCATGAACATTAGCATAATAATTTCAAAAAGTTGCAGTTTGCCATAATTATGGCAAGTATGTAATCAACTGAGAATTTGAACTCAGCAGTTTCTTCTGAGTGGCAGTTATTATGAGACCAAACGCAAAAGCTGAAGTATTGAATATAGCTAGACTGCTTAACATCATAAGCTTCAGTGGGATTTCACTAGCCTAATTATGCACCAGATTGCCACCAAGACATTTTCTTCTTTGAAAAAGCTATAATACCCTTATAATTAAAAAGTAAATGGAAATGAAAATTAGTGCAAACATAGATATCAACCATAAAATAATTATGCGGCTCTTTAATGCATCTTGATCACATAAATAAGATTCTAGTAACTTTGGATTCTCAATACAAGGATGATCTCTTCATATCACTGAAATAAAAACCCAGTTCAAGAATTAAAATAAAAAACTCTCAACTATAAAACTGAATGGGTCTCACAGAAAATAGAGGTAAAAAAATCATTTCCACTATTGAATATACAGCATACACATTTTAAAATGGTCAACAAACTATCAGTAATTCAATTTATGTAACTAATCAGATACATATAAAAATTAACATTGCAATATGCCCCCTCTCAAGAAAGTCTCCAAGTCACTGAATTCTCCAGCTCCGAACTTGCCCCAGAGCTGCCACCCGCCTCAGCCAGGTTGGGAAATGCACCATTCCCCAGCTCCAGCCTTGCCCCAGAGTTGCCACCTGATTACCCTCCACTTCGCTCATTTACTTTCTGTTTCAATTGCTTGGGTGGTGGGGAGACACGGTGAGGCTGCCTTTCATGGGAAGCCTCCAGCTGCCGGTCATTTTCAGCTGCCTTCCTAGCAGTTCCGCTGCAGGGGTCCTTTGACTAAGCAGGCCATGAGAAAGATGCAAAAGTGCCCAACAACATGAGGGAGAGTTGGAGAAGTTGTGCAAGGGTGTGATTGATGCATGACAGTCAACTCATGAGTTGGGGTGCAGTTAGGATAAATGAGAAGCCCCATATAAGGAGAATGATCAGGGATAGTTGTGACAAAACCAGGAAAAAGCCAAGGGATGCAAGAGAACTATGGTGTGAGAAGGTGTGCAAAACTTCACTACGATTCATAGATGATGAGCAGAGGGTGACACAAGTTGAGTAAAATGGACAGGATGTGTGAGGGTACAAGAGAGGCATGGTGATTTAGATGGGCTATGCAGGTTTGCCCAAGTATGTAATTGTGGAGGGGCTGTGGGAGGATGCATAGGTTGGTTAGACATCCCCAGAAACTTGTGACCTTTCCTGCCAGTTTCCCCATTGTCTTTCTGTGAAGCAGACAGAGAAGGTTGCAAAAGTGATCACACGGCCATGGGATGTTTGATAACTGGTCATAAGTACAAACAGGTTACCAATTGAGCCCAAACTTTTTGTAGCAAACCAACACAGTTGTTAAGTGAGTTTTGCCCTATTTTACAGCTTTTCTTGCTCAGGTGTTAAGTGAATCACTGCAATTGTTAAGTTAGTAACATGGTTGTTAAGTGAATCTGGCTTTCCCATTTACCTTGCTCAGCAGAAGATCGCAAAAGGCGATTACGTGACTCCAGGATACTTCAATTATTATAAATGAGCCAGTTGCCAAGCATCTGAATTTTGATCGTGTCATTATGAGGATACTGCAATGGATGTAATTGTGAAAAATGATCATGTCACTTTTTCTCAGGGCCGTCGTAACTTTGAACAGTCACTAAATGAAATATTTTAAGTCAAATACTACCTAGAGAACCCTGTTAGCTTGTTTACAAGTCAAATGGTTCATTCCATTAGTATTCTGTGTTGAGTTAATAGTGGAAAATGACCGGTAAAATTAATACTATTTTATTGATTGATTGATTGATTGATTGATTGATGATTATGTGCCACTAAGTCAATTTTAAGTCCCAGCAATCACACAGATAGATTTTCCTCATGACAATCTATCTCCCACCTGCTTTTTCAGGTTGCATGAATATATAGCTGAATTCATGTAGATAATTAGAATTATTATACTACTGTCTCTAAAAACATCCTAGAAGTATGCATCTGAATTATGGAAATTTAACATTTTTTCTGGCTTTTAAGTTGTTTTACCATTTTGGATTCTGCAAATCAATGTTCTTTGTACCAATCAATCAAATTGTAAATATGCTCAGCCTTTGATAATAAAACTGAGTTCAGCCCTCTATCTTATTAAGGAACAAAAGGCCAGATTGTCTAGTGAATATTAAGATAAAGCCGTTGTTTTAATATAAAAATAGAACACAATCTCTTTTTCCAATAATTATTATGAAGCCATAATCTATTATACTATTCAAAGCATATGTTCACATAAATGTGATATCCTTAATAATTGCCACCTGTGCTTCCAATGACATTTGTCATTTAACAGGCAATTGGCAGTTATAAGCCTGAACCATTAACATTTAAATATAACTGCAGGCTAGTATGATGGGGAAAACACAACCTGAAAATCTACTATTATTTCTTCCCAGAAGCAAACTATAAACAGTGACATGTTTTCCGTTAACTCTTCTATAGACTTTCATTTCTTTCTAAATTAAGAAAGGTAACGTCTACATTTGTACTAAAAGATTAAAGCATTTATCCAATTATAGCTTTAAAGTAGCTTTATGCAGAAAACCACAAAGTTTTCATTGCAATCTGACTCATGTAATTTAGATAAGGAAAGAAAAATTTCCTTGGATTAAATTTTGATAAATAAAGGCCCAAAACTGAATAAAATAATTTAAGTATGGAAATAACACAAAAGTTGTGGAACCAACAACAAAAATAATGAACAGCTTAAAGTAAAAATAAGTTGTTCTGAGCAGTTTCTTCACAGTAATTACTTTATATTTTATTCTTACTTATGTTTATCTAGCCATATCAGAAGAAAGCTTGTGAAGAGAAAAATTTACAATTGTATTGATTGCTTTTGCAATCTTTCTGATGGAATGTTTCTTTGGCCAATATGAAATATTAAAGATTGCAGTTACATATTATTTTCCAGATGTAGAAATGGAATAAATAGACAATTGCTAATTACTAATGATTAATGAGTGATAATTAATAATTGAGCATTTTTCTTTTACTCTTTGTTTCCCCTTTTAGAAACAACTTAAATTTATCAGTTGCATGGAATAACCTAAAAGTATTTTAAAACGACAATATTCATAGGAATTATCCATTCTTTTGAGGATATTCCTCAGGAAAAGTGATAGGTGCCCATAAGAGATTGCAAAAAATGTTTAAGACAACCTTCATAAAATTAATACATTTTTTAAAAAAAAATACCAAAAAAATCTAAGTTTTCAGCTCTGTTCTATGTGTAACTGCAATGTTGTCACCACAATACAAAAAAGATGTTGATACTCTACATAGAGTACAAGAAGAGCAACAAAGATAATGAAGGTCTGGAAGCTAAACCATATGATAAACAATAAAGGTAAGTGGGTGTGTCTAGTCTAATAAAGGGGGTAAGTAGTAAGTGTTATGATAGCAGTATTCCAATACTTGAAGGCCTATCACAGGAGTTCTCCAAAGCTTGTGAGCGCTGGACAAGAAATAATAGGTGGAAGACAATAAGAAACCTAAAACTAAGGAGAAATTTCCTGAAAGTGATAACAATTAATCAGTGGAAGGGCTTACCTCCAGAAGTTGTAGGTGATTTCCTGAAGCCTCCAGGGGAAGAAAAACGGCCCAACGCACAGACTGGAAGTTCGGGAATGGACTTCAGGGAAGCCTCCGGAGGTGAAAATGGCCAACAATGAAGGCCAAAATCAGCTAGCCAGCGTGCATATGCATGCTGGAGCTGACCGGGCAATGCCTCACATGCCCTAAGAAATGGTTCCGGGTGCCACCGTATATAATTATATATTTATATAATATTAATTTGATAAATGTAAATCAAATTAATCAAAATAAATAAATTGAAGTGTATTTTTAACATGGAATCAAAAGAAAATGTATGATCCTATGGGAAAAATGTAAAAGGTCATTGATATGCATGCCATCTGTGCAAAAAATCTCTTATTAGTATTTAGACATTGGGGAGAAATCCTGTGGTATTATGAATTTTGTCAATTTTTCACTATAGTCACCAGTGTACCAAGGGCCCAATTAGTGTCAAGTCCATTGAATGATTTTGACTCATCCTCCACATGCCCTCTGAATACAACACAATCCATCAGTTTCTACTAAGCCTCATATATGATCTGTTTACAGAATGTAATCTTCTAAAAATTTCCCTACTGTCAAATCATTATTTATTTACATTTAATCAATACAAACACTTTCCTTATATGAAGAGTTGAGCATTGGAATTAGGAAGTAATATGAGGGATTTGATATGTTAGGTCTGTAAGCAGATCCTCACCTCTCCAGGTTTGTGAATAATATTATTCACAGTGAGATTCAATAATCAATTTATTGCCCAGTTTTCATATCTGCTTCTATGACTGAATTGCCTCCTAAATAAGTGGGAATGCAGAAGTTAATATGTGTATCCATTGCACTAGATAAGGATGAGATTTGGTGTGAAGTTATTTTTATCCTTAGTCTTCTGTGAGACTAGTGCAGGCATTCAAAGGTACATTGGAAAATAAAATTGAAACCAATTGCAGCTTCTGAGCAGTGTTCAAAAGCAGCATCATTCTGAACACATTGTTAGAGTCCTCATCACCTTAGTCATGAACCATTGTCACCAGCAGGCCTGGTTCTTGATAGTACTGAAGCGGATTAGAGAAAAAGACCCTGGTCATAGTCTCCACTTGTGAAGCCAACTATGGTCATTAGACTAGGAAGACACCTGTCATGGACCCTACATTGCAGGGCATACTACTCAACCTAAAACCATTTGTGGGCTGCTGCCAGTTCAGACCGGTTCAAGTTGTTCTGACAATCCACTGGCCCTGCCCACCCGACCCGACTCTAATCTGTCCTATATTTCCTTCTTTCTCACTCAGCTGATTCACACGGCGCAGCTGATTTCCCTGTGTCCACTGTTCTACTTACTGCCTTAGAAGGTATGCAACTGAGCTTCAAATTGCTGAATTTTGAATGCTGCGCACAAGCACGTTAGGCTGTTAATCGGTTGTTAAACCAGTTGCAGCTCATCACTGTCTAAAACTAAAACTGCAGCATAAAGAGAATCAGTCTCTGGTTGAGCAGCAATTTATTCCTTCTAGAGTTCAGTTTCAGATTGCATATTTCCATCCATCCATGCTCCAATATCCTCTAAGCACTATCAAGACTTCTATTGCATTTGTAGCCTGGGTTGAAGTAGCAATATATAACTGATATCTGACTCCTGCCAGCCAATTAAACAGAAACTATTATCTGTGTAAATTATTAATGTAAAATTTTCAGGGCACGTATCAAAAAACAAGAACACTAAGGGAGACACCATAACAATAACAACTCTTCAAAAATGTTATTAAGAAATTGTCGCTGACCATATTTAGAACATCAGAAGGATGCAACCCCAAACAGTCAGATGAGCCCAAATAGTTTGGGGTTTCCAGAAGACAACTCACAAAAGGCTTACTTTCACAGAGCATTGTAACTTTTCTTACCTCCTCTACTCCAGAGCTAATCAGTTTAGGCATCAGCAAAGAAACATTAGATATTAATGAGGATTAAGTGTCTATCAGGCCCTGGGCACCTCTTAAAAAAAAGAATAATTATCTGATTGAGGTTATAGTTGTTGTCAACCACAGAACACTAGCCAAATAGAAAGTCCTTCCCAGTAGCTGGAAATTGGGTAATTAGCCAGGCAGCACTTCTCACTCTCATTGTCACTTGTTGATTGATTGATTGATTCATATGTACCAAGATACATGCATACAGTATAAATTAGAGGCTGTCCAACTACTAAGGAGTTTGGGTGGCTTGCAATTGGAGATATGCTAGCAGCCGAAAGGCAGAGGCAGAGATAGAAGAGTTGTCCGTAATAATCTAAGGTTTTATAGCCAAAGATTAAGAAATGTCCTGGTCCAAATGGCAAGACCAAAATCTAAATCCCAAGGAGAGAAAATGGCCAGAAAACAGTTTTTACATAGATTCTGGCATGGTTTAATTAGACATGTTATATCTCTGTCAAGGAGATTGATTATCTTTGCTTTACCTTACATAACTGTCGAAGTGCTCTGTTAGAATCGCCCCTTCATTATCTGAGTAAATCTCCAGCAGTTCAGATACATAGTCTTTCAGAACTCCCTTGAGAATCTGATTGCCTGCTGGCTGATTCATCTGTATGGTCTGTCTTTTCAACCTCTGACTTAAAGGATTCAGAGGAATAACACAACATTAGCATTAGCATTGTTATGATAAAAACAAAAAACAAAGGGTAACCTTTGTCAGCAATGTCATGTTTATGTTAATAAAATATTTCCTTAACAAACATGGGAGAATTTTAATGGGAGTGCTATATGATAATCAGCTTTTGCAGTAAAGTTAAAGAAATCAGCATATTGTTCATGCTTGTTCAAATTTATTTATAGTCTTTTTCCATTTATTTTCCAACTCTTGTTTCTACCATTTCATCTCCTAAAACTACTTGGGATCTGCAGATAGAAAGCCCATTTTGGGCAATTTCATTTAGTATTTTAATTTTCTCTGATTCCATTGTATAGACAATAACAGACAAAACTGCCTGTCAAATTTTTGGAAAAGTCCTCCAGGTTACTCTGGAACCCCTTGGCTCCATAAGATAACCAGGAAGAGCCATCCTGATCAATGTTCCCATCCTGAGAAAATTATCTTATCATAGCAAGGATTCACACACATACCTCTTTCTCCATATTAATCAGCACCTGCTCCTGAACACAGATGAGGCCCAAGGAATGCCAGCCTATATAGATCAGGCATGAGATTACTGGGAACAGGATTTCAGCCATCACCAAGACAATGTAATCCTCAACATTGCTAGAACTTGTCCCCAAAGAAAGTTGTCCCAAACTAACCGAAAGGGAACTCCAGCCTACAGCCCACTGTCAGTTACAGACATTCATACTCTTACAGAAGAGGGTTTCTGGTCACGCGGAGCCATATTTGTTGGTACAACAGCCGTCAGCTCCAGCACACATGCACTCATTGGCCAGCTGATTTTTCATTCTTCCACAGGACCAGGAGAGGCCATTTTCACCCTCCTCAGGCTTCAGAGAAGCCTCTGGAAGCTTCTCGCCCACCATGCGCAGGTGGGCGGGCACGCACATGTGTACAATAGTGTGTGTGTGTGCGTGCAACTTTGGCATGCCGTAAGAAAAAGATTCGCCATCACTGGCTTAGGCTCTTGAGAACCAACCAGATACACCAACCTTATTCACAAGAAACCAAACACATATTAGAAATAAAATAAATCCCTACATCTCCATAACAGCTTCTAATACAGGAAGAATTGTGTTGCCAAAGTACTATCTCAAAAGGAAAACCAAATATAATCCTAACTAGAATTTTACAGATTTAATATATTAAAATGAAGTAAAATTTATGTAAATTATTATGTTTTTACAACTAGAAAGCTTGAAGTATACATTTAATTTTTTCATGTATTAGTCTCTCAGATTCTTACAGCAAATTGCAGGTATGGGTATATTTTTATTAATATTCATCTGTAGGGAGAAATTAATTCATTTAAATAAAAAAAATATGTCAAAGGAAGAATGCCGATCGTTGGTGTACTTCCTAGTCGTAGCACAGAACAACCTCCAGGTCCCTTCTCCTTCATTACAAAAACAAATTTTGGATTTTCAGATTGGAAGCATATAAGTCAATGTGGGATATGTTATATATCTGTTCTATTCGTTAATCACCATATTTTTCGCTTCATAAAATGCTCCTGACCATAAGATGCACCTAGGCTTGGAAGACGAAAACAAGAAAAAAAATCTGCCTCTGCTTCCAAGGGTCTTTGTGGGGGGGAAGGTCTATGCCCCTCTGCCTGGCCACTTGTCTGGCAGGTCAACCACCATCCAGTATTTATCTCGCTAGCGTCCTTGCAGAAAACAGAAAACGGAAAACATCCTGGTCAACTTCAACACATTATCGCAGCACCAGGACGTGGCTTGTCAGGGTTCCTCTCCCTTGCACCCACCACTGCGGGATGGCTGGATCCTGGCCTCTCATAGTCATAATGATCAGTGGACTGACTGACTGGAAATGTCACCATTGCTGCCTTCTCCATGTTTGCTGCCTCCGCTGGGGAATTCTGGAGCCTTTGCTGCCAAGCAGTTGATCAGTGGTTGGATTAGCCTCCCAGAATACTGTCAATTCACTGTTCCAGGCAGCAGGGATCATGACCACTGTTCGCCACTGCCACTGCCACACCAGCCCCCTCCCCAATATATGGCAAACCCCCAGAGGGGGTTTGACACTATAAAAGGATCCTGCCACAACAGCTTGCTCCGTGATGAAATATTCGTTCCATAAGATACGCAGACATTTTCACCCACTTTGGGGAACGGGAATACGTCTTATGGAGCGAAAAATATGATACTTTCCCTTTAATTTTGTGTTTATACCCTATTACAGTCTATTATTTAACTTGCTTCCATTTGAAAATTCAGACACCACAGTCTTACTATAACCTTTAGCTGGCTGTATTTCAGTTTATTTATTTGTTAAATTTATATGGCTCCCAACTCACAAACAGGTAATTTTGGGTGTGCACAATAAGGATAAAAAACAATAACATATATACTAAACAATTATTATCATTAAAAAATAAAATATAAAAATGGCTAAGAAAGCAGAAATTCTGGGTTAAAAAAAGATGTTAACAATGGAGTAACCTCTATATCTTGCCAATTCCTTGGAGTCCCCAGGCCTCATGGTACCACTGTGTTTTGGGGAACTTCTTCTGGAGGCAGCCTTATTTTGGTGAGAAAGAGATTCCAGAAAGTGGTACCCACAGCAGAAAAAGCCCTTTATTTAGGACCTGCCAAATATAGTCCTCTAGCCAACAGGACCCATAACATATCTTTCCTTCGGGATCTCATGGGATCCAGAAGTACAGCAGAAGTATCATATTTTTCAGACTATAAGACACACCAGAGTATAAGACTGTTCTGTAGGGAGAACGGGGCGGACAGGAACTGAGGCAAGGCAGGTTGAAGCTAACACAACCTTTATTAACAGTATAACACGGCAAAATGTAAGGCAAACCTCGACCCGGCAAACAGCAACATTTGACAGCTGACAGCCCTTTTATACTAGAGCTGTCAGATGCTGAACCAATAGAATGGCTGCATTCTCCCGCCAGCTGGTTGCTCGTGTCTCAACCAATCAGGGGCCGGCAATGATAGTCAATGGTGTCATAGCCTCGAGGACTTAACAAAGATGCACAACGATTTTGAAGAGAAAAACAAGAAAAATATAGTTTTTGCTCTCCCCAGCCCTCAGGAGTACTCTTCAGGTCTCCCAAACCCTCTGCCCATCCCATTTTTGTGAAAAACAGAACTGTTTTTTTTTTTTTTTTTTGCAAAAACAGGACATGCAGGGTGGGGTTTTGGGAGGCAAAAAATGGCTGTATTCATTGTATAAGACTAACCGACATTAGTAATGTCTTATGCTCCAAAAAGTATGGTAATTGGGGACCAGCAGTTCCTAAAATAATCCAGCCCCTATGATTGTGGGGTTTCAGAATAGGAATCTTTGGATAGTACAACTGTATTTATCAGCATAGATATCATAGTCCTAGAAATGGCACGCCCCAAACCTTCAGCTGCCCTCTTATTCCAAGCAACAATCAAGACTGCAAACGCACCAATCAGCAAACCAACAGGAATAATCACTAGCTCTTTCTGAGACTCAACTGTGTCCATCAATCACCAGGACCAGACTGATGTAATGGATGCAGACTTCCTGCAGAGGATGGTGGTGCAAGAGAATCCTATAACAAGCAAAATATGACCTGACCATGACAGGAAGGACACCTAAAGCTCCCACAATTTCAGATCACATAGCCATTGTTCCAACAAGAAACCAGATCCAGTGTGTGACCTGTCAGGCTTGGGATGACTTATTATAGGCCCATGGCCATGATGGTGGCTATAAACTTCTGACTGTGTCAGACTCCACTCCCAGAGAAGGCAGATTAAGTCCAAGGCCATAGGTCTGGGAAACTTCATAGATAGGATTAAGAGCATAACAGTTGCTACACAGTAAAGAAGGTAGTGTAACAGCAATAATCCCAGCTGATGCCTAAAGCCCAACTTAACGAACAGGTTTCACATCCAGTAATCTGTGGTGCAGCACCCTTGAAAGACATAAAAAACTTTCAGATGACAGTTGCAACACCTCCATATTTGCTTGGATGTTACATCCAAGATCCATATCTAGGTATGTCTTGAAAGGGGCTTCCTCTTCTGGACCCAGCAAATCTTGGTGATGCATGCCTGGTGTATACATACTTGATGATATAAGCCTTTTCATTGGATGCCATTATTTAAAACTATCAACTTTGTTGGAGACTACTGTAGACTTGCAAATCCAAATGAATAAGACTAAAACTCTCATGTGAACAAGAAGTGTCCACACATTCTTATTATTTGTTTATCTGTGTTCTGTTGTTGGCCTGACACATATTGCTGTAAATTGTTCCTTCTTCATTCACACAACTCAGGTAAGATTGCATACATGGAACACTAGGAATGACATTGCTGCTTCTATTGTGTATTAAGGTGACAAGAATGTGAAAGTACATAGCAGCCCCATTCTCATATTTTTAGCATCTTGTTGCCACCAACTGGCATCTGCTACCTGAAGCAACTACTTATGTTTTGCAGTAATGTCACTAGCTCTGAATCTTCCTAAAAGCAAACGGAAAATCAGATTGACTAAATAACCTTTCTAACCATCACTTAGGTGCCTCGCGGTGTTTCAATCATTATAATTTTACAACAGAATTGAAGCCATATTATTCTACCCTTGAATCTCACTTTGAAATGCAGTATTGCAGTATTAATGATAGCAGATCACTCAGATGGGGCAATTTTGCCATCTTGAAGTATATTTTCAAAGCAATTATTAAATGAAAAGATTAGAAATGTGCTGGAGAGGTTACATACCAAATGCTATTGAACATTCTGGAAATAAAGAGAGCACTTCATGTACAGGGTACCCCTAGATTATTTTGAAGCTGATTGCTTTTTAGTTTTTGGAAGAAAAGTTTATATTCAGAAGAATCTCAGGGGAGATACACTATATCACTCTAGGAACATTGATATTGCTAAATATTAACTTGGGAGAGAAAGAAAACTACTATATCTGAACATATAATGCTACATAGTACTGGCAAACAGGCAGAAAAGTTAAGATGAATCATTTTGTTTTTGATCACTTTGGCCCCCATGACTCCCCATGTGTTACAACCTCCGCAATGCTTAAGCAATTTTACCTCACATCCTCTTACTCTTTTTGCAAGTGCCCTCAAAGTGAGAAGGGAGTGAGATGGAAGAGACATGGGGACATGGACCAGGTTTTCTCAGATTGAAAAGGAGAGGCACTCTACTCTCATGTCCTGCCTTCTTCAGTAGAACCAAGGAGTCTACAAGAAGGCTTGGGATCATTGAATGATGTTTCTAATTGTAGAACTTCCTATGGTTACCACTTTTTCAAAGCAGATTATCAAATCAGACTCACATGGCAGGGATTGCCTACTTTCAAGGGAACAGAAGTAGAAAAAGAACTGAGGTGAAAGGAACCCACAAGTCAACTGTATGCAGGACTAGCCTACTGGTTAATAATAGCAAGGGTAGACTATTGAGCATTCTTCTGTATATTGACAGACTTTCCTCTAATTTCAAGGATTCAGTAAAGAATATTGTTGTTGCTATATTTAAAAAAGACATTATCTAAGATCTAAGCTGATATTTTACAGGTGGTCCTCAGTTTATGACAACTTTCAGGCCAAAATTTCTATTGCGAAGCAATAGTTAAATGAGTTTTCCGCATTTTTCAACATTTGTTTTCACTTGTTAAGTGACTCAACTGCAGTATATTAGTAATTAGTAGAAATTAGCATCACGTTTGTTAAGTGAATCTGACTTCCACATTGACTTTGCTTGTCAGAAGGTCACAAAAATTGATCACAGGACCTCTGCACTGTAACCATCATAAATAAGAGTCAGTTTTTTTTAATCACATCTGATTTTTGATCACATAACCAGGGGGGGGGGGGGTTGTGCTACTGCAATGGTTGTAAGTATTAAAAACAGTCATAAGTCACTTTTTCAGTACCATTGTAACTTTGAACAGTCACTAAATGAACTGTTGTAAGTCGAGGACTACTTGTACATTTACAGTACAGTATTCCAAGACAGAACAATTCATGTATATACATGCTAGAAACAAGTCCTATTAAACCCAGTAGGTCTTATTGCAGTGCTATAAGTCCTGCACTATATGTATTACATTCAAATTGGATGGATTTTCCCTATGTCTGTGCCCAGAAACATTGCTAAATAATTTGAGAATTAATCTAATATTACTTGTCCTCCAATACATATAATATGATCTGTTAACTTGACCAGTGTAAATTTGCTCCTAGGATCACTGCAGGAAAATTGAATTTGAGAATTTCATTGTAAACATTTTATTCTCTTGAACAATGAGAGAGTAAGAGCTATTTTTGTTTGTTTGTAAATATGCATAGTTTTTTTTTAAAGTTCAGATTTCCATGTCTACATTTTTGTTGAGAAATACAAATGGCACTTCTGAATTTCTTAACTCTCAGATATATATCACACTTACGAGGCTACAGTATAAAAAAAAGTGTAAAAAATCATGTTGGATATCACAGTCCCTTTCTAAAGAAATACTCAGCAGAGCAACAATTAATAATGGATAAGTTTCTGGATTTGTTCATTGTGGGCTCTCTAATTTCTCTGAGAACTCTTTGTCTGAACATTTTTGCAACTATTTTAAAAATATTGTCTGTCCACTATGAAGGTTTCAGGTGATAGCAGGAAGAAGGATGATGTAAGACTGGCAAAACAAGAGGCAACAGTGAAATTGGCAAACATTTTAAATATCTCATGATGGTCTAGGTCCATGATGGCAAACCTATGGCAGGCGTACCAGAGGTGGCAGGCAGAGCCCTCTCTGTGGATGCGTGTGGCATTGCCAGCTGCTCTTCTGGTTTCCAGCGCACACATGCACGCCAGACAGCTGGCCTTTGTGGACGCTGGAGTGCCATAAAACTGCCTGAAAATGGCCCAAAAAACAGGCCAGTTTCAGGCTGTTTTCAGGCCATTTTAACCCCAAAACTGTCTGAAAATGGCTCAAAAAATGCCTCAAATGGCCTGAAACAGCCCAGAAAATGGTCTAAAAACAGCCCAAAAATGGCCAAAAACAGGCATGTACATGCTGGCCAGCTGGTGTTTGGATTTCTGGTTCTCTGGTGCATGCACATGAGCACATGTTATGATTCTAGGTAGTTCCTGATTTTGTTTGTGGGAGATTCTGAAAATGTTCTACTCTTTTCTGTGATTTTCCGCTTTGGCTTTAGAAACAGCAATGAGAGACCTGGGAAGCTTAGTCACAAACAGCCTGAAAACACACAATATTATCACAATATCACTTCATTAATGCCCACTGCTCTTAAGGCATTACACTGCACGACTGGGAAAAAGAAATGAATCTTCCGTCTATTATAAATAGGGTATGAAATAATTGATTGTTGCTAGATTTTAATGGCTTTTCTAGTTTTTTCAATCAGGGACACAGTGGCTCAGTGGCTAAGACACTGAGCTTGTCAATCAGAAGATTGACAGTTCAGTGGTTTGAATCCCTAGGGGTGCATAATGGTGTGAGCTCCTGTTACCTGTCCCAGCTGTTGCCAACCTAGCAGTTCGAAAGCATGTAAAAATGCAAGCAGAAAAATAGGGACCACCTTTGATGGGAAGGTAACAGTTCAATGCCGGCCACATGACCATGGAGACATCTTCGGAGCGCTGGCTCTTTGGCTTTGAAATGGAGATGAGCACCGCCCCCTAGAGTCTGGAATGACTAGCATATATGTGCGAGGAGAACCTTTACCTTTACCTAAGTTTTTCAATACACATATTTTTTAAAGGAGATATAACCTTGAAACTATCTGTGAGGCATCTAGTTCTAATAGTTACTAGAACAAGCCAGATAGGCAATCTAACAGCTATAAGTGTTAATATTCAATCCCTATTTATAGTGAAAGCAAGACTCATTCTTTATACCTCTTTCTGCCAGTCATGTGACACAACAGACTGACAATCTCATGTTTAAAGGAGTGAGGAAACCTATATATTGTTATTGTAAGACTGTGTTCTCCCGAACCTGCCGGATCTATCCCACACAATGTGGTTTAAAAATTAACTATGCAGATTTTAAATGTGGAATATTAAAGTGAATTGTGCAACCACAATATATAAGAGTATATACTGCAGAAGTGTTAGAAGAAAGATCAGATGTTATTTAGTCCCATCTCCTTCTAAGTGCAGGGATCCACTAACCCATCTCTGTCATCTAATCTGCTTTAAAATTTATAGCAAGGGAGAACTCATCACTTTTCATGCAGATTGTTCCGCTATGCAATAGTAAATAGGGTCAGAAAATTGTTTCTAATGTTTAGTCTGACACAAAAATTGACAGTAGATTGGATCTCCTCTATTAATAAAGTTATCTTATATCTCCCATCCACCAATTGCTTTATGTTGCAGAATAAAGATATCACTGATGCAGGGACGTGCGTTCAGGGGAGGCAAGGGAGGCAGAGCCTCACCTCTCTTCATGAAATAATAGTATATACTTATATTATATTATATTATATTTATTATATTATATTATATTTATTATATTATATTATATTATTATATTATATTATATTATATTATATTATATTATATTATATTATATTATATTATATTATATTATATTATATTATATTATATTATAATATTATATACATCCGTCTGGCCGCGCCCGGGAGCTGCAGAGGCAGAAATGTTGTCGGCGCTCGCGGATGACGAAGCCACGAAAGCGACTGGGGGAAGGTTCTCGTCATTCCCCAGTCGCTTTCATGGCTTCGTCATCTGGGAGCGCCGACAACATTTCTGCCTCTGGAGCTCCCGGGTGTGGCCAGACGGATATAGCCAGAGCGACACGGAGGCAGTCCGGGCGGATGAAAGAGCGAGCGAGCGAGCGATGGAGGATCAGGCAGCCTGATCCTCGGTCGCTCGCCCGCAGGACTGCCTCGGCGCCACTCTGGCTACCTCCGTCCGTCCGTGCCCGCGAGCTGCGGAGGCAGAAATGTTGTCTGCACTCCCGGATGATGAAGCCACGAAAGCGACTGGGGAACGAAGAGAACCTTCCTGCCTCTGCTGGACTTTGCGCGCTCCTTGCGACATCAATATATGTCCAGAAGTGGCTTTTGTGGCTAATGGGATTTGGGCTTCCAGCCCAACAGCCCCTGCCACTTCTGGACGTCTATTGCAGTCGCGAAGAGCGCGCAAAGTCCAGCAGAGGCAGGAAGGTTCTCGTTGTTCCCCAGTCACTTTCAAGGACTGCGGTGCGCGAGCCGGCGGAGCACGCTCAGGAAGGTGGGGAATGGGATCACGTGTGCTGGAGCAGCACACGTGGTCCCATTCCCGCCTTCCTGATGACGTCACCAGCCTCACCAGCCATAAACCTCACCGCACGTCACTGCACTGATGTCCTATTTTCTATCTCTATTCTGCTACGATTACATATGCAACATGGTTTTATTTATTATTTATTTATTACTTGAACTTATTAGTCGCCCCCTCTCCCCACAGGGACTCGGGGCGACGTACAAAGGTATTATATAGCGTATAGAGGAGGTAAGAATAAATAAATAAGTTACAATACTTAAAAAGTTAAAACCCCAGTGAAATTAACCCTTAAAAACTAAAATTACAATTAAAAATGCCCTGGGCTGGGGAGGTTGTAGAGTTATGCCAGGTCAGCTAGTCGAAACAGGTAGGTTTTCAGCTTCATACGGAAGGAGCGAAGGTCGGTTGTAGTTCTGATGTCTGGGGGGAGGTCATTCCAAAGGGTGGGGCCCACTACAGAGAAGGCCCTACTTCTGGGCGCTGCCCTCTGGCACTCTCTGGAGGACGGCACCCGAAGTAGTCCCTCTCTGTGTGAGTGGACGGGTCGCAGGGATGTATGGGGCAGGACGCGATCCCGCAGGTAACTAGGCCCTGTGCCATGGAGCGCTTTGAAGGTGGTAACCAGTACCTTGAAGCGCACCCGGTAGACCACAGGAAGCCAGTGCAGCTCGCGCAGGATAGGTGTTATATGGGAGAACCTCGATCTCCCCATAATTACCCGCGCGGCTGCATTCTGGACCAACTGCAGTCTCCGGGTGCACCTCAAGGGGAGCCCCATGTAGAGAGCATTACAGTAGTCCAGGCGAGACGTCACCAGCGCGTGAGTGACTGTACGCAAGGCCTCCCGGTCCAAAAGGGGCCGCAACTGGCGCACCAGGCGAACCTGGTGGAACGCCCCTCTCGCCACGGCTGTCACATGATCTTCCATAGACAGCCGGGCATCAAGGAGGACGCCCAAATTGCGTGCCCCTTCCACCGGGGCTAATTGATCATCTCCGATGGTCAGCGATGGCATATGCTGGTTGAACCGGGAAGCCGGAAGCCACAGCCACTCTGTCTTGGAGGGGTTGAGCCTGAGCCTGTTGTCATCCATCCAGACCCGTACGGCTTCCAGACATCGGGACATCACTTCAACAGCCTCGTTGGGGTGGTTTGGGGTGGAAATGTACAGCTGAGTGTCATCAGCATACAGATGGTATCCCACCCCAAAACCACGGATGATCTCACCCAGCGGCTTCATATATATGTTGAACAGGAGAGGCGAGAGGATCGAGCCCTGTGGGACCCCACAGATAAGGGGCCTCGCGGTCGACCTCTCCTCTCCTGCCAACACACATTGCGTCCGGCCAGAGAGGTAGGAGCGGAACCATCGTAATACGGTGCCCCCGACCCCCAACCCCTCCAGACGGCGCAATAGGATACCATGGTCGATGGTATCGAAGGCCGCCGAGAGGTCTAATAGGACAAGGATGGAGGAACAACCCCCATCCTTTGCCCTCCAGAGATCATCCACCAACGCGACCAAGGCTGTCTCCGTGCTGTGACCGGGCCGGAAGCCGGACTGGCGCGGGTTAAGGCTAGAATAAGCAAAGGTTATTCTCTTTGGGGTTGTCCATGGTAGCACCCACTGTATTGTTTACAGTGACTCTGGAAAGTTCTGTTCCTTTTAATGGATGTAACTATTATTAAACTATCCCTGTTATACATGACCTCTTCTTTCTGTGTTCTTGCTTGCGTTTTGTCCCATTTTGCCATTTAGCTGGTTTTTTTAAAAAAATCTTACCTGTTGTTTAATTATCATGCTAGTATGCTGATGTGCTTTCTCTAATCTGGATATAGAGGTTAACAGAGGTGTTCTGGATGCAAACTAAATTGGAAATTGCCTGCAGTAATATTCCAACAATGGGACCCAAGGACTCTCTCTTCTTTACCAGCTCTGTGAATGGTGATGCCTCTGAGATCAGGATGGCCTGACCCTCTTTTATAAGATTTCAAAGACGTGGTTACTCCCTTAGGCATTGGGCCAGGAGGTTAGGTGAGTCCATTTTTACGTGATTCGTTGGTGCAATTTGTTAAGCATCCTTTTCATTCTATCCTTTAAATAATTTAAAAAGATGTTAAATAGAATTTGGAACAACATAGAGCAATTTGGAGTTCCAGTTATTACTTCCTTCAAAGATGCTGCAAAATCACTCATAGGCATCCTTTGCTATAGAACAAACATATGCAGATTCAAGAAGTTTGGTCTTTTATGATTGATACATGGAAATTTTGTCAATGCCAGATTTTCTAACTACATTCCAAAATTTTTGGTATGACACTCAGTCTGCCAATAACCACTGCAACTACTATGGCCAGTTTATGCCATAATCTTTCAACTTCAGTGTGCAGATCTTGATACTTCTCCAATTATTTGTCTTCTATTCTATTATCACCTGGTTCAGACATATCAATAATTCACACTTCCTTCTTTTCACCCACAGTTAAATCTAGTATGTTATGAGCTTATCAGTTTTTATTTAGAAATCCCACAATATTTTAACCTAGCGGTCTGCAATATTCCCTGCTCAATGGACTAGTGGTGGCAAGGAGGGAGAGGGGTTGGTTTTATATGTACTCATGTGCCACTTGTGCAAATGCAGCTGCACGCACATGCTCTGGCCCACCACTCGCATTGCCTGGTTCCCAAAGGGCTGCAACCCTCCACTGGGCCACAGGCTGTTGGGGACCCCTGTTTTAACCTGTTAATTTTTTACTACATTTTGAACTACCATGTTTCCTGAAACTAATTTCAGGGAGGTCTTATTATTTTTGAGGTTCAGGAGACAGCGAGCATGCTGCTGCGCTGCAATATTTTCAGGGAGGATTTATTTTCAGGGGGGGCTTATTTTAGTGCATGCACTCAAAAGCCCGATTGGGCTTATTATATGGGGAGATCTTATTTTCAAGAAAACAGGATATATGTTTCCACCAAATTATTATTTAGTCATTTTGCTATAAATAGAAGAAGATACAAGTAATTTTTTTGCCTAAATACTCTAAAGCAACAACTTGATAATCTCTAGTAAGTATAGGCATTAAGATGAGTAACCTATAATTTCCTAGGAAGTTCTAAATCTTCTTTTTGAATATGGGAGCTTTGTTTGCTCTTCCCCAATCTTTCATCAATTGCAGCCAGCAGTTCTGACATCAATTCTGTCAGTTTCTTCAACACCTTGGATTAATTTGTCTAAGCCTGGAGAGTTGAATTCACTTAAGGTAGCAAAGGTAATTCATACTGAAATTTAATCAATCTTCAGCAGCATTCCCACACCTTTTCTCAAAGTTGTTTTCTTTCTTTTTAGATTAAAAAAAAGTACAGTGGTTAAACAATTCTGCTTTTTTCCTGTTCAACATGATTAGAACTCTACTTTTTTTCTACAATGGACTAACAGTTTCCACTTTATTCATTTTGGTTCTCAATTCCTGCTTGCATTCCATTTATCTACACTGACGTCTTAAATATCTCCCTATTTTTCCATCTCATATAGATTTGTGCTGTTCTTTCTCTTCAGGATCTCCCATGCACCTTCAATTTATAGAATTTCAAGCCAGAATAGTTGACCATTTTCCATCTGAACTCCTTAGAATCCTGTTAAAAGTTGAATCTAAAGAGTTCCAAGTATATGATTTGACTTATTTACATTTTTCTTACTCAGATTATTTTGAATTCCAGCATATTATGATTGATAGAATGAGAATAAAAGATAAATTACTATTAGTAATAACATTTTGCCTATCTCACTAATAACACCAAAAAGAAAAGTTGAGAGTTCCTATACACAGAAGACATTCTCCTGTCAATACTATATGAATGATGCCAAGCAATTAAAAACCTCCTCTAGAATAATGAGTACATTATAAGACCAATTATCACGACAATGAAGTTTAATTGCCTGTTTGGTAAGGAAGAAAAGGAAAAAAGACCACACCTGATTCAAACAAGTTCATTCCTACACTACAAATTTCTGTTCTTGGAAAGTTCATGTTTTCTTTAAGGAGTTCAGATGAAAACGTTAAAAGTTTTAGAAAGACTGTACCATAGTAGTAACTATAGAAGTTTTGCATAAGTGAATTTACACATTTATTACAGCTTCAGAATGGACTTGGAAAAATCTCAGACATATGTGCTTGTTTACTATGTTTGTATATAGTAGTACTTTTCCCAGCTTAACTTTCTTTTCAAATTGTTTGTTCCTATTATAGTTAACCTGACATTTTTCTTTTTTGCTTTTCTATCCCATTCCAAAATAGGCCAAGATCATAGGCACATTCAAATAATTACCACTGTGTCTGTTGGTTTAAAAAAAAAGCATACACAATGACATTTGTGTGTTCAGAGAACATGGTGAACAAGTAATACAATGCCAGTGTCTGCCATGTTATTAATGCTATTCTAATTAGGCCAATCAGTTTTAATTAGCATCCTGTCATGTAACCATCTAATAGAATGCTTTGCCTAAGAAAATTGATTCCTTCCTGATGCTAGTTATTGTCCTAGACTCTTTTTCTTATAAATGGGAATTGATTGCTTTCCTCCAACCCATCTCTTTTTCAGAGCAATAAGTCTCCATAAGTCCCTTCTTTCTTCTTTTCTATACTTTGTCCCCATGTCTCTCTCAATTAATTCTTCCTGCAGCTCAGTCTCTGGTGTAACCTGAAAAGAACAGGGCTTTATCACTTGTCAGAGAGAGCGTTCCTCAGTTAAATTTTTCCTCTCAGGAATTTA
Organism: Natrix helvetica; assembly: GCF_964273705.1. NCBI lineage: Eukaryota > Metazoa > Chordata > Lepidosauria > Squamata > Natricidae > Natrix > Natrix helvetica. Next base: position 38,740,556 of record NC_138550.1, on the reverse strand, counting down.
CCAGATCAGAGGCCCATAATCCTAAAGACTGTCTCAGAACTAAAGCTGACAGGGTTAGGCCCAGGTCAACCCACTCGTAAATCAAAGTCTAAAATGGAATGGAAGCTGTGGCTGGAATCATAAATTTGCTGAGACAGTAACATTACCATTACAAAGTCTTTCATTGGCCTTCATGTGAGATTTGTTTATTACTAACATCTACAAGGATGACACTACATTATTCATATGCAACAGATAAATATCCTTCATTTAAAGTAATAAATTTGGAGATAAATAAGATTAAAGGGGTAAGAAAGAAAATCTCTTCCAATTAGACTATGTTTAGCTCAATTTTCTCAGCACTATTTATGGGTTAGGAAAATCATATATAATGAGACAATTTGTCTACATAAGCTATCCTGGAATAAAGAATGGTTGGACTGAAGCTCAGACATTTTTACAAAAATATATAACTAATAAAGGTAGGTACTGTCAATCAAAGCCTCTAGATGACATTGAACTCCACCTATCAGTGGCACAATTTTAGGAAATAATGAGAGTTACAATTAAAAAAAAATTTGGGAGCCATACGTTGTCTATTTTGGTACAGAAGATAAAGGTGGAAATATAATGAATGATTATTTCCTTGGCATTGAAATAAGGAATCACATAGAAGCTATGTTATTGTCATACATGCCGTATCATAGACACTCAGAACTATATAATTTGCATTATTGATATGACATTGTGACACATCTGACATAAATTTCTAGTGTCCATCTACCATCCCCCCCCCCAAGTAAGAGGAGTCATTGTGGTTTCAGAAAATATATAACAAAAAGAGGTGAGAGATTTCTAAGGGATAAAAAAACACAACAGTTTAATTTTCAGAAGTACAGTTTGTTTCCTTTGTCATTATTTTCATATTCCACATACTCAGGTGTCAAGATCATTCTTCATGAGCTTTTAGCGCAAGTCTGTGAATCCCATTAAGATGTCAGAAAACTCAGTTGGCTTATTTGATAAAAGTTAAATAAGACATGTTTTTATGAAATTCTGGCAACCCTTTATGGATTTTTGCTGACATTAAGATTGAAAAGTTGATATCTTATGGATTTGCTTATAGATAAGGGATGGGTTATGGGAAGAAGAGATATCTGTTTGTAACCTGATAGTGGATGAAAAACTACCAAACTTATTTATACTTGTTTTGATGAAGATTGGAAGTCGCTTCTTTGTGTATTTTTTTCTTTATCTCAGTCTTCCATTATTCTTTTTTATTCTTTTTCTTTTTTTGCACTCTTTGGGCTCTCTTTGCCTTTTCTCTCTGAGAAGACTATTTAACAAGCTATAAAAGTGATTAAATGTAAATAGATTCTAATTTAATATCTGACAGCACCTGACCAAGGAATGGGTCTTGGTTTTATAGATGTAAGCTGCTGCGAAAAAAGACAAAGTCCATGTTGAAAGTCACTAGGAAGAAAATTAAGATCAAACTATTTCTATCAGAGTAACTGTTCAAAAATGTGTGAAATTATATTTGCAATATTGTATATAGTTCAAAAATAGAATCGAATAACATTTGAAAATGATCAAGATGTTAAAACAATTACCTTTTAAAATAAACCTGCAATACTGGTGAAGTTGGTGAGTAGGAGGGAACATGCCAAAATGTGATAAAAGCATAGAGGTGTTTCTTTCCTCTCCCATAAAAATAGAACCTGAAATCAGCTGATTAAACTGAACAATAAAGGCATCAAGAGAACAAAAGGAAGTACTTTGTTCAACCCATAATTGTGTAGCTATTGTTCCTTGAATTTTCTAATCTTGAATGCTTGGAAACAAAGGTGGTGGTACTACATTTGGTGAGAAAAGGAAAAGGTACAAATGGAGAGTTGGAAGCTATAATATGTAGCAGTGATGGCTAACCTTTTTGTCCTCACGTGCTGAAAGCTTGTGTGCGCACATGACAGTGTGCATGCGCATGAGCACACCCATAATGCAATGCATGCACAACACCCAACACACTTGATCCCTTGCGCCCTATTTTGGACTGGCAGTCCTCCCTGAAGCCTCCAGGGACCAAAAATTGAATGCAGGGGGGCACTTCCCCTCCTGTGTTCCCCCTGCCCCCATGCATGCATGCATGAGCTCCTATCTCTGCTGCACATGCACGCAAGGTCCTCCTGCGGAGAGGGGGCGACTGATAAATCTAAATAAATAAATAAATGAATGAATGAATGAATGAATGAATTAATGCACGGCAGAGATCTGAAAATCAGCTGGCTGGTGGGAGGCGTGTACATATATGCATATGTGTGGTGGAGCTGAGCTGTGTGGCAGCTTGCATGTCCTCAGAGAGGGCTCCGTGGGCCACATATGGCACTCATGCCACAGGTCCACCATCACAGATATATAGTGTATTCTCTCTTACAGATACTTAATCACCCTTTTGATCACGCCAGTAATTGCCATTCTCGTTATCAGGAACAATTTAAAAAATAACTGAAAAGATTTGGCAGTAATAATACATTTATGGCATAAAAAGGGTGGCCAACAAATTCCACCAATTCTAATCCTCTGCCAAATCAAGTTAGTCCCTTACTGCTCTACTGCTCACAGTAGAGTTATACGGAATTTCTATCCCTTCATGATATGTATTATTTCAAAATAAGTTCCTCAGAATTATTTTAGATGCATCCAGTTGTGTTTCTATTCCATTTCTCTTGGCAGAAACTGGTATGTATCCAATTAAAGCTAAAATAATTGTTAGGGCATTTAATTATTGGGTTAAACTCTCCAACCATCTGATCCATGACTTATAAAGAAGTGTCTCCTAACAGAAGTGAATTTCTCTGCTCCTTTTCCCACCAGTTGTTTATATTTTTATCCAATCTTATTTATACCTTTGGTCTTCTCCATATTTCTTTTTAAATTTTAAATAATTTAGATAACACTATTTAAAAACAAAGGAACATGGTGGCTCAGTGGCTAAGATGCTGAGTTTGTCGATCAGAGAGGTCGGCGGTTCCCTAGCGCCGCGTAATGGAATGAGCTCCTGTTACTTGTCCCAGCTTCTGCCAACTTAGCAGTTAGAAAGCATGCAAAAATGCAAGTAGAAAAATAGGAACCACCTTTGGTAAGAAGGTAACAGTATTCCGTGCACCTTCAGCGTTTAGTCATACCAGCCACATGACCACGGAGGTGTCTTCGGACAGCGCTGGTTCTTCAGCTTTGAAACAGAGATGAGCATCACACCCTAGAGTGGGAAATGATTAGCACATATGTGTGAGGGGAACCTTGACCTTTTTTACTTAAAAACAAAGGGTTGGATATTTTGGTCCAAAGATTTTTTTTTTAACTGTCACAGAATATAATTTATTCTTGGTATGCACTTAAAAAGACCAAAATGGAATGTGAACATTATCTGAGATGTGTTACCGTGTCTTCGTCCCACAGACACTTACAAGTCTAGCAAATGGTGTTAGCAGCTAGAGATGTTCAATTTTTGAATATCCCACAGAATATGGGCTATGGAAAAAATAATAAATTTTGCACATTATTTATGATATTTTCCTATTTCTCTTGAGAGGACATGGAAATTTTTTCGAGCCCTTCTTGGCAGAAAATCATTGTGGCCTGATTCACATAAAATTAAACATTTAATGAATTTAGACAAGGAGACTCTATTATGGAGATTTGCAAGCCTGCACAGGCTGCTTTTAAATGGAGAGAAAGTTTTAATGTTCTTACTGATTTTTGCACATTTAAATGTATTTTATTAATGTTTGGCCACTTTTATGTAGCTTTCATCTTATTAGTTATGACTGGTGGCCAAACCAATAAATGAATTGATTGAGTGATCGTAAATTGTGAAACTCAACTCCACTAGATATTTCAGTAGATGACAAAGTAAATGGGTTTTAAAAGAAGCATTACTTACAGCAATGGAATTTAAATGTCAATTGTTTCTTATTATGACAATTATGTATTTGAACTCTGTATTAGAGGGAGTAGCAATTGATTTTGCTGAAAAGCACAGAGAGGAGACATGTAAACTTGTGCTCTATTTGTGAATTTTGATAGCTATCTGACTGGTAATATAGGAATAAAATTACAACTATATTAAATCTTTCGGGGTTTGTTGTGGCAAGATCTAATATATGCCTACATGTTTATTGGGAAGTAATCAAATATTCAAAAGTATCCTGTTAGAAGTTTGTAATATAAGGGGGGGGGGCGGAGCTGCAGTCAGTGCAGCTGGAGCGTGTTTGCAGTAGTGCCTCCCGGTTTTATTTTATTTTATCAATTTTCATTGGATCCTTTTTTATTTAATTAACATTTTTTGGTGGAGATAACAGCGTAGAACATAATACAAACTAAAACTTTTGTTGCTGCTGAGAATTAAAAAAGCATGGGAAAAAGAAAGAAATGCCATGGCACCAGCCCAGGATCTCTCCCTCCAGTGAAGACAGCAAAACAACCAAGAATTGAGGAGCTCTTTGTTGGCAAGAGATCTGTAAGTAAAACTAACCCGCCCCCATCCCCAACAATCAGGAGAGATTAAACCAGGACCTGCAAAAAGATGTGGCAAAACAGCATTTATTAGACTTTCCCGATCTGGCGGGAGGGGGGGGGGGAGAGAACAAACTGAAAGCCAACTTTTCTCACAAACTAGCCCAATAACTTCCTATATGGAGGCTGAGCTAAAGGCAAAAAAGGTGACCAACAACCAGATAATTCAGAGTACGGACAGTTTACCTTGGGAAAATTCAACTGAGTTTATGGCAAAGCAATGCCTTCTCACAGCGCAAATGGTGGTTGCAATATTTGAACAATTAATTGCCATCCAATATGATGTAGAAACATTGAAAAAAGATTTAGCTGTTTTTCTTCAAGTACAATATCGGGCCCCAGGTACCCCTGCTAAAGTTCTTGCAGAAGACTTGGTTAACTGCCATACACAGGATAAGGAAAAGGAAAAAGAACAAAGAGCCAGAGAAACAATTAAAGAGACGGATAAAAGGTGGCAGACCTCTTAGAAAAATAGTCCCTCCCCAGACAAGGCAATGAGAGGAAAAGGTATCACTAAAGAAGAAATCAGGAAAGCATCCCTCCCTCAATTACAACAATCACATCACTCACTACAAACTCAATGGATAACTTTTAGAATCCATATGAATGGACTTAATTATGGACATTGGAATTCCAGAAGTGCAATACTAAATTCCCTAAGCCAGCTTCTTCACTGTCACAGGGGCATGATTGATCTTCATGCTGTGAAGTGGTTACCTGAGACCCCAAATTGGAAGCGGATTCTCCTGTCTTTCAAACAGCCCACCAGATGTTATTCAAGATGAAGGCATATTTAGCCTCCTTCCAAATCTTTCCATTCAGAGTCTTTGGTGAAGAAAGGGTTACTCCATTAATAGCTAACATGTGAGCTCCCAAGGTGGCTGCCTCCTCCCCGTTTTCAGCCTTGGAAAAGAGAGAGAAAGACAGTGGGAGTCAACCAGCCCTGCCCGGTGAAGAGATACTTAACAGCACAGAAGCTGGTCTCATTAATGCTTTTGGCGCTCTCCCAAGGAAAGAACAAGACAATATATTATACAAGTTAGAAAATTTAAAGAAATCCTTATTGGTCACAATGGATACAGCAGAGACGCTTATAGATCTGGTTTCCCAAATAATTGAGCCTCTCACTTCTCCCCTAGAGGACAAGGGATTACATGAATACAAGATCATGGAAAATAGAAGCCAAGACCCAAAGGGGTTATTAGAGATCCCAGTAGAGATGGAGATGTTTTCATCCCTGTGTGAATATCCCATGACACCTTCAGCACCAAACCAAAAAACTGACCCACGTCAGAGCCACCATCTCAAAGAATGAAAGACAACCTAATAAAGCCTTGTCTTACACCCAGTGAAGAGGCATCAGAATGGCAAGCTCTGTTAGCTGGTGCTAAAGCCTCTTACCCTGAACAAGTTCCTCAAGAGTGTATACATGACCTTGACGGGTCCTCCCTATTTTTAAAGAAGGCCAATTTGGTGTGTGATGACACCTCAATCCATGGTAACAACCAGACAACTTCCCTTTGTATAAATCAAGTTTCCTGATGAGCTGAAAAAGATGACCCACTTTCCCTTATAACCTGGAATATAGCAGGTTGGTCTGTTCCATCAAAAGACCAACTCTTTTTTGACTATATATCACAATTTGACATCCTCTTCTTGCAGGAAACCTGGGCCTCCACAGAGATTCAGTTAGATGGCTATTGGGTCAACTCAATCCCAGCTGTTCCAAGCAAGGTGGGGGGGGGGAGATAGCTAAACGGTATATTGTGACATTAGTTAATACATCCTTGCAATTTAAATGTGTATCACTTGTCACCTTTTGAGCCATGGGTTGTAACTACATTACTCTTATTTAAACAGGTGGAGATTTTGCTTTTTAATATCCATATTCCTCCAATTAATAAGAATAATGTAATTAACAAGATTTGCGACAGCATAGAAGATTTTATTCTTGGCTGTTCAGCCAAATTCCCCAAAGCTGCAGTAATTATAGGGAGGACTTAAATGCTAGAATGGGACCAAATGATCAAGCATTATTTAATCATTTTAAGATTCACTGTGATGAAAATGTAACAGGAGAATCTTTGCATTCCAGACAATTTAAAGACCCTAAAGCTAATCGGGCAGGTTTGTGTGTAAGACAAATGACTGTACATTTGGATCTTTGTATCCTTAACGGGTCCCCATGGGGCAACTTTCCAGCAGAATATACTTATCGGGGAACAGGAAGAAAATGTACCGTTGATTACTGGATAATATCATATGACCTCCTGAAGTTCTTACAGAAGATGGAGGTAGACTCGCGACTGGAAAGCGATCAAAATACAATACTCCTTACTCTCACATTGCACCAGAAATCTCTAAGGGCAGGCACAGCCTACCTACCCAGGCTAGAGACTCAAAATACCCAGGTAAAAATTAAATGGAATGAGAAAAATGCTAAGGAAGTTACCAAATGGTGCCTTAAAATTTTTTGAGGCCAAAACATTGGCACAAATTCTATATGGGGCACAAGCAGGAATCCTTGCAAAGAAAGACATGCTAGAAACCATACAAACCAAATTCCTGCAAGCCATCTTAGCTGCACCCAATGGAACTCCAAATGCCCAGTTAAGAATTGATACAGGCATGCCTCAAATTCAGGTAAGAGCCTGGAAGATGATGATCATTCATTGGCTTAAAATGCATTTCTTTCCAGAGGGACTGTCCCCACTAGTGTTGACTGACAATTTCCCCTCCCCCTGGAAACAGGCAATTGATCACAAACTGGGCTCTTATGGGCTCTAGACGTTATTCTTAATGTCCCTAGCTTTGATCAAGCAAAGCAAGCAGTAATTAATAGAATGAAGGACATGGAGTTTCAAGAAGAACTAAATAGGTTGCCTCTCCACAGTAGGGACAGAATCAAACAGGGTGTGTGGGAATCGGCAAGATATCTAAATGACCTGATCTTCCGAAAGCAAAGAATAGCTTTCTTCAGAGCCAGATTTAACATTCTTCCTTCAGCACTCCTCCAGGGCAGGTATAAGAGAACACCTAGAGCAGAACAGGTTTGCTTATGTGGTAAAGGAGAAGTGGAAGATAATTCACATGTTCTATTACACTGCGAGCTATACAGAGCTTGTAGGTCTGCACATATTCTCCCCGTATTAGAGAGATTGTCAGGGAGGGCAGACAATTTTTATCTAAGCTTTCTCCTCCAGGACACTAACCCGGTTACCACGTATGCAGTGGCAAAGTTCTGTGCTGCTGCAATGTCCATAAGAAAAAAAATTGGCTACAGAAGTATAGTTGTCATCTTGTACCAATTATCTGAACATATCTCTAACAATCTTTGGACCATGGTATGTACTCCTATACTTAACAGCATTGCACCCAGGTAAACCAGGGAGTGACCCGAACAATCTGAGAACATGTATGTTATTTTCCACTTTTAATGTCAATATTTTTTAATTATATCTTAGTGTCAGTACTTTTTAACATATTGTAAAAACTAATGTGTATTGTTGGTCTTTGACCATAATAAAGATTTACTTACTTACTTACTTCTGTCAGTACTATTTTTTCTAAGATGCCAAGCACAATAGTTTTTAAATATGAAAGGGCACAAGAATAATTTCTGTATAAAATTATTTTTAATTGTAGTATCTTTAACAACTATAAATATTATTTTAGAAAAATGCAGAATTGATTTAAATATGCGATACTAACCAAAATCATGGAAATCATTTATTTATGATCTATCTCTAAAAACAATAGGATTTCCCATTTCTGCTCTCCATCAAAATCAGTAAAAAGTAGCAATGATATCTATTAATACGTGTTATATGCACTAATTTATTTAATTAAAATGCCAACTACCGCTAGCCATTTTGTTTGGAATTGTCTTTTAAATCCTAGTATTATTTAATTAGAGGCACTTATGTGATAAGGGACCTAAAGTTCTCTTTCTCTGTCTGTCTGTCTGTCTGTCTTTTTTTTCTGCCTGTCTCCCCCTCTCTCTGACCCTCCTAAAATAAGTATTTAATATTTAAAGGTTTGCCAATGAACTTTAAATTATTAAAATCTATATTAAATATGCATGCACTTTTCTGATAGCAAAAAAAAGTATTTTTATCCCATGGATGATTGATCTATCATTATAATATATCCTGATTCTTCCAATGCTCAGGGTAATTAAAACTGACTTCATGGCTGGTCACCATTATACTTATCAGCAGTGCTTGTCCAATGTGTTTTCTCTTTATGATAAAATGTGTGACTCAATATCAATTCAATTTCCTTCCATTTTCATTTTGTAGCCCACATTTTGAAGAAATACTGCCATTCATATTACTCAAAAAAAAAAAAAAAAAGCTCATGTCTTGTGATGTAATAGAAATATAAATTTAATAAGATTCAGCTACTATGAATCTTGCCTGATTGGTTTTCGGTCAACAGATTGGGATTCTAAATTTAACAAAGTTAAAGAGAATTACTTTGGCATATCTCCAGCAACCAAGGGTTCTCTTTTTGGATTCAGACAAGCTCCATGGTTGTTGTGAACTGAACATCTAATTTTGAATAAAAATGTAGAATTCCTACAGGTCAATCTGCATTAAACAGAAACATGGCAGGCAAGTCTGCAATTCAATCACTATAATTTACTTTATGATAAATTTGAAGTGACTTTTGTCTATTCATTAATACCCATAATGAGTTTTTAAATTCTGTTTTGAACTGTTCATGAGTCAATATATTATTAATTTCATCGGAATCCATTCTGTACCGTTGAAGTAACTTTTCTTTAGCTAGTTTGGTTAGAAACACTACTTTCAATGTATAGCAATAATCCATTTTGATCATGAACATACCAGCTATTGAGTTGTTTGTAAAGTATTGGTTGTAAGTTGAGTGAACACATCGATCTTTCACATGTTTATTGTCAGTTGAAAACTTTATGCTGAAAATGCTTGGGTCTTGACAAAATTGTTATAAATTATAGGCCAACAAAACACTAAATAGTTTAGGTGGGGGGGCATGTGCAGGTATGCATGTGCATGCATTTCTAACGGCCTGAAATTTGAAGACTCACTTCCATAAATTGGTCGTTCCAATTTTGAAGACTCACTTCCATAAATTGGTCGTTCCTTCAGCAATGATATGACCACACCATAGTTATCCTAGAAACTAGAGGTGGGTTGCTCCCAGTTTGGCCCAGATTGGGCAAACCGGTAGTGGTGGCAGCGGGAGGTTCTCCCCATCCACCCGGACTCTTCTGTGCATGCACAGAAGCATTGCACACACCACCACATGCACAAGCGAGCATGAGCACAAGTGAACCGGTAGCACCGGAATTTGCAACCCACCTCTGATAGAAACATCTCAAAATCTTTTTGCAGTAGATGGCTGAGATAAAATAAAATTTGCTTCAATTGAGAAAAGACAAGCTACAGAAACAGAGCAACTAAGCACCACTGCTTGAAAGATGATAGACAACCGTAAATCCTGAAGCAAACTCACAAGCAGCAAGAAACAATAGGATAACAATTGCTAACATGGGAACCAAATTTATGTAACAAACCCAGATGTCTAGTTTGCCACCACATCCACACTATCAGAATGTTTAAAGACCCAAGTAAATACACACACACACATACACAAATATGTATTTTATCTAATGTGATATATGCCATCATCTACCAACAATGTTCCTGTAGATCAGTGTTTCTCATGCTGGCTGGGGAATGGGAATATACCTTAAAGTTGCCAAGGTTAAGAAACACTGCTCTAGATGCTATATAGAATAAACAGGACAACTTTGCATAAAATAATTAATAGATTTAAATTTGACATCAGGACTCAAAACAAGGACATAGTAATATGAAAGCAATTCATCGTCCCAGGACACTATAGAATATATTTTAATCAATCATTCAGAAAAGAGCTGGAAGTAATCCTGGAGATCTTTAAAATCCAACCCACTGCTCAAGCAGGAGACCTTATACTATTTCAGATAGGTGGTTGTTCAGTCGTTTCTTAAAAACCTGGCATAATGAAGCACCTACAACTTCTGATGGCAAGCTATTGTACTGGTTATTTGTTCTCACTGTTAGGAAGTTTCTCCTTAATTCCAAGTTGCTTCTCTCTTTGATTAGTTTCTATCCATTGTTTCCTGTCTTGTCTTCTGGTGCTTTGGCAAATAAGTTGACCTCCTCTTTTTTGTGGCAGATATACAGTGTGGATTCCAGGCAGACAAGCTGTATTCGAGAATTGGTCAGGCAAAGGTTTTGTATGCCCTAGTTAGCAGTACTATTTTGCTGGAGAAGAAGCTTCGTTCAAGAACTTGGCCAATTGGACAGACTAGCTTAGATACAGCCTTCTCTCTCTCCACATTGCACAATCAAACAATTCTGAGTAATATCTATTAGTGCAACCAACATTATCTTCAAATTTCTAAATATGACACCAATTTATTTTTAGAATGCCTTGCAAACTCTGCATTTTACTAGCAGAGTTAGTGATTTTATATTCTAAGCATATTCCCCGTTCATGAACAGATAATTTGCACCATATACTTCATGTGCATATGTAACTACAAAAGCTATTTAAAATTTAATCAATAATAATTTTAAGCAGGTAGTGGAGTGGAGCAAAGGAAGGGAGGAAAACTGTTTCAAAGCCTTCCCTTCTTTGCCAGGCTATTGGACGTGGCAGCAAAAGAGCAAACTTGCTGATAAAAATTCAGCAAACCTAATATACATGTAATTTAATCAAAAGGATTATGTATGTATATATCATGTCTTTCCTTCCCGGAACATTGTACAAATAAAAAAATATTTAAGAATATTTGTGTCAAATACGAACTGATAGTGAAAATATACAAATAGATCCATTAGAGTAATAGAAAGTCCTAGATATTTTCCATTTCATTCCAGATACTTGCCAGATTAGATTTTCTATTCACATAACAAAAGTTGTAAATGGCACATTATCTACTTTCTTTTATTTATAAAGCAGACAAAAATCCATTTTATTGAACTTGATGCTCACTACTTGCTCACTAATGTAATATTAAGGGCCTTTTATATTACTGGAACAGAGTTTCAAATTAAATGCAAAATGTATTTTGTCAAGTGAAGCATGGGAAATGCAGTCATCCTTACATTCCAAAAGGCTGACTTCAATGATGCTGACAGGACCTAGCTGGTATTATATCACTTCTATTACTTGTGCTGGAAAATTCATTCCTGGATTGTGCTCAAGTTTAGTAATACAACTCTTATAGATTGCTTCATAAAAGATTTTAGCAGTTGCAGATCTGAGAAAGTTCATATAAGTTAATTAATATTAATTAATGTGTAGCTTTGTTTGAAAGCTACAATCCATATTTTTCAATACTTTGGAAATTAATTTCAACAGATCCAGAAAAAGTACCTTCTTAGGAACCCCAAACCTGTATGAATTGAATTCAGCTGAATTCTATATACTGATAAAGAATTGGTTAATTTAAAACAAAATTTCATTTCACCAGACCAAAAAGATAAGTATGAACCTGCCTGTTAGAAACCAGTGACGTGCGGTGAGGTTAATGGCTGGTGAGGCTGGTGATATCATCAGGAAGGCGGGGAATGGGACGACGTGTGCTGGAGGCACACATTTCTGTTGTCAGCGCTCCCGGATGACTTCATCCGGAAATGCCAACATTTCTGCCTCCGCCCTCCGCAGCTCCCGGGCGCGCACGGACGGAGGTAGCCACAGCGACACCGAGGCGATCCGGGCGGACGAAAGAGCAAGCGAGGCAGTCCGATCCTCAGTCGCTCGCCCGCTGGATCGGATCGGCGCCATTCTACCTACTTCCGTACGTGCGCGCCCGGGAGCTGCGGAGGCAGAAATGTCTGCGTTTCCGGATGACGAAGGTACAAAAGCGACTGTCGATTGTCGCTTTCGTGCCTTCGTCATCTGGGAGCGCTGACAACATTTCTGCCTCCGCAGCTCCCGGGCGCGCCCGGACGGATGTATAATATTATAATATTATATATATATATATATAGTATATATATAGTATATAATATTATATACTATTATTTCATGAAGAGAGGTGAGGCTCTGCCTCCCTTGCCTCCCCTGACCGCACGTCACTGTTAGAAACATCACAAATGAAATGATGGCAACATGGCTCACATATCAATATCTGTACTCATATACATAAAATGTTATGGTGGATAAGGAAATAACTTGATATATTGACAAAATATCTACCCTCAGATTTAACTGTGGAATTAAATCAACATCTATTACTTCACATAGTCACATGAGCAATCACAAGACTCAAAATGGATGCTTAATTTTACCTTTTACTCCACAATTTCTGTTTCAATTTAATATTATTCTAAAGTTGGAAGGAGTGTGCATAAGCATACCATCATGCCTACCGTCCCTGCCCTAATATAGCCTTGTATTCATATTCATTTCATGTATTCATAATCATGTTTAAATTTATGTCTGTTATCTATTTCATGCTTGATGAAATAAATAAAATAAAATAACAAGAAGAAAATTATATTGCTTTAAAACCTGCTGGAGCCCACCCTCCTATCTTTCCATATTACAGTTATTTTCATTTCTCTCATGTGGGATTGTAACAATCCATATTGAATTTAGAACTTTGATTTAGGACTCTGAACTTAATCAGATGGTCTTTGTATAACTCTCATATTAAATGCATTATATGTAAATATTATTGCATATAAAATATAATTAATTAATTTTCCTCCTGCTTTATCCTGGCAAGTCATTTTTGGAAGTTTATCTCATGACATGATAGGTCTAAACTCCCAAACAAGACTAACGAATTCTGATTTAGTTGATGAAAAAGTCCTGATATTATTTTGGAACAAATATTCATAATATAGAAAAAAAAGCCAGTTTGGTCTAGTGGTTAAGCACCAGACTAGAAGGCAGGGGCCTGTGAGTTCTAGTTCCACCTTAGGTGTGAAAACCATCTTGGAAATATTGGGCCAATAATTCTGTCTCAAACCAACTTACCTCATAGGATTGTTTTTGCGGGTAAAATAAAAGGAGGAAAGAGTATTATTACATATGTTCACTGCCTAGAGGTATTTAAAAAAAATGCATTTTAGTTTCCTAAGCCATAAATCCAACTATCTTTTCTTCTTTTGTGTTTCCAACTTTGGCAATCCAGATTCTAATTAAAAGTATCCATGCAATCTAATTGATATTATTTGGTCATTAAATGTATTTTTGCAAAATACTATTCTTTTTACACCCTTTTAAACTATAAAAATAACACAATTTCTTTGTTTTTCATGACCTGAGTACAATGCAATCTTTTCATAGAGGCTGTACCATCCCAATTCAGCTCAATTGGCTGATATGTCAGATCTGCTTCAGCTTGAGCCTCAAAGAAAGAACAATCTTTAACTCCATTTTTTGAGAAAGGCATAGTTTACAAGAGATCACATAAAATACAATAATGCAAAGCCAGAACTGTAAATCGCATGCCAAAATGCCAAAATCTAACTTTCCTTTCCTTATGTACTTCCCCATGCTGATGCTCTCCCATGTTCAATCAAATTCATAGAAAATGTTTTCAGAATGTTTTCAAGTGTGAGTTGGTATGCAGTCGACTTTGAAACAAGTTTCAGGGAGCATCCTTTCCCCTCCCATTCAGTGCCCCTAGAGTTCATAGAAGTCTGGTACAGAGTGATAGCAAAAGGCAAGTATGAAGTGATAGCTGACATGATGCCCACGATGTCAATTTGTAGTTGTTTAATACAATTTTTTCACTATGTTGAATTATGTCAATCTCCCAAAACTAAGAAAGGTTTTGTTCTTTCAATAGTAGAATTCTTTACTGTTCCACACCTATAGACAGAATCTTGCCAAACTAAATCACCCTGCTATCTTCAGAAGCCTATATTGGACAGCTGTTAAGTAGTGCTTGTCTTCACCCGCTTTCACATAAGCTATCTGAAATCAGTGGTTTCTTTTTCCTCTGGATTGCCCTTCTTTCTGGGAATCCAGACCAATAGAATCCACCCCAGGTCCCTTGTGTTCATGCTCCTTACTTTCCATGCTTGTACTATAATTCTATGTTTACAATTTTGGTTTTTTCCTTTCCTATATGGTAATATCAACAATTAGATACCCCAAAGCCTTTAATCTAGCCATGCCATAAGCACTGTTAATTAATTCTCTCCCCCCCCCACTCTTTCTTTTTAAAAATACAGAACTAGATAAGAACTTTAAGTACTTTACACATTAACTTCAGCCTTATGCCTATAAAATAGAAGCATTATATAAAATGAGGAACATCCTGAAGAAACAGTAAAATGACTCATAAGCAAGAGAATTAAAATAAATTCTTCTATTGAAATTATTGGGTTAACATTGTAACTTTTATAGAATCTATTTTTTCCCTTCTATCTAGCAGTAACTTCAGGCACTTATTTGATTCAGTCTCTAGATCCATTACTAGGTCAATCAATCTTTTGATCAATTTATTTATTCTTTCTTTTTCACAAAATATTGCATCCAAGATAGTTTATAGAAGTTGGAAAAACAGCAAGTAGGGGGAAGTACTGTATAATGCATAGCAAAATATATTAATATTTAAACATTCAGAATAATTTGATAAGAAATTCTTATCAGACAATACAGTACAAAAACACTGAAACAATCAATCAGATTCATAAACTTAATTCAGGAAGTCCTCATAGATTTACATATAGGAAAAATAATAGATCTAAATACTGTGACAAGCAAGCCAAATCACAATGGAAAAAATATAACAGAATGCTTATAAATAGCTTCATGTTTTCTTCAGTGCCATGTGGAAATACAGTTCTTCATTATCCACCATTTATGCCAATCCCTACACACACACACACACACACACACACAGAGAGAGAGAGAGAGAGAGAGAGAGAGAGAGAGAGAGACAGACAGACAGACAGACAGACAGACAGACAGACAGAGGGAGAAAGAATTAACATTTTTCTGAATATCATCCAATTGGACCAAAAATACCATCTGTTGAAGTTAAGATTGGGAGAAGTAGACTGACAGAGTTAATAGACACTGGATTTGAAAAACATTCATCTACAATATAATGGCTTTTATTCAAATTGGAGCCTTCAGCTGAACTCAAAACTGCAGGACTCCTTCAAAGCAATGCAAAGTGTGCAAATAAAATGATGGAAACGTTTGTCTATTGAAGGTTTCAGAAGGTTACATCCCAGGGAGTAAATTAAACACTCTGAACATACAATGTTACAAAAGCACATCATGGAGCAAAAACGCCTCTGATGGCACCTTTTACAGCGGTGATTGACAGTAAGAAAAATATGGCACTGAGTAGACGTAAGCATTATTTACATGATCTCAGATGCTCAATGGTGCCAATATGGAGAACATGCTATTTATATATGTCTGCTCAGTTCCAGATCTGTAGGTGGGCTGCTTTGATTTATTTTTTAAGTTATACCTCAAAAAATAAGCATGCATCAGGCTCAGTATCTGTGAAATCATTTAAATTTGTCCACAAGGTTTTAATAAATATGGCATGTTCTTAGTCTATATGCACAAGTAAATCCTTAAAAATAAATCCCAATTGTGTCAATTGAGCCAGCAATGTTTGCTTTGACAACCAAAAAGCCAACACAATCTTTGGCTGCTTAACAGAGGGATAGAATCAAGATCATATGAAGTGTTATTACCGTTTTGTAATGCCTTAGTAAGACCACGTTTAAAATACTACATTCACTTTTGGTCACCACGATACAAAAAAGATGTTGAGACTCTGGAAAGGGTCTAGAAAATAATAATAAAGTTGATTAGGGGGCTGGAGATTATGAAGAACAGTTGCAGGAATTGGGTATGTCTAATCTAATGAAAAGAAGGACAAGGGGTAACATGATAGCAGTGTTCCAGCAATGTTTGAAGGGCTGCCACAGAAAAGATGGGGTCAACCTATTTTCTAAAGTAGCAGAAGGCAATGGGTGGAAACTAATCAAGGAGAGATTCAGTCCACAACTAAGGAGAAATTTTGTGACAGTGAGAACAATTAACCAAATGGAATGGGTTGCCTTCAGAAGTTGTGGATGCTTCATCTCTGGAAGTTCTTAAGAAGGTATATTGTCCAAAATGGTATAAGATCTCCTGCTTGGATTAGAAAACCTCCAAAGACCCTTCCAATTCTGTTATTCCCCAAATGATTATTTAATAGGATTGTGCACAAAGATCCCAGCTAATGGAACAGTACTTGAAATTACAAATGTTGGTCTACGTATGCTGTTCTATGTCAAACTAAATGGCTCCAGTTGGAAAAATCAATGTTTTCTACTAAATTAGTTATCTATTAAAAACAAAAAAATGAAACAAAAAACCCCAGAAACTGTACATTGTTTTGAACTGTTTAATTTTATTTCAGAACCACCGCCTAATTGGGAAGAAAAGTCACATCCAGTTCCAAATGTGCCTGAGAACAAGGTAACAAAATGATCTTCCCAAATATTAGCTGATATAAGCGACAAAGGCCTTGTTGATTTCTTTGTTTGCTTGTTTTTGTTATTTATATTTTTGAACAATGCTTATCCTTGTTTTCGTTAATAAACACGTTAAAGTAGAAGTACAAAGAAACACGGCATCAACACATTTGAAAAACTGTAACTTAAAAACCTTTTGCCAGTGCATAGAATTCTATGATTCAACACACGATAAAAATGAAATGAATTCAATCGAACCCAAAAGGGATGAGTCAAAGTTTCATCAAAAGAAGCAGAAAACATGTTTGAGGATACTTGAGGATTTTAAAAGTAGTGAAGCTTCTTTTCTTCTCTTCTCACAAACAAAAGTTTCTTTGGAAACTCTAATGAAGATTGATCTTTCACTGAATTTTATCAGCTAAACAAACACAAGATTCCATAGAAGCTGCACTTATTGTTGTGTAGATAACCATTTTATAACTGCAGCACTGAGGTAATTAGTATTTACTTTATCCTCCATGTATGCTAGTAAGTCATTGTCCTCATAACAAGTCCATGATTAATATGTGTGTCTATGAATCTTAGAATGTTAATTTGCTAAATGACAGTACTCCGGCTTTTCTCAAAATTGATGTGAATTGAAGTTGATACAAATTATCCCATACCAATTACAATTTATAAAACCATTAAGCTTTGCAAATGGGAAGATAAATCATATTCAGTATCACTGATACTTTGTCTTTTGCTTAATGTGTACAGGAAACATTATTTCTGATTGCATTAAAAAATAAGCAATCAAGGTCAAATAAGTTTGGTATCCTGGGTATATTCCACCAGACCATTTCACTCCAACATGCATTTTTAATAAACATAATATGCTCTCCAACCAACACCATCCCTTCATTTAAATGTTCCAAAAAAACATCAAATTATTAATTAAAACCATGGGACTGAATCATATTTATATAAAATATAATTAGCAATTCACAACATTTTCCCAGGTACCCAGATAACACCAGTTGCCTTCAAGGTCTATCATATAATCCTGGTAATCTCATGGGATGAGCAATGTAACCAACAACCACACTGGACAGGTCCCAAAGATGCTTTTTCAAGAAGCAACTGGACTTTCTTGTTTTTCTTTGAAGATGTATCGCTTCTCATCCAAGAAGCTTCTTCAGAAGAGCTTCTTCAGGGAGCTGAACAAACTTCTTGGATGGGAAGAAAACTTCTTCAAAAGAAAACAAGAAAGTCCAGTTGCCTCTTGAAAAAACATCTGGATGGCTGAAAATCTCCATTAACATACTAGACATGCTATATAGCTGTGGTCAATGTTGATCCTACCATTATATTCTCTATTATTTTAATGGAGATTTAATGCCACCAAAAATAATGTTGGCTTACACATGGTGATATGGAACAAAAGGATTGTAGGAAATATTGCAGCCATTTTATATTAACAGTTGAGTGTTCTCCAGTGCATCAATGCTTTCTCTAAAGGAAAGGATACAAGGAACGAAACAGATGACTTTCCTCTTGATAATGATCTGTTCAGAGGCAAAAAAGGAACAGCAACCCAAGAATGCAAGGGCTTAAGGAGTTCGGATTAGATAATGCAAACAAACTATCTGTGGAAGGAAGGAAGTGTGGCAGGGTGGATATGATGATTGGCAGGATCAGCAGCAAGGAAATATGCAACAAGCAAAGCACTACAAAACAGTTTTCGGAAGGAAGCAATCCAAAGTATACACATCTGTAAGCAAAAGAGAAAAAGAACAATGTTAACTTTCTATAACATTTTGGGATTCATACCATTAAGTTCATTAGTAGAGCATTGTTTGACGCAACTATATCTCTGTGACATTGTTTTAATAATTCATAGAGCTGCATTATTGCTGCTTATTGTGCTAATACTACTATGGTTCATAGTACAATGTAAAAGATTTTATTTCTTATTGAATTTCTCAAGGATTGGGTGGAAAATAACTTTGTCATCCAATTACTTTTATATCCTTTGTTTTCTACCTACTTTATTTCTTTCCTACTTTATTTCTATTTGCATTCAAAAATATAAGCCCAGCTTAATGTTGCCTTGGGGTTTTTCCACATAGCAGCTTTCTAGTACTTAATTCCAATGCTGAAATTAATAATACAATAATACAATACAATAGCAGAGTTGGAAGGTCTTCTAATCCAACCCCCTGCCTAGGCAGGAAACCCTATACCATTTCAGACAAATGGCTATCCAACATCTTCTTAAGGACTTCCAGTGTTGGGGCATTCACAACTTCTGGAGGCAAGCTGTTCCACTGATTAATTGTTCTAACTGTCAGGAAGTTTCTCCTCAGTTCTAAGTTGCTTCTCTCCTTGATTAGTTTCCACCCATTGCTTCTTGTTCTACCCTCAGATGCCTTGGAAAACAGTATGACTCCCTCTTCTTTGTGGCAACCCCTGAGATATTGGAACACTGCTATCATGTCTCTCCTAGTCCTTCTTTCTATTAAACTAGACATTGCAACCATTCTTCATATGTTTTAGTATCCAGTCCCCTAATCATTTTTGTTGCTCTTCTCTGCACTCTTTCTATAGTCTCCACATATTTTCTACATCGTGGCAACCAAAACTGAATGCAGTATTCCAAGGGTGGCCTTACCAAGGCATTATAAAGTGGTATTAACACTTCACATGATTTTGATTCTATCCCTCGGTTTATGCAGCCTAGAACTGTGTTGGCTTTTTTGGCAGCTGCTGCACACTTCTGGCTCATATTTAAATGGTTGTCCACTAGAACTCCAAGATCCATTTCACAGTTACTACTATTGAGGAAGGTACCACCTATACTGTACCTGTGCATTCCGTTTTTGTTGCCTAAATGTAGAACCTTACTCTTTTCACCATTGAATTTCATTTTATTTGATAGTGCTCAATGTTCAAGTTTGTCAAGATCCTTCTATATCTTAAACCTACCTTCTGGAGTGTTGGCTATTCCTGCCAGCTTGGTGTTATCTGTGAATTTGATGAGTTCTCCATTTATTCCCTCATCCAAATCATTGATGAAGATGTTGAAGAGTACTGGGCCTAAAACAGAGCCTTGGGGTACTCCACTGTATACTTCCCTCCATGTAGATGCAATTCCATTGGGGACTACAAGTTGAGTGTGGTTGGTCAGCCAGTTACAAATCCATCTGGTGGTGATGCTGTCTAACCCACATTCTTCTACTTTATCTAGTAGTAGGTTATGATCTACCTTATCAAATGACTGAAGAAACTGGTTGGAAATGAAACAGGTTTAAGAGACTACTGTTCAGTTTTCAATCTACTCTTCCATTTTGGCAACAATGCTGCTTCTATGTCATTACTGCATGGTAATTACCACGTGCCTTCACTAGATTCTCCCTACATCAAAAATGCCACAGATGGAGGCAGGTCTTGCTGTTGCAATGACATGACATGCAATCTTGGGGCTCCATGATTGCTGTTGATATCTCTGTTGCTTGATGTTCCATTTTGGATCTAAACCATTCTGAAGGAATGATGATAGAGAAGAGCAGGTCCTGCTGATCTCAGGGACATCGCAAAGTTCCTGATCGATCCAGGATAAAGCTCTTTTTGCCAGCTACAAGAGAAGCAGTCAAAATGGCTGCAGAAGTTTGGGACAGTCCCCTGAAACAGATGCAGAACAGGAGAGATAGTGTGTTGAAATGGTGAGAAAAATCCTTATTATTAGAGAAGAGAAAACCCAAAAGACTTAGTTAAAATAAAATTGAATACAGAAGGAAGTAAGCAGTGAATTAACACTGGTTTAAAACTATTGTGTTATCTTTTTCACTTTAATTTTGTTTGTTTTCTATGGATGGACTTTTTACAAATGCCTCTTACTTTTAAACTGGACTAGTATTTTTTTTTCCTTCTTCCTCTATACTTCTATACTATACCATGTTTTGAATTTGTGGATTAAAAGTTTCTTTACTTGCAAGGCTCGGCCAGATCGTAATCTTTAAGCATTTTTTTCTTCTGTTCCGGAGTTTGAAAGAGAGGCAAAAACAGAGGAAAAGGATGTAACACTACAATCTAGAGGCTAGATGCTTGGCAACATCTGATAATACAAAGCTATTGGCTTTGTTTACTGAAAGGGTCAGCGGCTATACAGGTCTTTCTTTGAAGGAAAGAGAAAGCTTTGACCTGAAAAACTTTACTGAATTTGTTTGAAACCGAGCAAAAGCCTTGGATGTTTTAGTGGCAGTGTCTATAACCTGGAAAAATGGCCCAATGTGAAGAAGAAAATGGACTAACATTGCAAAGAATTATGTTAGAAATTCAAAATGTCTTAACAATCACAGAGAGAATTGAAAAGAGACTTGAAATTATATATCAAAATACAGAAAGTATGGATGGAAGAGTCGATAATATGTATAAAACAACGATGAAATTTGAGGACAGAGTTCAAAAAAACCACAGAGACATATGAAAGTGATAAGAAAATTGTTGACACTGACAGTAAATCGAGAGTGGAGGAAAATGATAAGTGTGAAATATGGAAAGGAGAGATCGATGAACTGGAACCCTATCTCAGATGTCAAAATATAGATGAAGAAAGGGGAAAAAATTTGGCAGAAACAATGAGAGTAATTTCGGCAGAAGTATCAGCGATAACAAAAGTCAAGCTGATGAAAGGAACAGACAGAGGGTTTCGAATCTTTATAAGATATGCAATGAAGAACAAGTTGTCAAGAGAAGTCCACATAAGACTTATCAAGGAAACACTTAGAATACAGATTCTACAAATGACAAGAGATATTGGATTGCACTATTTCTGGAAGGATACAGATAATGAAATGAAATATCACAATAAAATTTAGTTAAATGTATTTAAATTTTGAGTACTATGTATAAGACAAAGTAATAATAGCTATAGCCAAATAATGATTAATAATGATAATAAAGCATTTATATATACTAGATTGATAATATGAAATTTTATACAAACTGTAAGTGAGGATGATGGAGATGATGTTGTAAGACCTTTTTATAAAAGATAAATAATTCTATATAGAATAGAATATAAAGATGTCATATCATTGGATGATTTCAGGATGAGGTAATGAAATGCCATAATATAAATTTACTTCAAATTTAACATGTTTCATATAAAAAGGATGTAATAATAGCTATGCTTAATGGATGTTTAACAATTATAACAATTTGTATACTAATAATGGAAAAACATGGAATTGAAAATTATTAGAGAAGGTTATCAATGCTAAAATAATAGAATGATTTAGAATAGGATATAAAAAATTCTTTATTATTGGATATATTGAAGATGATCTAATGAACCATTATAATATAAATGGATACATATTTAGAATACCTTGTTTAAAATGGAGAAACAATAGGGATAAGCAAACAAATGAAGTATAATAATAATGTATGCAAATATATTTGATTGACAATATGTGAATTCTGATAAAGCTTAAGTGATGACTATGGAAAGGATGGAGAAAGACCTTGTAACCAATCGATACACTGTATGCAGTTGAAGAGGTTTTTATGTTATGTTTTGTGTGTTTATGTTTGTTTGAAAATAAAAAAAATATTTTTAAAAAATCCCACAGATATAGCATTTTTCCTGTCACTTTCACCAGTGGTGGAAACTTGTAGAATTCTTGTCAATTTCATCTAGATTTAGGATCAACACTCTTTATACTTTATATAAATGACCTTTGCGATCATATTACAACCAACTGCATTCTCTTCACTGAAGATGTAAAACTATTTAACACCACCAACAATGCTGCTATCCTTCAAAAAGACCTTCACTATGTGTCAGAATAGTCAAACAATTGGAAACCTCAAATCTCAACCAATAAATGCTCTGTCTTACACATTGGCAAAAAAAAATCAGAACACAAAATACAAGCTGGATGGACACGACCTTGTAGACGACTCTCACTCTGTCAAGGACCTTGGTGTACTCATATCTAATGATCCAAGTGCCAGAGCCTACTGCAATAACATTGCCAAAAAGGCATTAATAGTTGTTAACTTAATCTTCCGTAGCTTCTTCTCTGGTAATATTGTACTACTAACCAGAGCATACAAAACATTTGCTAGACCAATTCTCAAATACAGCTCATCTGTCTGAAACCCTCACTGCATATTGGATATTAATATAATCGAGCGAGTCCAGAGATATTTCACAAGAAAAGTCCTCCACTCTTCTGCTTGCAACAGAATACCTTATGCCACCAGACTTGAAATTTTGGGCTTAGACAACTATGCTGCCTTTGGTCTGACTTAAGCGTAGTACATAAAATTATCCGTTACAATGTCCTACATTTCAGCACAATGATACACGAGCATACAATAGATAGAAACTTAAGGTAAATGGCTCCAAACTCGATTGCAGAAAATACAACTTCAGCAAGAGAGTGGTCAATGCCTGGAATGCACTACTTGACTCTGTGGTTTCCTTCCCAAACCCCTAAAACTTAAACCTTACTGTTGACCTCACCCCATTCCTAAGAGGTCTGTAATCTAGTAAAAGAAAGCTGATCTCTGATCTTTCACTGATCCACCAATGGAAGGCTGGAAAAGGAGAGAGGTAAAGTGTTTCACAAGTCTTCTGACCATTTATAATTGTCCTAACTATTGACATACTATTAGCATGAGCAAGCAGGAACCTGCGGGGGATGCTTAGAAAGCACCATAGGTGGGTTGTCCTAGGTATGTAGAAATATTAATGAGCATTAACAATAATTTTCCCCTGTTCACCATAGAAAAGTCTATAGAAAAAGATAAACACTTCACCTGCCTCGGAAGTGAATTGCCTCTGGAGAGCAGAGTCCAGTGACTGCATATCACAGAGCACTATTCGTGAAGATAAACAACTCTACTCTTCACACATAGCAAGAAAAGATAAGTGGACATTGCCTTCATAGTGGGGAGAATTGACTAAGAACTAGGTTGTGCACTCTATTTTCAGAAACAATAAGCCATGTTTACAACATGCTAAAGAGGTTGTGAAATTGAATCTATGGTCTAGGTGTTGTTGTTTAAGGCAGCCAACATCTATAATTTATTTCTGAGGTTTTTCTTCATAAATATTTGCATCTGTTTATTTGTTTGCATGTGTGTGTGAGACAGAGACTTCAGATATTATAGACCGATTAAACTTAGTTATCTAAGAAGAGTTCATCTCTAGAAAAAATGACTTGATGTTTGGCAGGACTTTGACACAAATGTATGCTCCTAGAATCACATAAGTCTGTACAGGTTCTAGGTTCAAAAGTAATACAATTTGTCATTTGAAGCTAAATGGGGAAAAAATAATAGCATTGTTATCTAAACTCACATTTTGTATTCAGTTTATTCACATTTACCTATACTTTCAAAAATCACTACTTGAAAAGAAATATGGCAAAAAAAACATGAAGCAGTTTTATTTGATAAACTACTGCTGTTTATTGTGGTGGTTTAAACATCTCATTGATATTCTAATGTGCTACTTTTAATCGAGACATCAGATAATGCAACTTGCTAAATGACTTGATGCTTATATGTTCAATGGATTGCTTTTATGAAGTATTTTTTTTACGTTTAATACTTTTAAACATAATACTATGAAACATTGCAAACTATTTTGAGATTATTTGTAATAAGAAGTGATCAATCACTATTTTATTTAAATTAAAATTACAAAATTATGTCATCAATCAGTTATTTCTACCGGTAATATTTTAAAAATCAAAATCTTACATTAAATGCAATCCACATACAAGACTAACTTGGCGATTGTTATTCCTCCAAGTACCTGGAAATTCCACTCCATGCATGCATTCTATGTATTTTGAAGAACATTCTCAACTAAAATGTATAACTTAGAATACAACAAACTAAATATTGTAGTAACCAAACTGAAGGCAATGGGATTTTTTTTTCTGGTAGCGAAATCCCTTGCATCATATTTCACTGAAAGTAACACCTATGTAGTTCTCTTTTAATATATTGATGCCTGCTTTAAAATGGAATGTCAAATTCAACAAACAAACAAACAAACAAACACACACACACACACACACACACACACACACACTGATACAGTTGATTTCTATAAACCGGGGAGAGTGATTAAATGCCACACAAGTTATTGCAGGTGGTAAGATAAAGTATTTAAACTGAATTTTCCATGAGACACAGAATGTTTCAGCCAATGCCATAAAAACACTTCTCCATCCCTATCCCAGTTTTTAGCAATACATATGGAAGAATCAATATGTCTGTGATAAAAGAATTGTGTAAAAATAGTTCAATTTGATATATTTTTGAAGTGCATTTACTTGTCTGGAATATTATTACCCTGCATTTCTGATTAGCATAATCAGCATGAAACATTCAATAGGTGTGCTTGTGTTTAAAAAACTTGTATCATGCCTAAATCGAAAATTCTGGGAAGTATATAGCTATCAGTATCACTTGAGATGACAACTGTATGAATCTCCATACTTAAATGTATACAATAAAAGCTTGAAATAGATGAGAAAATCATTCAGAAAGGAAATGGAGGTGGAGAAACATCTAGGAGAATCAGGAAAAATAGAATCTTTTCCTGTTGTCAATTCTGCCCTGCTAGCCTGGCATTATTAGGACAATAAACATGTTAGAGACATCTAATGACTAATGTTATGGGTGGAAGAATGGGATTGCCCTATAAGAGCAATTTCATTTATCAGCATCCAGCTGATGAACCAGAGATAAAATCAGTTGGTTGAACACATTCCTAAACATCTTTGCAAGGGGATAGCACAAAGCCACACTAATAAAATAATGAAACTATTCTTATAAGTATCTTTGTGGCATCAGAAAGCATTTCTATGAATATTCTAAATTGGAAAACAAAGAATTAGGTACAAAAAAGAAATGCAAAGGTTCAGATAGAATGTTATGCTTAATCATAACATTTTCCTACCAGAGTAATGGTATTAATTGCTCAAAAATGATACGCGGAGTTTATATTTTGTCTGCTTGACAGTCCTGATTTGCTGCTGGCATCTTCCTATTCAAAATCACAGCTCAAAGAAATTAAAGTTTTCAACTTTTCTTGAAACTCAGTGTGATTGTCTTTGAAAATTTCACATTTACTTAAAAACATTAAAAAGCTTTAGAGAAAGCTCTTTGTGTTTAAATGGATATTAAGGAAATGGTTTCATCAACAGTGAAATGCTTCTTGCTAAAGGCAAAA
This sequence comes from Natrix helvetica, assembly GCF_964273705.1. Taxonomy (NCBI): domain Eukaryota; kingdom Metazoa; phylum Chordata; class Lepidosauria; order Squamata; family Natricidae; genus Natrix; species Natrix helvetica. The sequence continues at coordinate 38,714,273 of NC_138550.1, read as the reverse complement.
AAAAAATATTTAAACATCATTTAATCAGATAATGGAATAAGCAATTAAACACCTCTTTCGACCCAGCAGTATCCATTAGTAGCTAATTCTGGTCGACTGATTTTAGAAAATTCCATTTCAGTGAATGGACCTGGGTTCAAAAATGCTCATAATTCTCATCCTACCTTTCCTAACATCCTCATTACTTAAAGTACTAAATGTTGGTAATCTCATTCTAGGAAAGTACCATTTTCTTCCACTGCCCTTACTAGCTAACATATATAAAATAACATATTGAAAAATTCATTGCATTAATTAGAATACTTAATGGAAATTAATATCTTCTGACTCCTGCTATCTGATAAAGACACTGGATCAATGTATAAACTGACACATAAATGAGTGTTCTATCATAAAAAGAACAGCAGGCAATAAGAGAATATTATGTTCACAAGACAGGGGAGATTAGAAGCGATTTATACCAGTAAGTAAAAGACGCAATGGAATAACTCATTTTTAAAAGGATTCACACAGGGAGAAGAAATCATATTACTACTCTGTGAGCTCAATAATAATACATCAAAAGGTGTCATGCAGTGGTTAATAACACAGACAGATGTGTTAGAATTCATTAAAAGCTCAAGATATGACGTCCTTGCAGGATTGGGTAAATAGTAAAATTTATCACGGTATGAAAGTTAAAACGTAGGCTCTGGAAACACATAACTGACAAAGTGACTGGTGAAAATAGGTATGGCCAAAGAACAAAAGTATGCTGCCTGGGATCCAGCCCTTTCCAGTGTACGGATGAAGCAACATGCATATATGTGGAGACGTGGAGGTATGGAGAAATTATGTATAAAATTGACATACGTGATCAGTGAGTCATGTTGCTTATTGCTCATACATTGCATTACATTCATTAACTCCTACCAAACAAGAAGTATAATAAAAATATTCATAATACACTATAAAATTAATCCACAGGGTCCATATCATTCTATTATCTGAAAAACACTCCTTCACAAAACTTTTTTCAATTCATTTCTTAATCCAGGATTTTAAAAGCATGTCAGGTTAAGCTCAACCAACAAGTAAAAAAAGGGCAAACTACACTTTTGTATCCTTTTCAAAAGCAATATACGTATATGCTGTTAATCGCTGCTTAAAAGATCCCAAATAATCTGGCATTTACATAATTTAAAGGCAGTTGTAAATAATGCATGAACTTAGAAAATATATAAATGGAAAGCCTGATATGTATTCGTCTTGTCATTCAGAAAAGAAAATGCACTATCTGTGAAATAAAATTTTAGTAAAGGCTTATTACTAGCTGGTCATAAGGGAAACCTCAGGAATGTTGAAAGAGTAGTCCTGGTTCAGATAGATGCCTAAGTAATCCAGAAGTCTCTTCCAACTATGATTAAACACTAATGGCCAATCCTGAAGCAAGTTGCAGGAGAACTGGGTATAAATGTGTGTGTGAGAGAGAGAGAGACAGAGAGAGAGGCAGAGAGAGAGGCAGAGACAGAGACACATAGAGACACAGAGAGACACAGAGACACAGAGACACACAGAGAGAACACAGTATGATAAATAATTCAGCTTTTATCCATCCTTAAAATTGTTGGCAAACCAAAGTCCCTGAAAAAAGCATAAAGAACAGGCTATCTGATTTGGGCTGCAATCGGAATAAAATAAAGAAAGCAAATTTTTGCAATTTTTTTTTGTTCCTCTACAAATTGAAGTCTGCATAAGATTCTGCAGAGACATTTTTTTCCATGCTGTATCATTTAATCAGCTGATTTCAGAATGTCTGATAAATTCTAATCAAAACATGGACGGACATTTGATATTTTGTCCTTTCCAAGATTTCTTTTAGTTAAAAATAAAATGAGACTCATTCTTGGATCTCTTTCAAATTCAAAGATGCAGCAAATGAAGGATTTGCGTTGTTCTACAATGTTTCTAGTCAAAACAATGTGGATCAATAAGTAGGAAAAACAACTATCAGGGGAAAGTTATATCTTAGATACCGTATTTATTCGAGTATAATGCGCAAAATTTTGTACCAAAAAAAGGAATCAAAGTGTGGGTGCGCGTTATAAACAAGGGCTGGGGTGGGGTGGCAGTGGCGGAAATTGTAAATTTCCAGACTGCAGCCTCGATCCCAGCCTCAGGCGGCGCCGCGCCGTGCTCAATAGTCGCAACAGCTGCCTGCCGCTTTCCCCTTCTTTGTCTCCCAGCTATTGCCGCCACTGCTGCCGCCGTTCACAGGACCCGCGAAGAGGATGAGAGGCGGGTCCTGTGAACGGCGGCAGCAGCGGCGGCAATAGTCGCAACTCGGCGGCAGGCCGCCCCGGCTGGGAGACAAAGGAGGGGAAAGGCGGCAGGCAGCTGAGTTGCGACTATTGCCACCGCTGCTGCCGCCGTTCACAGGACCCGCCTCTCACCCTCTTCCTCCAGTCGGCAGGAGGAAGAGGGTGAGAGGTGGGTCCTGTGAACGGGTCCTATTTCCCTTAAATGTGAACCAATTGGGGCAATTGCAACAGAATTTCTACTTATAGCATAAATGCACGCAGATATTTTACTGGGAGTAGCAGGTACAGTGATTCTTAGAACTTATTCGAATTTATGGTAAAAGATAATTTTCCCCCATTTTACTGATGTCATATTTTCTCTTCTCCATGTGCCTCTGCTTCACTACATTGTCAGTGGGATTTTTTCCTTAATAACCTATTTCCTTAATAACCCATCTTCCTTCTAAGCTTTAAAAAGCTAGACATTTTCCAAATTTCTATTCTATACATGTATTCAATCAAAAATGGTGTGAAACAAAATTTTATACCGATTTTTAATCGAAAATTAGGGGGTGCGCGTTATACTCGAATAATTTTTTTCCTTAATAACCTATTTCCTTAATAACCCATCTTCCTTCTAAGCTTTAAAAAGCTAGACATTTTCCAAATTTCTATTCTATACATGTATTCAATCAAAAATGGTGTGAAACAAAATTTTATCCCGATTTTTAATCGAAAATTAGGGGGTGCGCGTTATACACGTGTGCGCGTTATACTCGAATAAATACGATACGTTTATTTGGCTTTCTGCTGAAATGTTATGACAGTTTAATAGTTGGTGTCAATATTTCTAAATTTCTTTAACTTCATCTCTTTGAAGAGAGAAAAGCAAGAGACAATTGTTCCCAGAATGCTTCTAGTGGTAGCCTGTAATTAGCAAATTAAAGTTTCAGGACTCTGATGTTTAAATCTCCCCACCTAAAATCTGGAAAGAATGTTTTTGCTTGTGATAAATGGGCTTCGATTCAATTAAAGTAGGGACACTAGATGCCTAAGAGATTCAGGTCTTAGATAATTATTTGCTGGTCTATGTCCATTGTAAAGATTTAATTAGATTAGGAGATGAAGTGCAAAACGCAAGCTACTTCAGCTATTTGGTGATTTTTGAAATGAGTCAGTATCAACTATAATATGTTGAAACAGTTTTACAGAGGAATTTGTACTTCTAAAACTGTCTGGATTTATACAGCAATCATATAGGACAGGTAGACATTCCAATGAAAAGAATAGAATGGAATAACAGAGTTGGAAGGGACCTTTGAGATATTCCAAACCCCTGCTTAAGCAAGAAAACCTACACCACTTCAGACAAATGGTTATCCAATCTCTTCTTTAAAAACTTCCAGTGTTGGGAGATCACTTCTGGTCCCCGAGGGTGACGGATGTTCGCATCCGCTGTTCATCTTCTCAGTGGGCTCCCCTTAAGCTTAGGGGGAGCACAGGGAGCCTTGGAGGGGCCCCCTGCCGTAGGGCAGCTTGTTGGGACCCCCTGAATCGGCGACAGCCGTAGGGGGCTCGCCAGCTTTGCCCTAGGAGCTGGGGAGCGTGGGGGGTGCGCAACAGCACGCCTTCGCCGAGCAGAGCCTGGAAGGAAATAACTAATCAGATGTTACAGCTGAAATGCGGTGAGGTGGGTAGCTTCCCTCAATCTCCTTTTAAATCTATCTAATTGATGAGCAGCAGCCTTTCTAAATTGTGGATTCAATCCTTTGAAGTGTTAAGATTGGAGGGGGGGATTTTCTACCCCCCCTCGGAAAAGCGGCAATTGGTAAATCCCTCTCTCTCAGAAGAGAGAGAGAGAGTTAAAAGTTACTTTCTCTTCCTTTAAGCAATGGGAGGATGACTTCTTGCTACAATTGCAAAGGAGGATCGCTAAGTTGATTCTTTTAAACTACTTTATGGAAACTTTGGACGTTGCTTTCTGATCTCCTGTGAAGGCGGAGCCAAGATAGCCAACTTCCTCCTTCTTCTTGCACTTATGAATGAATTTCCCTTTTGAAAGAATTTCTGGCTTTGTACTATATCACATCCTAGAGATCTCCAGGAGCCTCTCTTCGCACGTATCTCCCTTGGATTTGGAATATTGATTTATACCACCTGGCTTGGAGCTGTATAGAGATCTACGCTCTCCTCTGGACTTGCTTATCTTGTGACTTCTCCCAGTTGTGTCTTTCCAGAGACGCCATTTCTTTGTACAGACTTATAGCTATCTCTGAACCTAATATGGGTCCTAAAAAATTACTGCCTGGTAAGCCGTCTTCGGCCCCAACATCATCTACGTCCAGCCCGATTACCCAAAAGACACCATTGGCTTCATTTTTACAACCTAAAGTGACTGAAGAAAGCTCAAAGGAACTATCAGTTGAGCAAATGTTTCAAACTCTCTTAAAGGGACAGGACAAATTGAAAAAACAACTGGCAGATTTAAATGATCAGCTCAGAGAAACGCAACAACAAACAATACAAAATAAACAGAGAATAGGGGTGCTGGAGGAGGGCGCGACTGGGTTGAGGGAAGAGATTAAAGCAAGCCAGAAGGGGAATGTAGAATTTGAAAACTGTATGATAAAGGTGGAATTTGAGAGAATGTCTTTTTTTCTTAGATTCCAAAACTTGCCAGAAACAGAAAATGAAGATATCAAAGAGATTATGACCACAATTTTAGCAGAATATATTAAAAGAGACAAACAACAGCTATGGTGGGATATTGATTTGATCTATAGGATTAACTCAGCATACGCTAGAACACACAACGTGCCAAGGGAAGTACATGTTAAATTTCTTAGAAAGACCACAAGAGACGAGGTCTTAGGAGCTCAAAGGGTGGGACCACTAAAATATAAAGACAAAGAAATAACCATTCTTGAGCAGATTCCAAAGAAAGTAAGAGATAAGAGGAACAAATACTCCTCATTAGCAAAGAAATTATATAACAATGGAATCTGGTTTAAATGGTTGTTGCCAGAAGGAATGCTAATTTTCTGGGAGGGCAGTAGAATTAGAATTAACACAGTTGCAGAGGCGGAGGCCTTTATTAAAAAAAATAGTGCCCTCCTAGATCAAACAGGGGACAGTACACAAGATGTGAAGGAGGGAGGGGCCGCGGCTCTGCCAGCAGACAGGGGGGAGGATGCAACACTTAGAAGATTATCACAAAAATGAGTTGAAACATTTTTGCAATTGTTGTTATAATGTAACTCTTGGAAGTGATATAAAAGATGATTGACTATATTGATGATTGAATGTAAAAACAAAAAGCTGCCAATGTTTATTCAAATTTTGATGTTTTTTCTTTTCTTTTTTGTTAAAGTTGTGAGATTCGGGGGGATTTCTACCTCCCGCATGATGTAGCTGTCAAAAATTTTCTACACCTATTTACCTTTTCCCCTAAAACATTTGTAAAAAACCAATAAAATTTTACAACAAAAAAAAACTTCCACTGTTGGAGCATTTACAACTTCTGGAGGCAAGCTGTTCCACTGATTAATTGTTCTACCTGTCAGGAAAGTTCTCCTTAGTTCTAGGTTGCTTCTCTCCTTGATTAGTTTCCACCCATTGCTTCTTGTCCTCAGGTGCATTAGAAAATAGATTCTGTCTTCTTTGTGGCAGCCCCTGAGATATTGGAACACTGCTATCGTGTCACCCTTAGTCCTTCTTTCAATGGATATGTAATATGGCAGAAAGAACAATTGCCACAAGGTGCCTTCCATAGAAGATCTGTATATTGTGCAGATTAGAAGGAAGGCTGAGATGTGTGCAGACCCCTCCCATCCTGGACATAAACTGTTTCAACTTCTCTCCTCGAGATGGCATTACAGGACATAGTATCAGTGGTGGGTTGCTTGTGTTTGCGTGCAATGCTTCTGAGCATGTGCAGAAGTGTCCGGGCGGGTGGGCAGAGCCTCCTGGCATTGCCACTACTGGTTCGGCTGAACTGGGCCAAACCGGGAGCAACCCACCTATGCATTGTCGGGGACAGGTTTTTTTTACTTCATGCCATCACTCTGCTAATTCTCACAGTGCTGTCTAGTGTCTATATGTATTTACCCTTAGAATGGCCATAGTATTATTTATCATTAGTTTCCTTACTCCTGCCCCTCTTATTGGGTTGATCATCATCATTATCATCATTATTTTTTTGCTGTGCTTGTACACTGAAAACTTCTGCACTAGAGACAAATGTCTCATGTGTTTAATCACACTTGACCAAATAAAGCATTCAGTTCAATTCCATATTCAGTGTGAGAGAAAGTGAATAAGAGAGAATCAATTCTTTCCCAGTGGAATTTTGTCTATTTAACAAATTAAACCAAGTATATATAAAGTATATACATAAATATATGCTTGTGTTTGTGGAAAATGAATAATTTTTTAAAAAAGTATTTTTCAGAAAGAAGAATCAATAGAAAAGAAAGCAAAAAATTTTGACTAGTTTTGTAGATTCCTTAGGTAGATTCCTCAAATCAAGTTCTCAGGGGCTCAGTTTTAGGCATCTAAGGTTATTTCACTGTTTTATGAAAACTTTTTCATAATGAATCTCTTGATCATAAGGCGGTACTATGATACTTTAGCATTTGATTGAAAAGCATCCCTCCAGGGATCAGAAACCCCAGCCTCAGATAACATATTTGCTATGTTGATTTTCCACGTATGAAATTTTTAGCATTCCGTTTAAAAAAACAATTACTAATAGATTTGAAAATCAGAAGTGTTATTATTTAGGCACTAGATACTCTTTCTAGGCCTGGGTCTCTATATTTTCATATTATTTTTTAACTTTAATGCATTTTTACAATTATCATTATTGTTTTATATATGTATTGTTTTTATTTTATCATTGTATGTCACCCAGAGGCACTTCCTGTGAAATGGGCAGCCATGTTAATTTGATTAATAAAAAAAATCAACAATTTTTCAATTTTTGGTCCAGAATTTTGATAGCAATTCTATCACTGCCAGTTTAGCTTATAAAAGAAACAATATGAGATCTTGGAAATTTTCTCCCTGCAATAGTAAAGGACCTGTTGAAATTGGTTAGTCATTTTATTTCACTTATATTACTGCCCTATAAACTTTTTATCTCCAACTCACTATGCTCTCCATTATATTTCTCTTATGTGAGTTGTCAATGTACAATAGAACTTCTTTCTTCTTTCCACATTTTAAGATGCAGTTATTATTATCTACTATTAAGTCACCTCCTAAAACAAAAAAGAACCAATGGTAGACTGTCACAAAAAATTAAATGGTTGACCAGGGATTAATAACTGTGGCACCGAGTTAACTGTAGCACTGTCTTTGCACAGGAATGTCATGTTTATGGCCTTAAGTAAGTAGCATTGAACTGAAAGTCTCTGAAATTATGTGTGAAATGGTCCTGTGGGTACAATCAGTCAGCCACCCAGTTCCAAGCTACTGACATGTAATTAAAATAGTGTCATATAAATAGACAAGGAGAACTTGAACTTCTACTAAGTCTTCAGGGTATTGATGCTGGGACAATATATTAAAGTATTTTTTTTAATCACCATGCCATGCAGGATTTAGAAAGGAGATTATGAGTTTGGTTTGAAAGCATGGATGCCTCCTTTACTCTGTTGAGTTCCTAAATAAAAATGGCCATCTTCTCTGAAATGCTGACCAGGCAGCTAATCCCATGCTCTCTGATGCAGTGGTTTGCTTAAAAGATTTGGCAGGCATAACGAGCAGCGCTAAAGACTCCATACCAACAGATATTTTAGATATATACAGTGTTTGTGTGTGTGTGTGTGTGTGTGTGTGTATATGTGTGTGTATATGTATATATGTGTATATTTGTGTATGTATGTATGTATGTATGTATGTATGTATGTATGTATGTATGTATGTATTGTGTCACAACCCCTGGTAAGCCCAAATATGGAAGGGAACACACGGCTTCCCTTTTCTGTCTTTTGGCTCACTGCAGGAGACAATCCAGACAGAAAACCATATTTTTAACATTGCCTTTGTTACATTTGTGTTGTATTTGTGCTGATAAATAAATAAAGGGAGACTAGTATAGATCTATTTCAAGCTATTTAGTATATATAGATTAGATCTATTTCAAGCTATTTAGTATATTAATTCAAGCTATTTAGTATATTAATACATACATACATACATACATACATACATACATACATACATACATACATACATACAATACAGAAAACATGACCTTTCAATAAATATGTTAGTGCACCTCTTTTGTCATTATACTTGTTATTCTTTACTTATAATAGCAAAAATTAAGACGGTAGTAGCATCTTTTCTTATCAGATAAAGTCAACTGCACCTAATGAACGCATGGGATGTGGTGGCTCAGTGGTTAAGACGCTAAGCTTATCAATCAGAAAAGTTGGCAGTTCAAATCCCTAGTGCCATGTAATGGAGTGAGCTCCTGTTACTTGTCTCAGCTTCTGCTAACCTAGCAGTTCAAAAGCATGTAAAAATGCAAATAGAAAAATAGGGACCACTTTGGTGGGAAAGTAACAGTGTGTCATGCCTGCAAGCCATCTTTTGTTTTTGGACTGCAAGCCTGTCCCATTTTCCCACAGTAGAAAGTGGGTGATATTGGATGCTATCTGGAACCCTGACACAGTGTTCCATGCACCTTCAGCATTTAGTCATGCTGGCCACAAAACCACGGAGATGTCTTCAGACAGCGCTGCCTCTTCGGCTTTGAAAGAGACATGAGCACCACCCCCAAGAGTTGGGAATGACTAGCACATATGTGCGAGGGGAACCTTTACCTTTACCTTTAATGAAAGCATATGTCCTTTAATAAACTTTGCTAGTCAGAAAATGTTGCTCTAAGATTTCTGATTTTTATCCCCAGTCTAAACACAGGTCTCCTCTACAGTGGTACAGCAAAGGAATTACAGTACTAAAATGTATTATGCTAAAACTCCAATATGATATTAATAAGCAGTCCAATTAGTTCATATTAACACTGCATTTCTGCATTCCTCTCATCAGCAGTGTGCATTAACATGTTCTTTCAGTATTTAATATTACATTCTTGATGTGCATTTATGATAAAAGAATCACAGAGTGTTGGAGGAAATACTAGAGTGATTGCAGTTTGATTAGTTCAACTCTCTATTCAGTGTAGCATTTCCAATAGAAAGACATCAAGTTACTGTTAAATACTTCCAGTGAAGAAGAGTCAGTGACATCTGAGGCAATTTGCCCTATTGATGAACTATTAGGAAGTTGTTCCTGATCTTCAAGCATTGAGTTCCTTTAAACTTAAATCCATTATTGTTTGGCTTAATTTCTGGAACAATGCTAAGGTTTTATCCACATAGTCTTCTCCTTTCTTGACATGCAAAGAAATCATGCTAGCATAAAAACTTCAATTCCTGCAGTGTTCTTCTAAAATTCTTTTTATTTTTCCCCCTCAAGGGTGCTGGGTGTTGCCTTTGCAGTTGAGTGCTACGGGGAGGGGAGTTCTGCTTGTCCTGCTTTTTGCAGCATTTTGTCTAGCATTGTTTGTAGTATTTTGATCAAATATGTTGCTAGCCTAGTAGCACTGCCAAATGGCAAAGAAAAAAGAAGGAAGTAGGCTGTGTGGGAACTGGTGTCAGTGTATCCACTGCTGGAGAAGTTTGACAAGCATGCAGCAACAATGTAGGGCAGTTATTCTCTTTCTCTCTCCCTCTCTCTCTCCCACTCTCTCTTTCCCTCCCTCCCCCCTTCTCTGAATCTCTTTTGATTTGCACAAAAGGGAGTTTCAAATTCAAAAAAGATCTTCCAGAACATTGATATTCTACTATCATTTGAACAGTTCTCAAATGAGCCACTGAAGTCCAGAAGGTCATGAACTGTCTGAAGGCATGGAAACATAGAATGCTTACATAGGGTATCTTAATCTATTTTATGATATAAAGTTTCACCTTCCTGGTAGATCATCTTGATCCAGCATAGGCCTGCATCAGCTGCAGGCTCTGTGGTACATTCTCACTTATGAGAACATAATCTCATAAAATAGTAAACAGGCTAAGTTGGAGTCAGGCAAGGAGGCTGTATTGATGAATACTAAACAGGTTCACCCCATCTTATATTGTATATAAGAGCCCTTAAATACCATAAAATAGCCAAATGACTAATATGTAGGTAGCTAGCTATTCTCCCTCATCCACATTTTTAATTACAAACATTTGTTCTTTTTCATTCTTTTTTTATTTGAAATAATACCAACAATTTCCTTCAAGATTTTAGATAACTCTTGAGTGTAATTGCTGATTCTGAAGTTTTAAATTCATTATCATTATCATATAGCTTCATAACTATAGCAGCTGACTAATACACAATTTTGTTTCATAAGCTTTCCATATATCTTAAAGTTTAGATATAATATGGCCATTCAGCCTTTTTTTTTTTTTTTTTTTTTGGCCTTCACAATACCAGACCAAAGAGAAAGTGATAAATGAATGTGATGCCAAAATAGCCCATTGGTTCATTACTTTCACAATGATGAAAAGAATCCTAATATTTTCAGAGATACCATTTCCTGGAAGTTATTATTTGTCTTTCAGCAGTAGGTGAATGCTATGTCTTTTTGGGGTGTGGTATTTTATTTTTTGGAAGGGAATGTGTTTCTTTTCTTTTGTTTAACTATTGCATTCAGTTCTCAATGTCCCAAACCTCACCATACCTAATTTTGTCTATAATGCTTCTCTATCAGTGTAACTTGCATATTGTATGCTTTAAGTTGTGTATTAAAAATAAGTTATTTGTTTTATATGGTTTGTTTAATTTTTATAGATAATAATCTAATATGTGAATGTCGAGACTACAAATATTTTAAGTAAGTGGTTGAAATTTCTGTTGATTCTGATACAAAACAGTTTTACTTTGACTGTGTAACATTTCAGTTAAAACATTTGATTCAAATGAAATGCAATCAAATTTCCCAAAGGAAGCAGCTTTCTTAAATCAAAACACTGCAGCAATCTGAAGCATCCAAATTAATTGGATATTTCACATTCCCTTTGAAAATTCACATAGTTCTTTCACATATTCATAGACATGTTTTCTCACTGATTTGAAAGTTCAAAGTTAATCAAGCTGATTTTCCAAAGCGGAACACCAATTTGACATAGATGAACTTTGATCCGTACACCTGTAGTATTAGTTTAAAAGACATCAAGAGGTTTGATCCAGGACAGAAGAGAATACTGCGAGTGGAAGATCTTTGTATGATAAAGCAGGTGTAAACAATTCTCAAGTTATAGAAGACCATTATATCAGATGCCTCCCAAGGCCATGGAGGGACCAGTTAAGAATTAATCAACTCAAAAAAGTAGAATGAAAATGCTTAGCAGCCTGGACTTTTTTGCACTGCAATGGGAAAACAACATTTTGTCTATAATTTAATTCTTGTCTCCAAGAAACTTTCTAAATCTAGTTATGGTGTGCTTGAGAGTATTGTATCAGCTTCTGAATAAGAGGTTCACATCCAAAGACACAAGATTTATTGACAAGCCCTAGTATGATGCCTGACAGAGTCTTGAAGAGCTTGTAGAAAGTTACAGACTACAATAAACTTTCAGAAACAAACAAATATGATAATGTTAATATTAAAATATATATTTGACTTTTATAAATTTTCAAGAAAAAAGAGATACCAGTTTCATTCCAGCATTATGTATTTCAAATGCTTACTATATGAGCACTTCATCAACCTTCCTATAGTATCGTTCCAATTGGCATTGTTGCAATAAAACTGGCTTCATGGACTAATTCATATTTACAGAACAAATGTCTACAGTAAAGAATCCATATTCGCTTCCATAAATACTGCATAGAAATCAACTTCATTTCAATGACTGGTGCGGATGAGCTAACTAAATAAAACTTGAATGGAGATTCAAGAACTATTTGTCTGAGATGGTATAGAGCCGTGATGGCGAACCAGTACCATGTCTGCTGCAAGTGGCATGCAGAGCCATCTCTCTGGACATGCCAGCCATCAGGGTTCCGGCACATACATGCATGCCGGCCAACTGGTCTTTGCATGCGGGAGCGCTGGAAAACAGAAGAACAGCTTCCTGGTGCGCTTGCACGCACCAGGAAACTGAGCTTCTGGTTTCCAGCATGCACATGTGTGCCAACCAGCTGTTCTTTGTGCGCGCATGTGCATCAGGAACCAGAAGACCAGGTGACGAGTGCGCATATGCACGAAAGAAACAGGAAGCTCAGCTTCCCAGCATGCACATGCGTGTCAGGGAGCTACCCTTCCAATTTTTGGCTCTCCCACGCACACATGCACCCGCTCCTGTTTCGGTATTAGGTGCCAAAAAGGTTTACCAACACTGGTATAGAGTTTCCTGCTTGAGCAGGGAATTGGACTGAAAGACCTCCAAGGTCCCTTCCACTCTGTTATTCTGTATCTTCCGAGTTTGCGATAACCAAGACACAAATCTGTTCAGGCTGTGAGAAAATAAAAGAAAGGATGAGTTCTGTGTGAATTAAGATGTTTTGGGGTTGTCTTCAAATTTTGATGGTCCCGATTTCATTTTGTATTAAATACACTTGTGATTGTCATCCAATCTCATACCTAAATCTCCCATTTTAATTCTTTGCTCAGCCACTTGTAGCATACATATTTATGAATTATATCACTCATTCTGTGGTCTTTCAATGAACTTTATAGATTTTCATTTAGCTAGCTTTTCTCACTATAGATTGAAGCATCTAAATATAGTTCTAGTTATATGGTGAATTTATCTACAGGAAAAAATGAGAAAAACATTATAATATAGCCTAAGTGTACTGTTGTGGCCCAGGAGGAGCTGCTGCCGCTGCCACCAGACTCCAAGAGTGAGGGTCCCTATGAGTCGGCTCAGGAGGATGTGGAGGAGCCTGGACAGGATTCCGACTCTGAGCAGGGATCGGAGAGTCTGGTCGGCCAACAGGAGGTGCCTGAGGCATGGAGCAGCAGTGAGAGGCAGAGGAGGGGGGCTCCTGATGTCAAGCCTTGGAGCAGTGGGGAGGAGTCATGAGACAGTGAGTCAGAGATTAACAGGGAGTTCCTGGACGCTCGTTATCGCCACGCCCATAGACGCAAGGAGCGTGGGCGTAATTATCGGCGGTAAGGGCTCGCAGCTGTTGATCAGGAGACTCCTCTTCAGGCTATAAAAGGGTTGACTGTGGATACGCCCTTTGCATCAGTCAACAAAGGACTCCTGCAAGAAGTTTTGGTCTTGAAAGATAGCCAGCTGGATAGCTGCTTTCGTGTCTTGTCATTGTGAGCTTTGTCGTGGTGGTTTACTGCTACGGAACATTCTGTCTGTCTGTGAAATAAACCTTGTTCATTTGTATTGTTCCGGAGCGTGTTCTGTGTGGGCAAAGGAGGAAGGGGGGTCAGAACAGTGTACTATATTACATTTAATCAAAAAGTTATTTTAAGAAAAGTGTGGAGAACTTTAAAATGGAGCTTTGGAACAATTTCCACAATAAGATCCAACTGAAAATATTATGTGGGTCTGAAATTTCTTGTTTATGAAAATAAGCATGCATTGTATCTTTCCTAATAGTTCTTTATTGTCCATTCATAGAGAAAATCTGAAAATAATCAGTAATTTATGTAACAAAGTAATCAGGAAGAATTAGAACCAAAGCTTTAAAAAGCTTTATGTTTGCTTAGTCTTTATAGGAAAAATGAGGACTGTAATATCCCTACTACATGTTACTCTGTGTGCAGCTCAACATGTAGCTAAAACCACCTATCCTCCAATAAAAAAGACAGTGTCCGTTATTGGTTGAACATGGTATGGTGAAATTGAGGGAAGCAGGAATACATATAGTGAGAATCAAATATAAGATGGACAAAATCAAGTTACTGCTGAAGATATCAATTAATAAATGCAAGCAATTTGAATCTCACTAGTGATACTGTGTGTGGGATGTGAGTTTGTTCTTGGATGACCATGTGCTACAGATTAAAATGGCTGCTTCTGCCTTCTCCAAATGCTAAAGGAAATGGAGTCTGGTTTCCCAGCATGCACTTGGTTTGAGAGTGTGGGCTGATGGGTAAATGGGTGGAGTCAGTTCCAAACAATATACTTGGGGCCTGTTTGTCTCTCCAGCACTAGTTGGGGCTAGACAGCAACAACAGTATAAAGTTATATGTTGTCGCATGACAAGGACTGATTAGTGAAATTCAGCTTCACTAATAATTTAATAAATATCTTTTTCTATAACCAGCAGCAGAAGCATCCTGTCTGCGCATGTGCACAGGTGCACCATGCATTCATTTATTTATGTTTGTTGCTGTTGTTAGTTGTGAAGTGGTGTCCGACCATCACGACTCCATGGACAATGTTCCTCCAGGCCTTCCAGTCCTCTACCATCCATTTAAGCTCATGCATACTGCTTCAGTGACTCTATCCAGCCACCTCATTCTCTGTCGTCCCCTTCTTCTTCTGCCCACAATCTTTCCCAGAATTTGGCTCTTCTCCAGTGAGTCCTTCCTTCTCATTAGGTGGCCAAAGTGTTTGGGTTTCATCTTCAGGATCTGGCCTTATAAAGAGCAGTCAGGATTGATCTCCTCTAGACTGACCGGTTTGATCATCTTGCAGTCCAAGGGACTCTCAAGTGGCTTCTCCAGCATCATAGTTCAAAGGCCTCAATTCTTGGCCACTCAGCCTTTCTTATGGCCCAACTTTCACAGCCATACATTGCAATTGGAAAAACCATAGCCTTGACTATGTTTGTTGAGTAGGTCTAAAAATTAAATTGTGATAGTGATAGTGATAAAGTTTAGGATACAGCTGTTCCAAATCAGATCTGAATCCTGTCAAGTCTCATCTCCTATTTCCCATAATAGTCATTAAAGATTTACCTGTTATGAACCATGGTGGTGCAGTGGTTAGAATGCAGCGTATTTGTATCATGGCATTCTGGGATGCAATTAGATAGGACACTGACAATTCTTAGCATGAACAGCTCTGTTTACTAGAACTGCTCACTATAAAAACTAAATGCTGCTTATTACATGAACAGTAAAGTGTTGTATTAAATAGTGTACATGTTATTTTTTTCTATACAATTTATGTATCTTAACTTTTAACATATCTTAACTTTTAAAGCATCTGTTTTGGAACATTGTCATATCTGAATGTTATGTTAGTAGATCTTTATTCAGTTCTCCTGGTATCTGCTTATACTTGTAGCTGGTTTTAAACAATTTCCAGCTGGTCTTAAGCACTTTGTTGTTGACTTAAGCTTTATGCTTTGTAATTTAACAAGTAAAAAACACAATTCTTCATAATAAAAATTATCTGTATCCTGCTTGGGGCTGTTAACATCCAGAATCCCATATTGCTGGTAGTAGATACAGAAAAAAGGTCAAGACAAGAAATATAAACAATAGCTTTAATGATTGATAGATCAGTAATGAAGGATCATTTGTCAAACAGGAAATAAAATCAGTTTTATTTCTATAACTGACGCTACCGAATGTTGACTAATTACACTATTGTGGGATACTACTATTTTATATCATCTTTTCACAAATAAAGAAATATGTTTGGTAGCAGAAAGAATAAATAAGAGAAAAGACATGACTGACAAAATTGTTTTCCTTTGCAATTGAAATTTTAGGTACATCTTTGTGCCATTTGATGTGAGAAATATATTGCACCTCTCCATCTTCATGATGTAAGACACAATGGATAACAAATCATTCCATCCATTCCTGGGGCAATAGAATGACCAGCTAGAACAGTGTTACTTTCCTTATGTATACATCATATAAGGTTTTTATAAGAAGGAAACAGTTGGGAAAAAATTACAAAATATTGGCACTTGCAGATTGAAGGAAAACAATTATGGAAAAAGAAATCTGTTTTGATTGGAGCTCTCAGAATGATGCCTAAAGGAATTCATTAATATCTGGAAATGTTGACTTTATCAGACCACCCTAATTTTACAAAGAACCACTCTGCTTGGAACTCCCTGTATTAGTGGACACTACCTAATAATTCTTAGGTCTTTGGTTAAGACTTTAATATTATGTTTCCATCAGTTTTACACTGTGAATGTAAATGTATGTTACTTGCTCATAATAATAGTTGCTGTTAATCGTGAACTATTTTTTAAAACTTTGTTGTATGCTGTCCAAAGTCACCCCTCTTTGTGAGATGGGCAGCTACCTAAATTTGAGCAGTAATAAATAAAATAAAAAAATAACTCTTATTGTCATTGCTTTTATTTTTATGAATATGAATTTGACTCTTCCCTGCCCTCTTTTTGGTGGATGAGGGGTAAGTGAGTGTCAGAGTTTGAAGAGCAGAATGTCCTTTAGTAAAGTTTTCATACCCAATAAATGGATAGTTTGCTTATCCTGCTGCAGTGCTTTGTGAGGATATATTTCTTATTAGGTGGTTTTATTTGTGGTTTTTACTGCAATCCATAGTCACTTTATCACCATATTGCAGTATATATAGGAAAGTTTATCACTTATACTGCATAGTGCAAAGACATACAGATTTTGCATTTCATTAAGCTCTTGAATCCTTCTTGGTTGATTCCTAAATTTGTGAACCTGTTAAAAATGAAGAAATGCAGACATATTCTTCTATAATAGGTGAGTTTCATGTAGCATCAGCTTACCTGGGAACTGAATTTTTATTGAAAAAAACAATTATATGAAAAATATTATTCTATTCAATTTCAACCTTTATTGTCAGTGCACAACCTGTGTACAATGAGATTGGCTGAGCCGCCCTTAGTACACACACACCCAACATAAATACATATCACAGTGAAAAAAAGAAAATCCCATACCCAATAAATCATACTAACAACACACAATCCTCTATACATATATGTCTGTAATATTACATTATAATATATTGCACCAGTATGAACAAGTTGCACTGGCCCTGAAAGTCTCTCATACTACATACTTACGATGTTACATTGCATTCAGGAGTCTGACACCCATGGTAAAAGCTGTTCTTCACCCTGTTTATACGACTGGCTATGCTTCTATATCTCCTAACCGATGGTAAGAGAATAAAGAAGTGCTGACCAGGCTGTGATTCATCCCTTATTATAAATTGACTGACTTTATTAGTTAATTTATTTGATTTGGTTTCCCCCCCAAAAAAATAATTCATTAGATCACACTTTTCTTTAAAAAATACACCACATTTTTAGCCAGCCTATCTTCATTCACAAACTAATATGCACAAAATATGCAAATGCATATTTTGGTAACCTATCTAATATGAATTAGATTACTGAGATGCATCCAAGTACCTTTAAACATAATTTCATTACAAATACACATGTATTAACCAGGCCAATGTGTGGTAAGCATGCCATTGATGCAACACAGAAAACCTTAGGACTGGGATGTGATATGACAAATTTTCAGAAATCCATACAAATAAAAAATGAGGAAGACTTAAAGAGAAGAACAGAATAGCCAGTGTGCATCCTACTAAACTGAGGCAAGATGACTCAATGATTTATTTATTTATCTATTTTGTTTACTTAAATGTATAGCCTGGCCTTTTTTCATTAGAACAGGTGGAGTACAATATGCAAAATTTAATCCATGATCATGGCATGGCAGCAGAGAGCAATAGTGACAGATAGATGTGGAAACAGAGGATGCTATTTGGAACCCTGACAATTGGCTGTGCTGTGCTGTATGATTTTAGCATATATTAAAGAGAGGAATTAAGGGACATGGTGGCACAGTGGCTAAGACGTTGAGCTTGTCAATCAGAAAGGTCAGCAGTTCGGCGATTCGAATCCCTAGCACGCGTAATGGAGTGAGCTCCTGTTACTTGTCCCAGCTTCTACCAACCTAGGAATAAAAATGCAAGTAGAAAAAATAGGAACTACCTTTGGTGAGAAGGTAAGAAAGTTCTGTGCACCTTTGATATTTAGTCATGCTGGCCATATGACCATGGAGACAACGGGGATGAGCACCGCCCTCAAGAGTCGGGAATGACTAGCGCATATGTGTGAGGGGAACCTTTACCTTTAGAGAGAATAATACATTGGAAAGCAAATGGGAATTATTTAGAAATTGAGAAGTAATAGGATTTTAAAAAATTATTATTAATTTTTGTGCCTTTAATTAAATACTGACGCCCAGAGACTGCTTGGACTAATCCCTACAGTTTTCTCAGCAAAATTTTGCTTTTTTCCAATGCTAAGACAAGTAATTGACTCAATGTAACCCAGCTGGCTTCATGCCTAAGGCAGGACTAGAACTTACAGTCTTCTAGTTTCTAGCCTAGTTGCTTTAATTACTACATCAAACTGGCTCTCAGTGGGGAATTACTGCCACATATATATAATAAATTACAACCTGGGGTTTAGGTGGTTCTTTCTTTCAGACCCCTTGTTGTATTTGGGTTTTACAATATAAGAAAAGATATAGTTTCCTCTTGAGCATGCAAATAAGTAAAATACAACCGTAGGCTTCTGATTAAAAAGTTTAATATTTTGTTTACATCTTTCAAAGCAGTGGAATTATCTTTGTGCCTAACAGTTATAGCAATAAAAAGTTATTGTTGATGATATTACTGAATGTTTAATATTTTTAGAGTTTACATAATTGGTCTATAAAACAAGAATATTCATGCATTTGAATCAGGTTTTACTCTTGGTCACTAGTCCTTGCAGTTTTCTTGGAAGATTTTTTCAGAAGTGGTTTGCTATTCTTCCTTCATAGAGCTAAGAGAGAGAGTCTTGCCTGAAGTCACTCAGATAGTTTCATACCTAAGGCAATACTAGAACTCCTGGTCTCCCAATTTCTAGTCGTATGCCTTAACCATTACATTGAACATAATGTAATCGTATTGATGTCCTTTGAAAAAGAGGATTTGTTTGCTTTTTATCTTACACTGATCCTTGATCTTCAATAAGCAATGTGGTGATGGGACTTAAGTAAGAGCAAGTAAGAATAAATGAACAATACCTTTTTAAAATGGATATTGTTCTGGCTAGGGAGAACGCCGGCAGACAAACTGAGGCGAGCCAGGTTGCCAATCGCAGCACTTCACAACACGCGCGCCTCAGCTAACCGGCAACAGCTGAGTCCTGTTTGACAGTTCTTTATATATGCCGACTGTCAAACAGGTAACCAATCAGGCACAAAGACAGCACCCCTAGTCAACGGACCAGAGGGAAAACTATAGAACGTAGCACTCCTTCACACATAGAATGCGCGTGCGTAATTTTCCAAGTAGCCTGGGCAGCACCGGACTTACCCTGATCTTCTTAGCGTGCTTTTGGCATCCGTAGTAGGCAGTTGGCTCATTGGAGCTACTGGATTAACTGGAGACTGTGCCATCTTGTTTTCCGATGATGCCTTCAACACTTCGGAACTCGGCAATGGTGGAATGTCACTGGGAAGAGCAGGTAAGGCCATGGTTGGTTTTCCTATGGTAGCATCGAACCTCTCGGGAGAAGGAGAGTGAGATCGTAAATTCCATTCGCTAGTCTCAGCTGGGGTCATATGCAGGCTTAGCTGATGCAGTTGCTGTGCTGCCATGTTTGGGGTAACTTGCCTAGCCCTTAATTGATTAATATGGCGTTTCCAAACCCTTCCATCCTCTATTTCTACTATATAAGAGCACAGCCCTGTGATTTGTTTAACGATGCCAGGCAACCATAGGGGATGGCCAGTATAATTTCTGGCATAAACTGGTGCTTCCAAAGTGAACCCCCTATGTTGTCTATGAGAGTCCAGGGGGCTTTCAGGGGCATACTCAGGGTGGAGACGGTCCAAAGTGGTTCTTATTCATCTACCCATTAACAACTCAGCCGGGCTTTTGTTGGTTGTGGTGCATGGGGTGGCATGCTGCCACAATAAGTATTTGTCAATGTCCTCCTGCCAGTTTATGGGGCCAAACCTCCCTAAAGCCTCCTTGGTTATGTGGACTGCTCATTCTGCTAGGCCATTCGCTGCAGGGTTGAAAGGGGCTACAAAAGTGTGGCGGATTCCCAAATGGGCAAGGAAAGTGGCCAGTAGGGAGGCTGTAAATTGGGGCCCACTATCAGACACAATCAAGTCAGGAAACCCATGGGTAGAAAACAACTGCCTTAATACCCAGATAATAGCCAGAGCTGTGGCCGTAGGCATTAAACTTACTTCGACCCACTTTGAAAATGCATCAACAATTACAAGAAAAGTCTGGCCTTCAAAAGGGCCAGCTAGGTCCATATGTATCCGGGACCAAGGAGCCCTTGGCTGTTCCCAGTTTTGGATCGGGACCCGGGGAAACACCGGCCAGGACTCTTGGCAAGGGGGACAACCAGAAACCCAATGTGTGATGTCCTAGTCCATGCCAGGCCACCAGGCATAGCTTCGGCCCAGGGATTTTATCCTGACTATGCCTGGATGGCCCTCGTGCAAAGTAGTTAGAACAGAATCTTGAAGGGAGGCTGGAATGACCACCCTGCTGCCCCACAGGAGGCACCCTTGTTGCGATGAAAGTTCACTTTGATGGAGTGCAAATGGGTGTAATTTGGTACTGAGTGGACCTGCTGGCCATCCTCTCATCATCCATCCCAACACCTTAGACAGCAGTTTATCCCGGGCAGTGTGCTTAGCTACATCAGCCATGGTGATTGGCAGCTGCATGTCCTCGATTAGCAAAACTGTGGAGGCTGGCGCTGAGTCTTCAACTGCAATAGGCAACAGGCATCTGCTCAAGGCATCAGCGTAGCAAATATGTTTTCCTGGCTTGTAGTGTAATGTATAATTATATGCTGCCAAGAAAACAGTCCATCTGGTGAAACAGGGAGACAGAATTTGAGGAGTTTGCCTGTCCCCAGTAATGATGCCTAATAACAGTTTGTGGTGAGTCACTAAATGGAAGTGGTGGCCGTAAAGATAGGCATGAAAACGTTTCACTCCTGCCACTATAGCCAATGCTTCGTGATCGAGTTGGCTATAATTCCTTTCTGGCAAGGAGAGAGTGCAAGAGAAAAATGCAACTGGAACTTCTAGTCCTGACAGCAGTCTGCGCCTCAGGACTGCGCCAACCCCATAAGTGGAAGCATCACACACCAACACTAAAGGGAGAGACTCATCGTATTGCAGGAGCACGCTGTTAGAAGTGAGGAGATTTTTTTACAGTTTGAAAAGCCACGGCTTCCTGCTTCCCCCATGCCCATTTTGCTGATCAATCTAGTAAATGGTAGAGGGGCTCTACCAGCAATGCCTTATGCAGCAGGAAAATGTTATAAAAATTTAAGAGTCCTAGAAAAGCTTGTAGCTCAGCTTTAGTGGTCGGCTTCAGAGCTTGTTGTATAGATTGCACTTTGTCAGGGGTAGGATGGATTCCCTTCGCGTCTACTAAAAATCCCAGAAATTCGACCTGAGGCACCGCAACCTGGCATTTGGTTGTCTTTAACTTCAAGCCGACATCTCTGAACTGGTGAAATACAGTACGGAGGTGAGACAGTAGGTTGGCTAGGGACCGTGGCGATACCAGGACATTGTTAAAATAGGGGACAATATCTGGCATACCCTGCAATAACCTGTCCATGAAATTCTGGAATAGTCCAGGAGCTGCACAGACTCCAAACTGGAGTTGGTGGCACTTGAATGCGCCCCTATGCATGATAATAATCTGTGCTTCAGCAGTTGCATCATCTATAGGCAACTGTTAATATGCTGGGTCCAATTTAGCAAAAATGGTCCCCTGGCCCAGAGAATGCAGCAAGTCATATATTCTAAGTCTTAAACCATAATATGACAACATTTAGGAAGAGCTTCATTACACATAACATAAATAAAGGGAAAGGACAATAATAAGAAATGGAGACATTTGCTCAAGAAACACCATTTTGAAATCAGTAGCCTCAACCATACCTTCAAGGTTTAACTTGCCTAAATTCAGGTATGTAGACCTCACTATCTATGTCCTGCTGGACTTCAGCTTGGATACATTGGCCAACCAATATAGACAACTTTCTTAAGATGTGGCTGGTAGCCAAAAGCATCAACACTTGTTGCTATTTTTTAATCTGGGGGATTTTAGAGTTGATTCTCTTAGATGAGAAGTGTCAAGCTCAAGGACCGTGGCCAGCAGGGCTAGCCTGGAAATATCAAAATACTGTCCTGCGGTGTGTTGGGCAGCTAAAACGGGCTGTGTGCGCCCCCCCCTTCAGCTTGTTTTAACCCCATGCCTGTTTTGGCTATCAGGGTGCTGCAGGAAGCATTACCCCCACCCCCATCCCGCAGAGGAGAATTACAATGCTAATCCGGCCCTCAGATAAATCCAATTTGACACCCCTGTCTTAGATAAATGAATACTTTTGTAAATTATATTTGTTCCTGTATTCTTGTGGTGGCTGTTTTTAATAAATATCCAGTGTGAAGAGGAACAGGCCCCTGGAATAAAACTATTTTGTCTGTTGTCATAGTACCAGTGAGAATGGGCCATGGTCTTGTGGAGTCATCTGAACTGAATTTGATGTTATGATTCTTGAAGAAGTGGACGGATTTTCCTGTCTGTTAACTCAGTCATCTGCCTGTTAATTAATTCTTTGATGGAGAAAACTGCCCAGCATGTGATCCATGCAGGAGTGACAAGGTTTTTTTAAGTGAGCCACTAACTCCTTCTCATGAAAACTTTGTTGGACCCTGTCATAGACAATTACTGTCTAGTCTCCAAACTTCTCTCCTAGGGAAAAGGGTAGAAAAGGTGTTGGGGTGTCTTACACTTTGATTTCCAGCCATCTACTGCAAGGACAGATTTCCAACAACATTAACTGAAGAGCTGAACAAGCAAATTGTAGTTTGATGTGCATTGTCAGAACCTGTTAGCCAAGGCCAGCTTCTCGCAACCACAGAAGGGCAACATGAGTGTTTGAATTGTTCACCTCCAGGAGTCATTGCAGGGATGATCAAGCTGTCTACTGATAGTTGGCTAAAGAAAATGGGCATTCTTGTCTGCTGGTGGTGTCAGTTGTCATGACTTTGCCTGACTGTACTTTCAATTATTTGCTGACCTGCAAGTACTTTAAAGTAACACTGTACTGATCATTTTCAAGGTAAATCTGCATAGTTGCCAAAGACAGTTCTAATGTATTGCTTCCAACTTCTTCACTGCAGTGTCTGTAGAATTGAAGCAAGGTGCTGTGATTGCCACAGTGCTGGTCAAGATGATATGCTGAGCATGCACGGTATGGCATGGTTAAGAACCAATTTACAAAGCTGAATTATTAAAAACATATTTATGGGACACTTGCAAATCGTGAACCACTGATGCTTTGCAACTGTAATTTAAGCAACACTGTCTAATCCAATTCTCTACAAATGAAAGCATTGGTGGTTGGATTTCTTTGGCTGTGATTTTTTTTAAAAAAGAAACCACTATAGATTTCTGATTCCTTCCAAAACATTCAGATCTGAATACAATAGATCTAAAAATGGAAAGTTTATTCCATGATAGCGAAAAAGATTTTCTATAAGATTCTGGGTTAAATGGAGGCCCAGGAGATGAATTCAGTTTAATGATGCAATCCTATAAATGTCTGTTAAATCTCTTTGAATTCAGAGTAAAATGAAAGTAAGTTTCATTGAACTTAATTGGACTTTTGAGAAGCCATGTGTAGGTTTGCACTGTTACAGTAATGTATTACTAATTAAATCTAATTAGATGAAAGTGGTGAAATGTAGTAATTAGGTGTTTTAACCAGTGGATCATTGAATGCCCTTAGTGATGTTTTCTGCAACATTTTCCTGCTGATACAATTTAATGTAACGTAAAAATTCACATTAAACAACTTTTTTGTGGAACAAACAACATATAAATTGATCAAAGCAAGTGTGCATTAGGACTAAGATTAATATAGATTTGATATATTCAATATTGTATGAAAGTAATCAGAAAAGTTGCTATCTAACCAAACTAGAAAGATTGTTTACTGCATGAAAACAAGGTGGGAATGCAAGGCCGTTACATTGCATTCTATTTTTTAAAAATATTTCAGACGCTTCAACAGATTATTTAAACAGAAATTGCACAAGCAGATGATAAACAACTATTAAAATATTACAAAGAAACAAAAATCTCTTTTGATTCTTATCTTCCCTTCTGTTCATTTCTTTTACTGCTAACTATATACCTAAATATCTGTGCTGTACTTTGAACATTAAAGTTTGGGTTTATCAATGGCATCTGTTTTAAATTATTTCATCCATTTGTTTTTGATTAATCTCTGTACTTTTTTTCTAAAAACTATACTATTAATGTCTGAATTTATTTTGCTGCCTAATGGGTCACATATAAGGGAGGCATTTCTTTGCAAATTTTGACAGAGTATACACATTTATTATAAAGGCTAAGTTTTGTCATTGTTACTATTTTCCAATTTTCATCTCTCAATCTTCTGTCAGTGGCAACTTTTCCAAAGTTGTGCCAAATTTGTTGTGCCAAAATGACATTTTTCATATATTTTTCATGGAATTATTTCTAATAAAAATGTTTCAAATCATTTTTTTTTAAAAAAATCTTGATTTATTTCCTTCCGAAGCTTTTCATACCCTAATAGACATATTGGTTTTATATAAATGTTTCAAATTCTGTCATCCATCTCAAGTCCATTTATTTCTTCAGGTCACTTTCTATTCTTACAATAATTTGTAAATTTATCAGCCCTAGTAAATTATTAGTAACTTCTCAAGATATCTTTAGTTTTTTATGAGCTTTTATGTACCATATTGGCATATATAATGAAACCTTTCTTACTGTAGTTGTCACTGAAGTAGAAGTTATTGACACCATTAACAGAAATGCTAATGGTGAGAGTGATAGATTAATCCTTGTGTTAGCTTAAAACATCTGGTACAAAACTGAATAACAAACATTTCACCACTGCAACATTGGTCAAATTTGACTTCATAAGAAGAATTAATTGAAAGACCTATATAATTTAAAGGCAGTGTAAGTGTAAAGTATTCAGGATAAAATATTTTCCGATGAAAGATGCTATGTATTGGGAACAACATCTGGTGACTGCTTAGAAAAATTGTTGCCATTTAATCTTCTTTCTAGTAATAATTTAAAATAAAATGAATTGATGAATAAAATAATTATTTAAGGAAGTGTCCACATTGCCATTGATTCTGTCTATCCATATCCATTGTGTTTCCTTTTCTACTATTTCCCTCACACTTCTTTTTTTTTAAAACAGAAATTTTTATTAGTTTTACAAAAAGTTTCAAGAAAGGGGATAATGGATAAAGTTACAAATTTTGACAGCTCCATTATGCAGGAAATGGCACTCCCCCCCAATTCTCATAACTTTCACTTATTAATACATTAGATAATTACTACTTAGCAGTATTTTGACAGCATATTTTTACCTTATGTCTTCAAGTAATTTCAATCTATTTTATATCAAACAGAAAAAAATCCCTGTATTAGCAATTGCATTATTTTTCTAGTTCACTTTTGTGATCTAAGTTTTCTCAGTGTTGCCTCTTCTCCCCTCACCAGCAAGTCTCCGGCGTCTTGTGTATCCCGCGTGGTATCATCAGTTTTGTCTAGGAGCGCTTTGTTTTTTTCCATGAAGGCCTCGGCCTCCATAGTTGTATTAATTCTAACTCTAGTGTCCTCCCAGAATATCAGCATACCTTCTGGCAGAAGCCACCGAAACCAAACCCCTTTCTGGTATAGTTTCTTCACTAAAAGCGAATATTTTTTTCTTTTATCTCTGACTTTCTTTGGGATTTGTTTCAGGATGACTATCTCTCTATCCTTGCATTTTAACACTTGCCCCCTTTGTGCACTCAGAATCTCATCTCTTGTAATCTTTCTAAGAAATTTAATGTGAACCTCCCTTGGAACGTTGTGGCCTCACACTTCTTTTGTTTGAACTATGGCCAACTATGCATTACCATTCAAACAATAATTTGTGTGGCAACCATTCTAATGAAAAACCATTTATTCTAATGAGCAAATAATTATAATAAACAATAATAAAGTAAAAAAAATAAGGCATCTACTTGCAGATAAGCCAAATTTAATATTTGGAGTAGATCTTTTTGAACCTAAAATTATTAGTTTATCCACAATTATATATGGTATGCCTCCACATTCTGGTCACAGCAATGAGGTTTTCTCATTTAAAATATAGTTGCTATTTTAATGGAATTTTTAATGTTTTTATATACATTATCTTTAGTGCTTCAAAAATTGGAAGATTGTTTATGAAATATTTTAAAGGCATATTGTTGTTCCTCGTATTTTAGTTATGGAAGCACCAAAAATATTTTAGCGTATATGTTTTATTTTGAGCTTGTGACTCAACTTACATTTTCATTAAAGTTATCAGTCTAAAATCAGAAGAACAGTAGATCACACAAGTATATGAAAATGCCTTTCCTGCAGTTTTATGCATTAATGCACTCAAAGCATATTATTACCTTATAATGCATAATACATGCTGTTTCACTATCATAATCAATCCCTTGTTAACTTAAGTGCATCCCTATCTAAAATGACTCGTATGACTCTTATTCAGACATTGTTGCTGGTTCTTTAATTTTTATACTGGTACATTGCTAGAATGATTTAGCCATGGAGGGACAACGTGCATTCCTTTAGACTTTACAGCAAAATATTCTCTTTCAATTCTGTGCCAGATCAATCTAAGCAATTAGCAAGTGGGGAATGTGGCATTGGTTTCTCTATTGTGAAACACAGCAAGAAAGTAGTACTTTGTTTGAGTTATCCAGTGTTTAGATGGTAGGATATAAAGCTCAGAATAACTGGAAACTAAGGCATGCCTTACTATCATAATCTAATCATTTGATTAATTTATTGTATATGCCAGTCATTCATATTTATAACATAGAAAACTATGCTTGCAACTATTTAAAACTAATTAATAATCCCATAGTTTTTATTGGAAATAACATGTGACAGCTAAGGCCACCTATCTTAGTGGTCCTTGGCTAGTCTCTCTTTTTGTCTCTAAAAAAGAAAAGACATGATAATAATGGAAACAAACTCTAAAATGCATATAAAATCCATCTGATGAGACTAATGGCAGCATAGAAATCAGAACAGCAGGATGAGGAAAAGGAGGGTGGCTTAATTCTCTGTGGAAAACAACTTAAAACAGACAACTGCTTTATGTGCTAAGGCGTTCCTTATATTGAGAAGATCCTGCTTTTTATTTTCAGTAAACTGCCATAGATGGGATACAGATAAACATCTCCTCCTAAAAAAAGAAATCTTATTGTGCCAGTTCTATTTTGTTTAAACTAATTTATTAAAATTACTTTTAAATCCTAATGAATATCATGAGAGAAGGGTCTAGTTAGTATTTCCCTCTCTTAGGAGGAGAATCCCAAAATTGAGTACTATTATAGATTTTTTAAAAAACTTATTTATAAAATGTATATGTTGTCATCTCACAAAAAGTGACTTTGGACAGCATACAACAATAGTTAAAACAATATTATTATTATATTATTGACACGTAAAATAGTAACTGTTAAAAATATTAAAATAAAAAGACACAAGGCATAAGAGACATCAAATATTAACTGTGGTATTCGAGTCAGTTTAGATGGCATGATTAGATTTTGAAGGACTTCCTGAATTTTACCAGTAATGGAAATAACTTCACTGGGGTGGGGAGAAGAGAATGTTCCATAAGGGTGATTCTGCATCAAAAAAGACCCATCTCTTGATACCTATCCGGCATAATTCCATGGTAGATGGAACACAAAACATAACTTTTCAAGTGGATCTAATGGAATGGGCACATATACCGGTATTTGTGTAAAGGTGGTTCCCTCAGATCGGGGGCTGTCAAACTCGCAGCCTGCAGGCAGAATGTGTCACGTGCTGGCCACGCCCATGCCCAGTTTAGCGATGGGGAAAAAGTCATGATACGTCACATGCTGCTGCCATGACATCTCGAGTTTGACACCCCTGCTTCAGATAATCGGGCCTCACTCATGAAAAGTTTTACAGATCAAAACCAGTACCCTGAATTGCACTTGGAAGCAAATTGACAACTAATTCAGCTTGTGCAGCATAAGGGTGACAGGTGCTGTTCTATAAATACACATGTGCTGCTGAATTCTGTACCAGTTGGAGCTTCTGAATGATCTTCAAGGGCAGTCCCACTTAGTGCACATTACAATACTTCAATTGGGAAGTGACTAAGGCATGAAAGATCTTTATGCCTTACCTTCCCATTCATTGTGTTCTCATTGCGGACATAACATAACTTCTGAATATGATATATGATATATCCAGCAGCAACAGAAGCTTCTGAACATCTTTCACGCGTAGTAATTTAACTTGCAGATGTTGATAATATTGCCCAACAGCTTGATAAAAAATATAAAAAAACCAAAATTCAGTAAAATAGCAATTTGTGTCGCATAAGGCTGGACAATGAAAACTGTAGCATCAGGGCAACCTCTGGTCAATCGAGGCTGATCTATGCCAGTTTTTGTGCTGTCAATCTAATAAATATTTCCTTTTAATATGTAACTAGATTTGGTAATGACAACCTTGGAGCTGGTCAGTTTAAATTCCATAACTCAGCTAAGGCTGTGTAAAATGTAACAGTATATTTTGTATGTCAGTGTATATGTGTGGGTGGGTATATTTACACTCTCTCCCACACAGAGAAGCAGTTATAATTGGATTTGAATGGAGAAGAAACAAGTGTGAAAAGGTGCCTTGTCTTTTTGACCCTTCCTGCCATTCAACTGCTCAAAATTCTTTCCCATTTGCTGCTCAGAGAAATGCATGTGAGTCATTGGCCATTATACTGAGCCAGGATCAATAGTACCCACTGGGAAGGCTTTTGCTAATACTTGGAAACTCCTGCCTTGATGCCCATTTACTTGCTTTCTTTGACCAAAAGATTAATGAGAGTGAAAAGAAATAGTCCAAGAATCCATGCAGCCTAGGACTTCTAGGAAATGAACTGCAGAATAAATGGAAGTCAAGGGTAATCATATATAGCGTGTTCATTTATAATGTCAGATAAGAAGCAACAAATATTATTTTCCATGGACAAATATTGAATGGGGATTGTCAGAGCAACCAGCTATTTCCATAAGTTTCTAGTTAACAGACAAATGGACTGAGCCAGGAAACTAAGTGAGGAATCCCAAAATAGCTGAAAGGAGAACCTAAGAAGAACATTGCAGTCTTCTAACCAAAACCAATGATATTTGAGTAAACGAAGACCAGGAATCATGTGCTTTACTTATTCCTTTTGCAGAATATCTGGTGAAAAGAGAATTCGGAAATCATCTGCGGTGATTTATGTATCACCCTTTTACTTGAGTATGATTCTACCAATTCTTCCTATTGTCAGGTAAGAACCAATGAAGCAGACAAGGCCAATGTAAAAACTGCCATCACTTAACCTTGTCTTGTAAAATTACTCACAAAAGCAACCAAACATAGGAACATGTTATTTATGTACTATAAGTATTTCTATAGCAAAACTCATGGCTTTATTATAGTAGAAGAAAGCAAATGGCAATTGGAGGGATTATGATCCACCTACTTTGTCATTTCCTGGAATTTTGTTTTCATACAAAATCATGGATAAATATGATTATTCAGAAGGGAAATGGTCTGTAATATATATTTACTGATATTTTTACTACATTTTTTTTATTTGATGGAAACAAAATTATTTCCAATTTGGGCCACTTTTTTTCTTTCATTTCAGAATTAAAAACTATTGGTAAATTTATATAAATTGGGTACAGGGTTCCAGTAATTATACTGGACCTCCGCTCCTTCCGCTCAAAACTCAAGACCCACCTTTTTCAACTAGCCGGCCTGGCTCAACCATAGTTCCATTTTAATTCCTCCTGGCAATTTTTAAACTTGTAATTTTCTAGTGGGGTATTTTAATCTTTAACCTATTTTACTATTTCTATTTCTTGTATTGATTGTTGTGTGATTTTTATACCTCCTCCGTGTAATGTTTAATTGTATAAAATGTGTTTTTTATTTATTGTACGCCGCCCCGAGTCCCTTCGTGGAGAGGGAGCGGCTAACAAATCTAATAAATCTAAATCAAAATCTAATCTTATAAACTATAGTGATTTATAGTGACTATCCTCTCACACACTGTATAATAACCTTTTGAGCAAGTTGCCCTTTATTAATTTTGCAAATTTTGACTAACATCATGAAAGAATTCAGCTCATGGGATGCTTTCAAAATCAGAAATACAGACAGCAGAAAGACTGAAAACATTAAAAAAAGAGTAGGCCGGGGTAAAGCAATTGCTGAAACACTCCAAAACAAAACAAAACAAAATATTAAAGTAGTGCTTCCCAAAATTCTTCCTTCATTACTCAAAACTGCTTATGCTTTTATCTAATATAGATTAAACATTTTAAGTCAAGTTAAATATCCCTGTTGTAATCGGGTAAGATGACTGTGTGTCATAACCCAAAAGGAGGGGGGGGTAATCGACCTTTTCTGGAACTACAATCGACCTTTTCTGGAACTACAGTTTTAAAGAATTCTGAAAATAAGTAAGATAAAGAAGGCTCTTTTTGAAAGGGGCAAGGGGGAAATTAGATGACAGATTGCTAGACAGGAAACATTTAGGACAGGGGTGTCCAAACTTGGGAACTTTAAGACTTGTGGACTTCAACTCCCAGAATTACACCCCTGATTTAGGATAATACTATGACTTTCAACTTTCTTTAAAATTGATGTAACAATGAACTCACAGTTTAGGAATGCACTTTCAATTTTTAATAAACACATATTGAAAGAAGTATGGAAAAAGCTGCCTGCTGATTCCTTACAAGAAGGATAGAAAGTCTCCATTATGGATGTCACAAAGGTGCGTTTTCAAGAGGCCACTTTGGGACTTCCTTTGATGTTCCTTCAAAATATCACTTCTCATCCAAGAAGTTTCTGAAGTGAAAAAGCTTCTTGAATGAGAAGTGAAACATCTTCAAGGAAAAACAAGGAAAATCCAGCTGCCTCTTGAAAAACACCTTTGGGGCCTAGATGACTGAGAATTTCCATGACTTGCTCCATTTTTTGGGAAAGACATTAGATTCCCATGTAAATGATGGAAAAATTGGGTTTTCTGAACGTGGTTCAATATGTAGCAGAAAAATCTATTGCCCGTTTTTCTAAAGAGAGTACTTTAGTAAAATCTATGGAATCTTTCATTCTTCTGTAGTCTCTCAAATGACATCTGCCAATTGTATTAAATTATACAGCAAAGAGCAGTCACTGAAACCAACAAATTCATTTTTACATGTAACTTGTCTTGCACTTGAACAATATCTTCAGGGGTGAATGGCTAGCACTTCAAGTAAGTTCTCCACCTGTCCCTTTCAGGAAATGATCACACACTAAAAAAAACTTCATTTGACATTCTGTTTCCTCTAATAGGTCACTTCTTGCCAGTCTTCAATTTTTATACACATTATTTACAAGGTAGTGGAAAGGCATAATCGTTTTTCTTTTTCCTGAGATCATTCATCTTTCAAAATATACAAATCTAAAGCTGAAAATTAATATTTATGACAGCATCATCCCTAAATATGCATAGAATGTGCTCCTGGGTGTAAGTTTATCCCTGTAAAGCAGCATCTGTAAAATATGAACTGTAGATAAGATCATGAAGAATGACTTTCAACTACTTGCACACTCTGCAGGTAAATAATTCTTAAAGCAGTGAGTTCATTTATTTCAACCATTAGGACATCTTCTTGATGTGTTAATCTATGCCACGTCTCTTAGATAAACAAACATACATCAAAGGTTTCATTTTGTTACAGTAGGCTTACCTTTTTTTTTTTTTTTACAAAAAAATTCCTTAGTCCCTTTGGGAAAAAATGAATGTTTCATTGCCACAAGAACAGTTAGGATTTTGCCACTGTCTTTTCTCTTTTTTATCTTTTTTGAACAAAGAGCTTTATCAATGGCTATAAATGAGTAAACAGCTTTCAACACAACACAAATAAGATAGTTCTTTCTCCTGAACACTAATGTGCTAATTTGTTATGCCCTGTCTGACATGAAAATGGCTTTAATATGAGTGGAGCATTACACATCTATGAATGCATCTGCCTAATGCTTCATCCATGAGATTATGAACACCAGTCAAACATGCTTTAAATCATTGCAGGGAAAAATCCACGGTGTATCCAGGGGATGCAGCTTTCCACAATGCCTGGAACTTCTTCATGCAAACATTTTGCATATGTGAAGGAGATCTAGGAAAGCTTAATACACACATACTTTCTCTCCCTCCCACCCCCTCTCTCACTCACACACACACACACACACACACACTTCCACATGTCAATCACAAACATTTGAAAATAGCTACCGGTATATACGTAAAACCACTAGAAGTAACCAAATGGAAACTAATGTCATCAATATGTTCATAAGATGTGCTTGTTTAAAATCAAAGGATTTTGAGGGTGCTGGACAATTGCCTGGAGAAAGTGATAGGTTGGAAATTGAATTCTGATAATACTGTGGTGCTGGAAAGAGATTAGTGAGTTGTTTTGATCTGGATGAGACTATGCCTTCTGTAAAGGAATCAATGGTTAGCTTGAGGATTCTCCATGGTTAATATCAGTTAATGAAGGAAACGCTAATATCAATAGCAAGGAAGAATCTCTGTTCAGCTAACTTGGTATTTCAACTATAAGTTTTCTGAAAAGAAAATAACTTAAATTCAGTCACCTCACAGTTGGATTATTAAACTGTCTTTGTTCTCTACTACTCCCTCAGGTCTGGGCTCTTTCAGAATATATTAATATACTAATTGTACTAATAATACTGGATTTCCTAATATGCATATTATACTCTAATATCGGGGATGTTGCAATAGATACGTTATACTACAGTTAAGTTATAAAAGGTAAGTTATAAATATTAAAACCAGAAAAAATGGTGATAATGGTATTTGTTCTACTTAACTTATCTTCAGAGTAGGCTCTTTTTCCCCCTAGGTTTTATGGAGAACAAGAGGCACCCTGAATATTGGCGGTTTGGAGGAAATATATTTTGATACACTCTGTTTCTTATGATAAAATATATACTGTCCATTGGTACATACAATCTGTCTGTTGCTTTATTCAGTAAGGAATAAAGCTGTTGTATTTTATTTCATTTTTCATTATCACAGCTTTTATATAGTATCTCAGAATGTGTATTTTCTTCTGAATTACATTTTTGGGAAGTAAACCAACTCACAGTTGGGGGAAAAACACTATATAGAGTTTCTTTCTGGAAATGTTTGCTTTATAATCAGAAATATTATTGATCTTAAACATGTTCATTTCTATTGATACTAAATTTATGGGAAAAGATACCAGAGAAGGTGACCTTTAAATTGACTTTGTTTTAAAATTGCAATAATTTTAAGGTTTTAGGCCATTACATTGTCTCAAAATAAATATGATGTATGTGTAGAATTTTGGATTTAATATGATGTATCTTCAAATTTCTGTCAATTAAAATACTCTCCTCCTCAAAAAAAGAAATACAAAACTATTGACTAATCTAATTCAGGGATAGTTATTATAAGGAATAAAAAGATAAGTTGTACATCTGCTACCATAAGAGCAGAATGCACGTGTTATAAATAACTTGCTATCATGTTGTTCGTACAAAATTGTGAAATTCAAATCTATCTTCTGAAACACTGGGAGATCTTTTTTACACATGCAGTCTGTCTATTCAGATGCCCAAGCAGGCAAAGAATTGTGGAAATCAGACATTAAGGAAGCATTTGCTATTAACTTCAATCTCTGAAAATGAGCTATTTGCAAATTGATTTGGATGACCCAGGTCTGAGTGTGCAGTTAGGAAATATTTATTTAATAGTTTAGGCACTCTACCATCCCATGCAATTTCATTTCCCATTCCATCTCGCAATGTTCCAATTGCTTGCTTCACCAATTCAATTGCTATTCAAGCGTACAGAAAACGGGTTTGGGGCTGATGGTCACATTTGGCATTTATTCCTAAAGGTGTTTTACATTTATACCCTATTATTCTCCGCTTACATCTTCCAATATCCATCCCATTGTTTTACTGGAAGAAAACTGCAATGCATTATTTCACCATTTTCACCTTGTTGCAATTTAAAACCTATGCCAGCACACATTTTGAACACAAATTCAACTTCTGTTTAAGGAATTTAACATATTGTTCACATGCTAATTCATCAGGTATAACATTTAAGTACTGGATTGTCTGTTGGTACCATTCTTAACCCACCTTCACTAAAATTAAATAGCTTCGCATGGTAGTAGTGTTTTGCTTGCCAAAGTCAAAGCAGCTGCTTGAAAGGATCCATTCTGTACTTCCACTCCTGCTCCCTAAAATCTCTTCAGAGGAAGTAGGAGACTAGAAGATCTCCAAGGTCCCTTCAACTCTGTTATTTTTTTTATTTCTTACTTTACATTATTTTTTATCGCCAGAGGCATTCAGCAACCAGCTTGCAAAAGTTTCAATAGCTCTAAGACTAGTTACTTTTTGGAATCTCACCAATCTACGTTATGAATATTCTTTCATTCTTTCTGGTTCAGACCAAAACGAGCTTGCCATGAAACTTAAGTTTCCCTTCCATTTCAACTGTTTGTGAGAAGGAGACCACTTATTTTGTGTTCTGAAGCCTGGTCGTCATGAATTTTATGAAGACTAAAGGAAGCATAAAGTTTATTGACAGTTTATTGTTGAGTAGGTTATAAGGCAGTGATGGGTGCCTACTGGTTTGGACTGGTTTGGCCGAACGGGTAGTAACTTAGCAGCCTGGGTCACTGGAACTAACAGCAACCCAGGCCTGCCATGCCCACAAACCGGTTCGCCTGGTGGCACCATAGACGCCGCCATCTTGTTTTTTACTTCTGCGCATGTGCAGAGCAATTTTAGTTGTACTGCGCATGGGTGCACAGCATGCATCAAGCGCACATGTGCAGAACACGCCCCTGAGCAAACCAGCAGTAGCGGCTACTGGAACCCACCCTGATATAAAGTAAGGAAAAAAGAACCGTTATTAATAATAAGACCTTTTTTTTGCAGACAAGAAAGAAAGTTTGTGGCTTGGGGATGATAGTGAGGCTGTATAAGAAAGCAGCACAAGAGGGAAGTCGGAAGCTCTTTGAGAAATCACCACAGATCAGATAAGTTGTGCATCAAAGATTTTTCCTTCCCCTGACACAGAAGGAGCCTTGTCTATTTACAATTCTCCACTTGTACATTAAAAGCTGCATACAATGTGCTGTGGGAGATTTGGATCCTTTGCACTTTTGAGCATGTGTTTTTTAGAAATTTTACTGCAATTAATGAACTTTTTCAGCTTTATGAAAAATAGTTTAATCAGTCACATCACTCTTCCAAAGATGGAAATATGAATAAATTGTATACCTTCACAAATAGAGTCCAAATTATTCCTTTCCACCCTTCTGTAACTATAAATCAATTCCAGGGATGGCAAATGGTAGCAGGCTGATTAAACCGTAATGTTCCGTGCAACACTGCATCAGACGTATTACCTTCAGAACGGCCCTCTCATCTTCACACAAAATCAATGTCAATCTGTGAATCAAGTGTGCTTCAAGGTGGAAAAGAAGCATTAAGAGAGACAGTTCCTCTCTTAGGAGAAAAATACGGCAGTTTCTAAAGCAAGGGAGACAGAAATCTATGATTGTTCTGTATAGCAGATAGCTGAATTTAAAATGTTTATTGACCAAGGTTCACCCATGGTTTTATATCCCAATGTCAGTTAAAAAAAAACACTCTCTCCCTCCAAAAAATAACAACAGTTATTGGATTGTGGAGTTTGTGTTCACTAAATCATTGATCAATTTCTTTAAGATGAGATTTCATGGCAGACAGTCCACTAATACTCACTATAAACTCCCAAAAGAGTGCACATAAATAAACAAACAAACAAATAAATAACTGGCCTTCCCATAGTCTGTTAATGGTAAGCCTGAATTAATATGCAGCTTAAGCCTCTACAGTGCTTAAGTTTTGATTCCAAAAGCAGGTACCAGAATGCACACATAGCTTCCACTTTATAACTCTTTAAAGGAATCCCATTTACCTGAGATTACTTGGTTGTCTTGACACTTAAACATATTTTACTTGTCTTTAAATCTTTGACCACTGTCTTTAGTCCCACAATAAGAAATGTTTCATACATTTAGAAAGAATTTTTCACTTGGTTTCAGTTAGCTTAGTATGAAATTGCAACTTCTTCAGCGTAATTAGCTATTCCCTGTTATACTTGTCTGTTTGATGAGGATATTCCTTTTAAAAGTTGATCTTTCCTCGTACCTTTTACAGATAACATTAGAGACTTGTGCAAAACCACTCTAATAATACCCATTAATTCTCCATCTCAATTTTCATGTTATACCAAGCCAAAGATGCAATCAGCAAATCATAATTCAAAACCAAGTTATATTTATGAGTTAAAAAAATATAGATGTTTTAGGAATATGAAGGACTTTGAAATTGTCCTTGTTCATTAACATTGGCAGCATATCAAACTTTTTTCTTTAACTACAATCTCTTTAATAAATCAGAGTTGCTTGTCAGAAGCCAGCTGGAAGATTACATATAGAGATCATCTGACCTGACTCCCCTCATAAATACATGCCAGTTGCCAAGCACCCGAATTTTGATCATGTGACCATGGGAATGCTGCAATAGTCATATGTGTGAAAGTCACACATAAGCCATTTTCTCAGAGCTGTTTTAACTTCAAGCAGTCACTAAATGAATGGCTGTAAGTCTAAACTATCTGTACTGGTCCAGCAAATGTTAGAAAAGATATAGAGATTATTCAGAGAAAACCAAGAACACATGGATAGAACTGATGTCTTTGTTTTTCATGCCCTGATCTTACCAATACAATCCTAAACTGCATTAATAAAGAGATAGAATCAAGATCATGTGAAGTATTAGTACCGCTTTACAAAGTCTTAGCCTGGCTACATTTGAAATATTGCATTCAGTTTTGGTTGCCATGATTTTAAAAAGATGTGGAGATTCTGGAAAGAGTGCAGAGAAGAGCAACAAATGTTATAAGGGGACTAAAGGCTAAAACATACGAAGAATGGTTGCAGGAATTGGGTATATCTAGTTTAATGAAAAGAAGGACTAAGGGTGACCTGATAGCAGTCTTCCAATATTTGAGGGGCTACCACAAAGAAAGAGGAGTCAAACTATTCTCGAAAGCACCTGAGGGTAGGACAAGAAGCAATGGATGGAAACTAATCAAGGAGAGAAGCAACCTAGAAATAAGGAAAAGTTTCCTGACAGTGATAACAATCAATCAGTAGGATGACTTGTCTGCAGAAGTTGTGAATGCTGCAACACTGGAATTTTTTAAGAAGAGATTGGATAACCATTTGTCTGAAGTGATATAGGGTTTCCTCCCTAAGCAGGGGGTTGGACTAGAAGACATTCAAGGTTCCTTCCAACTCTGTTATTCCATGTTTACAGTTGTAAAATCTAAGTAATCTATGTTGTATTCTCATGTTATATTTGAGTTAGCAGTATTTTAAAAATATACTGTATCTGCTACGTTCTATAGTTTTCCCTCTGGTACGTTGACTAGGGGGCACTGTCTTCACTCCTGATTGGTTACCTGTTTGACAGCTGACATATATAAAGAGCTGTCAAACATGGCTCAGCTGTTGCCGGTTAGCTGAGGCACGCATGTTGTGAAGTGCCGCGTTTGGCAACCTGTTAGCATTAAAAACTGTTAGCATTTTGAAGTCCTGGCTTGCCTCAGTTTGTCTGCCCGTGTTCTCCCTAGCCAGAACATTGGCGATAAGGGTGGGATATTGAGGTGGAGCCCAGGCAGAGTTGATAAGAGTCACTACCACAAAGCTGAGTCACGAGAGCTGAATTTCCTCAGAGGAATCACTCGACGAGAGGTTGAGTGAAGTCACAAAAAAACCATGAGGACTGCGGTCTGATTGTCAACTGAGCCAACAAGTTACCTCAGAATGGCTTCAATGAACATGTTAGAAGTTTTAAATGGGGCCACAGATACCTGGGACTCATATATTTCCCGATTTGAATGTTTTTTTTAGAAGCGGACTACACCGGGCTATTTGAAAACCGAAAAAAGTCATGTTTTCTAAATTTATGTGGCACGGAGATGTTTAATATTGTTGGCATGCTAGTGGCTCCCCAATCCATACACACTGTTACATATAGAATATATAGGTAGTCCTTAACTTTACAATTCATTCAATGACCATTCAAGTTACAACAACACTAAAAAAGTAACTGAAAAATAATCATTTTTCACACTTACAACTGTTGCAGCCTGCCCATGGTGACCTGGTCAAAATTTGGATGCTTAGCAACTGACTCATATTTATGACAGTTACAGTGTCTCAGGGTCATGTGATCACAGCAATGGAGAAGCCAGATTCACTCAACAACTGTGTTTCTAACTTAACCATGCTGTGATTCACTTATCAACTGTAGCAAGAAATATTGTAAAATGTGGAAAATCCACTTAATTTCATAAATTTTGGGATCAGTTGTGGTTAAGTTAAGAACTACCTGTAAACTCTCCATTACATATATGTATTATATATGTCTTTAACTTGAATACTTTAAAATATCTCAATACAGAATCTGTAAAGGATTTTTTCTTTAGAGTGTGTATCTTTAAAATATGCTTGCATTTCTTTAAAATTGAATTATATAAAAACAATTACAATTATCAAAATTGGCTCATCATTGTCTTCTATTTCAGAAACAAATGTATACAATTCAATTTGTGACAGTATTTGGTTTTAAATGAATCATCAACCAAAAACTCAAGTGACCATTTTCAATTAGTTAAGTAAATTGCTGAGAGGAATGTAAGTGGGAAGTCATGTTTTATATGTTTTAATATTCTGTGTTTTCACAAAATATATTGAAATTTCTTTAGATTCCAAACATTAACCAAGTACTTGAAAGCGTCAGTCCGGTGAGCTGTAATATCCTGTTTTTAGAAATTATTTATAAAGTAATTTTGCCATGATGATTCCAGATTGAATTAAATAGCTGAAAGTCTGTAATTGCTATTGTCTGTCCCTGGTTTATCAAATGAAACTATTTTTCAGACATATTTTATAAATGCACATTAAAAAAATGAAGATACTATCAAAAGGATGAAACATCTTTCTTTTTTCTGCTGTACCCTAAGAATGTAATGGAAATCACCAGACAAGCGTCAAAGAAGATATGTTTATTCAATCCAAAGTTATTAGCTTTTGATAGACAACCACAGCAGGGAGATTGCTTCTCCC
This sequence comes from Natrix helvetica, assembly GCF_964273705.1. Lineage (NCBI taxonomy): Eukaryota > Metazoa > Chordata > Lepidosauria > Squamata > Natricidae > Natrix > Natrix helvetica. The sequence continues at coordinate 38,674,604 of NC_138550.1, read as the reverse complement.
TCCTTTTATAGGTCTTTTAGTTTAACTTAGCCATTAATAGAATGAAATGTGTTATCTTATTACAATGGTTTCTGCTCTATCAGTAGGAAAATCTTCCTCCTAGCATGAACAGCTTTCATATTCCATTAGAACAGATGTTTCTTTATCTTAAAGTTATGGCAAATTTCCTTATTATTTATGGTTAAGCAGATGTCTCTTTATCTTTAACTAAAACAATGTACATTTTATCTTTCCTGCATATGTGTTTTTTATACAGAAGATATGTGTCTTCTTCTGCTACATGATATATTCACTTTTTTAGACTGACAGGAACCAGCAACTGACAGGAACCAGCATTGCTATCTATCCTATACAATCTTATTGTAAACATGGAAGAAAAAATATTCCAAGCATACAATATATTATGCTGAGACAAGTATTACACTTTTCTGCAATGTTAAAAAGATGGCATTCTTGTTGATGTGTGTGATCAAGTCTTCAATTGTTTTTCACTTCATTTTTATAGTGCATTAAATTTTTGAAGGAGCTACTATAACGCAATACATAGAATGTTAATCTCAGTTAGCCAGACATGAAACTCACTAGATTATTTTGAGTCACTTTTTCTGTCAGTCTATTCTATTTTACAAGGACACACTTTTGTGGAAAGCCTGACAATAATGGTTGTGCAAAATTTTGAAGGGATATCTCACTTGAACCATCCTTCAAGTGAAGTATCCCCTCTGAAGATACATTTCAAAGTTAAGTGAAGTCAAGCAGAGCAAAGTAGCCATTTTGCTAAGCCTGGCCTTAGGTCTGAAGGCAATTCCAATAGTGAAAAAATGCTTACAGTGTTCCCTATCAGTAAAAGAAAAAATTCCAGAAATATCTGTGCACGCAGCTACTGAATTGCTGATCTAGGCATTTAAGTAATGGAAGTACTTTATTAATCCAAATTGCATCTCTCTTTGAGTAAAATATCCTTTTAGAACTTTAATTTCTGAACCTAGACCAATAGACCTATATAGGCCTCAGGAAGGAAAGTAGGAAATTGTGAGCTGGTTTATAGCAGATATACAGTATTTATGTCAAAAAGTATTTCTGTTTTAGATACCAAGTAGAGGAAGGGAGAAATAAAAAAAAATAGATTTGCAACTTTATGTTACAATAATCCATCTTAATAAAAGTAGGTTTGACCTGCTCTGTTTCTTGCTCTGGTCTACACTGTAGGATTTATACCCACTGAAATAAGGGCCTGTAGGACACAAAACCCTGTTTGCAGGTGATATTATATTTCTGTAAATATCATTTTTTTATTCCAAACTAAACTCTGGCATTACAAAGCAAGATAACTGCTGCAAATAGCTGTCATTTTAACACTGTCTGAACATTCAGAACCAGTTTATGAATGAAGAATATTGTTTTAATTACTGCCAGCATACCCCCCACTCTTAGAATCAGACTGTCTCCTTGCAATATTAGTTAAAATATTTATTTTCCATTGTATTCCCAGTAATTTGTTTTGGAAATGCCATCCATGAGGCTGAGGTCTTATTAGCTTTAGCAATGGTCAGGTTACTACCTTGGAAGATTTCATAATTCCATAACAAGTTTATGCATCACACCAGCAAATCCCGCTGCTACAAGTTTGCTCGTGGTCATGCTCGCTCACGACTCCTCTGTGCAGAAGCGTCCGGGTGGGTGAGTGGAACCTACCCCCGCTGCCACTACCAGTCTGGCCAATCCAGGCTGAACCAGGAATAACCCATGTCTGCATCACACTAAAAAAAAAAAGTACTTTAGTATCTATAAATATAGATGAGCTAAGGAAGGTTTCATCACTTTAATATTGTAGAACAATCCAGAAACTGAATGTGAAGATTTCTGGAGAACTAATGTATATCTGCGCAAAAGCAAATGCTCACCTTTAAGTGAGAAAGTAAAAAATCTCATTACTAGTAATGAAATTGCTTATGCTTTCTTATTTGGGTAAGGCTAACACATTTTTCACTTACAGAGTGAATCTCTGGAGCATGAATAAAAGCATGAATAAAGGCATAAAATGACACTATCATTTATTGTTTGTAAGTAGTAAGTTTATTTTATTAATAAATATGACAATGTTAAGCTGTTTAGTTGAAGTTTTTTATTATTTCGCTTGGTTGATTTTGTTAGATGCCATGCTAAGTGTTGATCCAACTTTAATGTGCAAAGTAACATAACAAGGCATCCTTCAAAGCAGACTGGAGGGGGAGAAGCAATTCATTTTGACTCATTTGAAATGATGGTTGTTAGCACTACTGCTGTTCATTGATTTGGTACAATACAAGCTAGCTTCAGCTTTTCAATTAATATGTATGAGGAATCCTACTTTCAACCAACGCGTTTCAGTTTATTCTTTAGCAGAATTCCCAAGTATATAGGTATATTCATTTTACTTAAAAATGACAGTAGAAATAAGGAATATCATTTCTTTGGAACTGGGCAGAAAAACCTTTTTAAATTCTCCATTCAACTTATAGAAAGTGAGTTGAAAATTGCACTAATTTTCTCCATAGAGAAATCCTCCAGCAATTTCTTAAGGGCATTCCTGGAGTGCACACGACTTCACTATACTCCTACTACTAAAATAGCCCAATTAGACCATTGCCCACACAGTTCTTCTGTTAGTATTCATTTGAAGTGTAGTATATTAAGGCACTGTTGAAGCATATTTGTGCAACAGGGCATTCAAACACACATCTTTATTTATCACTAAATACAGGTGAAACTCAAAAAATTAGAGTATCGTGCAAAAGTTCATTTATTTCAGTAATGCAACTTAAAAGGTGAAAGTAATATATGAGAAGAGAACAATGCAGAAGAGCTGAAGGCCGCTATTGAAGCATCCTGGTCTTCCATAACACCTCAGCAATGCCACAGGCTGATAGCTTCCATGCCACGCCGCATTGAGGCAGTAATTGCTGCAAAAGGGGTCCAAACCAAATCCTGAGTACATATGCATGCTTATACTTTTCAGAGGTCCGATATTGTTCTATGTACAATTCTTGTTTTATTGATTGCATGTTATATTCTAATTTTCTGAGATGGTGGATTTGGGGTTTTCATGAGCTGTACGCCATAATCATCACAATTATGACAAATCATGGCTTGAACTATCTTGCTTTGCATGTAATGAGTCTTATCTCATATATTACTTTCACCTTTTAAGTTGCATTACTGAAATAAATGAACTTTTGCACGATATTCTAATTTTTCGAGTTTCACCTGTAAATGCAAGGACATACTACTTCAGCCCAAAGAATCTTAATGACTTTTTTTTGCCATTGAAGAGTAAAGCAAATAAGTTTCTCTCAAACTGAACGAAAACTGGTAGGAGGCAATGAAGGTGAATTACTATGTGCAGTATCACTATTTCTTTGCTTTGCCTTATTTCCTACACACATCTGTGATGCAGTGGGAAGGCAGCCAGTTAAGTTTATCAAAGATAAAGCAGGCAAAAAGCACTGCTAAAGCATGTCAGCTTCAGGGCGTCCAAGTGTCCTTCCCAGCTGCTTTTCTTCTCAGAGGAAGAAACGACTTTGCCATAAAAATAGCTACATAATACTCAAACTGCAAAGAATATGCATTTAGAAAGAAGACAAAAGGAACAAAGAAGCCAAAAAAGCCCTTTATTATTTCATGGCTTATTATATTAGAAGGTTTAACGTTTCCTTTCAAGTAATCATTTCCACAACAATTTATTTTCTTGCCAACTCTGAATAGCAGAGAAATCAGTTTGCTGAAACCATACACATTTTAGGCCCTACTTGATTTCAAAATGTGCTGAGATGCATGATATTTAATCCTATAATGTCCTATAATGTCAATGCATATTAATGTGGAAGATTGACTAAGTCAGCCAAGTCCATTTAGTTGACTTTCAGTGAAGCTTGCTGTTTGTAGCTAACAAACCAGCAAATCACACACACACACACACACACATCTCCAGAGTTTTCATAATTTATAGTTTGCAAAACCTTTTTTTTTTTTTTTTGTTATTATCTGATAACCTCACAATTATTTACATTAAATACTTTAAATGCAGTAGCACCTTGACTTACCTTGAATATTTTTTGGGAAAAAAATATTCAGAGACAAATCTCATTTGTATTAGGATGGAAGGTCCCAGGAAATTTTGGACATATAAAATAAATCAGAAATATATATTTAAAAAAAAACAACTGAAGGAATTATTATAAAAATACTTCTACTCTGCATGATCAAAAGCATGATTGTGTTTATGTAGTCAAAGTTGAGCTGCATTCAAAGGCATGGGAATTGTAATAGGTTTTCTATTTATAAAAGATAAAATTATAATCAGGGCCGGATTTTCCTATAGGCTAACTAGGCTTCAGCCTAGGGCCTCAAGATCAAGAGGGGCCTTTTATTTTTATTTATTATCCGTGCCACATTTTTTATAAAGGTTAGTACCAATTATAACATGTTTCATTTAATATATTGATATATATCACAGTAATGATGTATTTTATTATCTCTCATGTAATTTACAAACTTAAAAATGGGAGGTGTAAGGGCCCCATAAGTGGAATAGCCTAGGGCCTCTTTTCATCTAAATCAGGCCCTGATTATAATACTGAGTGGGGGGGAAAATCTATAGATACCATAAAGCAACAAGGAAAAACCTTCCTATCTCAATAACTCATTTTCTTTTGCTGCCCATATTTTTTTTTGAAATAGGATAAACAGAAAAAGAAGTCATGGCCAGACTGTGAAAGACATAACATTTAATGAGCATTAATCTCCAGTGGAAGTCATAGAAGAGGAAATCACCCATGGACTCCTTAAATATTTGAAGTCATTCAGTGAACAGGTACGGTATGAAGAGTGATCTTGTGAAATTGATGAGAAAATTGAAATATATTTTTCTGGTACAACTCAGAGTGGCAAGTCTCTATGCTATAGATGACCATAACTGTCTTTTTATTTACCCATACATTTGTCAAAAAGACAATAATATATAACTTAGAAAATGCATATTTATGTCTGTATTAGATAAAAACAATTTGAGGCTGATATTGTTAGATACAATATTTTAAAAAAAACAGAAGAAAGACTATAGATTTTTTAAAAATCCTTAAATTGGGAAGTTATTGCAGGATTCTACATAGGATTACTCGGGTATACCTGTATCTCATGTTTTTTTCATCTGCTTCTCTCCAAAAGTGCTGTACTACAATTCCATTATAATTTGAGATTTCTTTATAACGTTGAAGGAATACTTGTTCTTACATATTTTTCAAATTGGAGGGGGGGGGGTCTACCCCAGTGTTCATCACTCACCTAAAAAGTGGTTATGTGGCAATGAGCTTCCTGACCCCTGGCATCCAAACTCTACAATTTCTTCTTCGATGAGGCTCTTTTGATTGCTATTTTATAATTATTTCACTTGAACTGACTTATATTCAGCTCTGTTGCACTAAAATATATTCTACGTGAAAAACATCCCAAGTCGGGTTTTTTTTTCCCCTTTTGTTATTCTCATCCCTATGCAAGCCCCAAACCTATGGAATCCATGGCTCACTAGGATGCCTTCAGCAATACCAAATTTTTTTAGCAAGGGGTTCTCTGCCCGGCTGCTGGCTGGGTGGGGCCATGGTGAGCATGGCCTAGTCGGCCAACTGTACCATGTGGGGGGGGGGATTTTTGCTTTCCCTGGGCTCCAGAGGCTTTTCTCGAGCCTCTGGGAGATGAAAATGGCCTTCCCAGGCTCCAGAGGCCCTCCAGAGGCCAGAAACAGGTAGTTCCTGAATTTCCGGTAGGCCCATTTTTTGCCCTCCCTGAGCCTCCGCCCACACCCTGCACTTACCTGCATTCAAAACGGGCTGTGTTGGAACTCCAGGGAGGGGTGGGCCAGGGAGGGGCAGGCGGGGCTAGCCAGGAGTGGGATTTGGGGGTTCTATGAACTGTGTAGAATCTTAGCTAGAGGTTCTTCCGAATCCCTGCAAACTGCCAGCAGCCCACCCCTGCCACGGTTCATTAGTTTCCATGGTGTATTTTCTGTTGACCTGCAAAAAAAAAAAAAATCACCAAAATTGTCTGCTAAAGGAAGAGGTGCCACAAGTAGTTTACTTTGGGGTACAGATCTTTCTTTCCCGAATGGCAGATCAACATTGCTAATATTTTCCAACTTCCAGCTTGGCACCTTGGTGTCTTGCGTAATTGCTGGTTTTCATCAGCCCGGCTTTATCTTCCAGCTTGTCTGAGAAAAACACAAACATGGATTCAAAAGAGATATTGTCAAGCAATGTGATTAGACAATAGATATCCACTAATACCAGCTTTGCCTGGGGAAATGTGAGGAGAATAACAACATCAAAATTATTTTTAAAAAAGCTGTTAAACTTGCCACTCCTTTGCAGTTGGAAATAATATGACCGCAAGGGCAGTATCTTGCAAAAGAAAGTACAGGTAGCCCTCAACTTGACACAGTTTATTTAGTGACTGTTCAAAGTTACAACAGCACTGAAAAAAGTGACTTATGACTGTTTTTCACACTTATGACCATTGCAGCATTTAATCAAAATTCAGACACTTGGTAAATGGCTCATATTTGTGAGGGTTGCTGTATCCTAGGGTCATGTGATTATATTTTGAAATCTTCTGACAAGCAAAGTCCATGGTGAAGCCAGATTCAACTGTGGCGATAAAGGTTGTAAAACTCACTTAGTTTAGTCTATAGCCTTGTTGAGCAGAGGTGGGGGGCCATGGCCTCTTATCTAAGTTATAATCAGTTTAGAGGCTGATTTTTATTTTCAATTCAGCCATATAAAGCAAGATGCAGTGAAATAATTTTAATTCACACAATCAAATTCATCCCTTCATTGTTACCTTATAATGCCATGCCAATAGAAAATTAGCATTCTGCGGAAAGGTTAAATTACGCTTTTTTCTTGCTAGTTTTCTCTGTAAAGAATTTTTCCATTCAGAAGTTGTATTTACTTGTAAGCTTCCACATCACCGTGAAGTTCAGTCTACAAAGATTGCAATTTGGAATAAGTTCTATCGAAATTATTCTTGCCTAGGTTTAAGTATCATGGTTAAGGTATAAAACCAGTTTTTAATTTTAAAATGGGACTTATGCAGCTCACCTTTGCTATTAGCCTTTTTTAAAGCATGCTCCATTATGGAATGGATTAATTTCCATTCAATGTTATACATTTATGACAAATAACTTGCAAATAATTCCCTAATTTGCAATGGCATCACTGGATATGTATAATATCCAGGGATATGTTCTCTGCGTTTGAACATTTCATTAAGCTTACCTAAAATTCTAATGTGATTCATGTAGTAGCTCATTTGAATCATGGAATAATAGCTTTGGGGACAGACTTCTTCATATTTTCACATTTTTTAAAGTTATTCTTAACATAATATTCTATTAAAACAAATACATTTGCGTTACATTTTTTTAAAAAAAAAAGCAGAGTAAAAAAGGAAGAAAAAAAATAAATGCATTGAAAAAGAGGTGGATTAGTCTCTACTTTGTAGTCCTGTACTCTCTCAGGTGGTAATTGGTTCAACCATGGAACTGAATAGAGATCATTGTTATTTTGAGCTAAAGAGTAATAATTTCAATGTTAACCTAATTATAAATTAATTACAAATTTAGCCTAATTTTGTTTTGAAAAAGGACTAGTAGCATCCACTTCTATTGTTTAGCCTCTTCTGAGACTACAAAAAAATAATTCTGAATAGCAACAGGTAAAAATATGCATGAAATGAAAATAAAATATGTTTTGCTTAGAGTAAAACAGCCCTCCCCAAAACATTTTTTTAGAACTTTTCAAGTGAGTTGTGTTCAGTAATGGGATTCCACTGGTGTAACAACTGGTTCACTGATCGTGCGCTCTGCGCATGTACAGTTCATTTCAAAACAGCTCTAAAACTTACCTTCTACTGCAGCCCCGGTGAGTAAAACAGCTGAGGCACAGCAATCCGTTCTGCAGCGCCTATCAGCTGGGTTCAAACAAAAGAAATATAGCACAGGGGCACAGGGGCGGGGCCAACTGATCACCAGAATTACTGGTTTGTGCAAACCGATCCAAACCAGCTGAATCCCACCCCTAGTTGTGTTTCAGTGGTCCAGAACTCAAAATACTCTGAGTATTGTTGTTTTATCAGAGTTAAAATAAAAATGTTTCTGATATTTTGGTCATAGAAAAAAATCATTATTTTTCACTTGCTCTAATAAAAATATACTTTATTATTGAAGTAATAAAATCAACTGGTCAGCTGTGCTAAAAGTGATAAAACCATCACACCTCTCAATTTTTCCTTCCAGGTGCTCAATGTAGTAAAGTAAGTGACTTTGAGTGGCATACTGAGATTAACATATATAAAAATTAAAGAAACAATTTTTCCCTCTCCCAATGACCTATGTAATGATAAATTTTTATCTTTCTATATACTTCTATACTTACTGTAAGTTGTGATTCATGGTGGGTTTAAATAAAAATGAAATGCAATAAATCACATAACAATTTAACCTAAGTCCAGTAGTTCATCAAAGCTGTTAGGACCTAATGATTTTCAAGTGCTTTGCAATCTAAATTGCTCACCTTACTTTAGAAAACAAGATACATGCCAAAATGTAGGGGCTGCCACTAGGTAGGCCTGTCGTCCATCTCTCACAGAAGCCCATCTCAGGATGATTGTACAACATGGACTGATTCTGACCAGGAGAGCTATGCTGCATGTACAATGGGACAAGATATGTTAGGTGTAAATGTGAAAAAAATAGCATCTTTATTTGGCTTATTACAGTGCATGTTTCAGTAACTAGTACAAAATTCTCAGTATAGCTAGCAATATGCTGAATTCATTGGGATAGTTTTGAATGAATGGGATCAGGAAGAATATATATATAAGGGTCTCAAAGACCATTTTTGTTTATAATGATTAATATGGGGGATCTTCTGTGCTTAAATATATTTTGAAAACTTGCATAACAGCACTGAACATGATTCCTCCACTGGAGTGGAATAGGATATAACTGTAAATCTTAGTCTGCAGGGCAGATTTACATCTCCTGCCTTCCATAAAATCTACTGCTAATAACACAACACTTATTGAGTGAAAATATTTCTAGGTATAGCATTTCCAGGTGTTTTACTATGCAGTTTATATTATGCTTGGCATTTGCCTGCTCACATTATGAGGTACATGGGAGGGAAAATAGAGTAAATGGCTTTTGTTCTTTAAGGACAAGCACTTATTTCTTCCTAGTAAATCCTATTAGGAAATGATCCCTTTAAATATATACACCAAATACTACATCCATTAAGGCTATGGATTTATAGAGTAGATGCATTTATTTGGAAGAAAAGATGTAAATAATGTGCAATATTTCCCAATTCAACCTTCAAATATTTTATGGCTCCTATATGGTACAAAGTAAGGACAAATTGTCAGTTTTATATTCAGTCTTACATATTAAAAATATTTATGAATAGAACAAATAACTTTGGGCACTTTTTTTTCTCTAATGGGAAAGATACTAACATAACATCTAGACCAGTGGTTCCCAACCTTTTTTTGGCCATGCCTCACTTAAGCATCTCTAAAATCCTGATGCCCCCCCCCCATGACATATAATTCTTACTTTACTCAGAAAGTGAACTCTACTCACATGGAGGAAGCCTAAAAGGTCATTAACCTGGTTTAAACAAGGTTCAAATTGCCCCCATTAAAAATCAAATTGCTCCCGCCCCTTGTGGGGCATAGGACCCATTTTGGGACCCATTGATCTAGACCAGCGATGGCGAACCTTTTTTGGCTCGTGTGCCACAAGTGGGGGGAGCGCAGGAGGGTCATGTGCGGGTGTGCCGCACCCATAATGCAATGTGCGACCTCCCCCAGTGCGCATGCATGCACAACGCACGACCCCCTCATTTTTACATGCTTTTTTCGCACTCCCCAGGCTCTAGAGGCTTTATAGGAGCCTGGGGAGGGTGAAAAGAGCCTCCCCTGCCCCCCCGGAGGCCCTCCGGAGGCTTCAGGGACCGTCCGGATGGTCCCTGAAGCCTTCGGAGCGCTCAAAAGGATCCTCCGAACAAACTGGAAGTCACTTCCGGTTTGCTGGGAGGGTCGTTTTAAGTGCTCTGAAGGTGTCAGGGAAGCCTCCGGACGGTCCCTGAAGCCTTCGGAACGCTTAAAACCACCCTCCGAGCAAACCGGAAGTCACTTCCGGTTTGTTCGGAGGGTTGTTTTAAGCATTCTGAAGGCTTCAGGGAAGCCTCCGGATGGTCCCTGAAGCCTCCGGAGGGCCTCCGGGGGGCGGGGGGGCTCTTTTTGTCCTCCCCAGGCTCCTATAAAGCCTCTGGAGCCTGGAGAGGGTGAAAATGACTTTTAAAAAGGTGAACTCAGCTGGCCAGTGTGCGCATGCGTCCTGGCCAGCTGACAGGGCAGCGCCTCGCGTGCCCTGACAAATGGCTCCGCGTGCCACTTGTGGCACGCGTGCCATAGGTTCGCCATCACTGCTCTAGGACACAAGGCAAGTCCCAAGTCAGATATCTATGTGTGGCAGGGGGACGCAGGTTGGCCGCTCCATGGTGAAATCTCTGGATCAAGGGGTGAGATGGCAGATGTTCGGATGACAGGCCGTCCAGAACAAAGGCCACCTGTCAGCGTAGCGTGTTAGGGGTCACCTGTTGGTGTAGTGTGTTAGGGGTCACCTGTCGGCGTAGTGTGTTAGGGATAAGTCCCTGCTCAAGCTCCCTCTGCAGGAAGTCCAATATCTGTGGAATGGATGCCCTAAGTGGGTCAACAGTCTGGTTGGAAAACCACAGAGCAAAGGTCCGCCACGTGGTATCATAAATGAGATGAGTAGAGCTTCTACATGATGCCTGAATGGTAGAAATGACGTCGAGGGAGATGTCATCGGCTGTTAAGTCTTGTCGCTTAATCGCCATGCCGTTAATTGTAGCCACTGGGGGTCAGAATGACAAACTGACCCTTGGTGTAGAGACAGGAGAGACCGTGGAATGTGCCATGGAGTGGAGTTTGACAGAGTCACTAGGACGGCATACCATGGCCGGTGTGGCCAATTCAGTGCTATCAGCAATAGTTCTGCCTCCTGCTCCAACATTTTCTGAATTACTCTCTGAATGAGGGGAAGGGCGGAAATGCATACAGGAGACTTTGGGCCAATGGAACTGAGGGTGTCTACTTCTTCTGCCCTGGGATCCATGAACCGTGAGAAGTACCTGGGTACCTGGTTGATGTCTGCCATCACAGGACTGCTCTGCTCTGAGAGATGATGGGTGAGATTCTGCCCACTAGCACAGCAGGTTGGACTCCTGCATCAGAGGCCAGGAACATGTTCCCCCCTGCCTGTTTATGTATGTCATTGTCGTGGTATTGTCTGTTAGGAATAACTGCAGCCACTGGGGGTCGGGATGACAAACTGACCCTTGGTGTAGAGACAGGAGAGACCATGGGGTGTGCCATGGGGTCGAGATTGACAGTGTCACTAGGTCGGCATACCAAGGCCGGCATGGCCAATTCGGTGCTAGCAACAACAGTTCTGCCTCCTGCTCCAGCGTTTTTTGAATTACCCTCTGAATGAGGGGAAGTGGAGGAAATGCGTACAGGAGACCCCTGAGCCACTGGCATCTGAGAGTGTCTACTCCTTCTGCCATGGGGTCCATGGACCTCGAGTAATACCTGGGTACCTGGTTGTTGTCTGCCATTGCGAACAGGTCTAGGACTGGGAGACAGAACCGTAGTGTCAGTCGATGGAAGAGGCTCGGATGGATGGTCCACTCCACCTGATGTATCATTGTCTGGCTCAGCCAGTCTGCTTGGACGTTGGAGACCCCTGAGCTGTGTTCTGCCCTGAGAGATGACAGGTGAGATTCCACCCACTGGCACAACAGGTTGGATTCCTGCATCAGGGACCAGGAATGAGTTCCCCCCTGTCTGTTTATGTCTGCCTTGGTCATGGTATTGTCCGTGAGGACTAATGTGTGATGGGCCTGAACTCTGTGGTGGAAGTGTCTGAGGGCAAGGCAAACCGCCTGCAATTTTAGCCAATTTATGCTGTTTTGGCTCTCTTCGAGGAACCACTGACCCTGAGCCACTAGGTACTGCATGTGTGTCCCCCATCCCGTCAGACTTGCGTCCGTCATATGTGTGAGATGGCTTGGCTCCCTGAACAAGGTCCCTTGTAAAAGCGCCGGGACTGCCACCATTTGAGAGAGTGTAATACCTGTCTGGGAAGGGGGACCCTGAGAGGAGAGCTGCTCTTGTCAGCCTTTTGATGTGGAAGCATGAACCATTGAAGGCTCCTGCTGTGAAATCTGGCCCACGGGACAATCCCAAAGCAGGATACCATCTTGCCCAAGACTTGGGAGAGAAGAAGAAGGGATGTCTTTCGTAGGTGCAGCACCTTCCTGACAATTTCCTTCAGGCTGAGAATGCGGTCGTTAGACAAAAACATCTTCCCCACCACGGTATCTATCAAGACCCTGAGGTGAAGAAAGCGAGTGCTGGGAATGAGGTGACTCTTTTTGATATTCACCCCGAACCCGTGATTCTGCAGGTGTGAATGGTGAGATCTCTTTCTGCCTGAATCAGAGACCTGGACAACAAGAAAATGTCATCCAGGTAACAGCGAATCCAAATTGGGGATGACCTGATGTGGGCGGCTAGTGCTGCCAGTACCTTTGTGAATACCCTGGGGCAGAGGATAGACCGAACGGAAGAGCTCGGTACTGGAAGTGCCTACCCCCATAGGAGAAGCGGAGATATTTTCGGTGGTCTATGAAGATGGGGATGTGAAGGTAAGCTTCGGTCAAGTCTACCGACATGAGGAAGTCACCTTTCCTGACTGCCTGGAGGATGGTGTGCAGAGAATGCATTTTGAACCACCGATAGACAATGTGGCGGTTCAATGTCTTTAGATCTAAAATTGCTCTCCATCCCCTGGAATATTCGGTACCACAAACAGGTGGGAATAAAAACCCTGTTCTTCCTTATGGGGAGGAACTGGTTGGATGGCCCAGATCTCCAACAAGTGCTGAGTGGCCTGTCTCATCTTCTGAGGACACCGAGAGACCGGGCATGGCACGAAGTGTTCCTGGGGGATGGAGAGGAATTCTAGCATGAGACCAAATTTGACAGTTTTGATATCCAATTGTCTGTTGTGGTCTCCTCCCAGCGGTGGGCAAAGAACACCAGGCAGTCTCCGATCAGAACAGAGTCCAGATATGTGAAAAATGGCGGTTGCCCCCTCCACGGTAAGATTTCTTGAAGGGGAAATGCTGTGTGTTTCTACTGGACCTGTCCTGGTGAGATCCCTGTCTGGGAGTGTAGGATTGCGTTGTGGACGGGGGAAGGAAAGTCCCCCATCCACCGGTTGAAAAGGCGACATCCTATAGAAGGGAGCGGGCCAACTGTCCTGTTTCTTGTAGATGGATAAAAGGACCTTGCGCTTGCCTTTAGATTCCATGAAATATGGGTCTAAGATATTACCAAATAATTGGGTGCAACGGAATGGGGAGGCTGCTAGGCACCACTTGGTACAGACATCCGCCTGCCAAGGCTTGAGCCAAAGCAGATGCCTGGCCATGACCCAAGAGGCCATGGCTTTAGAAGCGAATCTAGCAGCATTAAGGGAAGAATCAGCCACAAATTTAACCGCTGCCCTGATCTTGTTGAGATCTCTATATGATCTAGTGTCAGTAGGAGCGATGCGCTCCTGAAGCTATTCAATCCAAACCAAGGCCACCCTGGAGAAAAAGGAAGTGGCCGTAGAGGGCCTAACAGCCCAGGCCGCAGCCTGATAGCTTTTGACTAAGGTTTGATCTGACCTTTTCTCCTCAGGCTTGAGAACCTCCTCAGGGGCTACAGAGACCACAGTAGGTGAAGACAGGGCTGCAACCGGTGCTTCTACTGATGGAGTCTCGAAGAACTTGATGAGGTCTGGTGCAATGTTGTAGAGACATTTGTCAAGGTTGGTCTGCTGTGGGCCCGTGCCTGGAGACTCCAACTGCTTCTGGATGATGTTCAGGAATATCTTGGGAACAGGGATCACCTCTTTTTCCACTGTGGGTTTGGTGAATGGGGTACTGGGACCCTCAGATGAAGCCAGTTCTGCCGGTTTATCTTGTGAAGTAGAAGCTGAAGCAGAAGATGGTAAGTTAGCAGCTTTAATGGCCTTAAGAAGAAGGGACTTGAAACAATCAGTTTTGAATAATCCGGTAAAGGCAGGCGTATCTGGGGTGACCACCTTGTCGTTAGACAGGTCTGAGTCCCACAGGTTATCTTGCTCCCCACCAATTGAGGCCTGAGAAGTAGAGGCAGAGGGATCAGGTTGCTGAGCCGCAGCAGCAGATTTATGCTTATGGCCATGTGATGAAGCAGGTTGGGGTTGCTGTTGTAGGCCAGCAGTCATTACCTGTTTAATGGTTTCAGCGATGATGGTTGCCATATCAGCAGGAGAGGTGTACATGGTGTGGGGGAATTTTGCTCTACCATTACTCGTCATGAAAATAATAATAATGTACCTAAATATGGATGTGTGAGTTGTAAGATGTAAATGTATTTCTTAATGATATGCTAATGCCCTAGAATTTACAAGTCTGTCAAGTATTTTGGCTGTATTAGTCTTCAGGGTCTCTTCTGCTTCCACTCTTCAGGCACGCTTTAGACAAACTGTTATAGAAGACTCTTATATGCTCTCATTAGAAAATTCTTAAAACTACTTCTTTAAGAAATAGATGCTTAATTATTGCTCTTACATTTATTGAAACTTATAGCTCAGCCTAAGTCAGCAGAGCAAAAGAGGCAGAGTGTCATGACATAGACTAGTTAAGGGAATTCCAAATGATGAATATTATAGGTAAATTTACATATAATTGCATAAACCTAGATATAGCTGTCATAAATGATTGCCTTCTTTAATTTTAAAGTATTGTAATTGAAAGTACAATCATAAAATGCTATGAAATGTTATGAAAATATATTGAATGCACATGTGATAACATATTTTGGTTTTAAATATTTTATTGTTTTAATATTTTGTTCTCGTTTTTACAATGTTGTAAGCTTTCGAGTCTTTTGACCATTAGATGAATAGCATATACATTTAATAAATAAATATCACTCAGATCCAGAGCGGATGGGCCCCCCTCAGTGGGCCGGACGAGCCGTCAACAGTGAGTCTTGTGAGTCCACTCTGGGAGGAGTTTGACTCTGTTGCCCCCGAAGATTTAGACGGGTTGCGTGGACGGCTGCGACCCACCACATGTTCAATGGACCCGTGTCCCTCCTGGTTGGTACTGGCATCCTGGGAGGTGACACGAGGCTGGCTCCTGGGCCTGGTGAACGCCTCATTGAGTGAGGGTTCCTTACCGACGGCCTTGAAAGAGGCGGTGGTGAGGCCCCTACTCAAGAGGCCTTCACTTGACCCAACGGAGCTAGCTAATTATAGTCCAGTCTCCAACCTCCCCTTTTTAGCGAAGGTTGTTGAGAATGTGGTGGCGCAGCAATTTCCACGTCGCCTTGATGAATCCGTATATCTAGACCCACGCCAGTCCGGCTTCCGACCCGGGCACAGCACAGAGACAGCCTTGGTCGCGTTGGTTGATGATCTCTGGAGGGCCAGAGATAGGAGTTGTTCCTCTATCCTGGTCCTATTAGACCTCTCAGCGGCTTTTGATACCATTGACCATGGTATCCTATTGCGCCGGCTGGAGGGGATGGGAGTCGGAGGCACCGTTTTACGGTGGTTCGGCTCCTACCTCTCCGGCCGGATGCAATGTGTGTTGACTGGGGGGCAGAGGTTGACCCTGAGGCCGCTCTCTTGTGGGGTGCCGCAAGGGTCGGTCCTCTCACCCCTTTTGTTCAACGCATATGTGAAGCCGCTGGGTGAGATCATCCGTGGCTTTGGGGTTGAGTACCATCTGTACGCTGACGATACTCAGTTGTACATCTCAACCCCAGGCCACCCCAACGAGGCTGTCGATGTGATGTCCCGCTGTTTGGAAGCCGTCGGG
Organism: Natrix helvetica; assembly: GCF_964273705.1. NCBI lineage: Eukaryota > Metazoa > Chordata > Lepidosauria > Squamata > Natricidae > Natrix > Natrix helvetica. Next base: position 38,658,561 of record NC_138550.1, on the reverse strand, counting down.
GTCTGGATGGGGGACAACAGACTTAAACTCAACCCCTCCAAGACCGAGTGGCTGTGGCTACCGGCACCTCGGGCCAGTTAACTCCATCACTGGCCATAGGGGTCGAACAATTGCCCCCTGTGGAATGGGCGCGCAATTTGGGCATCCTCCTAGGTGCCCGGCTGTCAATGGATGACCATGTGGCAGCCGTGGCAAGGGGGGCGTTCCACCAGGTTCGCCTGGTGCGCCAATTGCGCCCCCTTCTGGACCAGGATGCCCTACGCACGGTCACTCATGCACTGGTGATGTCTCGCCTGGACTACTGTAACGCTCTCTACATGGGGCTCCCCTTGGGACGCGCCCGAAGACTACAGCTAGTTCAGAACGCAGCCGCGCGGGTAGTCATGGGGAGTACCAGGTACTCCCATGTAACACCTCTCCTGCGCGAGCTGCACTGGCTGCCTGTGGTCTTTCGGGTGCGCTTCAAGGTTCTGGTTACCATCTTTAAAGCGCTCCATGGCACAGGGCCTAGCTACTTGCGGGATCGCATCCTCCCACACACATCCCTGCGGCCAATTCGCTCTCACAGGGAGGGGCTTCTCCTGGTGCCGTCCACTAGGCAATGCCAACAGGCGACACCGAGGAGTAGGGCCTTCTCTGTGATGGGCCCAACCCTCTGGAATGACCTCCCCCCCGACATTAGAACCACTACTGACCTCCGCTCCTTCCGACAGAAATTGAAGACTCACCTGTTCCGACTGGCTGGTCTGGCATAATTATAACGTTTTCCTCCTGGCATACACACTTTTATTGGTTTTTAGAGGGATTGTCTCTTTTAAATTTAATTTTACAGGATATTGGGATTTTAATTTTGTATATCCTGATTTATTTATTCAGCTGTACAGTTTGGCATATTTTTTATCCTCCTCACATATCTATTTATTTAATAATTTTAACTTGTTGTATTTTTGCTACGGACTATACACCGCCCCGAGTCCCTTTTGGGAGAGGGGGCGGTCTATAAGCGCTAATAAATAATAAATAATATATTGCACTAAGGTTCAAAATGTCAATGTCCATTCTTTCCATATACAGTGACCATTTTCTTTACTTATTCAGAAGATACAGTCATAACTACATGTCTGCTCAGATGTTTAAAAGCATATTCACAATTACAGTGTTTGTTTTATGGACTTGCATAAAACAATGCACAATTTGTTCCAATTATCTCCTTAATACAACTACAGAACAAAAGTTTCTGATTATGTTAGAACACCAGCACATCACACAGTTTAATATTCTCCATCTCATTGAGAGTCTCCAAAATAAAGTTAATACTAATTAATGTCTGGCCATGATAGTTACAAAATTACAAAATTACAGTATATGTCAAAGTTAGCGAAAATTGGTCTTGTTATGTAATGCTAGCACATCATGAGATTCCAAATACATGACAAGTAGACTTTCTGCATATACCTTCACAAAGAATTCACAAATGTTGACATTGTTTTACTTTTTTCCTCTGCCGATTTTATATATTATATTTCTGCACACATTTCTGAGCCTACTGCAGTAAAAGTTAAGCATACGTTACCTGTATGAACATGATTCAGTAGGTAATGGACTGTATCAGTTCAACTTGACTATTGGGATTTTACCACATCCTGTAACTGTGTAGCAGGTGTTCATTAGTCTTCAGTGCACTCAAAGGCATTTCAGAGAAATGATAGCTTCACATCTAACCTATATTATATTTAAATGTGTGCAAATAAGCTCTGCCATTTGCCAAATCAATTAGCCTAAAAGGCAATAACATTCTACTCTGATGAATATACAATGGATTTTCCACTGTTGAAGCAATGCTACATGTATGAAAAACTTCATTTTCCTCCAATATGTTTGCAGCTTAAAAATGAAACAGAAGTTTGGAATAAAAAAGCAAGAATGTTGTTAATATGCATAGGAGAGTGATGATTTAAGAAAGAAAGGCTTTCTCTGAGAGTTACTAAAAGAAATGATGACATCTTACTAATATCTCTGATAATATGGCTTGTGTAGGCACATTTCAGAGAGAAAAGAATCCCATTCTGTTTGATTTCTGGAACACCAAAATAATATCAAAAGTAATTATTATTATACAGATTCCTATATATGTTTAATTTTGTAAATATTAGGAAAATGTACTGAAATTTATAATAAAGCTGTATGAAATTTTTGAACCTTTGGTTCTTTGAAATTTTGATTGAATTATCCTTTTGAAACAAATCTGTGAAACAAATCAAGCATCATCGGAAGTGATTCAATGATCTGTTAGCTATTCTGCTGTGTTACGGTTTTAGTTCTACCTCTCAGTGCCAATTCCTGTCCTACAGAATAACAATCTACTGCAAATCTTGATGGCCTCTGCCTATTAGCCTTCTACGATGCTCTGAAAATATAGCTGTATCTGCTAGGAAGTTTGGGCAAGGAAATTTACCCTTGGCATCATGGGTTTTTCTAGGGAAAGACGATGATAGATACCGTATATTATGGTAGATATGATTGGTTCATTATGTATGTGTGTATGTATGTTTGTATGTATGTATGTATGCATGTATGTATTGCTGAAGGAACTAGCACAGTGGTTATTGGTGGTGTTGGTTGCAATAGGTATGCAGAAAATTAAGTGAATTAAAGGAAAAGTTAACACTTCTGAAATTATTAATGAAAAATTATAATATGGGTGAGAAATTATGACTTTAATCAGAAAGACACATATATTTACAACACAACCCCCAGAAAGGTTTGTAAATATGATAAGTACAATATTAAGATGTTTGGGCTATTACACGCTTGTGTAAGTACATTCTTAAAAAATTCTTCCAAAATTATATATTTTATTTTTAAAGAATAATTTCAAAATAAATACTGAGTTATTGCATTGATGTTTTTGTGATGTGGCACAGACCTACAGCAACATGTATCTCATATGCTATGTCTTTGAATTATAGTTTCATACTTTGATTTGTAGCTGTGCCTTGAAGGGTTTCTACCATAATAAGTTTTGGCATTTTTCATTCAGAAAGCAAGTGGTGTTCTCCAGTTTCCTACAGAAAAAAATAAATATCAGAAATAGAGTGTATGTATATATATATATATATATATATATATATATATATATATATATATATATATATATATATATATATATATATATATATATATATATATATATATATATATATATATATATATATATATATATATATATATATATATATATATATATATTTCTGACCTTTGGTATGTGTTTTTTAAAAGTAGAATACTACATGTTTTCTTATTTTATTCAACTTTTTGCTTCTGCATAGTTAGTTAATATTAGCCGTTTCTATAACAACAAATTAATCTAATCAGCAAATCCCAAAATCACAATTTTGTTTTATTTTTTTCTGTCTTGATCAAAAAGTCTAAAAGCCATTTCCAAGGATGACATGTGTGTGTTTATGGGCATGCGTGTCAGGGGTGGGTTTCAAAAATTTTACTATTTATTCTGTAAGCATGGTCTATTTTGTGGGTGTGGTTGGCGGTCATGTGGGTAGGCGTGGCCAATTTGTAAAATGTGGTGAAACTCACTTAGCAAGCAAAATTTTGGGCTCAATTGTAGTCATAAGTTCTCTTTCTTTTTCTTTCTTTTTTTCCTTTCTTTCTTCTTTCTTTCTTTCTTTCTTTCTTTCTTTCTTTCTTTCTTTCTTTCTTTCTTTCTTGTGTCTCTCTCCCCCTCTTTCTTTCTTTCTCTTTCCTTCTTTTTCTTTCTTTTTCTCTCTCTCTCTTTATATCTTTTTCTCTCTTTTTTTTCTCTCTCCCTTCCTTCCTTCCTTCCTTCCTTACTCTTTCTTTCTCTCTTACTCTTTCTCTCTTTCTCTCTCTTCCCCCCCCCCTCTTTCTCACACATACATCCCTTCCAGTTATATTCGTAGATATATCCTATGAACTAAAACTGACGCCCCACAAATCACGGCCATCCGTGTCCTACAAACCAACTCACAGAGCCCCCAATTCAGCCTCTTCTCACTCTGGGGGTTAACCGAACATGGTTAGTAGTCCTGTTATCTCCTGGCCGCAGGTCCTGTCTTTTTAGCAGAGCAGCAGAGAGGGCTAATTTCAAACAGCTTTTTTTCCCTTTTGCCGAGGCCTGACTTCTCTGCCGTTCGGCGGGTGACCTGGTAGGCATCTGAAGTTGTTGGGCATGCCACAGAAGCATGTGCATAACACACCCAACACACACACACACTGTTTGCTGTGGCACAAGGCATGTGTGTAAGGGGGGCTGGATCAGCTGAGGCTGGCAAAGAAGCCTCAGTTTCCCCTGCTGCAGCAGCTCTTGGAGGAAGGAGGCAGGGATGCTAGCTGGTGCTCACCCCCTCACCGCTTTCTTGGCCAGCCGCCCAGCTAAGTAAGGCAGGTGGAGCCCAGGTTGCAATTGGCCGCTGGGATGGGGCTGGTAATGCTCTGTCCCGCAGGAATGGTGGTGGTGAACAATAAGAAAAGTGAGCGTTGGCAATCATCCCTGCCTCCTTCTTCCAAGATCCGTGGCGGCTCTCAGAGGAAGGAAGCAGGGATGCTGGATGGTGCTTGCCCCCTCACTGATTTCCCAGCCAGTCACCCACCTAAGCAGGGCAGGCAGGGATGGCCTTCTCCTCCCTCTCTCCCCCTGATTTCTCCCTGGCCACACTCAGAAGGAGGAAGGAAGGCAGGGATGTTGGCCGGCACTTCACCACTGTCACCCCTGCAGCCCGCTGGCTGCAGCCCTACAGGCTGGGTGGGCAAAGGAAATGGGTGGGGCAAGCAGGGTGAGGATGGGCGGGACAAGAGAGCAAGCAATCTGTGACTAGGTGACCAGGGGGAGGGAGCGGGGATGGGCCAGGGGACTGTACCAACATGGTGGCATAGCCAGGCCACCATCGCCAATGGTATGGAAAGGTATGGCAGATTTCCACTACCGGTAAGCCCCATACCAGTCTGTACCAGGAGCAATCCACCTCTGGTGTGTGTGTGAGAGAGAGGAGGGGGAGAGAGGGAATCTGAATCTGACCATAAAAAAGAAGCACCAGCTGAACTGTGATAAGTAAGCTTCTAGAAGAATTGCATGAGAATGATCCAACATAGGAAACTCCTGGAAAAGTTGGAGAAAGTATGAAGTAAGAATTCCCATGCAATCAGTAGAAAGAGGAGAACAACAGAAAAGGTCTATTAAACTCTTTCTCAAGCAAAGAAGTAAGTCTTCTGATTAGTAACTGGTGGCTTCAGCCTATTGAAGAATCTACTCTGCTGTTGTTCCCTTTGCTGGAGACAAAATCTGATGTCTGATTTGTGTATGACATTCTTTGGGGAATTCTGCTTTTTGTCTCTCTGACCTTTGAACTGGTTGACAACTTTGACCTGGCTCTGAAACCTTGAACTGACTCTGGAGGTTTCTTTTGCCATGCTCCTGTTCTTCAAATCAAACTTTGCAGGAAAGTGTTGGCTCTGTTTATATTCTGTACTTCATTTACATTCCCTGCTGTTTCACTGTAACTTCTTCAGCCTCTAGTAAACTGACAATCACCCAAGAAATTGTGTGTTAAAAATGTGAAGCATGTAGCAGGACAGCTGTCTCTTTATTGCAATAACTCATTTAGCTTCTTAATTTATTTGTTATTTATGGACTGTAGAAAATACAGATAAACACCAAACCAAAAATTACAAAACATGAAATACAGCCCGAACTAAAAACTATTCTAACCTTCCCTGGTCAGGTATCTTCTGTCTGAAAAATAAATAAAGCTGCAATCCTAATATATTTGAACCCAGATTGTGGAAGGCAACCCTTAAACATAATCAGTACGCCTAAAAGTGAATATATGTAGCTCAGAGTTTAACTGTGAAATCCTTGGTGCTTTCTGAGTTTGACTATTTGCAGAAATTTCATTACCCAGCTAAGTAACATCATCAGTGCAACTGAATGTGAGGTTTTCTCATTCTTTATATATGGTAGCTTGCCCTGACAGTATTGATGTGCCTGTAGTTCCTTGATTAGACTGTTTTCTTATCTATTTTTTGTCTGGTATTAATCCCTGCTCATCTGGGTGTAGGTTGCTAGAAAGGATGCATTTTGGAGTTTGGGTTTCTTTTTTAGTTTTTTAATTCATTTTGATGGTGTGCAAATGTAGTTTATCACTATGTGCCTATTGATGCATAATCTGTATGAATACAGTGAAATTCCTTAATCTCGCAAGATATGGACAGACTAAACCATAGTTTCAACTGGAAACTATGAGCATCCTTGACCAAGCCAAATCCAAAAATATTCAGGAATTTCTAGAAGCTTCACATTCAGATAATACATGTCTTATGTTCTGAAAAAAGATTATTTTTGTGTTAAACATCCCATTCAGGTGTTTGTGACTAGAACTGGGGTGAAACCTTCTCCTCTGCTTGTTTCTTAAGAAATAGACCTCACAATATATCTTAGATGGCTCATGAACAAAGATGACAAATATTCCCATTCTACAGTAGAGTTTCTCTGACCTGATACAATTTGGTTACATTCTGTAATGTCAGCTTGCTTTTAAAGAAATTTGGCTACTGAAGACCATGATTCAGGAAGAAAACAGTTTTTTAAAAAGATAGTCCTTTCTTGCTTTCCAATATAAACAGCTGTGTTATGGAAGGGGAGATGTAATGAATGTGCTTGTTTCTCTTTATTTATGTATGTTTTTATTCTTTTGAGTGGTAGTTTTATTGTTTTGAATCTTTATCTTCATCTTGAGCTTCATTTTGAGCATAAAAATAAGCTATGTAAGCAATTCTACATTAAAACATATTTTAGTGGACTTTTTTGTTATTATATTCACAAGGATGGACACATCAGTTCCAGCAGTCTAAATTGCATCATGTAACTTGCCTGCTTTCTTTATTCCAAGTAAGACAGTAGATTTGAGTTTTAGGAACAAAATTATGCTGTTACTTAAATCCCTAATCAACATTCTTACATGCAAAGTTTGTTTATATTACCATCTAACCCAGATTTGGTTCCCGAGATCCATTAGAGGACTGCAATCAAACATTCAGACTATCATTAAAACATCAATCCATTATAAGAACAAAACTGTACTCTTTTTTTCTATAATCTGATCATTCTTAACTGCCATATTAAAAAAGAAATAGTTGTTTGCTTTGCAATATCTCTGGAGTATCTGTCAAACTAATCCTTTTAAGGAAAGTTCCTTCATCTTCAAAGAAAAATAAGGTAAGCTTGACTTTCCGTTAAGAAAATGCAACACATATGTGCACTTATGTACAAATGAGAAATTAATTTTAATAGATGAGAAGCTGTTGAAGATATCATTTTGCTACTTATAAAATGAAAAAGAGTGCAAAGGGTACAAAAATGGATTAATTAAAGGAAGGATCTTTTCAACCTCGTTCCCAGTCTAGGACCCATAAGGTTGCTGGAACAGAAGATCCCAAAATTTCTTCCCAGTGCATCTGAGTTGGGGATGGGGTAGATAATGAAAATATAAATCTGCAAGAATATTGAAAAGTGCAAGCATGGTAAGATGTAGATTATGTTCCTGGATAATTTTTCAAATATCGATTTGCTGAGCAACTTGTTTAATATAGCCTGGGGAAAGGAATAAATGTTTGTTGAAATGAACTGTTTATGAGGGCCAGCATTTGCTTGTTTCCTTATGACAGTGGGAATAGGATACATCAAGAGGAACATAGCAATAGCTTTAGCACAATTGGAAAGGGATACTTAAATGTATGTGGTAAAAGGAATTAAGAATTAATAGGTATAATATAAATCTGGGTTGAACACAAACATGAGTAACCAAATTTAGCTTTCATGACCAGTACAGGAACTTAAAAAGCTGCATTTCTCCCTGCTTTAAAGAGGTTAATTAAAGATAAAATTAAATCTCCAACCCATCTAGTTAGCACCCTGTGTTAGAATAGTAAACTATTGCATGTGTATTCAGGAAATTCAAAAACACATCCAGTAAAAAAAATAGCCCTTCTCTGCCTAGCATTTAGTATTCAATGCCTGTTGCTTGTGATTCTAAAGGTAACAAACAGCCTTCAAAACAATAATCTTTAATAGCCTGATCCTCCAGGATTCTCCTGAGATTGTGGAGACAGCAGCCAGACTGGGTTTATTCTGTCCAATAACCAATTGGACTGAGTCTACACTTATAATGTCATCGGGCCCTTGTGGCTCCTCCCCAGTTCAGACTCAGTCCAACCAGGACTAGCAGTGAGAATTGATCTATCCTCCAAATTTTAGCCTTATAGCATTAATTGGCGATTTTTTTACAAATTTCTTTCCTTTAAATTGGTTTTTTAAATCATTTTTTTCTTCTGACAAATTGGAGGGAAATTCAAAACTGCTTTCAGGCTGCCCCTCTTCAGCTGTTCTGACTGCCTGCAGCCACGGGTTCACTCAGGAAGCCTGACTTGCAGTCGAATCAGCAGCTAACGAGCTACGGCTCCATAGCTGTTTCCCCAAGGCAGTCCTGGAACCTGGGCATTCAAAGAGACGTGCGACCAGCCCTTTTGCATGCAGTGGTTCCAGGCGAGGTCAGTGGCCATTCTGTGGAGCACCCAGCCACTTTGAGTGTCGGTGGCCATTATGCGGGTAAGAAAAGCCTCGAAAGAAAAAAAGGCAGCCATTTTGGACACTTTAAAAAAGGCGTGAACTCTGCAACAGCCATTACAAGTACCCAGCGACCCAGGATCATTCCAGGTGGACCGGATCAGGAGTGCCTGGTCATCAAATGGGTGAGACCATTGCTTGATTTATGTCAGGGGAGATGGCTGACCAAGCTGTGTCTGCTGATAAAGGATTAGAGGAGGCAGGGCCATCAGGGGTGAAGAGCAGTAGGAAGAGGCAGGCCAAAGAGGCTTTTCCCTCAGGGGTGAACCTACTATGGAAAAAGAGATGATCCCTGTTCCCAAAATCTTCCTTAATGTGATCCAGAAGCAGTGGAAGTTCCCGGGCATGGGTCCACAGCCAACCAACCTTGAACAAACGCCTCTATAACATTACACCCGAACTCACCAAATTCTTCGAGTCTCCCCCAGTGGACGCACCGGTTGCAGCACTTTCATCCCCTACCGTGTCCCTGGAGCCCCTGAGGAGGTCCTCAAGCCTGAGGAGAAACGGTCAGACCAAACCTTAGTCAAAAACTATCAGGCAGGCACCTGGGCCGCTAGGGCCTCCACTGCCACTTCCTTTTTCTCTAGAGCGGCCCTAGTCTGAATTGAACAGCTTCAGGAGCGCATTTCTCCTACACTAGATCACATAGGGACGTCAACAAGATTAGGGCAGCTGTTGAATTTGCGGCTGATTCTTCTCTCAATGTTGCCAGGTTCACTTCCAAAGCCATGGCCTCTTCGGTCATGGCCAGGCGTCTGCTTTGGCTCAAGCCATGACAGGTGGATGTCCATACCAAGTGGCACCTGGCAGCCTCCCCCTTCAGTGGCACACAATTATTTGGTACCCCCTAGGATCTGTACCTCACGGAATCTAAAGACAAGCACAAGGTCCTTTCATCCATATATAAAAAACAGGACAGTCGTCCCGATCCTTACTACAGGAGGTCACCCTTTCGGCTGGGGGATGGGGGAATGTCATTTTCCCATCTGCAACATCAGTCCTACACTCCCAGACAGGGATCTCACCAGGATTCTTTCATTCAAGGAGGGAACCCAAAGACCATCTTTCCATCCCTTTTATCAAAGAAAATGCCATTGGACAGGGCAAAAATAACTCCTCCTTTGCCCTGGAAATCAGCTACATGGAATTAAACACTATAATCCAACTTCTCTTTGTGTGTGTGTGTGTTTGTTTGTGTGTTTGAGAGGGGGAGGGGGGAGAGGGGAGAGGGAGGAAGGAGGGGAAGGTAAAAGAAAAAGAAAAAGAAGGAAGAAAACTTAGAATCTCTCCTCCTCTCCCCTGACACCCCACTGACTAAAGCGCTTTCTTTCGCCCGCGGAAGAGCTCAGGAGGGCAAAAGAAAGTGCTTTAGTTAGCGGGGTGTGGGGGAGAAGAGAGAATGCTCAGGCATTCTCCCCTCCTCTCCCCCACACCCCGCTGACTAAAGCGCTTCCTTTCGCCCGCCTGAGCTCCTCTTCCTCTTATATATATCAAACTCCCTCGTGGATATTATTATTTTATATATTATTATTTCATGATGAGAGGGGAGGCTCTGCCTCCCCTGCCTCCAATGACCACACGTCCCTGGTTCAGATGTATCGGACAAAAGGCAGATACCATCATTTGAAGAAGATGGAAGCAATAATGTTGCTCAGGGAGTTGAGAGTGGCTACAGGAAGCAAGGAGGGATGTGGCTAAAGCATCAGTTAGGTGCAGCTAACTGATATCCTTCTTATATATTGAAACAGATGTATGTACTGTATATAAGGAACCATATTTACTCCCAGGTTTCTCCAAAATATCTTGAAGTTATACAAATCTTAATTCCTACCAAAACCCAGACTACTTAGAAGAAGAAGAAATCCATCTTAAATTCAGCTGATCAAGCAAAGGATAAAATGTCAACATTCAGTCAGTACCCCTGGAAGAGAAAAAGAAGTAGCAGCCTTTCATTCAAAATCTAGATATAAAAGATAGAAATAAATTGATAGATTCTCTCTCATTTTCTTTGGGGGCTTAGATCTTAGGGTGATTACTTTTAAGCTGCAAATTTTGGGATTCCATCCAACTGCCCTCAAATTCAGCAAACTTTGAGAAATATTATAGCACTTCATATATGTCAAGTTATATAATCCTGAAATATCTTCATTTAAGTTATTAATAGTAAAATATAATTAAATGCTGAGATTAAAACCAAATGGAACTTCTCAGTTCATGCTTAATAATTCAATCTTATAACATGGTATGAATATGTATGTAACATTTGTGTATGTATGTATGTGTGTGTGTGTGTGTGTGTGTGTGTAAGATTTTAAATTTTATCATGTGTGTTTTTTTCTCTACCCCTCCCTGTCCCTTCTCCTCTCTCTTTCCTTTTCTCTTTATCTTTCAAGCATCAGTAATAAAAAGGAATAAAATTCCACCTCATAATTATCTCAGAGTGGAATCTTTTTTAAAAACAATGTATTTCAGTTCATCACACATGAAACAAAATGATAATTAAAAGCTGCACTATGTTACAGACACATGGTAATTTTGAAAATGATTAATCTTGCAGTTCTGATAGAACTCATTTGGATTTTTTTAGACCATTGCAGATATTCTATAAATCATACCACTGGATTAGCTAATCAGGTAACCAAATTATCTGAAGACAAAGCACACTGCATGCCAGAACGACTATACACAAGGACAGTTTCTCCCCGATCCCCGTGCCATCACTCTGACAAACAATTAATTCTCACAACACTGTCAAACTATCTAGCTATATTACTATTAATCTTCTCATCTTTCTTATTAACTACATCCTGATGGGTTTTTTATTTTTATGTTTGTTTGTCCTTGTTTAAAAACAAATAAAAATGTTTCTTTTTAAAAGAATCCTATTCTATAAAGAATTCTATAATACAAACTTGTTTGCATGTACTTTGATGTTATGTAAACAATTCTATTTTCAGACTCTCAGTAATGTCCATTCCCACAACTGTTCCCAATATTATTTTCTGTTTTATTTAAGTTATATTATTTATTCATTTTGAAAAATTTCTTTTGAAATTTATCCACTTGAATCTGAGGGACTATAATCCCAAAGAAAATTATAGTATCATGCTGTTGTGGCCCAACAGCATCTGGCTGAGTTGTTGGTGGAATCTGACAGCAATGAACACTATGGGACTGCCCTGGAGGCTGAGGAAGACTCTGAGGAGTGTTTGGAGTCAGAGCAGGGACTAGAGAGGCCTGTTGGCCACCAGGCGGCGTCTGAGTTAGGGAGCAGTGAGGATGAACAGAGGGAGGCTGTCCTTGATGTGTGTATGTGTAGGGCTGCGAGGAGGATGGAGCAGTTTTGGAAAAAGGGTCACAGAAGGAAATAGGAACAGGTGGCTACTGATTGGCCCCTCCCGGAGAACTTTATAGGTGGGGCGATGGGAGGGGAATTTTGCAGGAAACAACAATTTACTGATCCAGCTGTAGAGAAAGATAGGGAGACTTTCGTGAGTTCAAGTCTTGTTTCATAGAGATAGCTTCCTGGGTTCCCAGCCAAAGGGTTCCTTATCCCCCTCCTTAGTTGTGGCAGACAGCCAAGTCTGCGTCCGTATATATTGTAGAGGCTTGGGACAGAACACATGCCCTTATATAACATATTGTACATGTACTCCTATGCTATGTATAAACCAGGGCCACAAAGGTCCTAACTGGAAGCCCCCCCCCCATTCAATTCTGGAGCCAACCGGAACTCTGTTTCTCCCACCATAGAGTCTCCCCTTAGTGCGCTGTTGGATCTGGGCAACGAGAGAACAGACTGCGGACACGAAGTGACTTAACAGCTCTTTATTAGTAGTAGTAGTGATCCAGCTTGCTCTGTGGTCGGAGGGTTCCCCTTTTATAGGGATCGGGTACGCCCCTCGACCAATCAGAACGATACCTGTTTCCCGCTGTAGCAGCGGTCCAGAGAGGAGACTTGCCCCGATATATGCTAATATCTAACACCCCTCCCCTCCTAGACGGAACGTTGCGGTTAGTAACATAGTTTTTTAGGTATGTTGGGGTTTGCCTTACTCGGGAGGAGCGTCGCAGTTCGGGTTGGTTAGAAGTGGTTGCAGGATCGGATGCTTTTCCTGTTTCACGTTCGGGAGGTTTCGTGCCTTCGTTGCTAGGGCGTTCCGGAGTCTGCTCGGTTGTGTTGTCTGGGGTTTGCTCTGCTTCGTGCTCGATCTCTTGTTCCGACCTGGGTTCGCAGGTGTCGTAGTTCTCTATGATGGGGCTCTCGCGTGGCTGACTTTCCGTTGGCAGGAAACTCTCGTCTTCGTTTCGAAGGTCTGAGTGTGCTAGGCGACCCCAAAGTTGATCGATGTGCCTTTTCCAGTTCCGCCCATCTTCCAGCTCCAGCAGATACGATCGTGGACCCGTGATGCCAATGACCTTTGCCGGCATCCACAATGTTCCCCCTGCATAGTTGTGGGTGTATACTGAATCCCCTATGCTAAAAGACCGAATTTTGCTTGTGGAGTCTGGGGGAGCTGTGGCAGAGTAATTTGGGTGAAGACGGTCCAGGTGAGACCGTAGACGGCGGCCCATGAGTAGTTCAGCGGGGCTCCTACCCGTCGTTGCACTTGGGGTGATATGCTGAATTAAGAGGTAATGGTCAATGCGTGTTTGCCAATCACCTGGACCCATCCTAGCGAGGGCCTCTTTTGCGAATCGCACCATTCTCTCCGCCTGTCCATTTGATGCCGGATGGAATGGTGCGACGAGGGCGTGCCGAATCCCCTGTCCTGCTAGATATGTCTCAAATTGCATGGCCGTGAACTGGGGCCCATTATCGGAGACCAGGAGGTCGGGCAGGCCATGAGTGGCGAAAAGTCGCCGTAGAACCTTAATGACTGCCTCTGCCGTGGTTGAAGTCATTAGGACTACTTCTAGCCATTTCGAGTATGCATCCACAACTATAAGGAAAGTCTGACGTTGGAATGGCCCTGCGAAGTCGAAGTGTATTCGCGACCAGGGTGCTTTAGGTTTCTCCCATTCTGTGGCGGGCGCTTCCGGGGGTGCTGGTCTCGATTCCTGGCATGGGTCGCAAGTGGCCACCCACTCCTCTATTTCTTTGTCCATGTTTGGCCACCAAACGTAACTTCTTGCTAACGCCTTCATCCTAACAATCCCCGGATGACCCACATGTAAAGCATCTAATACATTCCTACGTAAAGCATACGGAATAACAACTCGATCCCCCCACAATAAGCAACCTTGTAACACTGAGAGTTTGTCCCGTTTTGACCAAAACACTTTGAATTCCGGGCCCACGTTTCCCTTCGGCCACCCCCTCCAAACCCAAGTTTGAACTTGCTTTATTAAATTGTCTTTAGAGGAGAACCTTGCAACGTCATATGAAGAAACCGATCCAAAGTCCAAACAGTCAATGAGCAATACCGGTACTTCTGGAGTGGGGTCTGGCAGAATGTCGGGTAATGGGCAACGGCTGAGTGCGTCTGCGTGTCCGAGAGTGGAGCCCGGTCGATGAATTAACTTGTAGGAGTACGCAGCCAGGAAAACAGTCCACCTGGTCATGCATGGAGAAAGGGAGACCGGAGTGGGGCGGTTTCCCGCCAAAAGTCCCAACAGCGGTTTGTGATCTGTAATCAGTTCAAAATTACGGCTGTAGAGGTATTCGTGGAAACGTTTTACTCCAGCTACAGCAGCTAGCGCTTCCCTGTCCAATTGGCTGTAATTCCTCTCGGCCGATGAAAGAGTCCTGGAGTAGAAGGCGATGGGTGCTTCTTTTCCGTCGGGCATCCTGTGGCTGAGGACTGCTCCAACTCCGAAGGGTGATGCGTCGCAGGTCAATACCAGCGGTAGGGTCTGGCTGTATTGGACAAGCAGTGAGTCAGTGGTGAGCAGGCGCTTTACTCCGGCGAAAACTGCAGCTTCGGATCGTCCCCATTTCCATGGTGCGTTCCTCTGGAGTAGACGGTGTAGTGGCTCAGCAACGGTCGCCTTCTGCCTCAGAAAAACGCTGTAGAAGTTAAGTAGTCCGAGGAAGGCCTGCAACTCGGTCTGATTTCGTGGTGTGGGGGCGTCCTGGATCGCCTTAATTTTCTTTGAAGTGGGGTGTATTCCCTGACCATCGATTCTATAACCCAGGAATTCTACGCTAGGCACGTTAATTTGGCATTTTTCCTTTTTGAGGCGGAGACCGTTTTCTCTGATTCTGGCCAAAACAGTTCTGACTCTTTTATTTAATTGCTCCTCGTTTGCAGCGGACACCAAGATGTCATCAAAATAGGGGACGACTCCCGGTATCCCTTGCAAAAGTCGTTCCATGACGCTCTGGAACAATCCTGGGGCAATACTCACACCGAATTGTAGCCGGTTGCATTTGAATGCTCCTCTATGCGTCACTATAGTTTGGGCCTCCGCTGTGGCGCTATCAACTGGCAGTTGCTGGTAAGCTTGTGCCATGTCTAATTTAGCAAATACCTTTCCTGGCCCCAACGAGTGCAATAAGTGCTGTGCTACAGGCACAGGATATGCGCTCTGTTGTAGCGCGACATTAATTGTGCATTTATAGTCCGCGCAGATGCGGACTGATCCGTCTGGTTTGACTGGGGTCACGATGGGTGTTTCCCAGCGCGCGTGATCCACCGGCTCAAGGATTCCTTGCTCCACTAACTTATCTATTTCCTTATCTATTTTTGGGCGGAGTGCAAAGGGCACTCGTCTCGGTTTAAGTCGGATTGGTGCCACTTTGGGGTCTAAATTGAATGATATTGGTTTACCCACATACTTACCAAGACCGGGGCTGAACACATCCTCGAACTCCTTAAAAATCTGCTCAGCGCTGCTGTTTTCCACGGCGTTGATTCCGGTGACTTCTAGCCCCTAGGATTCGAACCAATCCAGTCCTAGGAGGTTTTGTAATGGTGCGCTGGCGATGGTCACGGGCAGCTGGGCTACGATGTCCTTGAAACGGATCTGGAACGTGCCTTGGCCTACGATGGGGACTCGGTTCCCCTGGTAGTCTCGTAGCAGGATGTCTGGAACGCGTAGTTGGCTCTTTTTGAGGCTAGGGATAGCCTGTTTCATGGATGCCCATGAAATGATCGTCAGGGATGATCCTGTGTCAACTTCCAGCTCGCAAGGTGAGCCCTCCAAGAGGACTGTGACTTTCAGCTTTTTAGGCCACTTGGTGCGGACCTGGCTTATTGATGTGAGATACGTTCGCAATTCCTCTCTCTGGGTCAACTCTATCTCATCATCTGTATCCTGAAAATACTCTCGTTGAGCGTCTTGATAGAACGCTCTCTCAGCTCTTTGTGTGTAGTCTCTCTGGGGATACGCTCGCTCAGCTCCTTGTGAGTAATCTCTCTGGGGATACGTCCGCTCAGCTCTTTGAGAATTTTCTCTCTGGGTAAACACTTGTGGATTTCTCTCTGGGCGCCCTTTTTGATTTCGCCAAGCCCCTGGGTTGGGCTTCTGTTGGCGGTACATGGGTGGCTGCCGTGAGGCAGGGACTTCGCTCCGGCACACTCGTGCGATGTGCCCAAGTTTGTTGCAGTGCGAACAAACAACGTTCCTGAACCTACAGGTAGACCGGGGGTGATTCCCTCTGCAGCTTGCGCAGGGCGGCAAACGGGATCCGGGTCTCCCCCCAGGTCTCACGTGACTGCTCCGCATCAGGTGACTTTCCTCGAGCTCGGGATCCCCGAAATCTGGAATGGTGTCCTCGTAGTGGACTCTGGTGTGTCTCGGCGCTGGCTGGCCTGTGTTGAATCCGCGTTGAATGGTCTCCGCTGATCTGTCTGCTGCTTCTGAAGCTCTTGCCTCGTCGAGTACAATCTGTAGGCTTAAATTGGTTTTGGCTAACAGCCGTTTTTGTAGGGAAATGTCTCTCAGCCCGCTAACGAGTCGATCCATAATCTGCTCATCCAGGTCTCGGAATCCACAATGTGTGGCTGCTTTTCGTAGGGCTGCAACGTACTGGTTGATAGATTCTCCCGCCTTCTGGTTCCTCGTGTTGAATGCTTGGCGGCAAACATGGCGGGAAGGTTTTGGCGCTTAATGAGTCTGTAGAGCCTGTTGCAACACTGCCCATGATACTGCCTGTATCGGAGTAGGCGCGGTGAGGTCTCTGGCCGTGTTGAAGACTTCTTTTCCGCAGTAGCCGAGGAAGATGTTTTTCTTCCGGGCGTCGGTGATCCCCGTGTATTCGTTCGCTTCGAGAAAGCACTCGAAACGAATCATGAAGGCTTCCCACTCGTCGTTCTCTGGGTCGAATGGAGCGGGGGGAGTGTGCATCACCATCTTCTCTCGCTTGAATTTGCCGCGCTGTGGTGACCTGAGATGGCTGCCGGAATTTCTGCCGAATTCCTAGGCTGGATCAATTCCGGAGATTCTGGAGGTAGCGTTCTTTGTCCTATCTGTCTCTCGATCCCACCTTCGTCGCCAATGTTGGATCTGGGCAACGAGAGAACAGACTGCGGACACGAAGTGACTTAACAGCTCTTTATTAGTAGTATTAGTGATCCAGCTTGCTCTGTGGTCGGAGGGTTCCCCTTTTATAGGGATCGGGTACGCCCCTCGACCAATCAGAACGATACCTGTTTCCCGCTGTAGCAGCGGACCAGAGAGGAGACTTGCCCCGATATATGCTAATATCTAACATGCGCCATCCCTTTTCCTCTACCTGTCCAAAAGCCCTATCAATTGTGAAGCTGACTGGCGAAAGGGAGCCGCAGCAGACGGATGAAAGAGCCACATGCGGCTCCAGAGCCGCAGGTTGCTGACCCCTGGTATAGATATACACATATGAAAAGCCATGGAGACTTTTAGATATTATTTTACCTAAAAAGTATTCTCACTCTTTGCAGAAATAACCTGTACTCTTATTTATTCAAATAAGTTACCATATTTTTCGGAGTATACAATGGACCTTTTTCCCCCAAAAAGGAAGGTGAAAATTTTGGTGCATCATATACACTGAATACAGCATTTTGGCCTCCTCAAACCCCACCCCCTTCACAAAAATGGACATGCAGAGGCTTTGGGAGGCCTGCAAAGTGATCCTAGGGGCTGGGGAGGGCAGAAATGAGCCAAAAAACTGGCCATTTTTGCTCATTTCCCCATCTCCCAGGAGCACTCTACAAGTCTCCTAAAGGCTATGCCTGCCCTTTATTGACAAAAAATGGAATTTTTTTGCTTGTTTTTGCTCATTTCGGCCCCTTCTCCCAGCTCCTAGAAACACTCTACAAACCTCCTAAAGGCTAGGCATGCCATTTTTTGGCAAAAAAATGGGCCGTTTTTTGCTCATTTTTGCTCCTCCACCTAGCCCCCAGGAGCACTTTGCAGGCCTCTCACACTCTCTGCATGCCCTGTTTTTCACAAAAATGAGATGTGCAAAGGGTTTGGGAGGTCTGCGGAATGCAAAAACTTTTTTTTTAATTCACCTCTTCAAAATCTTGGTGCGTCTTATACTCGGTGTGTCTTATATTCTGAAAAATATAAGCACTGTTTCATAAAATAAGACTGTGGGCTTCTCTAAAAAGAACAGTATGGAAACAGTATCATTAAATAAATAAATTTATTTATTTAATGATACTGTTTCCATACTGTTCTTTTAGAGAAGCCCACAGTCTTATTTTATGAAACAGTGCTATTTTAAATTAAAATGTCACAATCATAACAAGACTAAAGACAAGGATCACAAACAGTAAAAAATGTTATTTAAAAAAAATCTTCCAAAAAAATACACCAATTCCATGTTGACCCTTGTATGTAAATTAGCAGTCTCAAACACATGACCCATTGGCTGCGGGTGGCCTGAGTTCTTTTGAGGCTGCAAAAAACTCAAAAATGCATGGTGCTAAGCAAATAATCAAGGCTCATTGCAGTGATTTATTAGACAATATTTATTGGAACAGGCATCCTTCAAAAGAATAGTAGAGACACACCTCTGCAGCAAAAGATGCACTCATATTTATACATTTCTGAAAGCAGGGAAAATGATGCATGCATACATATTTATAAGTAATAATGTAATAGATCACCGGTACTTTCTGCCCACATGTTATCTACAGAGAAGAATGATCCTAGTTAAAAGAAACATTTGCATCCTGAGATTCAGGAGTTGCTAAGGAAATGTTCTGATAAAATTTATCATGGCCGTTGTGAACACAAGGCCATATTGCTTAGGTCTCCATTTATCTATTAAATAGTCCCATTCATCTGAAAACAGATATCGCCCACACATGAAGCAGCAAGGCAGGATGGCAGTAAAAGAGTTGTCATGCATACTGTATGGGCAAATGCAGCTTGCATCAGCTCAAAAACCTGAGAGACTGACAGAGACTGAATATTTGGTGGAGGACTTGGGTGGGGATGGTGTATGTAAACATTTCTAACTACCCAGCATTCAGTCATGCCAAGTATTCAGGCTTAGTGTCACAGTTCTGACTGTATAAAATATATGGCTCTAATAAAGAACCATGTAGCCTGATACATGTAAGATTCTGCAATATTTACTTTTCTAATTATAGTATAGGTTCAAGAGAAAATTCAGATAATTTTGTTTATGGACTATTCAGCAAGGAGTACTGATGGCCTGATGAGAAAAATATATCATGGAGCACAATCTACTCTATACAGATGATGTGTACAGGTGTCCTTAATTCCTTACTATCCAGAGAAAAGCCAACTATTAACCTAATGTGGGATAGGGCAGAGGGAAAGAAAGAAAGAGAGAGAAAAAGAGAATTGTCACCAATATCTGTAAACTATTCCTTAATTGTTAAAATTAAGAAATAGAATTAGAAATAAAATAGCACATACATAAATTGAGCTTATGCCATAATTGCTAAATATTAAAATTGTTTTTGTTAGAATTGTTTTTGGCTGATCTGAGTAGAGGGGCAAATGCTTGCAGTTTAAACTATTCAACAACTATGTTTAGGATGACGGAATAATCTGCAATGGAATGGAATTGAATGCAACTAGTCAACATTAAGCATTGAAATGGCTTGTGCTTCTTATTTTTCATATTTGTATTCATAATTTCAAATGGCAGGAGGTTTTTTTTAAAGAACCTCCTTTGTACTATATCATTCATCAAATCATAGAATCCCTGAATTTGACCAGATCAAAACTTTAAATGATATTTTTTTTAAAAAAAAATCCAACAGATTAAACTGCCATGGCATAGAAACTATTGATAGATTTATATATCTACGAAGCCTCTTTGTTTAAATGTAGATTTTGAAATGCAATTCTGCTTTGTCAGAGTGTAAATTAGGCAAATGAGATTAAGTTTCAACAAGTTGCAGATTCACATAGAAGGGGCATTCTGGTCTTGGTCCTCATGAGTCTTCTTATTTCATTCCCATATGAGACTACAGAAAAGCATGACAAACCATCTGAAAATAAAGCCTTAAGGTTTTTCCCCAATACATCAGTATAGAAATTGCCAGAACAGGCCTTCTGCACAAATCCAAAAATCAATGTTTAGTATTAATGTAGTGCCAGCATCACTGCTCCTTGTATTAATCTGCTAGAAAGGGCTGTCAGAAGACCACATCTAGGGAAAGCAAGAGAAGCCCTCAAGCCATAAAACTGTGTTCTACTACAGTTATGTTTTTGTCATCTGTCTGTTTCCCAGCTGACTACATTGTAGAAGCTTGACTGACAACACAATTATTAAAGAGACTGACTTGATACAGGAACACATAGATTTTGATTGCCTTCCAATCACAGTTTGCCATTTCTCACATAAACAGAAATGTAACCATACAAGGCTAATTAATGTTTGTTTAAATAACTATCTTGGGATTTTTAAAATAAATTACAATCATGTTTAACAAGAAATTATTAATTAATTACAAGCCCTTCCTTAAACTTTTATATTCTCACCAATCCAAATTCCAAAATTTGTCCTCCAAGATGGCATTATCATGTGTACAAGGTGGCATTATCATGTTCTACTACCCAACATCAAAGGAAACCTATTTATTTTGTGGGAACAAGACACAATGGGTGCTACTAGCTATGATATATAATCAGAATAGGAGCAAAGGCTCAAGGCCAACTCAGAGATGTACATTACCACCTCCATTCTCCAAGACCATCATATTTTTGGAATATAAAACTGCTAAACTATAACATTAATTGTCAGCTATATAACCAACCTCCAACAGACTCTATCCTACTGCTTTGTAATCATATTAGGTATTGTGTCAATCATTCTTTAAGAATCCGTTCCAGCACAGTTTGTCATAAAATAGCTCTCCTGGTTTATGTGCAAAGCACTAAGCATTTTGCATTATCTCATGGCCGTATTCTTCTCTTATGTTTCATCGCAACTCAGTGTTAACAGCAACGGAATATAAAATCCATAAAATAACAGAACCATAAAAACATGATAAAATACATATATCAGTAAAATTCATACAACTGATAAAGCCAACAATATGTTAATCTCATTATAGCATAATTACCATATGTGTTAGACCTCAATTAATGAGAACAAGGATCTGACAGAATAAAATGATTTGGGCAAGATGGATTTTCAGGCTGTGCTTTTTGCTATAAAGATGATATCTGGTAAAACAAGGTTACAAATTCATTCAGCTACTAGGAGCTTGTTGGCTATCTATGACATCCTTGATCACAGCAATATATCATAAATATAAGCTGGTTGGAAGGATCAACATGAAGATACCTATTGACATCTATGCCATTTGATTGACCACTATAAGTAAAGGTAAAGGCTCCACTCGCACATATGTGCTAGTTGTTCCTGACTGTAGGGGGCAGTGCTCATCTCCATTTCAAAGCTGAAGACCCAGCGCTGTTCAAAGACGTCTCCATGGTCAGTGGCCAGCATGACTAAATGCCGAAGGCACATGGAACTCGGAACCTTCCCACCAAAGATGGTTCCTATTTTTCTACTTGCATTTTTACATACTTTCGAACTGCTAGGTTGGCAGAAACTGGGACAAGTAATGGAAGCTCACTCCGTTATGCAGTGCAAGAGATTTGAACTTCCAAACTGCCAACCTTTCTGATCAACAAGCTCAGCGTCTTAGCCACTGAGCCACCGTGGCCACTGTACAATAAGATAAAACTTGTTGGACTAGATGGGCCTTCACCATGTCCAGCAGGACAGTTCTTTTGTTCAGCATGTCTTTTAGAAAGCCAAATGATTAATACTAATATCAAACTTCCTTTCAAAGTGCATTATACTGCTCAAAGACAAGATGTCATAATTATAAGCAACAGATCCTTTGCTCAGAAGGAAATTGCTAAACTGTCAATGGTAAATGAATATTTACTCCCATTCTTGCAATCTGATAGGGGTAAAATGGAATAAGACTGTAGCAAGACAGAAAATTTTGAGTGAAAATACCAAACAAAAAAAAGTTTTGCAATAACAACAAATTTATTATCACACTAACTAACATGGTCTACCAGCCAAGGTTTGTAAAAGGGAAATGCCAATATCCAGAGTGCTGAAGATAATTAATGACATGTTCAAGTGGATTTTGTTGGACTTCATATGATAATAAGTGATATTCTGTTATATTCAGTTCTAGGTCTATCTGAAGATATATCTTCTAATCTTCCAATCATTTTTCCCTTCTCTTTCTTCACATTAGATGTATCAAAAAAATGATGCTGCATCTGGATTTCACACATCTTATTCAATAGATTGAAATGTACCAAAGAGGATTATCATAGCAGGATTAATTTAAAAAAAATGATAGGGCTAAGGTCCTGGGACAGGCTTGTTTCTACAAGTTTTCTCTTCATTTTTCTCTTCTATTTTTTTAAAAAAAGATTTCCAAATAATTTTATATTTAAAAAATATAAATGGATACCAAACTAAATTTTGATGCAAGCTGTAATTTGTTATTATTTTTGCTTCGGTTGGTTGCATCACCAATGCAAAATTTTGTCTAATTAAGCAGAACATTTTAATTTTGTGTAGTGCTAAAAACTAGAAACCTTTATTAGCTGGTAGAAAGTTGTGAATGCCAGTTTATTTATGGCACTGACTTTGTCCCTGCTGATAGTTATTGTGAAGACTGAAAGGTTAACAAGAGATGGCTGGAACCAAGCCATTTGCCAGGTGTTATTCTCTGTGATGGATGGAGTGAAGCCAGCTGAAAATTATCTCTGTAATACAACTCTTCATTTCAGCACAATGACATTATATGTGACAATAAAGTTCTCCCACCCACCCAATTTCCCCTATTGTAACTACAATTATTTAGAATAACTGCAGCAACAGCAACCTACAAATTACTACACCTTCCTGACATCTAGCAGCAGTATTCTTTCTAATGGTCCCTTTTCTATCGACAAAATTTAGAGAAACACTCCCCCCACCATTTCCGTTGGTTGCTTTGGACAGAAAAACAGAAGACCTTATATTTCCAATGGAGATTTAAATGGACATATCTGAGTGCATGTGCAAATAAGTGCACATAAAGTAAGAAAGGCTGTTCTGGAGCCTAACATGGGTCTCCAGGGTGGGCTTTATTTAGAATTGGAATGTGTTGATTCAGCATCCTAGATCCTTCTGCTATAATGGCTTCTGCACACTGATGAAAGCTACAAAAGGATAAATGTTTGGGGATAAACAGCAAAAGATTATTGCTTCTAATTTTTCTTCTTCTGAGCACCCAGCATTTCTCAGATTTGGATATAAAGTTGTCCTTGTGAATGTATGAATTTAAAAGGCTGGTAGCTGGCTGTGACTTTTTTTTAAGAATAAGGAAAAGTATCAGGTAAGTGGTGAAGCACCCAGGGACCTTTGTCACTTATTATGTTCACTTACAGAATAATTGAGGATTATCCTGGATTAAAATTCATTCAAGAAACATTCACTCACTTCACATATCTTCCTATTTTAAACCTGTTTCTTTTTGTCTTATTCTTCCAAAACTATTTCAAAGTAATTTAGTCTTTGTCTAATAACTGCTGACTTTGTACAAGTTCTGACAGTTTTTTTCTGTTTTTCTACAGGTAGTCTTCAACCTATGACCACAACTGAGCCCAAAATTTCCATTGCTAAGCAAGGCAGCTGTTAACTGAGTTTTGCCCCATTTTACAATCTTTTTGTTACAGTTAAGGGAATTGCTGCAGTTGTTAAGTGAATCCTATGGCCATTAAGCGAATCTGGCTTTCCTCATTGGCTTTGCTTTTCAGAAGCTGTCTGGGAAAATTACAAATGATAATCACTTGACTCAGATAGTGCAATTGTCATAAAAACCAGCCAGTTGCCAAGTGCCCAAATTTTGATCATTTGATTGTGGGGATATTGCATCAGTTATAAGTGTAAAAACTGGTCATTCACTTTTTCATTGCCTTGTAAATTTGAAAGGTCATTGAACAAAATTCAAGGATTACCCGTATGTGTTCGTTTTATAAATATTTAGATACATCAGCCATGTCTCCATTGATTACTGATCTTACATTCTGAAATTACAGTGATGTAAAAATAACTAACAGCATGATATTTAGCCAATGACAGTTTATAAAATGCATAGAAATTCCCACCTGCAATTCTACTTGCATAACTTAGCAGTGTCCCATTATACTGTGCTTTTGTGAATTGAGAACACTGGATAGAAATTACAATTTAGGAACAATTTATTAATCAATTGCTGCAATGTGTACTTTTTCCAATACAGAATTAACTTTGCCAAATTAAATGAAATTTTAACTCCTTCTTACATTGTAGCAACAATATTAAAGAGCCATAATCAGATATTAATAAAATGTATATGTCATAATACAGACATTGCACTCCATTGAGGTGAAAAATAAAACATATAATCTAATATGAAGTTGGCTTATTGATATAGAACAGAGGTGTCAAACTCAAGACCCACCAGCAAGAACTGTCCCGCGGGATGCCTAGATCTGACCCATGGGAAAAAAGTGAAGAACCGGCCCACAATGCCTCTGACAACAAAAAGGGAACTTGGGAGGGTTGCACGTGGCAAAAACGGAGCTCGGGAGGGCTGCACATAACCCTCCTAAGCTCCATTTTTGCTGGCAGAGTGCTTGGGCCACTACAGGTGCCCCCAAACATGAGTAATGTCCAGCTGGCTACACCTACCCTGCCCACGCCCACCAAGCTTCCTGAGGTCAAACATAACCCTGATGCATATCTCAATGAAATCAAGTTTGACATGCCTGATATTGAATATAGCAAAACTGTCCAGTTTGAGGTAGGGTTTAAGTCATCAGACTAGACTGGAAACTGAGAGACTGTGAGTTCCAGTCCCACCTCAAGTGCATAGTCAGTTCAGTGATTTTGGTCTATTCACTGTCTCTCAGGAAACAATGGCAAACTATTTGCAAAAATCTAGCCAAAGAAACTGTAAAGACTTGTCACTCACCAGGAGTCATGACCTGAAGTCACAAATAAAAATATAAACATAAACATCCAAAAGTATTTGAACACCAAAGTCCAAGAATCCTTGTTCAGGATTCATCTCAGCCAGACACTGAGAGTAAAGTACTACAAATACAATTAAGGCTCCAAACGATTAGGTGAATGTAATAAATCAGTACAAAACAGAAACTAAGTTTCTAGAGGTTACATGTTTTATTCATTTGTAAGCTTCCTTGGCAAGCTTTACCCTCAAAGATGTCATACTACTGATATTAATACCAATACTAATATGTTAAAGTCCAATACTGAGTAATACAAATTTAATTAGAAGTAACATTGACTTTAATAAGCAATAATGAAGAAAGTTGATTAACATTACAGTCAAATCTTTCTGAAAACCCCAAATTACCACCAAAATGAGTGATGGGTGAAGTATAAAAAAAGATTTTTTTTATCCTACTATGCATTCGCTTTATTCCTGTAAAACAGATCCTCCTTCCCTTCCCAGCCTAACCTTGTGCCAAATCATCAACTCAATTTAGGCATTTACAACTTTATCAATCTTTTCTGTGAACCACCAATTTCCAGACATGGAAGGAGCTATGAAGGCCATTCATTCCAACTCCTTGCTAAATACAAAAATTCCAATTACATAGAGTATTGTGTTTCCAGAATATAAGGCCTGGTCTCATTTTCTTTTGGGCTCCAAAATAAGCACTAGGACAGTGTTGGTGAACCTCTTCGGCCTCAAGTGCTAAAACAGGAGTGTGTGCGAGGCACGCATATGCATCAGCCGCCTGGTCTTCTTGTTTCTGGAATGCATGTTTGCGCAAAGACCAGCTGAGCGGTGCGCATGTGTGTGCCAGAAACTGGAAGAGCAGCCACCCAGTGCATATGTGCGCACTGGCTGGCTGATCTTCTGGTTTCTGGCATGCACATGCACACTGCCCAGCTGGTGTTCACGCACATATGCATTCCAGAAACCGGAAGAGCAGCTGGCCAATGCGTATGCACATGCCAGAAACTGGAAGAGCAGGTGCCCGGTGCGTGCATGCACATTGGGCGGCTGCTCTTCCGATTTCCAGTGCTCCCACATGCATGAAGACCACCTGGCCGGTGCGCTGGAACCTGGGAAAGCAACAGGCAATGGCTCGTGTGCCCGGAGAAATGGCTTTGTGTGCCACTTTCAGCCCGTGTGCCATAGCTCCACCATCATGGCACTAGGGCATATTTTCAGGGCATTTCTTATTTCTTTTGAATATCGTCATCACAAGGCATGGGGGTTGGAGCTATATATAATTATAAAATTAAAATTAATTCTAAAATTTGTTTCTCTTGTCTTAAGCCTATTTTTATAACCTATAATGCTATTTTGAATTTCATTTCCAATGCCCAGGCTATAAGTTTCCAGGATATTCAATGCACAGTATGTCATCTGTCTGTCTGTCTGTCTGTCTGTCTGTCTGTCTGTCTGTCTGTCTGTCTGTCTCTCTCCATCTCTCTTATCTATCTATCTATCTATCATCTATCTATCATCTATCTATCTATCTATCTATCTATCTATCTATCTATCTATCTATCTATCTATCTATCTATCTATCTATCTATCATCTATCATCTATCTCAACCACAGTGGATATTTAAATAATGTGTTAAGGTACTATTTGTTGAATTATAGCAGTTTAGTGGGTAATTCTTGCTAGAAGGGACACTCCAAAGGCACTCCAACTGTTTAATTTCCCATTGAGCTGAACATACTATGGAGAATTTGGCTGCTGTAATTACAGTTTGAATAAACTGCTGCAATTTGAGAATATTTATTTATTCAATTTTATGCCACATATCTCCTTATAAAATGACTCTGGGTGGCTGAAGTATAGATACAAATGCACTTGGATAGAAAGGAGCCCCAAGAAACAAAGTCCAAATGCCATTTTAAAATTCTTTATTGTTGGAAAATCTCAATTTAAATATGTGTTATATGACAGATTTAGGGCATTCAGCAATCATTCTCTCACTGAGTGTCCTCTAGACTGATACATACATTAAAAAATGCGTTCATTCAAAGGACATTTTTACTTTGCATTCTTTGTAAAGCAAGATCTCTTTTCCCTTCCCTTCCCTTCCCTTCCTGTATCAGTACCACCAGCAAACTCTCCCTATAGTAAAATGTTTTCATAACTGTCTAATTGCTGCACTTGCTTTCTAGTTGCCTTCACTTAAGAAAGTGCCATGTTTGAGCACTCAACAGTCCATGAACTTGGGCTTTTCTTTTCTTTTTTGCACTGCGTGACTAGATACTCAAGGGCATGAAAGCAGCTTTCTTCAATGCAAAACAAATGCACTCATCTTGAAAGAGACATGGATGTTGTCATTGGCCTCTGAAATCAGCTTGTCAAATACAAGGAGGGGGAGAGCGAAAGAGAGTGCCTGTGTCATAGAAGATGTGACTGCTGTGTGTTTACTAACAATGCCAGATGCAGCTGGAAGATCTTGATTGTTTCATATTCACTCCACTGATCGGAATGCTTTGCATCAAACACTGAGAACAGACTGCTGGATGTTATTTCAGTTTACACTTCACTTGCTTACACTTAGAAATGGAAAGTGCTGTGAAAATCCATTGCCAGACCCATTAGAAATCATTTTGCTCCATGGGAAAGCACGAAGTCCAAGTGAACTTTTAAGAGTAATCATAAGACCTCTGGCTTAAAGTAATTAAAATAGCTATCTTATGCAGAAGTGCCAGGAGAAATTTCTTGAGAAGTAGTGTACATCCAAGCTGAAAACAAGTTTCTACCTAATTTGTGGACCGAGGAGCAAAGTAGAAGATTTCTCTCAGTTATGCTATAATGGTTCTTGATCTTTAATCTTTGTATACTTCCAGAACCACTGCTGTGAGGCAGGGTTTTATAAATCATATATAAGAGATTGTTAAATTATACCATAAAGATTATGGCATACCCTCTCTGTAATGTTCCCAATTATCAGAAAGCATTTTACAAGAAGCTGAATATGTCCAATAGACATACCAAGTACTTGTATCTATTTTCCCTAGGTAAAACCATCCATCCTGGAGCTTCAGTTATACAAAGTCAAAGGTGCAGAGCACATTTTAAACTAGTGCCCAGTGTATAGCAGTACAAGTACTAGCACACTGCTGGGATTTCAAAGTGATACTTCCAAAAGACCACTGATCATTTAAAAAATGTCCCACAGTCTTCACTCTTAGGTAATATGAAGAGGTAGTTGTGATGCTGAAGCAAGCTTTCCTGAAGATAATACCTGATGATGAAACAAACTTTCTGTGGTACAAATGGGCCATTTTGTTGCCCACACAACATCGTGTTGTGTTGGCAACCAAAGAGAAGTGGATGAGTCTCTGTCCTTTTCTGCTACTTCCATCAGAACTTAGAAATTACAGATATGACAGCAGAAGATCCTCTTGTTCCTTCTGAGGAGCAAAGTGAGTCTATTTGGTGCCAGGAAAATAGGCATACATACCGTTGTCTCCTTTTCTTCTGGCTTTTCCTGCAACTATAGTTGAAATGAGAGATGGGGTTTTGGCAATGGATATGTTCTTCCTGCCAAAAGGTAAGTAAACAATGGTTAGTGATTCAGTCTCAGATAGCTAATAGTAACAAGTCAGAGCCCTGCTATCACATAGCCCTAGCCCTTCTTTGTAGTTCTCTCTTTGTTGTAGTTCAATCAGTCTGAAATATGACAATTATGATCAATCCCCATGCTTTGCCTTACAGTTGGAATTATATGTTCTGTCAGGGGAAAAAACACCCTGTTAGAGATCGATGAACCGTGGCTGATTCCCTTCTGCATATCTTTTGAGATATTTAGAAAAGAAATACTCTTTAAGAAAATATTCTAATTAATAAACAAACTTTAATAATAAAATAATAAAAGTAAATGAAAACAGAAAATAACTAATTGGTTACATTTTGATAATGAAAGCTTCGTCAGCCAAAAGTTGGCTGCCGAACAAAGAAGAGAGGAATTTTGAATGTGTAACGCGTGCGCAATAAATCACTTTCAGATAAGAACCTTTTTTTTGTTTTATGACCTGCGCAATAAAGCTTTCTTAGTTTAACTCTTGAGTGTCAGTTTAGGCAGTTCAGGCCTAGCAAACTTTTTAACATCGTGACACCCCTTCTTTTGCTAGTCTGGGCTGACGTCATCAAATCATCAATTAAGGCACATCTTCTTTCGCAGATACTCGTGTTGATTTGCGGCGAGTGGTTTGTTAAGCATGTCTGCAATCTGATCATGTGTAGAAACATATTGCAATTTAACAAAACCTTGCTTAACTAATTGCTTTGTGTTTTGATAACGAATGTCAATGTGTCTGGACCTAGAACCTGTGAAATGTGACTCAGAAATATAGACAACAGATACATTATCTTCCATCACGGTGATTGGTCGAATCGGACGTGTCCAGATATCTGTGATCAAAGCATCAAACCACGTTAGAGAATTACAAGCATCTGAAACACAAGCATATTCAGCTTCAGTAGATGAACATGAAACAAAACTCTGTTTTCTCACTTGCCAGTAAACAGGACAACCATTTAGGAACATCATGTAACCAGAAGTGCTTTTGCGTGACTTCTTGTCGCTTGCCCAGTCGGCGTCGGCAAAACAAATCAACTTTGGTTGATCAGTGTGTGTTGGTTCTAGCAATAACTTCATGTGTTTAGTGTGTTTTAGGTATTTCAACAACTTCTTAATGCATGACCAATGAAATTGTGTTGCCTTACCTACGTGTCGTGATAAAAGATTAACACTAAGTGCGATGTCAGGTCTGGTCCAACTACTAATGTATAATAGTGAACCAATGACTGAACGATAAAGTGTTTGATCCTCGAACTCAGGACTTGGTTCATGTGTTAAATTGTGAAAATCTGTTTGCATGGGTGTCTTTGTTGTGCTAGCATCTTTCATGTTGCAATGATGTAGAATGTGGTCAATTTTCTCCTCTTGTGAAAGACTAAACCCCTTCTGTGTCTTTTCAATTTGAACACCTAAATAAGTGCTAATGTGTCCTAAAGATTTTAGTGTGAAGTATCTCTGCAAACTTTTGGCAAAAATCTCACTCATTTTCTTATTTGGACCAATATAAACAATATCATCAACATAAACAAGAATTATCTCATATGCATTGTTAGATCTTTTTGTGAACACGCATTCATCAGTTTCGGACTTAATAAAGCCCATTGAATTTAGTTTGTCAGTAAGACATAAATACCACATTAAACCTGACTGTTTCAGACCATAAAGACTTTTGTTCAGGAACCAGGTATCCCCTTCTTGCTTTCGGAATCCTGGAGGGCTTCTCACGTAGATCTCTTCATCTAGGTCTGCATGTAGATAAGCTGTGTCCACATCAAATTGGAAAACTTCTAAACCAAGAATAGTTGCAGTGGTTAAAGCAATTTTTACACTTTCAGTTCTGACTGTTGGTGAGTAAGTGTTTGTGTAGTCCTCAGGATAACGTTGAGCGAAACCCTGAGCTACAAGTCTGGCTTTGTATAAAGACTCACCATTTGGTTTCTTCTTGATTCTGTAGACCCATCGGGTGCCAATGACTTTCTTATTTGCTGGAGGTTTTGCAGGTGTGAATACATTAAGTTTCTTCAAACTGTCCATTTCATCCTGCATTGCATCATACCATTTGTCTTGTTCTGAATCAGGAAGCTGTTTGATTTGTGTGAATGTCTCTGGAGGAAGAGTAATGTTGCAAATCAAAGGTAATGGTGACTTTGTCAGTTGCCATGAATAACGTTGTGGAGGGATTCCTTTTGTGGCCCTCTTGGAGCGTCTAGGAACAACAGACCAGTCTTCTTCTTCTTCATCATCATCATCCTCGTCCTCACGTTCGTCGCTAGCATCAGCATCCGCGGCTTGAGAAGACGGAACATCAGGTTGTGAAGAACTGGTAGAAGGAATATCTGCCTGCGAATTGTCATCAGGCTGCGTGGCATCTGGAACACCATCTCTAGGAAAATAAACTTCAGGATCATTGGAATGAATCCTGGACCAGTCAATGTCTTCCTCAAAATTAGCAGATTGTGAAATGACAATCACATGTTTAGTATCAATGAATTTGTACCATTTTGAATTATCATCAATACCCATAAATCTCAGTCTCTTTGCTACTGCACCTCCCTTTCTTCTTTGACTTAAGGGAGTGTTCACCATAGCATATGAACCAAAAATATGGAGGTTCTTGAGATTAGGCTTGTAGCCATATAGCATGTAGAAAGGAGTTTGATTGATTACACTGCTCCAAGTACGGTTGACAATGTAATTTGCATATTTGATTGCTTCACCCCAGTATGCGTTACTGAGATTGGCATCTTCTAGAAGACAACGCATCATGGTTTGTAGAACCCCTTGTCTTCTTTCTACGACTCCGTTATGAGCCGGTGTATATGGAGCAGATGTCTGATGAAGAATTCCATTCTTACGCATCCAGTCCTGGAAACGCTGAGACATGAATTCTGCACCACGGTCACTCTGGATTCTGGCGATGCGAACTTGGTATTGTGTAGAAACAAATGCTGCAAAGTCTTTAAAGATCTGAAAGGTCTCAGATTTCTCTCTCATAGGATATACAAATCCATATCTAGAATGATTATCTACAATTGTTAAAAAATACTTTCTGCCACCAAGTGTTGGTGGGAAAGGACCCACTATGTCAGTGTGTACCAAATCAAAAATGCGTGTTGACCGGCGTGTAGCGTGTTTGGGAATTGCAGCCGCCTTGGATTTAGCCTTTTTGCAAACCGCACAATCCAAAAACACCTTACACCCCTTTAGATCCAAACCTTTTGCGAACTCCGGCATCTTTCTAAGAACACGGAAACTGGCATGCCCCAATCTTCTGTGCCACTTGTGAATACACCTGGAATGCAAAGGTTTACCAGTTAGTGAATTCTCAACATTAACAGTTTCATGAGGACCCTCAGGCTTACTCTGAGCAATCTGTTTTTGTTTTCTTTGTTTGTTGGCTTTAGGAGCCTTTGGCACAGTAACGCTTTCTCTCTCTGGGACAACTCTCTCTGGGTTTGCGTTGTGCCTTTTTGGAGTTTGCATACTTGCCTGTGCTTGCCCTTTAGGCTTTGGCTTTAAGTAATAAACACCACCAATCAGCATAGTTTCAGCAACAATATCACCATCTTTAACTAAGTAACTTGCTTTTTCGAGGTGGTGAACCTGGAACTTTAAATCTCTAGACAAGTGACTTTGACTAAGCAAATTACTGGTTGCTGAAGGTATGTAATAAACATCAGGGATGTGTGTATCGAGCTCTTCAATGTAAACAGTTCCTTTTCCCATAACCTTGCAAGTGTGGTTGGTGAAGGAATACAGTTCTCGATACTCGGGCTCTGGTTCGCCCATCTCTGTGAAAAGTTCCCTTCTGTGGGTAACGTGCACAGCTGCTCCACTATCTAAAGTCCACAAAAGACGTCTGTCGAACTTTGGATCAGGTTGTGGAACGTTGGTTATGGCCAGTGTTGCAAGTGGAGCTTGTGAATCACGCCTTGGACCACGACGACCTTGTCTTCCGCCTCTACCTCTGCCTCTGGAATCTGTTCCTCTGGGCTGGTACGTGGCGGGAGCTGGAACTCGTTGGGGACAATCCCGGGTGTCATGTCCCACACGGTTGCAGGTGTAGCATTTTGGCATCCTTGGAGCGTAGCCTCTTCCTCGGAAGGGACGTCTGGCTGGAGCCTTTGGTGCTGGAGGCCGTTGCAGATGTGGGGTAGCTAACCTGATAGCTTCGTCTTCCACTAAAAGTCTGCAAACGTGGTTAACTGTGCGTTGAGCAATAGGCACGTAGTTAATCTTTGCAACAGCATCTTTCCATTCATAATTCAATGAGTTAATGATGATGCTAATCATTTGGATATCATCGATTACATGGCCATTTTGTCTCAATTCACTTCTCATTCTTTTCAGTTTGGTCAAATGTCCACCAATTCGTTCACCAGGTTTCAACTTCGAACCATGGAACTCAGACATGAGCAAACATGAGGATTCAATTGAAACGGGCCTGTAGCAATCTTCCAAAATAGCCCATATTTCTTGGGCAGTTGCATCAGGTGGAAAGATACCTTGGATCTCAATTTCCATTGACATGAGTAAAGTCGTGATAGCTCTGTTTTCAAGGTCTCTTATTGCAGGCGTCCACGGTGGAGGAGGAGGATTAAAAATCATGGAATATGTGCCTTCTCTTCGAAGCAAGAGCGCAATTTCACTGACCCAGGCTTTATAATTCTCTCCTGACTCCTTTAATTTGGACTCACCAGTCAAGGGGGTGACTGTGAATACCTGCTGAGGAACAATTTGTTGCTCTGGTTGCAAATCTGGTTGTTAAACCAGGGGATGCTGGGGTTGCATCATTGGCCTTTGCGTAGCAACATCAAATTGGCTTCCTCGAATTCGCCTTTGGCTTTGCCTTTTTCCATCTAGGGAGAATTCCGCACCGCCAGGGGGTGTTGAAGACTTAACCTCTGGAGACAAAGTTTTGGCTTCTAAAGGACTCATAGACAGATCTCTGAAAATCTGGTCCAATTGCTTAATCTTTTGCTGTAATAATTTTTCTCCGCCAGCAGATGGCAGTGCAGCTTCACTTTTTGGCTGCCTCTCCTTTCTATACGTATGCGGAAGTTCAGTCGACTCAAAGGGACCACGTGACCTCGGTGACGTGTACATGTCTCTTTGTTCTAATTGACCAATGAACTCTGTGGGGTGTGTCTTAGGCTGTTGTTTTGAAGAAGACAAGATGGCGTCCTCAGACTTTTTGGGAGTGGGGGAGCTTCTTCTACTTCGCCTTATCTCTTCAAAACACACTCTCGCCTCCCTAGCATATTTTTCTAAACGTTCTATTTGATCAAGATAGCTTTGCATTTCTTGCTCATCTGGGGAGATGTTATAAAATCTGCTTTCTGCGTGGGAGGATTTTTTTTGTGCCGGCAGTTGCCATTCATCAATCGTTTGATAATCTGCGAGGGTCTGGGAATGGAGTGGCTCTGGCAGAGTGGGAAGTTTTGGCTTGGCCCCCAAAAATTCATAATCTCCTGGAGATATTTTAGAAGGAGGAACCACTGACCTCGTTTCGTGGATGTCGCGTCCTGTAGCTCCTTCTCCCATGTTTGGCTCGGCACCTGAAGGAATTTGTTGTTCCTGAAGCACGTTTTGATCTTGCTTCTCTGTGTCCGAGGGAGCCTCCTTGTCAGAGGAAGCTGATCCATCTGTGCTCGCCCCATCTTTCTTTTTCTTTTTTTTCTTTTTCTCCGACATTGCTAATTAGGCTTAGTCGGTTATCTTAAGATAGCGCGAAGAGAAAATACAGCCATAAATTGTAGCCATCTCAGCTGGTATCATCAAAACCAAAACTCTGCTACCAAGTTGTCAGGGGAAAAAACACCCTGTTAGAGATCGATGAACCGTGGCTGATTCCCTTCTGCATATCTTTTGAGATATTTAGAAAAGAAATACTCTTTAAGAAAATATTCTAATTAATAAACAAACTTTAATAATAAAATAATAAAAGTAAATGAAAACAGAAAATAACTAATTGGTTACATTTTGATAATGAAAGCTTCGTCAGCCAAAAGTTGGCTGCCGAACAAAGAAGAGAGGAATTTTGAATGTGTAACGCGTGCGCAATAAATCACTTTCAGATAAGAACCTTTGTTTTGTTTTATGACCTGCGCAATAAAGCTTTCTTAGTTTAACTCTTGAGTGTCAGTTTAGGCAGTTCAGGCCTAGCAAACTTTTTAACATCGTGACATGTTCCCCATTTAATCTGTTAGAACTTACATACATAGTATCAACTTGACACAAAGACTTACATCTTGTTGTGCAGATATACCTAGCCAAACTTGCTTGGGCCTGGAAAATAGGGAGGCCTGGTCCTGGCTAGGCCTCTTAATGGAAGGCCACTGGGAATTCCAACACTAAAAGTGGACTGATAATGACAATCCATCTCCATACAATTGACAAGAAAACCGCATGGGAATATCCATGCAGGCATAAAGGAGTCAAATTCAACTTGATGGAAATTTCAACCTGTTCTTATATTGTCCCTAACAATTTACAGAGACATCAATCAATGAACCCACAGAGAGATGCTTACAAATGTTATAGGACTGAAAAATGGACAACTTTAAGTAACAATGCATGATGTCAAGTCATTAAATGGGATAGAGATGTTTAGATTCCATCCCCATTCCTCATCTTATAGTTATCCCAATTTTAGGTATTTCAGAAGCAACCATTGCATCTTCCTTCCATGTCTATGATTTAACTATGTTTCAAATAGAAACTGCAGTTAAGAATAGAAAAAAATCTTCTTTCCACAGAGAAAAGCTAATTTTTCAGCATTTTCTCACTAATACTTGTAATTACTCGTTTGCTTTGTGTGATGGATGCCACCCTGTGGCTGAGCCAGGTAGCATTTGGCTAGGTTAGATAAACATTTCCGAAATTGGTAAACACCTTCTGATGGTGGGAACAGTTTTTAGGATGGACTAGAAATCTCAGAGCTTTAACTCCATGAGGACTTCCTACTCCACTGGCAATAATAGCTCCTATTTGACTTTAAAGGTACTATATGCTTAATAATGGGCATCGTCCTTTGTGCTCCTGATAACAAAAATAGAGCCTGAATATTTCCACAATATTTTTAAGCCAATTTGTTCCCCTTTGCAAAAACCAGGCAGCAGTATATCCACATGAGCCAGGGAAAGAACTCATTTCTGTTTATATCTGCAGACAATAAAAAGAGAGGGGGAGAGAGACTTACTGTCAGTGTGGATGAATGAATTGTCCTATTAGCTGTCAAGAATAGAACTCTGAGGGCCAAGCATGGAGTGGTCACCTTTACATATACCAACACACAGGAAAATCACAATTTCAATAACATTTAGACATTTACACCAAAGAAGCTAATCCGGTCATTTTTCTGAGTCTTGCTTAACACAATTTCATGCTCTCCCAGGTTAGCTGAGCAGTATTATCTGTTCCTGTCTCTTGACAAAGCCAAAGTAAGCAATTATAGCTGGCAGAAAACTTCACTGAATGAGAGCTACAAATAGCACAGATAGACTGCTGGGAAGTCTGAGTCACTGGTGGAATAAGCACTGGAATGAACATATTTACAACTTGGTTTCAAAATCAAGAATGGTAATAGGATGTTCATATTCATATCTTGATTCAATGGCCAATGATATTTTACTATTCAGTGTATGGTTCATTTACTTTTGTAAAAATGCTCCTTTTTCTTACCAGGCTTAAAAATTAACATCCTGGTATTACTTTAAAGCTATTTTGAAAGCTGTGGTGACAGAGTGGTTAAAATGCAGTACTGCAGGATACTTCCATACCTGCAGTTTGGCAGTTCGGTTCTTATCAGCTTAGGGTTGACTCAGTCTTCCATTCTTCTGAGATGGGCAAATGAGAACTCATATTGTTGGGAGGGGGGCAATATGCTGACTCTGTAAATTGCTTAGGGAGGGGTGTAAAGAACTGTGAAATGGTAGATATTAGGACAACGACTGATCTTCGCTCCTTCCGCACGAAACTCAAGACCCACCTGTTCCAACTAGCCGGCCTGGCTTAATTAGAACTCTCTAACCTCCCTGGCAATTTTAAACTGTAAATTTAAATCTTTTGGGTATTTTAATTGTTTTAATTGTTGTAATTTTACTGTTACTTATCTTAACTTTGTGGCTTTTATTTCTATTTGAATTGTTAAATGTTGATGTATTTACCTCCTCCATGCCACACGCCTATATATTTGATTGTACGTCGCCCCGAGTCCCTTCGCGGAGAGGGCGCAACTGATAAATCGAATAAAATAAATAAATAAATAAATAAATAAATAAATAAATAAATAAATAAATAAATATAAGTCTAAGTGCTTTTGCTATTGCTATTTTCCATACATTGTGTTGTGGACCGACCTTAAAAAGCCAGTTTTATTTTTAAATGTGGGGAAGCGGTTGGATTTCAACCTGTGATCTTTCAGAAACAATTTATGATTCAATATTAATGACTCCCAATAAAGGAGAATATTTGTAGCCCAGGGCTGAAATGAGGGGCCCTTGGTGCTCTTTGAACTTGGTTGTTTTCTTGCAGTTGTTGCATTACCCAAACCAGGTAATATCATCAGTGCTAGTACTGCTGGTCATGTTAACTTATCTGGGTAATGAACCATCTGCAAGAAAACAACAACGCTCAGAGAGCACCAAGGACCCCTCAATATTAATGAGTTTCTAGACTGCTGAACTACTACACTTAATACATGCAATATTGTTTTTGCTAAGTCAAAAACTCCTTCAACACTGATACTTATCATTTAAAAGTAATTATGATTAGTGAAGCATCAGTACAGATAGAAGAAAAATGCAAATGTAATTGTTTTCTTTTCTTAAAGCTGCTACCACTTTTTCAATTAACATGCACAACCTAGTGCCATTTAAGAAAACCCAGGAGTCCTAAACATGGCTAACTTTTCAAATATTAATGATCTACAGCAGCTGTGGTCAGTATGCCCAATTTTGAGACATATTACGAGCACTGCATAACTAAAGGTTCTCCAACCTTGATTTAAGATCATCATTTGCTGTAAAAAAAGGCTCACAGAAGTTTTAATAGATACTTATCTAATGTTTACTGCAGATTAGTTCACCAAATATAGCTGATTATTGTCCCTCTACCATCTGTCTAGTATGGGGGCTTCCTTTCTGAAATATTTTAATGAAAGATACATAGAAGTTATGAAAAGTGACCTCGGGTCCTTTCTTAATCCATTGCAGATTCAACAGGATCATTAGCATTTATTTATTTATTTATTTATTTATTTATTTATTTATTTATTTATTTATTTATTTATTTATTTTATTTACTGAGCGCTTATAGACCGCCCCCTCTCCCAAAAGGGACTCAGGGCGGTGTACAGTCCATATAAGAAATACATCATATATCATATAAATAACTATAAAATTAAACAATTAAAATTATTAAATAGATAAGATACGAAGGAGGATAAAAAAGGTTTAAAAGAACTGTACAGCTGAGTAAATAATTTAAAACCCCTACAAATATCCCATAAAATTAAATTTAAAAAAACAATTCCCCTAAAATAACCAGTTAAGAAATATGTTTGCCAGGAGGTAGCAATTATGATTATGCCAGGCCAGCCAATCGGAACAGGTGTGTCTTTAATTTTTGTCGGAAGGAGCGGAAGTCGGTGGTGGTTCTAATGTCGGGGGGGAGGTCATTCCAGAGGGTTGGGCCCATCATAGAGAAGGCCCTACTCCTTGGCGCCGCCCGTTGGCAATGCCTAGCATGACAATCAAAATATCCTAGGCTCTTAATGTTGTAAATATAGCGGAATCTAATACATAAAGTAAATGTATCAACAAGAACCTAATAACACAGATGCACCTTGATTTTCTTCCTTCCCGCCTCTCTCTTCCATTCATCTATCCATCCAAAAATTACAATATGACAATTATATTATGATCAGATTTTTAGAGCTGTTTTGAGCAGGTGTAGGCTTCAAAAATTTTAGCAACAGTTTCTCTGCCAGGTTGCTGGGTGGGGATGGCCATGGTGTACATGGCCTAGTTGGCCTCCTGCACCACAGTGGGGGGCGGATTTTTGCCCTTCCAAGGCTCTGGAGGCTTTCTTCGAGCCTCTGGCAGGGCAAAAACTGCCTCCCCCGGGCTCTGCAGGCCCTGGAACAGGCCGTTTCCAGCATTACAAAACTTCTAGGAGGCCCCCACCCCCCATGAGCCTCTGCATGGGGTGGAGTCGGCATGGCCAGCCAGGGGTGGGATTTGGAGGTTCTCCAAACCAGTCATAATGTTAGCTACGGGCTCTACTGAACCTGGGGGAAACCATAGCAGACCATCCCTGAGTAAGCATCTATTATGGTACATAAATATGTGCCTTACCAAATATAGGTCTGCAATAGACCTATAGTCTATTAGTCATGATCATGCTATACTGATGGAAAATATAAACTGACATACATGGACAGCAGAGGTGGGTTCCTACCGGTTCTGACTGTTTGGGCAGGTAGGTAGTAACTCAGCCTGCCATGGCCCCAGCGGGTTCTATCTTGTTTTTTGCTTCTGCGCATGTGCAGAAGTATATTTTTACTACTGTGCATTGAATGCATAGCGCGCGCATCACGCATCCATGAGCGAACCGGCAGTATCAGAATCCACAACCCACCTGATAGAGAGTATGTTGAATTATAGCACCAGATTTCAAAATTTGACAAAGAAATGACAAATCTTAATCCTCTTCCAAAAGAATGTACATCTACTGTACATATTAATTAATATTAGTTGGCTCTTGTAGTAGCACGACAGACATATAAAACTTTGTATTTTTACATTTTTTTATATTTTATGTTTCTGTAAGGAATAATGTAGATAGTACAATAAAAGTACAAGGATTGTATTTTAAAA
Source organism: Natrix helvetica (assembly GCF_964273705.1). Lineage (NCBI taxonomy): Eukaryota > Metazoa > Chordata > Lepidosauria > Squamata > Natricidae > Natrix > Natrix helvetica. The sequence continues at coordinate 38,619,008 of NC_138550.1, read as the reverse complement.
TCATTACTGATCTCCGCTCCTTCCGTAAGGAACTCAAGACCCACCTGTTCCAATTAGCTGGCCTGACCCAATCACAATCATGATCTAATCCCTTGACTTTCCTGGCCGGTTATTTTAAATTTTGGGGTATTTTAATTTGGTTTTAATCATTAATTAATCTTTGCACTATTGTACAGACTTGTGTTTAATTTGTTTTTTATGGGGTTTTGTAATTGCTGTATATAATGTTTTTTATAATGTTTTTTATTCTGTCTGTACACCGCCCCGAGTCCCCTAGGGGAGAGGGAGCGGTTGACAAATCCAATAAATAAATAAATAAATAATAAATAAATAAATAAATAAATAAATAAATAAATAAATAAATAAATAAAATAGCAACAATGCATTGATACACTGTTCAATCAAGAAAAAAGCCCAGTAATTTGAAAACTTAAATATAAAAACACCTCTCACTAGATTTTCATTGGGAAAAGACTTGATTTAGTAACACCTCACTGATAGTGTTTAAAAAAAAATATGCTCAATAATTTTATAATAGTGCAGATCTAATACATATACATATTCATTTCACGTATAAACAATATACAACTAATTTCCACAGAAATATTACCGGTAGTTAATTAATAAGATTATTTTTTTACTATTACAAATAACTTTTTAAAATTTAAATAATAGTCATTCATTACTTGAGCTTGCTAGTTAAATAAATAAAGAAATACACAAATAAATAAATAATCCTGCTGTCAGCTAATTACCCAAACACATTTTGGGTAATGGCAAAAGTAAATTACTCCAAATACTTATTTGAATGACTTTAAAGCCTTTGTGGCTTGAGACCATTATACTATTATATTCCCCCACCCCAAGCATTAATGTTCTTGTTAGAAATGACATTTGTAATAACTGATTAACCTTATTTGTGCATTTTATAGGATAGTGGGTAAGAGATCCAATGCTAACAAAGCTGTTAGATTTTTGGGATAAAAAATAAATTTTCATAAAGTACCTCATACCCAAGGATCTCTCTTTTCTTTTTCTTCCAGCTTCTGAGAAATTGCTTTTAAACTTTCCATATCAAAAATGTAATTTAAGCCCCACATAGAAATATTGGATCACTTTGTATAATATTAGTAATCCACCTATCCATCCTTTTTCTTCATTTCTGTTGAATCCATCCTTCGTTCCTTTCTTTTCCTTCTCACTTTTTATACAAAATGTGCCTGTAACCAGGGACGTGCGGTCAGGGGAGGCAGAGGAGGCAGAGCCTCACCTCTATTCATGAAATAATAGTATATATATATTTGTGTTACAACCCCTGGTATGCCTAAATACCCGTGGCTTAGTGGTTAAGACTCCTGCCTAAGATATATACAGCCTGGGTTCTAATCCCAGTAAGGGTATGGCTAGCTGATGAGAGCTAATTAGCTCGAAATAGATCTATCCTAGTCTCCCTTTATTTATTTATCAGTACAAATACAACACACACACACACACACACACACACACATATATATATAATATTATAATATTATATACATCCGTCAGCCGCGCCCAGGAGCTGCGGAGGCAGAAATATTGTCGGCGCTCCCGGATGACGAAGCCACAAAAGCACCTGAGGAACGACCTCACTGCCCCTTTTGTTGCTTTCCCATTCAGGCGGCTGCGCTTTCACCCCACTCAAGCGCTTTCACCCCGCTCAAGCCTTGCTGCCTGAATGGGAAAGCAACGAAAGGGGCAGCGAGGGCGGGCAGTGGCTGCAGGCGGCAAGGCTTCAGCGGGGTGAAAGCGCAGCCCCTTTCGTTGCTTTCCCATTCAGGTGGCTGCGCTTTCACCCCGCTGAAGCCTTGCCGCCTGCATGGGAAGCCGTCCTCACTGCCCCTTTCGTTGCTTTCCCATTCAGGCGGCTGCCCCGTGGGAAATGGGAATGGGAAGCGCAGCTGCCTGAATGGAAAAGCAACGAAAGGGGCAGCGAGGGCGGCTTCCCATGCAGGCTGCAAGGCTTCAGTGAGGGTGAAAGCGCAGCTGCCTGAATGGGAAAGCAACGAAAGGGGCAGCGAGGGCAGCTTCCCATGCAGGCGGCAAGGCTTCAGCGGGGTGAAAGCGCAGCTGCCTGAATGGGAAAGCAACGAAAGGAGCTGCGCTTTCACCCCGCTGAAGCCTTGCCGCCTGCAGCCACTACCCGCCCTCGCTGCCCCTTTCGTTGCTTTCCCATTCAGGCAGCTGCGCTGTCACCATGCTCAAGCCTTGCCGCCGGGCCCGCGGAGCCACTTTTCCTGGGCAGCGATTGGTGAAGCCGCTTGACAGCCGGCCCGCCGCCTCTCGGGTCATTAGGAAGCAAACGCAAAGGAACCCACCGCCACGGGCCCGCGTTTGTGGGCGCCGGCGGCTGCAAGCCTTGGACAGGCTCTTCTTCTTCCTCCTCCTCTCCCACACCCCTGGGAAGCTCCTGCCCCCATTTTGTGCGTCTCCCTCCCTCACCTCGATTTTTTTCTCAGAGTCGGCGGCTCGGGAAGGCCAACAGGTCTTTTGCTGGCTGCCAAGGCAGGGCTTCGCTGAGGTGACGACGCTGAAGAAGCCGTGCAGGAGGAGTTAGGGGGATGCAGAAGGCCAGAGGGAGGCCTCTGGGGATTGGGTTTTGGGTTGGTGGGAGACCTTGAAGAAGTGGGGGGGAAGGGACTGGCGCCGGTGGAGGAAGCAACACTACGCGGATCAGTGCACTCCATGGTCCCCTTAATGTTCACTCAGGAATGCGGGGAATGGGACCACGTGTGCTGGAGGCTGCACACGTGGTCCCATTCCCCGCCATCCTGATGACGTCACCAGACTCACCAGCCATAACCCTCACCGCACGTCACTGCCTGTAACACAGGTACAGTAGGTTCATAATGTAGTTATTCATGGCCTGTCATCTATAACCATAAAAAATGAATTAATTATAGCTAATTCAAAAGTTTCTTTGCAGCTGATTATTCTGATTTCTATATGAAAAGATAATTGGTTTCCAGTCACCATTTTGTTTTAGTATTTAGTTGAATTATAACAGCTTTCATTATTTCCAAGATCCTTGAGACAGACATAAGGACTGACTACAAAAAAAGTTCTTGGTTTAGAATTTTTATTCTTATAGACATTGTGGCATCAATTATTTATTTCGTTATGTGGCTTATTATGTCTCAAAATCAGGAGTGGGCAGCTATGGGATTGCCCAGGTTTGGGAGAATTTGTAGCTAATGTTATGGCTGGTTCGGAGAACCTCCAAGTCCCACCCCTGTTTTGGATGCAAGGTATGTGCAGGGCCCACATGGAGGCTCGTGGAGGGGGGAAAAACAGGCCTCCTGGAATTCCTGTTCTGGCCTTCAGAGGGCCTCCAGAGCCCGGGAAGGTAGTTTTTGCCCTCCCAGCAGCTCAAAGAAAGCTTCTGGAGCCTGAGGAGGGCAAAAGTCCCACCCACCATGGTTCAGGAGGCCAACTAGGCCAAGCCCACCATGGTCATGCCCATCCATCAACCTGGCAGAGAAACTGTTGCTGAACTTTTTGAAGCCCACCCCTGCTCAAAACAGCTCTAAAAATATGATCATGACAAAATTGTCAGAACTGTAATTTTGGAATGGATAGATGAATGGGAGAGAGGGGAGGGAGGGAGGGAGGGAGAGAGAGAGAGAGAGAGAGAGAATTGAGCTCCATCTGTGTTCTTAGGTTCTTGCTGATACATTTGCTTTATGTATTAGATTGTACTATATTTGCAACATTAAGAGCCTAGGATGTTTTGATTGCCATGCTAATGATCCTGCTTGAATGTGTGATGTATTAAGAAAGGACCTGGGGTCACTTTTCATAACTTCTATGTATCTTTCATTAAAATATTTCAGAAAGGAAGCCCCCATACTAGACAGATGGTAGAGGGACAATAATCAGCTATATTTGGCAAACTAATCTGCAGTAAACATTAGATAAATATCTATTAAAACTTTGTGAGACTTTTTATGGCAAAATGATGGCCTTAAATCAAGGTTTGAGAACCTTTAGTTATGCAGTACTCAAATCCCACTCCAGGCCCCTCCCATCCCACCTTGCCAGGCTGCCTCGCCCCTCTCAGGAGTCTCCGCATGGCCCGTTTTGGATGCAAGGTAAATGCAGGGCCCACGCAGAGGCTCATGGAGGAGAAAAAACAGGCCTCCTGAAAATTCTGGAAGGCCAGAAATGGGCCTGTTTCCAGCTTTTGGAGGGCCTCCAGAGGGCCTCAGGAGCCTGGAGGAAGCAGTTTTCACCCTCCCAGAGGTTCGAGAAAATCCTCTAGAGCCCAGGAAAGGCCAAAACACCACCCCTGTGGTTGTGCAGGAAGTCAACTTGGCATGCCCTCCTTGGCCATGCCTACCCAAAAACTGAGCAGAGAACCCATTGCTGAAATTTTTGAAGTCTACCCCTGTATTTATTGTAATAGAAGTCTTGTCTGATTTATTTTGGAATAAATATGACAATAAAATTAAGTTGCTAACTGATTGATTGTGATAATGGAAATATAATTAAATAAAGGTTAAAATATATGGACAAATAACCAATTTCGTTGTATTTAAGTGCAATGACAATAAAGATTATACTTATATGAAATTGATATAGAGAGATTGTAAAGCAGAGGTTTGTGATTCACTTTTATACATGATAATTAAACTGAGTTGCTAATTGATTGAATATACAATAGAAGGACAATTAAGCACGGGTCAAAATATACGAAACATGGACATATATAGAATTTCTAAGATGATGAAGATAGTGAGATGTGTATCGCTTGCTATTCAATATAGTAGATTAAGGGAATTGTAATGAATATTGAACAGTAAGGATTGCCATTAATAGACAATTAAGGGTAATCTAAACCAAGATATGGAAAAATGGAGAGGGAACATGAGGTATAATTACAATGGGAAACTATTGAGATTTAAGGACAGAATCACAAGGTGGGGGCGTGTAGGATTCATAATTATATAAATATAATGATGAAAATAGCTGGGAATTGTAACCAGGTCTACATCTTGGCCAAAATTAGACTGGGCGGGGGGGGGGGTGTTAAAAGAATAATGACTATATATGTAAACTTTGTTTTCTCTCCTTTAAAAGAAAAAAAAAATACTTGTTAAAATTAAATATGTATATTGAAAAGGAATTATAAATAAATGAGATGAAGAGTGTGAAGTAGCGGGGAGAGGTAAGGGAAGAAAAGAGGGATAGGAGAGAGGGAGGGGGGAAGAGGAGGAGAGAAAGAAGGAGTAGAAAGAGGAGAAAGAAGAAGGAGAGAGGAAAGGGAATTAGAGAAGAGAAGAGTGACAGAGGGAAGAAAGGAGGTAGGGAGGTGGAGGAGAGAGGGAGAAGAAAGTGATGGCTAAGGTACAAATATAGTGTATGGAGAGCAGATGTCAGGCATGCTTCCCTCAATATCCAAGAAAGAAAAACCTCAACTCCATTTGAATAGAGATAAAGTACTTTTACAATAATACAATACAATACAATAGTAGAGTTGGAAGGGACCTTGGAGGTCTTCTAGTCCAACCCCCTGCCTAGGCAGGAAACCCTATACCGTTTCAGATAAATAGCTATCCAACATCTTCTTAAAGACTTCCAGTGTTGGGGCATTCACAACTTCTGGAGTCAAGCTGTTCCACTGATTAATTGTTCTAACTGTCAGGAAATTTCTCCTCATTTCTAAGTTGCTTCTCTCCTTGATTAGTTTCCACCCATTGCTTCTTGTTCTACCCTCAGGTGTCTTGGAGAATAGTTTGACTCCCTCTTCTTTGTTTGTTTTACTAGATATGAATTGAAAGCAGTGAAAAGGAAAGCAAGATCTGAACCAAAAAGGCACGAACATGTACATATCAAACGTTTACCCAGCCCCCTCCCCCCAATTCCCCAAACCAAAGTCCAATCTGCATTTCCCCAAGGTGTCATGTGGGGTGCATCTTCAAAAAGCCTCATCAGATTGGTATGTGGGATGGTTGGCCTTGACCAAGTCCAAACACAGGCCACCAGCATGTGCCAAAGATGGTAAGAACAAAACTCCCTTCTTCATAACTCCTCCAGCACCAGTAATTCCCCCTCCCAAATATCTCTAGCCCCCTCCCTCCCCATTTCTATGGCAGCTTATAGCAAGCAAGGAAAGTAGAAGCTGACAGCAGAAGAGCCAATAATTAATTTTGTGAGTTGGTGGCAAGACAAAATTGATGTAAACATTTAATAGTACAATACGATGTTGGCTATGTAATAGTATACATGTGGTTGTATGTTATGAAAATGGAAAAATAAGAAACTTTATTTTAAAAAAAGAAGTCTTGTCTGATCTACAAAATGAGTCTCATAGGCATGAGGTTATAGGGTTCTAGAAGATCGTAACACATTATATTAAATTCAGGATTTGTTTTCTCCTCCAAATTATCCTTCTGAAAGCCGGATCAACTATCTGTAATATCAGATTTTCCGTGATCTAAATCAATCTTTTAATTTTTTTCTTCATTATAGTTTTAAGTTTTGTAACAAAGCAGTTTCAGCAGTCTTTCAATAAACAGATACACGGATATTGAAGCAAATTTTACAGTTTAATTGTTTATGAATAAATGAAGTACTTCTATTGACTAGCTTACTCAGCTAATGTTGCAGAATAGTGTAATCTATAGCATATTTTCCCTGAAATTTACTGATAAGGCCTCTATCTTTATGTAAATCTGTTTTATCCAATAGAGTAACTGGATTTTATCTTTTATCCAATGTATTATCTTTCTACCTTTTTATATTATCTTTATGCATTATTTCACGGTCCATCCTGCTTCAGAAAATGATAATTTATTCCTCCATTGCTTTTAACATGAAACCGCAGGCCCATTAATCAGCCATCTATTTAGCTGATGTTTTTCTACAGCTCATTTCCAGACTGCATTTAAAAATAAAAACATAAATAGTACAGTGCGTTAATTTAAATAATTCCAGAAATATTTTCCCAACAGCTTACCAACGTCTCTATTCGTAGAGGCATTTTTTTCACTGAGGTCAAAACCACAGCAAAATATTAAAGCAACTTCATTTCTAGCAAATAAAAGGGCTTTGCAAGCTGTTTTAATGATTCAGAGGGGTGTTTTTAAATAGTACATGCTTCCAAGGGTACTGAAGCACTTTTTTTTTGAAGATTTGCACAATCCAATACTATCATGTTTTATGAGGTGGGAATATATTCAGAAATATAATTCCACTGCAGTTTTAAATGGTCTAATTCACTGTAAGGGTAGGTAACCAGACGCTCTTTAGATCTGTTTGAATTTCTTGAACATCACATCTTGCTGATTTAAACAAAACAAAAATCAAACCTTAGCAATCCTAAGCACTTTGTGGGAAAGTATGTGAGGGTAAGATTGATGAAGCACACTTTTACTATGTTCTTTTAAATATTCTGACAAAGGTGATTTGTTTTCTCAAGAGCAGAAGACTACATACTGAATTGACTGTGCTACATGAGAACTAAGCCAGGTCAATGTGGGTAGGCTTGGATGATGATGATGATGATGATGATGATGATGATGATGATGATGATGATGATGATTATATTATTATTATTTGTATTTATAGACCGCCCCCTCTCCCCGAAGGGACTCGGGGCAGTGTACAGACAGCAGCTAAAAAACCATATACACAATAGACAATATTAAATACCCCTTAAAAACAGATTAAATATAAAGCCGTACAATAATAAAAATTAAAAAGCAGGCTAAAAAGTCTACCCCCGAAAATTTAAAGTACCGGCCAGAAGGATTAAGATTAAAACTACGGTTAGGCCAGGCCAGCTAAGTGGAACAGGTGGGTCTTAAGTTTCATGCGGAAGGAGCGGAGATCGGTGGTTGTTCTGATGTCAGGGGGGAGGTCATTCCAGAGGGTCGGGCCCATCACAGAGAAGGCCCTACTCCTGGGCGCCGCCCGCTGGCATTGCCTAGTGGACGGCACCCGGAGGAGTCCCTCTCTGTGAGAGCGAATTGGTCGCAGGGATGTGTGGGGTAGGATGCGATCCCGCAGATAACTAGGTCCTGTGCCATGGAGTGCTTTAAAGATAATAGTCAACACCTTGAAACGCACCCGAAAAGCCACAGGTAGCCAGTGCAGCCCGCGCAGGAAAGGTGTTATATGGGAGTACCTGGTACTTCCCATGATTGCCCGCGCGGCCGCATTCTGGACCAGCTGCAGCCTTCGGGTGCATCTCAAGGGGAGCCCCATGTAGAGAGCATTGCAGTAGTCCAGACGGGACGTCACCAGCGCATGGGTGACTGTGCGAAGGGCGTCCCGGTCCAATAAGGGATGCAATTGGCGCACCAGGCGAACCTGGTGGAACGCCCCCCTTGCCACGGCTGTCACATGGTCATCCATCAACAGCCGGGCATCCAGGACGACGCCCAAATTGCGTGCCCGCTCCACGGGGGCCAGTTGTTCACCCCCGATGGCCAGTGATGGAACCCACTGGTTGAACCGGGGTGCCGGTAACCACAGCCACTCTGTCTTGGAGGGGTTGAGCTTGAGTCTGTTACTTCCCATCCAGACCCGTACGGCCTCCAGGCACCAGGACATCACTTCGACGGCATCGTTGGGGTGGTGCGGGGTGGAGATGTACAGCTGAGTATCATCAGCGTACAGATGGTACTCGACCCCCAAACCACGAATGATCTCACCCAGCGGCTTCATATACGTGTTGAACAGGAGAAGCGAGAGGACCGACCCCTGTAGCTTTGTAGAGTCTATTGTAGATTGTAGAGTCTATTGCCGTTTTGCTCAACAAAAGCTTTGGTTTCTTCCATAAATGATGGACAAGGCCTACAGAATTAGAACTCTGATCCCAATGGAGCCCCGAATTATTACAACATAAAAATAGTTATTAAGATGTCAGAAGATTAATAATTTCATCTTAATAATAATGATAAATGGTGCACATTTCTCTAAAGCTCTAAAGTCCCACAATGAGATTTAAAATCTATTTTCTATTGGCTGCTTTTTATTTCCCCAGGAAATGGAAAGAGAACATTTAAAGCTAATAAATAAAATTCTTGTGTAACAGATGCCTCTCTTGCTGCACATTCTTTCTTGAGTCTGGCTAAATAATTGATCTTATTTTATCAATAAAATTATGTGAATTTTTTTATTTTTAGAAACTCATTTAAAGAGGACATGTTCTATCAGTTCTACTACACTATATTATTTTGGAATATTTTATTTTAGTAAACAAGGAAAATAAAACATAAGACAGAAGGCCTATTCAAACTAAATTATCAATTACAAAGAATTTTAGAAGGATAAATGAAATCTCCATACTTAAGGCATTTACAAAGTTATGGAGATAAAAGGGTTCTAATAGCGCACTTTATCTTACAAGTAATAATTGCCATACTTTTTGGAGGAACAGTGATTTTTAAAAAAAATTATTTTATGTGGTAGTGGTGCATTCTGTAGCTTCCTAACTTACGAAGGAATCAAGCTGCCCTGTAAAAATAAGTACCATAAAGTAAAATAACTTGGGTGGTAAAGGGTGCAAAGGGTTCAAAAAATATGAGCTGGGACTTAGAAAGGCCAAAAGGAACATGGTTGTTCAAGACTTCTGTCAAAAAAGGTCAGTTTCACAGTTGGAGAGCGTCATTATAAATGATGAGTTCGTGAGTTATTTTGGCTGCAGGAACGCAGCTCAAAGCTGCAAGAGAAGAAAGGCTTACACTGACAAATCATGCTAAAAAAAAAGACCAAGAAATCACAGAAAAAGTTTAAGATGCCAAGGACAAGCCTACCGAAGTGAGATGTTTCAAATAGATAACAGAGCACCTGATGGAACAACAAGTGCTTGACAAGAAGAAACATTTTTTTTAAAAAAATAAACATTAATTTTTGACGACTGAGACAATAGACAGGCTGAAAGCAAATGAAAAGAATGTTGGTCCTTACCTGAATGTTTCTTTTATGTAGATAGGCGGGAGGGGCTACAGCTGGGTTTAGTCACAGCCTGATTGGTCCAGAGACTGAGGGAATTTTCTTAAGTATCCTTCATTCCCTATTGGTTCCCAGTTTCCACGAGGTCAAATAGAAAAAGCTGCGAAATAGTATGTAAGGAAAACAGCAGTGCACACACACACACACACACACACACACACGACTGCTCCTCACCCAAACTAACTAGAATACTAGGGTGGGATGTAGCTCCTCCCATCTATCTACATAAAAGAAACGTTCAGGTAAGGACCAACGTTCTTTTTCTTGTATATACTGCAGGAGGGGCTACAGCTGGGATATACCCAAGCTAAGTCCCAGGGCGGGATGTAGACCCTGGGGGAGGGAGGTCACCACCTGTACCCGACGGCTGAAGGATGTGTCCGCCGAAGCGAAATGATCTAATCGATAGTATCGAATAAAGGGCATTGGAGAGGCCCAAGTGGCTGCCCTATAGATGTCCTCTAGAGGGGCCCTAGTGGCCCACACGGCCATGGTAGCTGCACTCCAAGAGGAGTGGGCCATAATTCCCTGAGGCGGAACTTGACCTAAGGCTTCGTAAGGCCTGTCTTAACCATCTGCATATAGTAGCAGAAGAGACCCTAGCCCCCAGAGTGCAGGAAGGACAGGAAGGACAGGAAGAGGGCCTCTGATTGACGAAAGGAGGATGTGCGCCTGAGATAAATGTGCAAAGTGCGACGGACATTAAGCCTGTGCCAAAGGAGTTCCCTCTCATGGGAGGGAAAAGGACAGAAACTAGTGAGTCCACCAACGGGTTGCCGAAGCGGTGGCAAATTCTGTGGAAGAGTTCTGGAATCAGCTGCCACTCGCCATGGTTGACTGTCGCCCGACTCAGCCAGTTGGCCTGATGGTTAGCTATGGCCGAGATGTGCTCTGATGTTATTGACACCAGGTTCTTCTCTGCCCAGAGTCCGAGTTTCTGAGCTTCCAGCCAGAGACATTTGGAATGAGTCCCCCCCTGACGGTTTATATGGGCCTTTGTGGTGACATTGTCCATCAGGAGGAGCACGTGGTGATTGGCAATCAACTCCCAAAAGTGAAGGAGGCCCAGGCGAGCTGCCTTCAGCTCCAGCCAATTTATATTGTGGCACAGGTCTGAGTTTGTCCAACGACCCTGCACCAGCCTGGATTCCATCAAGGCCCCCCAGGCGTAAAGGCTCACATCTGTCGTGATCATGATGCAATCCGGGTCTCAAAATTCAGATCCGCAACGCAGGGCCGGAGACAACCACCACCTCAGGGACCAGCGAAGCCCCAGTGACACGGTGACTGAACGCAGAGAATTGCTCATGTGGTGGCATTGGTAAGGAATGAGTGTCCATTGGAGTGTCCAAGAGTGGAGATGTGCCCAGGGTACTATCCCTATGCACGACACCATCTTGCCCAGCAAGTAGGCCAAAGTCAGGATGGAAATTGACCGACTTGCACAGACGTGTCGTGCCAAGAATTGAAGATTTGTTAGATGTTCTGGGGAAAGTCGAACAAGTCCTGCAACAGAGTCTATCACTGTGCCCAGATGAAGCATTCTCATCGAGGGAGCGAGATGGCTCTTGGGGAAGTTGATGGAAAACTCCAGGGACTGTAACGTCTGGATGATTAGGTTCAGGTCGCGAATTGCATGTGTGCAGGATTGGGCCAGAACGAGCATGTCGTCGAGAGCAATGGAGTCTCACCGGGTGGGATTGCAGGTGAGCTGCCAATGCTGCCAGGACCTTCATGAACGTGCGCGGAGCAGAGGCTAGATCAAATGGAAGAGCCCTGTATTGGAAGTGGCGCCCCTTGTGGGAGAAGCGAAGGAATCTGCGATGGCTGGTATGATCAGGATGTGCATATACACTTCCATCAAATCTACAGCTGCCATGAAATCACCCCGCCGGATCCCCAGGAGAATGGACCTGAGAGACGACATTTTGAAGCGCTGGTAGACCAGATAAGAATTGAGGCACTTCAGGTCCAAAATTGCTCTCCATCCCCTTGAGCTCTTCGGGACAACAAATAGGTTGGAGTATAGGCCCAACCCATACTCCTCTGTCGAGACCGGTTCTACCGCCAGAATGTCCAGCAGATGTTGGATGGCCAGACTCATTAGGCGGTGCCGCTCCGGATCCCTGGATGGAGGGAAGGTCCTGAAGAGCGTCGGAGGAAGAGAGAGAAATTCCAGAGGGAAGCCATCCCTGATGATCGATGTGACCCAGGCATCCAATGTTATCTGGTCCCACTGATCCGTGAAGGAAGCAAGGCGGCTGCCTATGGGCTGACCCAGATTGGAGTCATTTCCCTCTGCAGAAGGGCCATTTGGACTAACCCTGATATCTATCCCTATCCTCATAAAAAGGACAGTGACTCTGCCTGTCATATCTATAGGGGGCATATTGCTGTTGGCAATAGTCATGGTCAGGAGGCCAGAAAGGAGAAGGTCTTCGGTAAGAAGCCAGATGAGACTCCGGCTTCTTGATGTTAGAGGGAAGGACCTTCTTCTTGTCCTCGTTTTCCACAAGGATTGGATCCACAAGGATCGGGTCCAGTGATGCCCCAAAGAGGTTGGGACCGGTGAAAGGGGCCGCTGCCAAATTCCATTTGGACTTGTTGTCCATTTGCCAAATTACGAAGCCACAAGAGGCACCTTGACGTTACCAAGGTGGACAACGCCCTTGATGCAAACTTGATGGAATCTAGGGTGGCATCCGCAGAAAACTGTGTGGCTGAGATAATTTTGCTGAGCTCTTGGTGAAGACGCTCATCTTGGATTGGAATGCAGTCCTGTAATTGGCGCAGCCACATACTGTAACAGCCATGTGATTAAAGTAAGAAGCTGCAGCAGCCGACTTAAATAGCCCAGGAAGAAGCGTTGAAATTCTCACGGAGAGTAAGCTCCGCACACTTGTCCTCGGGCTTTAGTTTGTCGGCCACATCCCCTGAGATTATGGTAGATACATTAGTGAGAAGGGCAATGGGGGCGTCTACTGTTGGCAAGGCCTGCTCCATATTGTAGAAGTGCTGATCATTACTCACAGGGTTAGGCAAGGAGGAAAGCTGAGCCCACTGGTTCTTAACCACATCTAGGAATAGAGGAGGGGCTGGGATTTCCTCCTTATCCATATTGGGATTTATAAACATAGCCAGGTTGGGATCCCTGTGTTGGGACACTGGAGGAGCCCCCGTACAATCTGAATAGTCCTTTTAGCCCTACGTAGAAGAGGTTAGAAGGCCGGGGGAGGAAAAAGGCCTAGAAATGCCGGGGGATCAGGAAGAATGGAGTCCTCATCTTCCGAGAACCCCAGATCCATATGGGTACCCTCCCCTAGAATTGAGCCCTCACCAACCACCAAAGGGGAGGTGGGCCTGGGTGGATCCTGTCCCCAAGAGGAGGATGGATATATGGGGTACCTGGAGATGGAATGAGGTCTTGCCACCCCTTGAGAGGAGTGTTCCCTTTGGGAAAGGCCTGAAACAATGCCCTTAGTGATAGCAAAGGAAATGAGCCTCCTGATGCTTTCAGGCAAAAGCTCAAGATCCTCTAGGTCCTCATTGGAAGGTCACTGGGATGGGGGCCCTCAGGCAGCAAGTTGTGAAGCCGGGAGGTAGTCCCAAGATCCTCCTTCCACTGGATCCCTTCCCCCCTCCCTATATGATCTTGGTGAGACGGGAGGTGAAGGAGAAGCCACCTGCCTGCGAGATCTTGCAGGGGAGATGGAAGGGGAAGAAGGGCTGAAGCCCCTAGGAAGTGATCCAGAATGATGAGAGCTGGGCCGTATTGGAGACCTGGATCTACAAGGGGATTCAGGCCTAACAACTTGTGCTTGCCTCTCCGCCCTGGCCACCTGTTTCTCCAAGGCCTTCTGTCTCCTTGACTTGTCCCTTGCAGCTGCTCTGGAAGGGCGCTGGTCAGTGGCAGGTCTGGAGGCCGCTGCCCTGGTCATGAGTCTGCTCTGACCTTCCTCTGTCATTTCTCCCTGGACCCCCTTTGGGGCCTGCACTGGTTCAGGGGCTGTGGAGGCCATGCCTCACTCACATGGTCTGTGCCTGGATTAAACTGCGGCAAGCCTGCCGGCCTCAATTTATGGCCATGCTGCAGGCAGTGTATGGAGGAGGAGGCGCCTACCGGCCTCAATTAATGGCCCCGATGTAGGCCATAGGATGGAGAAGATGCCTGCCAGTCTCGATCAATGGCCGTGATGCAGGCTACTGCCATACAAAATAGCCACCACCCACGAGGTCATCCCAAAATGGCCACCGTGACTCATGTAATCAGAGGAAGGTGCCTGGTATAAGTGGCTCTGAGGTTGCAGCCTCGCGGCGAGTCGAGTCCTCCTGGGAATTCCTTCAATGGCTAGATAGTTCAATCCGCGCCACAGCATTTGTTTACAAGCCGTGGCGCACCGCTTGAAGTGGTCTTAACAATCTGAGGCATGCCTCTCAAACGCCAGTAGAATTGAAGCCACGGTGAATCCTTAAAGGGTGGTGAGGCTATGGCGGCAGCACTGAGACTTTATTAAATGCGACCAGGACCTCAAAGCCATGGCAAGTTGTTAAAGCTGCGGCAAGGCTCACGATCGGCAAATTATGAAAATAATAATGAGCCGAAGGTAGCGGGCTAATCAATTGCCACCTGCAGGAGCCTGCAATCCACTCGACTGCACTAGGAGTCTGTCACCCTTACACGCTCAGAGACTGGGCAAGCCCCTCTCCAGGCCCAGAGGTAAGAGACCAGGGCACTCCTACCCCCTTATGAGGCTGACAGATCAGTCTCTATGGCCAGCTGTCAAAAATTTAGAGAATTTAGAATATCCAATCAACCAAATTAGAAATATAAATTTTTATGTAAAGTACCTCACTGGAGCCACAGTTAGTGCTTGGACCAAAGACTGAGGGGAAACTGGGAGCCAATAGGGAAGGAAGGATACTTAAGAAAATTCCCTCAGTCTCTGGACCAATCAGGCTGTGACTAAACCCAGTTGTAGTCCCTCCCGCCGTATCTACAGGAAAAGCTATTGTATATTAATTTGTTTTGCTTGAAGTTTTCTTATAATCATCTTCCTCTTGATTGCTCTGAAGCTAAATCTCTACCATTCTCAACTTTTCTTTATCCCAAGAAGGAAAAATTGGAGATAGGACAAAAGTTATGGAATGATGATACAGGTATAGAAATCTATTAGGGCCAGGGGGGCTTTCCCCAAAGCTTCCTTTGGTGCTAGATTATAGAAATCTCTTAAAGCCCCCGCACCCTTAATCAAATGAATTTTGAAGACACATATTCATTTGATTTTTAATACGATGCAAATTATTCAATTTCAAAAACTCACACTTAGAAATCAAGAAAAAAATAAAAACAGAGAAACAGGTCATGAAAATCCTGAAGTCAAACCAATTATAAGAAAACAAAACCTATAGGACCTTGGAGAAAAGATCTTCTCAATGACGTTGGGAGCCACATACAGTAACCCTCTGGGGCAGATACTGTTTCAGAAGGCGGATGCTGCCACAAACGATGTTAATGCACATTTACATTTATTCTTTGTCAATATGCGCACACTCTTGAATTATTGTAAATTCACTGTAATTTAAGCCTATGTATCAATTAGCAGCACTGTAATCATTTAGCTTTCTCTCACTCTTTGATTTCATTCCCCTCTCCAACACAAATAAGGGTTATTGGAAGTGTTGCAGCCCAGATCTAGTCCTGCTTAGCCTTAGTTTTTCAAATAATGACACAATTGAACCACAAGACACTTGTTGGAAATAGGACTTATTGAACTCAGTTGTGTATCACATATTTGTAACTTTAAAAATACTGAATATAATCATAATATTCAGGTAATGATCAATTATATCATTTAACAGAGGTCTGTAACTCAAAGAAAGTGAGCTCTTGTAAGTACGCAATCTATCAAATAGTATTTCTCTCTCTTCCTGTATTCTACTAGATCAGCATTCCCTAATGTGGCATCCTCCAGATGTGTTGGAATTTCAACTCTCCTAAATGAATTTGAAAAACACCTGATAGTGATCAGATTGTGGGGAAATGGCAGGTAGTACTGAACTTCCAATTCCAAAATACTGCATTTGCAAGACAATTAGGAGAAAATTTCAGGCATTGTATCTGAATGAGTAGAAAGCTGAAGTAAAGCAGCCTTCATGCTATAGCTATAGGAATTTTAAGTCTAACATTGCTGCCTTTCATCAAACAATGGATATGATCAAACAATAATGAAAACAATCCAAATAATTTATGAACAATAAGATATTATATAATAGATCTTGAAATGTAACCATAAATCTACTGACCAGATCATTTAAATCCCAAAATACCTATTAAAAAGATAAAGGTTCCCCTCGCACATGTGCTACTCATTCCCGACTCTACGGGGGAGGGCTCATCTCTGTTTCCAAGCCGAGGAGCCAGCGCTGTCACTCCATTGTCATGTGACCAACATGATTAAATTCCAAAGGCGCACAGAATGCTGTTACTTTCCCACCAAAGGTGGTTCCTATTTTTCTATTTGCATTTTTACATGCTTTCAAACTTCTGGATTAGCAGAAGCTGGGACAAGTAATGGGATCTCACGCCATTACACTGCACTATGGATTCGAACCACTGAACTGCCGACTTTCTGATCGAAAAGCTCAGTGTCTTATTCACTTAGCCATCACATCCCTGTAAAAATGCCTATTAAGTTACTATATATCTTTGATGATATTTTGTAGCATTATCTCCTGAACTGGGCCACAATTATTTGGTTAATTTTAGTTTTTAAAGTGTCTACTGTTATTTCTTAATAGCGGTAAAACAAAGTTGATAAAATATTTATTTGACTATAAATAAAACAAAGTTACAACCTGTTAATTGAGTATATTTCCAAAGTTACATGATTGTGTAACTTGATCATATTTCAAATATTTATTAAACTCTTTTGTTTTCATGGCAACTATTCAATTATCCATGTAACCATTATTACTAACATAATTAATCTATTGCTATTATCCATCTAGGGCATCAAGAACTGAAAAGGTTTGATGCTGAAGTACATAATTACAGATGAGTGTCTCTTCACTTTACAATGTTTGCAGAACTACTTTTTTTTAATGGATCATTTTAGGTGGATCATTGATATCACAAGACATATACAATAGAAATAAAGTTAGTATAACATAATTTCAAGTTAAGCTTTCCAACTCATTAGTTTGTAGAGAACGTAAGTGAACTCAACAGCCCCTATTTTAAGTGCAAGTATTCAACTATCAAAAGAGGCCGAATGAAAAGCATCAGAAAAATATATATTGCATCAAAGCTGGAATATGTCATTTGATAGTTCTTGCTATAAAATAGAAAGCAAGTTGTCAAGTATTTAGTTTATTTATTCATCTACTGTATTTAAAATGATAACATTCTGGAAAAATTTGAGAGCTACATCTCAAGGAAGTGACTGAATGTCTCATCTTTTATATGCAGACAGTAAAAAGGTAACGGTAAAGGTTCCCCTCGCACATACATACTAGTCATTTCCAACTCTAGGGGGCAGTGCTCATCTCTGTTTCAAAGCCAAAGAGCTAACGTTGTCCAAAGACGTCTCCATAGTCATGTGGCTGGCATGGCTAAACACCGAAGGCGCACAGAACCCTGTTACCTTCCCACCAAAGGTGGTTCCTATTGTTCTACTTCAATTTTTACATGCTTTCGAACTGCTAGATTGGCAGAAGGTGGGACAGTAATGGGAGCTCACTCACTTACGTGGTGCTAGGGATTCGAACCGCTGAACTGCCGACCTTTCTGATCGACAAGCTGAGTGTCTTAGCCACAAAGCCACTGTCAGGGGAAAAAACACCCTGGAGAAGTCTGAGATCAATGGACCGGGCTGATTCCCTTCAGCATATCATTTGAGATATTAAGAAAATAAAATAAAAGTCTTTGAGAAGTATATTCTAATTAATAAACAAACTTTAATACGAA
This sequence comes from Natrix helvetica, assembly GCF_964273705.1. Lineage (NCBI taxonomy): Eukaryota > Metazoa > Chordata > Lepidosauria > Squamata > Natricidae > Natrix > Natrix helvetica. Next base: position 38,601,046 of record NC_138550.1, on the reverse strand, counting down.
AATAATAAAAGCAAATAAAACAGAAAAGTTAACTAAATTGTTACATTTTGATAATGAAAGTCCCGTCTGCCAACTTGGCAGCCGGACAAAGAACAAAGGAAGGAATGATGTTCTGGAATGTGTGACGCATGCGCAATAAATCACTTTCAGATAACATTTTGTTTTATGACCTGCGCAATAAAGCTTTCTTAGTTTAACTCTTGAATGTCAGTTCAGTCAGTTCAGGCCTAGCAAACTTTTTAACATCGTGACACCCCTTCTTTTGCTAGTCTGGGCTGACGTCATCAAATCATCAATTAAGGCACATCTTCTTTCATAGATACTCGTGTTGATTTGCAGCGAGTGGTTTGTTAAGCATGTCTGCGATCTGATCATGTGTAGAAACATATTGCAATTTAACAAAACCTTGCTTAACTAATTGCTTTGTGTTTTGATAACGAATGTCAATGTGTCTGGACCTAGAACCTGTAAAATGTGACTCAGAAATATAAACAACAGATACATTGTCTTCCATCACGGTGATTGGTCGAATCGGACGTGTCCAGATATCTGTGATCAAAGCATCAAACCACGTTAGAGAATTACAAGCATCTGAAACACAAGCATATTCAGCTTCAGTAGATGAACATGAAACAAAACTCTGTTTTCTCACTTGCCAGTAAACAGGACATCCATTCAGGAACATCATGTAACCAGAAGTGCTTTTGCGTGACTTCTTGTCACTCGCCCAGTCAGCGTCAGCAAAACAAATTAACTGTGGATGATCAGTGTGTGTTGGTTCTAGCAATAACTTCATGTGTTTAGTGTGTTTCAGGTATTTCAACAACTTCTTAATGCATGACCAATGAAATTGTGTTGCCTTACCTACGTGTCGTGATAAAAGATTAACACTAAGTGCGATGTCAGGTCTGGTCCAACTACTGATGTATAATAGTGAACCAATGACTGAACGATAAAGTGTTTGATTCTCGAACTCAGGACTTGGTTCATGTGTTAAGTTGTGAAAATCTGTTTGCATGGGTGTCTTTGTTGTGCTAGCATCTTTCATGTTGCAATGATGTAAAATGTGATCAATTTTCTCTTCTTGTGAAAGACTAAACTCCTTCTGTGTCTTTTCAATCTGAACACCTAAATAAGTGCTAATGTGTCCTAAAGATTTCAGTGTGAAGTATCTCTGCAAACTTTTAGCAAAAATCTCACTCATTTTCTTATTTGGACCAATATAAACAATATCATCAACATAAACAAGAATTATCTCGGAGTTCCGGTTCCGGCGGCGGCGGCGGCGGGCAGCTCCTTGCCCGCTCCGGCTCCCCGGTGGGCTTCCCCACTCCTTGGGGGGCACAGGACACCCTGCAGAGGGGTCCTGCCGGAGGAGCGGCATCGCGGGGGACTCCTGCAGCGGCGGCGGCCAGCAGGAGGTCTCTCGCGCGCCCAAGGCACCGGGGAGCAAGCTCGGAGGGCGCTTCGCGTTTCTGCGCCTCGAACCTCGCTATAAGCCGACTGGAGAATGCAACAATAGAAGGAAGTGGCTGCAGTGCGGTGAGGTTGCTTCTCTCTTCATTCCCTACTTTGCATGAAGAACTATTCAGCTTTTTAAAAAAGATTTTTACTTTCGGAGCATTTTGGAGGCGCGGCTGGAGGGAGGGGGGTTTCCCCCCCTCCTTGGGCAAGCGGCAAGGAACAATTTTGCTCTCAGCCCCCGGGGAAGGAGGAGGGGGGAGACCCAACGAATGAAGCCTCACCCAGGCTGAGATGATTTTCTCTTCAACTTATTTCTACATATTACTGTGATTTGAGGACTTTTGGAACTTTTTAAAACTTTGTTATGCCTCTGTGCCCAAAACTGGCAGGGCAAGATGGCACACTTCCGTTGTCTTTATGAACTGTGAAACCTGACTCCACCTTTAAAATTCAGGCTTCCGGTCTTTGTCTCCGTGTCTCCCAGAGGAATCTCTTGTGGATTGGTATTTTTTAAACTTCCTAGGGGAAATTTTCTATCTACTGCCAGACTTATTAGAGAGACTCTCTTCTGCCTGGCTCTTCTGCTCCCGAGACTCACCTGGCTACCCTTCTTTTCTAACTGTCTATCTTATATATGGACTGAACTTCTAACGTTATAAAGGATGGCATCTAAAAGACCACCTCCTGGAAAACCTGGCTTTGCCACTTCTGCTCCAACATCCGCAACATCCAGTCCAGCCACACAGTCAAAGATATCAGAGTTGATGCAACCTAAGACTACAGAGATGGACTTTCAACAAATGCTTCAACAAATTCTACAGGGCCAGGAGGAAATCAAGAAACAGCTAAGGGAAATGAAAGATGAAATTAAAGAAAATCAAGCCCAAATATATAAGAACTCACAAAGACTGAATCTTGTGGAAGGGGGGGAGGTGGAGGAGGTGAGGGGGGGGTAGAAGCTGTGCAGAAAGGGAACAAAGATCTTGACATCCAACAGATGAAAATAGAATTTGAGAGAATGTCCTATTACCTTAGATTTCAAAATGTTATAGAAGAAGATGGGGAAAACATAAAGGACATCATGACAAACATCCTGGCTGACTACACACACAAAGAAAAACAACAGATGGGGTGGGATATAGACCTGGTTTATAGAGTGAACTCAGCTTATGCTACAACACACAATGTACCTAGGGAGGTTCACATTAAATTTCTTAGAAAAAGCACAAGAGATGAAATTCTGGGTGTACAAAGGGGGCAAGCATTGACATACCATGATATGGAGATAACCATTCTGAAGCAGATCCCTAAGAAGATTAAAGAAAAAAGGAAGAATTATTCGCAATTAGCGAATAAATTATACCAGAAAGGGGTGTGGTTTAGATGGTTGATGCCTGAAGGTATGCTGATATTCTGGGAGGAGACAAGAATCAGAATCAATTCACCCATAGAGGCGCAGGCCTTTATGGAAAAAAACAAAACACTCCTAGAAAAAACACAAGACACTACAACAGACACACAGGACACGGGAGGGGCCAGAGCTCTGCCAGTGGAGGGAGATGGGGCAATAGCAAGAAGACTCAGATCACAAAAATAAACAAGAAAATCATATTATTATAAACTGACCGAAAGTGATAATGGAATTATATCTGGATTTTATACTGTAATGTCTAATCTGATTGAATTTAGTAATAGAACTAATATGCTGATTGTAACCAATTATATACCAATGCATTATATATAAATGTATACTATGAGTATGGAGGGAGGGACGCCTGCCACATTTTGCAACTGCCAAAATTTGTATACCTGTCCATTTACCCTTTTCCCTATAAATGTTGAAAAACCAATAAAAAATTTTATTATAAAAAAAAAAAGAATTATCTCATATGCATTGTTAGATCTTTTTGTGAACACGCATTCATCAGTTTCGGACTTAATAAAGCCCATTGAATTTAGTTTGTCAGTAAGACATAAATACCACATTAAACCTGACTGTTTCAGACCACAAAGACTGTTGTTCAGGAACCAGGTATCCCCTTCTTGCTTTCGGAATCCTGGAGGGCTTCTCACGTAGATCTCTTCATCTAGGTCTGCATGTAGATAAGCTGTGTCCACAACAAATTGGAAAACATCTAAACCAAGAATAGTTGCAGTGGTTAAAGCAATTTTTACACTTTCAGTTCTGACTGTTGGTGAGTAAGTGTTTGTGTAGTCCTCAGGATAACGTTGAGCGAAACCCTGAGCTACAAGTCTGGCTTTGTATAAAGACTCACCATTCGGTTTCTTCTTGATTCTGTAGACCCATCGAGTGCCAATGACTTTCTTGTTTGCTGGAGGTTTTGCAGGTGTGAATACATTAAGTTTCTTCAAACTGTCCATTTCATCCTGCATTGCATCATACCATTTGTCTTGTTCTGAATCAGGAAGCTGTTTGATTTGTGTGAATGTCTCTGGAGGAAGTGTAACATTGCAAATCAAAGGTAATGGTGTTTTTGTCAGTTGCCATGAATAACGTTGTGGAGGGATTCCTTTTGTGGCCCTCTTGGAACGTCTAGGAACATTAGTCCAGTCTTCTTCTTCTTCATCATCATCATCCTCGTCCTCACGTTCGTCGCTAGCATCAGCATCCGCGGCTTGCGAAGACGGAACATCAGGTTGTGAAGAACTGGTAGAAGGAATATCTGCCTGCGACTTGTCATCAGGCTGCGTGGCATCTAAATCTAAATAAACTTCAGGATCATTGGAATGAATCCTGGACCAGTCAATATCTTCCTCAAAATTAGCAGATTGTGAAATGACAATCACATGTTTAGTATCAATGAATTTGTACCATTTTGAATTATCATCAATACCCATAAATCTCAGTCTCTTTGCTACTGTACCTCCCTTTCTTCTTTGACTTAAGGGAGTGTTCACCATAGCATATGAACCAAAAATGTGGAGGTTCTTGAGATCAGGCTTGTAGCCATACAGCATTTAGAAAGGAGTTTGATTGATTACACTGCTCCAAGTACGGTTGACAATGTAATTTGCATACTTGATTGCTTCACCCCAGTATGTGTTACTGAGATTGGCATCTTCTAGAAGACAACGCATCATGGTTTGTAGAACCCCTTGTCTTCTTTCTACGACTCCGTTATGAGCCGGTGTATATGGAGCAGATGTCTGATGAAGAATTCCATTCTTACGCATCCAGTCCTGGAAACGCTGAGACATGAATTCTGCACCACGGTCACTCTGGATTCTGGCGATGCGAACTTGGTATTGTGTAGAAACAAAAGCTGCAAAGTCTTTAAAGATCTGAAAGGTCTCAGATTTCTCTCTCATAGGATATACAAATCCATATCTAGAATGATTATCTACAATTGTTAAAAAATACTTTCTGCCACCAAGTGTTGGTGGGAAAGGACCCACTATGTCAGTGTGTACCAAATCAAAAATGCGTGTTGACCGGCGTGTAGCGTGTTTTGGAATTGCAGTCGCCTTGGATTTAGCCTTTTTGCAAACTGCACAATCCAAAAACACCTTACACCCCTTTAGATCCAAACCTTTTGCGAACTCCGGCATCTTTCTAAGAACACGGAAACTGGCATGTCCCAATCTTCTGTGCCACTTGTGAATACACCTGGAATGCAAAGGTTTACCAGTTAGTGAATTCTCAACATTAACAGTTTCATGAGGACCCTCAGGCTTGCTCTGAGCAACCTGTTTCTGTTTTCTCTGTTTGTTGGCTTTAGGAGCCTTTGGCACAGTAACGTTTTCTCTCTCTGGGGCAACTCTCTCTGGGTCTGCGTTGTGTCTTTTTGGAGTTTGCATACTTGCCTGTGCTTGCCCTTTAGGCTTTGGCTTTAAGTAATAAACACCACCAATCAGCATGGTTTCAGCAACAATATCTCCATCTTTAACTAAGTAACTTGCTTTTTTGAGGTGGTGAATCTGGAACTTTAAATCTCTAGACAAGTGACTTTGACTAAGCAAATTACTGGTTGCTGAAGGTATGTAATAAACATCAGGGATGTGTGTATCGAGCTCTTCAATGTAAACAGTTACTTTTCCCATAACCTTGCAAGTGTGGTTGGTGAAGGAATACAGTTCTCGATACTCGGGCTCTGGTTCGCCCATCTCTGTGAAAAGTTCCCTTCTGTGGGTAACGTGCACAGCTGCTCCACTATCTAAAGTCCACAAAAGACGTCTGTCGAACTTTGGATCAGGTTGTGGAACGTTGGTTATGGCCAGTGTTACAAGTGGAGCTTGTGGATCACGCCTTGGACCACGACGACCTTGTCTTCCACCTCTACCTCTGCCTCTGGAGTCTGTTCCTCTGGGCTGGTACGTGGCGGGAGCTAGAACTCGTTGGGGACAATCCCGGATGTCATGTCCCACACGGTTGCAGGTGTAGCATTTTGGCATCCTTGGAGTGTAGCCTCTTCCTCGGAAGGGACGTCTGGCTGGAGCCTTTGATGCTGGGGGCCGTTGCAGATGTGGTGTAGCTAACTTGATAGCTTCCTCTTCCACTAAAAGTCTGCAAACGTGGTTAACTGTGCGTTGAGCAATAGGCACGTAGTTAATCTTTGCAACAGCATCTTTCCATTCATAATTCAATGAGTTAATGATGATGCTAATCATTTGGATATCATCGATTACATGGCCATTTTGTCTCAATTCACTTCTCATTCTTTTCAGTTTGGTCAAATGTCCACCAATTCGTTCACCAGGTTTCAACTTCGAACCATGGAACTCAGACATGAGCAAACATGAAGATTCAATTGAAACGGGCCTGTAGCAATCTTCCAAAATAGCCCAAATTTGTTGGGCAGTTGCATCAGGCAGAAAGATACCCTGGATCTCAATTTCCATTGACATGAGCAAAGTCGTGATTGCTCTGTTTTCCAGGTCTCTCATTGCAGGTGTCCATCGGGTTAAAAATCATGGAGTATGTGCCTTCTCTTCGAAGCAAGAGCGCAATTTCACTGACCCAGGCTTTATAATTCTCTCCTGACTCCTTTAATTTGGACTCACCAGTCAAGGGAGTGACTGTGAATACCTGCTGAGGAATAATTTGTTGAACTGGTTGCAAAGCTGGTTGTTGAACCAGGGGATGCTGGGGTTGCATCATTGGCCTTTGCGTGGCAACATCAAATTGACTTCCTTGCATTCGCCTTTGGCTTTGGCTTTTTCCATCTAGGGAGGATTCAGCACCACCAGGGGGTGTTGAAGACTTAACCTTTGGAGGCAAAGTTTTGGCTTCTAAAGAACTCATAGGTAAATCTTTAAAGCTTTGATGAAACTGCATCATCTTTTGCTCTAATAATTTTTCTCCGCCAGCAGATGGCAGTGCAGCTTCACTTCTTGGCTGCAGCCCTCTATACGTGGCCGGAAGTTCAATGGGCTCAAAGGGATCACGTGACCTTGGTGACGTGTACATATCTCTTTGTTCTGATTGACCAATGAACTCTGTGGGGTGTGTCTTAGGCTGTTGTTTTGAAGACAAGATGGCGTCCTCAGACATTTTGGGAGTGGGGGAGCCCCTCCTGCTCCTCTTCATCTCCTCAAAGCACTCTCTCACCTCCCTAGCATATTTTTCAAAACGCTTTAATTTATCAAGATAACTTTGCATTTCTTCCTCAGTATCTGGGAAGGATTCGTAAAGTTTGCTTTCTGCGTGGGAGTGTTTTTTCTCTGCCGGCAGTTGCCGTTTAGACTTTTGCCGTTCATTAATTGTATCTTGATAATGAGGAATCAGTCCGTAGATCTTGCCTTCTGTAGCTCCTTTCCCCCACATCTGGCTCGGCACCTGAAGAATCTTGCTCCTCTGTGTCTGAGGAAATGGATTCTTTCGAGCGCTTTCCATGTCCGCGTTTTTTTCTTTTCTTTCTCTTCTTCGACATGGCTAATTAGCCTTAGTCGGTTATCTTAAGATAGCACGAAGGGAAAATACAGCCATAAATTGTAGCCATCTCAGCTGGTATAATCGACCAACCTCTGCATACCAAGTTGTCAGGGGAAAAAACACCCTGGAGAAGTCTGAGATCAATGGACCGGGCTGATTCCCTTCAGCATATCATTTGAGATATTAAGAAAATAAAATAAAAGTCTTTGAGTCGTATATTCTAATTAATAAACAAACTTTAATACGAAAATAATAAAAGCAAATAAAACAGAAAAGTTAACTAAATTGTTACATTTTGATAATGAAAGCCCCGTCTGCCAACTTGGCAGCCGGACAAAGAACAAAGGAAGGAATGATGTTCTGGAATGTGTGACGCATGCGCAATAAATCACTTTCAGATAACATTTTGTTTTATGACCTGCGCAATAAAGCTTTCTTAGTTTAACTCTTGAATGTCAGTTCAGTCAGTTCAGGCCTAGCAAACTTTTTAACATCGTGATAGCCACCGTGTCCCTCATGTGGACAGTATAGCATTGTATGTATGTTGCTGCTGAAAAGATTTTCATAAAAGGGAAATGCTTTGATTACTAATTCAGAAAGGAATATTTGCTTAATTCGTTTTCAGTGTTACATATTAATATAACTGATCCATGAAATACATATCTGCTGGATAATCATGGTATTTCTGGTCCCCAATTAGATTTCCTTCAGGCAGCTTCAACTTCTTCAGAGCAAGTGTATTGATTGGAAGTGTGAGAGTGAGGTGTAAGCTTTTTGATTATTTAGGAAATAGCTAGCAACACACACCATGGCAAAGTAAAAGCTTCTTTCTTTTGCTTTGGCAGGCGATTTCCAAAATGTCTATTAAAGTGTAGCCCAAGAATTAAAAGGGTCCTTCAGTATTAAATTTCTGCTAAGCCTTGGTCTTTCCTGCTGAGCTTTCCAGTAATGAACCAATTAGTAGAATCCAAGTCTGAATAGAGTACTGTGAGCTGGACAATTGTTTCATACGATCTTGGAGCAAAGTGATAATGTCAATTAGCCCCAGTGTTGGACCACTAAGCAAACTGTTATAACTAAAGTAACTAGACTAAAGGACACCATTTCTTACTGGATTTTTGTTTTCACTATTTATTATATAGGGAAACATTCTGGAGTGGAATTAAGTACGTCTCTATACAATTTCTGTATACTTTTTAAAAATAGCACCAGAGAAAAGGTGAGAACAGTATAATCAGCCAATGGCAAAGATTAAACCACCTAATTGAAACAATTCAAAATCTGGGGGGGGGGGGAAGCCAATTGATTTGCAGGTCAGATTGTGAAATGTGGCACAGTCACCAAGTTTTGTCAATCTTTCAAAGCTACTACAAATTTGGTGAAAATTCAACAGTTCTACTTGAATTTGATCAAATCATTCTCTCAAAACAGTATTCTGATTGAAAGCAGACATTTGCTTTGAATCAGCAAACCAAATCTAGAGGCTTTAAAGAGCTTTCTAATCTTTGTGAAGCTTTTCATAGATAGTATTTATTGTTGTTGTTGCTGCTGCTGCTGTTACAGTTAGCATTGGTGAATGGCAAAGCTTTGATCTTCATACATCATCTAATTCTCAACTTTTCATTGTCCAATGTTAGTGAAGTGCACTGTACTGTACTTATTTTTATTTTGCCTGCCAGCATGGGAATTCAGCTTATCTTTCAACACGCTGAATATAAACTCAGGCCTGAATAGTTCAGTAAACATTTTTAGGTCAAACCTTTCTTTTACTTTTCTGTAAGATTGAGTTAAACATAGGCAACAATGAATTCATAGGTGGCAAGCTCACACATACAAGCTTGGGCCAAATGTTAAGAAAAGAGGGTTAAAATGTCTCCGTTTCTGTGAGTGAGAAGCTCCTGGGAAAGGTCAGAAAAGCATCTGCTCCTCTTTCTATGGAAGGAAGACTCCAGCACGCTCTCAGGTTTTCTTGCCTAAGTGTAAAGTCTTACACTTAGGCAAGGAAAACAAAAAGTACACATAGAGACTGGGTGAAACCAGGTTTAATAGCAGTAAGTCTGAGAGGGATCTTGGAGTCTTAGTGGACAACCAGTTAAATAGGCATCAGCAGTGTGTGGCGGCAGCTAAAGAAGCCAATGCAATCTTAAATTGCATTAACAGAGGAATACAATCAAGATCACTTGAAGGCCAGACAAGGACCAATGGATGGAAACTGAACAAGGAGAGATTCAACCTGGAAATAAGGAGACATTTTCTGACAGTGAGAATAATCAACCAATGAAACAGAAGTTGCCTTCAGAAGTTGGGGGAGCTTCATCAAAGCTTTCAAGAAGAGACTGGACTGCCATCTGTCAGAAATGGTGTAGTAGGGTTTGCTTGAGTGGGGGTTGGACTAGATAACCTACAAAGTCCTTTCCAACTCTCAAGGAACTCACGGAAGCAAATATGAAAGTATGGCCTTGGTTTTTGAAGGTACTTTTTCTACATTGGAATATTTTTTGCATTTGTTGGAATTTGAAAGCTGTTGTGTTTCCTTTTTCTAATTCTTGCTATACTCTGTTAAAGGAGAAACAGGAAGATATTTTTAATATTCAATGGCTGTCAGTAAGTGGGACTGGACCCCTTTTTGGGAGAAGACTGACGAACTTAACAGTACATGATTATTTTGATATTGAGCCTATTTCATGGCCTATGACATAGTTTTTGTGTGTTTCTCCTTACAGAAAGACAGGGAATTGTATCATTAATTGTTGCCTGTTGGGAGTCATGGGGTGCTCCAGAAGGGCCAGAAAGGGACAGAAAGTTTACAGCCCACCTGCAGCTCCAAGACTAAAGTTATTTATCTTACCTTTTTTTTAACAGAACAGCAAAAACTGTTTTTTTAAATTAGCACTAAATATAAGAAGAGACAAATTTGGTTATTTGCAGGATTACTTGGGAAGTTAGCCAAACTCATAAGATGTTAATAACTGTTGATTGATGCAATTCTCAATTGCTATTAAAGAGATGAGATGAGATGAGATGGGATGGGATGGGATGGATAGATAGATGATAGATAGATAGATAGATAGATAGATAGATAGATAGATAGAAAGATGATAGATAAATAGCTGTGTTTATTTTCCATTTTCCATTTTTATGCTATGTTAACCACCAAGAGTTGTTGCAAGAGTTGTTCCATATAAATCTAAATGAATAAATACATTTTGTAGACTATTTGTGATAAGAAGGCATCAACTTCTGTACATCAGTATTCCAAAATGTAAGAAGTCACTAAATACTTGGGATGACCCAATGAGATGAGAATGAATTTACTAAAGGACCAAGCTACCTTGCAATGTTAGTTCCTTTTCTTCTTCATAAAGTGCCATTTTTCCAAGTTATAGACACTGCCACTGAAACCTCCAAGGCTTTTGCTAGTTTTCAAACAAATTCAGTGAAGTTTTTTCCACTTACCCTTTTGTTTTGTAATATCAGATGTTGCCAAGTCTCTAGCCATTAGATGGTAGTGTTACATCTTTTCCCTCTGTTTTTGGCTGTCTTTTCTAAACTCCGAACTCTGGAAAGGGTTTTTCCCCTTTGTTTAAAATTACAAATCAGGCTGAGCCTCGCAAGGAAATAGGCTTTTAATCTAGAAACACACAAAAAAAGGGAAAAGTATAGAGGAAGAAGGGGGAAAAAAAAGATCAGTCCAGTTTAAAAGTAAGAGGCATTTGTAAAAAGTCCATCCATAAAAATTAAATGAAAAAGATAACACGATAGTTTTAAACCAGGGTTAATTCACCGCTTGCTTCCTTCTGTCTTCAATTTTGTTTTAACTCTGAGTCTTTTGCGTTTTCTCTTCTCTAATAGTAAAGATATTTTTCACCATTTCAACACACTATCTCTCCTGTGTTGCTTCCATTTCAGGGGCTTGTCCCAACCTTCTGTAGCCATATTGGCTGCTTCTCTTGTAGCCGGCAAAAAGAGCTTTTTCCTGGATCAATCAGGGGCTTTGCAATGTCCCTGAGATCAGCAAGACATGCCCTTCACTATCACCGTTCCTTCAGAACGGTTTAGATCCAAAAGGATCATCCAGTAACAGAGATATCAACAGCAATCCTGGAGTCCCAAGATTGCATGTCGTGTCGTTGCAAAGTCAAGCTTCCACCCCACAGGACCAAGCTACCTTTACTTTGTTTCCATTTGTACAATTAAACTGTGCATGCAATGTTTGTTTACCCACTAAGTCCAGTACAGTCCAAGAGAACATTTTGGTCTTTTAGCTTGAGGCAGAAGAATCAGAGAAATAAAATGCAGGTAACCCTCAACTTTCAACTACAACTGAACCTAGAATTATGGTTGAAGGGTGAGGTGATCGTAAAGAGATCACCATGTGACCAGACTCAGATTTACATTCTGGCTTTCCAAGGTGTAGTAGATAAAAAGAAAGAACTGCATGTCAAAGGGGAGAGGGGACAGGCAGATCCCCTCTGTAAGCAGAAGGGGAGTGTAGCACTGGTCTAGAAAAAAGATCTTTGTGATCCGAGCTTCTTTTCTCCAGCACAGTGCTGCAGTTCTCCTTCTGACTGCCAGAAAAGCCTCACCCCACATAAAACAAAATCTCTTCAGCAGGCAGGATTTTTCCTCTCAAGAAAGACTGCTAAAAAAAGATCCACCCCAAATCCAAGATGGACCTTTTTCAACCAGCCCCCAGGAACCAGTCAGGAGGCAGCATTTTGTGATTTTCTCTGCTGGCTTCCCTGTTGACTTTCTGGAGAAGCCAGCAGGGAAGATTGCAAATGCCAATCATATGATCATGGGATGCCTGGCAACCTGTTGTAAGGGCAAACGGGTTGCCAAGCACCCAGATCACAATCATGTGACTCCAAGGAGGGCTGTTATATGACTGTAGATTTGAGCACTATTCACAAGTCCATTAATACACCAGTGTTGTAATTTCAAGCAGAGTTTGCACTAATGGCCATTAAGCAGGGACTACTTGTAGTTAAAACCTTGTAGGCACTGTCAAAATGGCTAGACTATGTTATATATATATATATATATATATATATATATATATATATATATATATATATATATATATATATATATATATATATATATATATATATATATATATATATATATATATATATATATATATATATATATATATATATATATATATATATATATATATATATATATATATATATATATATATATATATATATATATATATATATATATATATATATTCTCCATTCTAATCCAATTTATTCTCCACCAGAAATTTCTAACATATCATTGAGCAAATAATTTATTCTAGTGTTTTTTTAGCAGAAGCTTCATTTCTTTGTTCCACAAAATCTTTGATTTGTTAATGCCTCTCTATCAAATTACTGGTAAAGATAAGAATTGTGGGGAAAAATTGGAAGATTGGCAAATCACTGAAGTGATAATTATAGGATTGGAAAGAGCACATGTAATGATCAGTTCTTTCATTCATCTTCCTTTTTCAGAAATTTCATTTCATTTGTACCTATTGACATAATCAACCCATCTTTTCATTTTCTACAACAGCTTCATGTAAAATATGGTACTATATTATACTCTTTTGAACTATTGAGCTAATTATAAAATTCATCCAAATTTGATAGAAATATGGTTCCTGCTTTTGATGTCTGATTATTTCAATTTTCTGATTTTTTTGACTGCAGCAATTGAAGAGGATTTCTCAATTGTTATATTATCTAAAGTTTTCCAGTGTCGGGCAATTATAATTTTAGCCGCCAAAATTAAATACATAATAAGTTCCTTATTTTTAGTTCTGTTTTTATATATTTAACTACTGTTTGTCATGTTCACTAGAAACCAGATGTGGCATTGTATTATCTTATTGTTTTACACAGGAATTCAAACACAGAATAGCAATGTGACAATCTCTTCTTTTATGTTTTATTGCAAGTAAAAGGAGTAATATTGGCATGGAAGGGAAGGGTTTAGACTCATAACATTGAGGTCTTGGAGTCCAACCACTTTCTACAATATCTCAAGGTTTATCTGTAAGCTGGGAATAGGAGGGGTTGAGTATGATTGGTGTTAAACCAAGCCCAAAAATGATATGGAATAATTCAGTCAAGAATTCAATTTTTTATTTGCTTACACATAACACACAGAATATTTCCAGACTCAACCCAACTACTTCCAGTCTTCAGATGTACCCTGGGAGATTATAGGGAATGGCTACTATCTTTCTTTGTCTTCTATCCAGCTCTGGGCTCAACTGCCTCTTGTCTCATTCCCTTTTATGAAATGCATTCCTTCGTCCTTGGGAAACCCGTTGTCAGGCCTGCAGTTATATTCCTTTTAGGATTTTTGGCCTGCTACACGCTCTATTATGTTACTATGCTGTTTCATTAGTGTAGTAATTGGGAGGGGGAATAGTAAGGAGTGGAATAGTAGAATGTGCTTGTTTTCAAAATAAAAAATTCCTTTCTAGAAGCCCAGGTTCATCTTTTATCTCCACACCTCTGCATCTGACCGGAACCAGATGGGTGGAAATGCCAGCTTGGCAGAAGAACATTGTACCTTGTGATGGACTTGTGGGTGCGGGGGTAAGATCATGAACTTTCAACTGGGTGGGAATCCCAGGAAGCTTTCAGATTCGGGATTTCCACAGATGTGCCAACATGTCTGTCTTATTAAATTGGAACTTTAAGGATAGCTCTGCCTTGGACTCTGATTTAATTCTGCATGATATTTGGAATGCTGACACCCGTGTTTCGCTGTTGTCCAACCCACCCACATCCTCCCCAGCTCTCCCTTCATGAGCACCATTTCTCACAGGGCCTGGAGACACTGTGATACAGTTTTCATGTGATAGTGTCAATAATGAGAATGAATACTAATAGTGATAATGCTGAGCGTTGGTGCCCAACTTTCCCAGGAAATGTGTTGGAAAAGCCAGTGGTGCATCTCACTTAACTCTTGCATTAATGTACACCATCTGCAGTCATTTTATGAGTCGATAAGTGTGATCTGACCATTGTAGCACAGAGCAAAGTGATCACATCCTTTTATTTCAATTTGGATAATGTACCTTGAACAAAAGAAGCACCCTTTGCTTCTAATATTTTCAGTCTCAATCCTGAATGTTCCTCCTGGATCTTGCAAACATTTTTAGATAAACACACAATGCACACATGCATGCATGTGTGTTAATATATTCTCCCTATGTACAAATGTAGTTCCCAACAGTTGAGCAGCATGAAATGATGCCATATAAAATAACCAGAGAGCCTTCTCGCATAAGGACAAATGGTTTTTAGCAGACACTTTTCTCTTCCTTGCAGAACTTGCTTTTTTTTTTGCCTCTAAAATATTTCAAATAAAATAAAGTTGAAAAGTGGGGCAGTGGAGAATAACTAAGCCGAACAGTATGATACTGGACATTATCAGCAGGAAAAGAATAAAATTAGCAATACTTTCCCAAGAAACACTCTGCAATCAACTCAAAGCAATCTGTTTCCTAAATAAATAAATACATAAAACCACAGAGGCATTCTTGGATCAGCTCCATAGCACCTGAAAATGATGCCCTCAACAAAGGGATGTGATGAATTAACATCCTTTTGCTTCGGCTTTGCATATTTCTTCAATTCAGCCATGCAATATTATCAGCTCTTCATTTTCACTCATATTAAGCAACTAATAACAGGTTTCTAAAAATAAATAAAACATCATTTTTGTTCTTCCCACTCCCCAGGTGGAATAGAGAGGGAAATAATTAGAGAATGGACAATAATAACCATGTCAGACCTCTCTAGATGTAGCTGATAGATTGGGAGAAGAAAGGTACACTGCTAATCAATGTACTGACCTGACCACTCAGATAAACTATGGTCAAACAACAGGCCCAGACTTTGCATTGCATTCTTCAGAGAGAAAAATGTAATGGGTGCTTGGTTGAAAATCAACTGCAAAATACTAGGCAAGAAACTATTTTTATATGTAGGGGAAAGGATTAATGTTGTAATGGAAAGTACTTGTACCTACCATGATATGATAGTAGTGTGGTATGTATAGTATAGTGTTGTGGCCCAGCAGGAGCCGTTGGAGTTGCCACCAGACTCCGACAGCGAGGGTCCCTCTGAGTCGGCTCAGGAGGATGTGGAGGACCCTGGACAGGGTTCCGACTCTGAGTAGGGCGCAGAGAGGCTGCTTGGCCACCAGGAGGCGCCTGAGGCATGGAGCAGTGGTGAAAGCCAAAGGAAGGGGGCTCCTGATGTCATGCCTTGGATCAGTGGGGAGGAGTCACGGGACAGTGAGTCAGACATCAGCAGTGAGCTATTAGATGCTCTTTACCAGCGTGCTACCAGGCGTAAGGAGCAATTGAGCAATTACAGGAGGTAATTGCTCTCAGCTGCTGATAATTAGACTCCTCTCCAGACTGTAAAGGGACTGCTTGTGGACACACCCTTTGCAGGAATCAACTGATCATTGGAGTTGGAGAAGCTCTCAGATCTGTGTCGTACTTTGGCAGGCTGGATTGCTGCCAAAGGGTTTATCTGGATTGCTGCCAATCTGTTCCTTGGACCTCGGCAGGCTGGAGTGCTGCCAAGGTGGTTATCTGCAGCTTGGTAGCTGGATTGCTGCCAAGGGGTGTCGCTGTAGCTGGATTGCTGCCCAGAGTGCTATCTGGATCTTGGCAGGCTGCATTGCTGCCAAGGTGGAACTTGCATGATAATAATAATAATAATAATAATAATAATAATAATAATAATAATAATAATAATAATAATAATAATAATAATAATTTAATTTGTTAGCCGCTCCCTCTCCGCAAGGGACTCGGGGCGGCGTACAATAAAAATATACATACATACATATAAACATGTAGATACACACATATACATACATATACATACATGCATGGAGGAGGTGATAATTAAATATACATTACATTAATAATAATAAAAATTAGCCATTAAAAAATACCCCAAAATAATAATACAATTTAAAAAGGACTGTCAGGAGGAATAGGATAAACTACGGTTGAGCCAGGCCAGATAATTGAAAGAGGTGGGTCTTGAGCTTTACACGGAAGGAGCGGAGATCGGAAGTAATCCTGATGTCAGGGGGGAGGTCATTCCACAGGGCTGGGCCCATCACAGAGAAGGCCCTGCTCCTGGGTGTCACCCCCCGACACTGTTTAGCGGACGGCACCCGGAGCAGTCCCTCTCTGTGTGAGCGGATTGGTCGTAGGGATGTATGGGGCAGGATGCGGTCCCGCAAGTAACTGGGTCCTGTGCCATGGAACGTTTTAAAGATCATAATCAAAACCTTGAAACGCACCCGATAGACCACAGGAAGCCAGTGCAGCTCGTGCAGGAGAGGTGTTACATGGGAGTGCCTAGTCCTCCCCATAATCACCCGCGCGGCCGCATTCTGGACCAACTGTAGTCTCCGAGTGCATCTCAAGGGAAGCCCCATGTAGAGAGCATTGCAGTAGTCCAGGCGAGACGTCACCAGTGCATGGGTGACTGTGCGCAAGGCATCCCGGTCCAATAAGGGGCGCAATTGGCGCACCAGGCGAACCTGGTGGAACGCCCCCCTTGCCACGGCTGTTACATGGTCATCCATGGACAGCCGGGCATCCAGGAGGATGCCCAAATAGCGCGCCCGATCCATGGGGGCCAGTTGCTCGCCCCCGATGGCCAGAGATGGTAGCAACTGGTTGAACCGGGGGGCCGGAAGCCACAGCCACTCCGTCTTGGAGGGGTTGAGCTTGAGTCGGTTGTCATCCATCCAGATCCGTACAGCTTCCAAGCACCGGGACATCATTTCGACAGCCTCGTTGGGGTGGTTCGGGGTGGAGATATATAGCTGAGTATCATCAGCATACAGATGATATCCCACCCCAAAGCCACGGATGATCTCGCCCAGCGGTTTCATGTATGTGTTGAACAGGAGTGGCGAGAGAACCGACCCCTGTGGCACCCCACAAGTGAGGGGTCTCAGGGTCAATCTCTGCTCCCCTGCCAACACACGTTGCATCCGGCCGGAGAGGTAGGAGCCGAACCACCATAAAACGGTGCCCCTGACTCCCAACCCCCCTAGTCGGTGCAACAGGATACCATGGTCGATGGTATCGAAAGCCGCCGAGAGATCTAATAGGACCAGGATAGAGGAACAACCCCTATCTCTGGCCCTCCAGAGATCATCAACCAACGCGACCAAGGCCATCTCCATGCTGTACCCGGGTCGGAAGCCGGACTGGCACGGGTCTAGATAATCATCTTCCTCCAGGTGACGTGGAAACTGTTGGGCCACCACACTCTCTACAACCTTCGCTAAAAAGGGAAGGTTGGAGACCGGACGGTAATTAGCTAGCTCCGTTGGGTCCAGGGAAGGCTTCTTGAGTAGGGGTCTCACAACCGCCTCTTTCAAGGCGGCCGGCAGAGACCCCTCACCCAATGAAGCATTCACTAGGCCCAGGAGCCAGTCACATGTAACCTCCCAGGATGCCAGTACAAGCCAGGAGGGACACGGGTCCAATAAACATGTGGTAGGTCGCAGACGTCCACGTAACCTGTCCAAATCCTCGATGGCAACCGAGTCAAACTCCTCCCAGAATGGTCTCTCAAGACTTGCCTCGGGCGTCTCCACTGGACCACTGAAAGGGACCCATCCCCTCCGGATTTGAGCGACTTTGTCCTGCAGATATTTCCCAAATTCCTCTGCTCTGCCCTGTAGAGGGGCTTCCCGCGGCCTCTGAAACAGGAGGGAGCCGGTCACCCGGAACAGGGCAGCAATAAACATCTTGAAGAGACTTTGTGTCGGAGTGACTTGGTATACGAGAGCGGGGGGGGGGTCAAAACAGTATAGTATAGTAGTATAGTATGATTAGCAAAACCAGTGATTATTGATAAATATAAAATATCTGTGTAGTCCTCAACTTGCAATCTTTTATTTAACAACGTTTCAAAGTTACGATGGCCACGAAAAAGTGACTTAACCTGTCCTCAAAATTACAACTGTCACACCACCCCATGTTTACACGATCATAATTCAGGCTCTTGGCAACCAGCTCGCATTTACAACAGTTGCAGCATCCTGTGGTCAACTAATTACAATTTGCAACTTTCCCAGGCAGTTCCCAACAAACAATGTCAATTGGAGAAGCTAGATTATGTTAACAAGCATATAATTCACAAAACAATGTTGATAAAGACGGCCAAAAATTTGGTCTGGTCACATGATGACTCATTTAACGATTGCATTGCCTATTAACTGAAATTCCTTCTCAGTTGTACTTTTAAGTAGAAGACTTCCTGTATGGTAAACTTCTTCCCCGCCCCCTGTTCTTTTATCTCTTAATTTATATTTTTCGTTTGCACGCTTGTTAATTATGGTTTATCTAACAAGTCACAAGAGTATACTTTATTCTGCATGCTTGAAAACATTTGAGAAAAATAATTTCAGAAGTGCTTCAGAACTTGTAGGATTATGAACTGCATGGAAGAAGTATTTCAATTCACAGAAATTGGGATGTTATTATATGAGCTATCTTTCCTAGAAGAAGATGACTATCCAAACTAATTTTACTAGAAATGAAGAAAATAGTATGGCATTTTGAAAAGTTTTCTTTCCCTCTCTCCATTTCAACGTTAGACATTCACTGCATTTTCTGGCTATGTTGTATCTATAACCATGTTAAGGATCATATATCTTTTTGGGGGCTGCAACCCAAAAAAACATTCCCAATGTATCTTATTAAACAAGGATGCATAGCTGCAAACATTTGCACCATAGGAGGCCAGAGGAAAATAAATGTGACACTTACAAAAGTGCTAAGCAAAGCGTGCTCCTGCAAAGCTTTCCCTATCAATGTAAATCGCACTATATATTACTCAAATTCTTTTTGCCATTAAAGAGCCAGAGGGACATAGAAAAACTGTGAGTTGCTGCAAATAAATACGGTATTAAAGGGGGAAAAAACCCTGGGCTCTTGGAGAAATGGGAAAATGAAAAGAAGAGTTTGAACTAATAATTTGGCTGGAAGTATAACCAGCATACAAGAGTAATGAAAGGCCTGGCCTGGAATAGAAATTGATTCAGACATTAGGAATTCTGTCTATAATAACAAGTGTTATTTTTATGGATGATTCTCTTTATAGATTATGCTAGACACATTCACTACATCTGAAGAATTGTATTAAAAAGAACAGTTATAGCCATGTTCTTTCATTCTATGTTCAAATGAATATGACTGGAAATAAGAAAGAAATCATTCCAGAGACAGAATTGTCAGTCATATTGTGTTTTCCCTTCCCATTGTAGTACTGAGTGATTTCTGAAGATTCAAAACAAAAGAGAGGTTCAGTTGAAGATAGCTCAAAAGACACCTACTTTACTTCTGTATTCCATTCCATTCTGTATTCCATTCTGTAGGATTTTCTTGGGATTTGTCAGGAGAAGGCAGTTCTTTCTATAGTTTTATGATCAAAAACTTTTCTTTGCCCAAAAGGAAAAACAGGTGAGGAGGAAGTTGAGAAATTGTCAAATTCCAATGTCAATTTTGTGATGCTTTTAGAAGTGAGCTTCACTGTCATCTCCAATGGAGTTAAGCCTTTTAGGAAAATCTACAGCACAGGCTCCGATTTGCCTAGATACCTGTCATATTGGGAGGAAGCCATCAAGCATGGCAACAACAGTTTGAGCAATCCATGGCCCCATGGTAGTATAGAAAGTTAGCACCCACCCCTCTCTTGGAAGAATGAAACATTTTAAGGAATGTTTTTTTAAAAGGCAGAATATTATATTTTCTGGATGGGAAATGGACAAACATGGTCTTGGAAAGCATCCCCCACCTTCCTTAATAGCCCACAGCAGATGTCAGCACTTAAGAGATAGCTAGCTCTATTCATAAGCAAATACCCTCACTCAAGATCTAACAAAGGTAGGATTGGCCCGAGCCACAATAAGAATTGCCCAACACCCCTTCATTGCATCAGCAGTCCAAACTTTAACCAAACATAGCTCAACCAAACTCCTAGGATTTGTACATGGGAGTCTGACAACAGCCAATAGAATATATGTTCTTGCATAGGAAAAGGAGTTTCTAGTGCAAAGCCCAAGAGAAGGTATAAATATACCCAGCTCTCAACTCCATGAGGTCAGCTGCCCAAAACTACCCGTATGCTTCTGCTTCATCAATAAATGGACTCTCTTTCCAATCATCCTCCAGCCTCCATTTTGTTTCCACTGCCTTTTTTCCAGCTTGGAATGGAACCAGGTGGATTCTGGCTCCAAAAGCCCCCCTTTTTTGCAACTCTGAGATCTCTCTGAAGATCATGATAAAAATCTGAAGGCATTGTCTTCTTTTTACAGCTTTTTTATTTTTTGGAGGCAAGAAAACCATACATATGTGAGTGCAAGATGTTTCAAGTTCACAATGTATCAGATAAAAAATATTTTATGCAGGTATATATAAATCTAGGTGTACATCTGAAAACAGGTGTATTAAAGCAAAGGAAGTAATCAACCCCTCTCCCCCTTCAATTTGTTCAAATTCAAAGTTCCATGTATCCGTTTTCTGCAACCATTAGGGGCAATAGAAGTAGGGAAGTTATAAGAGGCATTGACTCTACAGTTTTAAAATAATTTCTTCCTCCAAAAATCCTACTACAAGAGTTTTTGCTTAATATATTCTAGGATAGAAGATATTATCCTATTGCTCAGACTGACACACTCCCAGGGCTCATTATTTCTACTTCCTTTTCAGTTATTTAATTTTGATCAACTCAGATTTTCTCCTAACTTACTTTCTCTTCAGCATAATGCAGGCTTTATACTGAGGACAGACTTAAGGAACTTTTTATTGTTATATTATTTTCTAAATACCTTTTATTTTCATTGTTTTCATTTACATAAGCATCAGCTTACAATATATTTCTATGACAGTCATTTTGTTAATGTTACTATTTCTCTATTCACACACAGTTTGTCTGTTAGATATTAGCTAACAAAATGTCTCTCACACTGAATCAGGAAACCTAACCTTCTCAAATGTATGAGTTGGAACCAAATATACTTTATGATGTTCAGACACCACCAAAAATGTTATGTGAGGTTCCAACCATAAAAATACTGGTTTCTGTGGCCCAAATTAATGTAAAAATACCACCAAGTAAACAAAGCAATGTTTCCTTGGTGGTGCAGGGGTTAAAATGCAGTATTGCAAGCTAACTCTGCCCACAGCCTGGAGTTCAACCTTGATGGGGCTCAGGTTGATTCAGCTTCCCATCCTTCCGAGATCAGTAAAATGAGAACCCAGATTGTTGGGGGCAATACACTGTAAGTTCTGATCTGTAAATCTCTCAGAAAGTGCTATAGAGCACTATGTGGTGGTATATAAGTCTAAGTGCTATAGTGTTACTGCTATTCCTCTGGGAGATTTGCCAACTTCTGTTATATATTTTTAGAATGAAATAAAGCTTCTTCATTTTCTGTGCCAGATCATTTTAGATGCTGCTTCCATATGGGCCATGTGTTTTACTTCGTAAGTGTGTGTGAATTTACCACCTTTTATCATTCTGAGCTGAGCTTAATCTCCTTAGCATCACAAAATGATCAGTTCCTTATGTAACACTGAAGCAGTGCAAACTTGCAAATGGCCTTTTCTCCCATGTGTCTCTTTCCACCTCTTGGTTCCTGAGTTCAAGCCAGCCTCTCTCCCATTTTCACAGAGATTCAGCTACAATATCCCAGAGAAGGATAGTGTTTTGTTTTGTTTTATGATTTTGCATCCCCCTCCCTCATGAAAAGCAACTGGTCATTTTGCATGGGGGAAAATCATTAGGCAAATGCATGGTTTGACCCAAGCAGGTGGCTCAGGAGAAGGAAACTGAACAAGAACCATTTGTTTTACATTCTTCTACTAGACAGAATGATAAAGGATTGAGAATAAAGAACAGGATATTATTAGAGCGTTGGATGAGTCTCAATGAAAATGCTCATAGTCTGTTTTCAAATAAATTTTTGGTAGTTTGAAATTGGTGACTCTGTGGAATTGTTAATACACCAATTAAATACATTTTAACGCATTGTATAGGATTTTGCAGATTAGTAACAGTAAAAAGAAAATTATCAATAAAAAATGGGGCAAATTCAGCTGACTGCAGTGAATCCTGTACTCTTTTATAACAAAACAGCAGTGGGATAAACACCAGTGAATGGATAGAAACAACCCCTTTTTCATACTAATAATATTTACTGAGAATATTTTCTAAAGCCTATGAGAACTGGTCACTTTGTGATGCAAATGAGCTAGCGCAAATATTTAGGACGTGAGCATCCGTCCTTGTTTAGCCTTTACTTAGGCGGCTTTGCAGGCTCTGTAGGCAAACAGTACAGCAATTGCTGCAGGCAAGATCTAGCTTCTCCAGCATCTATTTCCAAAGGGATCCAGACAGATGCTTCTGAGGAATATTCGTCTTGCGCTTTGTACAGCAGCATCAGCTGACAACAGTACTGTGACTTACAGTGTGTGTGTATGTGTATGTATGTATATACTAAGACTCCTACTAAGTGGCTAAGATTCCTGCCTAAGATATAATACAGACCAGGTTCAAATCCCAGTAAGGGTATGGCTAGCTGATGTGAGCTAATTAGCTCGAAATAGATCTATACTAGTCTCCCTTTATTTATTTATTAGTACAAATACAACACAAATATAAAAAGGCAACATTAAAAATAAAAATATGGTTTTCTGCCTGCATGGTCTTCTGTGATGAGCCGAAGGACAGAAAGAGGGAGTAGTGACCTTCCTCCCATATTTAGGCATACCAGGGGTTGTAACACAAATACATACCTATTTCCCTGGCTCAACTGATAAGGAGGCGAGCCTGTGGCTTAGTGGCTAAGACTCCTGCCTAAGATATAATACAGCCGAGGTTCAAATCCCAGTAAGGGTATGGCTAGCTGATGAAAGCTAATTAGCTCGAAATAGATCTATACTAGTCTCCCTTTATTTATTTATCAGTACAAATACAACACAAATATAAAAAGGCAACATTAAAAATAAAAAAAATATGGTTTTCTGCCTGCATGGTCTTCTGTGATAAGCCGAAGGACAGAAAGAGGGAGTAGTGACCTTCCTCCCATATTTAGGCATACCAGGGGTTGTAACACAAATACATACCTATTTCCCTGGGATTTGCCGGGCGGCTGCTCAGGTCAGTGAATGGCGCTTTTCCCGGCTGGAGAGGGGATTTGCTGGGCGGCTGCTCTGAGCATGGTTACCTCATGGCTGCTTCGCCCCTGAGGCTGTGCCCGGCTCTTCGGGAGCCAATTCACAAGATAACAGCTGCCCGGCAACTCTCCCCTCTGGCCGGACAGAATGCCACTCCCCAACCTAGCGGTATACCGAAGGCGGCAAGCAACGTGAGCACTCCCCCCACCCCCGGCTCCTGTAACTTGGTGCTTTCGGGATAACGCTAGGTCAGTGAGCGCGGGACAGGTTGTATTTTTGGGGAAACATGGTACCTAAGCATTTTTTGCATCGGGTGAGCCCGGGATCCTTGCAAGGGGAATGGGACCACATGTGCAGGCGGCTCTCAGCGCACAGCCTCAGATTAGCAGAGCCGCGATCCCCTTCCCCTGCACACGTGGTCCCATTCCCCTCCTTCCTGAGGCAGGATGAAGGGGACCGCGGCTGCACTGATTGAGGCTGGAGCTGAAGAAACTTCTCCGTTTAGGCTGCACCCGTGCGATCGGAGCAACCACGTGGTTTGATGACGTCACCAGCCTCACCAGTCATAAACGTCACCGCACGTCACCGCACGTCACTGATACACACACACACACACACACACACACACACCACTGCTTTTAGGTGGCAGTGCCAGGATTCTTCTGGATTCCTGCATGCAATGTTTTCCAGCTTTCAGGCAAATTAAAAATATCATTAATAAGGAAATCCAGCCTCTGTTATATATAAAATGCAAGCCATTTTTCTAATGGAAAAAAAAGTTTCAAATCTTGTTACTCTTTCTCCACTAACATGGTAAAAAATGCTGAGGGCTTCCTGAGGGCAAGGAGGAGGTGTGTTGCAGCTGTAATGAACTCATTTGGTCTTATTGGTAATCTTTCTGGAATGGCTTTGGTGGCTGAGAATGGGGGGCATTGTGTTATGGTGGATCTCCTACTTCCTCTATGGCTAGTTCCAATCATTATTGCTGGGATAAGAGAGGTTGAGCCCAGAGCCCTGGAATCAGTGGTGGGATTCAAAATTTTTACAACCAGTTCTGTGGGCATGGCATGGATTGGTGGGCGTGGCATGGATTGGTGGGCATGGCAGGGAAAGGATACTGTAAAATCTCCATTCCCACTCCACTCCAGGGGAAGGTTACTGCAAAATCCCAATTCCCACTTGATCAGCTGGGACTCGGGAGGCAGAGAATAGATGGGGGTGGAGTCAGTCAGAGATGGTATTTACCGGTTCTCCGAACTACTCAAAATTTCTGCTACCGGTTCTCCAGAACTGGTCAGAACCTGCTGAATACCTCCTCTGTCTGCAATGCAGATATCCAGGACTCAAGCCTTTTGCTGCTCCTCTTTAACGTCTACATGATACCACTAGGGGAGGTCGTCTCTTGGTATGGGATCTGGAATGATATGCTGATGATATCGCAAACCCTAGCCAGACAATTTGGTGCAGAATTTGGGGGTCTTCCTATAGTCAGGGATCTTGCTCAAGGGGCAGATGGCAGCCATGGCAAGGGGAAACTTTGCCTCTGGTGTACCAATTGCACCCTTCATTGGACCAGAAAGCCTTGGTTACATTCATTCATGTCTTGGTCACTTCTCATTTGCATTACTGTAATGCGTTCTATAAGAGGCCTTTATCTGGTCCACAAAGCAATGGCACACACTTTAATTATTGACCTTATATTTGCCCATTGAACACCTACACTGGCTTCCAACTTCTTTCTGCATGCAATTCAAAGTACCTATTGTCACTTTTAAGTCCTATATGGCTATATGGGCTAGATTATCTGCAGGACCACCTTTCCCAAAGAACATATGCATGCCATAATGCGCCCTATGTAATAGCCATATAAAGACCTTATTTCCATGAAATTGTTGTTATATTTCCTTGGTTAAACAGCTTTCTGAATAAATTATGTATTGTCATAATACATTGTCTAACAATCTTATAATAGGCAATTTCATTATGTTTTTCTGAGTATCAGTATATGCAGTATATATTAAGAAACCTTTGCCTCTGCTCCCCAAAGGCTTTGGTTTTCTAAACTAAAAATACCCTTTAAACTGACAACAGAAAGTGGCTTCAAATGATATTTTCATGCTTTTTAGAAACTGGCTGGAGATAATTATAATCTATCTATCTATCGCACTGTAGAATGAAGTTGTGCTGAGTGTAGGAATAAGGACATCAAGGAACAGAAGTCAGGTTCAAAACCAGCAGGCTATGAAAATCTGTCAAGCACCATGCTCTTCTCATGCCTCAGCTACTTAATGCTAGACATGGAATCAAGTCACTATTCTGAGCTGAATGCCTCTGATTAATTCCTGATAGACAAGATAAAGAGAAAGAAAACCTCTGAAGCATGTACATTCCATTGTTTTAAAACACAATCAATTTTAACCCTCTATACTCTTGCCAAATCTTTGAGGAATGTTCTTCCAGTTCATGAATGTCAAATAGTATTACCAGTTGTGAAGGTTATCGTTGTACTTTTTCTGAAGGGATCGGAATTTGGGAAGCAAATATTAACAGATCATGGGCAAACAAAGACTGTTGTTTGCCAAACTAAACAAAGCAAGATACTAATTAAACAACAAGCAATTTTAAATTATGAGATACTGGATAATGTAGACTGCTTCTACTAATAAACAAGGGCCTGTTCTTTTTCAATCTCTTTATTAGAAGGGGAAGCTGTCTTTTAATTGATGGTGTTAATTAAGTCAATCAGTATAGAAAGGCTCACTGGTGTTAGAAGACATATTGCTTTCTCATAATTATTTCCAGGAAAAAAAAGATTATTCATTCTCTGGTAATTTCCTGGCTGAATTATTGAAATTTATTTATTTTATTAAAAACATTTATATAGCAGCCCATCTTCTAACCAACTGTGGACAGCTCTCAATCAAAAATGTGTTGTACATGAGGTTACCTTTGAAATGGCATGAAAACTTGAATTAGCTCAAACAGGACACCTAGACTACTCACTGGGTCCTGCCAATATTATACCAATATCCAACATTTAAATTGGCTACTAGTCTATTTCAGGACCCAATTCAAAGGGCTAATTTTGGCCTTCAAAGTTCTGATCTGGTTTAATTACCTGCAAGCTAAGGTTATCTGATGGAGTATCTTCTCCTGCATGGACCTATCCAGACTCTTAGTTTATCTAATAAAATTCTCCTCTAGGCACCCCAAAAGGAAGTGAAGAGGCCTCAATGAGGGAGAGAACATTTTCTCTGGCAGCATCCATGTATGGAATTTTCTGTTTGTGGAGATTTAATGTCACCCATAATAGTTCCATTTTGGGACCAAAATGAACACCTATTTTCTCAGGTTTTTAAATTATATTTTAACTACATTTTACTTTTATTATTTTACATTTTGAATGACTGCCTTGTGGCTACCTAGGGTGAGATTTATTTTGCATTTTATTGTATACCACTTTATAATGCCTTGGTAAGGCCACACTTGGAATACTGCATTCAGTTCCGGTCGCCACGATGTAAAAAAGATGTGGAGACTCTAGAAAGAGTGCAAAGAAGAGCAACAAAGATGATTAGGGGACTGGAGACTAAAACATATGAAGAACAGTTGCAGGAACTGGGTATGTTTAGCTTAAGAGAAAGAAGGACTAGGGGAGACATGATAGCATCGTTCCAATATCTCAGGGGTTGCCACAAAGAAGAGGGAGTCAAACTATTCTCCAAGGCATCTGAGGGTAGAACAAGAAGCAATGGGTGGAAACTAATCAAGGAGAGAAGCAACTTAGAACTGAGGAGAAATTTCCTGACAGTGAGAACAATTAATCAGTGGAACAGCTTGCCTCCAGAAGTTGTAAATGCCCCAACACTGGAAGTCTTTAAAAAGATGTTGGATAGCTATTTGTCTGAAACGGTATAGGGTTTCCTGCCTAGGCAGGGGGTTGGACTAGAAGACCTCCAAGGTCCCTTCCAACTCTACTATTGTATTGCATTGTATTGTATATGTTTCTGTTCGAAGAACTTTGCTATTGGGTTATTTTACATAATTCATTCATTCTTCATTATAGTGTTAAATTAATGAAACCTGTCCTGGTATATGCTCTAATAAGAATGCAATTTGTATTAACAACAAAATTGCACACATACGTATAGACATATGATATACCTTACATTTATATCAGAACATTATGTGCAAGTTTGATTATGGTTGGTTACGTTATAAATGGAATGGCACTGTATATTCATTACATTTTTTGATATCTTTCTAGATGTTAATTCATTGATATATAACTATGACTCAACTGTATATATAATAAATACCTCTAATCCAAGAATTTAGGTTCTAGCACAATGGAACGGTAAGAATTAAAATAAGTAACAAGCAAATATTACTTCTCAGGAACATTGGAATACCATGCATTTATGATGTGATTTTAAAGTCATTTGAAAAGAATCAAGCATAGAATATATAAAGATTCATAGTCAAATGAGAGCAATTTTGGTTTGAATGTAAACTTTCTTAACCCAATTATTACATGTGTTGTATGAAGAAGTGCATATGTATAACTGAGTTGTGTGTTATTTTGTTTACTGACTTAATGTAGGGTTCTTATTTAAAATATTACAACTCAGCTGACAACTATTAACAGGCTGCAATCAGTCTGGTGCAAACCATTTTCCTGTAATTTCTTTGGTGAAATTATATTTGAAAGCAGACTATATGCCCCTCCACTGGTTAAGGGTGATCTTTGATAGCGGCAAGGCAGAAATAGCAATCATGTACAATGAAGTAAGATTTAGTACAAGATCACACTATTACATTATTTGAAATAGCAGAGAATTCCCTAAACTAATATTGATTTATTGCAAATGGCAGCAGAGCTGCGGAAGATTAATTTAGTAAAGCCAAGTTTTATTTTATGCTAAGGGGACAGAGGAAGAATTTTCAACAAATCTGACAAGTTATTTTGATCCAGCTAAAATTCACGAATAGCTGCACGCACACAAACACACACACTTTCTTGCCCATTTAAAAACTTTTCTTGTTCCAACACAAGAGCAACAGTTCAGAGGATTACATGACTGTGACTAACAATGTCTAACCTCTTCTGCCTTTATGTTGCTCACTCATTAGTTTGCCTGGTTTCATCTTCTGCTTTGTAGAGAACCTCTCAGCAGGAGACAGAAAATTAATTGCTGAGAGTAGTTACAATGGTGAGTAACTGCCCTGTCACCTTTACCACTATATTATTGACCATGTTTGCAGAAAACTACATTCCAAAATCTGTCCATATTGATTTGGCATGTTATATAGAGGAACTGTTTTATAACTGTACACCTGTAAGATGGCATATGTTCCCCAGCCTACAATTTGTTGTGGATGCACATTAGCTGTTGCTTCCCACCGAAGGCAGAGACCTAGTCTCCATGCAAGGACCAGAGGCAACATCATCATCAGAGAGACATACTGATAAACAAAGAGCCAAGATATAATAGCAATAAAAAGCCCCAGGGACTAGGCTGTCATGACTGGAGATTAGACTTGCAGTGGGAATAATTCAACCTTAGACATCCTGTTTGAGACCAGGATAACAATAAGGACGTGAATTGTGAACCTAAATATTGTGTGAATCTAAATTTTTAGTCCATGTCTTTTTCAAACGGTCCAGCTTGATAACTATTGCTAGTTTGAAAAAAATTGGCAACTGATTGAGAAGTTAAAAACTAGTGTGGACTTTTAGTTTCATTTGCCTATATTCTTATCCCTAGCTTGCTAGAAGCCAGTTATTTGTAACCATAGGATTTGTAACTGTAAATAAGAATAAGAGATAAATTTATTGTTGTAGTTATAACTGTTGCAACAAATATTGGAAACTGCTCCTTTGTTGGAGTAGTTGAATGATTATGAAGAAAACTGTTAGATACTCTCCCCTCTAGTTGTTGCAAGGACAATAGTAGTTTCCAGTCAGGTCCTCTCTTTTCAGGTGGGAACAGAGAGAGACCCGATTGGCTGAAGCGCTGGCCAGCTCCCCTTTAAAAAGGGAGCTGCCAGACCTCTCACTCAGTGGATGCCTGTACTTGACCAAATAAAGAGCTGTTGTTATCTTAGCCTTTTGTGCCTTTCATTACCCAATCTAACAAAAACTTTTTTTAAAAAAGAGTACTTTTTATTAGATATTCCATCTTGGAACCACTGTTCTAATGATTCCCAGCTAATGTCAATCTTCAAGAAATCAATTTAGTACTTGTCTCCCTATATGCTAAACATACTATTCTCTATTATTGTAACCGCTAGTGTCTTGCAAAATATAGGAGGATAAGAAATAGTAAGTCAAAGAAATTAAATGCATAAAAGAAAATGCTCTAACTCTAGTTTTCAGCACATACATTACGCAGTATTTCTAGAACATCTTTGCTTGCATTATGGCCTAATATTTGGCTGTTTGTTTTTTAAATTTTTTGGTCTTCTGAAAATCGCAACACTATCAAGTAAAGATAATCTTAGTTTTCCTATTTTTGTGGATTCCATAAAAAATCAGTGTTATTAATTTTTTAGTAACTCACTAGGATTGTCCAAAAGTCATAGGTCTCTATGCCATCCAAGAATCTGAAGAATAATCTGAAATTAATTCACATTATTCATAATGAAGCAACAAAACCCCAAAATATCTATTTTGCTGTATTGAACCATAACATTAATGTGCATCATTGCAGGATTGCAATCAACATTTTCAGCATTTTAGGTTAACTCAAATAGCAATATATAGAGTTTTCTCCATCTATGGAAAATAACAAGAGACAGAGAAGTTCTTGAAGTTGAGCTTAACTCAGGATTTCCTCTATGCAACATTATGAGATAATTTGCCATTGTGTTTCCTCCCAATTTCCAGTCTAGCCTAAAGCTGTGAAAATTGCTTATGGTCTCTCTCCAACTTTTTAAAGGTCAGCTAAGGTCAGCTATGTGCTACAGTGTATTTAAAATGTAATAAATATAAAATCCTCTGCAAACGGAACAAGGTAACAATGAAAATCAATGTAGAAAGAAGCAGAAATTGAACATCAAGAAGAAAGGTGCATCATGTATTTACTTCCTAAGCAAGCCCTCTTGATATACTGTTTATTTTATTACAAAACAAATCTGCTACCCAATGGTTCATTTCAGTTTACAGACTAAACCACTTTGTTGATTGGACAGAAAATCATAAGCCATGGTTAACAAAGCACAGTCTGGGTTCAGATAATACACTTTGCCAAGAACAAACTAATCACACTCTGACTCAACACAGTGTGGGAATACAGCTATAGAATATATAAATTAGTTACACAGTAACTTTCATGATAGTAACAGTTTAAACAGGAATTATTAGGAAAGTGCAGTTAGCTTTCTATTACATTTCCATATCTTTGCTAATGTTTATTGAATTTTACCTTCACCAATTTGTGAATGGCTTAATTTGAAATTAGTAAAAATATAAAAGTGCTATTTGTGCACATCATTTTCAACTTTGCATGAAGCAGATTCATTCTTTATTATTCATAAAATTGAATTTTAAAAATCATTTCTAAGGCTAATATTTTGCATCCATCCTACGGCAGGGGTGTCAAACTCAAGGCGTGAGGGCCAAATCTAGCCCGTGGGACCACCCTGGAAAAACCAAAGGATTGGACTGCAGTGCCTCTGTTTTCGCTGGCAGAGGGTTGCAGGAAGCTGTCACAGCCGAAAACGGGGCTCAGGAGCCCATTTTCGCTGGCAAAGCGCTTGGGCCACCACAGGTGCCCCCAACATGAATGATGTTGAGCTAGCCATGCCCACTCTGGTCACAGGCCCCCCTTCCCACACCAAAGTCAAACACAACCCTGATGCGGCCCTCAATGAAATCGAGTTTGACACTGCTATAAGGGATATACAAAAAAGATGAAATGAGGTTTAGAATCATCAGTTTTAAAATGTAACATTTGTAACATCTCATTTAAGATTAATACTATACAATTTCTAGGATACTCTGAAAAGGAATAAGCAATCCAGCTTTGAAGAGCAAGATAAAGTTTTTGATGCTTCTTCTCAGTTTTCATTCTGATTCTGACTTTTGATACTTCAGGAATTCTCAAGCCAAAATCCTGTTCTCTCAGATAAGTTCTCTCTTGTCATCTTGTATAAAAATCTAACATTTTAGGCAGTTTGCCAATTCCTAAAAAGTAAGTAACCTGGGTTGGTCACAGGGACGAGAGGCTTAAACTTAATAGCTGGCCATTAATATCCCAATCAACAATGAAGCACCACATAAATTGTATGCATAGAATAGCCCAAAGCACACATTCTGGTAGACAGAAGTTCCCTAAGGATAGGCTCCAGCATGAGGTCCAGTGACCAATTGCAACATTATCTTGAGACACATATATTTGTCTTCATTCATGACTTTAAGTATTATATGGCTGGTTGCTTCAGGGCATTCCTACTACCTTTTGAGCCTTCTGAATTTTTAACTTAAACTTTTACTTCTAACTTGTAAGTTTTAAGTTGTTTTTAACTCTGCTTTTATCTGTGATTTTATTCAAAGGTTCAGATTGTTAAATAATAAAATAAAATATAAAATAAAATAAATCAGGCATATGATAAACAGAATTTAATATAATTATTTAGAAATTCAATTTGCTGCAAAGGTTTCTTTAAAAATATCAAACAAGCTATCTGAGAGAAACTCAAAATTAGACACTAGAGTGCCAGTTAGATGATGAGGTTATAAGGAAGAAAATATAAAAGCTCACTCCAATCTTAGGTATCTTTTTCGACTGCATTGCCAAATTTGGGTGGTCTGATTGCTGAAAATATATGACAGAGGTCATAGTAAGAAATTGTTGGGAAAAGGGATAGAAAGGCAAGTAAATAATCAAGAGATAGAAGCCAAGTTATTATGCAGCTCGCAAACAGCAACTTAGCTCAGGCATCTAGAAAGCTGGAAAGGCACATTTCATATCATTCGAAGAGACTCTGACTTAATTATCTTACCCTAAATAGGGATAGGGTGACAGGGCATTTTGTATTTGTATTTATTAGTTTGTCAAACATATACAAGATAGCAGGTAAAAATTTAATCTTGGATATGAACAAAAGAAATGAATACAAATAAATGGGAACAGTAGGACAAGGACAGTAGGCATGTTGATACGCTTATGCACACCACCTTTTTTGGACCTCGTAGGAATGGGGTGAGGTCCACAGTAGATAGTTTAAGGTTGAAGATGTGAGGGTTAGAGAATGTAACAACGGAGTCAGGTAGAGCATTCCAGGCATTGACCACTTTGTTGCTGAAGTCATATTTTCTGCAGTCGAGTTTGGAACTGTTTACCTTGAGTTTGTATCAATTGTATTATTGAGGTTGAAGCTGAAGAAGTCATTGACCGGTAGCAGACAATTTTGTGTACTGTACTTAGACTGTACCGCAGGAGATGCAGTTCCAGATTTCCCAAGCCCAAAATTTCAAGCCTGGTGGCATAGGGAATTCTATTGTGAGTAGAAGAGTGGAGTACTCTTCTCATGAATTTCCACAATTCTGTATTTATCACAGATTAGAATTACAATTATCTTAATTGAAATGTGTGCCATTCTTTGTTCTTGTCCCCCTACTCCTAGACTTACAACCATAATTTAGACAAAAAATTCTCTTCCTAAACAAGATGGTTATTAATGGAGTCATACCCATTTTGACAAGGTTTTTACAGGCTTAATAACCTCTTAGATCCCTTCCACCTGTATGATTCTATACAATTTACAAAATCAAATCTAGCCACCCTCCCTCCCCCCCTCTTTCTCTCACTCACACACACACACAGAAAGCATCTCCCCCAACCTCCTCCCCAACCCTTAATTGAAGGTCAATTTAGATAGAAATCTTTTCTGGTGTTGCATGAACTGATTTGAAATTATGATTCATGAAACAACCAAATATATTTAGCTACAAAAAGGTGGAGCAAGAGCTGTTGAGAAGAAGTGTGTTCATTAAATACATTAAATACACTTACAGGAGCCAAGTTTCAGGATTCTTCCAAAAGTTATAGATAGCAGGTGATAAAAGGTGTTTCATGCAGTTCCTAAATGCATAAGGGGATTGGACTAGATGACCTTTGATGTACCTTCCAATTCTGTTTCTGTGACTTATCTAAAAATCTAGTATTTGTTAAACGTGAAAGCAAAAGCTACAAACCACAGCAAAATAAACAGGCTGTTATCTTTCATAATGAAATGAATAATTACTCTTCCCTTTCAAAAGTCGACACATCTATCTTCTTTATCCTTTTTTATTGAAAATCCATACATTCTGGCATGCCGTAACTAATCTAGGAATCTCTGGACCTTTCAAAAGTCACTAATTGGTGCCTTTTTGTACCAATCAATACTGTATGTTTCAGAAACCTAAAGGGAGCACAGCTAATCTCTGAAAACATTCCACATCAAGAAAATACAGCTGCATCGAATATTTATATGAGAGTGCAAAGGTTAATTCATGCTGTACTAATGTTACACTGTTCTAATTATCATCTAAAAGAATCAGAAGATGTATATTATCAATTGTACAGGATGAGTTCAATGAAGTGAAACTCAATTGCATAGCTTTTTAAAAAGCCTAATGAAAAAGAAAAGAAAATCATGTTTTAATACTTGTTTTAGAAAAGAGAGGAAAGGAGAGGAAAGGAAAGGAGAGTTCAGTAAAATTTTATCGATACAAGTTATGACAAAAGTAATACCAGATCTATATAAAGTTGGTGAAAAAGATACATCAAAAGAATAAGCAGTATTTAAAAACATTGCTAATTCTCAGAATATGTATTTATGAAAATTAGATTTAAATACACTAGTAGCATTGTACAGTGAATATTTTAGTAAAAAAAAAAAAGAATACACACACATACGATTTTCTCATCATACATGCTTTTTCATCATGAGACATGTATTAAATAAAGTTTTTAGAACTTTAAAGTTAAAGCATCATGCTTTATATTAGATCAAAAAAGCAAGAAGGTTTCAGTGACTAAAGTAATAGCAATGATATTGCTACAATAAATATCACATACTTTATATCCGGGATGGTGAACCTGTGGCACGCATGCCACAGGTGGCACGTGGAGCCATTTTCCAGGGCACGCAAGGCGGATGCCCTGTCAGCTGGCCAGCGTACATGCATGCACTGGCCAGCTGAGTTCAGCCTTTTTAAAAGCCATTTTTCGCCCTCCCCAAGCTCCAGAGGCTTTATAGGAGCCTGGTGAGAGTGAAAAGAGGCTCCCCTGCCTCCCCAGAGGCTCTCCGGAGGCTTCAGGAGCTTCCCTGAAGCCTCCGGAGCGCAAAAAACCAGCCCTATGGGCAAACAGGAAGTTCAGAACTGACTACCAGTTTCCTCGTAGGGTCGGTTTAAATCCTCCGGAGGCTTTAGGGACTTTCAGGAGGCTTCCCTGAAGCCTTCGGAGGGCTTAAACCGACCCTCCGAGAAAACTGGAAGTGACTTCCGGTTTGCTCGTAGGGTCGTTTTTTGCCCTTCGGAGGCTTCAGGGAAGCCTCCTGAAGCTCCCTGAAGCCTCCGGAGGGGCGGAGGGCTGTTTTCGCCTTCCCCAGGCTCCTATAAAGCCTCTGGAGCTTGGGGAGGGCGAAAAAAGCATGAAAAATGGGGGGGCTCTCATGCGTGCATGCGCACTGGGAGGGTCGTGCGTTGCATTATGGGTGCGGCACGCCCACGCACGACCCCTCTGCGCTCTCGCCCTTATGGCACGCGAGCCATAAAAGGTTCACAATCGCTGCTATATATGCTTTTTTTTTGTGCTCCAAAATATTTTATCAGCAAATCCTATTTTTTCAAAAGTTGAGTAAAATCTGCTTTATTTGATATAAAACAATTTATATAACATGGTCATTTCCAGAAATGGATAGATACAAAGCAAAAATCAGTCATAATTTATGAACTGATTTTCAAAGGCTACATTATGCTATAAAACTTGGTCTGCAGATTTATGAAGTTGAGATATCAGTTCCAACTGGTATTATGAAGTGAGGACTAACAGAGAAGTAGAATTTAGAAACAGGATGAAAATAATCATTAGAATATATAGACAAAATGCAGGTGAAAATTAAAAGAACATTATAAAATTATAGCTAATAAAATAAATCAAATCCTCTTAAATAGTAATGAACACATTCATACATTAGTAGATATTAAAGTCATTTATAAAAAATAGCTTTTGCATATTTTCAACCCAGGGTTGTCTTGAAAATTTATGAATATTAAAGTAGAAGTATATTAGAGTATTTACAAGATCCACTTTTTTCCAGTACAGTATTTGCTTAATGTAATGAGATCTGAATTGCTCAAATAAAATGCAAACTTCTTGCTGACATATCTAAATCTTATAGTACATATTTTTAAAAAACCTTTTAAAACCACACAAGGTGCATTTTATGCATCTAATATTGAAAGTAAATATTAATACTAGCTTACATTAAGGTAACAGATTCTTGTGAATGAATTAGCAAAAGTTTCTAGTTGACAGAAGGTTAACTAGAAATAACTGTAGGTTATATCTTCAGGATCAAAAATCTATGTGATTAGATCTTCTTTAGGACAAGACTTTGCTGTTCTAATTTCATGTACATAATTCATATTTATTTTGAAAGCAGACAGCGTTCCAGAAAGAATCTGCAAAGATGTGGAGTGATAAGCCTGCTTTATTCATAGATATGCCAAGTTAAAATATAGTTTCTTGTATTCAAAACTTCAGGTGACAGTTGATGGGTCTGGAGGATGTTGTAAGATTTTATTTGTTTTAAAGTTTGCCTCATGTAGAAGTTGAGTCAGCTTCCGGTCACCTACACATTGATTCAAACATTCAATTTGATCAGGGTTGCCTATACTTTCCTATACATGTGTAAATCATTTTAAACCTTCGATTAATTAGTCAGACGGAGAAGAAGAGGGGGCTTTTATGTGGTCCTATGTCTTCCTAAGAAATCCAGAAACTTTTATTGTTATGTTGCAATAAACATGAATCAATCTCTCTCTCTCTCTCTCTCTCTCTCTCTCTCTCTCTCTCTCTCTCTCTCTCTCTCTTTCTCTCTCCCTCCCTCCCTCCCTCCCTCTCTCTCACACAGAAATGGAGAGGGAGGGAAGAAGGGAGAGATTGAGATAGCAATAGCACTTAGACTTACGTACGGATTCATAATGCTCTACAGCCCTTTCTAAACGGATTACAGAGTCAGCATATCGCCCCTAACAATCTGGGTCCTCTTTTTACTGACCTCGAAAGGATGGAAGGCTGAGTCAACCTTGAGCCTGGTGATGTTTGATCTGCCAGTGATCAGCAGAAGTAGCCTGCAGTAGCCACTCTAACCACTGCACCACCACGGCTTAGATTCTTATTTATGAAAAAATAATATTGTAATAAGCACCATCCAATGTGATGGGAACCAGCATATCCTTACTGGACCATGTTATGATTTTGTGCCTGTTTGCCAGTATCCCATTATCTATTGCTTTATGTGGTCATTTGAGATACTTCATTGGCTGTAACTTTGCAATTTTGATCCAAGACCAAGTCCTATCTAAATTTAACACAACGTATTAATGGAATGATTTGACTACATCACAACCTATTCAACATGTGGCATGATCCCAAGTATTAGGGAACATGTTTCTGTAATAAATCCATGTGCACTGAGAGAAAAAGTTTATTTACTCATTGCAAAAAGTTAAATTTTTAAAAAATTTGGATTCCATTTTGTAGTTTGTATATACCTGTGATGGCGAACCCATGGCATGCATGCCACAGTTGGCACACGGAGCAATTTCTTAGGGCACACAAGGCATTGCCCTGTCAGCTACAGCGTGCATGTGTGTGCTGGCCAGCTGATTTTGGCCTTCATTTTTCGCCCTCTGGAGGCTTCAGGGAAGCCTCCTGAAGCATTCAAAAGGCGAAAAACAGTCCAATGTGCAAACCGGAAGTTCGAGAATGGGTAGACCTGCGCGTCAACCCCAGCACAGCTTTGGCCCCCTTGGAGAAGTAAGTCTCCACAGAGAGCTCCGGCTTGGCATGGGCTGATTCAGAGGAGACCCCATCCTCTGGAAACCTTTCTGCTTTCCCAAACATCAAATGTTCCCCTTTCAAAAAACGACTAAAATAAGCACATGCACACTGAGAAGAGCCAGCCAGCCATTCCCTCCAAAAACCTAACACTGCGGGCTCTGCATCTTCGGCCTGAGCCGTTGACCGAGCAGTTGGTGAAGAAGGTTTGTGGGTGGAGTGTCTCTTGCCCTGCATCTGTCGGAATAGCAAACAAGAAAACACCCTTCTTCCCACCCTCCATCCCCCCACGCCGGGAGTCTCTGGAACTCAGTGTACGAAGAATGCTGTGCTTTCTTTGCCTTAGCATCGGGTGTTTCTGGGACACCTTTCCTCTTCTGAGATGATTTTGCTCTTCAGTTGATCTTGTCTCCTATTTCTGATCTTCCATATTCCTTTCAGTTTGTTCTGTTTGGTTTGTCCCCCCCCCCTTTCTTTGGATCAATCAGCAAATCAATCGGTAGATGCCTTTCCAAGCCCCTTGGATCCGGACTCAGCAAATGGTTGATCTTCTTGTTAAAAACAAGCCAGGCTCCCAGGCCTGGCTAAGGTGGCCTGGTTGTTTCCCAAATTGTCAGTTAAAAAAACTTTAAAAATTAAAAAGAGTGCGAGAGAATAAAGATTAGCTAGGCTGGCTAAAACTAAAATATAAATGCAAGGGTGCATATGTGTGTGTGTGTGTCTGATTTGTGGCTGCGATGTTCTCTCCAAACATTCCTGGGTAGGTGGGATTTTGCCATTCGTTAACTCATTTGTGCCCTCTCTCTCTCTCTCCCTCCCTCCCTCCTCTCCCCACTACCTTTCTCTCTTGCTTGCAACATCGGGACATTTGGCAGAGTCCACCGGGGGTAAGCATTGTTTCGATTCGTATTGATCTGGAATCAATTCCCTAGGTTTCATTTTGGAACTCTTGGGAAGCTTCATTGGAAAGAGCCAAACTTTGGATGGTACTTTGTCGAATGGAGCCAGGCAGGGTCCTGCTTTCTATATGAGATCTTGCCCTGGGTTTGTGTTTTCTTTTCTTTTTGCTGGAGGCTGCATGCAGGCCTCTTGGAACTACAGCTTTTCCCTCCTCAGCATTGGAAACTTGTGAGTTTCAGATAGAAATAGCCACCTTATTGAACTGGCCTCTTTTAGGGCATTTCCCAGGCTGATAGGCCGAATTGGAGCGATCTCCAAGTCATCCTAATTATTTCCCCTAAGAAGCAGAGGTGCTCAAGCCTTCCGAGGTAGTGGACACCCCCAAAACACCTAGCTCGCCTTTCCATTCTGGCTTCACCCTCCCAAGCCCTTCCTGCCAGCTGCTTCTGGGCTTCCATGCTTTCTGCTGGAGCTTGGAATAACCCTCAGCATGGGTTTGCGGATTCCATTCCCAAACTTCCGGTTTGTCCATGGGGGTGATTTTGTCCCTTCGGAGGTTTCAGGAAGCTTCCCTGAAGCCTCCGAAGAGTGAAAAACAGCCCAACACACAAACCAGAAGTCAGAAAATGGCCCATTTCCAGCCTCTGGAGGTCCTCTGAGGGGCAGGGGAGGCCGTTTTTGCCCTCTCCAGGCTCCAAGAAAGCCGTGCACGCATGTGTGGGGCAGTGGGGGGTCACACAGGTATGCACAGGGGTCATGGCATGGGGGGCATTAAGTTATGTGGGTGAGGACGCAAGCACATGCAATAGCTTGCATGCTCATGCTTTTGGAACCCGAGGCGAAAAAGGTTCACCATCACTGGTATATACCATGTTCATTATTATTTAATTTTCTATCTCTTTCTCACATCATTTCAGTATGTTCCATTTTTCTTTCCTAGCTATGTTCTATGTTTTATTGCTCTGCTCATTTGGATGATTCTTTCCAGAATTATTCTGGAGGAGGTAGAGAAGCATTAACAGCTACTGTGTAAAGCAGGAGACTTGAGCCCATGCATTTCCTTATCCAAAGACCCTTGGATTAGAACTGTATTGGATCCCATTCCTCTAAACTCTATGAATTCTGTTGTTCAAAGCCCTAATTAATTAAGTAGATAATGAGCCGCAGTGGTGCCGTGGTTAGAGTGCAGTACTGCAGGCTACTTTTGCTGATCACCAGCTGCCAACAGTATGGCAGATTGAATCTCACCAGGCTCAAGGGTGACTCAGACTTCTTTCCTTCCAAGGTGGGTAAAATGAGGACCCAGATTGTTGGGGGCAATATGCTAACTCTGCAAACTGCTTAGAGGGGGTTGTAAAGCATCATGAAGTGGTATATAAGTCTAAGTGCTATTGCTATTGCTATTTCTAAAGTCACACTTCATCCTCTGAGTCTTCAGGGGTCTCATTGTCACTGAATGGAGAAGCAGTGAGCTGAATGGCACTAGAGACCTAGAGTAGAAGGCAGAGGTTTTTTTATTCTTCTCATGAATTGTTTTAAGGCAAAAGCTATCGAGCACCGGCTGATTTCAGGAGGAACTGAAAAAAATAATTGTAATAGCTGAACCTTATTTTTCTCATTTAGAACTTCAGCCATAATTTATATATTGGTCATGCCCTTTCCTCTTCAATTTGCTATTGACTTGCTATTTAAGGCTCACAACTGAAATTGATTATTCCTCTACAGAGCTAACTGTGTTCTTAGACATCAGCTGTCTTGATCTCTTTCCTGGTTTTGCAGGAAATCAACAATCCTAATGACTAATGAGCTTCTTAGAACAATATTCAACTTAAAATGAGTTGTATTAAAAATAGAAAAGTTTGCTTTGGTCCATGGTTTTTTTTTATCTGAAGTTGTTCAATACAATAGAATAAAAATAAATTAAAGTTTAATAACTTGAATGCCATTAAAACAAGATTGGATCCAAATTTAATAGAATTTAGAATCATACCCATAAAGATGTTCCAATTTAATCCATAATACAGTACTGTACGTAGTGTCTTGAAAGGTAGTCACAATAAAAACTGCATTCCATGAACTAAATTTTGAAGATGTTACCGACATTATCTGTCAACCATCATCTCTAAAATAGGAGAACTATGCATTTTTCTCCAGAGCTTTGGAGGATACATAGAACAGATCCTCATTGTTATTGCTTACTACTTCTTTCATCCATTAACTGATTCTTTTGCATAGATCTCTTTAAATATTTGGGTCTTCTCATGAATATGGAAAAACAGAGAATCTTTGATAAAGTAATTAAGGCGCTACTTTTTGTAGAGTTGCATTGGAAGCGAGTGTTCTCAGGACAAAAATATATGTTATGTTAACAACCAACAGCTGTCTTTTTTTTTAAGGCTGAGAAGCACAAGCCTACATACCATTAAATCACGGAAAAGTGGAGAAAATAAATGCTGCAATTAAATCACTTCGGGGATAAAAAGCAACTCCATGTAGGGAGAGGGAAATCAACTGCCCAAAGAGATTCTATTCTTGGGTACAATAATGGTTATTATTTAGCAAGATTATCTATTATCTATACCAAGAACCAAATATTTGTTTAGAATCTGCCAGGTTTAAACCAGAAAGTCTGACAGCTTTCACATCACTAAGGTTTTGATTTATTTTTGCCTACTACTACTACCACCACCAATATTTTAATGTAATTTATTCTGCAGCAAAACCTATCAAGAGGTTGGTTTATTTTCATCACATAAAATAGTCTCTAGGTAATTTTTAAAAAACACTTTTCAAGTACAGTACTATACCTGCCAACCTTGATAATGGAAATATGAGGGGCACAATTCAATAAATCATCAGTGAAAACAACAGGGAATAGAAAGATCTCCTGGGCCAGAAAAGTGATAATGTTTTATCATTCTTTGGCACTAGGTTTGCAACAATTCTGTAGCTTCAGGCAGGCCATCCAGCAGATCTATTAAAATCAAAGGTTTCCAGTAGGTAAAGGTTTACCACGCTATACCGCAAGACTATAGGACTTCAGGCAACAGATGAAAATTATACTTTATGGAATCTCCAAAGCTGCAAGCTAGTTCATATTTCTAATAACAGATATGTCACATTTTAAAAGGTTTGAGACTTTCAGTAAAAAAAACAACAACATTTGTCGGGTTAAAAAAAATACACAAATTGCTTATAATTCTTTGATCCCTTTTTCTACTGTATAATGTCCACATTATCAGTTTACATTCATCCCAATATGCCGATTGTAAGCTCACTTCTTAGAGAACAGCTCCTTTTTCTTTTCTGTCTAGGGTTCCAGTTCACTGTGTGACGTATCAATTGGTTTTTCACCACTGTTTTAGAAGCACATTTGACTATGAATTGACTATGATTCTTTCTGTGTGTGCAGATGGAATGCTGTACAAACTGGCCCTCATCAAGATTCTGATGAAGATGGGGGAGGGGAGAGAATCCCCAAATGCCATGAATTTCACTAGAATCTTTTATTAGAAGCAATATAATGCAACATCCTGGGAGGTTGGCTGCGTTGTAACATCCTGAGCCTTTGTGTTGTAACCTCCTGAGTTCTGTGAGGTAATGTCCTGAGCAGATGGTTGTGATGTAACATCCCGGGCTTTGGTTTGGCTCTGAGTTTGCGGTCTGTCTATGTGTTCATGGCATGTGTCAGTTTGCTTTGTGTGGGGATTGTAGGGGGGGGGGGTGCAGCAGTTGTTTTGGCTTCTGGATGGTGGTTGCATTTCGTCTATGGGATGGGTTTGAGTTTGAGTCTGGTGAGGGTGATTGGTGGTGGCGTCCTGTGTTGTTCTGGGTCCAGTGTCAGTTTTCATGGCTGGGACTCATTTGTACTAGGGCTAATTTCCAGCTGTCTGGTAGGCGGGAGGTATCGTCAGGTTTATTCATGTTGTGGGCGTGTTTCTCTATTTCGATGGCTTCCAAAATTATTCTCTTGTTGAAGTGTTCAGTTTTGGAGATTAATTTGGTTCCTTCAAAAATCAATTTCATGTCCTGTTGCTTTAAGGTGCTGGAAAAGGGAGGATGTTTTTTCTTCTTTTCTGACTGTGTTCTTGTGTTCTGCGATGTGTGCATTTATTCTCCTATTAGTTTGTTCAATGTATGTGGCTGGGCAGATTTTGCATGGTATTTCATAGACTCCTTGGTTTTCTAGCTGGATCTTGTCTTTGGGGTGCCGAAGGCACCAGCCTGAAGATGGTGAGTGGGACCTCGTTGAAACGTCGCCAAGATACTCTCAATCTTACATGGAAAAAGACACAAATACGCCAAGACCTGCATACCTGTACCTGAATAAGATTGTCTTGGCAACGTTTCAGCGAGAACTCACTCGCCATCTTCAGGCTGTTGTCTTTGGCTTAAAATGCGAACGGAGTTGCCGTCTTTCTGTAAATCTTGGTGGGAAGGGATGGGGTGCTGGCTTTGGTGCTGGATGGGGTGCTGGCCAGCACCCCATCTCCTCCCACCAAGATATACAGAAAGACGGCAGCTCCGTTCGCATTTTAAGCCAAAGACAACAGCCTGAAGATGGCGAGTGAGATCTCGCTGAAACGTTGCCAAGATACTCTCAATCTTACATGGAAAAAGACATGAATACGCCAAGACCTGCATACCTGTACCTGAATAAGATTGTCTTGGCAACGTTTCAGCGAGATCTCACTCGCCATCTTCAGGCTGTTGTCTTTGGCTTAAAATGCGAACGGAGTTGCCGTCTTTCTGTAAATCTTGGTGGGAGGGGATGGGGTGCTGGCTTTGGTGCTGGATGGGGTGCTGGCCAGCACCCCATCTCCTCCCACCAAGATATACAGAAAGACGGCAGCTCCGTTCGCATTTTAAGCCAAAGACAACAGCCTGAAGATGGCGAGTGAGATCTCGCTGAAACGTTGCCAAGACAATCTCAATCTTACATGGGAAAAGACCCGAATACAACAAAACCAGCATACCTATACCGTGAAAATCTACGAAAACAAATATACATACATACATACATACATACATACATACATACATACATACATACATACATACATATTTGGGCATACCAGGGGTTGTAACACAAATACACACACACACACACACACACATATATGTGTGTTGTATTTATGCTGATAAATAAATAAAGGGAGACTAGTATAGATCCATTTCAAGCTATTTAGCTTTGCCATACCCTTACTGGGATTCGAACCAGGGCTGTATTACATATTAGGCAGTTATATTAGCCACTAAGCCACAGGCTCTCTTCCTTATCAGCTAGGCCAGGGAAATAGGTATGTATTTGTGTTACAACCCCTGGTATGGCCAAATATGGGAGGGAGCTCATTGCTCCCCCTTTCTGTCCTTCGGCTCATTACGGAGGACCATCCAGGCAGAAAACCATATTTTTATTTTTAATGTTGCCTTTTTATATTTGTGTTGTATTTATGCTGATAAATAAATAAAGGGAGACTAGTATAGATCCATTTCAAGCTATTTAGCTTTCATCAGCTAGCCATACCCTTACTGGGATTCAAACCAGGGCTGTATTACATATTAGGCAGTTATATTAGCCACTAAGCCACAGGCTCTCCTCCTTATCAGCTGAGCCAGGGAAATAGGTATGTATTTGTGTTACAACCCCTGGTATGCCCAAATGTGGGATAAGTATATATATAAGTTTTGTATTTGTACTGATAAATATATATATATATGTGTGTGTGTGTGTGTGTGTGTGTGTGCGCGCGCGCGCACGCGCGCGTACGTACGTACATACATACATACATACATACATACATACATACATACATATATATATATATATATATATATATATATATATATATATATAATGCATCCTATATTGCTGATATCCCAATTTGAGCCTTGAATATATGGTCATCCAGGTCAAAGAATTTCCAATGTATGGGACCTGAAACCCATCATATCTGAACAATGTGCTGATGAAACTATATTATTCATCTATCACTATAGTTTCCTCGATACTTTTAAATTTAAAATTAATATTGTCTAGAAATGAAAAATGTCACTGGGGAAGCTCAGGTTCACTTCTTCTTCAAAAGGCTTATGTAGAAAAAGTTTTTAAAATCATTTTTCCTTAAATTGTGCATGTACAGAGGAAAAAAATACGAGATTTTACAAATATGTTCAAGGTCTTATATAACACTTGCCATTTTTAGAAGTCAGAGCGAAAAATGTGATGCTTATGTTTGTCCTGTAAATGCACTCCTGGACACAGAACAACTGACATCTAAACGAACAACAATTGAGAAAGGAAATATTGACGTATCTGCATAATTGAAAAAATAAATAAATCAAAATGTTTCAATGTACACTTGAAAATTAGAATGAAATGCTGTTAGCGAAAAATGTGGATTGGTAAAGCAATCACGCTTTTTCAACAAGACTGG
This sequence comes from Natrix helvetica, assembly GCF_964273705.1. Classification (NCBI taxonomy): domain Eukaryota; kingdom Metazoa; phylum Chordata; class Lepidosauria; order Squamata; family Natricidae; genus Natrix; species Natrix helvetica. The sequence continues at coordinate 38,556,052 of NC_138550.1, read as the reverse complement.
TATTTTATTTTAAAATCATGCTTAATAATTCAATCTGTGTGACATGGAAAAAAAAACTTTTTTTTTTGCAGCAAGGTTGTTATGAACAGTTATTTGAATTTTGACTTAAGGAAAAAAAACTGCCCTGGGGTGATAAGAGGCTTCTTAGAAATTTTTGTTTTCAGCCTTTGTTTCCCATATTCCCCAACATTAAAAAGCTCATATTAGTTGTGTGATTGAAAATATGGTGAGTAGAAATTACCCTGGATATCAGCACTGTTTATTCTACTATTTGATAACCTGTTCTTTAGAACTGTTCTTTTAGCTTCTGTGTTTGACAGTCGCCTTTACAATAGTAACCTTTTTAATATACCACCAGCAAGCACCAAAAGAAATGTTTTGAGGCATTTGACATAATGCCTACCTTTTAATTTCAGTATGGGAGAAAAAAGCAAAGCAAAAGGTAAAGCATCACATAAAATACTTCCTCTGAATTCTCCAGTCTGTAGAAAATATAGCCTCATCTTGACACTAAATCAAATTAAATGAAGTAGTTTGCTTAAAGCAAACTAAATGTAATGGTCCTGCACATATGCATATAAAGCTGTGGTTCTTTAAATGGAAAGAAACTTTTTGGGAACTAAGTGAATTCTGCTCCTATTTATCTAATTACAGTTTGTGTCGTAGATACTTTTCTCTGATTAGTTCTTTTCCTTGAAATGAGGTTTGCTGGCAACTATTATCTGAAGAATATTACTAAAAAAGTGGAACAGATAAGTGAAGTAGGTCATGTGACAGGATTTGATTTTTTAAAAAAAAACATTGTGCATGCTTATATTTTATATCATCATCAACATCATCATCAACATCATCATTCATCATCATTTAGTCATTGTCTATCCCCTGCAGGATGAAGGCTTCTTCCACGTTTTCAACAAAAACAGCCTTGAGCTTTCTTTTGCCATATTTTATATATGTTCTACTTAATCAATAGAAATGTTTTAGCTTCATTCATTATGAATGGACAAGTACATGGCTAAAATAGCCTGACTTCATCACGAGGATAGATTGTATTTCCCCCCCTTTTTCCTTTTGTGTTTTTTATTGGGGGTGGGGTGGGGGTGTTAGTTTCTTGAGTTGCTATGCCCAGAACTGCATTATATATTTTTTGATACAACAGAAGGAGAAAGCATTAATTGTGACCATCTAATTAAATGTATCTAATAATCTGATGTAAAAATAATAAATAAAATAAATAAAAGTATTTTAGTTCTTTCCTGGTGACAACTGATACTGATACTCTAAAAGCCAAATCCTTGATCCAGACCAAGTTGTGCCCTCCTGCTGTGAACTTTCATCATACATAGTCAGTATATTATCGTCAATACCTTTCTTAAATTGGTTTTCATCCTCCTAATTTGTGAAAGTATCTTAATTGATTGGATAGAATTGTTTGTAATTACTGTCTGTTGGGATAGTAAATTAGGATGAAATCAAATTAAGCAAATATTTAATAGGAAGACTGAATCTCTAGCTCTCTTCCATCACATTAAATCAGTCCTTTTCAAGCAATGGCTCCCAGGTGATACACCATCATTCCCACCATTATGCTAACTCTTAATAATTATGGGACTGTACAACGACTAGGAAGATTTTGATAGAAGAGATTGGTATAATTTCTGTTTACCAGCTATTCATCTGTAACTGCCCCTTGAATAGGATAACTCAACTAAATCTAAAATTAAGCTGCTGCTTCTATGACCATATTCAGCATGGAAGCCATCAGCCAGCTCCACTGTTTCCTTTTCTGGTGGCAGCAATAATCTTGGTTTGTTTTTTAGATCTTTCTTCCAATTATGAATTTTCAACTTAGAAATGTTGGTGGTCTTGAATACTATCCCACTGATGTTTGTGGAATACTGAACCAGCGTTCTGAATTTAAAATCAAATTATCAAATATTAATAACAAATACCCAATTGAATCATATGTTCTGAATAAATCTATAATTATTTTTCCTCTTTGTTACATGCTAATAAGAAGGCTGTGATGCAGAGTTCGTGTGTTTGTATTTCTCATTTGATTTAACATTGGACCCTTGTTCTGAAAATAGTTTCATAGTTCATCCGTGAGAAAAGGTTATGGCATTTTTGTTGATGTAGTGAGTTGTTTTATTTTAGTTCCTGCCTACATTGCATTCTAAATAGGACCCTCTGAGCTATGGGGTTTCTGGAACACTGCATGAGGCTTTGTAATGTATGAGTGTAGGTGTGTATGATGCGGTGTCCACTGTATTATCTTCCCCCTCCCCCCAAGGACTCAACAGGCAGGCTGGAAGGCTGTTTTTGACAGATGTCTCTCGACTGTAATGAAAAAGCTTATGCAAAATTATCTCCAGTCAGTATTAAGTATGGGAGGCACCCAGTACTTTGAAAGGTGAGAGCAATGAGTGTGTCATTCCCATGCTTGCCATCTCAGTTTGATAACCTGATTACTGAACAAGTAAATAAATTTCACATTTAGTTGCATTTATATTTAACAGTAGGGTGCTGTCAGAAACTTGAGTAGACCTGCTGCAAGCAAGATATGGGGTATTAGGCTGACTATTAGGCTAGCTGTCAGGAATGCATTGATGAGTTGCAATGAGCCACATTACCAGATTTCCCCCCTCTATTTTTAATGTATGATTCCCAAAAAACAGTCATAGCATGTAATCCTCCCAGATGACAAATGTATTAGAAGCATCCATAATAGTATTTAAAGCCATGTATATACCCATCACACTTTTAGTTCTTACAGTAAATATTGTTATGGAGGGATAAACAATAAATGGAAAGTCAAGGAGATTGAAGATATGATACGAGACAAAGAAAACATAGCTAAAACTGGTATAAACCAATAGCATAGAAATAGCAATAGGATGTAGATTTATATACCACCCATAGTGCTTTATAGCACACTCTGAGCAGTTTACAATGTCAGCATATTATCCCCAACTATCAGGTTTCCTCATTGTACTGACCTCGGAAAGATGGAAGGCTGAATCAGGTTCAAACTCCTGATTGCGGGTAGAGTTAGACTATAATAATGCACCACAACTTCTCCGTTCACTGTCTTTCTATCCTTGCTTTCAGATCAGTCCAATACATCAGAAAGTGCTGTTTATTTATTTTAATTTCTCATTTTGATTTCATTAGCTCTACCAATCTTCTCCCGCTCATTCAATTTTTTTCCCTTCATAGAATTGTTCTGCAGTTCAGGTTTTTTATTGAAGACTTGACTCTTCCCCCTTGGATTAGGATGGGAGTTAGCCCAGCAAATGTGAATTTGATGGATGTTATAACACTGGTAGGAAGTGTGATATTCCTTTGTGTAGTGTGACATTACTGTTTTAACTTTTGTTTTATTAGCTGCTGTGGGCTGCCTAAAATAATTGTGTATAAGATAAGTAAGCATTTAGTTCTATAAATAAATACATTCTATTTATATGGCCACACTGACTCAACATATTTCTTTCATATTGGTCACTTATTTTTGTATTAAATCCATGTTTATTATGCTAACATATTCACTCTTGACCGTATCTTTTTTTTAACCCTTTTAGCACACAATAAAAAGATGAAAACAAGATAGATCGATGACATCAGCAAGTATTGTGACTCCAATTGGCAAAAGAAAGCTGAGGTCTGTATTGGTTGGAAACACGCGGGAGAGTTCTTCATCCTGCAGTGGATAGGCAATGGCTATAACAGGGGTGTCCAAACTTGGCAACTTTAAGACTTGTGGACTTCAACTCCCAGAATTCCCCAGCCAGCAGAGCAGAGCTGGCTGGGGAATTCTGGGAGTTGAAGTCCACAAGTCTTAAAGTTGCCAAGTTTGGACACCCCTGGGCTATAATGATGATAATGATGAAACATATGAAATTTCACTTGGACTTTATGTGTGGATGTAGCTGTCCTGTATATATTTTCTGAACAATGCTAAGATCAATGTTTTTCATTGTCAACATTTTTTATGATTTCCCAGTCTAGCCTTACGGCCAAGGGAATTTCTAATTTGCTTTTCTTTTTCTTCTCTTTCTTCTTCTTCTTTTAGCTAGATTGTACTAATATACTAATTTAAAGAAAATGGATAATTTGTTATATGGTGAATTAGGGACTGTAGGCCTGCTGCCTATGGGAATCAATAAATATGCAGATAAAAACTTTAATGTTTCCAAGCTGTCATGTTTCACTATACTTTTAAAATAAACAAGTGGGAACATACAGTATATATTCCAAAGCCTAGACTATAACATTAGCTTTATTTCAAGAATGCTCCTGGAATATGCATAGGTAGCCCTGACTGAAGTTAGGAAAGCATAGTAGTAAAACCCAAGGCTTTGTTTAAAAGTGTGACTCCCTGCCAAGGATATCTGGACAGCAAGAAGATAGTGTGCTTGTTCTCTGGTAAAATTTTGTGTCATGCCATGCCAACCATTAGCAACCATTTTGTAATAGCACCTACAACATGCAAATGCGCCCAGCTTGGCTGTCACATTGTCATTTCTTAAAAGATATAAAAACCATCTGACAGCTTTCTTTTACACTTACTTTAAGGGAAATGACTGTAGCTCAGTTTTAGAGAGCAGACTTTGCATCAAAAGATCTCAGCTTCAATTTTTGTCATCTTTAGTTCTGGATAAGAAGCCCCAGAGAGCTGTTGCCAGTCAGCCCAACATAGCAGAAGGCAGCTTTCCTAAGTGTTTAAATTGATTCTCTGAGTGATAAAATTTAGACAACTGTCCTTGAAACCTGAAGGTAAATCATATAAAGGAAGATGCTTATTAATACATTCAGATGACAATCTGAAAACAGATAACACCAGTAATTTCCTGCCCTCCCCTGCCCCCACCAATACTGCATGTAATACAGTATTTGGAACAGTGACCTGCGGTGAGGTTTATGGCTGGTGAGGCTGGTGACGTCATCAGGAAGGCGGGGAATGGGACCACGTGTTCAGGAGGCTGAGGCAGCCTCAGCCTCCTGCACACATGGTCCCATTCCCCGCCTTCCTGAGACAACATGAAGGGGACCGCGGAGCGAGAGCCGGCAGAGCGCGCTCCGCGGTCCCCTTCATGTTGACTCAGGAAGGCAGGGAATCGGACCATGTGTGCCTTATCCCTTTTCCCTTTTTTTTTTCATGATGAGAGCGGTGAGGCTCTGCCTCCCCTGTCTCCCCTGACCGCACGTCCCTGATTTGGAATGACCTCAAGTTAAAAATTCAGTTGGGCAACATTGCAGAAAAATGTTCCATCAGTATTTACTACCTGAAAGTGTACCAAACAACCAGGAATATACAGTATGTATTTCAAGATATGGATCAAACATTGGTAGCTAAAACTAACTTAAAGTAATACCATCTATTTTTTTTTAAAAAAAAGAAAAGTTTTATTACTGAAGTAATTCTTCAATTTTAGCCAAAGTTCTTTAGGAAGAAGTACTAGAGAACAGGATTTACTTCTATATAGGCCTATTCTGAGGACATACACTTCCTACCATATAAACAACATCATTTGTCCCATGACTGTTGGTGCCCGAGACTATATTGCACCTTCAAGGTATTCAGAAAGCTAATCAAGGTTGGGGAAATACGTCTTTTAAATGCCTCAATAGTTGCAAGATGTTTATACCTTGTTTTTCTTTATTCCATATTATAGACGATACATGCAGTAAGATTAGATAAGATAGATGAGAGACAGACAGACAGACAGACAGAGAGAGACAGACAGATATGGAGAGAGACAGATGACACTTGCTGATAATTTTCAGTATTTCAAAGGCTGAGAGAATTATTAAAATGTGCAGTGGCACTGAGCTGAAAGGATTCTCAGCTGGAAACAAGAGAACCCAGTCTTTTGCATTAGAGATGGGCAATTTTCAATCAGAACATTCAGCCTAAGTTTTTTACGGTCCTCAGTTTTTCTCGACACCTGTTGTTGAAAGTCAGTAGTTACTGCTCTGAGGTACAAAATAAATCAAAATGAAAATTATAATCCTCTAATTTAATGGGTTTAGGATCAGCACCAAAGATTTGGAAGAGCTGAATTTCAAATTGTACCCCTCTATTCTACTATGACATAGCATCTAGTACTGGTTGGGTGCAATATGAGTCAATGGGTATTTCGTAGTCATCTATTATGTAAATTACCATCAAAGTCTAAATTATGTTTACTTTTTTTATAAGGACTGAAAGAGATAAATTGAAGGTAGGATTCGGTAAAAACTTTCTCAACTCCAGATTATTCTAAAAATGACAGTACATTATAATAGAGAATCAAACAATGAGCCCTCTTTGCTTACACAAATATATATAAAGCAAAATGTTTCATTTTTTTTTTACCCAGTTGGAGATATGGCATATTTTACAGTCCAACATTGGATTCAGAAAAGGAAGTTAAAATGTTAGAGTGAGTTAATAATATAGAAAAAGAAAAGATAACTTGACTTCATTTTAAAGGAAGATGTGATATTGATTCAAAGCAAAATAATTCTTCATAAGAATTATGCTTCCATATACTATTAATATTATAGGTTATATGCCAGAAAGAATTCGACTACACAAATATTTCTTTGCTTCCATTTAGAATATATTGCTTGGATAAAAATATTACTGAGGCTATTCCTTTGTGCTCAATACATAAACAAGAGTTGGTGTTGACCTATAAAATTCTTTATCGTAGGATGCCTAGTTATCTATAGGACAATTTTCTACCTGAATCAGTTCATTCAGTACATTTTCCTAGGGTGTTTTTGGTTCTATGCCATTTTTATAAAGATATAAAAGAGGTGCTGCTTCTCTTTTGTTACTCCAGCTTTGGAATATTTTAGAATACTTTTTTCTTAGAATTAAGGTTTGATGCATTCCTTCTAACATTCTGGAAGCTTTTCTTGAATTTATTCAAAGTCTGCTATCACTATCTTAAATTCTTTATCCTTTGAATTATCTAATTGATAATAACAATTGATTGAATTGTTTAAATAATTTTATTTGGCTTTGTTATGATGTTATGTCTTATTGCTGTTAATATACCATATTTTTTGCACTATAAGACCGTCCGGAACATAAGACACACCTAGCTTTTGGGGAGGAAAACAAGAAAACAAAATCTGCTTCTGCCTCCCAGCATCCATCCATGCGGTATTCATCTGACTAGCATCATTGCAGCAAACAGCCTGGTCAGCTTCAGCACGTTATTGCATACCCAGCACATGGCTCATCAACGCCCACCGGTGAACTGAGCTGAGCTTCTGCCGCCGGAGACCTTTGGAGCAGCTGATTGGCAGTTGGCTCAGCATCCCGGAATACCGCAGATCAGCTGTTCTAGGTGGCAGACGGCAATCCCTGCGCCTGGAACAGCTGATCAGTGGTATTCCGGGAGGCCAAGCCAACTGCCAATTAGCTGTTTGGCAGCGAAGGCTGCAGCTTTCCCCAGCGGCAGTGAGCGGTGAATGCTACTGCCGCACCAACCCCTCCCCCCTCCGCAATATTTGCTCTATAAGTCACACAGACATTTCCACCCATTTTTTGGAGGGGGAGGGGGAAGTACGTCTTATAGTACAAAAAATATGGTAAGTCTCCTTGAATTTTATTTCATTAGATGTTGGCTGTGAACACTTTTTTGTGTTATTTCAGCAGAATAAGAACAAAACAAATTAATAAACAAGCAGTTAGTGAAAGCATACAAAGGTTACCGTATTGTTCTTGAAATAACAAATTCTCTAGCTACTATTTTTGCAACTTTCTTAGCACTTAATAAGAAGATATACAAATTCATGAATGACTTAGTTCCCATACGTTTACATATCCAAACAAATCTCTACTTGAAAGGGAATTTTAAGAATTAAGAGTTCCAAACAAATGTATCACAATACAGTACACAGTGTAACAGAGAATATAGAAAAATATAATCTTGTGTAAAGAGACTGGTTATATACTTCCTACAAAACAGTCCATTTTTGAAAGAAGTCTGCTTTGGACAGTTACCATACTCTATACAGTATAGAGTATAAGACGCACCATTTTTCCTGAAAAAAGACGCTGAAAATCTGGGTGCATCTTATACATTGAATACAGCATTTTTTGCCTCCCAAAGCCCCGCCCCCTTCATCAAAATGGCTGTGCATACCCTTATGGAGGCTTTCAGAGCTCCTGGGTGTTGAGAAGGGCAGAAATAAGCAAACAATGGGCTGTTTTTTGCCCCCCCCCAGCCCCCAGCACTCTATAAGCCTCCATAAGGCTATGCATACAATTTTTTTGACAAAAAACAGGTCGTTTTCTCCTCATTTTTGCCCCCCCCAGGAGCACTCTGCAAGCCCCCCCCCCCAAGGCTATTCATGCTTTTAAAAAAAACGGGCCCGTTTTGGAGAGGTTTGCAGAATGCAAAAACTTTTTTTTTTCCTTTTGGAAAGCTCTTTAACTGATTGATGAGAATTACACTGATCAAGTGCTGTGCCAGCAGAAACAAAGTTAGTTGCTGCAGATTGTCAGCAATTTCCTTCTCCAGCACATGGATAAATACATTTGGAAATATCTACCTACCTACCTACTCTCTCTCCCTCCCTCCCTCCCTACTGTATTCCCCCCCTCTCTCTATCCCTCTATCTACCTACATACCCTGTCTCCCTACCTACCTACTGTATTTCTCTATCTCTATTTCTCTCTGTCTCCATCTACCTACCTACCTACTCTTTCCCTCCCTCCCTCCCTCCTATATTTCTCTCTCTTTCTCTCCCTCTATCTACCTACCTACTTTTAAGAAAAATTCCTCTTCAAAACCTTAGTACATCTTATACTCTGGTGCGTCTTATACTCCAAAAATTACGGTATTCAGAAAAAAAACTAACATGATTTTGAATAAACTCTTTGCTCAGTAATTACTTCAGTAATTACAGTAGTTATATAGAAATGCCCTTGCAATACTGTGTTGAATATAGCTATTCCTCATCCTAGATTTGAAGTTGCTTTTTAACTGATAGATTTACTACATTTATCTCCAAAGATGTAAACCAAAGTACCACATTTGCTGGTGATCAGCCCTTGAAAGATGCTTTCAACAGAACTCCCCCATTGTACATTCTGACAGTAGCAGTGGTAGCACCCATTAAAATTGTTTCAATATAATCTGTGATTTTCAGTGGCAAAAACAAATCACTTGCTGAAAAAGCCTGCTAGCTCAGAATTTTTATTGAAGCTAGATTAGCCTCATAATAAAATTTATTATGAGGCTATTTATTTATTTATTTATTCATTTATATATTAACTGTTTTTCCTGATTTTTGATAAGAAACCATTTGATACTATATCCAGGAATGCTGAATTGCCATGTATTATTATTTAGTTAGAGAAACTCGCTTAGTGACATGCAATTTGGGAAACTAGAAAAGTTGGCATGTGCTTCTTATATGTAAAATAAAAGTATCTGATTATGTCAGGAGATTACACTTCATTAACAGTTTATAAATAATGGTGGTTAAATTGGTTTCCAGATGTATCGGAAATTGTCTAGGTTTTTTTCCCTATCTTAAATTATTACCTCTTTCCATTACAACATACATATTGTAATTGAAAAAAACCCCTAAAGAAGTGAAACAAGAGCTGTAAATTCACAAGACAACTGCCAATGCATGTTTTCAACTGTCTGGATAGGTCTTGAAGATAAAATGGAAGTTCTGAGTGGTTTCTTTCTGGGGTATTTCTTTAGGCCAGAAGGGCAAATCATGCTGGTTTAAAGAGAAGTGCTGTTTACTTTCTCTCTGGCTATCAGGAAGAACCTACATACTAAACATTGAATATGGTTTAATTGGAAATCAGTGTTTTTCAACATAATCCATTATACATTCAAGACAGGTTATCATTTAGAACGTTTCTCTGAATATTCCATCTAACCATTGGGAATAAAAATTAGGGGAAAATGTAAGAGTTACTTCCAATAGCTAGAAACTGAAATTAACTTCAGAATAGTTTTGCTTTGTGCTGTTTTAAACTATACCAGTTTTTCTTTGGAAGCAATAGATCTATACCAAATAGTTCCAACTTTTGTATCCACGGTTTTTGCTGCAATATAGGATTTAATAGAAATCTCTCCTCTGTATGAGTCATACAATTTCTCAAATATTTTAAGTAGTTTAATTCAAAAAGAAAATACAAAGATTTATTAAAATTGATTTTGTCAGTGGTGTACGAATCACAAAATGTTCATTACTCTGGTCAAACCATGTCATTATGATTCACAAGAACTACACAAGCATTTCATGAATCATACTTTCTTTAATTTAGATATATACATTGGTCCCCATGCTTTCCCTCTTTCTGGAAGTACCAAAAGTTCATGCTGTTGGACATTGGCAGCAAAACTGAATTCCTTGGATACTGAAGTGGCTAGGGTGTGCAAATCCACTGGCAAAACATTGCTGCAGGAATCAAGGATGTGATTTATGACATCATTATTCTCTGCCTTAGAAAGAGTACATGTAGAATAAACCAGATATCCTCCAGGACGTAATGCTTTAATTGCAGATCTGTTAAATAATAAAAGCAAAACAAAGCAAAAAAGAGTAAATATATTCTATTAAATTGGATTCATCAGCATACATATTTACACTTGGAGTCCTCAGCTGCCAGAAGAATGCACATGCTTATGTAGATTAAGTTTAGCATTTCAGTAATGGCATGTGGTTATTATTGCTCAGCCAATCCATACAATAGAATCCATTACTAAAATGTTGGAAGGATATACCACATTTTGCCCATAGGAGATAACTAGCTCATTCTGTCTCAAACTTTGACAAAATGTTAAACTAACATTTGGAGAAAAGAATAACTAAGAGAAAAGGGACAAAATGCATCGACCTAAGTCATTGGTTTACTGAACTAGCTATAAGGAACTGGATAGTCTACTAATCCTGGTTTACAAAAAATACCTGAGCCTCGCACCACACTAACTGAAAACTAAACGTACAATATCAGGCCCACCTATAAGTAACAGAAGTTTAAGAATATAGGATTCTTAAATTACAGAAATCAACTGGACATTTATTTCAGAGAAGTTATCAAATACACAGCAGTCACTGAGGTATCACCTTACCATATTATCTGGGTTCGTGTTACTTCTCAGTAAGTGGATAATGAGTTCTCTAAGATGTTGCTAATTATGGGCAGGCTGCATGCTTGGCCTTTTCCTTCTGGAAAGGGCCAAGATGGGGAATTGCTCCCTGGATTCAGGAAATTACAAATACCTTGTTATGGGAGGGACCACTATTAAAATAAGAAAGTTTCATATCCTTCTGAAGAGGCCTCCTTGGAGTCAGAGGTACTGAACAATGGCTTGGCCTCCATACTTTCCCCTAGTTGAAACAATAGATTGGAATCAATTAGAGTGCCCTGAATGGAGTAGGTATCTTAGACCTTGGTCAGGGTTCAAGCCCGGGGATAGGACAGCGATAACAAGATTTGGGGTTGGTGTGTGTGTGTGTGTGTGTGTGTGTGTGTGTGTGTGTGTGTGAGAGAGAGAGAGAGAGAGAGAGAGAGAGACAGACAGACAGACAGACAGACAGACAGACAGACAGACAGACAAAGACAGATTATTCAGTGGGTTAAATGGTAACTGTAATATATTGCAACCGCAAGTCACACTGGAGATGCTATCAAAGTATCATCCTGGTGTGTGAAAACTTTTAATGTCTGTATATGTAATACTATGTGGGAATATCCTTGAAAGACAGGAAGAGCAGCAGCTAGGGCAATGGTTAGATAAGAGACACCTCAACTCTCTGAAGGAACAGAGGTATGGAAAACATGTAAGAAGGGGCCCTTCCTAGCTCCTTAGAAAGTAAAGACAAGGGGAGATTGTATTTTCAGTCTTGCAAGACTTTAACTTTACAATAAAGGCAGTTAATATTCATGGAACTGGTTTGTCATCTGGATTATTCTGAAGGACAGAATGCCTTAATCATACCAAACTTGCTCTTGTTTCTAATACATAAAGCACTTTATATCTTGGCACCAAATTACCTCCAGGATTGAATCCTTTGAGTTGGCATGACCACTTTGTTTTACCAGGAGTAACAGGGTGAACAGTTTCATTTCTGGGACATCAGGGTCCAGATCTAAGAGTTTTTCTGTGATGGAACCGGTTCTCTGGAATAGTTTCCTATTGACTAGTTCTAACATTATCTGCCCTCCAGAATCAGTTAAAAATAACTTTTCTGGAGGTCAATTTTCAAAGGTTGATCAGAGGTATTGTGTTTTAATTACTATTTGTATTGTATTTCTTTATTGTTTATGATTACATTAGTTTTCCTATTTTTGAGCAGCAGAGTCTCTGGATAAAATTCTGAATAATAAATTACAGAATAAAATGGTGTTGCAAATTTTAATTAATTTTAACTGGTAAAAAGCTGTACTTTGAAGAGGAAGAAATATATAATTATCACTTCACATTTTTAGCAATTGTGAAACACTCAAAGACATTCACGGCTTTCCCCCAAACACTGTTTACTGCAAAATGCCGAAAAGCAAATAGTTTTGTGATTGGCTGCCTTATTGCATTTAGACAGTTTTAGCTTTGGGTCACCTGTTCACACTTAAGTGTAAAAGGGTGCGTATACATCAGAAAAGAGAAATGATACAGCAATCCATGTTACAAACTTCACTCTTTCAGCCCACTCCTTGAGAGAGTAATTACATGTTCTGCATTCTACTAGAATGGCCAAGATTAACTCTGTCATTAATTTATCTACTCTCCATATTAAAAAAGAAAAAAAATCAGGGCAGATAGTGAGAACAGTGAGTCATATTTCAATGCTGCCATCTTGTGTTCATTAGCAGAAACTATTTTCTGAGACTGCAGAGATGGATCTGATCAGCAGGGAAAAAAATCTGCTCCAAACCATTGAAACCACAAAAATAGAATTGGCATTCTTCCCTATATTCCTTCTTTATAAGAGGAATTCTTTTTTCCCCTTCCTACTTTTATTGATCAACGAGGCATCTTCACATCATAATAATTTGATTTCAATTTCTTCTGGCAACGGCCGGCTACTCTTTCCTTACAAATTCATTGGAAGATGCAAGATATCCAATGTTGTGGATATCTGTATCCACAACATACAATTTATCATGGGGCTGAGCAGTACTGAGACAATGCAAATAAAGCCCCAGAAAGCTTTGCCTATATCAGGAGTTCTCAAACTTGGCAACTTTAAGACTCGTGGACTTCAACTCCCAGAATTCTCCAGCCAGCAGAACTGGCTGGAGAATTCTGGGAGTTGAAGTATAAGTATAATCTTTATTGTCATTGTACTTAAATACAACGAAATTGGTTTTAACCTCACTGGTGCAAAATTATAACAGAAACGAAAAAAGAAAGAAAAAGAAAAAAACTAGTGTGTGCATGGAGTGATTGTGGTTTTATTTAAAAGTCTCACAGTCTTAAGTCCACAAGTCTTAAAGTTGCCAAGTTCGAAGACCTCTGCCCTATATCAAGTGTCCAGTATTTCTTTCTCTAATATCATAGGCATAGGTTTTCCCTCAGTTCCCATCAGTTCCTCCAGACTGATGGTAACTTCTCTTCAGCATTGAGTGTTCCTTCAATTATAGAGAGTCTTATACAAAGACTTTTGAAAATTTTTACAATTTATAGTCATAACCACATGTAGATGCAGCTGCTGGAAGATTTGCCAGACATTCCAAGAGTAATTTCTTAGAAGGCCTTGATAGATCCTTGCCATTTTTAAAACTGCTTTGCCTGGCATTCTAATAAAGAACCATCGACAAATGCTGTGCTGCAATCTCTATGGGCCCCGCTAAGCCAGGCTTCAAGGCAGTAGAATAGAATTCAGGTTAAAGTGCAATGGTAACTTATTAAAGGATAATGTTGCTTCTACACTGCATTATATACCTTTTGTTACACAATCGCTAGCAGAGGAATATTAGTTATTAGACAGCTAGAGCAAAATCTCTGGGCCTTGAATGCCAAAAATCAAGCAAATTAAAATAAAAGCTGTCTAAGTAAAATTGATTTAAAAACTATTTAAGTTTTTAAAAATTCAAATTGAAATTGTACAGCACAATTAGACATTATTAAATGGTAACTGAAAAAGGTGTGTTTTTCAGGTACCATTTAACCCAGTAACTGAGTAACAGCCCGGGTAAAAAAAGGCAGCTCTTGGACTTCACTGGGAAGTTCCACATTGATGGCCCCACTAAGAAGAAAACCTGGCCTTGGTTGTGAAAAGAGAAGCCCCCCCCCCCCCCAGCACTTCTGAAAACTATTCTTAAATTTGGAAGAGCAATGTAAAATTCAGTTTCAAAAAGGATGCAATTTTTCTCCAATGGAAATCTCTATTGGATCAGAAGGATCAATTTTTCAAAAAAATTGTTGATTGAGTTGAAAATGCTGTATTTGTTTTCAGGTGATTCATAGATTTTTATAGCAATGGGATCAACATTGTAACTGAAAGATCCTGAGAGCTAATATAAATGTCGTTGGTCAATTTTAGCTGTTTGCTTTGCTTTTTCTTATGTCATTATACCTTCAGTTTACCCAAAAGAGAAAAGTATGAGAGCTTTGTAGTATATTATATAACAATGAAATATATTGATAAGTGAAATGCCCAGCAAACATTGAATTCCAGAAACACATTCATTCTCTAACCTGAATCTACTTATTTGTTTCTATGTCTTCTGGCAGTACTCAGGACACAATTGGTTGAATAATTGAGAGTAAATAGTAAGAGCGCATCAACATGTGACAGGTAATGGCACAGAATGTGTTTGAAACAAAGAATGCAAAAAACACATCTTACTTGTATTTTAACATGGGTCCAAAAAAATCCATATCAAAATCCTAAAAAAAAATTTGTATTCTTTAATCTTAATATATCATAACATTTCCAACATTTTGTGATTTATCACATTGCGGGGCAGGTTAGGATAATTTTATCCGCTCTAAATCCTAAACTTAGCAAACTTAGCTCTCTAGCAAATTTTGTGTGCAATTTTAGCTAGGAAGCTAATGTTAGTATTTTTTCCCCCTGCATTTCAAGATTAAACTCTGAAATATGCTCTTGGTGAATTTCATTTGCATAATGGTAGTGTAGCAAAGCTTTCTGGTTGCACTCTTCTACTGCATCCTAGAGGAAAATTGTATGAAATTATACAGGAGAATGGAAAATGATTTTGTAATCAAGGGCTGACATGTGGATATTTTAAAGGGTTTTGGCCTTTGAAGTACACAGGTACAGTAAGTCACCAGAGGAAGAAAGTGAAAATTAGCCACTGCTGCATTGTCACTTAGCTAGGTACTATTTTATCAAGCCCCAATTTCTTTTTCTTCAAGAAAACAGGCTCCAATTTGATTAAATATGCTTAGGGGAATTGGGCAATTTCAGCTTGCTAGTATTTTTTTCTGCCAACAAGATTCTTGTTGTCAAAAATGTTCCATTTTAGAGACATAATTTAGAATGATTTATACAAATTTGCAAAAATTTCACTGAATGATGTATGTTTCCTACAGCCAGAAGTCCACAAATTGGATTCTATGTCAAATACTGGAAAAAGAAAACTGAAGGAGGTCAACGTTTTTAAATGTGATTGATTTCTCCAAAGGAAATGGGTGACATGATGCATTACTGCAATAAGACACTCATATTTTGGTTATAAATCACAGGCTTCCTTTTTTGGTAGGAAGTTACTCCCTCCTAAGACAAAGGAGTAGGAAAACACAAACCTCCCAACCTTTTTGTGATGCTGTTAGGACAGATTTCCATAAAAAGCTCTACTTCCTTGAGAATAAACTATTTTATTTCTCTCTCAATTATACTGACAATCAGTATGTATGAGCAATAGCTGGAGATAATGTACAATAAATTACTGAAGAAGAAAAAAAAGAGAAAAACCCTTGCTTATTAATCTCCTTGCTAGCAATATATATTAATATTTCACCTAGATTAGTAAAACACAATAAAATATAAATGTTTAAAAGATCTATTTTCAAATACCAATGTGTAGGCCATCTAACCATTGAAGCACAGTATCGTTTATATTTTTAAAAAATCAGATACTGGACTGGTATCCAGCTTACAGCCTGGTCACTATATGATCCATAATTTGACTTAGGACCTGCAGTCACAGAGGGGGAGGATATTATACCCATTTACACAGAGAGTTTTGGCAGATGCCATGTGAGATGTGAAATCTATAGCAAACTGAGTGTTGTTCTTTGAAAATTTTGAATATTCTTAACAGGTTTCAAAGGTATGGATACTATTTAGACCAAACTCACGGTCCATGGGCTGGATGAGTCACACACTGGCCATACCCACGCCCAGTTTAGCAAAGGGGGGAAAAGTCCCAATACGTCACGGGACGCCGCTGTGACTCCACAAGTTTGACCCCCTGATTTCGACTATATATTGCAGAATACAGAGATGGTTAGCAATGACCAAACAATGTTTTGCAAAATTTCAGTGCTAATTAAATAAGAATAGGCCTACTTTGTGAAATTAAGATGGATTTCTATGCAAACCTGCCTGAAAAGAAAGGCAGCTCTTAAACAATACCCATCGATCCTCTTTGCATAAAATAAATGATTCTGCCTGGCCTGCTGACTCCTCTATATACACCAATCACACACAAAATGGCCCTGTCTTCCAACTTCTTTTAATGAAAAGAAGGACTAGGGGAAACATGATAGCAGTATCGGATATTGGAACATGATTCCAATATCTCAGGGGCTGCCACAAAGAAGAGGGAGTCAAACTATTCTCCAAAGCACCTGAGGACAAGAAGCAATAGATGGAAATTAATCAAGGAGACAAGCAACTTAGAACTGAGGAGAAATTTCCTGACAGTTAGAACAATTAATCAGTGGAACAGCTTGCCTCCAGAAGTTGTGAATGCCCCAACACTGGAAGTCTTTAAGAAGAGGTTGGATAGCCATTTGTCTGAAATGGTATAAGGTTTCCTGCCTAGGCAGGGATTTGGACTAGAACACCTCCAAGGTCCCTTCCAACTCTGCTATTGTGTTGTATTGTAACTGCAATGTTGCCATTGCAGTATGGGCAGGTAAGGGTTTTTTTTAAGGGGGGGGGGAGAAGGAAGACTTTTATCTAAGAGCCATGGTGATGCAGTGGTTAGGGTACAGAATTGCATACTAATTCAGCTCAGTGCCAGGAATTTAATCCCCACCGGCTCAAGGTTGACTCATCCTTCATCCTTCCGAGATCAGTAAAATGAGGACCCAGATTGTTGAGGGCAATATGTTGACTCTGTAAATTGCTTAGAGAGGGCTGTAGAGCACTATAAAGCAGTATATAAGTCTGAGTGCTTTTGCTATCACCTTACTAATTTCTAAGTGTATCTCACTGCTGTTTCCCAACAAGTATTGCCATGAAGAAGTAGAAAAAAATGGCAACAGAGACAATAATTTTAGAAAGACCTTGTTTCTATGGATCTATCTCAGAAAAGGTAAGTAGTAGTTAACTTTTCAATATCAGTTCACATAAATGAATAGAGTAAGCTACTTTAATCTAAAACAACTCTATGCCTGCTTAAGCTAAATTTAACATCTAGCAGTCTAGGTCAATGTATCCTTTTTCTCACTTTTTGCATAGCTGATTCACTGCCTCTCTCTTCTCCGTCAAGCTTATTGTGTGAAGAGGACAATAGTGCTGGATCCAAAAAAAAGTGAATTTATTAAAAATTATGGTTGAAAATGTTCCAACGAATAAAAGAAATCAAGTCAAAGGAGTGGTACAAAATGTTGTGCATGTGTGTCTGTGTTTAGCCAAGGACTGGATTGACCCCTTGGATTACTTAATGAAGCAATCTACTCCAAAAAGTAATCAGAGCAGAAGAGTGGAAAAAAGTAACTTTAATTTTAATTCACTGGCTTTTATATGTGGTGCCTTCTAGTCAGTGTTGATTCTTTGCAACTGCCTGCACAAGCCCCTGCATTTATTTGTTTATTTATTTAGCAAAATTGGCTTATTGCAGTACC
The DNA here is from genome assembly GCF_964273705.1 of Natrix helvetica. NCBI lineage: Eukaryota > Metazoa > Chordata > Lepidosauria > Squamata > Natricidae > Natrix > Natrix helvetica. Next base: position 38,538,035 of record NC_138550.1, on the reverse strand, counting down.
TTCTTTCTACGCCTGAGAAAGAGTGATGTCTCCCACCAGTTGGCTTTGTGCCTGAACTGGGACTAGAAGTCAATTCCCTGGTTTTGAGCCTGGTGCTTTAACCATTACACCAAACTGGCTACCTTAATTAATAATTATATATTTTAATTAACTAATATGCATCAAATAATTCAATAATATTAATCTTTATAATTTGGTGGATTCTTTGAAGAGATTAAGGAAACATCGTCCAAGGCTCCTGAGAAATTACACCTGCGGTCTATCATTTTCACTGCCCCAAGGTGTTCGTTCCTCTTGAATTGTCCTTGTTTTGAATTCTATTCTGATATGTATCTAAACTTTTTCCCAGTAAGGTGTTTAAAAATCTAAGAGTCATGTAACAACTGAGCAACCTTCAGGGATGCTATGACTTTCACATTGGTTTCAACTGGCTGTTCTTTAGAGACAAGGGATTAGTTTATATAAAATTAACATACATACTGGTGGGACTTTATAACATGGCTAATAATTTGAACCAAAGACAGAAAAATAATAATCTTTATTTGATAAATTAAGTTGTAATCAGGATTCAGACTGTTGTGTACTGAGCCGATCCACCAGTAGGTGGCGCGCGTAGACCTTCCTTTTATTGGTTCCCTGACTGTCGGCGTTTGTATAAATTGCTGTCACCTGGAGATCGTGTATCTCGGCTTAGTCAGTTACTATTGTTTTTAAATAAAGATTAACGTCTAGCAGCCGTCTGTTACTCCCTGCCTTGGAACACAAAACTGGCGACGAAGGTGAGCGAACCTGAACCTCACACTATAAGAACTATGGCTAATACAGCTTTCTTTGCTTCATTCCGCATTGAGGCTGAATCTTGGGAGGCGTTTATGGAACGGTTTGAATGTTTTCTTCAAGCCCATGACCTGCTGAATCTCTCGCTTGAACGTAAGAGGGGTATTTTTTTGAATTACTGTGGCCCAGAAATGTTTGCCACGGCAAGGGCACTATCTGCCCCCACCCCTGTTCATATCATGCCATGGGAGCTTCTCATGGCAAAACTTAAAACGCACTATGAGCCAGCGCCCTCACGTTTTGCCAGGCGCCAAGACTTTCGCCACTGCGTTCAACGAGATGGACAATCTATAAGTCAGTACATAGCCGCGCTTAGAGCTGCCGCTATTACTTGTGAATTCGCCGACCTAGACGAAGCGCTCCTCGAGCAATTCATCTATGGTTTAAAGGATGTTAATCTCCACCGGCGCATTCTCTCCCGCTCGGACCTCTCGTTGAAGAATGCTGTCGATGAGGCTCGCGCTTACGAAATGGCAGGTCAATCCACTCCTGACCAGAGGCGTTTTCCTCCAGCTATTTCTTCAGCCACCAACCAGCTTGTCGCCTCTAACTCTTTTCAAACTGACTTAGATTTGGCGATTGACCGCCTGCAATCTTTGAGCCATAAAGATACACGGAATTGCTTCAGCTGCGGCGGCCACCATTTGCGCTCAGCCTGCCGTTTCCGCACTGCTGTGTGCCGAAAGTGCGGTAAACGGGGCCATTTAGCAAATGTTTGCCGCTCTATTGTTCCTGGTTCCCGTCCTGCTATGGTGCCTTCTATCTACCGGCCAGCGCCGCCGCCTCTCCCTGCCAGGCGCCAAAAATTTCTCTCCCGAGGTGACATAGACGACTCTTGTCCGGAATGGGTCGTCGACGCTTTCTCCTCCCAGGGAGAACGTGGTAAGATCCATCTCTCGCTTCAGATCGAAGGCAGCCCGTGCTCCATGGAACTGGACACCGGATCTGCCCGTTCTATTATGTCCTGGAGCACCTTCTCTTCTCTTCTGCCTAACTTCCGAACACGTGACCTAACTCCTGCCTGCTGCCGTCTTCGAGACTACCAGGGCAACCCAATTCCGCTGCTGGGTTGCGCGACGCCTACTGTTACCTACGGTTCTTTCAATGGGCGTCTGCCATTATTAATTGTAAAAAAAACCCTAGCTTCTCTACTAGGGATGGACTGGTTCCGTGCTCTCGGTCTATTTGTTTCGGGGATCCACTCTACCCGGTGTTCTTCTTCCTTTGGGGATGACCTTTCTTCCCTTCTTTCTGAATTTTCTGATGTTTTCTCTTCTTCTCTGGGCTGCTATACGGGCTCTCCTATTTCCCTCAACCTTGATCCTACTGTTGCTCCTATCCGTCTCAAAGCCCGACGTCTGCCTTTTGCCTTAAGGGCAAAGGTAGACGCTGAAATTGATAAGCTTCTTGCCCAGGGGGTGCTTCAACCTGTGGACTTTTCTTCGTGGGAGACTCCTATAGTAGTCCCCTTGAAGTCCGATGGATCCGTAAGGATCTGCGCGGACTTTAAGTCAACTGTCAATAAGGCCCTTCAAGCCCATCCCTATCCTGTTCCAGTTGTGCAACACGTCCTGCACACACTCGGCCAGGGCAAGATTTTTGCTAAATTGGACCTTGCGCAAGCGTATCAGCAGCTCCCTGTTGATGACGCCACGGCGCTTGCGCAAACAATCGTGACCCACCGCGGCGCTTTTAAATGCAAAAGGCTCCAGTTTGGCATTAGTGTTGCTCCTGGCATATTTCAAAGTCTCATGGAGCGGTTGCTCCATGGGATTCCTGGCGTCACTCCCTACTTCGATGATGTCCTGATCGCTGCTCAGGATCGGTCAGAACTCGCCAAAGTTCTTCGCTCCGTCCTACAGCGTTTCCGTAAAGCTGGCCTCCGCCTTAAACCCTCCAAATGCCAGCTTGGTGTTCCCTCTGTTGAATTCTTAGGTTTCCTCATTGACCGGCATGGCGTCCATCCCTCCCCTTCCAAAATAGACGCCATTCTCTCCGCCCCCACTCCCTCCAACAAGGTTGAGTTGCAGGCCTTTCTTGGCCTCCTCAACTTCTATTCCTCTTTCATTCCTCATAAAGCTTCCCTCACAGAGCCTCTCCATAGGCTTTTAGATAGCTCTGCCGCCTGGACATGGACTAGCCGCGAAGCGCAGGCGCTCGCGGCTGTCAAGGAATCTCTCACGCGCCCACCTGTCCTGGCACAATACGATCAGTCCCTTCCTCTGCTCCTTGCTTGCGACACCTCCCCCTTCGGCGTCGGGGCTGTTCTGAGCCACGCTTACCCTGATGGCTCGGAAGCCCCTATTGCCTTTTACTCCCGCACTTTGTCCAAGCCTGAGCGAAATTACAGCCAGCTGGACAAAGAGGCGCTGGCCGCCGTTGCGGGGGTAAAACGTTTCCACCACTATCTCTACGGCCGTCCTTTCTCCCTCCTTACGGATCACAAGCCTCTTTTGGGCATCCTCGCAGGGGATCGCCCTACTCCTCCCATTCTCTCCCCTCGCATGTCGCGCTGGGCGGAATTTCTCTCTGCTTACAATTACTCCCTCATTCATAAGCCCGGCCGCCACATGGGCCACGCGGACGCTCTTAGCCGCTGCCCGCTTCCCGTGCTTCTTTCCGACCCAGCTCCCATCGAGTCCATCCACCTCCTGGACGAACTCCATCTGCCCATTACCGCCTCCAATATAGCCCTGTCCTCTCTCTCTGATCCCACCATTTCTGCTGTCCTTAACTATGTTCGCAGGGGATGGCCTCCCTCCTCTGTCGAACCCTGTTTTCTCCCTTTTTACCGGCGCCGCACAGAGCTCTCCGCGCTTCAGGGTTGCCTCCTATGGGGCCATCGCGTGGTCATTCCTGACCGTTTGTGCCAGTCTGTGCTTGCACGCCTTCATGAAGGGCACCCAGGCATAGTCCGGATGAAATCCCTGGTGGCCCTCCATGGATGCAGACATTACGGCTTGGGTGCAGCGCTGCACCCCATGCCAACAGGTCCGTCCCGCCCCTCCCTCCGTCCCTGCTCGTGAGTGGGAACATCCTAGGGCTCCGTGGAGTCGTCTCCATATAGATTTCATGGGCCCCCTCGCAGGCACTTCTTTTTTCCTTGTCATAGATGCCTGGTCTAAGTGGGTGGAACTTTTTCCTATGCCCTCCACCACCTCCGCGGCCACTATCCGCATCCTTAATTCACTGTTCAACACCCATGGGTTGCCGGACATCATTGTCTCGGACAATGGCCCCCAGTTCACTTCCCAGGAATTCCAACAATTCCTTGCAGTTTTGGGTATTCGCCATGCCCCAGTCGCTCCCTTTCACCCTGCAGGGAATGGCCTGGCTGAACGTGCTGTGCGTTCCGCCAAGGAATCACTTGCCCGCATGGTTAATCTTCCTTTATCCTCCCGGATTACTACCTATTTGCGTTCCCAGCATTCTACCCCGTGCCCCCTCACAGGCAAAAGTCCTGCTGAACTCCTCTTGGGCAGGAAAATCCGGACCACCCTGGACCGTTTACACCCTCTGTATTCCTCTTCCCCTCTTCCTACCTCTCCCCCTCCTAGGGCTTTTCGGGTGGGTGAGAGGGTTTTTGCACGGAACTTCGCCGGTGATCCGAAGTGGGTACCCGGAAGTATTGCGGACATAACGGGGCCCTGCTCTTACAGGGTCCTACTTGGCGACGGACGAATGTGGCGGCGCCACATAGATCAGCTGCGGTGGCGAACTGACGATGGGTCTCCGGATAGACCATCAACTCCGAGTAGACTAGGCCCTAGCGACGTCGCCTGCCGGCCCAATGACAACAACGCAGCTAGCTCTGAACCCGTGTCTCCCACCACGTTTAGATCTGCAGACTTATCTTGTAACTTTGGTGCACCTCCCGGGGCGGGGCCTCTGGAACCACTCCGCCTGCCTTCTGGACCGAGCCATCCTCCTACGTCAACCACAGACACTCCTCCCCCGCGAAGATCGCTGCGCGTGCGCCAGCGTCCCGGGTATTTACGGGACTATGTCTGCGCGAACCAGGGGAAAGGGGTGTTGTGTACTGAGCCGATCCACCAGTAGGTGGCGCACGTAGACCTTCCTTTTATTGGTTCCCTGACTGTCGGCATTTGTATAAATTGCTGTCACCTGGAGATCGTGTATCTCGGCTTAGTCAGTTACTGTTGTTTTTAAATAAAGATTAACGTCTAGCAGCCGTCTGTTACTCCCTGCCTTGGAACACAAAACAGACGATAGCTAAAAAGAACTCTGGTTGGCTTAAATAGAAATGGAAAGTGAAATCTTGAATCTTATACTTAAGATAGGGATAAAGAATTTTCCAATTAGGATGAGGAAGAGAATAGAAACTAAGTCAAACAACTGACTCTTTATATATAATGTTTATAAATAATAATTAGCTTTATACATACTATACATTTTAAAATATGTCTCCAAGAGACTTCCCATTACATAACACTATGAGGAAAAAGAAAATTCTGATAATAATGTGCATTCTCCATGTATCTCTGTGTGTGTGTGCTTCTTTGCTAGAGAATGTAATTTGTTATGATTCATTTTGATTTGCTTATGAATTGTATCCCCTCAATAAACTAGACCTCTAAGTGAAGTAAAACACCCACATTAAATCACCAATTTGGCCTGAGGTAGAAATATATAACTGGGCTTTATCTTATATTTATAACTTCTCAACTTGAATTGGCAGATGGCCTCTCTCAGCAGCTTTGTCTTAAACAGAACCAGAGAGAAAACTGAGTCCTGAGACAACCTCTTTCCTTTTGTTAAACTGACTGAATAGACTTGCACAGGTAGGAATGTGCCTCGCATTTCTAATCCTTGCAGGCCATTCAGAAAAAAAAATATTGTGGTTGACAATATTGAAGGCTGAGGAGATTAAGACAAGGAAGGTTGTGCTGTCACTATTTAAGTTCCATCACAGAATATCCATGAGTGGCCAGCACTGCTTCCATCTCATGCCAATGTCTAAATACACATTGTCTACCGGATGGTACTAGACTTTTAATTCCCTGACAGTATTGCTCACTAGTGAGAATTGCAATACAATACACAGAAAAAGAAGTAGGTTAGGGACAAAGGCTGGCATAGATCCTTCTTACAGGTACTCAACTTACGACAGCAACTGGGACTAGAATTTATCTTGTTAAACAATGCAGTCATAAAGTGCAACTGTATTGCTTAGCGACCATAATCCTTGAAATCCCAGTTGTCACAAGATCCCACAATCACATGACTGTGAAGCAAGGCAACGTCCTGCTGACTTCCCACAAAAAAAAAAAATCAGTGTGGAAGTCAGCAGGAAGTTGCAAGTCTCAGGGATACAGGCATGTAAGGGGCTGCTGTCAAATGGGAACCTAGGCGAAGGGGTATGCAAGAAGAAGGTCAGAGAAGGTAGTGCGAAGGTGGCCAATGGTGATCATGTGACATTAGACAACCAGTCATAAGTCTGAGCAGCTAGACCAGTATCCAGGCTGTGATCACGTGACCATAGGAGTCCTGGGACGACTGGAACTCCAAGGACTGGTTGTAACCACATTGGTTCAGTGTTGAGTAACTTGTAATGATCACAGTTCACAGATCATAGGTCAAGAATTATCTGTATTGCTTTCTTCACTTGAATTTGTACATTAAAGGACACTTGGTGCTCACAACTTTTATTTATTTACTTCAATTTAAGAATTGCAATTTTTTTTTTGCTTAAAAAGATTACCAGGCATTGATCTATTGCCGTTGTTCAAGTACATTAAAACTCAGATATGGATGCCTGATGTTCTCCCTTCCTCCACACTTTGGGAATGTCCTAGTTACAAATGCGAAAGAACTCAGCAGGAAAACCTGAATTGTGCTCTCTATATACTATGGTAATTACCAGGAGAAAGCAGTGTAGCTCTATGCCTTTTGGAGCAATGACTGTCTCAGTGTGACTACATATGGAGAGGGTAATACATAGGTCAAGGAGACGTAGAGTTTCAGAATATGATTTAGCACGTCCTTCATTCTGGGAATAAGCAGTCCCTTTTCCTTTTCAATTTTTACCTGAGCAGTTGTATCTGTACAGCAGACAATAGCTTCCTTTGTGCTAAACGCAGAGTAGCCTGATGGGTATCAGAAGAGAACAACCAACTTCTATCATTTGAGCAAGGAGCATCCACTAGGATCTGAATAATTAACGACAAAAAAAAATAAAAAAAAATAGCTTTAGTAGAATCACAAAACAGAATCTCAGAGTTAAAGTGTAATAGTTAGTTTAACCAAACTAAGACATTTCTTACAAATGGCTAAACATCATTTGAATAAGTCTGAGTAATTGGTCCTATTGTGTTCTTGTTGTCAGAAAGCTTTTAACATCCAGTAGGATATTGTCTTCTTGGAACTTAAAACCATTAAGACCTGCAGCCTGGAATAATAAACAGATCTTAAACTTCATCTTTGACCTAAGAGTAATTCAAAAATATATAAATGCTATAAAATTCCTCCATTATTTTTTCCTTAATTTTCTCTTATGAAGGCTAATTTTTTCCAAAGGTAGCAAAAGGTTATGAAAAATATTATATCTGATATAACATGCTTTCTAACAATGACACCAGGTTTAACACTGGTTTAAACATTAAAAAAACAACCTTTTGTATTTCATGCCATATGTATAGTCTGTATAAAAGCAAGATGGCATTAATCTCTTCTTGAGCAAATATTTATGAAAGTATAAAATAGTCACAGGACAACATACATATATAACTTGTAATTACACACACCATTTTCCTTATCAAATACAACCAACCTGGTATATGATATATTCATTATCAGACCTGGAACCTTTGATATACAATCTAACACTTTCTAGGAGTCTGAAATTACTTTTCCTAATACATTTTATTGAAATGAGCTGTAGTTTTTAATAAATTTTGTTAGCTGGAACAGATTCTACCAACTTTACGTCTTCTGATATTTGGTCTCAATAGATTCTCTTCCTACAATGGCTACTATTCAATACTAATAATTTGAATTCTTAGTCAACCACGCAGCATGATCTGTACCAAAAGTACACTACATCTGTAACATCACAAGCCTCCTTATGCATTTTGTCAGTAAATACATAAACAACTAATGAGAATCATACAGGCACATTCTTAACCCAAGATCAAACCATTTGCTAAGGATTTCATTTATTCTCAGACATGTTTTTTATTCCAGCATACATTAATAATTAGCAATGAAATGTTCACACAAAACACTTCACAGTTCAACCTGACAGCATTTTTTATTTTATATTTCATTTTATTGAGAAGTGTTATGTGGTTATCAGGGGTAGGTTTCTGCCCATGTTACTGCCGGTTCGGTGCGAGATTTTGTTCTGTGCATGTGCGCAGTTGCCTGTAAATAGGTCTGGGCATGCATAGAACATTAAAAGTGTCGAAAAAACATGCTGCGGTGAACAGGGAAGTGGTTTGGGGGCATGGCGAGCCTGCTGTCCCTACCAGTTCGGTGACCCAGTCGCAATTTCTACTACCGGTTTACCCGAACTGTTGCGAACCAGTAGCAACCCATCTCTGGTGGCTACTCAGCTTTTGCACCATAACCTTGGATAGCTCTCAGAACATTAAAAATCCAAATTTTGTAAGTTTATAAGAAAACCTCCTGGCATGCCCAAGAAAAATCTCCTACATTTGTCAACATTTAAGTTTTTCTAGGTACCATTCCCACTCAATCCCAATGCTTGCAGGGAAAAGGTTGCTCTTGGTTTCCAGCAGTCTAGGAGGGTAGCAGCCTGCCAGATCTCAGATGGAAGGGTGTTCCACAACCAAGGGCATTAATTTTTAGACCATTCATTTCAATTCTACATTCAATACATCACTGTCATTCCCCAATACATCTCTAAAACACTCTTTCAGCATTTCTACACATTGACTTCCTCCCAAATGATTTCATCACTTTTACTTTTAATTTAGTTCTCTCTGTTGAAGGTTCCTCGTTCAGACCTTTTTATCCACTTCCAATTTTATTTCCACTGTAATCACTCTGCATTTCTCTCCTTTAACCTTTCCTTGCTTGTTCTTACTTCTTTTCAGCTGTTTTTCTCTAAACAGACTTTATTTTTCAAATTTATGAAGCCACCCATCTCATAAACAAATGACTTTGGGCAGCATACATTTAAAAAAAACATATTTACAAATAACAATCATTATTAAAAACATTAAGAACTATAAAGCGAGCTAAATAGGCGAAGGTATGCTAATAAAGAGCTACTTCACTAATTCACCAATTCCCTCGAGTCCCTAGACTTGATGCATAACCATATATTATACACTTTTTACATAATTTTTTTTTCATTAATCATTCTCTTATATGCAATTTTCTCATAGATTTGTCATTTATTTCACTATGCTATTAAGGATGTTTCTCATGCATGCATTCATAATGTCTTCACACTTATCACTGGCATTCCGTAACAATTTCCACTTATTCTGTGGGGATACTAATCTATCTTTTAACATAGTTTCATACTTTCCCTTCTGGCAATTATTTAACTTTAATACTAGTTTCTTTCACTTATTTCTACATTTAAGTTTTTTAAAGTTAACTGCAGTATTCCCTGCTAATGGAAGAAATATGCCTGACAATATGGGTTACATTTCATTATATTACAAAGGCAAATTTTATCCCAAGCAAGATCACACAATTCTAGGTCAGTTATTTACTCACAACCCACCATCTAGGAAGCATATGCAGTGTATTCTGCACACCTGAACTATCAGGATACTGTATGGATGTAGTTATGTCTCCCCCTCCAGGCACAAATATATGTACATAGATTCATGGACACACATAGAATACTCTTCGGCTATTCTTAAATTTTTTTTTATAATTACATGTTTAATTGCTAGTCTTACATTAGGCAGGAATATGGACAATGCGACCTCCAAGCCACTAAATCCTCCAAGTACCAGCCTTGAATAATTCTGTTATATTATCTGCAACTGCAAAAAGCCAATGCATTCCTAAGCAGCATCAACAGAATGAAAGTATCAAGATCATGTGTAGTGATAGTACCATTTTATACTGAACTTGTAAGATCATACTTGGAATACTGTGTCTTGTTCTTGTCACCACAATATAAAAAAAGATGTTGAGACTCTAGAAAGAGTGCAAAAAAGATGATAGGGGGTATGGAGGCTAAACCCTATACTGAATGGTTGAAGGAATTAGGAATGTCTAGTCTAACGACTTCTTCAAAGCACTTGATGGCAGGACAAGAAGCAATGGGTAGATTATTAAAGATATCCAACCTAAAATTAAGGGGAAAAAATCCTGAGCCCGAGAACAATTAAATAGTGGAATGACTTGCCTCCGATGTTGGGCTGCTCCATCTGTGAAGGTTTTCAAGAGACTGGACAACCATTTGTCCGAAATAATCAAGAAGGGGGTTGGACTAGAAGACAGCCGAGGTCCTTTCCACCCCTGTTATTCTATGTTGTTATTATTCTTGGAGAGTAAAACCAAAAGAAACCAATGCTACATTTCTGAACAAAAAATAAAAATGGATTTTTCTATATTCTGTACAAAGAACGATCACTATAATATATTTTAATTAGATATGTTAACAAGATATAAGAGAAAAACTTAGTCTCCATAAAATTATTAGCCAATATAGACATACCTTATCAAACTTTTCAGGCTGAAGATTTCCAATTTCTCTTCCATCATTCGGAGAAACAGTAATTAGACTCATCAAAGATTCTGGAATGAAGGATTCTAGTGTCTGCTTCAACCAATGGAATCTCAAGTTATCATATTCATTTGACTGTAAAAGCCCTGTGCAAGAAAGTTAAGATAAAAAATAAATACATAGCCAAGCCACAATTTTCTCAAGTCACTTAAACTATATTTGAAATATAAATTAATTCCTGGTTTCAGCCTAAAATCAAGAAAAAAAGAATGTCATGAGAGCATTCTTTAATGCCTTTGAATAAACTGTTAAATGTGTTTTGGGGAACAAGCTTGCCAACAATGTATTACTGAGTTCACTAATGGAGTGGTTTACCTGGGATAGCACGGTGGCTTAGCAGTTAACACGCTGGGCTTGTTGGCTGAAAAACCAACAGTCAAAGTTCAAGACCCAAGCGTTGTGTGACAGGGTAAGCTCATGTCTTCGTCTACTTTAACAGTTCTAAAGCATGTAGATAAAAATATACCACTTTGATGGGGAGGAAACAGTGCTCTGTGACATCATGCTGGCCACATGAAGTTGGAAATGTCTTTGAACACTGCTGGCTCAAAACCACTAGAAACAGAGATAAGTGCTGCCCCCTATAAATGGTTACGACTAGCAGAATAAAATCCACATGGACTCCTTTCTTTCCTTCTTACCTGGACAAGCATACTGCAATGTGGCTACTGATTTACCCCCTGGGGCAGCACACATATCCAATACTTTTTCTCCATCTTTTACTTCCAGAGCCAATACTGCCAGCAGAGAGGCAGCATTTAGCAAGTAATACTGCTTTAATTGTCCATTTCTGTGTTTCTGAGCAGGGAATTTTCCGGGAGCATCACCGATGTAACATTTCAATGATTGTGGAAAAGAGGATGAAGGGCTTGTGAAAAGGAGACGGTAGTTCTTTAAACTCAAATAAGACTCCATTTCAGAAGAGCAACTGAATTTATTAAGGAGGACTGCATATTGCCAGTATTGCGGTGTTGTAAGAATTTCCCTGCAGATCAAAGAAAAAAATATCCAGGTATGCAGTGATATGTAAGAATTCAACAATTTATTAATATGAGTAGTTGTATCTGAAAGGTTAGAGAGGTTAAACTGATGCTCATTAATTTCTAGATTCAGTTACATATGAAGGCAATTAAAACAGGACAGCATATTGCACATCTTTTAATCTGAAATAAGCCACTCTGAATGTGTATGCACAAGTGAAAGGTGCAGGATTTGAGTTGCAAAATGTGGCCTTAAAGTCAGGAAAAATTCATGTCTTTTATCACTTGCTACCCAATTTATTTTCTTATCATTAAGACCTTATAAGAATGGCATTGTAGTGGTTAGGTGGTTGGTTTAAGGGTCAAATGATCAATATTCAACGCTCCTGGAATTTACTGTCTGTTTTTATATGACTTACTTAACTTGGTTATTGATTAATTCATGTTCTGTATTCAAATACTGAATAAATTAATTTAATGAGCTGGGATTGCAAATAAGAAAGCCAAAGTTAAAACGTCTTTATTTATATATCAAATTAATATTCCAGCTTTGTTCAGAATCTTAAGGCAGCACACATTTGATTATTAGGCAACTGCAACTACAAGGTCACCTGGTTAAATAAACAGTGTAAATTCAACCAATGGCTGAACTTGAATCAGTCATATGTAGCTAGACTTGGGTGAACAAAAATAAGGCAGGATACAAACGCTAACTATTGTACAACCTTTATGATGTCTTCCTAAAATCTTGGGTGCAGCCCACTGAGAAGAGGAAAATTACACAAAGAGACTGATCATACCTTGTATGTGTAATACCTCTAATTGTGGTTAAATCTGATTTTAATTGAATCACATTTATGTAACATTTGTGCAGGTTCTGCCTAACCTTCAGAAAGTAGCTCTTGGAATGCCATTTAAAAGCTAAATATGGATCTTGGTATGAAAAAGATATCTAATTATATCTAATTGATATAATAAGATAGAACACATCATATTGGGTTAGTGGAACGAAATACTATCACCAAGAGATTGTTTATCAAAATCATATAATTTTCAAGCTACTATTCTTTAATCACCATGCTGACTGGGGTTTTCTAGGATAAGAAGTCCATTTATGTTCAAGTTGTCAAGGTTGAGAAACACTGATTTATAATATACCTCTTTTCTTTTCTGTCACAATGTAAATATGTGACAGAGTAGTGTTGTGACTTATAGCATTGAAGCACAATTCAAACTAAGAAATATGTAAATAAACCCATGTAATTTTCTAAAATGAAACATGGGAAAAAGTGTTCTTCCTCTACCTAAGAAACTATAAAGCAGATACACAAATTGATGTATCTAATTCACAAGCAAAGGAAAAATATATGCAGATATTCAACTATATACGGTACAATTAAGAGGAAGCACTACCATTGGAATCAGAAGGTTTAGCTTGAGTTGAATCTGTGGAACCAATTCAGAAAACTATTAAGTCTGATTTTTAAAATATAGTTTTCTATGTCAAAGATATCTTATGATGGGAAAGTAAATTCCACAATTTCACTTCTCTTCAACACATACACAACCTTCAAACTCATAGGAGGAGCTTCCTTACTCTTTCCAAGAATTCTGAATATAATGCTCTCCAATATGGGGACTCTTGACATCTGTAATAAGCCAAAGGAAGTGAATCTGTGGTAGGCTGGGAAAGGACTGCAGAGAGACCAAATCTATGGCTCTCTTTTCTAATTGTATTACTTACACAGGTCTAGAATTAAAACCATCTGAAAAATAAAATACAGAAATACTGCTTTTGTAACATCTATTGTGGAAAGTAGGGCATTACACTTTTTAGCTATTCTGACCTTGTTTCGTTCAATTAGATTGTCTTTCCAGTTTTTCACACCAGGTAGAATTAGCTAGGAAATTGCTACACTTTTATCAAAAACCATCAAAAGCATTTATTTTGAAATTGACATCACCCAATTTTATCAAGCTGTAATGATCATCTTACAATAAGTCATTCATAACGTCTGCATACACCTCAAATGACTCCAGTATGGAATGCTAACAAGTGCCAATCTTGTGCCTTTCCTAAACCACCCCACCCCAGGGAATGATGGGAGCTATATTCCTAAATATTATATCAGGAAATAGTGAATTAAGAGCATGATCATTAAGAAGGAGGATTTTGCTATCTATATTTTATAGTGATTGATATATCACCAGTTCAGCTTTGATTGTATGGCTCCATTTTATAAGAAAAAGATAACCTAAAAAAGGTTTTTGCATTTTGAGGACAAGTACAATTTTAATTATTTGAAAAAGGATGGATTGGGGTCAGGAGGAAAGAAAAGGGGGAAAATAAAACAAAACAGAAATTAACCTTACTGAATTCCATGCTCCTCCCAACTCTTCAGAGTATTGTTTCTCGAAATGATTGAGAACCACCTGGCATATTTGCTTCTGAAGCTTTCTTTCTGATGTTGCCTCTTTCTGATGTGACATGTGAGAGAGAGAGAGAGAGAGAGAGAGAGAGAGGGAGGGAGGGAGGGAGGGAGGGAGGGAGGGAGAGAGAGAGAGAGAGAGAGAGAGAGAGAGAGAGAGAGAGAGAATAAATTCCCTGTATGCAAGTTACATGTTAACCAGCAAATATCCCTAAAACAGGCCGATTTCATTGACAGATTATTTGCAATAGGGATAATTCACATCGCTTACACCTTTCGAAGGTGTAGCGAGAAGGAAACGTCTAAAACTTAGACATTTGCGCTATTGTTTTTCGCAAGAAATTGTAGAAGCCCCTTCTAACCCAACGGGGGAGGTGGGAGTGGGAGAGAAAAACGCAACTTTCCATTAACACCGGAAATGTGGTCTAAATCTTTTCCTTGATTGATTGATTGATTGGCGAAGTAAAGCTAGCCAAGATCCCCATCTCTAAGCCGATGGGATATAATTTCACTTTACCCACTTAAAAATTGACTTTGGGCATTCTGGGAAAACCACGGAAACGCGGCGAAGCAAAAGTGCGGTGTTTCTCAACCGGTTCGCACTCACCTGGCTCCTCCTCGCCGAGGAATAACTCTCCTTTCTGTGTCGCCGAGCAACCGAATTCGCCCGTAGGACTCCCCGCGCGAACATGGTCAACGCTGGAAGCGGCGCGCATGTTATCCTTTCTCCTCCTCCCCCTGATCAGGCCGACGGAAGCGTCTCAGAAAATCGAGTCACTGACGGAGAGGGGACGATGGGAGGGTAATAGCGCCTCCTGCCGGAGAGGAGCTGACGGCTCGTTGTGCAGCAGCATCAGACTAGGCTGGAGAGAATGTGGGGCTGAAATCTTCATTTTTTAAAACTTGTGGGTCGGGAGCACGGCATGTAAATGAAAAGCCAGCTTCTAAAAACAGGATCTACTTGAGCCTGATCTTTGCTTGCCATAATTGATACTTTATTGAAAAACCAAGGGCCCCTTAATTTCTACTAAGAGGACAGTCCATCTAGTTTTTCTTACTAACACTAGAAAAGTAGTTCATTTATCTTCTACTTTCTGTTTTCAAGTTGAGGGCAAATTGCATAGTACTCCCGTTTTCTCTCAAAAAAAAAAAAACCCTGCAACGTACGCTGGCCCAATGGTACTAATGGGCTTCTCTAGTTGGAAGGGAGGCAGACCCTGGATTCTCCCGGTACTTCACTAATCCTCATTGGCTCCTAGTAATTGTTTCTGAATCTTAAAAACACAGTGATGTGTGTCTTGGATCTGCATTTTTTATGTCGTTTTGAAACAATTAGTGCAGATACGCCCAATGAAAAAACTTGATAGGGTCCAAACTGGAGTTTTACATGTTTGCAGGAAGAGGATATCAGAAATTGGGTCAGATAGGTGTTATGTACAATTTGAAAATTTTAGATGGATCACATATAAAATGTACATTTTTGGTGACATTAATAGCAAATGTTTATAATCCGATCACTCATTTTGTCGGTCAGTAATTCTTCATTTGGAGCAATGCCCAAGCTGCTTAAGGAATGGGATAAGATGTGGAATACCGGAAATTTACAAAAATGAACGTATAGAAAAGAGCTCCAAAGGATTTCTTGAAGCAAATCATAGGACAACCAGTTGTAAAACTAGATTCTAACATTTATGGTTAATTCTATGCAGATTAATTACATATGATTGTGATTTCATTTGAGTGGAAATTTCATTGGCATTCATGATCCATTTCAGTCCGGGGCCTTTTTGTCTGAGTAGCATCAAAACCAGCTGGGACTATAACTGTAACAGCTCAGTGAATGCAGATGTCTGATTTTATGGTAGTTTCATGTGAATACTGTGTAAAAATCAGAATCAGAAAGATCTATACATCATAGTCATTTTTATGGCTATGAATTCCCTCATTGCTCCATTTTATCTCCTATGCTCTTTAACATCTACATTAAACTGCTGGTAGGCTGATGTAGGCTGAGATGTCAAAAATACATGGATGATCCCAAGCTCTCCCTCTCCATTTTAAAAAACCAAGCATAGGTGAGGCAACTGATATTCTGAAGTAGCACTTAGACAAAGTAATGAACTGGATGAATCTCAACTAGCTGGTGTTTGTGAGTTGTACATCTGCCATGTCTGCCATTTATCCAAAGAAGCAGATTTGCAGGTTTTCAAACTGATACATTTTGCTAAGTAACAATAGGGTATGCTAGTCTCTACAGCAGAGATAAGCAAACTGCTGCTTTGTAGGTGTTAAGATGCTGTAGTCCAAAAGCTCTTAAGACTCCAAGTTGCTAACTGTTGCTCTACATTAGAAAGCCTGGAAAAAGTAGTAGCTGCTTTGAAGTACATTAACTTTAATGAACTGACTCCTTAAAGTCGTTTCACCTTTTCAGTCTCAATCCTTTAAAGCACTGCTTATCCCCCCCCCCCCCCAACACGATCGAATGGATATGATTGGTAAAATGAGGAATGGAGAAGTGATGTGCTCACACAAGAGCCAAAGTATTTCTTTAAAATAATTTCTGAAACAGAAGCCTTACTCTATCCAACCTTGTGCTCAAATGCTTTGGGAAAATTTGAAAATCTATCACACTTCAACTGGATTCTTTAGCAAGTCATTAATGAAACTTAGTGACAATTTTAAGAAAATAAAAACTGTGTTCCAGATGAAGTAACTCTGTACTATGAAATATTAAATCACATTTCTATGTATCTTTATTTCAGACATAAAAACATTAAACGTACTATTCAATAAATAATCCATAATAAACAAAAGTAAAGTTAACATGTTAAAATACATTCCTAGTACTTATGCATCTGGTAACAACAAAAATCCCATGAGTATGCTTCCTTATTGAATCTATTTCCACTAATAAAATAGAAGATAAGTATTTCTCCCAAATCATGAGTTGCCCTCAAAATGTTCTCCAGACAAAAAAATCATCTATTTGAAACAGATTTTGAAGACTGGAGGCAGAGAAAAATACAGCATGGATAAGGAGGAAGTCCTATTGCATAAGCCTTGAGAGAAGAAAAATGTTTTTGAGCTTCAAGAAAGTAGGACAGTCCTTAACAGGTTTGAGTGTTAACTAAAAGGAGTAATGAAAAATAAACATCAATTTTTTGTTTTCTAAAAATTCAGGAATTCCATATATATGGAAACAATTATGTACCATGAATTGTGCACATAATTATTTTACCTTAGTCAGAAAGTAATGTTACAACAGCAAAGTCATTCAGCTTGTATGCATGCAACTGACTATGTTTATGAGACTATTTTTATATGACTTTAGGATAGATAAGGATCATGTATGAAAGGATTCAAACCGATCAGTTTCATGACATGGGCGTTACTATTATCAAGCAGAACAAAAGCATTAGTTTAAACTGCAAAGAAACGGAAGCTTTTGAATAAGATGTTGCTGGAAGGTGAGAATTTCCAAACCTCATTACATTCACAGATTTTTCAGTTTAGTATTAAGGCTTTATGATACGTATACGCCATTCAATTGCTTTCACTATCTGAGCATATAGAGAAACCTCTGATCATATGCAAATTTTGATCATTTACCCCTAATATGCAATGAAGAAAAAGGAAGTAAAAATTGGATTGCAATGTTTTTTTTAAAGAAAGGCATTTACATATTTTAGAAATGTTCAGTTAGAATAATATTTGCAATTATTAACAACTGAAACAATAAAAAATCAGGGGAGAAAGATACCTTTTTTATATAAACATTTTCATTTATTTCAGTATATATGAAACCCCAATGTAATGGGGAAATGTGCCTGCATGAATGAAATAAAGGTTATGGTAATTTGAATTCAAAGCCAAGGCTTGGATTGTGAAGGAACATGAACTTTGCACCCATCTATTACTCTTTAAAACAGCTAAGCTTGCCCCATAAGCCTGGGAGAAGATACATTTGTTACATTTGGTGTAACTCAATTCTACTTCTATTTAAAGTGACCCACAGCCCTAGTTCCCCAATCCATATGTTCACACGTTCCCCAATATGAAACAAGTACTGCAAGAGCACTGGCCATGAATACTCTATACAGTAATTGAAGGACATTTCTTTCTGTCCTTTGGAAAGTCAAAAGGTTCCCTCTCCCTCTAGCTCCAAGAACATAAAATTAATCGTCTCAATTAACTCCAGAAGTGCTGTTTCCCACCAAGGAAAACATGAATAGTTTCCTTCCAATACACATTTCTTTCTGATAGACAAAGAAGAAGATAAAATGACATAATTAATAATTAGGCAAACTGTGAAGCAAATCGCACACAAGTATATTGCTTTTCCAAAAAAAATGTAGTAGATACTTATGAATATAGGTAGGACTTTTAGTATGTCAAAATAGTTCTGCTGACCAAATAATTTCTTTAAAACAAATAAAATACTATAAAAATATATCAAATTGTTTAAATGTACAGTTTGTATTTCTCCCATTTGAATATGCATGTACTTTTTAAAAAAACTCTTGAAGTGTTGAATATAGAAAAATATTTAGCCAAACTGAAAGCATGTATGTGCATAATCAAGTTGAGTTTGGTCTTGATAGTATTGTTTCCAACAAGGGAAATAAATATCCTGTTGTCATTTCTTTTGCAAGAATTCAGCTTGTACGAGTTTCCTTGTTCCATATCAACTCTGAAGAGCAGCTGGTAAACTGAGGAAGCAGGATTGTTAACATTTAGAAGAAACATTCTTACCAGGAACCCAATGTAACCGTGATGCCCTTGCCCAGCAACTTGTAAGAATAGCAGGTATCTCTTCAAAAAAGAAAGCAATGTCTAATGTAATGTCATTTTAGATTCCTCTTGAAAGCTACAAAGTGACTGCTGGTTAAGAAATAATACCATGCATATCGCTGTTAGGTCTTTGATGGATAGCAAGTGGTGGCAATGGCTTTCCATAGAAATCTAAAGCACAAATTAGAAAAGAAATCAAATTAACAGACAATATACCTCTTATCCAACTACTGTAAATTGAACAGAAAAAAAGGCATGGAATTCTCTGCTTTTTTAATATGCATATAGAAATCTTTAGCTTTTGTCTGATAATTCTATCTTGTGCAAAATTTATATACTGAAAGATACATGTTTGTTATACATGTTAATCAGTTTCACAATCTCTCTTTTACATTTTTGTCATTCCTTCTGGCTATAAATTTTATTTTCAGAATGACTTGTAAAAAGACAAACACACTTGAAACAGTTTTAGAATTACAAATACTCCGCCCACAACTACTCTGTCCTAGACCTACAGAGGAATTTGTTCCCGACTGCTACAAATTTATGTTGAAAATATAAAGGAATTTTTGGTTAAACACAATAAGAACATTCTAAATTAACTGATATCAGATGGCTAGTATTCTTTATTATATATAATTATCTCAAAAATCTCTGTTACTGCCACTCTCAACTCACCTTATGTTTCAAATATTGATCACATAAATAAGAATACCGAAAATAAAAGGAGTATTTCAGAGAACCATTTCTTTAAGAAGCATCTTTTTTCCCTATTTCCCCAACTAATTCTAAATCAGCAGCAACCAACATTGAGGATTTAAAATAGATATAAACCTTAGTGATTTGGAGATGTAAACAGCAGATTGCACTCAGTTGCAAAACCAAGTATCCAAGGATTTTTATGAATGTATTTTTTTAATGTAAGCAGAATTTCAAAAAGGAAAACAAGGCAAGTGTCAAATTATTAAACCATGTTAGAACAGAACAAAAACATCCATTTTAAAAAAGAATTAAAAGACATTCATCAAGCAGGCTTAGAATATGCAAAATTATAAAGCTATAAAAAGATAGTGAATGCATTCAGAAGAGGCAGAACAGGACATTGCATTGATTATATTCACCAGTTTTTAGAATATTTTTAAGTCATATCTATTGAAACATCGTGTTTTGCTTTCATTTATCAATATCATTCCTCTTCATGATATAAATTGATCATTAATATTATCTTTCCAAACTGTTTAAACTCTACAACAAAGAAAACCTATGAAATTTCAATCTGTTGCAAGATATTAAGGTACGTTTTTATTTATTTTGTATGGCATTAACAGAATATTATGTATTTCCTATATATTTTCTACAAATGAAAAATACTTCAAGTGTAGAGTTGGATTCCATAATGCAACTAATTTGGTTACAAATCCTTACAATAATATTCTAAAATAACAAGATCCTTTTCACAGAGGAGAACTGCTGAATCAGACCTAAGCCTGTCTTAGTTCAGTATTTTATTTTTTCTGGCCAACCTATGCTCCAGCAGTGCACAGAAACAGGAGGTAGAGACATTCAATCATCTTGCTGATGTTCTGCAAGTTTTATTTGAAGGCATACACCAACAGCTGAGAGATAATATTTAGTCTTCAGAACTAATGGCCCTTACTGGAATTGTCCTTCATGATTGTATCCACTCCCTTTAAAAGCCACCCAAATTACTGAACATCACATCTTGCAATACTGAATTCCAAAAATTGATTGTTGTGTATCGAAGTACTTTTTCTAAAACCTTCAGTACGGCTCCGGGGCTTATTGTTTTAATAAAAGGAGGAAAAACTTCCCTTCACTTTCTTCATCTATTGCATGATATTATGTACCTCAATTGTTAACTTAGTCCCCAGTCACTTATACTTTTTCTAAGTTCCAGACGGAGCTTGGGCCATTAACTGTAGCCCTGACCCGCGCTCGGTCGGAGGACCTAGCGGCCGCCTGGAATAGGGCGGCGGCTGGGGCCTTGGACCGGGTTGCGCCTTTGCGACCTCTCCTGCGGCAGCGACCCACCCGGGCTCCTTGGTATACCGAGGAGCTGAGGGTGATGAAGCGCCATAGGAGACGTCTAGAGAGCAGGTGGAGGTCCTCACGCTCCGAATCTGATCGAACACAGGTAAGATCCTACTTACGGACCTACCTTGTGGCATTAAGGGCGGCCAAACGTAGACATTGCGCCGCTCTTATTGCGTCCGCGGATAACCGCCCTGCCGCCCTGTTTAGGGTGACCCGCTCCCTCTTGTCACAGAGGACGCAGGGGGCACCCTTGCAGGGCAGAGCAGAGGAGTTTGGGGAATATCTGCAGGAGAAAGTCGCTCAGATCCGGAGCGGATGGGCCCCCCTCAGTGGACCGGACGGGCCGCCAACAGCGAGTCTTGTGAGACCATCCTGGGAGGAGTTTGATTCTGTTGCCCCCGAGGATTTAGATAGGTTGCGTGGACGGCTGCGACCCACCACATTTTTAATGGACCTGTGTCCCTCCTGGTTGGTACTGGAATCTTGGGAGGTGACCCGAGGCTGGCTTCTGGGCCTGGTGAATGCCTCATTGGGTGAGGGATCCTTACCAACCGCCTTGAAGGAGGCGGTGGTGAGGCCCTTACTTAAGAGGCCTTCACTCAACCCAATGGAGCTAGCTAATTATCGTCCAGTCTCCAACCTTCCGTTTCTAGCGAAGGTTGTTGAGAATGTGGTGGCGCAGCAGTTTCCACGACACCTTGACGAATCCGAGTATCTAGACTCACGCCAGTCCGGCTTCCGACCTGGGCACAGCACAGAGACAGCCTTGGTCGCGTTGGTTGATGATCTCTGGAGGGCCAGAGATAGAGGTTGTTCCTCTATCCTGGTCCTATTAGACCTCTCGGCGGCTTTTGATACCATCGACCATGGTATCCTATTGCGCCGGTTGGAGAGGATAGGAGTCGGAGGTACCGTTTTGCGGTGGTTTGGCTCCTACCTCTCCGACCGGAGGCAATGTGTGTTGACAGGGGGACAGAGGTCGACCCCGAGGCCACTCACTTGTGGAGTGCCACAGGGGTCGGTCCTCTCGCCTCTCCTGTTCAACACATATGTGAAGCCGCTGGGTGAGATCATCCGTGGTTTTGGGGTTGAGTATCACCTCTACGCTGATGATACTCAGCTGTATATTTCAACTCCAAACCACCCCAACGAGGCTGTCGAAGTGATGTCCCGGTGTTTGGAGGCCGTCGGGGTCTGGATGGGGGACAACAGACTTAAACTCAACCCCTCCAAGACTGAGTGGCTGTGGCTACCGGCACCTCAGTTCAGCCAGCTGATCCCATCGCTGGCCATAGGGGGCGAACAATTGCCCCCTGTGGAACGGGCGCGCAATTTGGGCGTCCTCCTTGATGCCCGGCTGTCAATGGATGACCATGTGGCAGCCGTGGCTAGGGGGGCGTTCCACCAGGTTTGCCTGGTGCACCAATTGCGCCCCCTACTGGACCGGGATGCCCTACGCATGGTCACTCATGCACTGGTGACGTCCCGCCTGGATTACTGCAACGCTCTCTACATGGGGCTGCCCTTGGGACGCGCCCGGAGACTGCAGTTAGTTCAGAACGCAGCTGCGCGGGCTGTGATGGGGAGTACGAGGTACTCCCACGTAACACCTCTCCTGCGCGAGCTGCACTGGCTACCTGTGGTTTTACGGGTGCGTTTCAAGGTGCTGATTACCATCTTTAAAGCACTCCATGGCACGGGACCTAGTTACTTGCGGGATCGCATCCTCCCACATACATCCCTGCGGCCAATTCGCTCACACAGGGAGGGACTTCTCCTGGTGCCGTCCACTAGGCAATGCCAACGGGCGACACCGAGGAGTAGGGCCTTCTCTGTGATGGGCCCAACCCTCTGGAATGACCTCCCCCCCCGACATTAGAACCACTTCTGACCTCCGCTCCTTCCGGCAAAAATTGAAGACCCACCTGTTCCGATTAGCCGGCCTGGCATAATTACAACTGTCCCTCCTGGCAAATGTATTATATCTGGTTATTTTAGGGGTTTTTTAATTTACTGTATCTATTTTAGGGGTTTAAACTTATATTTATATTAGCTTTGTACAGTTCTTTTAATTGCATTTTAACCTCCTCCATGTCAACTGTCAACTGTACATATTTAACTTTTTTATTGTATTCTGTTATATTTTGTATGAACTGTACACCGCCCCGAGTCCCTTTCGGGAGAGGGGGCGGTCTAGAAGCATCAAATATAAATATAAATAAATAAATAAAAATATGCTGTCAAACTGATCACGGAATTCCAGATGCAAATATACCAAATTACTATAAAGGAATGACAATGTTTTTAATTTTATTTTTTGTCTCTTTTCTAATGATCACCAGCACAGATTTTGCCCTTTTCACAGCTGATACATGAGTGCAACATATGGCTGTCATGGCATATCTGTAGTCAAACTGATGGGCTTTGCAAGTGGCACACATCTATGATTGTTGCAGTGTCCAATGGTAATAAAATCACCATTGGGACCATCACAGCCAGCTTCTGACAAGCAAAGTTAGCAGGAGAGCTGGCAGTAAGTTGCAAGTCACAATCACGTGACACCACACTTAACCATGAGTGATCTGCTTAATCACTGCAGTAGAGCTAATGTCATAAGTCAGGTGTAGTCATAATGTTTCATTTAACAATCACACTGCTTAGTGATAAAGTTGCAGTTTTTAAGGGAGGACTATCTGTATCTAATAATTCTACAGTTTGGAATTGTGGCTTCTCTATTCTGTTGCTAAATTTTCCCTGATATTTAAGATTCTGGATGTAAGGGTCATTGTGCTCCTTCCCCACTATAGTTTCCTGCCCTGTTCCTTTTGCCCAGCCTGATCAGGATTTCCCAACTGCCTTTCCTTTTTCTAAAGACTTATGACTGAAACTGGTCTCTTACTCAAGGAACGCCGAGTTACTTAGTAGCTGATTTAAACCTAAATATAATATTATTTAAAAACAACAGAAAGAATAAAACTATAGAAAAATATTTAACAGGGAAGAATAAAATTGAGTGTATATTTGTGTTTTTTAAGGCCTAAATTATAGAAAAGTTCAATTACAAGGAAGCTAAAAATCTAAAATTCTAGATCTCTTTCTGTATCTCTTTCATCATCTCAAATCAAAGTTGTCAGGTTTTCAAGTGAAATGTTGACAAAAATTGAAAGAAATACATGCAAAATTGTAAGTAATTGTATTTTTTTGAGCGAGTTGAAAATCAAGCTTATAGGAAATATCTCATCTGTACAACTTCACAAACGTGATTTACAACTTGCTATCAGAAGTATTTCTTGCATAAGAATAATTTCATCCCACTTTTTAACAAAAATATTGTCCAAGAAATGACAACTTTAACTCCAGATACAATCAGGCCGATAGTTAAGAGCAAAAAGATTATAATCCAAAAACATGGCCCTTCTCCTCCCTACCTCTTTTTTTCTGTCCTTTCTCTCATTTTCTTTTCTTTATACTCCTTAAAAAGAAATATGGATATTAAACAAACTGTTGAAAATTATACAGTTGTCTAACGCAAATGAAATCAATTTATGTACAAAATATAGATTTATGCACGTATAAATTTTCCATACAAATTTCTAATCTAGAGAAGTATATTCTGAGGCCATAGTGCTGCAAGTAAACCTTGAACATCTTAGTTATCATTATACAACGCTTCCAAAAGTTGCTACTTCATAAATTTTAATGTGAAAGGGTAAAAAATGAAATATATGGGGCTCACCATATTAACTATAATTAACTAATTTTAAATGCATTTAACCATAGATGAAATAAAATTTAGTTTTTGTCTAACTGTGTCCTTGTTTTTTGAAGTATGGCCTTAGGTATTCCATTCAAAGGTAAAATATAGCCCTTAGCTAGAGAAAGTTGGATAACCTTGATCTAGTTTAATATTACATGCTCTGAGAAGCAGGTCAAACCAGCATGCCAGGCATTAGTCTTTTGCTGTTTTGTTGCTCAAAATCACTTTAGAGGTCCTGAGGATGAACTCCAACCATACATACATAACACATATTCTATCATTGAACAATTCTTATTAATAATAACTCTTATCCTCAATAAAGAGAATATTACAAATCAGTATCTACTAAGAAAGAATTAAAACTTTTCACGTACTATCAATAAGATTAACAGCAAAATTATATTTTTAGAAAACCATATGCTAATAAAAACTGCATTGTATTTCCAAATGGTTTCTAGGTATTCAGGTAAGTAACTATAAGTTAGGCACATAGTATCTTCCTGTCTATTTAACTCATAACAATTCCACCTCCCTTCTGCCGCACCTTATAAAATTTAGCAAGTGACTAATCTATGTTTAAGGTTCAATATTTATAGGTGCTGAGAAGAGAAAGAATAAAGATTGTGTGAATGCTTGTCTGTTCAGAAGATACTTTTCTCCTATTTCATGTGTGATTGTCAATATTACTTAAAATCTTTTTATAGCAATTCATAGCAGACCTTCCTTGGGTGAATAGTTAAGAATGGATATGGTCCTTTGCACTTTAATGTGTTCTTTTTTTTTTCCTCTGAGCAATATACAACTAACTACATGGCCATCTCAATAAGCAACATATTTGTCCTGAAGCAGAGAGAATGAAATAAAATTAATTAGATGACATTTACGTACATATAGTTTAAAGAGAAAAACAAGGAGTGAAAATTATTGATTGTTCTTAAAGAAGCACCAAATTAGTCAAAATTAAAAAAATAAGCCAATATGCAAAATAATATATATATTGCTGAGGACAAATTCCACTGAAATTACCATTATGATGAGTTTCACCAAGGGGCTGAAGTTTTCGAATTCTGTTAATTTTTGGTGTTTCCCATCCAACTGCCAAAAAAAAAATTATATCAAACAGCAATTATATAATCAAACAATTCTGATAAAGTAAATCTCAAGCTACTAATGAAATCAGAAATTTTACTATTGGTGAGCATGGTAGACATTGGGGTATAAGTTAATTTGCATAGGATAAGACTATGATATTGAAAATTTATTCCTCAGATGCAGATAAAGGCATACAATTTAATAAACAAACAAACAAATAAAGCAATATTCTATACAGGTCTTATGACACTATTTTTTAACCCCATCCCCCTCAAAAAATAAAATGAGACAAAATAAATGTTTAGTTTCCAATAAAAGTAAAAGTTTTTAATTTTGTTGTATCTCTCTCTTATTCAACTGTGGAAAAAGATATTCCTTTTTATACAGCCAGGCTTTTTTTCCACGTCCCATGTAAATTTCTGGGATGGAATATTTAACAGACCTTGGGAGCACAAGGGTATATCAGAACAAAGCAGAGAATAAACAGTGTCATTTCTAAGAGATAAGAGTCCCGGGAATAGAGGAAAGCATGAGAAAGAGACTCAGAGTAAAGCTGCCTTAACAATGTATGTTAAGTGGGAGAATTAATTAGTAAGCTTTCAAGAATCTGTATTACTACTCTATTAGCAATATATTTATTTCCAGAAATTCAAATAGTTCTTGTTTTATGAGTTTGTGAGCCATAATCTGCAAATATCTTTATTGTGAATTAGGCAATATAACAGAATTATGACCCATAAAAATAACTTTCCCCCACATAATTAAGGAAGTGTTACTCTAAATCTCTTTCTCATGCTTTTCTTTTCCTCTGGACTTTCTTCTACATTAACCTTATCTCTCCTTAGTTCTCTCACTGCCTTTTTTATGTTACCAAGATCTGCTAGGCATTTCATCACAATAGTTACCAGTGCCATATACTTACTCTACATATCTTTTCTTTTTAAATACTTCATGTGAAGTTGTGTAATTCATGTGTTCAAGACCTTACCTTTTAAACACTGATACACATTGTGCTCACCTGGTGTATGAGTTGCAATTGGAGTAGGAAGTGGGGAAACAATTTCTTCTGTATTGACTGGTTCAACTCGATGGTTTCTTTTTAATTTTAGTTTCTTTGCTTTCTTTTTACCATTTTCTAAATCAAATATAAATAAAACCATTGATGTTACATAAAGAATTTGAACTGCAATTAGAAAACATCTGTGCATACATAAAGACAGATTTTAATCAAAGCATACCACAAATTTATTTGGCAATAAGCACACAGTTCTTACTTAATTATTTAATGTTCAGTTAAGTCTATATATTCATGATAGACTCCTGGAATTTAAGTTTGTCACTTAATAAAAAAAATATATCAATTGCTTGACAGCTCATTATGTTTACCTAGTCTTTTTTAAAAAGGTTGCCTAGCAGCTATATTCTCCTCTCTCTCTCTCTCCAAGTTCAAATGTTGAAATAAACTTTTGAAAAGCTAACCGGAATCGTATGAGGTATTTTAACCTCTGCAAACCTCAGTAAAAATTAAATAAGATGAGTTTTTCTCACTCAAGATTCTTTGAATCAAAAAATGTGAAAGAATACTAAATAGTTTTCTGTTGTTTTTTCCCAGAGTAAATAAAAAGGCAATTCATCAGTTCTTACTAAATTATTCTGAGAAATCAGAAGGAGTGTATGCGAAGCTCTAAGAGAAATTGGCTGGTAACACAGCATTTATAAATCTTTATCAGTCTACCTGTTCCTGGATTCAAAGTGGCATTATCACCAGAGTCAAGACTTTCTGAGATCTGCTGGTCATTCTCATCTTCGTGTTCTATTTGTTGTGTTATTGCAGATTTATAGTTTTCTATCAGTCTCTGTTCGTTGGATTGTTCACTGTTCAGACTCTGAACATCTATTATCTCCTGATTTGTTTTAGGTTTCATGGCAATAGCAATCTTTTCATTCTCTTCCCTTTGCCTTTTCTTCTCTTTTTCAATTTTCTTTTCATTCTAACAAAATACCAGAAGAAAATTCCATTTATTACAGCAGCATATCAAGTGTTAGTTGAATGTAAACAACAAATCAGAGGAAACTTTAAAAGAATTATTGAAATACATTTCAAATATTAAATTTACAAAACTGTTTTTATACATTATTATGGATTTAGACCAGGCACTAAATCAAGACTTTTTATAACTGCACTTTCAGATTCTTAAGATGTTTTCCACAATAACTTTGCAGACCAGTGCAACAAACACACATACACACACAAAAATCATGGCAAGCTTAAGTTCTACTGCATTTTTCAGAGTATAAGACACACCTTCCCCCCCCCAAAAAAAGTGGGTGAAAATTGAGATGCATCTTATAGACCGAATATGGGTGTTTCGGGGGTCCAAGAGCTCCACACGTCATGTTTTCACCCTCCCAGACCCCCAGAAGCACTCTGTAGTGCTCTGCACACCCCATTTTTGCCAAAAATGTTTTTGGCCTGCAGAGTGTTTCTGGGGGCTGGGGAGGGCAAAAATGTGATGCCTGAAGGGCTCGGGAGCCTAAAAACGGGCACCTTTTTTTGGCAAAAATGGGCTGTGTGGAGTACTGCAGAGTGTTCGGAGGCCAAAAACTTTTTTTCTTGTTTTCCTCCTGTAAATTTAGGTGCGTCATAAATATGGTATATTTATGTCTTTATACTAGCCTTTCCTACTGGATAACAAATCATCAATAATATAAAATAATCTTAAATTTCATATAATGGAACCTCTAATATTCAGCTCTTCTAAGAAAACTGCTTATATAATTTCACATTTAATTGTTTTGAATTTCAGGTATTTGAAATTTTACTGTGCAAATATTCTCAATGGCCTTAGTTCAGTTCTTTATATGAGCCTATGGATTTCTATGCAATTTTATTGACATATTGCTATGGATAATGGATTTAAAATATTAAGTAAATCTTTTTTCCCATGTGAAGAATACTAAGCCTTTAATTACTTATACTGATTCTGATACCATGGCAGCTTTTTTCATATTCTATTTTTTACAAGAAATTAATTAAAAAGAGACCAATTATAAAACTTGGCATCTCTCAAAATTGCTATCCTTTGACTGATTATGTGTCATCAAGTTTGTAGTGACTCTTCACAATGACGTAAATAGATTTTCTCCAAGAGAACTATCTACAATCTGATCCTTAAGGTCTTTCAACCATGTTCTGCCCATACTGCTGAAATGGAGTTCAATCACCTTACTGCTGGCTGTCCTCTTCTATTTGCTTTCACCGTTTCCAGCGTTATATACATCTCCAGAGAAGTAGCTCATCTGCTTGAACTGGCCAAAGTATTATAATTTGAGTCTGAACATTTTTGCTTTAAATGAGCAACTCTTCTATTCTATGATCCATTTGTTTGGTTTCATGGCTATCCATTATGTTGTAAGAAATCTACCCCAATATTAATGTTGAAAAGCAGCAATACTTTCTCTTCTGATTTTTTTTTGAAGTCCAACTTTAACACAATGACACAAGAAAAAAACAACAACCAATGCCTGCCCCATTCTGAGTGTTGTATTATAAGCAGATCCTGGCATCTAAATAGATTTTCCAAGGCTTTTGATGCTACTCTACCAAGTGTTAGGCTATGGCATATTTCTTGAATATTGACTCCTTTACTGTTCATAGTTTAATTATTATATATTATATTTCAGAATAGTGCCATCAGCATTGCATAGATTATTGATGTTTCTTCAGTCAGTTTTAAAAACACTCATATTCTTCAAATCCAGTTTGCCTTAACATACTCTGCATATACACTGATTTATTAAAAGGGAAAAGCATACATGCCTTTGATAGCCTGGAACCAATCTGCTTTGTCATGTAGCTTTCTGTCCCTTTTAATAAATTTTGCATCAGGAAAATAAAATGTTCCATTGTTCCTATTTTTATAAACACATTCCATGGCTTGAAGTGATCAATACAATCAAAAGCCTTTCTATAATCAAATGGAAAATATACTTATGGGTGTTGGTGTTTTTAAAATTCTTTGGCTTTCTCAATTATCCAGCATGAATTAGCAATAATGACTTATTTCACTTAGGTTTTTTCCCCCTAAAGTCAACTTGCACAACTTGCAAAAAAATCAACAGACATTTTTCCTAAAGTCTGGCATTCTTTCATAAATAAAAGAGTACCAAATTTAATGCAAATCTTTTGTGAATATTGATTCATTGATGCTATCTTACAGTTTATTTATTTATTTGCTTTATTGACTACTAACAATATTTAGGAAACTGATTGCCATTATCTGGGACAAATTGGCAGAAAAAGAAGTTCTGCTTGTATTTCCTTATAAGCAGTTGGAGGTGTTATTCATGTCGGCAAAGAATTAAGAGATCCAAGACATCAAGAGACACATTGAAAGAAGAGGTCAGCAAAGAAATCGATATGTGCAGTAGGAAATATCAGCAATAGCAAGTAGAATCTAGAAAAAAGGATTTGGAGTGACCTTGTTGTTAAACAACTGGATGGCAGGGATGAAGGAATCCTTACGGGAATAACAGCTCAAGAGCTGTAACAGAGTAGAAAAGCAAATAAGGTACCAAATCCTAGGAGAACTTTGAAAGAATTTTTGTTTTTTGGGTCTTTTGTCTCCAGGCAAGGGATCCTTAGGAAAAGACAGAAATGGGTACAGATATAGCAGGCAGCAGTTAATGTAAAAGAAAAGTAAATTGATGAAATAAATTTTAAAAATTGGTCTTGCCACTATAAAAATTAGTTAAGTAGTCAATCTTGCCTTAATAGTATTTGGGACCAAACACATCTGTTCATATCTGGTAGCAGCACAGAAATAAGAAACCACTGAAAATATGGAAGGCATTGAGAATGGTGAGAATTTTCCTCTTATGGGAGCAATAAAGTTCTTGGGAGGGGGAGTATTTAAGGACCTCTTAAGAATAGGACAGACACTGGATAGAAACAGACAAGATAGACTAGAGCAGTGGTCGGCAAGCCGCGGCTCGCGAGCCACAAGCGGCTCTTTACACATTTTAATGCGGCTCTTCTGTGTGCCGGATTATTATCCTCCCTAATCATTGTGGATCGAAAAGAAAAAAGGGAAAGGGGTGCTTGTTTTGAAGCGCCCGCTCCCCTCCCTCCTCTCGGGCACTTCAAAACAAGCGCCTCTTTCCCTTTTTTCTTTTCGACCCACAATGATTAGGGAGGATCCTGAAGTCGGGCGGGGACGAGAAGCGAGGAGGCAGAAAAAGAAACACAGGCTAAGGAGCTTCCCCCCCGCCCCCTCCCAGCAAAAATCTAACCGGGGAGCCGAGCGGGCAGTAGCAAATTAGCCAATCACGCCGCATGATCAGCTAATTTGCTACTGCCTGCCGGCTCCCTGATAAGATTTGTGCGGGGGGGGGGGAGAAGCTCCTTGCCTCCGTCTCTTTTTCTCCCTCCTCGCTTCCTGGGGCTCCACCAATGGGGGAGCAAGGCCCGCCCAGCGCCAGGCTTTGGGCTAACACAGAGGTCTGCAAAGTTGCTGTTTTAAGACTGGTGGACTTCAATTCTCAGAATTCTGGGAGTTGAAGTCCACCAGTCTTAAGAGCCAATTTTGCAGATCCCTGGGCTAATATGATTGATGCCCTTGGTGGACTTCAATTCTCAGAATTCTGGGAGTTGAAGTCCATAAGTCTTCAAGCTGTCAGGTTTGAAGACCCCTTGGGGGTTTTTTCCTAAAGGGTTAGGGATGTAAGGATCTTGTAACTTGACAGCTTTAAGACTTGCGTGCTTCAAATGCCAGAGTTTATTGAAACTAAAAACAGTGTACCATCCTATGTATTTTCGGTTTTAAAAGTGTGGCTCTCAAAATAAATTTCAATCGTGGTTTTGGCGAGATTTGGCTCAGTTGAAAAAAAAGGTTGCCCACCACTGGACTAGAGCAAGACTAATCAGAAAGAAGGATTCATTTGGGGTAACTGAAAGAAATAATAGTAGCAATAATTATGGCTATAACTACTCTAGGAATGTGAATAAGATCTTCTTCCTCATAAGATCTCCTTCCCCATCTCATAATAAAGGTCTCAAAATATTAAAATCCCAGAATTAACAAAAGAAAAAAATATAGATAAGTTTTTTGAATATATGATAGAGAACAACATTTATAAAGCCCAAGCAGGAACTGGCAACTGGGTTAGAATCCAGTTTTACAGGAAAGGTCCAAACAACTTACACAACTATAACAGGCTAAACTAAAACAAAAGTGACCTTACACTGATGCAATGTTACAAAACATGGTTATTATATATGTATATTCAATATGTAGTGTTAGAATAGTTCTTACCAATCCTATCCAAACCAGATAAAAAATACCACCTAATTTTCAGAGAAGCTGAACATTTTTTCTCCACTTACAGAATTAAGGAAGCATAGAGAAAGTAGGTCGTTGTTGAAAAAAAGCTGTGGAAACAGGAAGCCAAAATAAAAGGAAGCTTAAAAACTTACAGAGAAAACAATTAGAGGAGGCCAGTATTAGAAAAGATAACAGAAAGCTATTATTGAAATAGAAAACAATTATACTTCTGACAAAGTTAATGGCCTGAACCTGCCTAAGAGAAGCTTAGAAAAGTTTCATGGCTCTTAATCTCAATGACCTATCAAAGGTAGAAGGAATAGCCCTAACATAGGACTGAAGTAAGTCCCTCTGGTCTTCTTGATATAAGTAGCAACCTAACATTAGCACAGCCTTATCTTACATGATGCATCCCCAGAACAGGAACACAAATTCTTCTGTGTTTTGGAAAAATACAAATTACTTTGGTAGTCAGATAAGAAGAATCTCAAAAGAAATTTTGATAGAGACTTATATCAAAAATACTCTGTTATATAGCAATGGGTTCAAATTTCCCAATACATCATAATTAGTTATCAATCAAGCAAAAGGGGCTAGTAGGGAAGAAAACATAGTTATTAATAACAAAAATAAGAGGAACAAGAAAAATAGAAAACAAAGAAATAACCAGATAGCACAAAGAAAAGGAAAAAAGGGCCAAATATAAAAGAATTTGAATTTGTTTCAAAAAATACAATACTAAAGCACTCATGAACAATGAATTGATTTGTCACAAATATTTTCCATGGGTGATTGCTCCAATACCTTAGTGATTATAGTTGATATGGGCTCAAACGGGTTTCCAGTTACAAGCTCAGAATTGTCTTCATCCAAAATGCTCCTTCCTTCCGGTTCATTTTCTTCTCTCTCTTTTTGTTCTCTGGTGGTTTTTTAAGAAGATATTTTGAATCAACTAAAATTAAAAATTCTTAGACTATTACAAATTTTTAAAACAGTTCATATGTGTTACACCAAAATGCAATAATTATTGATGAACTTGTAAAAGGTGGATATGAAGTTGAAAGAACTGACCTGAAGACACTCAACGTGAAACATTGTTTACAATTCTTCTATTAGAATAACTTAGCTTTCAAAATTTACTGAAATATATATTCTGTTCTGCCCTTAAAGCAAAGGGTTAAAATCAAAACTGAATCCAATAGAAATAAATGGTTATAAACCAACCAGATTTCCTATACCAAGATAATAAAAATATGCTTTATTTGCCTGATTAAGTTTGACCAAAATTTGTATATTTTAAAAAATTATTATATGAATTTCTGTATAACTGAAAAGATGGAAATGCCAAGGAATTATCAATTCTAAATATTTGGTAAAATAAATAATTAAATGACTATAGATTTTAAATTGTTGAAGAACGGTTGCAGGAACTGGGTATGTTTAGCTTAAGAGAAAGAAGGACTAGGGGAGACATGATAGCATTGTTCCAATATCTCAGAGGTTGCCACAAAGAAGAGGGAGTCAAACTATTCTCCAAAGCACCTGAGGGTAGAACAAGAAGCAATGGGTGGAAACTAATCAAGGAGAGAAGCAACTTAGAACTGAGGAGAAATTTCCTGACAGTGAGAACAATTAATCAGTGGAACAGCTTGCCTCCAGAAGTTGTGAATGCCCCAACACTGGAAGTTTTTAAGAAGATGTTGGATAGCTATTTGTCTGAAACGGTATAGGGTTTCCTGCCTAGGCAGGGGGTTGGACTAGAAGACCTCCAAGGTCCCTTCCAACTCTACTATTGTATTGTATTATTGTAAGTTAGTGAATATTTTTTTCAGGAATAAGATACATTTCCATCATACATTGGTATACTGGCTAAAAGCATATCTCACTATTTTTCTAGTTAGCTAAAAGAAAACTTAAACATAGTGAAGAGTCACTAAGAAATCCTTATCAGATTCCATTTATCTGAATGATAAAACTTGTCCAATTTTGAATTCTGAGATTTTAAGCCATTTTATCTGTTCTTGTTTGGTTAGAATTGAAAACCATTGTTATGATTCATGTCCTACTTATTCCTGTGTTATGGAATATGTGTCTTCTCACATACTGAAAATTGTGACATTTGGTTCTCTTATCACCATTCTAGCAATGGGCAGATTTGTTATACTTAGTCTTGGTCTGCAGCTGGGAGATTTGAGCACTTCCGTGCTTTTACCAGCCTCTATGTATCCTAACTGTCAGAGAACTGCTGATGGTGCTGACTGTTGTCAGGTCTGTCTGTCATTGCTATTACCAGAGTGTCTGTGAAAGCTCAAGATTATCACCACAGTTGCCCATGTTTGTTGGAAAGAGAGGAGCTGCTAAGGTATCCCTAGCTTGGCCTGGTCCATATCAGCCTGACCCTAATGCCACTCATTCTGCCTTTTAAAGATCAACCTGTTTTGTCAGAGTAAATCGTTGATGTCAGATGCTAGAGTCATCTACATAATTTCATACTTCTTTTGCAGCCTCTCCAATTATACGTACATCCCAATTTTCATGTTTTATATTTTATTGGTTATTCTTGGTTTTTAACATAGAGCATAAATAAAGTTACTACTTCCTCATAAAAGCAAAGCTAAAGAGTTCCACCCACTGGCCAGAAAAAAGTATTACGTTTTCCTTCTTGTTAGAAGTGGCAGACCTAGTTTTTTTTTTTTTTTAAATCCATATTCAATGAGCAAGTTAATACGTGTATTAAATTGTTAAAAACAAACACTGTTTCCATCAGAAGTTGAACGTAGACATCCATGATGGTGAACCTATGGCACACGTAGCAGAGGTGAAACGCAGAGCCCTCCCTGTGGGCACGTGCTCTGTCCCCCCAGCTCAGCCAGCTGGTCGTTGGATTTCCGATACATGCATGGGTGCTGGCCAGCTGGTCTTCGGGTTTCCGGCGCTTTGGCGCACACGCACAGATGCACATGCACGCCTTCTGGTTTGGGCACTCTGTGCCAAAAAGTTTCGCATCACTGGTATAGATGATAAGTTGCTTTCTTTTTTGGCTATAATTCAAATATAATATCAAATCATGATAAATTCTGCATGTAGGTGTCAGGCCTGCAGCCATATTCCTTTTTGGATCTTTGGCCTGCCACACTTTCTATTATTCTACTATGCTGTTTCTATTATGGGAAAACGGGAGGAGGCGTGGTATGGAGTAAAATGCTATGTAACCAAAATAAAATTCCTTTCTAGAATCCAAGATCATCCTTTGTCTCTACACCTCTGCACCTGACCGGAACTGGATGGGTGGAACTGCCTGCATGGCAGTGGAAGATTGGACCATGTGATGGACTTGTGGGTGTGGGGGCAAGAGCGTGAACTTTCAACTGGGTGGGGAAAAACTAGGAAGCTCAGATTCAGGTTTCCCCCAGATGTGCCAACATGGCTCTCTTAATAAATTGGAACTTTGAGCAATACTTTGCCTTGGACTCTGATTTAATTTTGGATCCTATTTGGAACACTGATACTATGACTCTCTCAGAATCTGGGACACATTGCCCAAAGTTAGCATAAAATGAGAAAATACTAATAAAGTACAGTAGTTATACTATAGGGAAAATGCATTTTTTCTGTTCCACCAGTCTGAAGTAGTACCCACTTTTGCAAATCCTTCAGAGCATCTAAATTAACTTTCCCCAACCAGACACCAAGTATGGTGTTAAAGCCCATAATTTCTAGCCCAAGGACAAAACTGCCTTAGAATTCAACAAATATGATGAGCACCAATATGGTTCTGGATCTTTTTGCTTGTCTTGAATAAACAATGGTCAGATTGGAAATATCATTCTTAGATTATCACTATTAACATCTTTGACTATGTCGTATCATGTCTGATATGAAAACAAAATTACTGAGTGTATTACATGTTAGATCTACATATTCTGGTCTTTGCTGTACAGTACCATGAAATCCAATTTGTAACGTACTATAAAATGTTTCACATACATGAATGAGTTACTCTACCTACCTTTCTTTCCTTATCTTCTTCACTCTTTCTGCTCGCTCTCTTTTCTCTTGCTCTTCAATGACTTTTTGTTCTGTGATGTCTTTCTGAATTCTTTCATGTAAGGATTCAAAATCTTTTGCTATAGTGTGTAATAGCCAAAGTAAACCTTTCTTTATCGATTTGTCGATTTTTCTTCCATAGCCCACAATAGCAGAACAAGGCTCCTATAACCAACGGAAAAATCAGCACTACCTCATATTGTTATAGCAATATGAAATTGAACAATAAGTTATGGACCCACTGCCAATTTCTGAAAATGACTGTGCAGCATATTTGTCAATGATAACTTGTTCATATTTTGATCCATCCAATTATTCCATCTCACCTCTTAATGCACAGCTTTCCAGAGGGATATAGATTCAGGTTTGTCTATATGCTCTGGAAATTACTTTTCAAAAACTGTTGCTGCTCCCAATGAATTCCCACAATAATTTCTTGTCTTCAAAATTCTAACTTTTTAAGAAGTCAACATTTTATTTCCCAAGAATGAAACAAATATTCTGCCACAAAACATTACACTCTGCAGTAGTCTGTCTCTGAAACCTTTGTTATCCTGTTCTACTTCATTTCTACAATAATGTAATATCTTCCTTTTGGTTATTTCATTCTATTCCTTGGCCTACTTCTGCAGATATTTAGCACCCTGTATCCATTAAACTAGGTAGAGTATCTACTTTTTATCCCCATAAGTCTCTCTATCCACACACATATATATCTTCTCTCTCTCTCCCTAGATAGATGATAAATATATAGATATATAGATATATATATAGATATATAGATAGATAGATAGATAGATAGATAGATATAGAGATAGATAGATAGATAGATAGATAGATAGATAGATAGATAGATAGATAGATAGATGATAGATAGATGATAGATAGATGATAGATAGATAATAGATAGATATAAAAAAGATTTGTCTATTTTGTTTCATTACTTCCAGATTCAACAAAAGTGCAACATTGGTACTTTACAATAATAAAAAACAGAAAGTATATTAAATGTATTCTTGAGCATTCTGATTCTTCCTTGGTTTTTAGCAGTATTCTTTCTGCCATTATAACTCAGTTTTAATATTAATCTAAGTGAATAAAACATATATTTAAAACTGAAATGAATATTGTAAGTTACATAAATAAACTGAAACAAGAACAAATTACAATATCATTTATTAAACTGAATGTATCTGCAAATCCCAATTCTGTAATAAAACAAACTTTGAAAATAACCACAATATGTAATTTATTTTTTAATTATTCATGCATGCATTCATTCAAATATTATCTATTTCAACTGTTGAAGCAGCTCATGTTCAATTTACACACTGCTCTATTTACAGAAAGCCTGCTCCCTTTTCAGAAACGCCAGCTTAAAATTATTAATGTAATATGAAAAACAAAACAATTAATATAACTGTATTCTATCAATCCTATATACCACTACTGACAAGATAGTATAATCAACATCTGCATCTTTCAAGAATACCCTATGGATAGGAGAGCTTCAGAGAAACCAATCATAGGTTCAAGGGATATTTGGGAGGCCTTGCACTGTTAAATTCAGTTGTGCCTGACAGCCCTACACCTATAATTTCAACACAAGTGAAATGACATTCGATGCTTATAGGAAACATTCATATAGGGAAGGAAAAATTTGTATGGAGAATATTGGCATGCCAGTCAAAAACAATCTTCCTTCCCATCAATGTATGATGTCTTCATTGTACAGGTAGTCCTCTATTTACAACAGTTCATTTATTGACTGTTTGAAGTTACAATGGCACTGAAAAAAGTGACTTATGACCATCTATGACTGTTGCAGCATCCCCATGGTCATGTGATCAAAATTCAGATGCTTGACAACTGCTTCATATTTATGATGGTTGCAGTATCCTGGGGTCATGTGATTATCTTTTGTGACCTTCTGACAAGCAAAGTCAATGGGAAAACCAAATTCACTTAACAATGATGTTAGTAATTTAACAACTGCAGTGATTCACTTGACAAATGTGGCAAGAAAAGTCGTAAAATGGGCCAAAGCCCACTTAACAAATTTCTCACTTAACAACATAAATGTTGGGCTCAATTGTGGTCAAAGTCAAGGACTACCTGTATTAGTGAATTGTAGAAAATATAACCGTTAACAGAAGCCTGTATTTCCATAGCATGTTGTTGCTGTTGTTGTTATGGTCTTTCAAATCAATCATAGCTCCTGGTGACTATATGGATATTTTCATGCAGTTTTTTGATAACTTATAGAAAGTTGTGGTTCCATAACAGATCAGACAATTTCAAAAAGGCTGAACTGATTAGCCTTCTCAGTTTAGAACCAACAATACAGATAGTAGTACCTGAATATTATGCTTCATCAGGAAATTAAATGCTTTCAAAAAAAATAAACTGATATTATGGAGACTGATATTCCATTAAGCACTTCTCTGAGAAATGACATTCCGAAATGTGCTTATCATCCAGGTAATAAGCAACCAAATCATCTTTCTCATGGCCCGTCACTAATCAGACATAAAGAGGCATATGATATAGAGAAAAATAAAGTGATAGAATTGCATAATTTTATTTCAAAATTCTGCCAAGAAACATGTCTAAGGAAATTAATCTTATTTAAAATGCACTTACAATCTGACACAGGCATTTGTGCTCATTGACAAGCTTTTCAAGAGATAAATATTCAATCACATCTGCTTCTGCCAAGGCACCTTCTTTGTCTTGTTTATTTGCTAATCTAAGGGGAAAAAAGATCAAATAAAAATATGGTAATGCTACTTACTATGGTCAAAAATCAATGCAAATCAATATGGATAAGCAGAATCTATACAAATAATAGGAAAGACACAAAACATTGTTCTATAGCCAAACATAAATATTGCTGTTGCCTATTTATTAACAGTTTCTTCTCAGTGGAATAAATACAAATGGTTAATTTATTTTCTCATTAATCTTAAAATGTCAGAAAGCCTATATCTTGATCGAACCCATCCTGGGTGAACTGAACTCAAATAATTTTCTGTAGAAGGCACTTAAAGCTTTATTTTCCTATTATACTTTCTAGAATCTATAGCTCCTGAAAATGCTGCCCTTTTTAGAATAATCCTTTGAAAAACAAATATATGTGGGAAGTCATATTGGAAAGTCTTTTATGTGGAAATGCCTAAGTCTGACTCTGATGGATGACAATAGGCTTACAAGGTTATGTTGTAAGAAAGCAACCTTATGAGCTTTTTATGGGAGAACATTTGACTGGGTTCACTTCAAAAAAAATACCCTTAGGATTGTGGTAGAAGTGTTTGTGTACTGTATATCTTTCTGCATAACATAACTATGTCAGAGTAAAATATTTTGATATCAAAAGTTAAATTCAAAAGAAAAACCGTAAACGACTGTTTTAGTCATAGCAAAGTTACTCAAAAGTTCAGAAAAGTATTCCCATTTCTTAGGAATGAACTACAAACCAGCACATTTAGGCAAACATTCTTCCCACTTGTAGGTTGAAAATGCCTAGATAAATAGTACTGACAAAAACTGCATTAAAACCTTTGATCTGGAACCAAGAGCATGCTTAGTAAAAAGAAAGTGCTCTCCTTGTACTTCACTTATTTTGTTAAGTTTCTCTAAAGTAGCCTTACTCAGCTCAGTGCTTTTTCCAAATATGTTGGATTACAAATGGAGAATATCATGATGTAGAATACCACCAAGAAGCATTGCATAAGAAAAGTGAAATTATACTTAGAGATACATATACAAAAGAAGAGAAGCAGCTTCTCTGTAAATTTTCCCTAAATGTAAGTTTGCAAATTTACCTATTTTGGCATCGGGCAACTGTTATACCAGAATCACACAAAGGAGATAAGTATAGTATGCACTGTTCTTCCCCAGCTTATCTGCATAATTACTCTATGAAGTGTATTGGGCTGAGAGTACAAGTCCAGATGATTCATAGAGCTTAATGTCAAAGAGGTGGGAGGGAGGGAGAGAGAAAGAGAAAGAGAGACAAAGACAGAGAGAAAGACAGAGAGACAGAGAAACTTAGATGTGTTCTACTTTAGTACAATCCACTATCTTCAATGCTTTCATTAATTTTAATAATGATTCAATAATGGAATTAATATATGGAGTTCAACACCATATAAGAATTGCTCTTCTCCTCCACCACCACTTTATATATTGAATGAATGAATAAAATGATGTGTTGTACCGCATCATCACAGCATTCAATTTGTTATGCATTGGTTCAGCTCAGAGATGAGTTTTTGCCGGTTCGGCCCAGATCAGGCAAACCGGTAGTGGCGGCGGCGGGAGGCTTCGCCCACCCACCCGGACGCTTCTGCGCATGCACAGGAGCGTCACATGCGCACGCACGAGCGAACAGGTAGTAAAAAAATGGAAACTCACCATTGGTTCAGCTATATAGTAATAATTTGACAATACAAAAAGATAGCAAAATGGGTAAAACAAGCAGATAGCAAAATGGGTAAAACACAGTTTGCACGTAGACCATTTAAGCAAATCCATAATTCTCTTCAATTCTCAGCAATAATTTCAAAGAAGTTTTTTCTCTGTTAACAATATATTCCTTTCATTAAAAAACCCTTTTTTAAAATTGCTTACGCTTTGATAGTTTACACCAAACTTGCAAAAGAATAAAAATACAAAGCTAAGTGGAAGTTAACAACTACTAATAAAACATTACTAAAACATAAGCAAACTTTTGGTAATACATTTTCCCCTTTCTCAATGTTTTCCTAGTTTTCATTATTAAGTATTTGATGTTCAGGGACTTAATTTTTAGGAAAGCACTAGTATTAAGCAACAGATATTTTCACTGCAAGCTAGAAATTACAGTAAGGAGAGTTAGGTGAAACACTTCCTGGTATTGGCTCATTAGAATAAAATGACCCGCCTTGGAAGAAAGGTTATACAGTATCTCTAACAGGCAGAACCAGATTCTCTAGGAGTAAAGTAACTAACATGCTTTTCTACTACAGGGAATATAACCAACTAAGACTCTCTCGATCCATGGTTTTTCAAGACACACTTCCTAAGTAATTAAGTTCTAGAGAGATTAAGCAAGCAGAAACTTTTAAAACGGGAATCACATTCCAGATCTATTAAGCCTGCATACATGGATAATGCAAGTCTCATATCCTTAAGTACAAAACGATACTGAAAAACAGGGTTTTTAAAAGGAAGAAGGTAAGTGTACTTTGTTTATCATATGCCAAATAATCTTAATTAAAAATATGTAATATTTAATGTGTGTAAAATAATGTTTGTCCTCTGCTAAATGCGAGTTTATTTCTGTTGTACACGTTTGAAGAAATATATCGCTTTAATACAGAAATGCTAATTTGTTAAAAAGTATTTAATGCATTAAATGTAATTTCTTTTGAAAGCATGCCAGGAAATACATTCTTCCTTCGCACAAATTTTCCTTTTTAAAACTGGGTTACTGAAAAATAAAGGCAGAATAGAGTTTGTAGTCTGGACAATGGATTGACTGACACTCTTATAGACCACAGAGAAATCTTGTTGTGAGGTTAACAAAATCACACAAAACACTAAGTGAACAATTGTGTGTGTGTGTTTGTGTGTGTGTGTGTGTGTATAAATCACGTTTTGATTTGGGAATGATAATATGTTTATTACACGTGTTTGAAAATGAATTAAAGAAACAAAAAATCCTTTACTAAGACAACGTCTAAACAGGCAGTTGAGGAACTTCAGCATTTTTATTTCAGGAATTATGAAAAGGGAAGTGTATGTGTACATTTACTAGCAATGACATCATCTGTTGTGCATGAAAATACTGAATATAGAAACTCAGCCGTTCAGTTCAGCTACAACAGATTCTAATAGTGTTAACATGCAAATTTATGTTAGGACCTCCATAATTCTGAATTATGTATATTTGAACAAAATTTATTGAAGAAGTAATATTATTATTACTTCTTCTGTTAAGGTATATTTTCATCAGCATGCTGCTACCTAAATATAGTGCAATACATTATTACCCCTGTAATTTTTAAAATTGGTTGTGAATTATTTTGGTATTTGATTCATCCAAGGCAGCACAAAGAGATTAATAACACGTTTATTGTTGCACTTTGATGTTTGTGTTAATCTACATGAGTTTAAAACTTTTGATTTTAGACAGCTCCTTTAGATTCAGTTGTGAATCCTATCAAGCCTTGCAAAGAACCTTGGTATATTATTTAGGAATTATACTATTTAGAGTATCACTCTTATTTAGATAAGTCACATTTGACCCAGTTTGATGTAACGGTTGAGGGTGCTAGCATAGAAACCAGAAGATTTTGAGTTCTAGTTCTGTCATAGGCATGAAAGCCAGCTAGGTGACCTTGGGCCAGTCACTCTTTCTCTGCCCAACCCACCTCACAGGGTTGTTGCTGTTGAAAAAATAGGGCAATTAAAGAATATTATGTATGTTCCCCACCTTGAGATATTTATAAGAAATAATAAAGGCAGGATAAAAATAAATTGTAGTTACAAATGATCTCTCTTTGGCTTTACCTGAATAGTTAAAATAGAAGAGAAGGGAGAATCCATAAAATAAATTTAGCCTGAAGAATTTACAGTTATTGCTCTAAAGTTTGCATAATAGTATTTTCCCAACAGCATTTATCACAAGAAATGGCAGGAAACAAGTTGTTTCTAATGTCATATTTCTGCTTTTTTTTTCATTGAAGAGTAGGTGAATGGAGATGCTGTAAATAATTTTAGATTTCCCTAGAATGTAGTTTGGAAAAAATAATTTTGCATAAACACTGCAATTAACGCAGCTTAACTTTTTTTGGAGTACTTTCAACCAGAAAATATTACTTCCCTTTGCTTCTGAAATGCTGGGTAAGTTTCTCATCATGAATGGTTTACTCAATTGCTGAGGTGTCTGCGGCAGTGCTATCCAAGATATTGTAACGTTAATTATGTACAGGCAGTCCTCGACTTATAACAGTTAATTTAGTGACCGCTGAGTTCCACTGGCACTGAAAAAAGTGACTTATGACTGTTTTTCACACCTATGCCTGTTGCAGTGATCAAAACTCAGATGTTTGCCAACTGGTTTATGTTTATGTCATGTGATCAAAACTCAGGTGTTTGCCAACTGGTTCATATTTATGACACTTTCAGTGTCTCAGGATCATGGGATCACCTTTTGTGACCTTCTGACAAGCAAAGTCAACATGGACGCCGTATTACTAACTTAACAACTGCAATGATTCACTTAGCAACCGTGTGGCAAGAAAGGCATAAAATGGGTCAAAACTCACTTAACAAAAATAGCAAAATAAATGTTGTTCTCAATTGTGGGCTGTAAGTCGAGGATTACCTGTAATGGAGAAATATGGCATTTGCCTTTCGAATTTACAGCATAAAGTCATCAGTAACAGCAGACAAAATATTTACAGAAATAGACCCCTCCAACCCTGGCATTGGTTGGAGAATTCACAGACAGTATTTTTAATATTGCTCAACAAATATCAATTACAATTTTACTTTTTGAAGGACTCTTACTTTCTTACTCCCAGTAGCATTAACATACATAGGTCACAGATCTATGTTGATACAATAGTGATGCAGTACTTAAAACTCAGGTTTGTTGTTGCGGATTGATCTAGATTGTTCTAGTTTCATTACAAGCCATTGTATATAATTTCTTAACCATGCTGTCTTTCTCTGGGAGTGTTAACTTTAATTACCTCCACCTTGTATCATTAGGATCATACATAGTATTTGCAATAAATATCAACAAGGATTTTCCAAATAAAAAGTTGTGGAAAGAACAATATTTGGGCTAAGTCAGGCAGAACATCCTTGGATATTTCTCTCTTTTTTTTTTAGAGAAGAGGGCAATATGAGATACTCCAAAGCTTCAGCTCTGGACATCAGTGTTTCTTAGAAGTTGCTGCAAAATTGTATTGATATTTTTTACATGAAAAGCAGATTAAATTATAAATAAGTTCTAATTTAATGTGACAGTAAACAACAATGATGGAAGAGTTTTAAATTAAATTTTCTGTGTGTGTGTGTGTGTGTGTGTGTGTCCCCCACCTACATTTTCTGTCCTTACTGTTTTGGCATTCAGACCCCAATATGTCATTCAAAACCCAAGGTAATTTTTGGTCCAAATTATTTATACATTTCTGATCTACCAGTCTTCCCCACTGCTGCGGCTATCGGAGGAAGAAGGCAGGGATAGTGGCCGGCACTCATTTCCCTTACTGCTCATTGCGGCTTGCTCCTTCGTCACTTTCAGCTAAACAGTGCAGGCTGGGCCTGGGCTGCAACCAGCAGGGAAGGGGCAGTAATGCTCCGTCCTGCCAGGGCGGTGGCAGCAAAAAGGGAAGCGAATGCCAGCCAGCATCTCTGCCTTCTTCCTCCGAGAGCCGCTTCTTTGCCAGCCTCTCAGCTGATCGGTCTCAGCCAGTCCCCATT
Source organism: Natrix helvetica (assembly GCF_964273705.1). Lineage (NCBI taxonomy): Eukaryota > Metazoa > Chordata > Lepidosauria > Squamata > Natricidae > Natrix > Natrix helvetica. The sequence goes on along the minus strand of NC_138550.1, from coordinate 38,493,510 downwards.
ACACACACGCACACACTTTGCTGCAGCGTGAGGCAAGGGCTGCTGGGGAGAGATCAGGGAGACAGGGAGGAGAAGGCATCCCTAGCAGAAGTTTGTGTTCTTCTCCCCTCCTGCTGATTTCTCCCTGGCAACGCTCGTCTCGCACTGCAGCAAGCATGGTGGCTCCCAAAGAGAATGAAATGGGCACAGCGCTCTTCCAACAGCCAAGGAAGGAAGAGGAGCCGGGCCCTCGGCTTTTGGAAGAAGCGTCGACGCCCGCTTCATTCTCTTTGGGAGCCGCCTTGCAAATGGGGAATTTTCTGACATTTTGCAACTGGAACCAGCCCAGCGCCCTGTGCACATTTGCTGCCCAGGAGCCCCGAGGCTCACAACCACCATCTCCTGAAGCAAAAATGGCCTCCCACAGCCTCCCGGAGGCCCTCCAGAAGCCGGAAATGGCTTCAGGAAAGCCTCCGGAGGCTGGAGAGGCCAGGAAACGGCCCCAAAGGGCCAACTGGAAGTTCAGAAATGATCTGTTTCTGGCTTCCAGAGGGCATCTAGGAGGGCGGGGGAGGCCATTTTTGCCCTCCCCAGGCTTCAGGAAAGCCGCCGGAGCGTGGGGGAGTGGGTGCATGCGGTGTGTGTGTGTGATGTGCACATGCGCAGTTGGGTGGGGAATTGAGTGAGCATGCGGGGGGTGCAGTAGCGAGCGTGCATGCAATTCTGGCACGCCGTAAAAAAAAGGTTCGCCATCACTCAACTATAGAATTAAAAATAAATAGTCCCTTTAAAATAAGTAAGAGTACTTACTTTTTTGCTAGCATGAAATAGCACAGGATTTTTTTTTAAAAAAATGGGAGCTTCAAGGGTAAAATCAGCCTGAAAATCGGCTTGAAAATAACCCGAAAAATGCCCATAAAACAGGCCATTTTCAGGCTAAAATCAGCCCCCCAAATGCTTGAAAACAGCCTAAAAAACAGCTTACAGCATCTCTTCCTCTTGCAGACAGCTTTCCCAGTCTAGCTTAACGCAGTCTCTCTCTCTCTCTCTCTCGCACACACACACACACACTCATACATACGCATATGCAAAATCTTTCTTTCCTCTCCCCCCCCCCACGAGACCCCTGGATTCCCTCTCCAACCATGCCTGTCCCATACAGGTACTACCCACACAAGTGATGTAGAGTTGGCCGTGCCCACTTAGTCATGTGACCCCCAGCCATGCCCACCTAGCAGAGAACTGGTTGTTAAAAGATTTGGAGCCCACTGACCCATTCTGAAAAACTCTGTCAACCTCATATATGTGTATTAAAATACTAGCTTATATGTTGATCATTTTAATTTGCCAAAAATGGATAAAATGCAGGAAAGAATATACCAATAGTAAGATGTGAAAAACAGTGTGTATTTCAGTTTCTGAAAACTTTGTATCCATTTTAGAAAGCTTTCGAAACAGCTTTCTAAAATGGATACAAAGAGTCTACAAGAAATTGTTTGTTACACTATGTGGCAAATTTCTGCAACTTTTCTTTATAACATTTTCTGCTATGATCTAATATGATTGTGGATTAATAAATGCTAATGAAAGTGATTTTAATTCTTAGGTATAGACTGCTGCCTTGGGTTTAATACTTCTGAACCTTAATATATTCAACAGAAGATGAAAGACCGCCTTCAAGAGCTTAAACTGAGAGCAAAGGAACTGCAATTATTAGAAGAGAACAATCCTGTTGTTAATGCAATTATTAGAGAGGAACAAGGAGAATTTGAACAAGCAGCTGTTATTTTTGAAAAGGAGCCCATAACTGAAAGGTATTTGCATGAAATACAGCAACTTCATAATGACATTAATCGTTTGGCAATGGATGTTCAAAAGTTTAGTCGGCAGCAGAAAAGTTTAATGGCTTCCATGAGAAGATTCAGTGTGCTTAAAAAAGAATGCAGCAATACAAAAGCAATTAAAGCTCAAGCAGAGCACATTAATAAAGGCTTGGATGATCTTTCAAAAATAGTGAAGAAGGAAGAAAAAGAACACAGCTCATCATCTGCCCTTAGAAGAGTCCTCAATTCCCAGCGTGCAGTCCTATTCCATCGTTTCCAAAATATAATGATTATGTACAATAATGCCATAACAACCAAACAAGAAAAATGTAAGGATTTCATTATGCGTCAGTTGGAAGTGGCAGGAAAAGAAGTATCAGAGGAAGAACTAAATAATATGGTTGAACAAGGGAAATGGGAAATCTTCAATGAAAATCTGCTCACAGAGGTCAAGATTACTAAAACTCAGTTATCTGAGATTGAACAAAGGCACCGAGAACTGGTCAGTCTGGAAAATCAAGTGAAAGACTTAAAAGGCCTTTTTTTTCAAATCTCACTTCTGATAGACGAACAAGGTGAAATGATCAACAGCATTGAAATGGAAATCATTAACACTCAGGATTATGTCCAAATGTCAAAAGAAAAGTTCAGGCTGGCAGCTAAATATCGAAAAAAGAACCCATGCAAAGCACTGTGCTGTTGGTGCTGCTCCTGTTGCAAATGATTTGTCCTCTGGGCAATTAAAACTGAAGAGCTGATCCAGCCCTCTCAGTACCCCTGAGGTCGTATGTTTACAATCCAAGCAGGCACCTGGATATGTGGCTCACAATTATATGTCATGTGATCACATTTGTGACCTTCCTTGCTGGTTTCCCACAAGCAATGTCAATGAGAAAGCTGGCAGAGAAGATTGCAAGTCACTCCAGTAAGATCCCTCTTACTTTAGGCAGGCTCTAAAATTTTCCTGCAGTCATAAAGGGCTACGTACTGTGACTACGTCACTTAGCGATGGCAATTTCAGTTGCAATCATAACCCCAAAACATGCAGGTCATTAAACAGGAAGTGGTGAGAGTCCCAAGGGGGGAAGTCATGAGAGAGCTTGGGAGGCCTATGCAGGAATGCTATGAGAGGCTGGGAGAAGCTGGAGATGTCTTGAGAGATCCAGCATAAGCTGAGCATGAATTGAGGGACGCACAGTGGGGGTTCAATGCATGCTACATGTTAGTTGGGGCAGGTTGGGCAGGGCTTAGGAAGGTCAGTGTAGCCTACAAATCAGCAGGAGGATGAGGGGGTAATGGCAAAGGCTGCACATGTGCAGGGTGGCTTACCCAAGTGACTTGCTACCTTCCCTGCTGCATTCCCCATACATTTTGCTTGTCAGAACCTGCCGTGAAATATCATAAATGGCAATCACATGACTATAGATCCCTGTGACATCATAATTGTGAGCCCAGTTCCTTACCACCCTATGGTGATCATGAGACCATGGTGCTGTAATGGCTATGGTAAAAAGCATTGTAGATCCCTGGCTATGTATGTCATACACTAATCTCTCTCTGTCTTTATGTATGCAATAGGTTTCAGCAAACTCAAGATTCTTTTACTTTTAAAAACCCTTCCTTGCAGTTTTTCCATTATTGAAAGTCTCAAAATATTTAAAATATATTTTATTATGGTAATATTGAAAAGGACCTTTTAAGAAATAATCATTTCCTTGTATTAATGATATTATACTGCTTGAATACCAGCTATTCATTATAAAAATTAAGCAGAAACCAAAAGTCTTGCACGAATAGTCATGTCATTATAAAAAAAAAAAATTATTCAGTTTGGAAAATATACTTTGTCTCTAAGTAAGTCACAACAGAATAATCTGGGCAAGCATACAAATATCCCCAAAACAAACCAATAAGTGTGTTAATAGGATGTATTAAGAGAAGAGAAAATTAGGCTTAATTATAAGTAGTCTTGGGAAATGACAGGCCATTTAACAATAGTTCATAGTTATGACTCACACTCCAAAACTATATATGACCTTGTTTCGAAGTTATCACAGTGCCACTGTGGTCATTTGCCCTTATGACAGGCCACAGGGATGCTGAAGCTGCCCCCACATCTCTTCCCCCACATCCAGTTCCAATGGGACCTCCTACACTTCGGCCTGCTCCCCATGCCTCTTGGAAGCAATCACCAATTCCTTGGTGGCTGCTTTCAGAGCTTTGTCAGTCAGCTGCCCCCCCCCCCCGCCCGAAACAGCTGGCCAGCAGAAGGCTGCCTCTTGCTTGGTTTTGAAAGCTGACCTTTGCCTGAAAGGCAGCTTCAGGACAAGATTCCCCAAACCTTTCCCTTGCTTCCCTCTCTCCCCAAGAGAGCCACATTTCTTCAAAATAAAAACAGAAAAAGCTGGAAGGGATTGACTTGCTGTTCTTCCCTCACCACTAAATGTTCTCTCTACTCTCCAATCTCTACCCCTTTTAAAATTCTAACCTTGACTCCATCTGAAGAATAGAAGAACGAAGTGACTAAGGAAAGAAAATCTTTCTCTATTGAACTGAAAAAAAGTCATCTCCAAAATTTGTGCAACGAAATGGATAATGCTGGGTCCTTGCAAGCTTTAGCTGTCATTCTGAGCTATAGAGCTCAGGTAGGAGTTAAAAGCTAGATTATAGACTTTCTTCTATAGGCAGTCATGTGGACAGCTAAATCTTGCAAAGACACAGTGTCCTCCATTTTGTTGCACAACTTTAAGAGATGATATTTTTTTAAGTTTCATGGCTGGTCATTACTTGAGGCAGTTCATTTAACATAGTTAAATTTTGTTACAGCTATAACTTGAAGACTATCTGTATTCAAGAAGTTCTCTTTTGTAAGGAAGTTAACTTTCATGCTATCAGTCACTTTTGCTCTTGGTTGTCAATCATATTTCACAAATAAATATTTAGTTTGTATAAATATGTATAAAATATTGTTTTTTCTGAAGGCCATTATTGCTTGCTACATAAGCTGCCAACGTATCACCAGTATAAAAAGCATATATATATATATGCTATATTATATATAGAATATATATAGATATTCTGCTTTTATTATATATATTATATACTATATATATATATATATATATATATATATATATATATATATATATATATATATATATATATATATATATATATATATATATATATATATATATATATATATATATATATATATATGTTGTATTTGTGCTGATAAAATAAAGGGAGACTAGTATAGATCCATTTCGAGCTATTTAGCTCTCATCAGCTAGCCATACCCTTACTGGGATTCGAACCTGGGCTGTATTATACACTAGGCAAGAGTTTTAGCCACTATGCCACAGGCTTCTCCTCCTTTATCAGCTGAGCCAGGGAAATAAGTATGTGTTTGTGTTACAACCCCTGGTATGACCTAATATGGGAGGGAGCTCACTCCTCCCTCTTTCTGTCCTTTCGGCTCATCACAGAAAACCATCCAGGCAGAAACCCATATTTTTATTTTTAATGTTGCCTTTTTATATTTGTGTTGTATTTGTGCTGATAAAATAAAGGGAGACTAGTATAGATCCATTTCGAGCTATTTAGCTCTCATGATGAGAGCTAAATAGCTCGAAATGGATCTATACTAGTCTCCCTTTATTTTATCAGCACAAATACAACACAAATATAAAAAGGCAACATTAAAAATAAAAATATGGGTTTCTGCCTGGATGGTTTTCTGTGATGAGCCGAAAGGACAGAAAGAGGGAGGAGTGAGCTCCCTCCCATATTAGGTCATACCAGGGGTTGTAACACAAACACATACTTATTTCCCTGGCTCAGCTGATAAAGGAGGAGAAGCCTGTGGCATAGTGGCTAAAACTCTTGCCTAGTGTATAATACAGCCCAGGTTCGAATCCCAGTAAGGGTATGGCTAGCTGATGAGAGCTAAATAGCTCGAAATGGATCTATACTAGTCTCCCTTTATTTTATCAGCACAAATACAACACAAATATAAAAAGGCAACATTAAAAATAAAAATATGGGTTTCTGCCTGGATGGTTTTCTGTGATGAGCCGAAAGGACAGAAAGAGGGAGGAGTGAGCTCCCTCCCATATTAGGTCATACCAGGGGTTGTAACACAAACACATACTTATTTCCCTGGCTCAGCTGATAAAGGAGGAGAAGCCTGTGGCATAGTGGCTAAAACTCTTGCCTAGTGTATAATACAGCCCAGGTTCGAATCCCAGTAAGGGTATGGCTAGCTGATGAGAGCTAAATAGCTCGAAATGGATCTATACTAGTCTCCCTTTATTTTATCAGCACAAATACAACACAAATATAAAAAGGCAACATTAAAAATAAAAATATGGGTTTCTGCCTGGATGGTTTTCTGTGATGAGCCGAAAGGACAGAAAGAGGGAGGAGTGAGCTCCCTCCCATATTAGGTCATACCAGGGGTTGTAACACACACACACACACACACACACACACACACACACACATATATATATATATATATATATATATATATTCTGACCCCCCTCTTCCCCCGCAATCACAGACACACTCCAAGCCAAAGATACTTCACGAGGTTTATTGCACAGACAGACAGATCCTTTGTAGCAATCCAACACAACTCGACCTTCAGAACCCTCCGGCACTGACACGCAATAGCAGCTATCCAGCCTGCCACGCTCACAAGACTGTACTCCCACAATAGTTCCTGCGTTGATTTCTGCAAAGGGCGTGTGCACAAGCAGTCCTTTTATAGTCTTGATAGGAGTCTAATTATCAGCAGCTGAGAGCAATTACCTCCTGTAACTGCGCAATTGCTCCTTACGCCTGTTAGCGCGCCGGTAACGAGCATCTAACAACTCACTGCTGATGTCTGACTCACTGTCCCATGACTCCTCCCCACTGCTCCAAGGCATGACATCAGGAGCCCCCTTCCTTTGGCTTTCACCACTGCTCCATGCCTCAGGCGCCTCCTGGTGGCCGACCAGCCTCTCTGATCCCTGCTCGGAGTCAGAACCCTGCCCATGGTCCTCCAGAGCCGACTCATAGGGACCCTCGCTGTCGGAGTCTGGTGGCAGCTCCAACGGCTCCTGCTGGGCCACAACACACACACACACACACACACACACACACACACACACACACACATACAGTATTAGCAGTATGAGTAAAATAAAGTACATCAATCCACCTGTTAGAGAACTGGAAGAAATTGTTTTGTGTTATGATTACAAGGAATATAGAAAAATATCTGAAACATAGAACTAAAATCAAAATTAAAACCGAAGCCTAAATATTAATTACATTAAATCTGGAAAACCACTATATATTTAAATAGTAAAAAATGAACATGCTTTTCATTTTTCTCTGTAACTAACACTGATTATTATTTCATAGATTTGAAAATTATACTAGGATACTTTTATTAATCCATCTTTTTTTTTTGTTTAAGGCTTCTTTTAAAATTAATCCACCTTAAATTCACTACATGCAAGGCAAAGGAGGCTTAACTATTCAATCATCTCTTTCTTCTAAAAAAATTCAAAAGGAAATATAATCAAGTTTACACACTGATTAAACACAATGCTGTTACAAGCTTAGATAAAATGTTGAAATAGCTAGAGATGCAACTTTGCTCAAAAACAAAAATAGAATTCTTCAATGGATTACTGTAATGCAGCGGTTCTCAAATAGTGGGGCGCACCCCCCTGGGGGGGCGCGAGGCTCCGTAAAGGGGGGCGCGAAGGCTCCCTTTCCATCTGGGTGCAACGGCGGCAAAGGCGTGGGTGAGGCATAATATATCCCGCCTGGAAGTGGCAGCACTTCGGACTGTGGATTTTCATTGGAGCCGCGGGCTGGAGCTGTGCAAGAAGCCTGCTCGGGTGGGGGTGGGAGGGAGGGAAGCATGGGACCGCCCGTCTTCACCACCGCGTAGCTCACCTCCCCGCCAGCAGCTCCACCGCCAGCATTCCGTCTGGAAGCGGAAGCGCAACAGCCGCTGTTGGGGAAGGGACAAAGGGGCGGCGGTCGCCCGATCTTGCCACCGCCACCCCTTCGCCCCTGGTAATGGCGACTGTTGTGCTGCTGCTTCCAGCTGGGATGCTGGAGGAGCTGCTGGCAGGGAGGGAGGGGAGGAGGGAGTAAGGATAGACAAGCAAGAGGGAAAGAAAGCAGGAGGGCAGAAGGGAGGTGGAAGGAAGGAAAGAAAAGCAGACACGCCGGAGGGAAAGAGGAAAGAAGGCAAGCAGGCAGGAAGGAGGCAGAAGGAAGGAGGGAAGAATGGAACTGGAAGGGAGGCAGGGAAGGAGGGAGGGAGAAAGGAAGGATAGGAGGATAGGGAAAGAGGAAAGAAGGCAGGCAGGCAGAAGGGAGGGAGGTGCAAGGAAGGAAGGAAGCATAGATAAGCAGGAGCGAAAGAAGGCAGGCAGGCAGGAGGAAAGAGGAAGGAGGGAACTGGAAGGGAGGCAGGGAAGGAGGGAGGGAGAAAGGAAGGATAGGAGGATAGGGAAAGAGGAAAGAAGGCAGGCAGGCAGAAGGGAGGGAGGTGCAAGGAAGGAAGGAAGCATAAATAAGCAGGAGGGAAAGAAGGCAGGCAGGCAGGGGGAAAGAGGAAGGAGGGAACTGGAAGGGAGGCAGGAAGGAAAGGAAGGAGGAAGGGAGGGTGGAAGGAAGGATAGACAAGTAAGAGGGAAAGAGGAAAGAAAGCATGTGACTACGGTGGGAGACGAGGAAAGACCGGTGTGCTATGATACTAGACAAATGATACTATTTACAGTCGCGCGGGGGGGGGGCGAAATGTTTTCTTCTTCCTAGGGGGGGCATGACAGAAAATAATTGAGAAGCACTGCTGTAATGAAACAAAAATATCATTTTGGGGGAACTATATAATCCAGTTTTAACTTATCTCTTTCCTTATGTAAATCAGGTTTGTAAATAGGTTGAAAACAGAAACAGAAGAAAACTAGGAAATGTTACTAGCAGGAATGAAGACAATTACTATTGTAAATTAGATCTATTTTTATTGTTACGCAAGATAATTAAAAATGTTAATAATAGCCAATTATACAACTATTACAAACATTAAGTTCCTGACTGCCGAGTTTATTTGTGTTTCATACAGTTTACTAAGGAAAACACTATTTTTTAAAAAGTGACAAAGTTCCAGTCTATTTTCAAAGCAATTTAAGTTTTCATTTTGACCTCAGAATAAACAAATAAAAAAATTGATTAAGGCATATGCTTTTACCACTACTAATATAGGAATAGAAATCAAAATTTATAAAAAAAATAAATGTGGCCAGTGTTGTTCATCTTATAAACAACTAACTATAAAATCTAGAATAAACACTGGAGTAGCTAAATTAATATTTCTTCCCCAACATATCACTTAGTAGCTGTTATCTTCACTTGTATAAAATGCAAATTCTTGTTTTGCTTACAATAGTTTATACTATATCATCTCTATCATCACTAAAATCCAAAAACAATAATCTAGGCTATTTTTTTAACTGAGATTAAGTCACAGATTCCCAATTATAAGGCTAAAACAATTCTGACTTTATACAAGCCATGAATAAAGCCTGAAGAGAGAGGACCATAAGAAGGTAGAAGAATTAGTATGAATTTCACACATTTAAAATAATTCATTTACATTTTGGAATTCAAACTTGAGACTTGGCACAAAGAGCCTAAAAAAATAAAATATGAAATAACTCCCAGCAGCTGGAGATGTTTTTTTGACTGTAAAGATTTTTTCCCCAAATACTCAATTTTTAAAACAAATAGTTACTTCCTGCACATAAAAATCAGTACCAACCAGAAAGGTTTGTCAGACCAACATAGCCAATAAACTTCATATTAATATTTTTTTCAAGCAATACCTTGCTCCTGTTAATGCAACCTTTTAATTTAAAATCATTTGAAGGATCAGTAATGGCAACAGTGTAGTGGAAGGCCTATGTGCTTTTCAGAAAGATTTCTATATTTAAAGCAAATATGTTTTTTAAAGTTGTGCCTGGGGGGAAAAATCAGATTATAGATATATATTAGAAAAAATAGGAAAAAAAAAGATGCTGCAATCATACATCTGGGGACGCTTTACTGGAAAACAATTTGTTCCATATAAACTGTGTTTTTCTTTCCCAAATGACACAGAAAGTAATGTGCTGATAGGTGATAGAAATAATCCAAATATTGGCCTATGAAAAATATAGCAAGTTGTTATGATACTATGTATAATTATTGATAGTTATTTGCTATCTATTTTCTTCTCTAACACACAACACAACTAGTTTGGTATATTGCCTAAAGGCCAAAAATTGAGAGAACAGAGTTTTACTTTTTGCTTTATAAATAAGCAAGTTGGATGACTTTATCCCAATCTTTCTTTCATCCCTAGGAAGAAGACAATGGTAAATTACTTGTCAAAAAGTTGTCAAGTCACCAATGTTAAGACTCATGCAAACCCCACCCACCCACACACAAATCCCCCACCCACCCACAAATCCCCCACCAAGATGAAGAAATAAATGCAACAATGAACAATGTAAAGTTGTATATAACAATCATAGTCAAAAGCACAAGAAGCCACTTTAACCAAATGTAAAATAAATAAAGCTGTGCTCTTTCTATGGCTTGCAGCATAAATAAATACTGAGTGGACATACTTTAAAGGGAGCAGCATAAGAAAAACCAGTTAAGCAAGGTTCAGCGTTCATGACCGAATGCTAGATAGAGAGAAAAAAAAGATAAGGAGCTGCTCAGAAAATAACATAATGCTAGGCTAGGAAAGAGAGGTATGCCTTTTCTGTCATGGTTCTGCTTCATTCTACCTGTTACACTTCACTGTTTTCTTTCAAGCAGACAATATTGCTACTACAACATGTCTTATTTGTAAACATAGCTGTACTCCTAGTACAGTGTAAAAAGCTTTTAACCTTTGTATTATGCAAAAATGAGACTTGTTTTAACTCAATAGAAAAATTAAGCATCAGTAAGTCTACCATCATACTTTTTTCCTTTTAGCAATTGTTTGTGAATCACGTCACAAAAACTGGATTGACATTTAATACGAAGTTATAATAAGGTAATTCTCAGGTTATGATGGTAATCGGAACTGGGATTTCCATTGCTAACAATGCAATTGTAAAGACAATGCCATATGGCTGCACTGTTTAGCACCTGTAATCCTGGCTATTGTCAGAATCCAGGACCATGTGGGTCATGAAATGGAAACAGGTGGAGTCCCTAGCAAGAAGCATGCGGAAGGGGGTGCAAAATGAGGCTATTGGGTGTGTGGATGTTGTGGACGGCATTGCAGACTGTGGGTGGGCTTATAAATTGTGAGATATGAGTCACCTGAACAGTTAACTAACCACAATTTCCTGGGAATAAATACCGGAAAGGATTACAATTTTTAATTAATAAGATAACCCACCCCCACTGCTAGCTCTATGTCTAGAATCTGTATTTATATACAAGCAATTTGTGAATAATCGTCGTTTTAAAACGAGTCTTTCATGCTAGCAAAAATGATAGCATTTCTTCTCCTTCTGATAGTCTTTCATGCACTACCAGAAAAAAAAATCCTATTTAAATCTCAGCTTCCTCCACTAACATATAATATAAAAAGCCCTAAAGTCATTTCAACATTGATCTGGCATGAATTCTTATCAGGGGTCAATAATGCTTAAATTTATAAGAGATAGCAACAAAAGTGGGAAGTCAGTCATGTTTACCTGTTATCAAATCTCAATGAGCAGCTAATGCATGTTGAACCTTCTATAATGGGTCTGGCACAAAAGGATTTTCCCATTCCCGAAAAAAAGCCTCTACCCCAAGTATATAGCTAAAGTATATTCTAGCTTAGGAATTGATCCACTAACAAATTGCTGTTAAGTTTAGTTTGTTTTAGTTTAAAAAGATAAGATACCTTTGATGAATATCTACTGCTTTTAGCATTTGAAATCCTCCTTCATATTGCTGAATCAATTTCCAGCAATGTAGCTAGCATGACTGCTTTCCTAAACAATTACAGTCAACATAAATCGTTTTCACAGCAAGTGATTCAAATTATTCATCAATTCTGCTTCATTATTTAAAACCACAAATAAACATATATTTAAATATTTTCAAACTAAAAATGTTTCTCAGAATTAGATTCAAACACATAGACACAAATTATTAACAATAAGGAATGTCAGTGCCAGGAATGCCAACCAAAACACTTCAAATAGGAAGAACCTATTTGAAGATGTAAAAGACTAGGTTTATTTTTATGGATACACTGGGTACAAATTTTCTATTGTAAACAATGAGAGTTCTTCTGGGATACAAATATTCTCTGGAGCAATTGAGTATTTGCAAATAAATTCTTCAACAACATGAACAAAAGAGCCTGTATCTCAATGTTATTATATAACCTGAATTACACACTAGAATGAAAGATGAAAAAAAATGGAATCTGAAAACCTATAGCAAAATACAGAAGACACCATTTTTAAAATGTCATTTTTTTCACAAATGCATTAAAGAAAAGTTCAAAATATTACAATATTATAAGGGCTTTTCTACTAAGAACATTTGTGAGAGAATGTTCTGCATCACAGTATTTGAAAATTCTATCCGATGAGAACTATCTTAACATTTGGCTACTTTTTTAAGTTTGTCTGATAATGTCCGTTCTCAGAAGTTAACAATATTTAAAATGCATCAATTGCACCCTCTTGTGTTGGGCATGCAGATTTCTTTAGTGGTATTTTTAATAAACCATTTATATTTTAATACTGTATCAATCATCAATAGTCAAAAATCAAATAGTTGTAATGACCATAATAGTCAAATATTTACTAACATAGAAAAGACTAGCTTATAAAAGCATATAGAATCATGGGCTTTATCTATGTAACATAGTTTCCCCATTATTTCTAATAATTTAACATCAGCACACTCATTTTCAATAAATAATATTTAAATATCTTTAAATTTATTTTACTTACACTAATACAGGTTTCCCTGATATCTTAGGATGTCTTAGAACTTCTGAAATTGTATCTTTTGTCTCTTCCATTCTTTCCATATCACTTGAATCCACAACAAATATTACTCCATAGGATTCAGCATAGTAATTTTTCCAAATGCCCCGAATACGTTTTCCACCTCCTAAGTCAAAAATTGTGACTTCAAACCATCGTTGTTTAAGATCAATTTTAGAAAATCCAACTGTTGGAGCCACATCTTCAGGGGATTCTGACAAAATTAAAATATACTATAAGAGACAGTTCAATGAAACTTGAATAAGAATTTTGATTTATTCCAATAATCTAATAATGTACTGGATTGTTTGGGTCTCTCACTGGTACAGTTCAAAGAGTAGACAGTATTGATTTATTTGTAAAAAATAATAAAGATAGGCTATAAATAAATAAATAAAATAAATAAATATATTCCCAACATTTTATATTTTCCCCAAAACAATATGAAGAGGCAAACAGAACTGAGGGTCAGCAATTATCTGGAGCTGGGAAGAAATTACAGGGTTTTATACTTGCAGAAGAATAAAGAAAAGAAGCATGGGGGTTATTCTTATATTACACTACTCATAAATTATACAGACATCTAGTTGTTATGTAATAGTTACATACAAATTACAAAGTGCCCTATATATAAGAATATCTAAGCAGCAGTTAAATATATTTCTATATGAAAACAAACAATTATTATGACTTGACCTACTGTGAATTCTGATATGACCAATTAATTAATTCCAAGCTATAATAGAGACTCATACTAATGCTAAGTATTTTGTTTTACTGTACAAGTAAAAAATAATAGTATTACTAATTAGCTTATGAGCATATCAAAGCTAATACTTATTTCAGAGCAACAGTAATATTACAATAAAGCATGCTTTTACTGAAAATGTATTTCAGATCTTACCTGAACAAAAAGAATTTGAATGAAACTTATTAGCCAAGTTCTAGAGAATTCCATATGCACTGTTGATATACTGGGGGAACTGAATTTGCATGTAGTGGAATTCCGTAACATACAGAGATAGACTTTCCTGACTTTAGAGAACAGCCACTTAAATAAATAGGGCAGATAAGCCTTTAGGTGCATCTGAGCTCTTTTTATTCAGAGGATATATTGAGTAGATTTAGGGTATTCTAAGGTATCTAAGTGGGACGCGGTGGCTCAGTGGCTAAGATGCTGAGCTTGTCGATCGGAAGGTCGACAGTTCAACAGTTCGAATCCCTAGTGCCGCATAACAGAGTGAGCTACAGTTACTTGTCCCAGCTTCTGAGAACCTAGCAGTTCGAAAGCATGTAAAAATGAAAGTAGAAAAATAGGAACCAACTTTGGTGGGAAGGTACCAGCGTTCTGTGCGCCTTCAGCATTTAGTCATGCCAGTCACATGACAATGGGGACGTCTTCGGACAGCGCTGGCTCTTCGGCTTTGAAACGGAGATGAGCACCGTCCCCTAGAGTTGGGAACGACTAGCACATATGTGCAAGGGGAAGCTTTACCTTTTACTTTAAAGTAAATCTAACATATGCATAAGAAGAAACCAAGCATATAATTATGCATATTTCCACCAACCAAAGAAGTGCCAAATAAAAGATGTAAGTAAAATATAAAATCTGTATTATTTTCAGAGATGCTTCTTGTCTTTAAATTCTAGGGACAGGGGGGGTGGGGGGTGATATATACTTTATTTCTCCCAAAACAATGAGATATTATTTGATTTAACAGAGTAAAATATGACAGTAAATATCAGATCCTTATAACAACAAGCAGTCTAGCTTAAACATGAAAATAAATTAACAATAATATTTTGAAAATTGTAGATTAAAATAGAATATCCAACATACCTCCTTGGATTCCTTTTACTGTTGCAGTTTTCCCAGCATTATCAAGACCCACCATGATCAATGTCACCTTCCTTTGAAATACCAACAAAAAGAAGTTAAAATTCTGTCCTTAAAAAGCACATAATATTTTACAACAAATAAATATACTTTCAATATACCCAAAACCAAATGGCAAAGAATCAACTAAGATTTTATCTATTTTACAAAGTGCAGGTAAAGTAAGTGGTGTGTAACAAATTCTAAAACACATGGAAAAATATAAGAAGGGGAAGGGAGCAGCAGAGGAAGGCTTAACTCTTACTTCAGTTATACACTATGTAGAACATGGTACTAAAACCGTCAAGGGGATGATTTAATATATTAAGATACATATTGAAGAACATTTGTGGAATATTTCTTATTGTGAAGCAAGAGAAACTATCTTGCATCTGGATAAAAAATTGATACACTTCAATGAGCACAGAATCTCTAAATGTTCAAAGCAGACAAATTAAGGAAAAAATGGGTAGAATGTGAAGAAAGAGGAAAAACAGAAGAACCCAGCAGAGGGATGGGAGAGGAGAAGTGAAATATTTTGGAATTAAGAAGAGTATTTATTAGAAGAAGAAATTTTAAAAGGATTATCTCATGAGGAACAAAGATTCTCATTGTTTGCAGCCAAAGGCTGAGTAGACAGAAATTAGAAAATTGACAGATAAACATATAGTAAAAGATCTAAAAGTTAAAATAAAATAAAATCAGATTATGAATGAAAAGCTTTACCGGTGTTACCCAAGTTTATATTTTCTAATGTTGGGGGGGAAAAATAGCTTAAAAATGGATTAAATAAAAAAATGGCATTTCAAAAAAAGAAAAGAACTAATTGATATTGAGACATATCTTATGTCAAATGCCACGATGTTCATTTGATCTTGGCAAAGCATATTATGTGTATTAACCATTGTAGTTTATAAACTATATTTTATGGATCAGCATGCAGTATAAACCCAGAGCCACCATAAATGAAATGGACAACAGAAGCCAAGAAAGAAAGGGAAATTTAAAGATGACACGTTCAGTACTCAACATGCTAAACTTAACACAGCACTGAACTATTTGAAGTAGAAATATCAAGAATGATATTTTTATATATGCATAAAACACAGTATAGCCTTTAGAAATTAAGGGATAAAAGTAATCCATAATGTTAGGATAATTAGATCTTAAGCTTTTTTCATTTTTTCCTTGGGATTATGAAATTTTAAAATGTATCTATACAGGTAGTCCTCCACGTACGACCACAAATGAGCTCAAAATTTATATTGCTGTGATAAATTTGTTAAGTGAATTTTGCCCCATTTCATGGCTTTTCTTGCCACGTTTGTTAAGGGAATCACTGCAGTTGTTAAATTAGGCACAAGGTTGTTAAGTGAATCTAGTTTCCTCATTGACTTTGCTTGTTAGAAGTTTGCAAAGGGTGATCACACGACCCCGGTACTCTGCAAATGTCATAAATATGAGTCAGTTGTCAAACTACCAAATGTAAATCACATGACCATGGGGATGCTGCAACGATTGTAAGTGTGAAAAATAGTCATAAGGAACTTTTTTCAGTGCAGTTCTAACTTTGAACAGTCACTATGTGAACTGTTGTAAGTCGAGGAGTAGCTGTATATAAGTAATTAGGTTATGTGCTGTGTGGGATGTTGGGTAAGTAACTTGAACTTTATCAAGCTGCAAGGCTAAATATTGATCATGAAAAAAGGATTTTTTAAAAAAATCCATGTTAAAAATCAAGATATACATTTATTATACATCATTACCTATAATAAATATTATAATATTTTTGCTCAATCCATAAACATGGATGTTACAGTTCTTGATTTTTACTGCATAGTTTTATAACTCACGCTTGCACATTATTATTTTATCATTAAAAATGTATTAACCGCTTCTCGGAATATGTGGCGAGAAAATAATACACAATTATGCAAAAAACAGAATACAGAATTTAAACAGTAATTTACACATAGCCAAATATCCAAAGATAATTTAAATTGGCTATAAGCAATTCCTACTGAATTCAGTAAGCCTTATTCCCAATTAACCATAATAAGATTAGAGTTCAAAAAATTATTTTATGCTATTTTAGCAATTCTTATGCACCAGGAACAACATTTTTACTTCCTGATTCTATCATTCCAAGCCAAGACAGAGATTGTAGGCAAAGAACAAATTTGAAATAAATTCTGAGTTGCTCAAATTTTTTTAAAAAGAGACTTAGTTTCATACAAAGTACCCATGATGGTTTCTAAATAGTTTAGTTGCTCCATTTCCAATATAGCATAAGGATATGTAAAAAAAAACATGTTTCCTTTTCTGCCTGTACAAATTTTTATTTCAGTAGAAAGCAGAAAAGGGAAAGGGTTTTTTACATATCCCTATGCTACTGAGAAGGGAGCAACTATTCAGAAATCATTATGTATACTTTGTTTGAAACTAAGTTTCCTTTTTGAATCGATGATACGAAAAACATTAAAAATCTGCTGCTGAAAATTATTGATTGCCTATTTTTGACAGTACAATCAGAGCACTCTGGGTCTCATATAAACAAAAAATGATTTATTAAACCTTACGTTAGTAGAGGACTCAAAGGAGTCAACTACAAACTATGGGGATAGCAATCTGCTTCTAAATAATGATGTAGAATTCTTCTGTCTAGATGGCTAAACTTTTTGTCATCACGTGCCAAAAGAAATGCAATGCAATCCCCACTCCTCACCACCACGCATGGATGTGCAAGACCCCCATGTGTGCCCCGCTCCCCACCCAAACGCATTACCCATGACTGCCATCACGGGTCTAGATCCACAAACTTTAGCAAAATCAAAGAAGCATGGATTACAGAAACTTCAGTAAAGTACCTTTAAGGCTAGTTGTGGAGTAAATAAAGTATCATTGAAACTGCAAAATAAATTTCTCATCCTAATGTATAGTAAATTCATTAAGATGAAATCACTTTAAATGATTTGAAATGCTTATTAGCCATCTAGTCTAAGTTGCCTTTTTACAGGATGAGCTACCAACAGACCCCCCTGCTGCCTCTTAACTGTTTATGGCTATTTTCCTTTCCATTACTTTTTCAGTCTCCTCAAAAAAAATTCACATAAGCCTAGTTCTCTATAAATAGGACCAATGTGTAACTGAAGTATGCCTAATGTAAGATCTTTGCAGCATGGCCAACATAATAGGCAAAAAGCACAAAAAGAAATCTGTCATAATCTTAAAATGGACAATAATCTTTGGTTTGTTTCCCTCAAATCTTAATATGAACTTCCACCATTCCCATTTCACCCCATGTATCAATAACACTCCATGCATCCAACTACACTTTTAAATATATATATGACATAATTAATTTAAATTAGAGAAAATCTTCCTAATAATATTTGAGATATTTTGCCTTGGTCTGTTCTATGTGAAAATGAGTTAATAACAGGTCTACATATCTTCATACCTGCTGTACCATATATAATCTTAAAAGTTACTAAAAAACCGAGTATTTTAAAGCCTGGTCATTTACCTGAGGGGTTCTCGCCACCGTTTTAGCCAGCTGCAGCAATTGGCCATCAGACTGTACATCCCTTTCCAACAGCCATTCAGAACACCAAATAAACTGCAGACATGGTATATTGACTAATTCCAGAATATTCAATCAAGGGTTGAAGAGATCAATTTGAATATTGCCTTATTAGCAAAACAAAGAAAGGGGAGAATAAGAATACAAAATAAGTTCTTGGTAACTTTATTCTTTCAAACCAATCTCATACTTCTATATCAAGCCCTCTCCTACAATGAGTCTTTATTTTGTGGAGCCACATTTATTTTAAATGTTATATTTACAGTCAGAGTGCAGCACACGCAACTTTTATGCAAGAAAAGCAATTTTTAGATAATCATGCATATGCAACAATATAGCCATAGTTTTCTACCCCATTCTTTAACCAGGAAGGAGTTGACTGAATAGCCAATCAAAAATTGGATTTGTAAAAGCTGCATTCAGCAAAAACACAATATTCCCAGAATATAAAATATTTTTTACAAAAAATGTTAATACTAAACAAATCAAAGGAAAAGTGCAACTAACACAGGTTGAATAAATTAAAATAGAATAAAAAACAAAAGCTTTCTTTATTGTCAAATGGATAGAAAAGTGGGCCATAAATTCAAAATATATTACTTTTTAAAAATAATGTACTGTATTCAAAGCAGGCAATAAAGAATTAACAGTGATTTAAATACAAACAACACAATATATCCTAGAATTTTAATACTACAGTCACACACCCGAGCAAGCACTGGTTTGTTACACTAGACAACCACTATCAGAAAGACTGGTAACAAGGCAGAATCACCTTACAATCTCCTTAATATAAATACATAATAAAGTAGGTGATTCTGTAATAAATGAATTAAAAAAGGAGAGGCACATCATAAAATTGTTAATAATATTATTTCTAAAAAGAAATGAAAGCTTTATGCATCCAATTGTGACATGTATTATTTGTAAGACATGAATGAAATTAGGTATAAGATCTGCTGTAGGCTGATTTGTAGAATGTATCCAAAAATTCTAATGGAGCATATGAACGTGGTTTTTAAAAATGCAGTTAAAGATGTAGTTAACAGCACTGGAAGTAGAACCAGTAATTATAAAAGCAATGGATTTGTTTATTTATAACTAAGGAATACAGCGAAGTCAGAGAGCTTCATGGATCAAGGATGGCTTTTAAATCATAACTAAACTACATTCTGCAGTTTATTGTCAGATTGAGCCACCTAATTTTTCAATTCTGCTTCATACATGCATGAGTGTTTCATGACACCTTCTGTACATCATCAAATATAAACCAATACAACTGTGATTAATGCACAGATAATTCCGATTCATGCTGCTGATTTCTCTCAAATTGCCTCTCTACAGGCAAGCTCAGCTTTCCTCCTTGATAGTGTATTAAACAGTTCCAAAAATTAAAAAACACTGTAATGCCTTACAGACTGAATATGCACACTCCCCAAAAGTGTATTTTGTGAGCTGGCTATTATATATACAAACTTACAAATAGTTGTAAGCTCTGGTCCTACATTAGAAAGTCACTGCTTCTGCTTTTATATTCTACGATGTGCTGTACTCTCCCATAAAGGAGCATAAATATTAATTCATCATCCATTTTAAATCCCTGTGTCATAAGCCCGAGACACGAGCGTGTTCACGCGCGAGAGACGCACGGACGGGGGCAGTTATTCAACGCCACCAAATCTTTGGATTCGGGAATGACTGCCGTACCAGAGCAAAGAACAGCGGCGCCCAGCAGCCCAATACTGAACGAATCGGACCGAGTTATGAGAACTGCCCTGTTATAGTGATTTATTAGGCTGGCCAGAGGGGAGAAGAAAAAAAAGGAATGCACCAAGTCTGCGGCCTCTAACAAGCAGCCCAGGCGCCTCCCTCGCCCCCACGTTAAATTAGATTCACAAAGCTCTCCCGCCCCCGAGGACCTCCTGACCGTCTTCTCGTCTCCCCGTCGCTGAGAAATCCTATAGTAGCCATAGATTCTCGGGGCGGCCGTTCTACACAGTCACGTGACCGCGCCGCTTTCGCAGGTTTATCTATACGTCTTCACGTGATGCTCCCGGAGTATGCTTATTGGCTAGTTTCCGATAGCAACCGTACGCAGGAAGGACGCGTAACTACGTCGGTCTCCCTTAGCTACGAGAGGGGGAGTGAAGGGGGGGGGGAGAGAGAGAGAGAGAGAAGACCGCAAATGAGGAAAGAAAACAGCAAATGAAGGATTCCTTGACTGATGGCACCCACCAATCACGGGTCCCGCAAAGGGGCAGGATTTATTTACTAGAGTGACGGACGGGTGCCTGGAATTCTTGAATTGGATTGCTGCTTTATTCCCTATGCGCGTGCGCTCCTGAAAAGTGACTGAGGAGGGGGAGGGGGGATCAGAACATTTTACAAAGCTGTATAGCCAAATTCAATATAATCTCATTCTGAAATAAGTGACCGCCAAATAAAATAATAATAATTTGGTAGTGTACTGCATGATCACAGATCTGGAGAAGTTTAACATTTCCAATGTTTCCTGCTTAGGAGAACAGATCGAGTACTATTGATCCTTAGTTGACACCTATCAAAGGTCAAGCACCTTGTAATTCAATAAGACTTCAATCACTTATTCTTGAACCAGTACTAATAAGTGTTCCAGGAGAGCACTCTGCGACTTCCACTCTGAAGGAGCCTCACCTAGTAACATTTTTGTTTTTATTATTTTTAATGTTTCTGAGGTCTTAACTTTTAACCCATGTGGGATTACAAAAAGAAGACAGATTCTGAAGTGGTTCAGATGCCATTTGAAGAACTGTTCTGATTCTCTTTTAAGCACCTTAAAGTTTTGATTGAGGGAAAGATTTGTTCTTTTGAATCAGACAACAAAAGTAACTTTAGCTACCCTAGCAGTTAGGCATGCTTTATTCCCCCCTCCCCCCCAAAAAAGCTAATTGATAAGCTATAATTTACTAAATGATAAATGTTCCAAAAATGTATGAATTTTACTTGTTTTGCTTTCTTCATTTCTTTTAGCTATTCTAATTTGAAATGTATTCCACCACCAATATCTAGCTTGTTTAGGAGTTATGACTACTGCATAATTTTATATGCACTACATTTGATTATCTTACATTTAATTAGAATGTTGTAATTCACAATGGAATTATTTACAATCATTTGCATACTAGCCTTCATAGTAAACAAGGATTTGGAATGTATAAAATATTCACCAGATGTATGTATGTGTATTTTGGTAAAGTAAACCTTGTATATTTATCCCTTTTTCACAACCTTTACTCCCTTTTTGTTTTGTTTACTAAGTTGCCTTTATTGAGATCAGAAAAGCTTGTATATATATATATATTGTGACCTTAAGTTTGAATTAATGAATTTTCCTGTGTGGACTGAAGTTTTTTGTTGCTGTTGTTAAACGGCCTTTGTAAAAACAAAATATACATTGACAATTATCACACCAATATTTCCTATTACAGGAAGTATTTTTTTAAAAAAATGTGAATATACCTGGGCACTTATCTTGGCAGGGTTACAAAACTGGTTGCCCTTGCCTTTTCCAGGACATTTTTTCCCACCTTCCTTTAAGAAAAGTTGGACTTAAATCTTTTATGGGAAAGTAAAGACTCCAGGCTGATAATTTTAGACTCTGGTCCCTGGGTCTGCCTGTCCTTTTCCTATACTTTCTAGAATGATCAAACTCTTGAGGCAAAATGATTCCAATCCATGAAAGTGCATGTCAATAAACTGGTTGCAGATCAAATCTGAACATCAGTCCATCAAAAATTCTTTTGAGACCCTCCTCTCCCCCAAAATGGCTGCCTTAAGAATTGCAGATACTTCAGTGACTATTTGGCCATAAAAAATTGTGGGCATCTTCACCATTGGGTCATGATTTCTCTAGCGTTTGGTCCATGTAGGACTGCAGCATTGTAATACAAGTTTATGTGTCTGTTTAGATTTTTTTTTAGGTCAATAGGATTCATTAACATGTCACTTAAGATGCCATGCAAACTTCTTTCTTGTTCATCAATAAACTATCTCTAATAAGAATTCAATTGTAATATGTAATTAAAGCCAAGATTGAACTTCTTAGGTAACAATTCATTCACTAATGTCTTTGGAAGATAGTCTTCAAAAAGCCTTGTTACATTAAAATTGCAACATTTTGTACTGTAAACAGTGGACATCACGACACCTTTTCCAAAAATTAAATGCACCGGTCTATTCGGCAAAATCAATTGTTTTGATATTACATAAAGCAGAGCTGCAGTATCAGCCAGAGAGTCTGGGATCTCGTGTGCTTAAAACTCTGGTGGCTTCGTTTCTAGCTCGCTGTGCAAATACAGCCAAAGGGCAGCTTTGATTTTGGAAGGAGGAATGAGATGAAGGTGAACTGGCCCTTTCTGTGTTGTTGGCAACGAGCCTTGAGAAGAACGCAACCAAAAAGGCAATTTCGCCTCCTCTCTGCCTCTTTCCCTCGCAGGCGCGCATGGAAGGACGCACACACAGAGGGTCCTTTTGAGCAAACGGTTAGAGAGACCAGCCCCGCCGGGAGGTTCAGCAGCTTCTGGGCCAGGGCCATAATGTCCTCCCCTCGGCCTTCCTGTTTACCCACCACTTGAAATGGACAGGACCGCTTCCAGGAACTGTCTTGCCTTCGAATGAGGCCACCCCCCAGCCAGTCTCCTCTCTCTTCCGCTCCGCAGGAGGACTAGAACCGGGCAGAACATTGTCCTCTCTTCCCGGCATCGTGCGTACAACCAAACGGCAACTCAACTCAGAGTACATGCTAGCATCCGCTCCTTAGCTCCGAAAGAAGATACACCGATCCAGTTAGCCTACTAACTCTCAGCTTCTCAGAATGAGACTCCTCGACATTGTATGCCTGCTTATTTACTGCCTCTTTATTACAACGATCGCGATCTCCCTCTCAGAAGCAAGGACGTGTGAGTAAAATTGGTCCGCTTTCCATCTTTCGACAGAGTTTCAGTGGGGATTGCGTGTTTTTTTTGTTGTTGTTGTTGTTTAGTTAATTTGGACTTGTTTTGTGCTTTCTTCCTTCAAGCTGTCTGTTGGAGGAGATTGTAAAGAATAGTAACGGAAAAAATTCTATACCGACATACTGTATAGTCTTTTCTGTGAAAAGAATTCTCTGCCCTTCGAATTCCTAGGGATGCAACCTGATTACTTGCACGTTTACTCAATGAAATAAATATCACGGAGTTTAATGGGACGTTGTTCTAGTTTATAGCATCGCAGGCTTAGGTGGATCTGATTCCTTGTTGCTAGGATTGTCCGAGAGATTCTGATGTGCCCTTAAACTCTGCAGGATCTGAAATAGTTTTCTTGGTTTTCGCTAAGCAAATATATTTTCCATCTCCATAAGCAACCATATTTGTAATGAGGCCAAACTATAGGAGAATGAGTAATTACCATTGCAATGAGAGAGAGAAAAAAAAATTCTAACCCCAGCAAAAAAGGGGGGGGGGCATTTGAGGTATTGTGAAATCATATTAAAAATAAAAAGTATTAAAAAATCTACAATTAGTTCTGCGATGAAAAGTTTAAACAAGTATTTTATGTAGAGGATGCAAATTGTGTGTTTTTTAAAATTAAGATTACTGTTTTCCCACAAATACATTTAAATAATACATGCAGCCTGTTTAGAGATAAAAGACCTTTTGTCATTTGCATCTACAGTAAATCTTCAGTAATCTTCAGTAACTGAAAACATGTTTCTCCCCATCATCACAACATTGTCTTCAGTACATGCCCATCCTACACAAGCTTAAACCATGCTTATCGTAGTAGTAGATGTAAAAAAAAGTTAGGTTTTGTTACTCATTACCCTGGGGGGTTGGGAATCAGGTGACTGTGTGGACTTGAAACAGAGGCAGAAGAGTTAGGGGCAGCAGATTTCATGCCTGAATAGTTTTCTGCTGTCCCTAGGATAGCTGAATAAGCACTTCAACTTTGCAAGACAAAAGGGATCAACATCTTAATTTTAGGTTGAATTAGCAGATGAAAGCAGACTCATTAGCAACTCATGGTTTCCTTCATTAAGTGTAATATAGTTTTGATTGTTTTCCCCTTCCCTATTTCATTCCATAACAATTTCACAAATAAATTATAGAGAAAAAAGGAGAAATCCATAACTAAGTATGTTCTAGTAATCCAGAAACTTTCATGCTTAGGTACAATTTCAACATACTGTAGGTATGGAACATATAGACTTTTACAGATTTAACTAGGACACTGAGATACTTCATCCTATTATTTACCAAAATTCTCAGAATCTTATGGTATTGAGAACAACAAACTAACTTCCACTGAACTCCAGAACTGTTTCAGGCTTGGCACGTGGGCTGTGACGTATCCTGTTGTCAGATTTTCAAGTAGCCAAAACAAGACTGTAAAAGCAGACTAAGGATAAGGATGATGAAGATTACAGCATCAGTTAGTGTCAAATTGCAGCAAAAGCTAGAATGATCTATTGTTGGTAATTGTAGAACAAACTAGTTAAAAGCCAAGAAAATTATATATAATATAAATATAATATAATACACACATCATGTAAATATATGGAAGAATAACAGGAAACTGCCTCTAATGCTGTATGCTGGTCTGACCATGAATATGTTATTGTAAATAACTCTTTAGTAGTTAATTATAAACTATATAGATCATGGGCCAAATCCTATTACTACTTTGATCTCACTCACTATTTTAACTAAGTGAGGGCTGCATTCAAAGTATTGCTCACATCATGTCCTGGGATATTAACTATCAATTGAAACTTTGAAATGCACTTTAATTTCCAATTTGTGGATAATTTTGGATCCATTATACAACCACAGTTTAATACAGAATGTTCATGTGAATAATCTTTAGTTACAGACTCTGAGATTACCAAATTATCAACACAGCTGAATGTAAGAAAATGTTCAAGTGAAAACTTTGTCCCCTTTTTGTTAATATTGATTGGTAGGTCCAAAGGTGTTGCAGTTATCTTTATTGCATAAGTCAAATAATATCCTAGGAATGAAGATCAACATCAAACAGAAGTCAAATCAATCAGATCTTGCTTATTATAAGCTAATTAGCCTGCTGAGTGTTATAAATAAGCTTTAAACTAGATATCTATGTCTAGCCTAATTGGCTAGATGAAAACAATATAGGTTTAAGGAAAATGGGATGGCTTTGGATTAAACCTTCATTTTATAAAATTTTATTGAAATATATACGGTACTATAATTGTGATTATTTTCCTGATTACCAGTGCCATTCCATAAAATAAAATTGAGTGAACATCTATAGGTAAGCTATATTACCATACAGGTAGTATTCAGGTGTCAATGGCAATTAGGACCCGAATTCCTAAGTGATGTAATCATAAATCACAATGTTATTTGGCCACATCACTTAGCATGGGAATCCCAGCAGTCCTGGTTGGAGAACTGTGTTGTTAAGCAGAAGAGATGGGAATCCCAGGCAGGAGCATGGGCACTTGTACAAGTACTGTGAGATGTGGGATAGTGCTGTGGGTAGAAACTCCATACAGAAGATGGGCCACTGGGGCAGATTAGTTAATGATAGCTGCAGTCAGTTCAGTGGGCATCGCAGATAGTCACTATGCAGTCTACACTATGGACAAGCCATCTGGAGCTACTGGCTGGTACGACTATGGAATATGAGTGGAAAGGGGCTGCTATGGAACACAAGATTTATGGGAGTGACTTGCAACTTCCCCACTGATTTTGCTTGTGGGAAGCCAGCAAGAAATTCATAAATGGCAATCACATGACTGGAGGAAGTGCAGCAATAGTTAGAACTTCAACGTCATAAATACCATTCATTCAGCTTGTCATAACTATGTAAGGTCATTGAACGAGTGTTCGTAACTTGAGGACTACTTGTATATAACTTGTAACTTGTATATAGCTTATAACTTAATCATCAGGGCTATTATCAGACACAACCTCAATATAAAAAGACATCAAACAAGGGTATATTTGGGGCCACTTGTTTCATTATTATATTAACTCATTGGTTGAAAATCTTACTAAACTAAATATCCATCTTCCTTTGTTGGTGCACAGATTCCTTCTATCACCAGCATTGTGATATTTTTAGTTGACAGGCAGGTTTTGTGGCATTACCACAAAATGGCTGGTAAAAGTTAACTTGCTTGGATGCATGCTAAAACAGTAGACCCTTATGGATATAGCTTATTTTATCTTTTCACAAATTATGATGATTTTTTAAAGCCATTCAATGACCTTGGGAGTCAGGTGGCATTCAAATGTCATCAATAATTGAATACAATAATTGAAGCTGAATCCCGTGCATAGTAGCATTTAGACACAAGCATTGAGCTGCTGTTATCATGTTCACTATATAAGCTATATTCTTTTATCTAATTATAAGGTTATGAGAGCACTCATTGGAAAATGAGTGCTTTCATAATGTAGGGAAACATTGAAGGCAAAAGGGGGAGGGGACGCCAGAGGATGAGATGGTTGGATGATGTCATTGATGCAATGAACACGAATTTGAGCAAACTCTGGGATACAGTGGTGGATAGGGAGGCCTAGAGTGATCAGGTCCATGGGATTGTGAAGAGTCAAACACAGCTGAGCAACTGAACAATAGTAAATAGTTGCTACCCATATGGAGAATGTGAGATATGACATAGAATTTTATATTTGAGATAAAGTAGAAATCTATAATACTACAAAAGTCGAAACAGTAATACTAGGGTTGTCAAATATGTAGATAACTTCTGTATCCCTGCTTACATCTAATAAAATAAAAGGAGAAAATAGTACACTGTTCATTTCCAAAGAACATTTTTACATCAAGAATAAAAAGGAGATTGTACTTCACAAAACTCATATGTTGCAATACTTGTATTAAGCTTTAAGGTGCTACTTTTTAGATGCACAGATATTCTCCCCCGCCCTCCCCGAGTAACATATGCTGATGAAATTTCTCCTTGAAACATTTAAAAGCTATGGTGTGTTCTCAAGATCTGGATTTAGTAACGTTAAAGCCTCTTGAGGGATTATGTATGCATTGATTCAAATTCTTTGTCTGAACTTTAGAATCAAAAGGATTTTCTGCTCTGTTGTTTACTATGATAGGCAAAGGAACTCACCAGAGAATTGCTGAAATTCTTAGTTTCTTTCTGCCAGTTTTAGCACTTTCAGAAGAAAAGAGGTCTATTTTTTGTAACAACGAAGCAACAATAAGGTTGCCTAGGTTTTACTGATTTGAAAAATGCACATTCTGCATCTAAATTACTTCTTTATTTGAAACAATATTTTTTTTAAAAAAATCTTAATGCCTGTAGGCAACAGAATTATATAGCAAATAATTATTTATATTAGAAACAATTTCTAATAGAATAAGGCTGCAAACCTCTACATAATTACTAGCAAATCATACTTGGGTATGGTATAATAAAGCACATACAATGGGATGTGGTCACACATGCCTGGTATGTGGTGAGTTGAGTGTCTAACTCCGGAGAATTACAATTGATACCTTTGAGGGTCATCCTGTTGGATTTGTTCCAATATTTAAGCTTTTGAAGTCTTTGAATTTTATTTGTTTATTATTTTTAGGCAAATTTATACACATCTTCCTTATAAAATAAATTGTTGTCATTTCCCTTTTTTAATTAGGGTTTATTTGGTATACTTAGGGTTTATGTTTCTTAATATAAAGTAGAAATAAAATAAAGATAATGGAAAAAGAGGGCAGAGGAGATGAAGTGAGCGAAAAAAGGAAAAGAAACAAACAAAGCAGTGCTTTCTAATTTATTTTGGCACAGTAAGATACATGATAGGCTTATCATATCAACTTTTTACTTGGTCTTGTTTCTTAAGCATATTTACTGTACATATACACCTATTGTTATTGTCAATTCCTGTGACAATCAATGGAAGATCACTTGATTGATCTAAAGAAAAAGACTCTTTGTGTCAGTCATTTATACAAGAAGAAAAGGTCTTGAAAACACAAAACATCCAGGATTTTGAACAATTGCTCAATAAAATTTCACATTTATTTATGCTGTATGTCAGTGATGGTGAACCTATGGCACGCGTGCCACAGGTGGTACGCGGAGCCATGTGTCAGGGCACGCGAGGCGAGCCCTGAGTTCACCCTTTTTAAAACCATTTTTTGCCCTCCCCAGGCTCCAGAGCGATTGTTTTGAGTGCTCCGAAGGCTTCAGTGACTGTCCAGAGGCTTCCCTGATACCTCCGGAGGGCGTGCGGGGGGGGCGGGGGGCGGGGGAGGCTGTTTTCGCCTTCCCCAGGCTCCTATGAAGCCTCTGGAGCCTGGGGAGGGCGAAAAAAGCATGTAAAATGGGAGGGGAGCGCCTGTAGTGCGCGCATGCACACTGGGGATCGTGCATTGTATTATGGGTGGGGCATGCCCACACACGACCCCCCTGCGATCCACCCACTTATGGCACCAAGCCAAAAAAGGTTCGCCATCGCTGCTGTATGTGTTTTTTTTGAACTCTCTATATATGTCTGTACCTGTTGGAAGTCAATAAACTCTACTCTAATAAAAAGGGCTAGCTTACTCAAATATTCTGTTTATTTTTTATTGGAAAGAGATTGGAAAGAATCCAACATTAATATTTACAGCCTAAAATTAGTATATATTCTATCTTTAGACATGTCCATCTGCCCTGATCTAGAGATAGAGAAACTTTTACAACCAATTCTTAGAAATATTTCAGGATTGTGTCAATTGACTATACCCAGAAAAACTACTATCAAAAGGAAAATAATAATATATGCGCACATAGAGCATGGCTGTTTGGGTTCAGGATTTTTATGGAACAAGGTTTCATATAAAATTACACTTTTAACACCATCAGCATATTTGTGACACTTGTACTTATGTAGTACGTATAACAAACATTGCTACAATTACATTTGGTGTATGAAATGATTAACATTGGCCACTTTGGAGCATATGTATAAAATGATAGATCTGAGTTCTCTACCCTGGAACATTGGAATTGAAATTCATGTCCCAGATCTGTAATTCCATCATAATTTAAGAAGTCTAGTTGGAAAAAGAGGTTAGTGCTGTTTCTAAACTTGATTATTTGTCTGTAGATGGTTCATTACTCAACTAGGTAATATAGTGAACTGATCCAAGTAAACAACCAAGCTCAGAGAGCACAAAGGGGCTATACATATTCTATTGAAAATGGTGATTGATCATGGCATTTATGATTATAGCAAATTTAAAGGCTGCCTAGAGTGGTCTTTTGTTTTTTGTTTTTTTAAATCTGCTCAAGAGGGAATGGAGAAGAGCATCTCTTAAAGGAAGGAGCATTTGTGTGCAAATAAATTTTGGTAAACTTAAAAATAACAAAATAAGATATTTTCAAGAAGAACAATTAGCCAAATTCAAAATTTGGTCATAACAAAGTACTATTCATATAAATCCTCATAAAAGACAATGAATTCTCTGGAGTTCTTCATTAGAGATACTACTGAAGAAAGCAGAGGTGCAATACATGTTACCTGGCTAGGTGGTTCAGTGGCTAAGACGATCAGAAAGATCTGCAGTTCGAATCCCTAATATAGGTTGTCTGTGTGAGCAGTGGGTTAGACTAGATGATCTCTAAGGTCCCTTCCAACTCTGTTAACTATTAAGACTGTTAAATCATATAAATGTTTAAGAAACAGGCCTAAGTCGGCAGGGATTCTTGAGGATAAAGGATGAGCTATATAAAGAAACTACTATATCAACTTCATAAATTTAAAAATAGTCGCTTATAAGACAGTCTTAATAATTTAATCTAAGGTATCCAGGAGTGGGTTTCAAATTTTAGCAAGGGATTCTCTGCCCGGTTGTCAGGTGGATGTGGTCTAGTTGGCCTCCTGTACTACGGCGGGGGAGGCACTTTTGCCCTCCCTGGGATCCAGAGGTTTTCCTTGAGCCTCTGGGACGGCGAAAAAGGCCTCGCTCGGCCCCAGAGACCCTCTGGAGGCAGG
The DNA here is from genome assembly GCF_964273705.1 of Natrix helvetica. Lineage (NCBI taxonomy): Eukaryota > Metazoa > Chordata > Lepidosauria > Squamata > Natricidae > Natrix > Natrix helvetica. Next base: position 38,463,178 of record NC_138550.1, on the reverse strand, counting down.
AAACGGGCCTGTTTCTGGCATTCTCGAACTTCCTGTAGGCCCGTTTTCCACCCTCCCCGAGCCTCTGCGTGTGCCCTGCACTTAACTGCATCCAAAACGGGCCACGTGTGGACTCCTGGAAGGGGCGGGGTGGGTGGGGCCAGCCAGGAGGGAGATTTGGGGGTTCTCCGAACTGCATAGAATCTTAGGTAGAGGTTCTCCCAACCCCCTGTGAACCCCCAGCAGCCCACCTCTGAAAGTACCTGTGGTGAATTTGTGCAAGTCTGTGTTTTTCACATTTTTGAGTTGATTTAGGAAAATCAAGGAAAGCTTAGTCTTTCTTTCCAGTTCTATATGTTGACTTAACAACAGCCCTCAGAGTTTTAAGAACTTTAATTTTGTTTTCTGGCATTACTTGAGGACACAAGAGACGGTTGTTAATTTAAGTCTACGGTAATGTTAATACAAAATCTTTGCTTTAATTTAGTTTTGTCTCAGAATCATGCCTCACAGTTTTTGGTCAGAAAACGTCGTGCAAATTCCTTTATGGAAGAAAGCAAGAAGGGGAATATGGAGAGGGAGTGTATTGAAGAATACTGCAATAGAGAAGAAGCCAGGGAAATCTTTGAAAATAATCCCGAAACGGTAAGAGCTCTCCGACTTTTGGTGTTTTGTTCCCCAAAATTCAAATAATCTTGGCAGAGAAATCATCCTCATATTGTCCTAATCATGACACACACATGCCTTGGTAACCATTTTTTACCATTTGTCTTTGTGATATTGGGGTCACTATTGTTCAAGCAATCAAAAGTTGTATTTCGTTTTTTTTTTCAATTTGAAATTAGCAGTTTTCCTCTTCTTCCTACACATTGTTTGCTATGGATCAGATCTGGGATGCTTCACTGTGGTTGCTAGGGCAGGGCTGCATTAATGCATGGGCTAATGGACACTTGCTCGTGGACCCCATGAGCATAAGTGGCCCATACTAATCTGTGTATGTTAACCAGGGTTTCAAAAATTTTAGCAAGGGGTTCTCCGCCCATTTGCTAGGTGGGTGCGGCCTAGTCAACCTCATGCACCACTGTGGGGGGAGCGTTTTTGACCTCCCCGGGCTCCAGAAGCTTTCCTCGAGTCTCTGGGAGGGTGAAAACGGGCTCCCCGGACTCTGGAGGCCTTCTGGAGTCTGGAAACAGGCCTGTTTCTGGCCTTCCCGAACTTTTGGTAGACCTGTTTTGCACCCTCTCCTGACCCTGTGCACGCATCCTGCACTTACCTGCATCCAAAACGGGCCACGTGGGGAGTCCTGGGAGGGGAGGGGTGGGAGGGGCCAGCTAGGAGTGGGATTTGGGGTTTCTCCAAACCTCACAGAATCTTAGCTAGAGGTTTTCCCGAACCCCCAGAAGCCCACCACTGATGTTAACTCTTCAATGCACCTTGTATCATATAAGTACAGCAACTGTATGGCTTACTGAGTATTATTATGTTTTTCAAGCCTCGTGTACTGTTCAAATGTTTATCATGTTGATTAGTTGTTGCTGCACAGCATGTTTTTAATGTTTCAACACTGATTTTGTTGGAAGTGCCAATAAAATAAATATATGTTTAATTTCATCAATCAGTTACATTTTTATTCCTGTGGGTACTTGTCAAAAAGGCCCCAGTACACTGCTTTGCCTAGGGCCTATAATGGTATTTAGACGTACTACGGTGGTTAATGGTTGGTACTACGGTGGTTAATGGTTGGGATTTGCTGAGGGTACACTGGACACATCTTCTGTCTGGACTGTTGTGAGCCTAGAATGCCCTTGGGCAATTTTCTGCAGAGATGTTCTGGTTCTTTCAAACCAGACCATCCTTACGTTCTATGGCATTGCAATAAAATGGGTTCCAGTGAACATGTTATAACAGTGAAATATCTGAATATTGCTTTTAGTGGATACGTTTTCAAAATAATAGTTTCCTACATCCATTTATTTAAATTAAAAAGCAGAGATTAAACATAATATAATTTAATAACATAAAATATAGAAAACTATGTTTTATAACCTTATAGTCTAGCTGTTAATCGTCATTGTTTTATTTTAAACAATTAAACATTATTTTAAACAAACCATTTGTGCTTTGATTAATTATCAATTACTATACATTCTAATTCATTTCTCTTTTTAAAAAAACAGGATTATTTCTATCCCAGGTATTTAGGTAAGTTTACTATTTTTTAAATGTATATTACTGTTTAAATGGTAGCGGTTTTTGCCACAACCAAAAATTGCTTTGTTATGTAACAAAGCTTTCTTTGTTACATAGAGTGCATCACAGATGTATCCTTGAACAGTTTTATTTTTATGTTCACTTAGACCAGATTTTATGTGATCAAGACTATTCTTTGTCTCTACTATTTTAATACAGGCACATATTTCTTCAGTATGAACCAGTGACAGTAGCTTAGCAATTTAATAATAAATTACACTATCACACTAAAATAAGACCTCACAACAAAGGGAGAGCGGAAATTATTATGCAGGGCCTGAAAAAGTGACAGAACATGGAGCCTAGTAAATTTCTGAGATGAAATGGGCATACAAGGGCCTAGTACAGCGATGGCTAACCTTTTTTGGCTCGCGTGCCACAAGTGGGGGGAACGCAGAGGGGTCATGTGCAGGCGTGCCACACCCATAATGCAACACGTGACCCCCCCAGTGTGCATGCACGCACAACGCACAACCCCCCCATTTTTACATGCTTTTTTCGCCCTCCCCAGGCTCCAGAGGCCCTCCGGAGGCTTCAGGGACCGCCCGGAGGCTTCCCTGAAGCCTTTGGAATGCTTAAAACCACCCTCCGAGCAAACCGGAAGTGACTTCCAGGTTCCTCTGAGGGTGGTTTTAAGCGTTCCAAAGGCTTCAGGGACCGTCCGGAGGCTTCCCCGACGCCTTCAGAGCGCTTAAAACCACCCTCCGAGCAAACCGGACTGAAGCCTCTGGGGGGGGGGCGGGGGAGGCTCTCTTTGCCCTGCCCCGGCTCATATAAAGCCTCTGGAGCCTGGGGAAGGCGAAAAATAGCTTTTAAAAAGGTGAACTTAGCTGGTCAGCGCGCGCATGCGTGCTGGCCAGCTGACAGGGCAGCGCCTCGTGTGCCCTGACAAATGGCTCCGCATGCCACTTGTGGCACGCGTGCCATAGGTTCGCCTTCACTGGCCTAGTAGAAGTGATGCTGTTCCATGACTCGTGATTATTTTTACTTTTACAATACTAAATAAATCTTATCTCTAAATAATACAAATGACAGTCAAAATAGGCTTATTTGTATGATTTTATTTCCACAAAGAATTAAATTTTCTAGGTACACCCCTAAGTAAACGTAACTGCAATTTTGGTTTCTTGTTCCTTCTCTCAATCTGTTGTTTTTGCAGAGATGGGTTAATTATTAGTGGAGACATTAGCATATACAGAGTGTGAAGTATCAGGATTATGACAACAAGGGGTATAGAACAAATGAACAGGCATATAATTTAAAATCTTCTAATTTATTATAATGAAGCTAAGAAGCCACAATGAAAAAAAAATAGTTACTTCCATATATAAAATGCAAGTTATATTTATTCTGATAAATTGCTAAATCATATAAATCAATTTATATTTTTTGTTCCTTTTTTGTGTCTGACTGAAGTAGAAGGTTAGAAGTGATCCTCTCTTGCATGTATCCCTTGTTCTGGTAACAGCCAGATCTGCTTCAGGTTATTTGCTTTTCAACATGTGAAATCAAAATCAGCATTCATAATAAAACTAGAAGATATAACATTGTGTAAATACTTGCCAAATAAAAAAAAAACTCAATTTTTTCATACTATGAGAAACTCCTTGAACTCTTGGGTTTTGTTATCATTTTTTTTTCAATTCCCTACTTTTGTCAGAAACTGTCAGAAAACTGACTGATTTGTATAATAGCACAGTAAATTTCATACCCATTAAATCTTGGATCAAACTGTTCACTGTAAGGAAAAGGAAAAAAACTAATAAAACTCCTTCATTCATTTAAATAATACATTTAAAAATGCACCTTTCCGTAACTTCAGAGAGAAGAAGGAAACCCTGCACCATGTAATGTTGTTTTTAGTGGCTATTGCAGGTCAATAAATTGCAGATGATTGATGCTTTCACAGACTGCCTGGCTTCATTCAGAACTGGAATTTCCAGAATGCCATCACTGACTCCAGATTCTCCAACTGATCTGCGGTCCTGTGTAACAGGTATGATTTCTTACGCATTTTTGACAGAGCTGGTATTCAGCCAGTCCTCTCCGGTTCGGGCGAACTGGTAGTGGCTGCTGCAGGAGGCTCCTCCCAATCGCCCAATGTAATGCACGACCTTTTGCGCATGCACAGAAGGTGGTGCACATGCATAGAAGGTGGCACGTGTGAGCGAAGCGAGCACGCACGCTCACATTTGCGAACCAGTAGCAAAGGTAAGTAAATCTCACCACTGATTTTATACTTTCTGAACTAAGATGGAAATTATTATGTAAAATAATTGCAATTAGTAACGCAATTGATTGCATCAATACATTTACCTAGTTTCTTTAATGCAACAGCGGGAAATATTTAGTTTAATATTTATTTTAATAAACAAATGAATGAAAAGTCTATGAAAGAAATTGGTGGGGAACAGCTTGAGTGAAGTTCTTTTCCTTTTGACTTTTCTTCTCGTAAAGGGTTTCTTCTTGTATGTAATGATGAAATTATAGTCTGGTTCTCCTTCAGGTTACATAAGGAAATTGAAAAGCTCCAAAGTACAGTTTATATTTTTATTCTTCAGTAACTTTTTTTGTCTTTTATCCACGAGAACAGAAAGGCCTAGAGGGAATCATTTTTAATTGTCTTACCTGAGGACTGGACTGCTGCACTAAAGTTTGTGCAATCTCAAATTAAATTGTGTTCTTATTCATTCTTCCTTGATGTGTTCTGTATTGTCATTAGAGACTCTGGGGATGGAATCAGTGATAAGCATGCCTGAGCATGTTATCTTGCTAAATAGTCTCTAGTGACAATTAATTCTCTGATGTTCATTTCCCTCCCTCAATTGTGTTTGTGTCATAGCACAAGCTATTGGGACAACAGGAAAAGCAAAACAAACACAAATTAGCAATTGATCACAAAGGCACCCCTAGCTTACACATGTAATGAAAAAAATTTGCTTGTAGCCTCAGCAGAGCACCTGACAAGTACAGTAGGTATGTCTCAGTGCTGCCAGTTAACACAGACTGAGTTTACTGAGCCAAAATGTGGTTTCTTTATTTTTGGCATAATCTACAAATACATTGTGAGTCAATGACTTCTCTAGGAAGAAGGATGTCTGAGAATTCTCTTTCAGTCAGCTTTGTCACACAGGATCTATTAGCCTAAAGTAGCATGGACTTTTTATTTCATTTTCAGCTGGTTCACTCACTAAGACCAGCCTTGGGCAAATACCTATTCATACAATACAGTGTTTTGTTCAAACTTGGCAACTTAAGATGTGGGGACTACAATCCCAGAAATCCCTAGCAAGCCAGCAAGTTCACTTACCTCAAAGTTGCCCTGTTTGAAAACATAGATATAAGGCATGTTCTAGTGTTCTTTCAGTTCATTTGTTGTAATAGTACTTTGAAAGGGACTTTCTTTGATAAGAGTTTAGGATTTTCACATGGTTAGAATTTTTAATATCCTGATACAACATTTGGCTTTAAACATTCACAGGCTACCTTAAGTGTTACAATGCCTAGTTCAAATTGCTAGATTGATATATAAAATCCTAAATGATTTATGACACAAAGGGATTACTATGCTTATATAATCCTGTTGAGGGGGCTCTTCTGGTGATACTATAATCGATTTAAATGGAGACATCAAGGACAAATAACAGAGCTTTCTTAGTGGTAGCAATTTTGTCTCTGTGACTTTCTCCATGCAGAGTTTTAAACAAATTTGCTGCCAAAACTAGCTACCTAGGGGAAAAAAGGAAGAAAGAAACTGTTTCTGCCAAACTTTTTGATTAATTGAGTTTACATGGAAAATAAGAACAGATTATTTTTGGTAACTTTTTTTTTACTGTCAATATAATATTTTATGAGATTTTAAAATGTTAATTTTATAAATTGTGATACTTTTGTAATTACATAGGAAAATTTATAAATAAATTCAATAAATGGGTAGCATTCACTTACAAAGAGATCAGAAGTTTGTTCTGCATTGCATCTGAGAACAAGCTGAAAGGTCCAGCATCTGTAGGATATCTTCAGTCATTGAAGTCATTTCTTTTTTAGGATGAAAATGAAGAAACAGAATTAAAAGAGAGCTGGTTATAATATTAGCACTTTTCTGATTCTGTAATCTTCCTGCAGTAATACCAGACCAGTGTACTCCTTTGCCATGCAATATGGAGGGTTATGAAGAATGCAGAGATGGACAAGCCACTTTCACTTGCATTTGTAAACCTGGATGGCAAGGAGGGAAATGTGAAGAAGGTATGGTCACTAAACTAACTGATAACAGGGTATATCTTTTCATCATATATTTTCATGTTGAATATTCATGTGTCAGTTCAGCATATGATAATAGGTTGTTTTCTCTCTCCCACCAGATATAAATGAATGTGATGACCCTATAAAGAAAAATGGAGGATGTGGTCAAATTTGTGTTAATTTTCTTGGAAGCTACCGCTGTTACTGTGAAGATGGTTATTATCTAGAGCCAAATAAAATGGGCTGCAGTGGTAAGGAAAAACTCAGAAAGTACAAATGACAACACACTGGAAACAAAAGCTCAGTTTATATTATGAAATAAGACTAAAAGGCTAAATTATATCAATCATAATGTCCATGGCTATACAAGCAGATTTCAATGCACCTGTTCTGGACGTTAAATGGGAACATGGGAAACTGTTGCATATCGAGGGAAACTGCAGTCATTTTGCATAAGGTTGTCAACAGCAGCATTCCAGCTTTCAGACAAGATTTGTACCAGCCTGTCAATCTTATATTTAGAATGTCCTCAATGCCCTATCACAGTGATGGCTAACATTTTTGTCATCATGTGCAGAAAGTGCGTGCGCAACAGCACATGTGTGCACCCACACCCATAATGCAATGTGTGTGCAATCCACCCATGGGCTCTTACCCCCACGCATGCACACGTGGCACCCCACCCATGCTCCCCCACCCCTTGTGCAGACACCCCTCACCCTCTCCTTGCCCATTTTTGGCTTCTAGGTTAGTGCAGGAGGCTTTCGAGGCCCAAAATGGGGCACGGGGGAGGCGCCCCTGCATCCCCTTTTGGGCCTCGAAGGCCTCCTGCACCAACTTGAAAGCCAAAATGCAGCACGGGGTGCCGCGCAAGACCCCAAAATGCAATATGAGTGCCTTCATCCCATGTTGGGCTATGGATAAGGATAATTACATTTAATTAACAAGTGGAGAGTGTATATACTTCCAAAACAAACCCCTGCCTAAATATAATCCTTTCTATACATGTTGGATTATGCAATTTATTACTCTATGGTCCATGCTAGATAATATTAATAGAATTTCAGAAAGCCTAACTTAGAATGAGAACATGAAAGAAACCTTAGACAATTCATGAAAAATTAAACTAGCAATAATGTGGAAAATGAGATAACCATCCTTAACAATTTAATGAACATTTGAGAATCAAATCCTTACAATTAGTAAAATGTCCACATTCTATTAACTTTTGCATTGTTTGTGTTTTATATGTTTATATTGTTCATAATTTCTCATGGTTAGTTAACATTTAACAAATTTTTCCACCTTTATTCCATTGTATAAAATTGCAACGGAATAGAAAAGTAACAATTCTGTTTTCGGGGAAATTAATGCACACTTTATATGTATAGACAGGAATGAATGCACATTGTATCAAAACATTTGTGGGACAGCACAGTGCAAAAATACACCTGGGAAGTATATATGTGAATGTGAAACTGGTTTCTTCTACAATTCAACTACAAAGAAATGTGAAGGTATATATATTTATTTTCAGTAGATTCCTAAACAAAATACTAATTTGTCTTTTGTAGAGAATTTACTATAATTTTCTATAGAGATAATTGCCATTTTGATTTCATGTAAATTCCATGTTGCAAAATATATGTTATATAAATATGCCGTGTCTAGGTTTGTATAGAACGTAAATGCGTTATTTATATCTAAAATGCAAATGTTAAAATCGCACATACAGCAAACATATAGACCATAAAGCATGTAATCCAGCTGTGCTTTAGTCTATCAATGTTAGGAAATGATAAAATTCTGAGACGGAAAATTCATTAAATTACTTTTTCCAAGATTACTCTGTACACCTTTGTTCCTAATTCTTTATGGTACCAGGATTCTCCAACCTGAGAAAGGTCAAAAGAGAACTTTGTATAACGGGCGTTCAGCCTTCAGAAAAAGCCTTAAAACCTAGCTATTCTGGCTGGGTCCTGAAGAAACTGCTGCTGGTTGGAGGTAGTTGGTATACTAAGAGAAAAGGCACCTTGCCTCACTCTTCCAAACCCTTGTTTTAGCTTGTTTTATTATTGTAGTTTTAATTTTAACCCATTTTTATATTTAAAAGCCTAGAACAATTGTTTTATCTTGATTCAAGCTGCTCAGATTTGTCTGAACTATGAGATTGGCAGCACATAAATTTGATATATAAATAAGATTTTTTAAAAAAAGTTTTAATGCTGCATTTCACATTGCCATATGTCTCCAAATTCTTGGCCAATACAATAGAGAACTCAATTTGCTTTATCAAGATAATTTTGGTCAGCTCACATTTTCTTTCTGGAAAATTGCTTCCCAAGGCTTCTCAAGTATTCACAATTTGCACACAGATGTACACATTTATGATACAGTTGAATTGAACTGGTTTTTGCTATAGAAAATGAATATAAGCAATGTATACTGTAATTCCAAATACTATATTTAAGATGTTATTGATTTAATATGTAATATGCAGTAATAGCATATAAAACTTTGAGTATTATTGAACGATACATATTTATTATTATTATTATTTCTCTATACTCAACAATTTCTTTAGCAAGAATACCTCAGTTCAATGACTGTTTTTATTCATTCAGTTAGCCTTTTCCACAATATTCATTTACTAATAATTTTCTAGTTGCTTATTTAATGAGTGAAACTTGAAAAAAAAGCTTAAGCTATTGGAATTTAGAAACAGCAGTCTTTTCTAAAGCAGTCTATCAGTAAAGGATATTTTGCATACAATGAAAATAAGTTTTCGAGACGTTACAATTGCATTTTTCAAAAATCATGAAAATGTAGTACAAGAGGCCTTGCCAAGATAAATGGATAGTAATGGCATCCTACCAAACATCCAGGAAGCCTTTGTTGTTGTTATTTGTGGCCTAAAATTGAAAACCTGATATTTATGACATCAAATTGGTCTAACCGGTAGCTGATTATTTTAAAGCAGCAGAGGAGTACTTGCATCCATTTTTTATAAGTCATGAATTCTTAGGTGCCACCTAAATATGCATTTGTGCTATTCTTTCAATTCTTCAATTTCATATTATTTATGCATGATTCTCAAGGGTTCTGCCAGTTGATTCATTTTGTCCATTTCTCTGCAGATATTGATGAATGTGCTGAAAACACTTGTTCCCAAATCTGTGTCAATTCTCCAGGAAGCTTCACATGCTATTGTGATGGCAAGAAAGGTTTCAAGCTTTCCAAGGATATGACAACTTGTGAGGTGAAATACAATTGTAATTATTTTTATTTTTCTTGATACCAGGAGACAGCTAAACATCTTTTACCATCCATTTCTGCACTCTGCAATTTGATTTACTGATCTATTCATAACTTTCTCTCTCTCTGTATTCAAAGCAATTTATTTTTTATTACTTAGATTTATATTCTTCTTTTCCTCTAAAATTTCAAAGCAGCAGCCTCTAATTATATATCCTAATATATCAATACAACAGCAATTATATTGATCTAATTATATATGTTGATCTAATTATATCAACACAAGAGCAGTTTTGTAAAGTAAGTTGGGGGTTGAGAAAAGTCAATTGGACAGATTTCTTGGCTAAAGGTGGCCTCGAAACGCAGTTCTTATATATTAATAAAATATATGTTCTTATTACTTGAAAACTCTACATGACATAGGAACAGGTTAGTTAAAAGATTGTCTTCTGTCAAGAATATCTGCCCACCCCACATGTTCCCAGAAGGTTCCATCTATGAATGCATTTCTCTGATTACCTCTGAAAGGTACTGTCTTCCCACTATTTAATACACCCCAACTCTTCTTGCCTTCAGAAAAGCCCTTAATACTTGGCCTTTAATTCCCAAAGCATTAGGGGGTACTTAGGAATCCCCTGTGATTGTTTTGTTATGTACTTAAATGGTCGCCAAGGTCTGAGGCTTGACAGCCCGGTGGAATGGGGGGAGAGGGGAACAGGATGACACAAGAAGCTGGCTAATGCGCACATGAGCACACAGCTGGCCCACCACTCATGCAAGTTGAGCTATGTGCATGCATGCACAGCATGGTTGCAAACAGGCCTTGGCCCAGGGATTGGGTATCCCTGATGGTTCACTACATATTTTTTTTATTGTTAGTATTCATATATTCTTATATTGTATTGCTTACTATTATGAAAGATTTTGTTTCCCTTTGATTTATTGTTTGTTTTTATGCTGTACACTACTCAAAAGTCACATTGATTGAGCTGGATGACTTATTTTATAAATAGAGGACTAAAGATGCTCAGATAAAAGTTTAAGATTTCTGTGACTGAAGTTGTAAAATATAGTTTAGATATTGTACGTCATTAATCATAATAAAATGCTGAATAGTTATAAAGGTCAGGTTTTAGCCCGAGTCCAAATTATAGTCAAAATTAGACAAGCAATATTCATTCTATAAACAATTGGATGGCTTAAAACAACAACAACAACAACAACAATGTGTGTAAAGGGAGCTTGATTTGGATTAAGGCCCTGATACTAGAAAGTAGTATCGATGAGATTTTTAGTGTCTCTGCATTGAGCAGGAATAGGAGATATTATATGGATTGTTATTATAATTGACAGTATATGGTTAAATCTTCTTTTCTTATCCTGTTTTGTGTTTCACCTCTTAAGGTTGCAATTTACTTTTGAAAACAATGAAAATCTTAACTATACGAATATATTGCATACTAATAGGCCTCAACAATGGCAGGTAGATTTGGAGAAGAAGAGTTTGGAAGAATCATGACCTAATATTTCTTTTGCCTGTTATTTCTAGACTATACCAGATTGTCTTCCTTTGAACCTGGAAAGAAATTACGAATTGCTTTATCTGGCAGAACAATTCATTGGAATCCCTGTTTTGTATTTGAGGTTTAGATTGCCAGAAGTTACAAGGTGAGTAGATATGAGTAAGCATGCAAATAAATGCAGTTCTATTGCTTACGGCTATTGTGATGAGCATATAACAAGGTGTAGGCAGTTTTATCAATGCCAGTTAATTGTATTTTATTGTGTAACATTGTTTCTGGTAGATAAAGAAAACAATAAAAAGAGCAAAACCAAAGAAAAGAGAAAGGCATACATATGCACATAAAATAGATGAAATAAAACAAAGCTGGCAGTAGCTTCCTTCTTCCCCAACTCCTTTCATTTTTTTTCCCAAAACCAATAATGCTGCTTAAATATTTTCACACTTTGTTTTGAACATCTTTCATTATTATTGACTTCTTTCTGAATTAGTTTATTTTTAACACTTTATCTTTTACTTCAAAAACCATATTTTGTGGTTAGATTTTTGCAGTGAATAAAAGGTAAAGATTCCCCCTCGCACATATGTGCTAGTTGTTCCCGACTCTAAGGGGCACTGCTCACCTCTGTTTCAAAGCCGAAGACCAGCGCTGTCCGAAGATGTCTCCGTGGTCATGTGGTAAATGCCAAAAGCACACAGAACGCTGTTACCTTCCCACCGAAGGTGGTTCCTATTTTTCTACTTGCATTTTTACATGCTTTCAAACTGCTAGGTTGGCAGAAGCTGGGACAAGTAATTGGAGCTCAATCCATTACACAGCACTAGGGATTCAAACCACCGAACTGCCGAGCTTTCTGATCGACAAGCTCAGTGTCTTAGCCACTGAGCAACTGCATCACTTCTTGAAGTGAATATATATACACATGCACACACATACACACAATGCATGCTTACAATGACTCTGAAAACAGACTAACTGATGCACACCCAGTGGCATACGTGTTGCAATTACTAAGGCCAATGCTAGTGTTTTGTTAACATTTTTATTGTTTATTGTTTGTGGCCCTGAAAAGGACCATTTAGGTAACCAAACATGGTTACTAATATGAAGTTGGCCAGCCCTTATTGCTTATCACCAAACAACATTGCTTTGGCATAGACTGTATAAGCCTTTCCATGTGATCTTTGGTGACAGTGTGGTGCCAGGCTGCAATAATGGATTCAATCAGCTCCTGCTTGGTCTTGATGCTTCTTGCTTCTTTTGTAACCAATCTTGGCCCACAAATTCTCAATTGGGTTCAAATCCGGGCTCTGAGCTGGCCAATCCAGGAGTGGAACACCATGCTTCTTCATCCAATGCTGGATGGACTTGGCTCGATGACAAGGAGCATTGTCATGCTGGAAGTAAAAGTCCTTCCCTACAAGTTGCTGAGCTGAAGGAAGCATGGTCTTTTACAGGACTTCAACATACTGCTTGGAATTCATGATTCCTTGCACAATTTGTATCCGACCAATACCAGAACCAGCAATACAGCCCCAGATGACCACGTGCAATGGACGCTTCACAGATTCAGGCAGTACGGCCTAAATTCTTCAGCTGGAAATCTTCTAACATACTTATTGCACTGATTCCCAGTCAAGTAGAAATTGCTCTCGTCAATGAAGATGACCTTGGCCACTGGTCATGGGTCCACTTGGCATACTTCTTGGCCCACGCACGTCAACGAGAGCAGTGACCTTCTGTGAGCAAAGGTTTACTTTGAGCCCTGCAGCCTTTGAGCCCTCTGGCAAGCAGTCTGCGACGCACTGTGCTTGTGCACACTTTTACATCACATTTTTCACCCCAAATTCTTGTAATCTGAGGTGAGGTGAGCTTCCTGTCAACCATCGAAATTCATTACAAAGCCCGATCTTGCCATTTTGTCAACTTTCTTGGTCTTACAGAGCAGAGCCTGTCATCAACTGAACCAGTTATTTGGTATTTTTCAACCACTCTGCTCACTGTGGTGTGATGGCATTTCACTCTGTTGGCTATTTCTGCACAGCAGTAACCCTCTTTACGAAGCAAATGATGTGATGCCGCTGCTCAGTGCTGGTGAAAGTAAAGGCCTTCCTCCTTGCCTACAGACAGAGCTAAATTAAATTTCTCGATGCTTTTCATGCCTATTTCTGGAGGGAAAAACGGCCTCAAAAGAAGGCCAGTCAGCTGGCCGGCACACGCATGCACAATGGAGCTGACAGGGCAACGCCTCACGTGCCCTAACAAATGTATAGGTATAGGTATAGGCTATAGATATAACACATATGGTACATACATATATAAAACATATAGATGATAGATGATAGATAGATGATAGATAGATAGATAGATAGATAGATAGATAGATAGATAGATAGATAGATGATAGATAGATAGATGATAGATAGATAGATAGATGATAGATAGATAGATGATAGATATAACACCTACATACATATATAAAATGTGTGTGTGTGTATGTATATATGTATGTATGTGTGTATATGTGTGTGTTTGTGTGTGTTGTATTTGTGCTGATAAATAAATAAAGGGAGACTAGTATAGATCTATTTCAAGCTATTTAGCTCTCATCAGCTAGCCATACCCTTACTGGGATTAGAACCTGGGCTGTATTACATATTAGGCAGATGTATTAGTCACTGAGCCGAAGGACAGAAAGGGGAAGCTCCCTCCCATATTTGGGCATACCAGGGGTTGTAACACAAATACATATACATACATACATACATACACACACACACACACACACACACACACACACACACATATCATACATACATACATACATACATACATACATACATACATACCAGTGGTGGGTTTCAAAATTTTTTGGAACCTACTCTGTGGGTGTGGCCTCCTTTGTGGGAGTGGCTTGCCAGCCATGTGACCGGATGGGAGTGGCCAAGACAATGTCACTGAATTTTTTGCCCCAATGAATGATCTACAAAAAGAAAATATAAAAAAGGAAATTTATTATTTTGTGCACTTACTACTTAAATAAGATTAAAATAAGTACACAAAACAATAAAAGAGCTACTTACAGAAGGGAATAAATACATATTTAATTTTACACATGTTAACAGCTGTTGGAATTGTGTTTGCACAACAGTGGAAAAAACAAAGATATGAAAATGAATAAATATTAGAATGTGCAAGAATGAATAAATTGACAATTAAAACCAAGAAGGCTTTGAATACTTTTTCACGTGGAATTTGTTTTATCAATTGCTAACTAACAGAAACAGCAATTAGAAATCTAAAAGTATGAAAGAAAACACCAATTATGAAAGGAAAGGTCATTAAAATGTATAAGGAAATATTATTAGTACTTGATCATTATTAATGTGTAGATAACTGCAGGACATTACATACCCACAAACACAAACTATGACAGTGCCAGGAAAACACACACACACACACACAAAAAAAACAATTCCCCCCCAAAAGACTGCAGATGAAACCAGTTTTTTTCCCTAACCCTAAGAACAGGAAAGACAAAGCCACAGGAATAAAAACCATCAAGGCATTGTGGGAAATTATAAAGGACAGTGCCAGGAAGCTCACAGAACCAGCAACCACCTCACAATTACCTAAACAACCAGGTATCACACAGAAACACACAAAATCTGGCAAAGCTGCCTTGCACCAACCTGGCCTGCCCATAGAAAAGAAGCCACCTTGAGACACATACCATACACCAACCTGTACACTTAAAAGCAACATATTGCATCACAAATAAAACATTTGCAAAAAGGAATAACATTTCTTGTAATAAACATTCTATAAACAATAAATAAATAAAAATTCCCTAAAAATAATTAAAAACCACCAGGTTCAGAGAACACCAAAGGACCCCACAGTCCTCTCCCTCCTTATCTTTTTCCTTTTTGTCCTTCGACTTCTCCTCCTCCTCCTTTCCCCACAACCCCATCTAGCATTGATGATGTTACCTAGTTTGGTAGTGAAATGTCTGTAAAAAAAACCACCAAGCTCAGAAAGCAGCAAGGATCCCACTTTCCCCCACCTCCTCCCTCTTTCTCCTTTTTGTCCCCCCCCCCCAAAGACTGCAAATGAAACCAGTGTTTTTTTTCCCCCTAACCCTAAGGACAGGAAAGACAAAGCCACTGGAATAAAAACCATCAAGGCATTGTGGGAAATTATAAAGGACAGTGCCAGGAAGCTCACAGAACCAGCAACCACCTCACAATTACCTAAACAACCAGGTATCACATAGAAACACACAAAATCTGGCAAAGCTGCCTTGCACCAACCTGGCCTGCCCATAGAAAAGCACCCACTTTGAGATATATAAACCTGGTCTGAACACTTTTAAGCAACATATTGCACCACAAAGAAAACATTTGCAAAAAGGAATAATATTTCTTGTAGTAAATATATTTTATAAACAATTAAAACATAAAAATTCCCAAACAATAATTTAAAAAAGATATTCTATAAATAAAAAAAATCCTTAAAAACCATTGTTAAGTATTCCACCAGCAATAATTTATACTATAACTATTTTAAGGTATTGTACCAACTGTAACCATTATTCCACCAGCAATAATTTATACTGTACCATTTCAAACTACTCCACACACAATAATTTAAAATGAAACCATTAAAAACATTCAATACACAATAAATTACAATAAAACAATTTAAAACAATTCTATACACAATACACTTTAAAGTATTGAGTATAGAATATTTTAAAATGGTTTATTTTAATTTATTTTGGATAGAATCTTTTTTAAAATAGTCTGAGACAATTTTAAAAAAGAATCCATACACAATAAATTGAAGTAAACCATTTTAAAATATTCTACACTCAATACTTTTAAGTAAAAATATTTTAAAAAATTCTATGCACAATAAATAAAATATTATTTTAAAATACATTAAAAAAATAAAAGAAAAAAAACCAGGTTACTTACCAGCAGGCAGAATCAGCAGCTCTCCGATGCAACAGGCAGCAGACAGGCAGAGAGGCAGGAGGACAGGTAAGACTGTTTAAGACTCTTAGGGCTTAGCCAGCCAGGCAAGGCTGGAGAGGGGAGGGTGGGGGGCTTTTGGCCTAGCCTCGCGGAGGCTTGCCGCCCACGCCAGCCTGGTGCTTTGTCCCGGAAAGGCCCAGGGGCCTCTCCTGGGCGGAGCTAGCTTCCCGGCGGCCACGCGACGCCGGCGCTTCGTCCCGGAAAGGCCCAGCGGCCTCTCCCGGGCGAAGCTAGCTTCCCGGCGGCCGCGCGTCCCACGCGACGCCGGCGCTTCGTCCCGGAAAGGCCCAGCGGCCTCTCCCGGGCGAAGCTAGCTTCCCGGCGGCCGCGCGTTCCACGCGACGCCGGCGCTTCGTCCCGGAAAGGCCCAGCGGCCTCTCCCGGGCGAAGCTAGCTTCCCGGCGGCCGCGCGTTCCACGCGACGCCGGCGCTTCATCCCGGAAAGGCCCAGCGGCCTCTCCCGGGCGAAGCTAGCTTCCCGGCGGCCGCGCATTCCACGCGACGCCGGCGCTTCATCCCGGAAAGGCCCAGCGGCCTCTCCCGGGCGAAGCTAGCTTCCCGGCGGCCGCGCGTCCCACGCGACGCCGGCGCTTCGTCCCGGAAAGGCCCTGCGGCCTCTCCCGGGCGAAGCTAGCTTCCCGGCGGCCGCGCGTTCCACGCGACCCCGGCGCTTCGTCCCGGAAAGGCCCAGAGGCCTTTCCCGGGCGAAGCTAGCTTCCCGGCGGCCGCGCGTTCCACGCGACGCCGGCGCTTCATCCCGGAAAGGCCCAGCGGCCTCTCCCGGGCGAAGCTAGCTTCCCGGCGGCCGCGCGTTCCACGCGACGCCGGCGCTTCATCCCGGAAAGGCCCAGCGGCCTTTCCCGGGCGAAGCTAGCTTCCCGGCGGCCGCGCGTCCCACGCGACCCCGGCGCTTCGTCCCGGAAAGGCCCAGAGGCCTTTCCCGGGCGAAGCTAGCTTCCCGGCGGCCGCGCGTTCCACGCGACCCCGGCGCTTCGTCCCGGAAAGGCCCAGAGGCCTTTCCCGGGCGAAGCTAGCTTCCCGGCGGCCGCGCGTTCCACGCGACCCCGGCGCTTCAGCGAGGGAAGGCCTAGAGGCCTTTCCTCACCGAAGCTAGCCTCCCGCCCCCCCTCGCGCTTAGTTGCTTACCTGAAGGAAGCAGCAAGCTCCCAGCGAAGAGAAGGGAGTTTTGAAATGGAGGACAACCCGCTTTTAAACGGGTCGCCTCCAGCCCGCTCACTGATTGGCTGAACTCCAGCCAATCAATGAGCGGCTAGCTGGGCTAGCTAGCTTAGTGCGGACGGGCGGGGGAGTGAGCGAGCTCCGTTTGGATGGCAAGGGGGATAAAGTGACAGGACCGGTGCCGGTTCCCGGTTACTTCCGGGTCCGGTTACTTCCGGGTTCGATCTTCAACCGGTTCGCGCGATCCGGTGCGAACCGGTAGGAACCCACCACTGATACATACATACATACATATATATATATATATATATATATATATATATATATATATATATATATATATATTCAATTTTTCTATTGCCACATATTATCCAATTTTAATTTTCCAATATATTGACAGCAAATTTCTTTTTTCCATTCTTGTGTCAAATTGATTCTTGCTGCTGGCAGCATAACTCATTTATATTTTCTGGACACATATCTAATTTAAAAAATGTGATTTTAGTTCAATTTTGGAAGGAAATTTTCTGGATGTTTTGGTGCATTTCTTTTTGGTACTTTTGAGTCTTTTCCCATAATCATTTCATGCAATAAAATGCTACTTCTTTGTTGTAGCATTTCCAATATTTATTGTTTTATCATTTGTTTTGAAAATAATTAAGGGAGTTAGTCCTTGACTTACAATAGTTCATTTAGTGACTTTTCAAAGTTATATCATTGAAAAAAGTGACTTCTAATCATTTTCACACAACCGTTCTTCATACTCATGGTCATGTAATCAAAATTCAAATGCTTGGCAATCGACTCATATTTATGATGGTTTTTAGTGTCCTGGGTTCATATGATCACATTCTGTAACTTTCTGGCAAGCAAAGTCAATGAGGAATCCATATTCACTTAACAACGGTGTTACTAATTTAACAAGGGCAATGATTCACTTAACAACTGTGGCAAGAAAGATCATAAAATGGGACAAAACTCACTTAACATCTCACTTAGCAACAGAAAGTTTGGGCTCAAGGACGGCATATATCTTTTGTAAAACTTTTTTTAACCAATTTTCAACCACATTGTAGCATCGTCAATTTTACTGATTTTTCTTTAGCTCCACTATTATTAAAATTTTGCACTCATTTTATCATATACTTTTAAATTTGTGCTGTGTATGTATTCATACTTGAATAACAATTTTTAAATACACACTAATAAATTATTTTGATTCTGTGTATTTATTTTACTATCTTTCTCAGGGTCCCTCCTTATTTGAGATCACTTTTTATTTTTTGAGTCATTTGCAAATGCATTAACCATGAAAAATTCTCATGTTCATTAAGCAATTCTTGTTTTATCTTGAATCAGTTTTTTCAGTCCAGATATATCATACCTGCATATGTGTAACAACATCTTAGTGTGTATCCAGTCTTCTCACTGCATAATTTTTAGGCTTGCCCTTTTCTCAATTCAGATTTTCTGCAGAATTTGACTTCCGGACTTATGATAAGGAGGGTGTGATACTGTATGCTGAAACCATAAACAGTACTGCCTGGTTTCTACTTGCATTGCGTGAAGGAAAGATTGAAATTCAGTTTAAAAATGAGCTTGGGACAAAAGTAACAAGTGGTGGTAAAACTATTAATGATGGCTTGTGGCATATGGTAAGTCTTTTACAGCAAATGAGAACCTGAAAACAAAGTCACTGTTGTGAACTGAAAAGCCATATAAATAATCTAAACATACAGAGAAAAACAGCTTTATGAAATAAAGCTTTTTTAAAGTAATACACTTGTAATATAATCTGTCACTCTGTTTAAATGAAACAATTGTATAGTGTTTTATTATACTTTAAATCATAGGCCAAGACTTTTATAATAATTTAAATTATAGGTCAGGACTTTAGGATTTTAAATCCAGAATTTTAAAATTATTGAGACATTCATTGCTCAGTCTTAGAATTACTTTAAAATTTAGAAGCAAAGGTTTCAGTTGCTTGAAAAGAGAAAATACACTGTCGGATAGAAAGATGTTATATGCTGTATTCTGGAGTACTTAACAGGAGAGTGGAATTGCCAAACTGAATCGACACATTGCATTCTCTTCTCTAGATGCAAAGTTTACATACAAGAGCTAAATACCATAATGTACTTCTCTAACATATTTTTCAAAATCTGAATTAATAACCCATCTATTGAGGACAATAATTGGAAAGTTATTATTATCTATGCCCAAAGTCAACATAAATGCATATTGAAAGTTTGGGGATTGATTTTTTTTTTAAAAAACCTTTATACTTATAATAATATATTCAGTTGGTTACAGGGTATTATAGTTATATAATCAAGATATTCTGCAATACTTTTTGGCTTAGTATCTTGCTAGTAAAAGTAGAGAGCCCTCTGTACCAAATTATTCCATGCCAGTCCCCAATTTCAACACTTTTTTTCTCTCCAAATAATGTTTTGCTTAATTTCTTGCCCCAGACTAATATATTGAACTAATATGTCTAATATATGTCTAACAATATGTCTAACATATTGAACTAATATGTCTTTAACAGGATAGCTCTGTCTGGTGCACCTCAGGATCATCAACTATCACTGGTCTGCCAAAACAATAAAACTTCATCAGCTAGCACTGTCTAGCTCTATCTTAGGGTGGCTAACTATCACCTTCCTCAATCATAATCCTTCCACTTTGCAGAGTTCCACCTAGATTTTACCATCCTTAGCTTGCTTAGAAGATCCTACCTTGGCTTTAGAAGACCCTACCCATCTTTGTCTTCTATAGGAAATTAAACTAATCCAAAGTGTCTAGTTATATTTATCAGTATATTAAAACAAAGCATGTGTTGTGGGTTCTGGATGGATACATGAAAAGATGCTAAGAGCCCATAGGGCAGGGATGTCCAAACTTGGGAACTTTAAGACTTGTGGACTTCCACTCCCAGAATTCCCCAGCCAGCATGGCTGGCTGGGGAATTCTGGGAGTTGAAGTCCACAAGTCTTAAAGTTCCCAAGTTTGGATACCCCTGCCATAGGGTTTCACAAAGTACATTGTGCCATTGTATGTTAAACTGCTTACAGTGGAACCTCAGATCACAAATGCTTCTGACCATGATCAAATCGGGTGCCAACCAAAAAATCCACAAAATGTTTGACTCTGGTCGCGAACACATCCTCGGGTGGCAATCAAACAGAACCATGGCAATTTTCCCTGCCATGCCATTTTTTTTGTATGCGCATGCACAGCCAATCTCGCTTTCGGTAATGACCACATCGGGTTGCGACCGAAGTCCTGGAACGGATAAGTCATGACTGGAGTTTCCACTGTAATTTGTTTTTAGCAAATCATCATCTTCTTTTAATGACCCCATAAGCCCTTGCAGGGTGGAGTCTGGGCAACTGAATGGAGCTGAGTGTTTACTGGCTGGATGCCCTTCCTGTCGCCAATATGGAGTTTGTTTCAGCAGACAAATTCTCATTATGCCCAGAGAGAGAAATATCAGCCTCTTAGGATTGAATTCACAGCCTCCTGATTGTGAGGCATGAGCTCCACCTCTAGGCCACCACACCACACAGCAAATGTCCTAGTTATGTGAATCCATTCAACCAAATCAGAATCTTACTGCACAACATCATTGCTGCTGGATTGGAACAGATTCTCAGCATTTATACACTTTTTATACCTTTTTTAATACTTAGATCTCTGTGGAAGAACTAGAGCATAGCATCAGTGTGAAAATAGCGAAAGAAGCCGTGATGAACATCAATAACCCAAGACCTCTTTTCAGGCTTTCCAATGGCTTTTTGGACACAAAAGTGTACATTGCAGGACTCCCTCGCAGAATGGAGAAGAATATCATTAAATTGGTAATTTTTTGTAGTATTTGTTGGGGCATCATTGCAGTAAATGTAGGTATAGCAATTAATGTTTGGATTTTTTTTTCTTTTAAAACTGTCATTGTTTTCATATTATGTGTATATTGTATATTATCAAGTTTATGAATTTATTTTTAGAATAAGAGTTTAATACTAATCTATACCTACATTTTTTTAGAGTGTTAATCTAATGTTCTCACTAAGTGTTGATTATAATTTCTTGAATTCTTGAATAGCATGACTGTTTTACCTTAGAATCCAGGAAATCACGGCCACAATACTTCTAGAGAACCCAGGACTATAAAATGCTGAGAAAAGGCAATAAATGTGGTAAAATGCACACATTTACACACATATCCCTACACATATATTAAATATACACACCTATTTGAGGGTCGCTTTCCTCCTAGGTTCAAATGGCACCTATAGAATGAACTGATCCCCAAGCAGGATCAGAGTTCAAATGATGAAAAAAAAACCTTGAAAAACCTTGTATTGTCTATTATTCCATGCATAAATAAGAGCGGAATGATCTAACCTGAAGGAATAAAATTTGAAGAAGTATCCTGTTATGTGCTATAGCTTCAAAAAGGATTCTTTTTTCTTTTTACTAGCACTTATACTGAAATTACTGATGCATTTTCATGAGCTAGAGTAGCATTTGTCCTGCAGTAATTTGGAAGTAAAGAAGTAAAGAAGAAGGAGCTTCAATTTTAAGCATTCAGTGAGATAGCTGCAAAAAGACAATAAGGATGTTTGTTATTAGAAAAAAGGAAAAAAGATGTCTCTTTAGACACTCTACCATGAAAAGTGCCATTCCAGAGAAGAAAACTATACGCTTCCTAAAATTCAAGGCTATCTACTGAGCTATCTGCTTTGCAACATTTTTAACCTAAATATAATTCATTTTCATATTTTTTGACACAAAAA
Organism: Natrix helvetica; assembly: GCF_964273705.1. Lineage (NCBI taxonomy): Eukaryota > Metazoa > Chordata > Lepidosauria > Squamata > Natricidae > Natrix > Natrix helvetica. The sequence goes on along the minus strand of NC_138550.1, from coordinate 38,440,903 downwards.
ATTGGGCATTTTCACGTTCTACAAAATACTGAAAACGTGCTGTGCACATACATTCTAACTGATCATTAGTTGGCTATTTGCCTGACATGTAGAAATCACATCTAGCTTTCAGCAAAAAGAAATGTTCGATCCCAGCTGTCAGTTATGTTTGCAAGTGCTACACTGAAAGTAATTCTTTATGTCCCTTCCCTTGGAGTCCAAGCATGTATTTTCGTATTCCAAATTTTTGTGGGACTCAGTTGTTCCTCAATGAACAAATGGTATACATAGAAAATGTTGAAATATGGCTTCATGGAATCCTAAACCAGGAAAATAAGTGACCCTTCTGAGATTATATCCCCAAAGGTTAGAATAAAACCTGATCTGCAAAAGAGATTGTTATATGTAATTTTAGATCATCATAACTTTAAGAATACACTGACAGCTGTTGTCACCTTAATAAGTCACACTTCAAAATATATTTCAATGTTGGTCACATTATTTGATGTCATGAGAACAACCAAAACTTAGGGTTTCATTATATGAAGATAGAAATATAGAAATATACAAAGCTTTTTAACATTGCTTTGTGTTAGTGTGGCACTATTTAATAAATTAATGAATTAGATTACATCAATGAAAAATCTGAAAATAATTAAATAATAATTAAAAATGTAACCTGCTAGGGCGCAGACTATTTATAATAGATAGATACCTTGGCAAAATGGCTTATTAACTTTTTATCACAAGATTGGCTAGCAGAGAAAGGCTAAATTCCCCTGTTATTTCTTTGCCTAAATCACATAATTTTGTGATACAAGTAGTTCCTTGTATATCTTCCACTTGTTCAATGACCAAGGTTACAATGGGAGTGAACAAAGAGTTCTTAACTACTTGTACTTGCGGCTATTTTAGCATCTCTGCAAATATGTGATTGCCATTTGGGTACTTGCGACATTGCAGCATCTTGAAATCCCATGATCACCATTTGTGACTTTCATTGCCAGCTTCTGACAAGCAAACTCACTAGGAAAGCAGGCAGAAGTTCACAAATGGCAATCATGTGACAGGGATACTTTGCGGGATTTGCCTAATGACGGCAATTGGAACTGCAAGAACTGCCATTGTAAATCGGTGTAATCACAGAATGTCACTACTAATGATCATTTTGCTTAGTAATGGAGTTCCTAATCCCAATTATCATTTGGTAAGAACTGCCTGTATCTACAAGGAAAAATACTTTATTCTCCTGAAACTAGCATTTTTTTTTCTGCAAAGCTAGTTAAGAGATGATTTGTTCTTCCCAAGAAACTATTCATCCACCTTGAGAGAAATTCCTTGTCATCTTTTGTGGCTAATGAACAGTAATTATCCTTTGGAAAGTTGTGAAAATGCGTATGATTTGAAGAGAAAGAAATAGATGACAGCATAGATATTTAAGTAGATTCCCAGTATGGCATTTCTACTCTGAACTTGTAAACGTAAACCGCTCCAAACTCGGTTGCAGAAAATACGACTTCAGCAACAGAGTGGCCAATGCCTGGAATGCACTACCTGACTCTGTGGTTTAATCCCCAAACTGCCATAACTTTACCCTTAGACTGTTTACTGTTGACCTCACCCCATTCCTAAGAGGTCTATAATACATAAGCGCACCAATGTGACTACCGTCCAGTGGTGGGTTTCGATTTTTTTAGAACCTCTTCTGTAGGTGTAGCCTGTTTGTGGGAGTGGCTTGCTGGTCATGTGACTGGGTGGCCGTGGCTTGCCAGCCATGTGACTGGGGTGTGTGGCCAACTTGTAAAATGTGGTGAAACTCACTTAACAATGCTCTTGCTTAGAAACCAAAATGTTGGCTCAGGAACTCTGGCATTGAAGTGTGCAAGTCTTAAAGCTGTCAAGTTACAAGACCCTTGCACCCCTAAACCTTTAGAAAAAAACCCCAGGGCTGTTCAAACTTGACAGCTTTAAGACTTGTGGACTTCAACTTCCAGAATTCCTCTTCTTGCTCTTCATTTTGATGATGTGGGACGGGCGGGGGGAGGGAGCTGCAACCGGTTCTAAATGGCACTGTAGATTTGTGGAACCTCTTTTATAGAAGAGGTTAAAACTGGCAGGAACCCACCCCGCTACCGTCCCTGTCTTACTGTTCCCACTTATTCATATCCATTTCCTGTATTCATAATCATGTTTATACATATCTTTTATCTTATACATGCTTGACAAAATAAATAAAATTGCATTAAAAATAAAAATTAATGTTGTATATACGTATTTACAACTGTCTTGCCAATATTGTAAAGTGCAAATCGTATCGACAAATCCATTGCAAATTCCAGTCTCAGATAATATTCTTTGAATGACATAGTCAGTTTTATATTTTTTTTTACAGATTAACCCCCGTTTGGATGGGTGTATTCGTGGTTGGAACTTGTTAAATCAAGGAACCTCTGGTGTCAAAGACTTCATTCAAGAAAAGCAAAGCAAACATTGTTTAATAAATGTTGGAAAGGGATCTTACTACCCTGGCACTGGCATGGCAAAGTTTCACATTAGCTACAGTAAGTTTGCTTCTTTAACACAATTTCTGTGCTGTCACCCAATCATGAACTGTGGATAGCATTGGTGCACATTTGTCTATATATGTGTATACACACACAAACACACACGCATGCACCCATACATATATTCACAGTCATAAGATCACAAAACTGTTAAATATATAATATGGCAAAACATTTCTCCCAAAATAAGCCTTATGAAGAGGGTTGGTTTTGCTTTCTTCTTAAATGTTAATAGGGAAGGGACCATATTAATTGGGGCAAAGTATTCCATAAGCTGAGGCAACCATAGACCAGAAACCTTTTTTGGTCCTTTCTCCCTTAGGTTCATTAACTGATTGTTTGACATATTATGTGCCACTGTTGACTCTTAGCAACCAAATAGATAGACCTTCTCTAGGATCCTTAGCTTTGTGATAGATACGAATGTATAACATGCCTTCTCCATTTAAATGTACAAGATGGACAGATTCTATTTGGAACAGAAAGTCCCCAAAATAGCCAGGATCCATCATAAGTTTCATTGGTAACGGCACTTTGAATTTTACCAGAAAACCTGTAGGTAACATTGGTCTATGGGAGACCTATACAATAACCAAACAGATGGTTTTAGTTTGTTGATTTTTTTTTTGGGGGGGGGGGTCAGTACTTGAGCTGCAACATTTTGTTTCTGAATATTCTTCAAAGGCAGATTGAAACAGTAATCCAAACAGAAGATGCTGAGGTTGGGAGCTGTTGTGCCTGAAGTATGTGGGTCCAAGAACAATAACATCTGGAGTTACTTTTTTGGCAAGATTTAAGAAGTAACTTGCTATTGCCTGTTTCCGAGGGTTGAGAGAGAGTGACTGGCCCAAGGTCACTCAGCTTCATAGCTACCTGGAATTAGAACTCATTGATTCCAAGTTTCTAGCTTGATACTTTAATTACTGCACCAAACTGGCTGGTGCAGCTGAATTAAATATGGAATCTTGCCTACAAGGGAGAGGTGGTATTCAGCAGGTTCTGACCAGTTCTGGAGAACTGGCAGTGGAAATCTTTAGTTCTTAGGAGAACCGGTAAATATAACCTCTGACTGCCCCTTCCCCATCTATTCTCTGCCTCCCAAGTCTCAGCTGATAGGGAGGGAATAGGGATTTTGCAGTAACCTTTCCCTGGAGTGGGGAGGGAATGGAGATTTTGCAGTATTCTTCCCCTTCCACTCCCACCAAGCAATGCCCAGAGAGAAACTCCACGCCCACCAAGCAATGCCCACAGAACCGGTAGTAAAAAAATGTGACTCCCACCACTGCTACAGGGTAGGTGTTTCTGCCCAAATATCTTTGTAGGTCATAGCAGAAGTATTTCAAAGCTATAGGCCTAAACTTTTGTCACGATCTATCTATCCAGGTTATTGGATAAAAGCTACTTATGATGTAGCACCTCTTTTCCACAAATATTGTAAATATAAAATCTGGCAAATTACAGAAATATTTCAAGAGTTATATTAAGTCTGCTTTTCAGTTTGATCAGAATAGAGGAATACATAAGGTGGCTCTTCTGTGAAAAAATGTATAAGTAGTGTTATATAACATTTTTTAATGTTTCAGGAAAGAGTAAAATAAGCTGTTTCAAATGGTTTTTTGTATGTGAGAAAGTCGAGAATAAATTATTATTTTGTAACTGGCTGATACATTCCTTTCTTTTGCTTTCTGGCTTATTTTAAAATGAAACAGATAACATCTCAAGCAACGCAGATGATTGGTTAATAAATGTGGCAATGGCTATCCGTCCATCCACAGGCACTGGAGTAATATTTGCCTTGGCTTCAGGTGAAACAGTTCCTCTTGCTTTGTCTATTGTGGATTCCAACTTAACAAATGTACAGGTACTCTTTGTTCCCACTACATGTATTCCTGATGGAGACAATTAACCTAGGTATCTGGTGCCTCCATGACACAGGGAAAAATAATAGGAAACTTTTTAGTCCCTTTGCCATGACAATTTGATGCCACCAAGGTGCAGTAGAATTTTCCCTGGCTTAATCCAGATGATATTGAGAGGTAATTATGTTTAGATGTGTGTATAATTAGTTTGATTTTGACAAACATAAATTAATCTTTTTCACCAGCCGCAGGGAGATTGAGATACATTTCTCCCTCCCTCCCCCCTCTCCCTACTCACATCATTCAAAATGTCCATAGGGCAATTACTTGTTTAAAATAAATCTGTGGATCTCTATAAAGAAATCTTTTTCTGATTTACATCTTTACTGTGCAGACTTTTCATGAAAAGATAATTAAAAATGCAGTGACTGCAGGATGGAGGTCAAAAAAAGTTAAGGTGGCAGTTTCAGCAGCACAATTTGAAGTCCTGGCATTTATTTATTTATGTATCATATTTATATGGCCATCTTGTAAAATGTGGCTGCATACATGCATGCAACAAATTGGACAGGGCATTGATCTTTCTGTCATCTTAATTTGTTAATAAAACCCTGAATGCTTCTGCTTCTGATTAAAAAAATAAGCCATCTGCTGTAATATTATATATTTAATATCATATTAATATTATATCATATCATATTAATATCATATCATATCAAAGAGTAAGGTTCTACATTTAGGCAACAAAAACGGAATGCACAGGTACAGTATAGGTGGTACCGTGCTCAATAGTAGTAACTGTGAGAGGGATCTTGGAGTTCTAGTGGACAACCATTTAAATATGAGCCAGCAGTGTGCAGCAGCTGCCAAAAAAGCCAACACAGTTCTAGGCTGCATCAACAGAGGGATAGAATCAAGATCACGTGAAGTGTTAATACCACTTTATAATGCCTTGGTAAGGCCACACTTGGAATACTGCATTCAGTTTTGATCGTCACAATGTAGAAAAGATGTGGAGACTCTAGAAAGAGTGCAGAGAAGAGCAACAAAGATGATTAGGGGACTGGAGACTAAAACATATGAAGAACGGTTGCAGGAACTAGGTATGTCTAGCTTAAGAGAAAGAAGGACTAGGGGAGACATGATAGCAGTGTTCTAATATCTCAGGGGTTGCCACAAAGAAGAGGGAGTCAAACTATTCTCCAAGGCACCTGAGGACAGGGGGTTGGACTAGAAGACCTCCAAGGTCCCTTCCAACTCTACTATTGTATTGTGTGTGTGTGTGTGTGTGTGTGTGTTGTATTTGTGTTGTATTTGTACTGATAAATAAATAAAGGGAGACTAGTATAGATTTAGGCATACCAGGGGTTGTAACACAAATACATACATACATACATATATATATATACATATATACATACGTACATACATACATACATACATACATACATACATGTGTGTGTGTGTTGTATTTATGCTGATAAATAAATAAAAGGAGACTAGTATGGATCCATTTCAAGCTATTTAGCTCTCATCAGCTAGCCATACCCTTACTGGGATTCGAACCAGGGCTGTATTACATATTAGGCAGTTATATTAGCCACTAAGCCAGAGGCTCTCCTCCTTATCAGCTGAGCCAGGGAAATAGGTATGTATTTGTGTTACAACCCCTGGTATGCCCAAATATGGGAGGGACCTCACTACTCCCTCTTTCTGTCATTCGACTCATCACAGAAGACCATCCAGGCAGTCTCCCTTTATTTATTTATCAGCACAAATACAACACAAATATAAAAAGGCAACATTAAAAATAAAAATATGATTTTCTGCCTGGATGGTCTTCTGTGATGAGCCGAATGACAGAAAGAGGGAGTAGTGAGCTCCCTCCCATATTTGGGCATACCAGGGGTTGTAACACAAATACATGCATATACGTGTGTGTGTGTATGTGTGTGTGTGTTGTATTTGTGCTGATAAATAAATAAAGGGAGACTAGTATAGATCTATTTCAAGCTATTTAGCTCTCATCAACTAGCCATACCCTTACTGGGATTCGAACCTGGGGTGTGTTACATATTAGCAGATTTGTTAGGGTTGGATGGTCCTTTGATGAGCCGAAGGACAGAAAGGGGGAGTAGTGAGCTCCCTCCCATATTTGGGCATACCAGGGGTTGTAACACACATACATACATACATACATACATACATACATACATACATACATAAGGAAACATGGTTCTTCATGTCAACAATTATTTTGTTTACATTTAGAAATAGTTTGAAAAATGTTGGTGCTAAATGTTAAAGCAGCAGATCAGGGCTGCAAAAATGGTAAATTTGTATTTAATTATGATTTACTGAAATGCTACTAAGAAAGATAAGTTGATTTATTCAGCTATCAAACATTGAATTATTTTCACTAGTATTTAAATATTCACATTTCTAGTATTTGTTCTTGTCATAATTGAAATGCATTTTCTGCATTATTTGATGATGCTAATGCTTTTAAAGCTTTTCTGGGTATGGAAAAATGAAATAGAGATTGAAACTGATTATCCCCCTCTTATTTTGTTTCTGAATCCCAGGAAATCATTGTATCTATTCAGAATGTCATTGTTGCTCACATAGAATCAAGAAGTTTGTGTACCTCAGAAAGAGTACAAGTTAGACTCAAGATAAGTAGACAACAGCTTGAACTTTCAGCTGATTCACATTCAGTTATCACCTATTCAGGACATCATCTCTCAGTCCTTGAAGAAGCAATTAATGAATCTGTTGATACCTACCTAGGGGGTATTCCTGGTAAGACTTGTTCTTAGTAACTTTCAGTAACTTTCAGTAAATGCACATAGGATTACAGTCTTATAGACATGTGAAGAAGACAAGCTTTAAAAGAATCCACTCCAACACTCACCAACTATGGTCGGATGGGTTTCCAGGAAATTCTGAAAAATGCATTAAAATCATCCTTGAAATGATAAAATTTCAGTTTTTCGCCTAGACAATAAAGGTATTTAATTGTGTGCATAGCTCAGCTTAGCCTTGAGAAAATCAATTAAGAAATAGTAGACTGGCATGGATTTCACACTGTGTTTTGCAACACTTAGGGGTTCTTATTAAAAGGAATTATTCCTTACACAATATTTAATAGTTTCTGTCAGTGGAATGATAATAATTATAATACATTATCAGAGAATGGAGCTACACTAGCACATCCACATTTTGGGCTTTCTACAATCCATTTGTAGTGGGTTTATCTAAAGGGAAGAGCCTATTTTATTTCTTAGGTTGAATTTCTAAACTAAGAAACATATCCATCTACAGCATGATCTCCTATTTAGATACTATAGTATCTCAGATTTATAAGTAGGAATCAGTAATTCTATCCTTCTATCAAATTACCGTATTTTTCAGAGTTTAAGACACATCGGAGTATAAGACGTTTTGAAGGTTTTGAAGAAGCAAATTTAAAAAAAAAATTTTTTTGCACTCTGCAAACCTCCCAAAACCTTTCCACGAAAATGGGCCCATTTTTTTTTCAAAAAAAAAAGCATGAATAGCCCTTAAGAGGCTTGTACAGTGCTCGGGGAGGGGCATAAATGAGCAAAAAATGATCAGTTTTTTGCAAAAATGGGCCAATTTTTGGCCAAAAAAGGGGCATGGATAGCCTTTGGGAAGTTTATAGAATGTTCCTGGGGGCTGGGGGGCAAAATTGAGCAAAAACAGCGTTTTTTTGCTCATTTCTGCCCCCAGGAGCTCTCTGAAAGCCTCCTACAAGCTATGCATGGCCCTTTTGGTGAAGGGGGCAGGATTTCAGGAGGCAAAAAATGCTGTATTCAGTGTATAAGCCGTACCCAGATTTTCAGCCTCTTTTTTGAGGGAAAAAGGTGCATTTTATACTCCGAAAAATATGATAGTAAGTTCACTACCGGTACCATTAACTGTAAGAGTTAATCAGAAATACAGATTCTCTATTTCTGAGGTAATATCACAATGTGATATCAAGAATGTTCTGAGATCAGTTTTATTAGTGGGATGATAATTTGTTAAAATGATTAAAAAATTCTTTCAGAAAAACTGGATTTGACTCACATATCAAATATGATTTTTCTGTAAACATTTTTATTCTGTTAACTTGTTTTTTTTAATGTGTGAATTAGTATTAACTATTCTGTGTTTTATTCAGATGTTCCAGTTGAAGCAACTCCAGTCACAGTTTTTTATAATGGCTGCATGGAGGTGAAAATTAATGATAGGGAGTTGGATTTGGATGAAGCCATTTCCAAACAGAATGAAATTAGATCCCATTCTTGCCCACTACTGTTGCATCCGAGACCTGAAGTCATGGACTACCCTTCTGATTTTTAAAATCTACAGGAAACCTCTGGTTGTTCTGCACAAAATGGATTGAACTGTAAATGCTGTTTTATTTCCAATAATCTGTTTTCTGAACATATACATTTCAAAAATATGTCCAACGTGAATGGACAGAACCAAGGTTAACCTCCCATCACGATAGCATTGCTGATGTCATTTCAAAAAAATTAGTTTTTTAGTTATCATATTTTGTATTGTACATCTGTTTTGGAAGAATAAAAGCTGAAAACATCTATTTGCACTTAATTTATGTATTCTGGTTATAAAAATAGGATGTTTCATTTTTTATAAAGAACACAATTAAGATCCTTTCGTCCTTTGAAAAGGATAGAGTAGGGTAGGAAGGGCAGGATAGGATATGAACTCTTGATGCACATCCATTTTCTTAAACTTGCAATAATGTTTCAAGGATAATAGTTAAACTGACAAAGAAACAAAAAGAACAAAGCATTTGTTCAAACAAATATGGGTCTTAATTTATATGAAATAGATCTAATCTCAATTCTATATAACTGTTGGTGAACCTTTTTGGCACCGAGTGCCGAAACGTGAGGATGCATGCACGTAATGGAAATTGGAAGAGGAGCCGCCCAGTGTGTATGCACGTGCTGGGAAGATGATCTTCAGATTTCCCGCGCGCCATCTGGTCTTCACACTCACATGTGCACCACAAACTGGAAGACTAGGTGGCTGCTGCGCATGCGCACCCAGGCGGCTGCACTTCTAGTTTCCAGCACACTTGTATGTCTGAAGACCAGCTGGCCAGCATGCTAGAACCTGAAAGAGCAATGGGTAATGGCTTCATGACACTTCTGGCACACATATCATAGGTTTACCATCAAGCTATATAAGCTTTTAGTTACAGCAGCTCTTGTTAAACAACTTCTGCATTTCTCCTTACTGAAAAATGTAAGCCAATTTTCAGGGTTTTTTTTCAATCAAGTTCAATTTTGTAGAGAAATAATTACTACAGATCCAAACAGATAACTTTATATTATTTATTAAAAATAATACAAAACGGAATATGATGAATAGGATATAGCCAATTTATTGGGTTGGTTGGTGATCTATATGGATATTTACAATGTCGTCTTATGAAACATCCCAGTACTGCAGAGTTATTGAAAAAAGATAGTTCTGCACAAACAGTTCAGTGTCATAAGATTTTGCAGACAAGAATTACAACCTTCTAATTTTATTATCTCGCAGCATAGCATATATCTTTCTGGCTGAATAAATATGTTTTGTCAAGTGAAAGATTTATATCTGATTTGAAACAAAAAGCCCAGTGCACACAACTTGTGAGTCTTAATGGCTCAGAATTATTTCTACCTTTAGAAACATCTAAGCATCTAAGATCATGATTTCCATTGATCAGTTGATTGCAAATATTCTTACCGTCTAGCTGTTTAGAAAGACTACTTTCTGCAGTCATAGTTTCCTTTAAACAGCTGTCCGAACATTTGAGACCAAAGATAATTCACTGTTACAAAGTAGGGCAAAACTATTTTAAAAATCTTTAAATGTTTCCAGCTGTCAATTTCACCTGTGAACAAGTATAAAAAATGAATGTTTCACCGAATTATTACAATCAAGGAATGTTTCAGAAGGCTGAGAAAAAAATACCTTGTAGGACTGCTTGCAAATAGGTTATATATATAAAAACAAAATCGACAGATAACTGCAAGTTACCAATTGACTGCCTAGGAGATTTACAAAATAAAATATTTCCTTCGATTTCATCACAAGTCATTGTCTAAAACATGCAAAGGAAACCATTGATAAGCCTGAAACATTTTGGAATAAACTACTTCACACCAATGACTCAAAAACTGAACTCTGGCCAAAACTGCATAAGTTTAATATAAATTGGGGGGGGGGAGTTAAACAAAAGGCTTTTCAACGACTGTCACGGTTAAACCTGAGGACAGCTCTTTTCTGCTTTTGACATGCAGTTCAGCACATACTTAAATATAACTTCTTTTATCCAGTAGTTGACTTCTGAAGTAATGTATGGCAACCCATTAATATTAAAGGTCATTCTTCAAACCTACTAGCACACCAATCCAAATATATATATGACCAAATCCCCATGGTTGTCCATAAGTCTTAGCATTAGAGAAAACATTCATTCATTCTGAAAAGTCAGCTAATGATCTTATACTTCATTTAAGTAAGAACATGGAAAAGATAATATGGAGATTCAAGAAATAATACACAAAGGCACTTGTCTTCATCTAAATGGCATGTTTTGCAAAAGTTGCTATGTTAAATTATAACTACATGATTTACAAATTGTTACACAGCTTCTAAGAGAATGCCGGAGACATACATGATTGCCTATACAGAAGATTCTATTTACCAATTCGCACTTCCTAGACTCTGGTACCAAGTTGATATCTAATACAAATGTCTTAATAAATATTACTACTACATGTTATGAACAAAGCTTAGACTTTATAACAAAATATTGTTTTTAGCTGAACTTTAAAAATAATAGGGAACAGTAGTAAATAAATATTATGTAGTGGGGTTCTGCATCATTGGTGATGATTTGGGGGGAAAATGCAGTGCCTCTGTTCTGGTAATTAAAATGGTATTTCCTTTTTTTCAGCATTTTGCTTCATTATTTTAAGCTCAAAAGGTTTAAAAGGTTTAAAATGGAAGTCTCAAAAACAATGCCATGCTTTAATGAATACAGATCAATGCACTACTGACACAAGATCTGAAGGACTTTTTCTAATATGCTTTTTTTAAAATATACATAGCTATATACATAGCTATAGTATCAACTAAACATTGGATGTTTGATATTAAGTGTGTTTTCCCCTTTATACAACCTGGAAAAATGAAGCATTTCTTCATTCTTAGTTATTTTAAAGAATATCTTAGTTATATATTCAGGTGTGGTACCCAATTTCTCTATTACATTTGCTTCTATCTCGTACAGAACCACATATGAAAGTTAAGTTAGTAAGATTCAATGAGAATGTCAGAAATAATATCCTAAAACCTGCCTTATAGTTTCTTGAGTTTTCTTCTATTTTATTCACACAGTACTTGAAAATTTATCTTGGTGATGTTTGAACTTTATGTAACTGATCCTGACATCTCAGAAAATCTATGCAGTGCTGAAGCTAGCTACTGCTTTGGTGAATACCACCAGAAAACCACAAAGCTACAGGTTAAGTTGAGATCTTGAACAAATATCCTAAGAGACAGAATAGTAAATCATTTCCATACTGCTGCCAAAAAAAATCAGCATGCTTCTTCTCTATTGGATTGCTACTATTGTTATCTGCTTTTCCATACCTCCTAGGCTCCTCTTGTGGTCTGCACTTATCATTTTGAACAGATCCATGGACTTTTCTAACAATATTTCTTTTGGGATTTAATTGAAGCATGAGAAACCAGCAAAGCTGCAGCCCTTTAGACAGGATACTTACAAGTAAACATAGTTCTGAGGAGCTAATTCTTAACTGATAAGTGGAAATACCAGTACATAACCCTCCAGCCATGAAACATTCACTCAAATTCTCTTTGACTTTGGAAGAAATTTTGGAGTAAAGACACCTTTTCTTCCATAGTATTGAATGAGCATTGGTAGAAAATAAGACTAAAGCATTTTCCTACATGACACTTTTTCAAGACTTCATAAAGCAGGATTCAATGCCTTTGTTGAAACAGGCTGGAATAGTGATGTCACTTTGACAGGAAAGCTATATAAGTGTAAACCAGCTGCTAAAATTCTAACGATTATCACTAGGGATTTTTTTAAATAGTTCCTCTTTGAACTTTTCACACTACACAACTGAGATATATAAATCAAACCCCATGGAGTTTACAAGACAAGAAAAGAACAGCTGCTAAATAACTTTTAACATCTTACTTATACTATGAGACAAATTACTTGATATAAGTTTCATGTGTCAATCTCGGTACAAGTGGACATTCCATTTACAGTATAGTCTAGTTGGTTTTTCAATGCCATCTATAAGGACAAGAGAAATACTTATGGCTTTTTTTTAATGATACAGTTTATCCTTTGAACTCTTCTACCATATTGAGTTGGAATTCTCTGTTTGGTTCTGAGTTGGCTGGAACATAATTCAAGTGGACTTTTTTGAAGTGGAATTGCTCCAATCAACCTCTTTTTTTATTTCAAAGGTTGAATTCCATACAAAATTACTTTGGCATAAGACTCATTGAGTTTAGTCACAGGACTTTGAAATAAATATGAACAAAATCAAGATTTTCATTTTTTTTAACTTTAGAAGAATATATCAGATATTTTGAGACATGGTTGACAAATATAGTTTGCCTGAAATACAGAATATTCTCACAGATGCAATTAATTTTTCCCTTTAAAATGAATGAAGGCAAGGTATTTTAAAGAGCCCAGGACTAGAGATTCTCAAAAAGATGCCACCCCTTCTGCTATCACACATCACAAAGATATACAATTTCTTTTTACTGTAGGGTTCATTAATGGATTTTTTTCCCATTGTTTTGATCCCTTGAAGTCAGTAGCCTGCAATAAGAAAACATGAAATGATGAAGTTTTAAATAGGCTTTGCTGACATGAATAAAAACTATTGATTCCTGATTAGTTCAAATATTGAACTATATTTCAGATTGATGTATTGATCCACGTGGAAGAGACCTAATCTCTCTTTAAAAGTGCCCCCTGAGATAATGCTTTTATTATTATTTTAACATATGAATTATCCATGACTTTATATTTCACTTGTGTCCATAGGTTTATATGGATGTACAGATAGACAGCTAAGAAAGTCAAGGATAGCACTTCAACCCAGAATTCATACTTTTTATCCTCACCCAATCACTAGAATCACATGCACTATTCAAAAATTCTAGGCAAAGCTCTTTTTAAAAAAAATTCTAAAAAGTTGTTCAGAAGCAAATAACGCATGTTGTGAACAGCATTGAAACAGTTACAACAAAGAAGGAAACAAAAAGCTTTTGACTTGAGGAAGAAACACTTGTGGAAGTTTATTCCCCAAATATCAGAGTTTTGATTTAATCTTGGAGAGAACTTCTTGAAAGAAAAGCAATTTAGAAATGAGGCCATTTCTCTATAATGGAGTTGTCTCACACAATATTCTGGGCAGTTAGTTGAATTTGATGATTTAGGTGACCCCTTTCTACAACGTAGTTTTCTGAAGAGTTCTTTCACCTTTCTCTTAGATGAGATAAACTATAGGTAAGTTGAAGAAAGTGAAGTCCAACTTCCAGTATTGTTTAACAAATTGTCCCCATTGCTGTTGTATTGGCCTTAGAAGATAAAATTGCACACAAAAATGCTAAGGGCACCATTCAATATTTGGTTCATTTACTATCTTCATCTGGTTCCTTCTTGAATAAAAATACAGTGCAAACCTTCCGGGCTAAGCATCTTGCCTTGGAGAAGATGGACATAATCTTTAGTGTTTGTTTGTTTGGGGGGAAAAGTTCCATGATCTGTAAATGGCATGTTGATAGCATGTTCCAAGCCAGGCAAAACCACCCCTGTGGGCTGAGTGAAGACAAAAACTAAATTTAAATTAAATAATATTTATAATTGAATTAAATTAAAAACAGTTAACACGATTCTTCCCAGTATATTTAAGAACTTGTCTTGTTAGGAATTCAGTGGCTCTCTAAACTATTGTTCAAATGAAGAGCTTATTGCACCTAATTACTATTCAATATCAGGTAGCTTCATTAAGTTAACTATTAATCTTTTATGTTGACCCACTATTGAGCACAGTATCCATCTTCCTGAGACTAACCACTAGTTGCTTTTAGATGATCAATGGTAATGAAAGTAGCAAGCTTGGTTTGTTGAGCAGCCTCTGCTTAACTATCAAGTATAGAAAAGCTGAAATTTCACTCAAAGAAATGTAGGATGACTGTTAAATCTATATTTCTGTACTTCTGTCTACCATTTCATCCTCTATCTATCATCCTCAAATCAGTTTTCTATTTAGGAATGGGGAATAATAAAAATTTATGTTCCATTTTGCATATGGACATTAACATCTACTTAAGTACGTATCCTGCACATAGCTGGTAAAAATGGCTACCTACACTGTTACTAATGATACATCAGGGAGCTATACAATCAGTAATTTAATTCCATTATACAGCCATGCATATTTTAAAAATGTGGTGTTGTGCATTTGGAAACCAGAAGATGGAGCTGGATGACTGTGATAATTCAATGCAAACTGAAACTAATAAAATAAAAATGGTAATGTCACTAAATAACTCCTCATCTATATAGTGAAGCACATTTTCTTTTTAATATAAAATCAGAATATTAACATATTTGATAATTCAAACAGTTGTTTTGATTCAAATAAATTTGAAAATTCATCCAAGATTACTTTCAGGCTCTTTAAGATCACATCATTGAAAATAGGGTCTTCCCAAGCTCTACTATGAGAACTAGCGAAAATCATACTTGTGACTAATCTCGTTGGTGTTTGTACAGAATTTGCTCAAGAGCAAACAATTGGCACTATGAAATAATTCACTTCTGGAATTACTTGATATATTTTAGCTTAAATCAATAGTTACTTCTTTGCCATCTGAATGGCAATGATTTAAAAAGTGCAGAAGAAATGTTGAGTAAATGTGCTTAGCAATATGTAGTTAGGTTGGTGCAGTCTGCCAACTGCAACCTTCGCTGGGGGGTGGGGGAGAGAAGACCTGGCTTCACTTTAATGGAATCTTTAGTTAGGATTCCAAATAGATGGTTCAGAGTGTGTAGGATTGCCACCATAACACCTATCTTCAACTCCTTAAGAACCTTTTGTAAGGGTTGCAGCAAATACATTGGTGCTCCTTCAAACCTCAGAGCACTTTATGCACATTATTCCTGAACTGGTGGACACTTCTAATTTTAATATTAGTAGCCTTTTAAAGGCTTTACAGGGCCATGATATTTCCTATCCTGAATCCTATGATTTCCTTCAGTGGATTTTGTGACATCCCTTTTCAAGGCTTGATCCACAACAAAAAATGAACTCCTCAAACTTACAATTTGCCTATTTGTCTAGATACAACATAATTGTATTATACTTATATGATTTAGTATGATACTCTTTTTAACTGCGATTTTTCATTTGTTTTGATAATATCATATAAATAAAAGTCATATGCTAATGATTCACAATTAACAGTATGGCTTAAACATTTTTCAGTAATCTATTGCATAGAATAATTGCTGATATGTCTTTTCCAGTTTTGATTTCTAGCAACATTCAGAGTATGTAGTAATGCACATAGGATAAGGACATCATTTATAACCTTTCTGGGCAGCTTTGTGGAACACACCTCTTCTGATGTAGGCCATGGGCTATGCTTGCCCTTTGGACTGAGATTCCATATTGCTCCCACCCTGTTGGCATTCTCTAAAGCCTTGGAGACTTAGATGTTCTCTCAGGGTTAGGGTGAGATGGATGGGGGTCCTTGTTTATCTTTGTTATTTTTACTTTCTGTCTGAATTTTGCATCTGGATCCCATCTTGTTTTTGGTTTGCGGTGTTTTATGTTATTATTTGTGAACTTTCCAGAAAGTCAGGCGGTGACTAAATTGAAATCAATCAAGATGTCAGACTCACAAGGTAGACTAGACCAAGAAATCAAGTCCAGGGGTAGGCTAAAATTACTTTAATTGAGATTAGCTAGAGTAACAGAAATGTGTAAGTCTATTGTGTTGTACAGTCTCCTTCTTATAGTTCAATTAGTTATGGAAGTATCTGGCTGAGTCACGTGTGTGTGTGTGTGTGTGTGTGTGTGTGTATAAAGTTTTTTATTTTTTGCATTTTCTTTACTTTACTTTACTTTACTTTAATTGGATTTGTTAACCGCTCCCTCTCCCCTAGGGGACTCGGGGCGGTGTACAGACAGAATAAAAACATAATTAAAAAAACATTATATACAGCAAATTACAAAACCCCATAAAACAAATTAAACATAAGTCTGTACAATAATGCCTAGATTAATTAATGATTAAAACCAAATTAAAATACCCCAATTTAAAATAACCAGTCAGGAAGATCAAGGGATTAGATCATGATTGCGATTGGGTCAGGCCAGCTAATTGGAACAGGTGGGTCTTGAGTTCCTTACGGAAGGAGCGGAGGTCAGTAATGATTCTAATGTCAGGGGGGAGGTCGTTCCAGAGGGTCAGGCCCATCACAGAGAAGGCCCTACTCCTGGGCGTCGCCCGCTGGCATTTCATAACAAATAACCATATATATACTATTACATAACCAACATCATATTATATTGTTAAATGTTTACATCAATTCGTCTTACCATCAACTCCCAATGAACAATTATTGGCTCTTCTGCTCTCCATACACCATATTTTTACCCTATCCATCACTTTCTTCTTCCTCTCTCCCTGTCTCCTCCCTACCTCCTTTCTTCCCTCAGTTGTCCTTCTCTTCTCTACTTCCTCTTCCTCTCTTCTTCTCCTCTCTCTCCTTTCCACTCCTTCTTTCTCTCTTCCTCTTTCCCCTACCCTCTCTCCTATCCCTCTTTTCTCCCCTTACCTCTCTCCTCTGCTTCACACTCATCCTCTCATTTACTTGGTGTATTTCAGCCTCTGAGCAAGCTCCATTTTATGTTGATGGTAGTTATTCCTCTTCAATATACATATTTAATTTTAACATATATCTTCCTCCTTTTTTTAAAGAAAAAGTATCATATGTATTTATTATATATGTTATTACATATGTTACCTGGACATTCTGAAATTACACATTCCTTCCCCCCACACACACTATCTTGATAACAGAGTGTGCATATCTCTGTGGAGATCATTTTTCTTACCCTGTACATAATGATCAATCAATCAATCAGTCTGTCAGTCAACCAACCAACCAATTAATCAATGCCATTATTGAGAGTTCTTATATTATTATGTCAGAAGCCATGTGTGCCAGCACTGCATAAATGGAGTAGAATACTTTTATTTTCCTCATCTTCAAATTTTCTTTAGTCATTGGTCATTTTCAACAAATAGAGGTAGAAATAAGTGCCAACCTCTGTAGTTAAACATCTACATTTGTTGCTACTAAAATAGATAAATCCAGAAAATGACCTATTGATTTGTATTGGTGTAGGCCGAATGAGAGCATGATAACTACTGAACAAAAATTAAAAGAATAAAAACAGACTATTTTAGGAATTTCAGAATTTCATGCCAACTTTCTAATAATATGCTTATGAATAACAAATTACTCAACTGAGCCTTTCATCCCTTCAGTGAAGTAACATATGTTCACATCAGCACCTATCTTCCTTTTACACATTTTAAATCTCTTATGTCGTCTTATAATGTACAAGTTCTGTCATGTCCATCATTGTTCTGATGAGCTGACTGAATTATTTTTGGCTTCTGTCATGTTGGTGATAGTCAACTAGCAACTTCTTGTTGAGGTTTGAAAAAGCCAACTGTGTCACTTCATTACAACAGGAACACAGGAAGACCTCTATTGGACCAAGCCAAAAGTTTAACTAATCCATAATTCAGCGTCACATGGTGGGAATGATCTTGAAGGATAAGGAAAAAAGGTACTGATTAGCGAACAATCAGATAAGAGGAGGAAAGAGACCACCGTTTCTTAACAGTCAAAGAAAGAAACTTGGGAAGGAACTGGACTCATTGATCAGGTTGTAAAAAGAGATGGTGGGAGAATTTTACTTTCAATTTACAGATGACAGCTGATACATCCAGGAATTGCACAAGTTAACAATGAAGGCAATGGGCTGTTCTCACAGACCTTCTTCCAAAGCTAGTCTTTATAATAGAAACATACAGTTATCAAAACTAATCAAGGCATGATAACTTTAATTTGGGAAGATTAAAATAATATATGCTACAGGAAAGATAGTTTGGGGGCAACATTTGCCCTCAAATGATACTTGTAAAAATCAATGCATTTTTTTTTTTTTGGTATGTGGCGATTGTGTGTGAAGGAAAGTCCACATATAGCAGTTGTGGAGTCATATTTATGGTTTCATCAGCAATCTTGGAAGCTTTCTAGTCATTAAATCTGTATTTTAACCTCATGGGAAGGAACCTTTCACGAATTCTTCTGTCCATGTCATCTTTCCTCCTTTTCAACTCTTAATACCTTACAGAATGAAAGATATTGTCGAAAGGCAAATATGCAAAGTTATATAAATAACTTACTTAGGCTAAGAGGCAGTTTATCTCTAAGAATCACTTCCCAGTGAACAAATCAGTAAAAGGTTATTAACTTCCTATTCTAAGCATCACTGCTTTTGAAAACATTTAGCTGGTAATGCTATAAACAGTATTTTTTTTTTACTAAGCAATCCTTTTGTCTTATCGCAACATTATGTTTTGTGATCTCAGCTGAGGATGGACTTTCTGCTGAATGAAACCCCTTAAATATTGTTTTGTGAGAAAACATTGATGCTGTTCTATGAGAAATATTTCCACGCAAGATAAACCACAATGTTTAACAATCTAAAAAGGCAAGAATTTCTCAATAAAATGGTGTCATTAAGTACTGCTATAGCCGATTCTCTGCAAGCATAGCCAATGATTAAAAATGTTGGGAATTAATGGGAAATTTTGGGAATTGAAGTCTATATGGCTTAAAGAGGCCAATCTTGGGAAACACTGACTGTCTTATAAGACTTGAACTTTCGCTCACTTAGCTTGAATTCTGGCATATCAGCAAAAGTGTTAATTTGTGACTAAATTACTTCTCACAGCTTAGTCTAAATCAGCAAATCAGTTTCCATACTTCCCAAATATATTTTTGAAATCTGCTTTAAATTCTCTAGTTTCAAAGAAGTCTAGCAGAAATCTGTCATATAAACAATTTTTTGGCAGAATATTAGGGTACATTAATTCAATTCACCAACCAACCAATCAGATAAAAAATTGATACAGTGATAAAATATTGTTTGAACATATGGGGAAGATCCCAATTTACCTTGAAATCTAACAGTAAAGAAACAGCAGACAATTTATTTTTATAAAGCTGTCTGACTCTTTCATTCAAATTTTCTGAGCATATCATAACATATTTTTGTCAGGTACTTTATCCCTTATAAATCATATAAAATATTTACTAGTAGAAAACATATATAAACATAGGTCCTGGAATGAATTTCTCAGTGTTATTTATTCATTCGTTTCAATATCTATTATTATGTAGAAATTAGCAAAAATCAAAAACAGAGATAAAAAAAAATTAGCTTAAGAAAGTTAAATATGTTCACTAATTGTATTACAATTTTACAGGAAAATAATTTGGGCTAGATATAAGAAGAGTAAAATATTTACAACGGTCTTTAAATATTTTATTCATTTGCTCAATTCCCAATCCCAGAATACTGTTAAAATATTCAGCTGAGAACATAAGTTATTACACTGGTGTTTTCTTTTGTCTTTCTACAGCAAGTTCCTAAAAACACAACAACACAATCCAAGATCTTTCAGAAATCTATAGAAAATGATACGATCACTCTGAAAAAAGAAAGAAAGAAACTTAGCAAGATCTAAAACACCTTTGGTGCTCATCTAAACTTCTCACATTTATATTTCTGTAACATCTTCTCTATCTTTTGGGGATGGCCCTGCAATAGATTCAAGTCACATGCTATAAGGAGCAAAATCAACAGTGCTCCAAGCAGTTTCTTAAAAATTTAAACATTAAACACATCCTATTAATATATTTCTAATATCTACATAACTCAGGATAGATTTTATATTTTTTTAAAAAAATTACTTGTTACTACAATGCTGCATTCAACTAATTTAATCAGAAGCAATTAAACATACTTGCCAGTTTGGAAACCCACAATCTACCAGTGCATTTATATTGTTAAATATAAATTTGGAGCCCCAAAAGCATTTCAAGATCACATTTCTGTCATTCATCAGTAATGTAGTTGATATGTGAGTTGTTTAAATTAGAATAATACTAAAATACATATGGAAATGTTGGAAATGTACCTTTTTGTTTTTCCCAAATGAAAAAAAAACAAGATTTGCCTTTTAACCTTTGCCCTGTTGCTCTTTTCTTGCACTGTAGGACAAAAAGATTAGAGATATAGCTCAACGGTCTTTACTTACACTTATCGACAATGAATACATGCCTCTTGATACCTCTTATGAATTTGATTCTAGTCTTCATGTATTCTTTATTGAACATCAGATACATTCCAGAGAATGAATTTCAGTATAACCATGGGATTATTTTTGACAGTTTCTGTATAGGAAATGTGAGTGCTAAGCCTCTGAGAGACAAAGTACACCCATTTCCATTCTTTACCCCAAAGCAGGCTGGGGGGGGGGGGGAGATCAGCCTTGTCCATTCTATCATCACAGATTGAAACCCATAAAAATAAAGCAATTCTCAAATTTAAAAGAAAAGGAAGCGCTGACATATATTCAAATATGTAGGAGATGCACATGCATTTTATAACCCAATCTTGCAAAAATTGCATGCATTTTCCAGCAGCATGCAAATCTGTATCTGTGTTGATGCTATTTCTGGACTTTTGAGGTGGCAGTAAAGTAGATAAACAAGGTGGCAATCTTTGAAAACTAAATCTCCTATGATTCCATAGATTTAAGATTAGTGAATAAAGCTTTCTGATATGATCTCAAATTGTCTTAAATAGAAACATAAGAAGATTACTTCATGTCTAGAAGTGCAGCAGACTTATTTTATACTTTGGTTTTAATAGTTATATGAGAATAGAGGCATACTGAATTTGGCTTTGCTCCTTGATATTAAACAAGTTTGCCTGAAGAAAAAAAATACTGATATATTAAGGAAAAAGGTAATGCATTTTAAAATATTAACAACGTAAGATTACATAATATATTGAACTAAATCTATGTACGCATTTTTTTAAAAAATAAGAAAGATGTAAATTAGCATAAATCCTGGAATACTCAGGGGCAAATTGCCCCTTTATTGTTCCTTAAGGTAGTCCCTGATATATGACTGTAATGAGACTGTAAATAGTGACAGTTGTTAAGTGAAATGTCATTGTTTAATGACCCCCACCCTCTGTTTTCTCTGATGCAGCCATTAAATGAACACATTGATTATTAAGCAGAGCACATAGTGCCTCAGGGGAAGAGACTTAGCACCAAGGTCCAAGGTCACGTGCCTCAGGTCTCCCAAGGCTTTCCCCTTCTCCTGAGTCACCCTGACTCTACTTCTCGCTATTGGAGTCCTTCATAGTTCATCAGCTTCCTTCTCACCCAGTGAGCAATGAGATCAGGCTATCCGGAGTCTGCAAGCATCCAGCAAGCAAGAGCACAGAAGTTACCATCTCCACTTTTCAGTCCAGCATTTAAAATTAAGCCCACTTTATAAGCTCTTGGTAGGTTAAATGATAATGGGTAGATTTTTCAGCTGAAAGTCCATTCTACTTATCAACAGCTGATTTTCTGGAATTAAAAAAAAAACTTGTAATGCCCAATCCAATCTTTCAGTCTCAGACAGTTATTCAATTAAACATGATGAGTTCGTTGGCAGAGTATATGGAAAATTCCATATTCTGAAATTGAGATTGTTTTGGAGGAAACAGTGCAGCAGGAGATTGCCAGATGATACTATAAAATTCAAAGTTATTGTGCATGTCTGCCTGAATGACTTTCTCCACCAAAACACCCTCTTGGTGAATACCAGAGCATATTTCACAGCACTCTGAAATATCTGTAGGAGATCCCAGAGGTAGAAAGATTTAGTTCTTCCCCTTCCCGTTTTCTAATGTGCAAACTGTCAGCCTGGAAGTTTGAGAGTTTTAATAAGATCTGAAAACATGAAATAAATGAAAAGAACTTTAAACATTGAAAGTCCACTGAGGCGCTTATAAGATCCCGCTGAAGAAAAGCGAATAATTCTTAAAGACCGTGAAAGGGGTTGGCAAGGGTTTTGTCCTTAAAGCAATGCAGTGCTTGAATATGTGATTTAGTTAAATCAGTCAAATGCCAGGCTTTCATCTTTTGAGCTCTGGTTTGCACCATTCTTGGTGCATTAATTAGAAGGGCCTTGTCTATCAGCTCTTCATGCAATTAAACTTTCACATACACGAAGAGCAACCTTGGGTCAGCACACACAAACAAAATTCTTCAATACAAAACAAAGACAGGCAGAATGCCCCTATATCCCCCACCCACATATGTGCACTATTAAACTACACTAAACGTTATGTGCATAATCTCTGACAGTGGAAACATGATTAAGTAAAACGAAGAAAGCATTGCTAAATCAATTACAGGAGGAGACATGCAGACACTCCATTATATGTAGACACTGTACAGAGAAGGGGAAGTAGTCATGTGAACTTATACTTTAATGTGATTCACAGAGTTCCTAAGCAGAAGTGGGCCTGATTCAATGTTATTTCATGTCTGCATGGAAAACAAACAGTGTCCTTCCCTTGATCTCTGTCAGTCAATAGAGCCACTATGAGCTCGCCCCATTATGCTTGATCTTGGTTTCCTTCAGGTACAATGGAAAAGGTTTTGGCAAATGAAAATTCTGATTTGGGGCAAACAGAAGACAATTTAATATAAGACTCAGTTCATTTCCTGAGATGATGCTTCAAATTAGAGTACACATTTTCATGCGAATAAGCCTACCTTCAATTTGTGACATCCCTAAATTAGCCTGGAGAAACATGAATGAAACCTCTGCTGTCACTATAGGCCAGGAGTAGGTAATATATGGTTCTCCAGTTGCTACTAAAACAAGATACTGTACTATGGGCGTTTGACCTAATCCAGCTTCATTTTTCATATTTTCTTATGTTCTTAATTAACAGGCTTAGCTGGTCCTCAACTGCTTAGATTTTCTGAGCCTCTGTAAATTTAATTCAGCAATGTTCAGACTCCAGAGGACTATACATTGGCCACCCTGATATAGATTATCTTTTTAACCAAAATAACCACTATTGTCTGATTTAACTTAAGGAAACTTCTTAAATAGAACCTACGGCTATTTTTCCTGTAACATATATAATTATGTTATATATTAAAGGCATGCAAAGATTTTTTTTTGGGGGGGAGGGAAGTTTCACACAAATTCATCACTTTTATCACTTATTCCCAGTGTGTATAAATTCAGTATATTGTGTTTAACTTATTTTTTTTTATTGAACCTGGGTTCCTGAAGGACTGCTTCTTTTCTTATGAACCTGTACAAAACCTGGAATATGTATACAATCTTTTTTTCAGGGTTTAATACTCAGCGAGGTGAATGGTTATGGTGGGTGGCTTTTCTGTGATTGTTCCCCTCCTTACACAGAAGTGTCTTAAACCTTCCTTTTGACTAATTTGACTATCCAGCAAAGTCTGTCCTATTCTGTTGAGTATGGAAGTATTTAATTTTGTTCTGCTTACCATCAAGTTTAATTTGCTCTCACTGTGTCTTATTTCAGCAGGATAATGTTTGAATTTGGCTCTGTTCTTTCATTTGGCATGTTTTTAGTTAGTTGGTGGTTATTTATTTTTACATGTTACAATATATCATATTGTACTTGTCATAATATTTTACATGTTAGTTGCTTTGAATATTATTTGAAGAAAGAGGTTACAGGATTTTTTAAAATAAATATAATAAAAATTAAATTAAGCTGCTCTGCTTCGGCTTTAGTATTATTCATAATACAGCTAGCATTTTTATCTTAAAAACAGAAAGTTAGAGATTGGAAACACTTTTATCTTCAGGGGTTGCTTCAGTTCAGACTTTCTAGATGCATTGGATTACAGCTCCCATTATCCTTATCTAATATAATGCCATCAAATATTGGGCACCACTCTGGTGAATATTAAAATGGGGCAAATTGTTTCTTCTACTTGAGTCTCAATGCTGCTGCAAGATTATTTTGTAAGTAATAACTAAAAAAAAGTGAAGCTGCCTTTCCCAGGATATCATTCAATAACTGATTTAGTTCCATATCAAGCCAGGAAATGGATTTTTTTTTTTAAAAACCCTTTCAAAGTCAAAAACTGGATTAGGATCTGATACCTATAGTGTCTATTAAGGAAATCTGATAATTTCACGGTTCTGGCTAACATCATTTTCAATGTGATTGTTTACAAGAACTAAATTGGCCAAGATAATTTTTAAGTGTTGCACAATAATGCCGTGGAGAAAATGTGCTTGATGAATTACAATAAACTGTATTCCAAATAGATTATTATCTAAGACAGAGAATGTCATGTTACTTTATAATAGTTGTAAGTCACAGACTACCTGAATATTTCATTCCTTCCAAGTCATTTCAATAAATCAGCTTATATAAGTCTCATCCATGTGATATCTGTTTTTAGGAACGGCATGACAACATCACAAAATAAATTCAATTAAATCACAAAATGTCTATGTAAAAGCCTGATCTAATTTCCCCCTTATTCGTTTTGTCATCATCCTTCAATCTTTTCCCCCTTGACTTATACTCCCTATATTTGGTCATCTGCAGTGCATTATTTTCATATCTTTCCTGAAGAAGTCTACCTGCAGCTACTCTACAGTACAGGTAGTCCTCAACTTAAGACCACAACTGAGCCAAAATTTTACATCACTGAGACATTTAAGTGAGTTTTGTTCCATTTTATCACCTTGCTTGCCACAGATGTTAAACTGTGACTCACTGCAGATGTTAAATTAGTAACATGGTTAAGTGAATCTATCTTCTCCATTGACTTTGCTTGTCAGAAGGGGATTACATGAACCAGGGACACATCATAAAAATGAGTCAGTTGCCAAGCATCTGAATTTGATTACATGACCACGGAATGCTGCAACAGTTGTAAGTGTAAAAATGGTCATAAGTCACTTTTTTCCCCATTGCCGTTGTAACATTGAACAGTCACTAAATGAACTATTGTAAGTTGATGACTACTGTAGCTAAAAACCTCACCTTTAGCAGAAGGGCTTTTTTAAGAATATGTTCAATCATTGCTATAATTTGCTATAATTCAATGAATTTTGAATTTAATCAATTGAAAATACTTAATTGTGGCTTTAAGTATAGTTGAAGTGGAAAAATATGAATACTGGGTAATCCCAGCTGATTTGTCTGCTTAGAAATAAAGTCTATACCTTAAAGACCTTTTGAAGAACAATACACATTGGAAGATCATATTCATGGCACGCAGAAGATCCCAGATTTGATCTCTTAAATATACAGGATAGAATTGTGAAGGCTCCTATACAAACTAGGGAGACTGCTGCTATCAATGTAGTCAATATTTATCTAAAAGTACCAATGACAGTTATGCCATATTCCTATGCTATCTTTTGTTTTCAAACAGTGTAAATAAAATAGTTGCAAATCGTACGTTTAGAGTAGTTGACTTTACAAGAGATTGGATAGGAAGCATATCAAGGTCATGTACTTTAAAATACATTTTAAAATATCTGAAATGGCACTACAACATATGCTGAAGGGCACTGACACAGGTGGAGCTATTTAGCATTATGCAATTTTCTGCACATAAACCATGGAACAATCCATGTTAAAGATTAGGTTAATTTAGATTTGGCAGCATTTGTCTGTTAATTTGTTTCCTAAATACACACCAGTAGGTGGACTCATACTGAATTATAGATGAAATGGTTATTTCTTTATTAGTGAGCATGCTCTATTGCATCCTGAATTGTTCTCTCCCCCCCAGGCCCTCCACCCTGGCAAGGAAACAAGCTGGCAGAAATCACTTTGTAAATGGAATCCTTGCTGAGTCTCCATTTGCAACACATTAACATATTTGATTCATGACAATTTGGGAAAATTAGAGCTTGAACACAAATGAATATTAAAGCTACATTAGCAAGTTGCAGCAGAAAAGAGGGGGGAAAAGAAAAGATACCATCAGTGACCTTACAACTTAAGACAGAACAGACAGTTTAGCGGCAGAGGGGATGTCGACTCCTGACCTCTATATGTAGATAAGAATAGAAAAACTTTCATTAGTTTCCTTTACCCTGCTAGGTGGACCAATTGTCCAAAAACAATTAAGGTCCTTGATTGTTTTCATTTTAGGCAAATGATATGCCATATTTTAGCACTAAAAATTATATTGAAGAATTGAGCCGATTCTTCAAAGAATGCTTTTGTGATGATTCGATTAAGGTAATACAAACTCAACACTTTTTAATACATTATTTCAATACTTTGGCTTTCTATTTAATGGGAAATTTATTTTAGTAAGCAACAACAAAACAATGGGAAAATTAATTTTACATAGGATTCAATAAGAAAGAAGTGACTGATAGAGAATATTTAAGGAGCATAACTGGAAACATTTTAAGGTGGCTCTCCTATTGTGGGTATAATCTTCACTCTCCGTTTGTGTTACATATATTCTTATTTTTTTAATTTTAAAAAACCATTTTAATGATTATCCATATTTTTCTGATAATCATTCTTATAATGAATGTTTTATACTGCTGTTTTATTTGATTATTGTATACCACTTAGTTCTTGTGACATGGTCAGTTATATAAATGTTATAAATAAATAAAACCTCCAGTACTGAAACATTGAAGAGATGCTTCATTTGGAATTATTCAATACTAGAATAATTTATCAAAGATTCTAATGCAATGTCAGCCAGAGTTTTACATTCTTGGAAAAATACAAAATGTGCCCTAGAATTAGAGATGCTCAGTTTTTCTTGACTTATTCTATAAGACAAGTGTGCAAAAAAATAGATAAGAGGTTCCATACAGAAATGGCAGGATGGTGAGAAAAATGTGGGTATAGCCACATAAAGAAATAAATGGTATAATATTAAAAGTAAATAGAGCAGCCTCCTCCCTAAATTCTGAAATTTAATTAAATATTAAAGGATTTAATATTCACAGTAAGTTAAAATATTGGATTGTAAGTCACCCAATAGATAGATAGATAGATAGATAGATAGATAGATAGATAGATAGATAGATAGATAGATAGATAGATAGATAGATAGGCAGGCAGGCAGGCAGGCAGGCAGGCAGGCAGGCAGGCAGGCAGGCAGGCAGGCAGGCAGGCAGGCAGGCAGGCAGGCAGGCAGGCAGGCAGGCAAATGCCACTAAAATCTGGGTTTGGCAGATTGGAGGTGTAATACACTGTACAGAAGCGTTCAAACCTTTGATCTTGGGTTATCTAAAAGGTATCAGGCTTTTGAAATTAAAAGTGATTTTGCATTCCTATAATTGGTGTAGTAAGATTAGGATTTCCATTTTATCTATTCTGTTACCAGAATCACACTCTTCATTGTTAAGGAAAGCAACCATAGATAATGAAGGACCATGGCCTTGTTTCCCATAATCTGTGTCCGTTTCAAACTTAGTTACCTATCTATATGTCCAAGAGCCTTGAAGGAATTGCTGCAATAATCCAATTTACTATAATAGGTAGAGTTTCAGAGACCCTGGATTAGTGTTGTCTCGTCTGCAAGATTAGAAGCATAACTGAGAGATGAGATTTTGCAAATTAAAGTGATAATGTCTAAGCAACTAAATGTACAGTGACTTATAAAAAATGCCAATGCTCGCTAAATCCCACAAAAGGGACTATCAAAATGTAATTGTGATCAAAACAAAATATTCTTTTCTTGATATTTAGGGAGGAACTTATCTGAAGACTTTAGTGTACAAGAAGGTGGTTATGAAAAAAGCTGCTTTTTACATTTGGTTTCATTTTAAAGTACCATTATAAGCAAATATTGCTATGAATACAATCAGTTATTCTTAACTAAATATTTGAAAATGGAAAGGAGGGAGGGAGGAAGGCAGGAAGGCAGGAAGGAAGGCAAGCAGGCAGGCAGGCAGGCAGGCAGGCAGGCAGGCAGGCAGGCAGGCAGGCAGGAAGGAAGGAAGGAAGGAAGGAAGGAAGGAAGGAAGGAAGGAAGATTTTTATTTACCTTCTATCAGATTGAATAATTTCAAAATTAGTGGTTAATGGTTAGGTTAATGCACAAATCATAAATAATTAGATGGGTTTCAGTCATAATAAGCTACCATAGGGAACACTAATTAAAGTAAGAATTAATAAAGCATACCATGTGTGAATGCAGCTAAGACTTTAAATGGCCTATTAAGTATAGTAAGCCAACCTAAGCTTTTTATTACATTGATCCAAACTATTTTTTATTCATAAATATGCCTTATGATACCTTAATGTAATTTTTTTTCAAAAAATAAAACACTGGCTTTAAGCTTACCAAATTAACTGAATAGTTAAGAATTTGGGAAGGGAAAAAAGGGAACAGTGCTTTCTTATTGTATAATACTTTCCTGTTGTATAATACCCTAGAAAATATGCTGAGAAGAGCAGCAAATATGATAGAGGGTTTAGAGCTGAATTGTATGATATATAGTTAATGGAGCTAGACATGAGAAGCCTAGAAGAAAAGAATTAGGTGGGACATGATAATTGCTTTCCAGAATTTGAGGGACTGTCACAGTGAGGAGTGGGCTGACTTATTCTCCAAAACATCAGAGTGCAGGACAAGAAGTAATGGGTTAAAAAAATATAGTTCTTATAGTTCTTCCAAACTAGAAATAAAGAGAATTTTCAGACAATGAGAACAAGTAATCAATGGAATATTTGTCTCTTGGAATTCTAGGTGCTCCACCACTGAAAGTTTTCAAAAATAGTCTGCACAACCATTTGACTAAGATGGCATAGGTCTCCTGTGGGAGTTGGACTACAAGACCTCTGGGTTTCCTTCTAACTCTATGATTCTATGTTATATCTTGTAATATCTATTTAAATTGACTTGAGATGCTTTTGGGTAAACACAGTTTAAATAATTTGTCTATACCATTTTCAAATGATTTATTTGTGGCACTTTTTTCAACATGAGAGATGACAGCCAGTCATTAGAGTAACATTTTAAAAAATCCCAGCCTAATATGTATTGTGTTTAAATGGTTGAAATTTACTGCTACTGTTTATTCATATTGCAATAAATTATGTTCATCAGAATCAACCCAGGTCATGTAAGCTGACTTGCAAACTAATGGATAACCTTTGGTTATTCCTGTGTCATTTATTTATCTTTTTAATCAGTTTGCTCTTCCAAAATTGAAAGGCAAAGATTAACAGAGTTGAGGTGATTTAAATTAACATCCTGCATGGAAATCACACAGTGAAAGTATTTATTACGCCAAAGGTGAAATTGTCACCTATAAATTGTTTGTGCTTTATTGATGTCTTGGACAGTTTAAGCTGGTGCATTGTATTTTTCTGACAGAGTGGAATGAAATGCTTTTTATCTTTGAATTTTTGGGGATATCATTGAAGCTTGTTTCCTTATATAATAATTTAAATACCATTTCATATATATAGCAAATCTAGAACTCTTCTACAAAACCTCATCCTTGGCTGGGGAACATAGAAGCAGCAACTCAAAGACAGCAGTTTGCATTATTCCTTTCCCTGAAATTTGAACCATTCATTGAAATGAAAATATGCCTATAAATTAAGCCTATTCCCTAAGGGAAGGCTGGTTTTATACAGCACACTAAACCAAGAATTGCCCATGTCCAAACACAGTTTATTAAAACCTACTGAAACAAAAGGAAATAAAAAAATGGCTTGGTATGCTATGTAAGCAAACATAGACTTTGTATCTTGATAGACTGTGATGAATCCTAACAGCAAAATTACACTGAGCAGATATTATATCATTCTCTATACCAGGCTATTTGTATATTGAGACTGAAATAAAATAGAAATCAATTCACATGATGAGGTATTCAAGTTTTCTATTTAACCTAAATGATTAGCGTGGAATCACTTTGTGAAGGCTATAGCAATGAGCCTTTGTCAAAACCAGATTCAAATATTGTAGTATCTTTCTATTAAAAATGTAATGCTTCTTTCATTCATCTGGGATAGCATTGCATTATCCAGATTTGTATTTAGGTGGACTAGTTCTTCATTTTTACCTTGCTTCGATTGCCTATATATTAGGAAATTCATTTAGAACAGCTATCCAGAAAGGTAGCAAATATGTTCTGCTGCTGTTCTTTCTTGCTGTGTGTCAGAGAGAGAGAAAGAGAGTGTCAAGCTGGCCTCCCTCAGCAACCAAGAAAGAAACCACTTAACTCCATTTTGCAGAATTAAGAGTACTATTACTGGTTATGAAAAGATAGCAGCTAAGCAAAGCAAGATCTAAGGCAAAAGCGCACAAAATCATATATATCAATATGTGACCAAACCCCCCTCCCCCTGGTAACCTTCATCCCAGTGTCCAATCTGCAAATCTCTTAGGTGTCATGTGAGTTCCACCTTCAAGGAGCATCATCAGGTTGGTATGCAGTACGGTTGGGCTTGACCGACACCAAGCACTAATCTCCAGCATGCGCAGTAGACGGTGAGACCAAAACTCCCTTTTTACAATCTCTCCTGTACTTAAACTTCCCCTCCCAAATACCAGCTCCCCCTCCCCGTTTCAATGGCAGCCGAAAGCAAATAGCGAAACAGAGGCTGACAGATAGAATGATTGGTCCTTCAGATGTTAGTGATGGAGATACCACAGAGGCAGAAAACCCTGATCCTGAGTCCTGATTATAGTAATTCTGAACTCCACAATGTTAGCCTAAAATTCAAGTGTTAATGTATTGCAGTGTAAAGTCATGAAACTATTGTAGGTGATGGCTCTTGTTCTTTTCTTGGGAACAGGACATATCTTTTAGAAAAGGAATTGAGATATTGTAAACATAAAAATATGACAAGCTAAATTATTATTTTTAGATTTCCAAAGCACTTGTGATTGGACACATGCCTAAAAAGGGCTATACGGGGATTTGATTTGGATATTTGATTCAAAGATAATATAATGCAATATTTAAATGAAATCAATGTTGTGATTAAGTCAAGAATTTGGATTGAATCATCACTTAAATCAGATGCTTCAGATATTGCATCTGTTTATTCTGTAACCTCTTTCTTTAATGAAGCATGCAGTTGCTTAAACCTGTAACCATAGGCTACAATCCTATACTTATTTGGAAGTAAATCCCTGTAAATGGTATGTAAACCAAGCTGGATGTTAGACCCATTAAACTCACTGGAATTTATGTTTGAGTAAACATGTGTAGGAGTGTATTGTCAATTATCCAAATATTATCAAAGTTGTTAAAATCCTCCACGCATTAATTCAAACATATATAAACAGCTGTCAAAATCATTGTCCTCTAATGTTGTATTATTCAGACGGGTTGAATAACTATCTGAATAATACCACAGAATACTACATTATCGTTTCCAGTTGCTATTTGCATAATGTTTGGTATATTAGTATTGTCCCTGTCATTATTAGTACTATTATTCAATATCAGCTAAGTAAAGCAATATTTACAGAGTTCATTCAGCTTCTTCAAGTTTTTTGTTGGCCAGATTCTGGACAGTTATATTGAAGTATGCTGTATAGAGCTGTATGCTTCCTTTTAACCTTTTTGCTTTTGCTGACTTTGGGGTGGTGGAGACAGAGGGAGGGAAAGGGGAGTTCTCTGTCTTCACCAGGGATCTCTGAAATAAGACAGTTCCATCCATCATCTTCCCCATGAGCACACTTGTAAGCAGGATGTGGCATCTTACACTGAAAAGATTTTTTAAAAAAAATAGGGATGGGGAAGAGAGAGGAAAGAACCTTAAATACTGAGAAACTCAGATTATTCTTTGTTCTTATGCATTAAAATTAAAACTTTCATGAAAGTATTCTTACAGATGTTGATTCAGGCCCTTTCCTCTTTACAGTTCTTGATACATTTCTCTCTGCCTTCTCTTTTGCCTTCTCGTCCTTTTTGGGGGCGACAAATTATTTCCATCTATCAATTATATAGAGATTCTATTTAGCTCCCTAAATTTAATCACAGGATCATAAGGGTATTTTAAATTCAGTATAATATTATTTTGACTAACTATATGAAAGCAAGACAGTGGCTCTGAAACCTCCAGTGAAGCTACTGGTATCATTCTGCTGCTTCCAAATAGAGTTGCCATGGAAAGAATTTTGGAAAATGTCTCTTCATAAATGGAAAAGACCTGTCTTATAAAAAAAACTTTACAACCTATTGGCCTGAATGTTGCAATTTACTGTATGCAGGACCCACACTTTAAACATTGTCTTAACAAAAGGAATGAAAGCATGAAGTGGTCCATGCTTCATTCCTCCAATCTTCTGTTATGAACCAATGCTATTTTTGTGCTACATAGGCCATGCAATTTATGAGAAGGATTAAAAACCCAAACATCCGTAGGTTTACAGATTTTTAGTGAGACCAACCAAAAGGAGCACAAGCCGGTGTGCAATCTGTAACATTCTTCATGAGGAAATACATCACAAAAACCAATAGGAGTGGCAAAACAAAATCTGCTTTTTCAGTCGCAATAGCTGCATTTCAAAGTCAGTGGCAAGATGCATACTGCAGACCAAAAGGATTGGTTAATTGTCATTTAGAATTTGGGGACAAAGTATTATTGCAATACCTCATAGCTCTGAAAGTACAAAGGCAATGAATCAGCAATGGAGAACTAATGAATCAGCAGACACCAGCATCTTCTAAAAATATTCCTTGTGGCAGAATTGACTATGTTAATATAACTGATAAATTCTTTTTTCATCATTCAGTGGGGATGAAAACAGTGAACACTTTCCTAAATAGTACTTCAACTTTGATCTGTCCTGGACTTCCTAATTTTCTTTTAATAATATAATACAGTTTTCTCGTTATGTGATTTCAGTACATTATATGTAAAATAAAAAAATTCTCATCTTAATAAAATTAACTTCTAACTCTCCCTGGGTGTGTCATCAAAATGCAAGGCAGAGTGATATGCTATGATATTGTTTCAGCTCCTAATCACTTTTCATTCTCTAATTCATTTTTTTAACTCAATGAGCTTGGTCTTTGAAGAATAGCTTGGGAAACAAGGTTTTGTAGTTTTAAATGTATAACTCACTAAAGTTGTACATTTAAAATATTCTCTAACAGTATTTCTTAATTTCAGTGACTTTAAGTCATGTGGACTGCAACTCCTAGAACTCTGGAGTTCTAACCATAGGTTTATTCTAAGATAAGCAGACCCAACAAGTATAATTCAGCTGACAACTTCAAATCAGTATAAGAGGTTAATATAAAATTTGAAGGTATCTTTTTTGTGGTCTGAAATGATCCTTAATTACTAAGACAAGCTAAGAAAAAGGTTTAGCCAGAAACAGCTATCCAGTTTTAAATATATATATTTACACTTCCAAAATCCTTTCCTTTCTCAAAGAAATTCAGGATGATGTTATACAGTTGGTCAACATTTTTTAGAACAAGTCACTGATGTATCTAAACCTATGTAAATTTTGATTTACTTAAAAAACTAATAAGTTAATTGCAATGAACAAAATAATCCTTCAGTGATACTGCAATAAAGAAACTTATATGACATTGACCCAAGGTCAGATAAATTATTATGAACCTAGATTCCCAGGGTCCCAGTCAAACATTTTATCCATTACTGTAGTAATCTGTATAAGACTGAATTAATAAAGTTGGAAAAAATATACTAGCTGCCATAACTTAATCTTGCACATTTATAGACAACATATTTGTGTAAGTGAAGTCATTTTCCCACTAGCTATTTATATTATCTTCTAGAGTTATCCAAACATTGTTGTGCCAAAATAAGAGTAACAAAAATAGGATAGGCTTTATATCATTTTTACAATGGCTTGATGATAATGTAAGATACTAATGGAGATATGGTGTGTGTGTGTGTGTGTGTGTGTGTGTGTGTGTGTTTTAATATGGGAGCAATGGGACTGCAAGAAAAATGTTGCTCAGAGATGCTAAACAGGCAGCTTAAACAAAAACTTTGATCCAAATTCACGTGTAAGTGAGAGAAATATGCAATCTATAACTTTAGTATAGGAAAAATATATTTAAAACAATTTCCCTCTGAATCTTGCAGTCATAATACAATTATGTAATCCTTTGTGTGCCTTTTAAAGACCAAAGTTCCCCAGGTTGCCATCTCTTAAGATTAAGGACAATGTTCCATTTTATCAGGTCATGTCAGAGGTTTGAATATTTTCAGACAGTGGAAAACAATAATAATTCTCAGAACTCATGATCAAGCGGGTAAGAAATTGTGGTAGATTAACTGGCAATAGAGCAAAAAGTAACGTCTTTATTCTAAATGCAAATTAATGTTTTCAGGATACAAAACACAGAAAAAAATCACAGTTATGTAAAATATTAATATTTTATATACACAAATCAGTATGTTTGGCATTTTTCTTATTGTTGCCCAAAAATATTCAAAAAACAATTTTCTTCTGATGGCATTCTGAACAGTTTCTTTTGAAATACGTAGGGCTTTTATCTTTCAAATTGCAATGTTTGGTTTCTAAATGTCTTGATAATTTTATAGGATTCAGACTGTTCATATTCAAACTCGTTAACATTCAAGGCACAGTCCATTTGATTTATCTTTCTTGCCAGTTCATGTAAAACTCAATTTGACAAAGTTCTGATCATATTACACTTTCTTACTACTGTTTGATATTAATTTGCCAAAACATAACAAGAAGCAGTAGCCTTATCAACAGCACTAAACTGTGCTATGTTTTCATCTTTTTCTATATTGTTTGAAATTGTGCAATTTTGTAGCCAATGACTCACATCTGGAAAAAATAATTATTGTATGTAACCAACATAAAAGAAAAAAAATATGCATGTACTGAGAGGTGCATCTTGAATTGGTGTTAATAGCACATTTTTTTCTATTTAAATTTCTGGTTGTGAACATTAAAAAAAATGTTGGAAATGGAAATATATTAGCGGTTAGTGCTTAGTCCTTTGTTGTCTCATAGCTTGATTGTTTTCTTTTCTTTTAAATATATTTTATTTTAAATACAAATAATGCAAACATAGTGCATATAAATCTAAATACAAAAAAGGAAAAAATACAAATATTACAGTACAAACACACCCCTCAGAGACCATTCCTCCCCCATATTTCTTCTGCTGTAACATCTAAAAGATATACAATATATTCCAATTGGGTCCTTATCACTTCCAAAACAGCATATATTCTTGAATAGGTTTATTCCCTTTGCCTGAGCTTGTTGTTTTCTTGCAGATGTTTCATTACTCAAACTAGGTAGCATCATCAATGCTGTTTTGCATTGATGCAGCATGGCTGCCTCATTTCAAATCCTGGCTCCCTCATTTCAACACTGAGCTACAAACATTCTCCTTTATTGATAGAAACATATTTAGATGCTCAAGGTTATCATCCAGGGGACATTCTTGAGTGATGGATAGCATGACCATGTATTTGCTTTGTTATTTCATTGAATTTTTGTTTTTCCAGAATCTCAGTTTGCAATTGGCACAATGGAAACAATTTGTTTGATCTGTTTCTAGCAATACATCTAAGTCAACACATTACGTAGAGCCTTCATGTTCTAATAAGCATTTCTCCAGCCACAATGAGGAGAGTTGATATGAAAGATGTCAAGTTGCACCTACTGGTCTGTACCAAAAAAAAAAAATGGAAAAAAATAGAGTAGTGCTGGTATTATCAATGGGATTTTTTATCCCTTCCCTAGAGAAGAAGAAACTGAAGTATTTGTTTTGATATAAACAACCTTCTACATTTCAAACAACATGGTTGTCAGGAATTCAGATTTGCTTCATTTAAAAGATAAATGGAATAACCAAGCTGTCTTGGTTATTCCATTTATCTTTGGAGAAAAAGTTATGTGATCAGATTAAATAACATAACATAATTAACATAACATAAATAAGATAAATAAATGATATCTATTTTGTAGAATTTTACCTCACTGACATAGAACATATTTTTTCAATGAAACATCCTATACATGTGATTGGACCGTAATTCCAAAAATATTTTGCTATCACGACAACCATTCTAATATATCTGAAGTTACTAGCTTAGAAAATTTGATGTAGGACTATAGAGAATAGTTTATGGCTATCTCAACAGCATTATTGGCCCTTCTTTTCACAGAGGAATGAGCCTATTGTGGGCATCTACAGCAAATTAAAATTATTTCAAAATGCTGATATGATGACATCACACAACCCTTCCCCCTGGTACTTAATAACCTGAAACCTAATGCAAATTCATAAATCACATTTTTGTCCCAAGATATCTGATACAATTTAATGTCGGGCCCAAGGGAGGGGTCAAATGTTTAATCACTCATGAATCCCTTCATGCCCACAAGAAGTCTAAGTTAGTCCACTGTGACTTCCTTATTTACTGCCAAATCGCTTTAACCAATGGTAGTTTAGATTCCTATAGAGAGCTTAAGCTTGTAATAAATCTTTATACCCATTTGAACTGCCTGGATCTGCTGATTTCCCTGCCACTTGACATTTAATCCCTTACTCTCTTCTTCTTCAATACCTATAAATTTTAATAGCTTGTTTATTGACCTCCAAAGATATTCCAGTCATTTGAAGATGTAGCTTTATGTTAAATAATCAGTTTAATTAAGTAGCGGAATTATTGCTGTTTAATTCTATTAAAAAATACTTAATCCCAGCTCTTAAAAATGTTTCATTTCCATAGGTTACCATTAGAGTATAAACCATATTAGTCTAACTGCATATGTTTGAGATGACTGTGAACTGAATGACATGCTGGCAAAATCTTTACAGGCATCATAGATGCAATACAATCAGTACAATTTGTTGAGAAGCCGATTGATTCAGTTCAAAAAGTTACCTCAAGTAAGTGTGTATGTAGTATTATAAATGTACTTCATTCTAACTAAACAATAATGTCAGAGTTTTTGACAAACTACTACTGAGAATGCTAAAAGAGCATTCAAATTACAAGGAAAACATATTTTAGTTCAAGGCAATTAAAATGAAAGATTACCACATCAATAATACTATGAGAGTTATTGCAAGTATAGTCACCCTATCTATGTGGTCGCTAAGAGTTGAAAAATGACTTCATGGCACATAGTCAATCAATGAATTGCAATGCAATCTAAATCAGGATGTTTCTTGTTCAGATCTTGCCTTTTGTCTTCATTAGATGACTTCAAGGGAAACTATTTTTTAACACATTCAGTCTCCATCTCATTTGTAGGTTTGACAGAATAGGATTGTTAAACATGTGAGAAATATTAATGCCCTGTCCACATATTAAAGAGGAAACATGTAATATGGTGATTTAAAAAAAAGTAAAAAGCCATAAATAATTTATGTCTAAATTGTACCATGAAGTAGTGAAAAGGAAAATCTTTTGTAACATTTTATTGTAAAAGTTGTCCCACATTTCTGTCTTTTCTGACACAGAACACTGCTATGAAGTTATAACATATTCTATGAAATACAAATAGAAATTTTGTATCATACTGATTCTCCATTTCATTTCCCTGTAATTACAAGGAAGGGACTAGATTCATGGGATTATCATTCTATTTACTGTCTGTTAATAGGAGTAGCATGTTAACTACCTAGCAGGCTAACCTCAGGTACATTAGGTATTAGTTAGTGAGTTGATGAGATGGATCCATGGTCTGTAAGATCTGATGCTCCCTCCTTGTCTTTCTAACAATATATTATTGCTTTGAATTATTGATTGGTTTTTATATTCCCATTTTATAGTTGCTGTTTTTTTGGGGGAAACTACCCAGAATTATAGTATGTAGGATGAATAGCTATGTAAATGCTGTATGATAAACAAATTAGAATCTATTTTGATTAATGGCAGCTAGGATTTAGAAACCAATAGCAGGAGACCTTTCTGTGAGATCTCTGGCAGAATTTTAAGATTTCCTCCGTTAAACAATACATTTAATTTCAGAAAAGACATGGCTCTTTTGATTTTAAGTTCAGTGCATATGTATTTTGCCTGTGCTTTCTGTCTATGATCTTTTCTTCTCCATATTTTTATGTTAGCACCATAATGCATAGTTGGAAAAACCCAGAAAATTATTAAAACAAGGCTTCATTTCCAAAAAGTCTATCTGATGAATTTTCCTAAAGAAAAGTATATTTTGAATCAAGCTCTTGTATTTCTTATTCTTAAATGTGCTACATAAATATATTTGGGGACTTGTGTGTGTGTGTGTGTGTATAAAAATCAATGTAAAAGCAAAATAATAGCCTTACAAGTTTTAGGTAAATAAATATGTTTGGAGCTTTGAATAAAAGCAATGCAGAGCATAATATTACACTTCAGTTTCTCACAAATTACATATAAACTATCAAAAGTCAGCAAGTAAGCCAATTCTTATTCTGGAATTGGCTTACTTGCTGGTAGACTCTGAGATGGGACACAGCATTTCCGTACATAGCATCTCAATCACTTAATTTCACTGTACTTTACAATGAAGCGCACTATAAGTAAACCCATTTGCTTACTGCAGCATGCAGCAGTTAGAACTTTTTTATGGGTTTAAATCCTAGGATTCCCCTAGAAGTTTTGATCTAGAATTTATAATAAAAAATAATAGTTCTATAGTTTCCCTTTATGTATCTAAGCATGGCTTTCTTTTCTGCTTTTTTTTTTCTTCAAAAAAAAAAAGTTCCTTAGCCTATATTTCGAGGGTAAGATCTCAAAATCCTATATCATCTTTGTTACCCTCTTGAATTTATCAATATACTTCTGGAAAAATTTCCAGAATTTCATACATGTATAATCTCATTGCTCATGTGGTATCAGTTTGTTTGTTGACTTGTTGTCTGTAACTACAACCAACTCCTTTTTATATGCCATGCTTCCAAGCAGTAGTGGGATTATTTTTTTTACTAACGGTGTGACTTGGTGGGCATGGCATGGCTTGGTAGGTGTAGCTTGGTGGGCAGGAGAAGGTGTGGAAATGGGGAATGAGGAAATTCCCATTTCCTCCCAATCAGCTGGGACTTGGGAAGCAGAGAATAGATGGAGGGCGGGACCAGTCAGAGGTGGTATTTACCAGTTCTCTGAACTACTCAAAATTTTCACCACCGGTTCTCCAGAACTGGTCAGCATCTGCTGAATGCCACCTCTGCTTCCAAATCATTAATACTTCACATTGCATATGGCTCCTTGTATGTTTTTATTGTGGCACTACTGTATATTTTTAAAAACTGCACAAGCTGATTTCTTCTGTAGACAATGTGCTGGGTTTAGCACATTAAAATTTGAAGGAAAAAAACTGAATCCAATTCAAAGAAGAAATTATATTTATCTATAAAATTGCAAATATACCAAATAAGTTAGAAACTTTATTTCTAGGGGAGAGGAGAGCTGATGTCATGACAGCACGACGTGCGATCTTGGTGCTCTGAGATCATAGTCGAATTTCTGCTGCTGTACAGTACATTTGGACCTAAACCATCCTGCAGAGATGGTGATTGAGAAGGGCACCTCCTACTGATCTCAGAGACAACGCTAAGTCCCTGAAAGATCCAGGAATAGTCCTTTTTTTCCGGTGACAGAAACGCAGCTAATGAAGCTGCTGAAGTTGGGACAGCTCTAGAATGGGAAGAAAGCAGAAAGAGAAAGTGTATAGAATTGGTTAGGAAATTTTATTATTAGAAGAAGAGACTACCCAAGAAAAAAAAATAAGTTAAGATTGAAGACAGAAGACTGTAGGCGGCGAGATTAATCTGCAATGAACTTAGTGTGTTATCCAGTTTCTAATTTTTTTTCATGGATGGAACTTTTTCAGGGGCTCCCTATTTTTAAACTGAATGGATTAATTTTTTCTTCTTTTTTCACTTTTGCTTATACCTATGGATTAAAATTCTCCTTTTTAATATAATGCTTGATTTGATTGATTGGATTGTTTTTGATCTCCATTTAAGGTTTTTTTTTCTTTCTTAAGCTTGGAATATAAAGAAGATAATAAGAAGGATTATAAAGAGGGTTGTAACAACAGGAGGAAAAGCAGTTACACTGCTACTTAGAGGCTGGAGGCTGGATACATTGTTTTTTCTTATTTCTCTTTGATCACTTGAGATTCGAGGTTCTTTTAGTTTGTTTACTGACAGTGATAGTAGGAAGAGCACAAGTTGTTTATACAGGTGCCTTTTGGAAGTTCTATCAC
Source organism: Natrix helvetica (assembly GCF_964273705.1). Classification (NCBI taxonomy): domain Eukaryota; kingdom Metazoa; phylum Chordata; class Lepidosauria; order Squamata; family Natricidae; genus Natrix; species Natrix helvetica. The sequence goes on along the minus strand of NC_138550.1, from coordinate 38,400,027 downwards.
TAGCTATTGAATGGAAAACAACATTTTGACTTGAAAGATAATAAATGAACCTGTTTGAAATTTATTAAAATAGCTTTGAACCTTATAGTGGCAGTGTCTGAAAAATTGAAAGAAGGGCTCAGCAGGAAAAAGAAACTGTAACATTGCAAATGATTGTGTTTGAAATACAAAATCTTTTAGTTGTGACAGAAAGAATAGAAAAGGGATTGAAGAATATGGAATACAAAACAGAAAAATCTGATGGAGAAACTAAGGATGTTTACCAAATGAAGAAAGTGGAGGACAGAGTTCAAACAATGGAAGAAAAAAATGAGCAAATAGATAAGAAAACTGTGGATATTGACAACAAAGGGAGCGTGGTTGGTAATGGCAAGAGCAGAATATGGAAAGAGGAGATCGATGTATTGGAACTCTACCCCAGACTTCAAAGCACAGTAGAAGAAAAGAGAGAAAAATTGATGGAGATAAGGAGTAAAATCTTGACAGAAGCACTAGTGATAACCAAGGATAAGCTGAAGGAAAGAACAGATGTTGGGTTTCAAGCTTTTATGAGATACGTAAGGAATAACATGTTGCCAAGAGACATTTATACAAGATTTATTAAGAAAGTAACTAGAATATTAGTGCTACAAATGGCAAGAGATATAAAACCATACTATTACTGGAAAGATACAGGTTGATGCAATGAAAATGCATAATTAAAAATTAAGCTAAATTTAGTTTGCTATAAAATAAAGCGACAATAACTACAGTTAAATAATGATTAATAATGATAACAATACATATAGATATATTAGTTTCATAATATGAAATTTTATATAAACAACACATGGAGATTATGAGAGGAGGTTTAAAAGTTTGATATAGAATATGTTATAAATATGTATTGTGATTGGATGATTTTAGGATGATTTAATGGAATGTTATCATATAATCCTATTCTAGATTTTGAATATTATATATAAAAGGATGTAAAAACAATTATAGTCAAATTAAGGTTGAGATATAACAATTGTGATATACATGAACATAGATGAATTTAAAATATGCAATTTGATATGAAAAGCAGGGGGTGACTATGGAAGAGATGCATGGAAATACTGTAACCAACTGACACACTTTCTACAATTTGCAATGGAAGATGTTTTTTTATTTTTATTTTTATGTTTGTTTGTTCTTGTTTAAAAAGAAATAAAAATTGTGTTTAAAAAAAAGAAAGAAAGAAACTTTATAATATCTACATTCAAATTGCTACGTTCTATAGTTTTCCCTCTGGTCCGTTTGACCAAGGGGCACTGTCTTCGCTCCTGATTGGTTACCTGTTTGACAGCCGGCATATATAAAGAACTGTAAAACAGGCCTCAGCTGTTGCCGTTTAGCTGAGACGCATGTGTTGTGAAGTGCTGCGTTTGGCAACCTGTTAGCATTAAAACTGTTAGCGTTTTGAAGTCCTGGCTCACCTCAGTTTATCCACCCATGTTCTAGCTTGATCAGCAAAATGGGAGTGGGGAAAGCAGGAAGCCACGGCTTTTCAAACTGTAAAAAATCTTCTCACTTCTAACAGCGTGCTCCTGCAATACGACGAGTCTCTCCCTTTAGTGTTGGTGTGTGATGCTTCCCCTTATGGAGTTGGCGCAGTCCTGAGCCACAGACTGCTGTCAGGACTAGAAGTTCCAGTTGCATTTTTCTCTCGCACTCTCTCCTCGCCAGAAAGGAATTATAGCCAACTTGATCATGAAACATTGGCTATAGTGGCAGGAGTGAAACGTTTTCATGCCTATCTTTATGGCCGCCGCTTCCATTTAGTGACTGACCACAAACCGTTATTAGGCATCATTACTGGGGATGGGCAAACTCCTCAAATTCTGTCTCCCCATTTCACCAGATGGACTGTTTTCCTGGCAGCATATAATTATACATTACATTACAAGCCTGGAAAACATATTTGCTACGCTGATGCTTTGAGCAGATGCCTGTTGCCTATTGCAGTTGAAGACTCAGTGCCAGCCTCCACAGTTTTGCTCATTGATGACATGCAGCTGCCAATCACCTTGACTGATGCAGCTAAACACACTGCCCGGGATAAACTGCTGCCTAAGGTGTTGGGATGGACAACGAGAGGATGGCCGGCAGGTCCACTCAGCACCAAATTACACCCATTTGCACTCCATCAAAGTGGACTTTCATTGCAACAAGGGTGCCTCCTGTGGGGCAGCAGGGTGGTCATTCCAGCCTCCCTTCGAGAATCTGTTCTAACCACTTTGCACGAGGGCCATCCAGGCATAGTCAGGATGAAATACCTGGCCGAAGCTATGCCTAGTGGCCTGGCCTGGACCAGGACATCACACATTGGATTTCTGGTTGCCCTCCTTGCCAAGAGTACTGGCCTGCATTTCTCCAGGCCCCAATCCAAAACTGGGAACAGCCAAGGGCTCCCTGGTCCCGGATACATATTGACCTAGCTGGTCCCTTCAAAGGCCAGACTTTTCTTGTAACTGTCAATGCATTTTCACAGTTTGTTTGTTTGTTTGCTTGTTTATTGGATTTATATGCCGCCCTTCTCCCAAAGGGCTCAGGGCAGCGTACAACATTAAAAGAAACACAAATTACAAAAGTTAAAAAAGAAATTAGATAGAGTATCAAAAAACAAACCCAATTAATATGAACAATAACATTTTAAAAATTAGATTAAAATTAACAATTACATCAATCATTTATTTTATTTTGTTCAGGCCAGGCCGGCTTGCTGGAAAAGCCAACTTTTTAGGGCGCATTGGAAGGAACGGAGGTCAGGGAAGTGGGTCGAAGTAAGTTTAATGCCTACAGCCCCAGCCCCAGCTGTTATTCGGGTATTACAGTGGTTGTTTGCTACCCATGGGTTGCCTGACTTGATTGTGTCTGATAATGGGCCCCAATTTACAGCCTGTCTAATGGCCACTTTCTTTGCCTGATTGGGAATACGCCATGCTTTTGTAGCCCCTTTCAACCCCATGGCTAATTGCCTGGCGGAATGAACAGTCCGCACAACCAAGGAGGCTTTAGCGAGGTTTGGCCCCAAAAAGCTCGCAGGAGGACATTGACATATACTTATTGTGGCAGCATGCCACCCCATGCACCACAATCAACAGGAACCCGGTTGAGTTATTAATGGGCATATGAATAAAGACCACTTTGGACTGTCTCCACCCTGAGTATGCCCCTGAAAGGCCCCTGGACTGTCATAGCCATCTTAGGGGGTTCACCTTGGTAGCACCAGTCTATGCCAGAAATTATACTGGCCATCCCCCGTGGTTGCCTGGCATAGTTAAACAAATCTCAGGGCAGTGCTCTTACATAGTAGTAATAGAGGATGGAAGGGTTTGGAAATGCCATATAAATCAATTAAGGGCTAGGCAAGATACCCCAAACATGGCTGCGCAGCAACCAAGTCAGCTAAGCTTGCATACGACCGCAGCCATATGAATTTACTGAATTCAGTGAACTGAATTTACGATCTCGCTCTCCTTCCCCCAAGAGGTTCGATGCTACCATAGGAAAACCAACCATGGCCTTACCTGATCTTCCCAGCGACATTCCAGCATTGCCAAGGTCTGAGGTGTTGAAGGCGTCATCGGAAAGCAAGATGGCACAGTCTCCGGTTAATCCAGTAGCCAACTATCTACTTCGGCTGCTGAAAGCACACTGAGAAGATCAGGGCGCCATCCTGGCTACTTGGAAAATTATTCATGCACATTCTAGGTGTGAAGGAGTGCTACGTTCTATAGTTTTCCCTCTGGTCCATTTGACTAGGGGGCGCTGTCCTCGCTCCTGATTGGTTACCTGTTTGACAGCCGGCATCTATAAAGAGCTGTCAAACAGGATTCAGCTGTTGCCATTTAGCTGAGACATGCGTGTTGTGAAGTGCTGCATTTGACAACCTGTTAGAATTAAAACTGTTAGCGTTTTGAAGTCCCAGCTCGCCTCAGTTTATCCGCCCGCGTTCTCCCTAGCTAGAACACAAATAAACCTGAAAATGAAAATATGTGCTTAATAAGCTTAAAATTCAAATTTTCTAAAATGATTTTCCCCATCATTTAAAATTCTGTCCTTTGAATCATAGTGTGATTCAAAATACCCTGGGAATAAATGTACTCTATTCTAATATATTAGAGCAGTGGTGGGATTCAATTTTTTTTTCTACTTGTTCTGTGGGCATGGCTTGGTGGGCATTGCTTGGTAGGTGTGGCTTGGTGGGTGTGGCAGGATAAAGATACTGTAAAATCTCCATTCCCTCCCCACTCCAAGGGAAAGATACTACAAAATCCCCAGTCAGAGTTGGTATTTAGTTCTCAAAATTTCTGCTACCGGTTCTCCAGAACTGGTCAGAACCTGATGAATACCAAATCTGTATTTAAGCCATTCGAGACTTATAGAAATTATTTGCATTAGAACTAGAAATGAATAGAAGAAACTTGGTGTTGAATCTGATTGCAGAAAAAAAGTAGCCAAAAGCTTTTTCCATTCACCTATAGATTTCTGTCTTTTTGTAAAACATCTGCTGTAATATGGCCATAAACGAACATAATCAGGAGAGCTTTGCAGAAACAAGGAAGCACAAGAATTGAAAACAGGATGAAAAAGATTCTATTGCCAACTTCCTTTCAGAAACAGTTATTTGGCTCTTTCATATCATAACTTTAATTTTGTGAAATATTTTATTATATTTATGGCTTCTGCCCTCCTTTGTAAGTTTAGAATGATCCAACATAGCAATTTCTTCTTCTTTTTTTTATAAAATGTACAATGTACCAAAAAATGTACAATGTTGACATAAAAGTTTAGATATATTTCTTCCAGGTCTATCAGGATCCTGGAATGAAATGGATTGATTAAGCAAATTAAACAAAATGACATTTCAAAATGACATTTCAAAGGCATGCAATTTCTTAAATGAGTAAAATAAAAGCTCTGAGTTACTGATGACTAGGCTCATGGTTGCTTGTTGTTTCTTGGCAGCAGTGTGGAAATGATTTCATACTGCTTTCTTACAGGATGTTTGGTCAAGTTCCCACTCTAGCTTATAGTCTTGTGGTTTCCTAGTGGTCTCCCATCAAAGTATTGCCCAGATTTGACCCCACTTTGCTTTTGGGTATCAGCCAACATTAGCAAGGGGCTGCCTCCATAGCAATTTGAGAATTGCCAAAAAAGCTGTTTCACTAATGAAAAAAAAAATCTGCCAAATGGGCATTAAGAATTAGGCAGTTTGATGGTTTTATATCTTTCATTAAAAAGTCAGGAAACAGCACGTACAGAGAGTCTATTTGGGAATATGGATAACATTTCTAATATTAATCATTTTCCTGATAATATAAAATAGGCTGATAAATTTGGGGAGATTTGTGTATGTACATGTGTGTGTGTGTGTGTGTTTGTGTGTGCGCATGTATGTATGTATGTGTAAATCTAACAGTATATTCACTTTCATGCATCTACTGCAGGGGTGGGTTCTGGCAGTCACTACTGCTGGTTCACTTGGGGAGTGCATGTACAGAAGCAAAAAACAAGATGGCCATAGGCGCCACCCGGAGAATAGGTTCGGGGGCATGGCAGGCCTGGGTCACTGCTGGTTCCAGCGACCCAGATCACGAAGCCACTACTGATTCTACTGAACTGGTCTGAACCACTAGGAACCCACCACTGATCTACTGGTACTAACCATATGGTTTTTACTGATTCCCTTCAAGGAATGCTTCACAGGATTATTGTGATAAATGCCAAATATGCCAAATTACTCATATATTGCCTAAATGCCTCCAGAAACACTATTGGTAGATAGACGTGTGGATTTATTTATTTATTAAATGTATATGTCACCTGTTTCATTGTCAAAGGTGATTGTAGCCTACAGTGTAACTAAATATAATATAAGTATGAATATAAATATAAATGCAATCAAAATTACAAGAATTAAGTAGAGAAAAGAGTAAAAGCCCAAGGGCTCATGCATATCAGGGGCGGAGCCTTCTATCACTTCACCAATCACTTCCAATCCTGAAGCATCTCCATTGCCAAGAGAAATTTTAAGGACCTTCCTGAAGGGTAGGAGCAGACGTCACCTCTAGTGGCAGGATGTACCAAAAAGAGAGGACCACAGCAGAAAAAGGCTCTTCTTCTAGAGTCCACTAGCTAGAATCCCTTGACTGATAGGATCCACAGACCTCTTCTGCTGAAACACATGGGAGTGGCCAATCCCATTGGAGAAAGATGGTTTTCAGATATCCTGTACTCATGCCATAAGGGTTTTAAAGGTAATAACCAACATCTTGAATTGGATCTGAAAGCAGATTGGCAAGTGGCCTCCAAAACTGTCTGCATTCTGCATTCTGGACCAATTGTTGCTTCTAAAATCTTCAACAATACCCCCATGTAGAGCACACTGCAATAATCCAGATGACAGGTTATGAACACAGGGCCTCATGATCCACACAAGGGCACAACTCATTGAGTAAGAATTGTGAGCCTAAAAGAATCCCCTCTGTATCCTGAGGCTACACACACCTACAACTACTCCATGTTAGGCTTCAGCTGTTTTCCCCATCCAGACTTTCACAGCCTCCAGGCACTGTGAAAGTTGACTGGTGGCATCGCTTGGGTCACCCAGAATGAAGATATACAGCTGAGCATAATATTGATGATATTATATGCTGTGGTGTTGTGAAACCATCTTACCAATGGTTTCATGTAAATGTTAAAAAGGAATGGAGAGAATATCAAGCCCTGCGGCATGTCACAAAGGAATGACCATTGGCTGGACTTCATCCCTAATCAACTCTGATTGGAACCAGCCTTGAAGAAAGGAGCTGAACCAGTGCACCCTAGTTACAATTTCTTGCATTTTGTCATTTTTGTAAATATATTTAATATATTTACTAATATGTTAAATATATTTAATAATGCAGAATTAAAAGGGGTTAATGATACCTCTTGATTTCGCTCCGTTTGGCCATAGCTGAAGCCATTACCTTTTACATTTATTAAGGTCACCCAGAGTGCTATCTTGACAGTCATCTCCACTGTATCATATATTCCTTTTGAGCTTCTTCTTTTTTCATTCTGACAAAGTTTTTTTTTCAAAAAAAGATATCAAAAATAATGCTGATGCCAAAAGGGAGGGATTAAGTTATACCTTTGTCCTTCAGAATGAAAACAGTAAAGCTAGATTAGATGTTGTAGATTCAAGGCATAAAGATTCTGCTTTTCAGTTCATCTAATTTATTTCCCCATTAATCTCCCAAGATAACTTCCTTTGGCAATGTATGAAAATAACAAATTTTATGATAGGAAAGGGAAAATGTATATAAAAAAACCCAAACAAAGAAAGCTACTTAGTTCTCTGCCTGCACAGATCCACCCCCTCACCATCTTTGTATGTACATTTTTTATTTATGTCAGTCTTTTCTTACCACCTTTTCTTTTTTCTGACATTTAATTAACCAGATGCCTCTGATGTCAAAACAAACATAAAATATGGTTGCTTGCAAGGAATATGAACCTAATTAAGATGAAGTTTTGGACAAAACATAAGACAAGTTTTGAAATCTCATCAGGTTCAAATCCATTTTATAAAATGTTCCCAGATGTTTGTGAGTACCCAAGACCATCTTAGTATCTGCCAAATCTAATGCTTATATTGAAAATTGTAATATTAATCATCTTTGGAACCAGATTTTATTTAGAACATTAGCCTGTGCTTATTATTGGCAAACGACCATTATTTTAACATAAGATAGTGGTTAAAATTTGAACCACTGTTTTGAAAACATTCAAACTAGGGTAAATAATAGTAATAAATAATTTCAAGTCAAGGTCTTTTTTCTTAATAACCTTTCGATGTTAATTCTGTTTTAACTGTATCTTTATGATGATTTTATGATCTTTTTGTCTGAAAACTGCCCCGAGTCACTTAAATTGTGAGATGGACAGATGGAATTTGATTGAATAAATTAATAAACAAGCTAGGTTTAGTTGGCATTGTTTTATTTCCTCCTACAAAAATAATTTTATTGGAGAATGAAATATTCATATATTCAGGAATAATAAGAAACATTATGTATTTTCAAGTTTTATTCATTCATTATTCCATATATATGGAATAATATGAAGCAAAGGGAAAGACCACAAAATGGGTGGGAGCCAGGAATGGACCTAAAGTAAAAGTAAAGTAAAAATAATAGAAGAGAAAACTATAAATAAAATATAAAGATTAAATGTAATATTGTAGAACTGAGAACAGGAAAAAGAATAGATGTTTCATTCATTTTACTAACTTGTCTTTCTTAATATTATATGTTAGTAAATGATATATAATGTAAAAGGAGGCATTCTAACTTTGATGAGATGTGTCCATGCATTGATAGGATTTTTTAAAACTCATTTTCCAATTGTAGAATATCTCCTTGTATTAGAATATTTTTTATTCTTAGCACATAAGTGAATTTTTCAATAAATCAATGGAAAGGAGAACGTGTAATGCTAATAAATATTTACTAGACCACTTTGGATGCATATTCTTGCAAATTTGTGAGTCTATTTTTAGGATACTTTTTTTTAAAAAAAAATTGTCATTAAATCTTTTACCTACAAATTATAAAACATTTGAAAGACCAACAACAAGTTGGTGCAACAAGTTGCAAATAGGTGTTACATAATTTTAACTCATATTTATCCTTTGAAAACTAGATTGATGCATAGGCATCAATCATATAAAATGTTGTAATCTATTACCTCCTCCGTGCATGTATGTCTTTGTATATATGTATGTTTATATATGTCCTAGTGTACGCCGCCCCGAGTCCTGCCTGGAAAGGGAGCGGCTAATAAATTCAAATTTATTATTTATTATTTATTATGTATTATTATTATTATTATTATTATTATTATTATTATTATTATTATTATTATTATTATTATTATTATTATTATTATTATTATAGGCATAATATGTGAGGACATATTGTGTGTGTATGTGTATCTTAGAAAAAAGATGAGAAAAATGAAAAAACCATATTGATATTATGTACTTTAACAATTATTTAGTAATATATTCCATCTATAAAATTAATTGATTTCCCCTTCTACATATTCACCAATCATTCAGATGCAAACAATTTATCCTAGTTCCTTCCCAGAGAAGTGTGGGGCGGGGGAGAAGCAACAAGAATAATAGTTTTACTAGGAAAGAAAAAATGAAAAAGTGGGAAAGAGGAAATCAGTCACAAATTAAGAGGGTGATGATATAAAATAAAGGGAAACAAAGCTGAGCCTTGTGAGAAAACTGTAGAAATTGAGGTTTCTTTGCTCAGCTCATAAGCTGAGCAACTGGGAGTTAAAAAATTTCCACCAAGCTCACAGCTGCAACACAACTTTTTGGACACAAAGTTCTGCTCATTTCTTAGTAACTTTTGCAAATTGCTTATTAACAGCTTTTCACCTTTTAAAAACATTGATCAACAAGTTGTATAATATGCACTGGGTGAAGGTCCTTCCTTCTTCCTAAAAATTTAAAAAAATATGCTTAAGGACATAAAACACTGTGTTGGCAGAGAAAAAGTGATTAGAACATTGATTTTGGAAAGATATAAACAGACTAAAGGTTCAGATAGATTTGGAATAAGATTTTGAAATTAATCATACAAATCCTTTCCATAGGAAAATGGTGTTCTGAAATTTTAATGGAAAATATATAGGATGGGAATTTCTAAGCTGGATGCTAAAGGGAGCCAGAATAAACTAATTAAGCTATAATTAAAGGTTAACAAATTTTATATTTGATTTACTAACATAGTATGGAGCCAAATATTTGAACATTGGATATATTGTGAGAAATATCCAGAAGTTAATTTTAAAAGTGACTGCCATTATCAATAGATGTCTTTTAAAAGAGGTTTTAGAAAAACAAGATTGAGACTAATTGAAAATTGATTTAAAATTGACAAGCTATAAGAATCATATAAAAAAGATGATATACTGGATATAACATTGAAACTGATTGATGTCTTAATAATGAAAAGGATATACAAAATCAAAAGAGTGACTAGGATAACTTTCTTATGTTGGATTTATAAAAGAACTGGTAAAGATCTAATGGATTTTGTGAAAAGGATAATAAAAAGAATAAAAAGAAAAAAAGAAAGGCTTGAATATCAAGGTTGTTAAACATGAAAAGAAGGAATAGAAAGTTGGAATTTTGATCAAGATTAAAAATTCCTTTTTTATTATTTCTGTTAACCCTTAATATACTTTTGCTGCTCTGTTGTTTTGCTGACCAGGACTGAAGATACAACTCTGTTTATAGAGAAGAGAAAAGATGGGATTAAGAGATTGTTTTTGTATTTTAAGATAATATTACAGGTTGTTTAAATTGGTTTTACTTGTTGTAATAAAGAGGAAGGTTGGTCTTTTATATATTTATTTTCTTTTTGTTATTTTGTATTCTTATTTTTATTTCTATCCATATTTTTCTGCCCTACGTTTTCTTTTTGTAGTTGTTTCAGTTTTAAGCCATTTAACTATAATGTTTAAAGATAATAGTAAATTCTGGAATAATAAAAATCAAATTATATGTTCATTTCTAATTATTTCAGTTGAAGAATATATATCAGATCAAAATTAATTTATAAATGTAATTTATTAATTACATTTATATGGCTCAAATGCAACAAGGTGGCAGCTGCATTTTGGTTGAGAAGTGGTTGGGAAGATATTGGTTAGGAATCTGGTCTGAAGTATCTAGCAACAACTTTTTAAATCTAGTGTAAGGACTAATCCTTCAAGTGATAATATAGATCACTTACAGTTTTCTTGTGAGCAATAGGTAATGAAGTGGCCTTAGATTTGCTTAAAAGTATTTGGCTAATGAATAGCATTTGCTACATCTGAGATGGGATAGTATGTATAGATATTTATTTTGGCATATGTTTATTTAAATGACTTTGGCATATTGGTTTTGAACAAGTAAGCAGATTTAGACTTTAGCAATCAGCTTAAAACTATCCCTTTGTCTAGTCAATAAATCACACATAAGCACAGTAGATGGAGAGAAAAAAGCAATTCCTAGTCTGTATTTTTGCTAGTTAATGCAGCAATAGTTTATTGTTTCCCAATGCTGCTGAATCTCCTTTCAGCCAAATCAGCATGGGATAAAAATCCTGGGAGTTGACAACATCTGGACAGTCATATGTTATTGATCTTTCCCTAGGTCAATACGATAAGAGATAAATAAAACATAGCCAAAGGGTTCAGTTATAAAACAGACTGGTTTTCTTCATTCTTTTCTTCAAAAGGCAATCCAATGAGATCAACAGTGTAGAAACCTCATTGGACTGTTTGTAGGGGATACAGAAGTAGCTACAGACTGAATGAGTCATTGCTTCTACCTTTATAATATATAGTATTGTAAGCATTAAACTGCATGTATCTGATTTATTACTGATTCAAGAAAGGTCATGAAGTAAGAGAATATCCTCCATTATTAAGTTGCATATCAGTTCAGCTTTATGAAACTGCTTGGGTCGCTAGATGGCAACTGAATATTCAATTGAAAGTATTTCCTGTATGCTTGCTATTTGCCTTAACTAAGCTTTGAAGTATGATAAAAAGAATTTCATTAAAAACATGCAATCTCTTAGACAAGAGATTAAATATGAGTTATTAAAGAGATGTTAGGATGTAGGAAAAGCAAGGAGATGGAGATTTTGTATTTGGGGTTTTGAAATCCCTTGAAATCATGTTTTGAAATCCCTTCTCCTATTTTTTTTTGACTTGCCAGCTACTTAGGGAGAAAAATACTTGTTTGAGAAAAGCCTACTGTGCACAGTGGCATTTGAGTCAATATAATAATCTCACATAAAACTGAATGCATGAGTGAAGTCAGATGTGCATTTCACATATTAGCATTATTTGTTCTGTTTCAGGGCAACTTCTATAGATAAACGAGTTTAAAATTTCAACCATACAATACCTCTGAGAACTTCTAAAAGTGGAGCTAGATGTCCAAGCCCTGGAAATATTCTTGAGCATATGTAGGGGCAGAATTTGTTTTCTCTGAATATTGTGTATCCCAGTTTTGCACAGCCTTACACTCTCCGTGTCCATGCTCAAAGGAATTATCCATCTTCTGGATGTTTTCTGTAATAGAAAAATATATATGCAGATCTCCTGCATATAATAATATAATAATTCTTTGTATGAGGAATATTACTATTGTTGAACTAAAATTCAGCTGTCAGTACAAGTCAAGGTCTGCATATGGAATAAAGTAAAGCAATGTATAATTTGACCATTAGATTTCAGAATAACTGCATTCTCCTGTATGAAGACCTAGCAGAAATCTTAAGAATTGTCATGGCAAAGCTGTTGAATTAAAACTCACATTGGTCTCAGCTAGCCTTACTAATGGTGAAAAATATGAGGACATATTATTCATCAGGATTTAGAGACCTAAATGCTTATTTTACTAACCTTGGAAATGTATTGTATTTTTCCATTTCCACATTATAAACTTTTTCAGCCATTCTGTGACAACTTTTTAAAAAGCTTACATAGTTAGCAAAAGTTGATGCAGGTGATGAATGGATGAGATGAGAAATTTTGATCTAAATCTTTAACATTGCTTTTACAATGGTGGGTACTTATGAACTCAAAGTATTTTCTGACGCAGTTTGTCAGTAGTTAATATTTTGCCATTATTCATTTTCATCAGTCTGAAGTGAACTAAGACAACAATTCTGCTGTCTGAAATGATGTATGAACGCACTTTGGATATGCGAATGTTCAAATTTCAACAGTGAATCACACTACTGTGGTAACATGTCTAACAATTTGCAAAGGACTTAAGCAGTTGTCTAAGCTGTTTCTACTTTGTAAATCATTTCAACTCCATGTTGCCCTTGATTTAAAGGAGTATGTGCTAGTCTTGATACTATTTAATCTAAAAATTAAAAATTGCTTCCAAGAATAAATAGAAAAAATGGAACAAATAGTTAGACTAAAACCACCAACAGATCATATAGTGATGGAGCCAAGAATAAGAAAAAGAAATGGCATGATGATTTGTTAGGAAAGATGTTGAATATGTAAAACAAAATAAGAAACTGATTAAGTACCCCAAATACTTTTGCACTCTCAAAACTCAGATACAGACATTTGGGATCAATAATCATTTATATTTTATACTGCCATGGAAACTTTGGATTTGCAGCAAGGAGTGGGAGAGAAAAGTTCATCATGTCTCTTATTTATTCATTTGATTCATTTATGAAATTATAGACCATTACATGGTGTCAAATTCTAGTGGGTATTTACACTCTAGTACAGCATTTCTAAACTTTAGCAAACTTTAGCAAATTTATGTTTGAGTTGAGAAACACTGCTCTAATATAGGAGTTACAATGGAGTTTTGACCATAGCAGCAATTCAGAGTTGCAGTTTCCAACATTACCAACCAGCTTTCCACAAATAAAGTCAATGAAATCAAAGCAAAATCATTGCAGTCAAAGAAAAGTTAATGTCAATTCCAATTTGATCCTTTTTTAAACAACAAAACTGGGACTGTCATAATCACTGTCTCTAAGCAGTGCTGCCACCTGATGTTGTACTCAATGACTGTGTTGTTCCCAATCTCAATTGCCATCAATTGAGGACTGTCTGTAGAAGGAATGTCTGCAGTTTAAAACCTGACCAGCAGCATAGGAAAATGAATTAAGGCTAGAAGCTGATGGCTATGCTAAAGTTCCTTCATAATGTAGTATCACTACTTTGCAAGTGCCTCTCAAATCAGTAAGCATCTAGCAGGAATATGAATTTACTGAATCTGATGCCAGCATAGTTTTGTATTGAATTATTTCATATTATATATTTTTGCAATTTGTTTTGGCAGAACATTGGCAACAAAATGGTTCCACCTTTCCCAGTTAAGCTAGTTCAAAATAGTAGATCCATAATAATGGTGTTATTTTTTCATAGGTTGATGTTCTCAGTTGCGTGGGCAGAAAATTGGATGCATGAGAGAATAGGCGATGCCAGGCTTAGCAGAAAATGAATACTGGATTTGAAGAGAACAAGTATACTATGAATTATTATGGGCAGTAATATTATGGACAGTTTTCTTGTATGCGCTAATCAAAGATGTCTAGATTCAGATAGACATCTAGCTGGTGCTCCTCACCATAGCCATTTAAAATTTAGCTTGAGGTGCACATATTCTTTCCATTATACATGGCTAGTGATGGCAGCCATGATAAATAGTCCTGGCACTGATAATAGATGAGCTGACAAGCATTTGCTGACATCCACTTAGGTTGATGCTGCTCCTATAACATTATTTTTTAAGAAAGATTATTTTGACTGAGGAAGTGGAGTGCCCGACTACATATATACTTATATATGTCACTGTTTATATTTATTTATTTATTTGATTTAAGCTGTGTATCATGGCCCTCTAATGTATATGTGTAGTTTGCAATATTTAAAATTAACATAAATGTATAACCTGTCAATATAAATATTGACTATACGAATATAGTTTATTCTTAGCTATGACGTATGGTTTTCTAAAAGAATAACCCATAGGGCCAATAAGCTAAAGTCTAAAATTAACTACTTGTAACACTGCAGATAAGCTGTTTGTTAGATGGTGCTATTTTGTATTTAAAGTGAAAAATAGATCACAGTACTATTGAGACAGAGGACATGAGGGTAAGCCAATATAAGCTGCATTTCTTCGCTCTTTTCATTTTACTTTATTATTGTAAATATATTGTATATCTGTTAACTCACAGTTTACATTGGATATTTTTTTCTAAAAGAAGGGTACTTTTTCTATCAAATATGTTTTAAAACATTGCATAATAGAACCTATTTTGGTGTTCTGTTTTATGCAATCTAATTACAGATTTTGTAAATTTTGCTGCATATATTTGAAACACATACAGTACCCTAGGTTTTCTTCAGTTTATTTAGTTAAATGATCCATTACATTCTCAAAATCAATTGTGTTTAGACAGACAAAACAACATACCTGTAGAATTAGAGCCAATGCAAAACACTGGTTTTGAACAGCCTCAAAAACTTAGACAAAATTGTCAATATCTTTCTAGCATACAAAGATCAAACCATAGTTATCATAGATCAATCACAAGACATACAAAAGTCAAAGAAATAGTGAGAGGCAAAGATACCTATACCCCACTAAACACCAACCCAATAAAAAGTAGATAAAGTGATCAATAAAGGTGATCTTAATGACCTAACTAAGAAAGATCAAATCGCAAAAGAACAACAGTGATGGATGAAAAGCATTAGACCTATCTTCTCATGCTTTTATAGATACCCCAAAATATAAAAACCTGACATACTTGTATGTCCAACTGTATCAATTACAGGATCCCAACATATAACATAGGCAAAGAACTTACAAAAATATATTGGATGTCTTCCAGACAGGAATGAATATTCTACCAACCAAACCTCTACTTTGCTTCCAGAAAATCAAAGATCTAAAAATAGAAGAGATTACAGTTTCATTTGATATCACAGGACTCTTTACATCTAAAGGCCCAAAACTAGTTAAAGAATCTATGGCAGTTGTATTATAGAATACTCCTAACCTATCCTAATGAAATACGCTACAATCAAAATGTCCAGAACCATGGAGCTCATAATCTTTGCTACATTGTCTACTTTCAGTTTGATGGACAAACACACCACCTAATCAAAGGACATTTATGGGAGCACCACTTTCAGGGCTTATAGCATTGACTTAACACAGTACTAGAAAAGCACTCCCATACTTTTGTTGTATACATATGTACAGAGTATGGCTCCAATATGTAGATGGCACCTTTGCCGTAATAGAAAAGACACTTTAAACAATTTATAAATCATCATAGCAATAACATTCACAAAGGAGGGGGGGAGCAACAAACATACAAAATGTTTCTTAAGCATTCCTGATCAGCAGAAGAAACAATGATAAAAAAAATGTGGAAAAGCAACCCTCACTAACAAAGTGCTACCTTATCAAAGTCACATCCAACCTCCTACAAGAGGAACTGTGTAAGAACATCTAAAGTCCTGCAAAATAGATTAAATAAACCAAAAGACCCAATAGCCCCAAAAGAAAAATAAAACAGGAAAAGTGAAAGAACTGTGACATCATCTATGTAGGACAAACAGGCAGAAGAATAGAGTGTATTTTGAAAAGGCTGCTCAGCCACTGAGTCTAATCTGCTGCTTAGTGCAGAAATCCCAATTAATTTTTTTCTTACAGATGTCTATCCAGCCTCTCTGCCAACAAAATATCCCCTGAATGCAAATCCACTAACTCATTAGATAATCAGTCAATGTTTAAACAATTCTTACTAAGGTAAACCTACTATGTCATTGCCTACTCACTTACAATGTAAATGTAAATCGACTGAGTTTGGATGTGGAAATCTAGCTGTTTTCTATACATATTCTCCATTCCAAATAAATTGAAACATTACTGAATTTTCTTATTTTCAAAAACCAAATACCAATCTGCCATTTGTGATTCAAACTGAACATATGATATAAACTCCATGTGCTCCAGAGCATGGATCAAATTCCCAAATGTGTATGAAATTGATCCTATCAATAAAGGATTTTCATATTTCAGGTGCCACAGTAGTCGTGTTATCAGTTATTAGGCCTGAGTTGTGATATCACATGTTTTATTCTCAAAATCCATTAAAAACACCAGGAACATCATATCTTTTTTTTTCCAACAAATCTTCATTGACCTCATCTTTAAGTTCCAGTGTTGGAATCCTTTATGAATCTTATGGATCTGGAATATATTTATTGGGCTTAATTTACCTGCAGCCAATTTTGTTTCCTCAGAATCTTCCAGTATTGTCAAAATCATGAATATAAACTTAGAGAAGCATAAATAACTAATTTTGACAGAATGCAAGATTGTAGCTTCAACATTTATTTGGAGTAATATCTGGTTTTAATATACCCAAATGTTTTAAATCTTTAAACTTTGGAGCTTGAATAATAGCAGGAAAAGTTTTAAAAAGGGAGATGGGAGGGGAGTTCTCCATTTATATTGCTGACCAAGAACCACCCCATATCATATATAGAGTTATCAGATTATGTCCAGAATTTTATAGCAAATACATTTAATATCTTAAATTATAAGTAACATCCTTATTTATCTTAGTTATGTTCTAATCATTTATTTAATGCACATATTACATGTATAGAAGTGGGAATTTTTTTTTTACTACTGGTTCTGTGGGCATGGCTTGGTGGGTGTGGCGTGGCTTTGTGGGCAGAGCTTTGTGGGCGTGGCAGGGAAGGTTACTGCAAAAAACCCTTTCCTCCTCTGTCCCACTAACCTGCTTTCCAGCTCTGTTCTCCTGTTCAGGGCAACAAAAGAAGATCAGCTGGGAGGCTGGGAGGCAGCAGGGGCAGGGGCAGTCTATTTGCCGGTTCTCCGAACTACTCAAAATTTCCACTACTGCTTCTCCAGATCCTATCAGAACTGGCTGAATACCATCTCTGTACATGTACATATAATGTACAACTGTATATTTAACACAACTAAATGCACCTCAGGCTTTATATTGTTTGCATGCTTGTCTGAAGGTTATAATCCACATACCTGCAGGCTTCTTTTCTTGTCAGCGTACTTCATATAAGATTAGTTTAATTTTGTGAATGAAATCAAATATAACTTGGGGAAAAGACAGGGAACAACTATTCTAGTTTGATAGTAGCAATTTGATTCGAATGACAATATTTGCTTACCTAGAAAAATAAAGGTTTCTTTTATTCTGCTACTCAAATATTGTACCAAGAGCAATTTCAATATTGTTTTTTCCATTTCCCATGCTGTCCGTATCGTTGGTTTTTCTGTTAGACAAAGTTGGTAATGGTGACAATTATCTCCACAAAATTGTCTCCATAAAAGCCATTTGAAGGAACCAGATAGCAAGTTATTTTGGCAATGAAGGTGAAAAGGGTCCTAGCAATTGTAATAGTTTTCTAGAAAAAAAATGAGTAAAAGACTGAATATCTGTTACTATTTTAAAAGAGATTAATGCCAATGGCAGCATCCATTATGCTTGATCAACCTTTCTGACTATTCATTTTACTTTTTAAGAAACTAAATAAAATATAGTTCTTAAGAAACTAAATAAAATATAGTGATTTGAACAAATGTTATCTGTAAAAAAAAACCTGTAAGTTTCAGAAAGAGGAAAATTATGTTATTTATGTAAAAGTACAATACTTTAATAGCCTTTTTAATCAATTTTTGTTACAATTCATTGATGTCACGGTTTACATGTAGAAAGGATTATCTTTCAACAAAATAAATACTTTAGAGACAAATGTCTTATATTCATGCTAATGTTTCAAAATTGCTCAGTAATACATATTGGTAGAAGTATAAAAGTATTTTCATGAAATAGTAAATTAAAACAATAGCATTACAATATATTTTCAGACAATATTTGTCTGAAAAACAAAGCACATTCTAATTTGTCACATTCAGATTGCTGGCTCTGGCCTTGATACAGTAGATCTTCATTCCTTCACTTTAATTATAGTTCTTTTAAGGCTACTGAAAGCTTTTAACACTTTTCATAAACTTCTAAAGTATTGTATTTTATTTCTTCTTCTGTTGGATGTTGGCGATCATGTTGGCAATCCTATTTTTATCAACAGCCACACGAAAACATGTTGTTGAGTTTTGTCCAAAGCAGTCCCTTAGATTTTGAAGTCATGATGTTCTTCTTCTACCTGGACCTCGTTTGCCTTCAATTTTTCCCTGGAGGATTAAGTGAAGTATGCTGTATTTTCCAGGTGTTGCATCACATGTCCAAAATATTCTGACTTTCACTTTTTTATCGTTTTGATTATTTCCCTTGGCTTTTCCATGTGGGTTATCACCTCCTTATTTCTGATTTTGTCAGCCTAGCTTATATGTAACAGCCTGTAAATCTACATTTCTAATGCTTCTAGTCTCTTCAAGTGGCTTTCTGTCAGAGACCAACTCTCTAGTCCATAGAGCAGGATAGAAAACATTTAACAAGCCTGATTTTCAATCTTAGGCTTATGTTGTGACTGCAGAAGATCTTTTTTCATTTTGAAGAATGCTTGTTGAGCTTTCTCTATCTTTGTCTTTATTTCAGTGGTCATGTCCCAGCTTTAATGTAGATTAGAACCAAGGTACGTGATCCTTTCGACTTTTTCTAGTAGTATTCCTTCTGAAGTTATCGGTGGTAAATTAATGGGTTGTTTGTTGACGACCATGATCTTGGTTTCTGAGGTGTTAAGCTTCAACTCGTATTTTTCAGTTATTTCTGTGACATTGTTGATGAGGAGCTGAAGAGCGTCATGCTTACTGGTAAACAAAACTGTATCATCAGCATATGTTAAATTGTTGGTCCGAACACCATTTAGTTCGAGGCCAGCATTGATGTTTTCCATCAAAATTATTTTGTTTTTCTCATCTTAACAATTTCTTTTTCTGTTTGACTATAGTCTTCTCAAATATTGTAATACAGACATTGTATTTTACACAATAAATTTCTCATACTCTCTTTTTCCCAACAATGCAAAATGCAGCATTTTTTCATGCATTTTTGAAAGAAAGAGAAGAATAAGATGACTAGCAGCAAGGTGAATGAATCCAATTATGTGGTTATGCCTTCACTGTTGAAAGATCCAAAGGACCAATCTGTTAGGGACTGATTGTCTTGGAGAGAATCTACCCCTGTAGGTCCTAAGAACTGACACTAACATGATGCCACATAATTATTCACTTAGGCGATCAGTCAGTCAGTCAGTCAGTCAATCAATCAATCAATCAATCAATCAATAAAAACATTTTTACAACTTCTTGTGACTGTTCCACCAAAGCCCCCCTTTTCATACTTTAAGAGTAGCATAATTATGCTTCTGTAGCACATATTTATCCTCCCTTATCAGCAGATTCCAGATGATACTTCTTTACATCTCCCTTCCATTTAATCTCCCCAAAATGATTATGTTCTAATATTTTCTCATACAGAGCTTCTATTTTTCACTCTAGTTTTGCTCTTGTTACTTTATTTATTTTTATTTTCTTCTATCTATTTTTTTATAAGATCTTATTTTGATATTACAAAAAAATCTTCTTCATTTTTCTTAACGAACATCCAATATAAGTTGCTTTTTATGGTCCTTTTTTTGGCAATCTCATTCCATTTGCATCCTAAATAAGATAGTGGTTTTGTTTATATATTTCTAAGATATTATAGATCAATACTAGCAAATTACTAAACTAATGCCAAAAAAATAGTCTTCTTATTTTAATAATAACATGTTACTGAATATTCACTTTTGTAAAGCTCTGTAACTTCTTGATTACTTATAAATAAACCTTCCAACTTGGCTTTATTTCTATGTGTAGGAAAGTCATTGGTAACTGAAAATATAAACGAGAGAGAGGTGATGTTTCACTTGACTGATGCTATGTTATTGCCAATTGAAACTTGGAGTACTATGTTTGTGGCTCCAATGTGAGACCAAGCAATCCAATATGCAGCTATCACTTCTAGAATTTTCTATTCTAAAACAACCAGAAAATAGAATTAAGTTGAAATAAAGTGAAATGACAAAGTGCAAAAGCTATCCTCCCCACGAACAAGATTCCATGTATACAGTTTGTGTGAACATGCAACTGAGACCAGCAATATTTACTACATTATAAACCCCGATAATAATTGTATACATTTATTTTGAATGACACTTAAAAAGGACATGAAGATATTACTTATATAACAAAACAATCTCATCAGGTAGGGTGAAAAAGGAGAAAAATGCAATATATAATAACATTTTATAAAATTCCTTTCTATGGAGTTAACATTAATTTGAAAAAAAGATGTCTAGATTCCTTGTTTATTGAACTTTATGAAAACAGAATAAGAATTACATGGTCTCTGACTATGTGAGTGAAAACACTTCCTAGTTTCAATATTCTATCAAATTACTTCTCCCTTGAGTCTTAGGAAAGGACTTCTCTACTCTGATGGAATTTGATTCAGTAATATAGTTAATAAAAACAATTTTATTTTAATAGGGAAACAATATGTAATATATTGCAGAAACAAACAATTCATTTTATCCTGTATCCTGGAGAAGTTATATCCTACTTCTAAACTATGGGAAATCTGTTTTTATGATTACTTTGCCAATACATTTCATTCGTATTTGCCAATTCTTCTTGATTAAAATAGCATATTATTAGATTTCCTTTTGTTAATCTCATTTTAAAAAGTGTCCTAGCTGGTAATGTGATATCATTAAATAAGCACTATTGTCAAGAATAGTGCTTATTCCTGTCAAGAAAGCAAAATATTTCATTACTGAAAATGTTTGTTCTTAGTGTAATCTATTTTATATTATAATCTGTCTTGTGGGTGAATTATCTATAGTGACGTAATGTATATATTACCATTTATTTATTATTAATAAAACATTTCGAAGTATGTTTTCTGTTTTCTCTTTATAACTTTGAGTATAGCATACCATATTATTCTTTCTAAGCATTTTTTCTAGGACCATTTTTCTGTTTATCTTCTGGATATCTTCACAAATTCTGGAAACTGCAGTCCCTAGATATATGTAGAATTATAATTTCTTCCTTCTGTTCAATTGTGTAAAATTCCAAAAGTCTGACTGGATGAGTACCTGCAGTTTTCTTGGCAAAATATTTCAGAAGTGGTTTATTATTGCCTCTACTGAGGGTGAGGGAGATTGACTGGCCTAAAGTCATCCAGCTGGTATGGTGCTTAAGGCAGGACTAGATATAGTCTGATAACTTCACCACAACACCAAACTGGCTTTCATATGGAGAATACACAACTGGAAAAGGTTGGAATAGCAGCAGGTGGGATTACAGGGACACCTTGTAGTAGTTTATTGATAGTATTCTAAAATGATTATGTTATATTGGAAGTGCCAGCACTGGAGCTCTTTAAACCACAAGGTAAATTATTGTCTTGCATTGCTGGCTATAATCAGAGCAGTGAGTTCTAAATAGTAGTCTCTGCAGTGTGTCAGATTCCAAGACAATAAAATACTTTGGAAGACTCATGGTGAGAACATACTATTGCCTGGTGTTCTTTTAACCTAATTATGCTATTTCTTATCTAAAGACATAGCTCTTTTAAGAGTTGCAAAAGATGTTGGTTTTTGGTCTCTGAGAATTTTTTGTGTTCAAATCCAAAGCATTGCATGGCTATACAAATTAGCAAATATATGAGCAGGGAAAAGAAGGAGGGATATTCATTATTCATATCATTTTAAAAAGTGGTTTAATCCATTTCAGAAGGATCTTATGACACTGAAAACTTTATAAAATAAAATATAGAGGATCTACTGTATAGTGATATTGTACAGAATATTTAACTACAGTACAGAATATTCATAAGGGAATTCCAAGCTAAGATATATTCTCCACATTGAGGAGAATATATTCTGCATTGTATCCCTCATGTATGTGGCTCCTTCCATAGGCATATTGTAAGTAGGTTAAAGGACTAATTTACCAAAGCTATAGCATGTTAAGCTTTAGGTGAAATATTTTTAGCTGATTTTGCTGATACAGATAAAAGGTTGAACTGTGATGGATAGGTATCAGTAAGTATCAACAAATAACAGTAACTTTGGATCTTAAACAATGAATTGTTTTAAACCTACGTATCACAGTATATGAATTGCTACTATATATATTAATGCAAATATATTAAATGATTATTATATACAGAGCGAAAATATATTCACATTCACTAGTTATTTGTGCTAGAAAGAAATATGATTGCCAGATCTATCTAAAGATAATTCTATTATTAGTTTTCATTATTCTCTATTTTAACTCATTAATGTCCTACTTATATTTCGATTAGTATGAGGAATGGACTGGATTTTATTTTTCGTCTTGATGCTCCCTAGATCCCTAAACTGCAGCTAACAAACCCCAGGATGTTATACATAAGCATCAGGATTAACTGTCCTCTTGATATTCATGTCCCAGCATATCCTTACAAAAAGCAGAATGCACAAGAGAACTGGTATACCCTGAACAGAAAAGGGAGAGTAAAGATTGTTCTGATCTGAGCAGCATACATCTGAAAGGCTAATCCAAAATTAATTAGATTGGGGCTGCATAAAATTAATTTGGATTTCTAAACAAAATAACTGGAGTATGAGGATTATGTAGATAAAGAATGGATAATGTAACTAATTTGTAGGTTGATAACATTTTAATAATGTCACAATGTGCAACTTTGCCTTAATAAAAACCATTTTGCTTTGTAAATATTTATGTGTGACAGAGATAAGGATTAAAGAGACTGAAGGAAGGACAAAAGAGCCAGATAACAGTATGAAGATAAAGAACAGATAATATGCAAAAGGAGGATGCTTTATTAACTTCAGATTGGTAAAGCTGAAAACACATTTATAGCAAGATCACTGAATTCAATGAGGTATATTCCCAAGAAGCACAACCAGTCTGAAGAGTCAATATTCTTGACAACACTCATGCATAAGTAGGCAGGACCACCAACCTTGATTCTTATTCCTGCTTTTCCATTGTTTCTTATTTGTCAGCTTTGTACCTCTGACTGGGGAAATGGAAGCAGAAGGATATCAGCTTTCAGTATTTGAATTGTACTCTTACTGGATGTGCAATAGGCTCAGAAAGAGAGGAAAAGCACATGGCTGATGCAAGGGAAGGATCTTTAAAGACATCTTCTCTGAGTGCTCTTAGTAGTTTTCCTACAAAAATCCTAAAAGTCAAATTAGTAGATGCAATTTGGGACTGACTCCCACATAACCATATGTGGCCCATGGGAATATTCACATACTATCTAATTTCCTGGAAGCTTTTAAAGCAATATTAATATACAGAGCATTTATATAAAAATAATTATACTTC
This sequence comes from Natrix helvetica, assembly GCF_964273705.1. Classification (NCBI taxonomy): domain Eukaryota; kingdom Metazoa; phylum Chordata; class Lepidosauria; order Squamata; family Natricidae; genus Natrix; species Natrix helvetica. The sequence goes on along the minus strand of NC_138550.1, from coordinate 38,376,029 downwards.
AGCTAGTATAACTTAGGATAAGGGATGTGGTGGCTTAGTGGCTAAGACGCTGAACTTGTCGATCAGAAAGGTCAGCAGTTTGGCAGCTCAAATTCCTAACGCTGCATCATGCAGTGAGCTCCAGTTACCTGTCCTAGTTTCTGCCAACCTGGCAGTTCAAAAGCATGTAAAAATGCAAATAGAAAAAGAGGAACCACCTTTGGTGGGAAGATAACAGCGCTCCGTGCACCTTTGGTGTTTAGTCATGCGGCCACATGACCGTATCTTCAGACGGCTTTTTGGTTTTGAAACGGAAATGAGCACCATCCCCTAGAATCGGGAACAATTAGCACATACAGTATGTGCAAGGGGAATCTTTACCTTAACTTATCTAAACTGCATGACACATTTTTAAAAGGAAATTGCAGCCTGGTTGCCAGCCCAACATTAATTTAAAAAATAATACTAAAGTATCTTATTCGTAATGTTTGCATAGTTCCATCACTCATAAATAATTGCATACACATTCGGAATAAATTGGAACTGGAATATTTAGTTTTTGGATTACAGTTCTCAGAATTTTAGAATTTCAGAATTAACAGTAATAGGTTTATCAATCTACAAAACAAGGCCAGGAAATGATAAACAATTTAAAATATAGACAACATTGCCTGTTGTCTGAATTCTTTAAAATTCGACCTTTGTTGTTCTGCATATAGGATGCCTACACTGATGAGAAAATTCTGAATTTATTCTGTGTAATGCAGGACACACTATTTTGGCCCATCATTCTCATTTCACTGCATTGTTTTATGTCAGTGCATTACAGGAAGTCCTTGATTTATAACAGTTCATTTAGTGACTCTTCAAAGTTACGCCACTGCAAAAAGCAATTTATGATCATTTCTCTCACTTATGACCTTTGCAGCATTCCCATGGTCATGTGGTTTTTCATTTGGATGCTTGACAACTGATTCAAAGTTATGATGGTTGCAATGTCCTGGAGTCACATGATAATCTTTTGTGACTTTATGACGAGAAATGGGATAGCCAAATAACCGTGTTAATAATTTAACACTTTTAGTGATTCACTTAACAAATGTGGCAAGAAAAGTCATAAAATGGGGCAAAACTCACATAACAAATTTTTCACTTAGCAACATAAATTCTAGGCTCAATCAGGGTTGTAAGTTGAGGACTGCCTGTAATCACTTTTGTCTGAATGAACATTTTTAATATTAATGACACTTAGGATTCCATTCCTTCACAATGACTCTTTCTCTTAATGCTACAGGGACAAAATATTAAACATGTAATGAAAAGAATACAAAGTATCAGTTTCATTTATTATTTATTTTTAATGAGCTACTATTAATATATCTCGTGCTTGGCTGATACATACATTTGATCAGTTAAAGGCTAACCAAACCAAACTGCAACACAATTTTGATAACTTTCCATTCTGATAGAGGTGCTGTCACTCATTAATTTGGGAATTCTTAAACAAACTACACAGTTTAGAGCAGTGATGGCAAACCTTTCCGGCACCAAGTGCTCAAACTGCAGCACGAATGTGCATGCCCTTGCATGCCCTGAGTCTTGGAAACCCGAAGACCAGGTGGCCTGCAGGCACATGCGCATCGGCCAGCTGGTCTTCGGGTTTCCGGTGATCTGGCGTGTGCAAAGAACAGCTGGATGGCGTGCTTTGCATGTGTCGGAAACCAGAAGAGGAGCTGGTGATGGTGCATATGCCCACAAAGAGCACTCTGCATGTCACCTCTGGCATGTGTTCCATAGGTTCTCCATCACGGGTTTAGAGAGTGCTGTAAAGCAGACTGGAGTGGTATTTAAGTCTAAGTACTATTGCTATTGCTATATATCAGTGAATAACAGAAGATTGTTTCATCTGCAAACAGAACTTCCTAAAATCTTGGAATCTAATCTTAGTCAAGAAATAGAAATAAACCCTAATCTGTTTTAGTATAAAACAGCTTTTCGTATCCGTATGGTCTTATGTTTAGAATTACTAAAACGGTATATGATATTTGCTAATAACAATTGGCATTGAAAAGGTTTATGATGACAAAACTGAATGTTCACAATAAAGAAAGGTTTGCCTTTGAATACTTATATTCAAGCTTATATGTTTTGCCTGTTAGCTTCCTGGAACTATCTAACTCACTAATTGAAAACAAGATGATATTACTTTTATGATTTTCTATTAATTTCCGTGCCCTGATTCTGCTGTTGCAGCTTGCTTCCTTGTTGCTGCCTACTTTCTCAACATAAATATTTCCTAATAAAATTATTAGCATGATGACCTGTCAGACTGCCAACAAACGATTTGCCTTTAATAGAAAACTGTAGTAAAAATAGATAACTGTACTATATAAATATAAAATGTGTATTTCTTTCACACTGTCTCTTAAGTACCTGGAAAAATCATTAAATAATTACCATAATAGCTCTCATTTTCTGTGCTTCCAATCAAAGATACCAGTTACGTGTCACTGGATGTTTTTTACAGAATGCCAAGTAAAAAAATGAAAGGGGTAAAAAATGATTAAAGTAACACATAGCCATACATCCTTGAGTATATTTAATGAACTGTGCATCTGCATGCTTTGTAAATTATTTGGAAGAAGTGCTTCAAAATTTAAACGACTTTGAATGGTCGTTTTTTTGCTGTTCATTAAAACATACCAACTGCTTTCAGGCTTCCAGGGAAACTGGAGAAAAATGGGACAGCTGCTATAAGAGTCACATTAATTTGAATGAACAACTTTTTAAAACCTCTGCTGAAGCCTGAAGCCCTGGCTTTGAACTTCTAGCAAAGATAAGCAGTATTCTTGTTCAACGTGCCAGCCATCCAGTGATTGTTTTCCCCAATTTATTTTCAGACAAATGGCTATCCAACATCTTCTTAAAGACTTCCAGTGTTGGGGCATTCACAACTTCTGGAGGCAAGCTGTTCCACTGATTAATTGTTCTAACTGTCAGGAAATTTCTCCTCAGTTCTAAGTTGCTTCTCTCCTTGATTAGTTTCCACCCATTGCTTCTTGTTCTGTCCTCAGGTGCCTTGGAGAATAGTTTGACTCCCTCTTCTTTCTGGCAACCCCTGAGATATTGGAAGACTGCTATCATGTCTCCCCTAGTCCTTCTTTCTCTTAAGCTAAACATACCCAGTTCCTGCAACCGTTCTTCATATGTTTTAGACTCCAGTCCCCTAATCATGGTTGGGCCCAGCTTGGCTGAGCATATCCACCTCAGGAACCTACTTTTTGAAAACATCTATTTATCAGTTACCAGTTACCAGATGGCTGGCTGGACATGTAGAGAGTTACAAGGACTTATTTTATTATAAATTTAAGTGTACATGATTGATATGACATGATCGCTTGAAATAAGTGGTTCATAAGGCAATTATATCATTTAAAAATAAGTAGCTGCATTATGGCCAGATCATATAAACTATAATCTCTGTCTTCCTTATGCAGCGTGATATTGAGATGGCACTGGGTTAAGCCTGAGCAATGTGGATCAATTTTAAATTTTATTGCAGCGATAGCAGAAGGAGGAAAATGCTTTTTTTTTCATGATACCGTAGTATTAGGCTATCTCTAAATATGATTGAATATCATGTAATGCAATGAAATAAGATAAGTTTACTTTAGCAATTTACAGGTCTGTCTATCTTAACAAATAACTCTTTGTAGATTCCATTATTAAGCACTGAATTAAACATGTAAAAAAAACCAACCAATTTAAAAAGGAACATTTGAGGTTCCTTACATATTCTGTGACAGCAAGAAAACTAAACACACCTTTGATTGTTCACTAGCATTCTGGATCCAGCAGCTACATTTTCAAGACCTTAGGAAAAGCCAGCAGGGTTGGGATCAGCAGCCTCAGGGGACAAGCTGTTTCATAGCAAATGCTCAATGACAAAGAAAAGACATATGTTGAATCTTATTCTAAGTAGTATGGATTCATAGAAAGGACCCTATGCCCACTCTGCCAGGTTTGAATTAAAAGGCTGAAATCACCAGGGAGCGGTTATCCCATAACTAACCTAACCAAGGGCCAAGTAGGGCTTTAAAGGTAAAAACTAGCACCTTAAATTACATTCAGAATGCAATTGGGGGAACAGTATAATTTACAGAGCTGTGATATGAAATGTGCATAGGTGATCTATTTTTATAAGGGCCTTTTGGAGTTACAATCCTACGATTTTTCCAATAAAAGAAAACTTTTTTTGAATGGACTACAGTGAACAGCCAGTGGTGAATGGATAGCAGAGGCAGAGACAGATTTTTTCCCCTTGTTTTCCTCCTCTACAGCTAATGTGCGTCTTATAGTCCGGAGTGCCTTATAGTCCTAAAAATACGGTAATTCTACTAATTGAAAAATTTATCTTCTCTATATAGTTCATTCATATTTCTATTATTTATTTATTTGTTTGTTTGTTTAGTTATTTAGTAATTGTGCTGCTTTACTCCCAACAATCCTACTACAAAGAATGAGTTCTAAAGAAAGTATTTGTACATATTTAATTCTTTTTATAATATGTTTCAAATTATATTAATATTCATAAAAACCATCCAGAGAAACTTTTCAGTTCTGTCCCCGATATCAATGTTTCACAATCTTGGCTATTTTAAAATATTCAATTCCCATAATATCTCAGGTAGCATGCTTACGCTTCTTATTACTCATCAACAGAAGTGTCTTAGTTTTAAAGGCTGGTCTCACAAAAATAATGGATGATTTCATAGAACAAAAATTGTTGGTTTCTTTGAAAAGGTAACTTAACAAAGTCAGAAAGAAGTCAACAGCAGTCAACTTTCCTGATGAACCTGGAAACTCAAGGCTCCATTCTAGCTGATTTTGTTGTTAGAAATCCTATTACAGAACTTAAAAAAAAGAGAGAGAGAGACCATCTGTATCTTTCACCTGCACTCAGCTAAAGAGACAATCTTTAGTTTTCATTCCACAGAATTGAGTTTTGACCATGAGATTGTTCAAGGGTAGGTTATGGTTCTATAACATATTCATTATATCCACAAGAGGGCTATGATGCTAAGGAACACTGATATTCCTAAATTTTAAGTAACTTTTTAAATTCATCCTTAAAACTTGAATAATACTTAAGAAAAACCCGAGCCCTTGGTTTTTAGCTAAAGACACCTTGGAGAATGCTTCAAAGGGCCTAATGATAAATATACATGGGATATATAAATATCACATTTGTTCCATGTGTTTTTATTATCTGCTGTTGAGAAACCTGGGGATAGCACTAAATGATACTTCTGCTGTGTAAAATGAAAGCCAACAGGAAAACCAATTCATTTACTTCTATTAATAAACAGATCTGAAAAAAAAGACTAGAAAAGTAATTTATTTTATAAGGCACCTGAGAATTTTTTTAAAAAAAAAACTCCATTTTTTGTATTCTACTGAAACATCTGCAAAATAATTGGGACACAGTTGCAAACTCTGTTTTATGCATTAACACTGGCATATTCAGCTACTGCAAGACCCAGTTCCTTAAATACATGTACATAAAGAATCTGACAGTTTGACACTATTTCTTTCTATTTCTGATATGTAAGTTTAGTAGTATGATATACTGTATAAAAGGCAGTGAGCTAGTGCTAAAGACAAGTAACAAACTTTTATCATCATATGATCAAGATGGAATCTAAATATAAGGAACTTAAATTGCAATAGAACTTTATTTTCATTCAATCATGCTCAATTTTTGGAGACTGCCTAGATGAGTCCCTGAAATATTCTTCCAGAAGTATTTTGTGATTGTCTCCTTCCTAGTGCTGAGACAAAGTGACTGGCCCAACATCAAAACTACTGCCTCAAGTCAGTTCTCTTAATTATTGATGAATTAATAAATATTTAGAGGTTTGAACACTGGAGTAGGAAATGAATTGTCTAATAAGCTGACAGAAACTGTTACTTAAAAAAAAGGAAGGTGAAAATCTAGGATAAACTTTTGAAAAACAAAATGTGTTATGAAAAACGTAATGCTGTTGTTTCCTTTTGTTTCAGCCTTAAGAGCTAAAAAGATGATTGGTAGCTGAACCATGAAATAGCCTTTCAACGTCAGGCTTATAGGCAGTGGTGAAATTCATTTTTTTACTACCGGTTCTGTGGGTATGGTTTGATGGTGGAATCCTGTGACTGGCTGCACGTGGCCAACTCGATGTCACTCATGGCCACACCCACTCAGTCACATGCCCCACCACCACCAAGCCACGCCAACAGAACAGGTAAGAAAAAATGTGTGTATGAGTCCATTTACAGCAGAGCTGCTGCTCCCTCCCCATGGCCCCCTCCCTCCTGTCCCTCCTTAAAGGGACAGGCAGCAGCAGCTCTTCTGTGAACAGAAGGAGAAACGTTTGGATTGTCTCTGCTGCATTTAATGTTGAATTCTGTGGCAGAGACAATCCAAATGTTTTTCTCTCTGTTCACAGCAGAGCTGCTGCTCCCCCAGCCCCCTCCCTCTACCTTAAAGGGACAGACTGCAGCAACTCTGCTGTGAATGGAGGGAGAAATGTTCAGATTGTTTTGGTGGGTCAAGTGGCTGGAAGAGTTGAGTGGCGACGGGGTGACCAGGCGTGCATGGGTGGGGCAACCAGGGTTTTTTGAGACCGGTTCAGAGAACTGATGCCAATCGTCTCTGCTAGTTTGGCTGAACCAGGATGATTTCACCCCTGCTTATAGGCTTACCAATTTACTACCACTTAAGTGAAAACAAGGGACATGGTAGCTCAGTGGCTAAGATGCTGAGCTTGTCGATCAGAAGGTCGACAGTTCAGTGGTTTGAATCTCCAGCGCCATGTAACTGGGTGATCTGCCATTACTCGTCCCAGGTTTTGCCAACCTAGCAGTTCGAAAACACGTAAAAAATGCAAGTAGAAAAATAGGGACCACTTTGGTGGGAAGGTAAGAGTGCTCCGTGCACCTTCAGCATTGAGTCATGCTGGCCATATGACCACGGAGATGTCTTCAGACAGTGGTGGCTCTTTGGCTTTGAAACGGAGATGAGCACTGCACCCTAGAGTCGGAAACAACTAGCACGCATGTGCAGGGGAATCTTTACCTTAAGTGGAAACAGTATAACTGTTACATGAAAAGCTATAGGTCAAATTGCTTATTGTGACAATGTGTATTAGAATATTTTTAGAAATTAAATTCCATGTTACTTTAACTTTTTATTACCTGTAATAGTATTACAGTATATTGCATACTACCAATAAAATTACAAACCATTAAAGACTATAATACTTTTAGAAATCTGTGTAGCCTACTGTGTAGCCTTGTCAGCAGCCTTTGGAGAATGTTAAGGTTTAGGGAAGAGCATTTCCACTTCCCAGCTATCTTTCCCGACTGTTCATCATTCTGATTATTCTAAAAAATGACAATGATGGCTTGTGGATTTATTAAGTCTGACCCAAAAGAATAAGTAAGGCAAAATTTTGGGAATTCAACAGTCCTGAGTGTGCATATAAAAAAGACAGTTATGTCATCCTTATCCTCAACAAAAACATTAGCATTGCTATGTTTAATTTACATCAATAAATCCCGTTATCTTGAATATACTGATGTAGTTATGACAGGAATATTATCTCAGTTATAGCATTTACTTTGCTCTCAGTTCTTATTTCTTTCTTTGTCATTCTCATTTGCCTATAATATGATTAAGCACATTAGAAATATGTCTAATAATTATACTACGAGATATCCAGTAATGGGTTGTAGGCGGTATGCCCCGGTACAGGCGAACCGGAGCACTGAGTACTGTTTTGGTATGGTGCTCTGGAGGGCCCACCCACCCACCTGAGCTCCTTACCTGTCCTTTAAAGCCTTCGGCACTTCCACGCATGTGCATGGCACGTACAGTGCCTGTGGGACGCTCTGCCGAGCAGCTGAAGCGTCGTGGATGTTTGCAGAAGCGTCGCTGGCAGCTACAATGCATGCGCGCACTGCACGTGCCCATGTGGGCAACGCCGGGCTTGTTCCAACCATACTGTTTGGAACGTAATCCGGAAGCCACCACTGATGATATCTGAATTGAAGACATCTGAAGGACCTCTGAACAGCACAAAGATATTCACATACTATATATTCCTATTCAGAAATATAGACCATTAGTTGAATTTTCAATACGTATACACATATACTTCAGCAAGTAGCAGTTCTTCATTGTATTATATTGGAAAAAATGAATATTTAGGTAAGAGAAAACTGGCTATTACCACAGCTGTATGTTACACTGGAAATTTAAAAAAAAATCCTGGAAAAAGACAATGATAAACCACTCCAATACAGTCCAAGAACATTTTTTTAAAACAAACTTTTTCTACATGGTGGGTTTTTTTAATTTCTACAATTGTAAAGACATTACATTGCCAACAATAACTGTATTCCCAGGCATAACACATGGCTGTGCCACTGACAAAACTGAAAAACATGAAATATTTAAATTGTGATGTTGGAGCAAAAATGTTAAAAGTAACTTGTATAGAAAGGACAAATTATGTAGTACTAGATTAAACAAAACCAGAATCATTATTAAAGAAACTAAAGCTTAAATACAGTATTTATTCGAGTATAACGCGCAAAATTTTCTACCAAAAAAAGAAATCAAAGTGTGGGTGCGCGTTATAAACGAGGGCTGGGGTGGGGTGGCAGTGGCGGCCGGTCCATTGAGGGCGCAGGCGAATTGTAAATTGTAAATTTCCGGACTGCAGCCTCGATCCCGGCCTCAGGCGGTGCCGCGCCGTGCTCAATAGTCGCAACTCAGCTGCCTGCCGCCTTTCCCCTCCTTTGTCTCCCAGCCGGGGTGGCCCACTGCCAAGTTGCGACTATTGCCGCCGCTGCTGCCGCCGTTCACAGGACCCGCCTCTCACCCTCTTCCTCTAGTCGGCAGGAGGAAGAGGGTGAGAGGCGGGTCCTGTGAACGGCGGCAGCAGTGGCGGCAATAGTCATGGCCAACGTGTTCAACAACGGTTTTTTGTCAATTACAATGCTTGGTGTGAAACAAAATTTTATACCGATTTTTAATCGAAAATTAGGGGGTGCGCGTTATACACGTGTACGCGTTATACTCGAATAAATACGGGTAGTTATTTTTAGGTGTGATAATGTAGGTGTAGATAATGTAATGTAAGTTTGCAGACAATGTAAGTTTTAATAAACTTATTCATTAAATCATGTCGAATGAGAGGTGTGATAATGTATCATTTTCCCCACCACATTGCATTTGCATCTATGCAACTTATTTATATCCTTTGATATTTTTGTTCCAGAAATGGCAATGTTTCAAATAAAATGCAGTGATAATTATGTTGAGTATTTGATTAGATTTTATTTCAGTCGTAATGCAGTGTTACATTTATTTCCTTTTTAAGATATGCTAAAGAAATATTTGCTTTACTACATGCAGTGAACTCGGCAAACCATGTGTAGGTATAAAGGTGTGAATTGGATTGTAAAAGGAGGTTTGAAGTTCACAGCTCTTTAGTTTTTCTTACATCTAAGGAAAAGGTGTTTGGGTGTGTACTTTTCAGTGTCTTTATTCATTTGCAGATTTATTTCTTCCCCTGAACAAATCTTTCTTTTAAAAGTTTAGTTGAATGTTTATTAATCATTCAATAAAATGTTCAATTAAAACATTTGAAAATATATTTCAAACTATTTGTAGACTAAATTTTAAAAGAATATATATTGAAAAGTACCCAAAATGTATAATCTTTTTCACCAGAAGTATAAATTTGAATTTAAGATATAATGAGATGGGACTATATGGAGGCATTTAAATTCTGAACAAAATCTTTTGATTATAGGTCTAGGTATTTGTCCTGAGGCTTTTTATAACCTTAGCACTGTTGCAGTTGTGAACTATGAGTACTATGTAGAGTTTTCATATTGTGTTTAACAATAAAAAAGATTCTATGATAGTTTCAGCTGGGGTGTTGACTTTTGGGATGAGAATATAGGTAGTCCTCAAGTTATAATCATTAATTCACCGCAACTGTTTAAAATTACAATGGTATTGGAAAAATTAACGTAGCCAAAATCACAGATGTTTTAGCATCCCAATGATCACATGATTCAAATTCAGGCACCTATTACCACAATAGTACTTGGAATCCTTACCCACGTATCTCAAACCTCTCCCAACTCTGTACCTTTGGCTGCCCTGTACTCTTGTTGTGGGACCGTAAGCAGCTCCAGAACGGCACAGTTCAGTAACATCTTACCATGCCCCAGGAAGTTTCAGCAGGCACCCACAAGCATTTATTCTCCCAGCTGCCTTCCCTATCCAACTCATGGGACTCTCCAGCCCATGCCAATAAGTGAGCCACCAAGCAATCCATTGTTCCCCAACAAGTGCCAGCAAACATTCATTCACTTCAGCTGCCTTCTCTCCCAGAATTCCCACCCTTTCACGATTTACAGTGAAAGATGTTCTATTCGGAAGAACCTCTGGGTGGGTAATGACTGAGCAAAGGGAATTTAACTCTGTTTAATTAACAACAGCTAACAGGCAATGACAGAAGTAAGAACTGGCAACAACATTCAGTCAGGCTGCTATTATACCTAGCAGCTGTCAGCAGCTTAGCCAATGATGCAGGGTTGTTTTTCCCGCCGGCTGAGCTGTCAACAGCAGAGAGTCTGCCTGCATGCCCATGTGGCAACACGTCCTCGGGGAGATAACAAAAGGTCTTGCTGCCTTTGCTGTGTCCTTTTTTGGACCAGGTTTAAAACGTTGCCTACACATTGCTAAAGCTTCACAGTCTTCAAAAAAAGCTTCAAAGACAGTGTAGTTTTATCTATTTCAGAAATGGGGATGAGAAGTTTCTGAAGATAGCGAATGAGGAACTAACTCTGTTTGACCATAGTATGTTTTACATAAAGAACTGTAAGGGATTTCTTAATTGAGTAGCAGAAACATTCAAAAACAGATTTTAAACTTCCCATTGCTGTTTCTGTTATTTTCTACAGAAACTTTTAAAAGTTTCATTTGAAAAAAAAGTTCCCTCTGGCCAATATTTTTTCTGTAAAAAGTTGTAGCGTTGCATCAACTAATGATACTTAGATTATAAAGCAAGAGAGAGTCATTCTGAAATATGTGGTTGATAACCAGTAGTGGGATTCAAATAATTTAACAACCAGTTTTCTGCCCTAATGATTTCTTCCAACAACCATTTCACCAAACTGGTCAGAAAGTTAACAACTGGTTCTCTCGAAGTGGTGCAAACTGGCTGAATCCCGCCACTGTTGGTAACTCAAGGCAGACTTTTTTTCTCCAGATCAGTAGAACGTTTTAAACTTTTAAAGTATGGTGAGAGGTATATAACAGCATTTCTCACTTCTATTTCCCTTGAATCTTTGAACAGCTAAAGAAGCTCATTAATAATAATAAAATAAACAAACAAACAACAACAACAACAACAATAATAATAATCTACTAACAGTTTTAAAAGCTCACTAATAATTTTAATTAATTTTCCTGAAATCCATATCAGAATGTCCAGCTTGTCTAGAGTGCTCATTTATCTCTATATATTTCCTCTTCCAAAAGTGATCACCTTTCATTTTTAATGTACTATATTTATTATTCTATATACAGTCTTGCAACCTCCTCCACCTACGTATTTAATTATTTAACTGTTTTATGTATGTATTTTATAACGCATTTTAGTGACTGTACACCGCCCCGAGTCCCTTTCGGGAGAGGGGGCGGTCTATAAATACGAATAATAAATAAATAAAAAATCAGATTATGAATTAATGTAAAATAATATGGCATGAATATATGTGTAGTACGTGTTATACAGTACTGAAGTTGCACGGTGTATATATACATTTCCTTAATTCACTTGCAATTTATATTATGTAAGGAAGTGCTTTGGTGTTCTTTTTATAACTACAGTTGTTGGTAGAACAAATTCCTTGTTAGTGAACAGCTAACACAATTATAACTTGAAAATTAAACAATTGGGTAAATATTATTATAGTGCAATGTGATAGTAGGAGAGAAGGCTATCTCACCCCTTGAACCAGGGAAGTAAATTGAATTCAATTAAGTTTGAAACTTTGAATTTCAGGTGAATAGGTTTCCTAGTTTATAAGGAAGTGTTATGGTAAGAACAGTTTTCAAAACTCTTCAATAATACGCTGGGCTCAGAAAATAAATATCCCACTTAGAAACATCAAGATGATCCATGTTCTCTTAATGAAATTGTCTCTATTAACTGAAGCTGCAGCTCTATTACCAATCTTGTAATACTAAAATAATTAGTTCAGGATTGTCAGCTTGATCCTCTTCCTTGCTTTATTGCTGTCTACTGTATTCCTTAGTCTTATGAGCCTGATTTTGTTTGGATTTGTTATAGAACAAATACAAATAGTGCCTCACAAAAGAAGTCTTTTCCACGATTTACTGTACAAAATGTAAACTGTTTTGTGCAAACCTGAGAAACATGAAACCAAATCAATTCATTTTTTTTTTTGCCCCAATTTCAAATGGGGACATGTGATAGTAAAGAAAATATTCAGTTTCTCATTTCTATTTGGCATTGATTGGTTGACTGATTTTGTGCTATAAAATCTGTGTTCACCATGATAAATTTTCTTCAGGAAGATCTGCTCCCAACTTTGGTTCTTTATATTTTTCAATTGTGAACATATTATAATTTAATTGAATCCTTCTACCTTGCTACTGATCATCCTCTTCTTCATTTTTCTTCCACCTTTCTTAGCCCTAATCTCATGAAAATCTAAATGGAAAACTATTTCAGAAGAACTTGCCAAGCAAACTGCAGGGATTAGTCCAGATAGTTACTAGGAGTCAAAATTGACTTCTGAAGAGCACAAAAAATAAAAAAATAAAAATAAAGATAAATTTGTATTTCCGGTAGGAAGAAGGTAAGGTTAAGAATAGAATATTATTACTATATTATAATATTATTATCACATTATCATTAAAATTGTTAAAAACTAAGAGAAGGCAATAATTGAATTGTAAACCACAAAAGCAGAATATATATGCTGATACGGACAGCTGTAAAAGTATATTATATTGTTATGTTCTACTATAGTTTTATCATATCGCTCCTGATGGGTTTTTTAATTGTGTATTTTGTATCGTAATTGAAGGGAATTTTTAAATTGAATTTTAATTCTATTTTATTCATTGTTTACCTCCTCCATGCATATGTATATGTTTATGTACTGTTTATATTTGTATATTTTATGTGTTTTTAACTGTACGCCGCCCCGAGTCCTTCCGGAGAGGGTGCGGCTAATCAAATAAAATTTGATCTGATTTGATTTGATTTGATGTTGTTTGTGTTTTTATATGTTTTGTATTTGTTTTTGTTTTTGTTTTTTTTTCTTTTTAAACTTGAAAATGTTTAATAAAAACTATTAAAAAAGAACAGAATGACATGGAGACTGTGGGTAAATTAAATATTAATATTATGACAGAGGTATTAAAGGTGAATGGTAGGATAAAATTTATGCAATGATTTCTAGTTTATTCTTGGATTTAAGATTGGGAACACAATTGTACTTAAACTAAGTTGATGTGGTTTTCTTGAAATTTTTTGTTGCATAAAGCAACACATTAAGGCTGAATGAGTTTTTAGGATTAGTGATAATATCAGATTTGTATTAAACTTGAAATTGGATTTTTCAGTCCATTTTAGGGTATAAATCTTCATTTAGATTAAGATAAATTAAATATTGTGGTTCATATTATATCACAATTCCAATTAAATCCAGTATTAGAATTCACATTAGGGTGAGCATATAAGGATAGTGGAAAACTATGCCTGAATTGTTTATTAAAGATTATTATTTCATTTTTAAAATAAGTACTAAAGTATAATTTAATGGTTGAAAATTCAAAGTAAATGAAATATTGACATTGCCACTGAGATCATTTCTAAGATTAGTGATTAACATAACATTTAGCATTGCAATTTATGTTTCATTCTTGGGATTAAGATAAGGAAATAAATTTGTATCTACATTAGGTTGAAATTATATATTTAGAGTTTATTTGTGGAGGTTTTTGAGAACACTTGTTTTATTAATTGTTACCAGAAGACTGAGGTCATTTTTAAGGGTAGTCATAATGCCAAATTTATGTTACAATTTGTATTCCATTTTCTCTTTTGGGTTACATCATAAATGTATATTTAGAATAGAGTAAGTTTAAATTAGCATTCAGCTATCTTCAGGACTCTCGGAAGTTAAATATTGGCACTTAAGACTCAATCTAATATTGCAATAATACAAACTATTTATATTATTTCATTCTGAAATTACCTTTAAGGCATTAAGTTGTATTGCAAATAGGTTTCAGTGTAGGTTTTGGTTCTGTAAAAATTTCAGTTAAACTACATTTTAACATTAGTACTGGGCTGATTTTTCAAGGTTGTTGGGAATTTCAGTATTTATGTTACATTTGATGAATCATTTGGAGGTAGGGTAGAGATTTTATTTTCATTGGCAAAAGGGTGAAATTAGGTCAGGGCTTTGATTCCCCAAGGACCCTATAAAAATCAGTGTTAGCCTTAGCAATAGAGTGCGTTTCTGGGTTTAGTGGTTTCCTCATATTTATATTACAATCAAATATCAAGATGGGTTAGTGCCTGAATTTGAAAATTAATTAATATTGGGGGAAGTTATGCTAGCATTAAGATTCCTTGAAGATGATTATTTAGAAGGAAAGATCAGTATTGGCACATCTTTTACAAGTTTGTAATTGCCTGAAATGGTTTTTCATTTAGCTACTGGGATCAAAGTAAACTTTTACTGGTTTTATTAAAAAGTTATATAATTGAAAATTATATCCCTTCAAGATAACATAACATAACATAACATAACATAACATGAATTGGCTTTCTTTTTTTTTGTTTAGTTTTACAGTTTTGTGTTTATATTTCTGTTAAAATTTCATTCTTGGATTCCTAATAATGTCTAAATTTATATTGGCTTTAAGAAAAAGTTAGGATTAGCTTTCTGATCCCTAATCTAATTATATAATTAAATTGCAGACAATAGTAACAAAAAGGAAACAGAACAGCCCCAGTATGAATAAGGATTCTAACCCTACTGCTATGCATAAAAATATGTCCTAACCCTAACCTGAATTATTACTCTGAGATGGTTATTTTTTAGAGTTTCAGATGAATGCTGATAACACTTAATTTAACTACTATTCTCAAAGCATCCTTACCATAACAGGAATAAATATTTATACCCAGTCGTAACTCCAGCATGAATTAATTGCAACTTAAATCCAAGTCAACCAGTTGACTCAATGGAATTCCCAAAAGCATTCAAACAGGAGAAGCTATTTAGTTCCAATGAAATTCCATTGTAATTCAATGGGGTAAAGGATAGAGGAAGGCTAGCAAAATAAATGGGGAAGCTGTAGCCAGTTTTTGCACTTGTGGAAGCTTATGCTTAGTTATTTGCTGAAGTATAAAAAGACATAGGAACAAGGATATTGTGTCAAGGTCTTTTATATAAAAACTGGATTTTCAAAAGCAATTTTAAGGATCAAGACTCAATCATGCATATGTTTCAAGGAGCAGTAGCTTGAATATCAGATGACAAGGAAAACCTGGAAGGATCTTTTAAAAAGATGTTCAAATGAGTAGAGATTATGAAGAAAAATCACGTGAAAACTCTTTAGTTTTCTGCTTCATATTTCACATTATCTGCCATTACTATTATCCTACACATGGAAAGACTGGCCAACTACTAGAAAATATCCAGCTTTAAATATGTTTTTGTACTCATTGGGAGCATTTAAAATAAATGGCACCCATGGTTACTAATTCTGAATTCCTGAATATGTTTAAAGGGAAATTTTCTGCTTTTCTAATTCCTATCCAAAATCCTTTCGAAAATATCTGCTCTTAACGCTTCTACTATGGAGCTCTGAGAAGACATTCCCTGATCTAACAAATAACAAATACTGCTACTTATAGTAAAAAAACCTTCCTTCCTTCCGTGAACCTACTTTCTCTCCTTCCCTACCTTCCCTCCTTCCCATTGCAATATATCTGTGATGGCACATGTGCCACAGTGGCATACAGCACCTGTGAGCCATCATCCTAGTTCAGCTCCACTGCAAATGTGTGGACACCTCCCACTGGCCAGGTAGTCATCAAGTCTCTGGCACACATGTATAAAGGGTGCGGCGCATGCAGGGGGCCACATGCATGTGGGAGGGGTGCATATGTATGCGAAGGAGTTGGGGCACAAGCAGCATGGCTGTGCGTGCATGCGCAAAAGGCAGGTCGCATGCGGGAGTGGGGTGCATGTACGGGGGTGCACACACATTGCATTTTGGGGGTTCACACGTGCGTTTTGGGCACTCGCTCTGGAAAAGGTTAGCCATCACTGCAATATATCATATCTATTTTCAAAATAGGGCAATCCAGGTTCATGACAATCTAATTCAGAAATAATAAAAAAAGAACTTTACTCACTACTGGGTAGTGAAATGCAGTCAGCAGCATCTTGTACATGTTTGCATAGATGTAAGGCATTCAACTTATCTTTTCTGTATGTCAGCCAGACATTATGATGGAAATGTGTGGCAGTATCTCTGTTCCTCAGACAGCCAGGGTCTACACTGGGATTATTGCATATGAAAGAGAGTTGACTTTTCCTTGCATATCATTTTCTCAATGACCCTCCTCCTAACACTGCTATTAAATTTGATCTTTTGAATAGGAATTACGTGGAAATGCACAATTTCCTTACTAGTCCAAATAACAGCCTTGGGAGAAAGAAAGGAAAGGGTTTAAACCTCTCTCTCCCATGCACGAAGATTTTTCTCAGTTTCTGGCACAGAGTAGCATATTATGTTTAATTTAATGTGCATTCATTTACATCATTGTTACCCAAATACTTTTATCATATTTAACACATTACGTTCTTTAATTTACATTAGATCTAGTTATTTATTTAACCCTAAAATTATGTATTCCAGTGGATACAATAGTGCAGTGGCTTAATGCTACTGGAAATGTTTTCCAGAAATGGTCTGGACTCCAGCAGTCGAGGCTGGCTCCATGAGATGGGACAAGATCCTGCCACTCACTTCCTGTTTGCTGTCCACCCTGCAGTTTGAAAGGATGCAATAATGCAAGTGGATAAATAGGTACCACATCAGTGGGAAAAGGTTACCTATGTTCATGTGTGCAGAGACCAGAAGCTAACATTGGACCTGGCTGGATGTAAGGCAATGCAACACAAGGTAAGGCAAGGCGGAGGAGCCTGAAACAGCCAGAAATACAAGCACTGCTAGTTAGCTGGTGTAAGTTAGTTTGAACCCTGCAGCGCACTAAGGATAGGCACACAAGCTGAATAGAATGAACTAGCAATTTAGGCTATCAGGACTACATTGTGTCTATCAATTGTAGATTTCTCTGACATTGTGCGCCATAACATTAAATAAATAAATAAATATGTATTCTAAATATTTTTATATGATAAATATTTGTAATTAATCAATTATTATTAAAACTATTGTTTTGTAAAGCTACTTTTATAATGGAAGAAACAAAGTTTAGATATTTTTTAGCACAGACATTTGCAAAGTGGCTGTAGGAAAATTTGTTCATTATTAGAAATTTGAAATTAGGTACTTTAAAAACATGGCTTAATTTAAGAGATTTATCATTCCATTCAAAGCTGCTTTCTTACAATTGAAATCCAAAAGCTTAGTTTACTATTAGATCATCACAGCTGCTGTTGTATCCTGCAAAACAGATGTTCCATAGGGAGAGCAGTGCTAATTTTCACTCACATTTAGTTAGTACAAGTCACTTTCTTGGCAGTTGCTTAACCCAGAGAATTTGTATCCGTTGCACAGGTGCAATTATACGTTATTTGTGGTTGAAATATAGGCAAAGCAGGAGAACAAGCAAGTCTTGGAGAAATGTTACTTTACCATCAAACACTGAATGTGGATTTAAAACAGGTATTTCCATTAGAAATATCTGCATACAAAATTAACCTGAATAAGTGGTATTATTGATTACCTGCTAGATTCTTAAAAAGAAAGAGTCCTTGATGTGTTACATTCTGTCTTAACTAGTTCCTGTTAAATCCTTCTCATTATTGATTCTGTTAAAAACATTTCTAACTCGTTGTCGCTCAAAAATAAGTTACCAACAGTTACAACAATTGAGAGTAGCTTTGCTTTGAGGCTCCACTTGCTTTTGCATCCTTCTAACAACATATGGATTCCATATGAAATATTTAATTGCTCTGAGAGTTTTGTATTCACAGGAAAACACCATTATCAACCCATCATAGCCCCTGTGTTTTGTTTCCAACTGGATATTTTTTTTCTAATTAAACTATGACACATCCCCTATTAAAGTGTCCAAAATTAGTCAAGGGAGAATAAATTCAATTCTATTAATTGAGCATCTCATGTTTTAGGATGGTGCTGTATGTTATTTCATTATTTCCTTTCATGAAAACATTTTGTTCTTTTAATGCCAAGGAAAAGTTGTAAAATAAAGAATATTTGCTTTTCAAGAATCTGATATGGTATACGACTAATATCACTCTTCTGATCATTTTCTTTCCTTTATAGCTTTAATCTTCTTTAAGATTTTGAAGCAAGAGATTCGAAAGCTTGCAAAAAAAAAATTCTTCTTTTTTTTTCTTTTTTGTGGAACTTTCACACAACCATGTGAAATCAGAGCTGCCAGTTCTTTAGCTCAGGTTGGCCTTCATTTGAATAAAGTTCTCCTCAAGAATTGACCCGAAGGTCCCTGAAGCCTCTTGAAGGCTTAAGTCACTTCCGGTTTGCTTGTAGGATTCTTTTTAGTCATCCGGAGGCTTCAGGGAAGGGGGGGGGGCAGGAGAGGCTGTTTTCACCCTCCCCATTGTCACTACGTTATTTTGTTTGTCTA
Source organism: Natrix helvetica (assembly GCF_964273705.1). Classification (NCBI taxonomy): domain Eukaryota; kingdom Metazoa; phylum Chordata; class Lepidosauria; order Squamata; family Natricidae; genus Natrix; species Natrix helvetica. The sequence continues at coordinate 38,357,070 of NC_138550.1, read as the reverse complement.
CTTTGAGCCTCTATTATAAGTTATATTGTAGAGAAGTTTTTCTTATCTGAGAATGATTTACTGCGCATGCTTCTTAACACGTTTCTTAATACATCACACATTCCAGAGACTTTTGATCTTCTGTTCGTCTGCCAAGACGACAATTGCTCTTGCCAAAATGTAACAATTAGATAGATTTGTTTATTTCTATTTTTTTATATTAAAGTTTTGTTTTTAATTAGAACATGTTATCGGGTCTTATTTTAGCTTTTTCTGAAGGTATGCTTTTTAGGAAAGCCGATGGTCTACACCTCATTAGCTCAGGGTGAAATTTCCCCTGACACCCATGCTCCTATAAAGCCTCTGGAGCCTGGGGAGGGCGAAAAAACATGCAAAAAATGGGGGGAGCGTCTCTCATGCACGCATGCACACTGGGGAGGTTGCACGTTGCATTATGGGTGCAGCACACCCACACACAACCCCCCTGCGCTTCCCCCCTTTATGGCACGTGAGCCAAAAAAGGTTCGCTATCGCTGGTCTATAGAGTCAATTCTGAATCTTGATCACTACAAATCTATGCAGTTTTCTTGGCACCATTTTTGGAAGTGGCTTGCCAATCCCTTTTTCCTAGAGTGACTGGTTAATAATGGACCCAAGCACACCTAATGGGATTTTGTGCCTAAGGCAAGGCTTGAAGTCAAGGTTTCTCATGCTGTGCTTTTCACTGTTACAGCAGACTAGCTACATGTATGGTCAAATGGCTTTAATCCCTCTTCAAAACCAATTAGTATGTGAATATAATATTTCTGACACAGAAATGTCATTTGCCAGCAAAATGAAGGTGAGAATTCTATAATTCCATATCTTATTGAATCATTTAGTATCAATGAAGTCACATATTGCAAATTATTGCAGCCAAAACTATCAACCTTAGATTTTAAGAATTATATATTTTTTAAAAAAATCAGGGTGTTTCTGCAGCCTTGCCTTGCTTTATAAAAATGGACAAAGCACCTATATTTGGCATATTTTGTTTACTACAATTCCATCATGTTATTTTATAAGTTTAAATCTTTTCTAGTAAGATCATTTATAAATCTGAAAATAAAAAAACAATTAGCATTTTAAGTCATTTAGCAATTCTGTAAAACTTGGGATATTGAGGGGTGCCATCTGATTGAAAGGAAAAATCGTTCCTCATATATCTTTGTGCTTGGTTTCCCCCCCTCCCCTATATCTCAGAAATATCAGGCAATACCAAAAGGAAAAGTGACAAAGTTTGGTAATGAATATATATATATATAAGGTAAAGGTTCCCCTTGCACATATGTGCTAGTCGTTCCCGATTCTAGGGTGCAGTTGTCATCTCTGTTTCAAAGGTGACGAGCCAGTGCTGTCAGAAGATATCTCTATGGTCATGTAGCTGGCATGACTAGATACTGAAGGCACACAGAATACTGTTACCTTCCCACCAAAGGTGGTTCCTATTTTTCTACTTGCATTTTTACGTGCTTTTGAACTGCTAGGTTGGCATAAGCTGTAACAAGTAATGGGAGCACAATTCGTAATTCGTAATATATATATCAACAGCCTATACCCCAAAATACAATTCACCATGGAAATAGAAGCAAACAACCAACTTCCCTTTCTGGATGTCCCAATCTACAAAAACCCAATGGCTCCCTAGGACACACCATCACCAGAAAAAAATACACACCAACCACTACTTAAATGCACAATTCCATCACCACCCTGCACAGATTAACTCTGTAGCCAAGACCCTCATCTCCAGAACAAACGCCTAGCTGTGTGTTGGTTTTACTGGACATCTAGTAATAAATGGGCTATAGGGCTTGGGATTATTGATTGAGCAAATAGGGCTAGAAATTGTAGGACTACTGGAAGAAAAGTTTCTTGCCTCAAATACGCAAAGACTGAAAACAAAGATCTGAAACTTTATGGAAAAAGCACAATTCGAAATGGAATTGCTGTTCAACACTGTTTGAATATTACATTCACAGTACATTAAAAAAATAGTGGGTAAAGTAGATAACAGGACTTGGCAATGCCTAAGAGCAGAAAAGTTGTAGAAAGATATAGACAGATTAATTCTAGCTGCACAAGATCAAACCTTAAGAAAAAATGCATACAAAGCCAGAACAGCAGCAATCTTCAAATGTGCTTCTGAAAAAACAGTGGTCCACCTAAGTAGTTATTGAATGAAGATTGCACACTGACTACAAGCAATGACATTGCAAAGTCGCAACAATGGTTTGCTGCCAATATATCTGCTATTATAACTGCGAGAAACACCACTTGCATGCAAGGAAGAACTGGTGGGATCACAAAACAAACCAAGTAATAGAAGTTAAAGAAGCTAACATGCTCTAGAACAGGGGTGTCAAACTCGCGGCATCACGTAATGTATCAAGACTTTTCTCCCCTTCACTAAACCGGGCATGGGCATGGGCATGGGCGGTGTGTGATGCATCCAGCCTGCGGGCCGCAAGTTTGACAGTCCTACTCTAGAACTTTAGAATTTAAACAGACAAGCACTTACCACACAACATCCCTGATTGACAAAAAAAAAAGTCTAGATTGAGGACATTGCAATACCTAGAGACAGGAGAATAGAGGAAAAAATTGAACAAAATACAAATAGACCTGCAAACAGAAATAGAACACCGTGACAAAAGAAAACAAAGATAGTACTTATGGTAATAGTCACCTGGGTGTAGTCCCAAAACAACTGGAATACCACTTGAATGCTATTGGCATTGATAAAACCATCGTTAGTCAATTACCAAAGGCATCTTTACTTGGAACAGTTTATATCCATGAGAATACCTATAGTTTAGGAAGAACTTGATACCTGGACAAAAATGCCAAATCCAGTTTAAACTTCTGGATAATAATTTATCACAATGCATATCCCTAGTAGTCAGCCTTGATATATTTTTTAAATGAATGTTAGATTTTTGGCATTGATAGTTTCAGATTACAACTTAATTAAACCAGCTTTACAAGCTAATGTTGCTGTGAAGAAAAACAAAGTGAACCATGATTCATTTTCAGGATTTCAACCTTTCAACCACAGACAATTTCTGGCTTCTTTTTTCATTTGGCATTTTGGTTAAATATGATACTTAAAAGTAAGCATGGGCTTTTGTAATATAAGCAGTGTCTAATTCTTTTCACTTTTGCTTTTTGGCAGACAGAAACCTATGCTTTCATCCATGCTTTCAAGAAAAGAAAAAAATATGAATGTGTTTCTCTAATTTTGTAGCCATTGCTTCTTGTTTCCAGACTGCTATGCGCAATCAGATACTTGGTTAATGACTAATATAGTCAATGTGCAGTTTCCACTTGGGATGAACATTAATGAGACATTATTGGCAATACTTTTTGTATTTCTCTGCCCCTTCGTTTGTTGTTTTTGCTATTTGATGAGAAATTGTTGTGGGATATAGATTTTTGGGGGGAGGGGAGGGAGGATAAAAAAAAACCAATGTCTTCCAATGGTTTCTTATTTCTCGCCTGGAATTTCTCATTGATGTTATTAGTGAGTTTTGGAAGGTTTCTCTGTTTATTGCTGTGCATGCTGTGAATCACTTTTCCCCTTTAAATTCAGAGCACTATATAGCCCTCTTAGGGATATGATGTGATTTGCTTATGGCATAGCTGTGCAAGTTCTCCAACATGTACTTGAACACATTCAATTTGTGCCTTCCAGTTGGAAGTTTTCCCTATATAAAAGCAAAACTAACAAGAATGAATGCAAAGGTTGTAGGGGCCATTTGTTAAAGCGTTTTGATGAAAAATATGAAATTTTTAATTTGTTTTGGTTCCTAGTTCCAAATAATAAATCAAGATCACAGTAAGAATGACATACTATTTTTGGATGTTGTTCAAATAATCTTATCCCATTTAACAAATGACTTGTAATTTATATAAGCAATCATCTATGTCCAAGATCTCTCTCTCTCTCTGTGTCTCTCTCTGTGTGTGTAAATAAATATTTATGAGGAGAATATTGATTGGATGATTAACAAATAACCAATATATGTAGATATGCACTGAAGCAAAAATCTTATTTGCCAGTTTCCATGACCTTCCCCCTTTACTTAACAACAAAGGAATCTGACAAATGGTCACAAACCCATCAATTTCAGGAGAAAGAGAATGGCAGAAATTGCTTTGGGGAGTACTTCAACTTGCCACCACATGAGAAGTAAATGTTAATTCCAAATGGACACATGGTGCCATCTCCCGGAGGGCGCAGAATGAGAATTGGTCTTGGCAAAACATCAGACTTTGTCATTCCAATAAAGCTACTGGAAGCAAAATATAGATTGGATTATTTGCTAAGAAGGATGCAGGCTAATTAGCCTTCATTTGTGCACCTGCCACTCCAGAATCTATCTTTTAGCAATTATCAGAATTTCTGCATGAATGGAAGGAAGCTTAAGGTTTTTTTTTATCTTCTTAAATTGTTTTTCATCCTTCAGGGTGATTGGGGGAGGTGTGGGTAGGGAAAGGATATCTGCATCATCTCCTGATTTCTCTTCTGCAGAATTTTTAAATTACTATTGCCATAAAAACCTTCTCTATAAGATCCCAAAATTATAAGTGAATTAATCTGAGTTTGACCGCATTAATTTTGTCATTATTTGTGGTTAGATAAATGGACAGAAAAGAATTGGGCAATGATTCTCTGCCAGGAAAGCTGTAAAACATCTACATTTTTATGAAGAATCCCTACATCCATCTGCTTATCCATCTAGTACAGTTATTGTGCCTAGCAAATTGTAATGCTTCTTGATAAATGTATCTGCTGCTCTAGCCCTTACTTTCCACTTCCAGCATGATGTCTGATAATGCCAAAAGATGACGAGAAATCTACTAGGACTTCTTCGTTACTAATGAATCTTTCCAATTCACATTCCAAACTACAATCAGAATATGAAGCTTGCATTGGATCAATATTTACAGACTCAAACAACTTTCTGACAGCCCTTCTTGTACCACTGGGTCTGAACTGTAATGTGGTGCCTTAATCCATGATTTACACAACCTTTACCATAAGATACATAAGGTAGCTGAGAGATTAGGACAATTCAGCATTTTTTCAGTATTTTACAATAATGAGAGGTATTACCCAAAGATGTTAGTCCTAGAGTTGTACTTCAATTGGAAAAGAAAAGGAAAACTAAATTACCTTTCTCCTACGGGGAACAGTTTTTCTTACCCATTTTATTCTTGGGGGAAAAAACTAGATAACTGTATATGTTGGTGAAAGGGATACAAAACCAACTATAGAAGACTGGAAACTATTCTTGTCTTGACTGAAATAATTATTGCCTCTTAGTGCATCTACCACATCACCATAAATCAGGGGTGTCCAAACTTGGGAACTTTAAGACTTGTGGACTTCAACTCCCAGAATTCCCCAGCCAAAGTTCCCAAGTTTGGACACCCCTGCCATAAATCCTTACATATAATACAGTGCCCTAAAATGATAGATTATTACTAATGTGAGTTCAAAGAACATGGGACAGATTATATGTCATCAACTTCTATCTATCTAGGGACCTAGATGCAAATGGCAAGCAATTTTTTAAAAGTAGTCCTTAGATCCCCTCGACAATTTAAATGTGTTTAGTCAAAAATATTGTACATGGATTTTTGCCAGAAATCTTCATTTAGTTGAGACATACCTCATTAATTGTGTCTGTAATTGATGTAACTTGCGTTTAAGGGCCAATGATTGGAAATATATTGTTCCCCTAAATCTATTATTGTGTGAATCTTGATTTTCTTTTTTTGATATTATTGCTTAGGGTACCACCCCTGGCAGCCCCTGGAGCATCCACTCCACTAGGCTCTGGAAAATACCCGGGCCTACACTGACCCCAAATTGCAAGCATTTACATTTGAAAGCTCCCCAGTGTGTTATGATGGTTTTAGTCCTGGCAGTGGTTTCGGCCTCCGGGAGCTGCTGGTACGCTTGTGCCAAGTCTAACTTGGCAAAAATGTTTCCCTGGACCAAGGAATGGAGCAGATGTTGAACCACTGGCACTGGGTAAGGGTTGGCTTGCAACCCTTTATTAATGGTGCATTTAAAATCCCCGCAAATTCTAATACTACCATCCTGCTTAATAGGTATTACCATGGGGGTCTCCCAGGGGGAGTGGTTTACTGCTTTGAGCACTCCTTGTGCTATTAATTTATCTAGCTCTAAATCTACTTTGGGCTGAAGAGCAAAAGGCACTCTCCTGGGTTTTAGACATATTGGCACCACCTGAGGGTCCAAGTTAAAAGAAATGGGGGTCCCATTATATTTACCAAGCTTGTTGTCAAATATATCTGTGAACTCACTGGCCAGCGCGGTGAAGGAATCTGGAACAATGGAGTGGATGCCGGAGACATTGCGGAAAACCAGTCAAGCCCCAGGAGGCTGGGCAGATGGCCATCTACAAGAATGAGGGGAAGAGGCCCCTAGAAATTATTGCTGACTATGGTGAATGTGCCGTAACCCACAATGGGTATTGGCTGTCCTTGATAGTCTCTGAGGTGAAGTGGACACTGCCTGAGTTGAGCTTTGGTCAGGCTGGGCACTATCCATTTGATAGTAGCCCAAAAGACCAGCGATTTGGAAGAGCCAGTGTCCACTTCCATCTTGCAGGGCTCTCCCTCTATGCACGCAGTCAGGTATATCTTATGGGTAGGCTTAGTCAGGTACACATGGCTGATAGCCCAATCGGGGTGCTGCTGGTCACCTGCGATGGCAAAGCAGTCTTCGTGGTGTTTGGGAAGTCTTTTTATGAATTGTCTAGACAAGGCACGCTCTGGAAGTGGGTCAGTGATTGGCATGGCTGCTCTGTAGATCTTGGCTAAATGTCCTTTTCTGTCACACCGATGGCATATTGCGGCTTTGAACCTGCAGACTGACCTTGCATGGTTCCCACCACAACTCAGGCAACCTGCCTGAGGTAAAAAATCAGCCTGACCCAATTTTTTCCTGGTGGCCAGTTTGAGGCAGCTAATATCTTCTTCCTCATCTGAGAAGTCTTCTTCATCGTCTTCTTCGTGGTGGACAGCATGGACCCTGCTGGCACACACTTATTGTGTGTGTTTTAGGGGTTCAAAATCCTATATTTATATATATTGCTTTGTACAGTTCTTTTAATTCCATTTTAACCTCCTCCATTCCAACTGTACATATTCAATTTTTACTGTATTTTGATATATTTTGCATGGACTGTACACCGCCCCGAGTCCCTTTTGGGAGAGGGGGCGGTCTAGAAGCATGAATAATAAATAAATAAATAAATAAATAAATGGGTGGCCGGTGGCAGAAATCTCTGAATTTCTGCAGTGGATTTGTCTGACATTTCATATGCTGTGGCTTCATCCACGGCTGCCTGAAGGCTCAGCTCTTTTCGTGCCAGCAAGTCACTGAAGTCTAAAGTCTTTGGTACCACAGACCAGCTGTTCTAACAGGGCCTCATTCAGCACAGGAAAGTCACAGTGCAGTGCCGCTGTTCTGAGGGAAGTCATGTAATCGCTCACAGATTCCCCTTCTCTCTGGGTCCTCTGCCTAAACTCATAACGTCTGGCTATGCGCAAAGGAGTTGGAGAGTAATGATTTTTAAGTTTCTCCAAAATAGTCTTCCAAGGCATTGAATGGATGGATTGAGGGGCTGCTAAAGCCCTGGCTGTTCAAACATCTCATGACCACACGCACTGAGAAAAAATCCTCTTTTACGGCCACTGGACAAACCAATGAAGTTGTTTGCCTCCAGGAAGCACTCGAATCGCTCAAGGTAGTCATCCCATGTTTCAGTGGCTGGGCTGAATGCCGTGAATGCCAGTAGATTACCATCCTTAGAAGGATGGAACTTGAGGAATTAGCCTTGGAGCGACTTCTCGTCACCTGTGACTTAAGGCAGCTCTTATTAGTGACTTGGCTTTTCCTTTACCTCAGTCCTCATCCCATCCTCATCGCCAGTGTTCTGTAGGGAGAACGAGGCAGACAGGAACTGAGGCAAGGCAGGTTGAAGCTAACACAACCTTTATTAACAGTATAACACGGCAAAATGTAAGGCAAACCTTGACCCGGCAAACAGCAGCATTTGACAGCTGACAGCCCTTTTTATACTAGAGCTGTCAGAAGCTGAACCAAGAGAATGGCTGCATTCTCCCGCCATCTGGCTGCTCGCGTCTCAACCAATCAGGGGCTGGCAATGATAGTCAATGGTGTCATAGCCTTGAAGACTTAACACTTAGACATAAATAAATACAGCTCATTAAAGAATGTTTCTGTGGCATTTCTATTTGTACCAAAGATGACCATTTCAATAGAATTCTAATAATTTCATTAGAAATGCCCCTAAACAATGGCTTTCACATAAAAAAGAAAGAAAGAAAAATCATTAGCAGATCAGAAGGAAATGTACAAGGAAAAAAAACACAGGGTTTAAAAAAATCTTTTGCAAGGCAGTATTTTTTTTTAAATATACCATGCTTATATGTAGAGCCTTTCCACTTGCAATTGAATTGTGCATAAAATAATTAAATAAATGCAACATTAACATGATTTGATAAAGCTTATGACACTAAACACTCTGAATAAATATCTATTCTGGTCAATTGGTAACTCCTTCCTATTTTTTTAGACCAAGTTATTATACTTTCTCATCCAACATAAAAATGAGTCAATGGGCGCTAGGCTGCTTAATAATTTACATCTAATCTGATCGTTTCAATGGAAAAACCCACAAAACATAAAAACACTTTAGCAGTTCTTATTATTGGATTTCACATAGGTTAAGACAAAGCTTTAATAAAAGCACAGTTAGCTGAATAGTAGAGATGAACAAGAATTACATTGGAGGTCTTGCCAAAAACTCATCATACAATACAATACAATAGTAGAGTTGGAAGGGACCTTGGAGGTCTTCTAGTCCAACCCCCTGCCTAGGCAGGAAACCCTATACTGTTCCAGACAAATGGCTATCCAACATCTTCTTAAAGACTTCCAGTGTTGGGGCATTCACAACTTCTGGAGGCAAGCTGTTCCACTGATTAATTGTTCTAACTGTCAGGAAGTTTCTCCTCAGTTCTAAGTTGCTTTTCTCCTTGATTAGTTTCCACCCATTGCTTCTTGTTCTACCCTCAGGTGCCTTGGAGAATAGCTTGACTCCCTCGTCTTTGTGGCAACCCCTGAGATATTGGAACACTGCTATCATGTCTCCCCTAGTCCTTCTTTCTCTTAAGCTAGACATACCCAGTTCCTGCAACTGTTCTTCATATGTTTTAGTCTCCAGTCCCCTAATCATCTTTGTTGCTCTCCTCTGCACTCTTTCTAGAGTCTCCACATCTTTTTTACATCGTGGCGACCAGAACTGAATGCAGTATTCCAAGTGTGGCCTTACCAAGGCATTATAAAGTGGTATTAACACTTCACGTGATCTTGATTCTATCCCTCTGTTGATGAAGCCTAGAACTGTGTTGGCTTTTTTGGCAGCTGCTGCACATTGCTGGCTCATATTTAAATGGTTGTCCACTAGAACTCCAAGATCCCTCTCACAGTTACTACTATTGAGCACGGTACCACCTATACTGTACCTGTGCATTCCATTTTTGTTGCCTAAATGTAGAACCTTACTCATATTTTTGAGAAATGTTATTGTTCTTTCAAATCTACATGCCAAGCAAATAATGTTTGTTTTTGTTACTTTTAGCAAGGGCAGTATCACACTGTTAGTTGATTGTCCAATAAACTAGTCTATTGTACAATAACCTTGGGTAGCAAGATTGTATTTTATTTAACATAAACATAATATTCAGAAGCACATGCAGTGGATATTGAGAGTACCAAGAATTGGCAGAATTACTATTATTTTATTTCTGATGTTAGATTGTTCTAAGAAAGATAGTCACTCTACTTGTTGAAGGAAAGTATTTCCCACCCACTTCCATACTTAATTGTTCAAGGAAAGAGAATGAGTTTCTAAGTTATTAGTTTTATTTTGTTTGGCTAATAATATTTTTTTTAACCCTGGTTGGTTTTTTTTTACCTTTTTTAAAAAAAATTGATGCATTAAAAAGGTGTGCAGAAATGTAGTAAAATTTAAAGTAATTCTTACCATTAAGGCCTGTCTTTGTTTTCCAATTACTGACATCAGATATTGACATTAACACTAGAAGACCTCAAAGTTCCCTTTCAACTGTGTTATTCTACATTCTATGTTCTCCTAACATTGTGCTGAATATCCCACTAATACAGTATTTGGATATTTAACAAGAATAGTGCCTGTCTAATAAAACTTTCAAAATATTAAATGCCAAATATATAAAAACACCATTAAAATTAAAATCAGCAGTGTTTCTATTGTCTTACGCCCTCCTGGAAAAGCCAACTTTTAATAAATTTTTTTTTTGGGGGGGGATTAGCAGAGAAGTGGCAATCCAGATTTCAATAGGCAGAATATTCCAAAGTAGTAGGTCTGCCATTGAGACATCCTAATTCAGGATTTTCATTGATAAGAGACAGTTCCAAAGGTAACTGTTAGGGTTCCAAATAGTATTCAAAATTTCAGGTGGGGGCTGGCCCTGAGGCGGTGGTTGGGCTGGAACCAGTTTGGGGCGGGTGTCAATCCCTGGGGTTGCCCCAGCCCAGTGATCTGAAATGTTGCCATCTGCTGAGGAGGGGCAGGCGTTCATTGGTATTGTGCCCATCCATGGCCTGGGAAGAAAGCCCACCTTGACCCGCAGGCTGGAGCCCATTGATGGCTGGCTAGAGGGAGAAATCCCCCAGCCTTTCTGTTGCTGGCTGGCTGGACTTTCCCATCTGGGTTGAGAGCTCTCTGTGCCCCAGGTTGGAGAGGTGCTGCTGTGGGTCTTACTCCAGAGGCTAGGTTTTGGGCTGACCTACTGTATGGAAGGAGCATAAATCCCCACTCCATTGCATTGTGGAGTCTCAACCCAGGAAGGTGAACATTGGCTGGGCTACAGTCGAACTGGGTGGTTCGGAGCTGAAGGCAAGGGTTGATTCCACTCACGTTCAGCTGTCCAAATTGGTCTGGGGGGCCAGTCAGAGACTGACTGTGAGAGAGTGGCTGGAATCCCCAATCATCAGAGTGCCCACTGGCGTCTGCTTTGGTCCTCTCCTCTCGTGGGTCAAGGCTGATCTCACACCCCCTGTGGCTCCAACAGCAACTGCTTAGGCGAAGTAAATCCTGAGGCTTCACCTTACAGATTTATTCCTGATTGTGAGGGATGCAGAGGGGCTGGCTCTTTGTGCCTGGCTCCCAACTGGCATTCCCTCTCTGCAGCCTCTCTAGCTCCCACCACTGCTTTGGAAGGCAGAAGGCATGTAGATGGCCTTAACATAGATAGGTGATCCATCATCTACAGCTTTCTACATTGGCTTCTTCTCCTCCTCCATCTTCTCTGAGTCTTTTTGCCGCCCAAGCTTGGATCAGTACTGGGGCTCAGGACCCCAGACAGCACCCCGAATTTGGGTAGCTGGTGAAGTATTTTAAGGGAGAGTCATGTAATGTCAGGGTTCCAAATAGCATCCAAAATTAAATCCAAGGCAAAGTATTGCTCAAAGTTCCAATTTATTAAGAGAAGCATGTTGGCACATCTGGGAAAACCCGAATCTGAAAGCTTCCCTGTTTTCCCCACCCAGTTGAAAGTTCAAGAACTTGCCCCACACCCCCAAGCCCATCACATGGCCCAATCTTCCACTGGCATGCTGGCAGTTCCACCTATCCAATTCCGGTCAGGTGCAGAAGTGTAGAGACAAAGAATGACCTTTGCTTTCTAGAAGGAATTTTGTTTTGGCTACATAGCATCTAACTCCATACAACCCCACTCCCATTTTCCCATAACAGAAAAGATATAGTAGAATAATAGAAAGTGTGGCAGGCCAAAGATCCAAGAGGAATATGGCTGCAGGCCTGACAGTGACCTAGTTTCAAGCATGTACCAATATCTATGGGTTATAACCAGCACCTAATATTATATTTGAGAACCTATTAATAACCAACACAGTGCTTACAATATAAGAAAAACTTTAACGTTACTGAAGCTACTCTTACCCACCAGCATGTAGGCCATTGCATTTCAAACCAAATTTGGAACTGGTGACTACATTTTCTAATAAATGCATGCCAATATAAGCCATGATTGTTATCTCTCTGCTACCACAAACTAGCATCTTATTTTGATAGATAACTAGAAACTTCGTATCAGACAATAATGTCATTCAAGTAACCTATATATCCTTTACAAATCCATATTTTTAACAAATATCAAAGGCACTTAGATTTATATACATCTTCATAGTGCTTTACAGCCCTATCTAAGCAGTTTAAAGAGTCACCATATCGTCCACAATAACCATTTTACCAACCTTGGAAGTGTTGGAAGAAATATCCTTCTGGGTTCAGCTCCAAGTGGGGAAAAAGACACTGGAGACATAGAGGCTGCTTGGAAAGATGGTTTTAATGGTGGACAGTGTCAGGGGAAAAAACGCCTGATATCTGAGATCAATGGACCGTGGCTGATTCCCTTCCGCATATCTTTTGAGATATTGAGAAAAATAAAAGTCTTTAAAAGTATTCTAATTAATAAACAAACTTTAATAATAAAATAATAAAAGTAAATGAAACAGAAATAACTAATGGTTACATTTTGATAATGAAAGCTACGTCTGCCAAGCTGGCAGCCGAACAAAGAAAAAGAGAATTTGGAATGTGTAACGCGTGCGCAATAAATCACTTTCAGATAACATTTTGTTTTATGACCTGCGCAATAAAGCTTTCTTAGTTTAACTCTTGAGTGTCAGTTTAGGCAGTTCAGGCCTAGCAAACCTTTTAACATCGTGACACCCCTTCTTTTGCTAGTCTGGGCTGACGTCATCAAATCATCAATTAAGGCACATCTTCTTTCGCAGATACTCGTGTTGATTTGCGGCGAGTGGTTTGTTAAGCATGTCTGCGATCTGATCATGTGTAGAAACATATTGCAATTTAACAAAACCTTGCTTAACTAATTGCTTTGTGTTTTGATAACGAATGTCAATGTGTCTGGACCTAGAACCTGTGAAATGTGACTCAGAAATATAAACCACAGATACATTATCTTCCATCACGGTGATTGGTCGAATCGGACGTGTCCAGATATCTGTGATCAAAGCATCAAACCACGTTAGAGAATTACAAGCATCTGAAACACAAGCATATTCAGCTTCAGTAGATGAACATGAAACAAAACTCTGTTTTCTCACTTGCCAGTAAACAGGACAACCATTTAGGAACATCATGTAACCAGAAGTGCTTTTGCGTGACTTCTTGTCGCTCGCCCAGTCGGAATCAGAAAAACAAATCAGCTTTGGTTGATCAGTGTGTATTGGTTCTAGCAATAACTTCATGTGTTTAGTGTGTTTTAGGTATTTCAACAACTTCTTAATGCATGACCAATGAAATTGTGTTGCCTTACCTACGTGTCGTGATAAAAGATTAACACTAAGTGTGATGTCAGGTCTGGTCCAACTACTAATGTATAATAGTAAACCAATGACTGAACGATAAAGTGTTTGATCCTCGAACTCAGGACTTGGTTCATGTGTTAAGTTGTGAAAATCTGTTTGCATGGGTGTCTTTGTTGTGCTAGCATCTTTCATGTTGCAATGATGTAGAATGTGGTCAATTTTCTCTTCTTGTGAAAGACTAAATCCCTTCTGTGTCTTTTCAATTTGAACACCTAAATAAGTGCTAATGTGTCCTAAAGATTTTAGTGTGAAGTATCTCTGCAAACTTTTAGCAAAAATCTCACTCATTTTCTTATTTGGACCAATATAAACAATATCATCAACATAAACAAGAATTATCTCATATGCATTGTTAGATCTTTTTGTGAATACGCATTCATCAGTTTCGGACTTAATAAAGCCCATTGAATTTAGTTTGTCAGTAAGACATAAATACCACATTAAACCTGACTGTTTCAGACCATAAAGACTTTTGTTCAGGAGCCAGGTATCCCCTTCTTGCTTTCGGAATCCTGGAGGGCTTCTCACGTAGATCTCTTCATCTAGGTCTGCATGTAGATAAGCTGTGTCCACATCAAATTGGAAAACTTCTAAACCAAGAATAGTTGCAGTGGTTAAAGCAATTTTTACACTTTCAGTTCTGACTGTTGGTGAGTAAGTGTTTGTGTAGTCCTCAGGATAACGTTGAGCGAAACCCTGAGCTACAAGTCTGGCTTTGTATAAAGACTCACCATTCGGTTTCTTCTTGATTCTGTAGACCCATCGGGTGCCAATGACTTTCTTGTTTGCTGGAGGTTTTGCAGGTGTGAATACATTAAGTTTCTTCAAACTGTCCATTTCATCCTGCATTGCATCATACCATTTGTCTTGTTCTGAATCAGGAAGCTGTTTGATTTGTGTGAATGTCTCTGGAGGAAGAGTAACGTTGCAAATCAAAGGTAATGGTGACTTTGTCAGTTGCCATGAATAACGTTGTGGAGGGATTCCTTTTGTGGCCCTCTTGAGCGTCTAGGAGCAACAGACCAGTCTTCTTCTTCTTCATCATCATCATCATCCTCGTCCTCACATTCGTCGCTAGCATCAGCATCCACGGCTTGCGAAGACGGAACATCAGGTTGTGAAGAAATGGTAAAAGGAATATCTGCCTGCGACTTGTCATCAGGCTGCGTGGCATCTGGAACACCATCTCTAGGAAAATAAACTTCAGGATCATTGGAATGAATCCTGGACCAGTCAATATCTTCCTCAAAATTAGCAGATTGTGAAATGACAATCACATGTTTAGTATCGATGAATTTGAACCATTTTGAATTATCATCAATACCCATAAATCTCAGTCTCTTTGCTACTGTACCTCCCTTTCTTCTTTGACTTAAGGGAGTGTTCACCATAGCATATGAACCAAAAATATGGAGGTTCTTGAGATCGGGCTTGTAGCCATACAGCATGTAGAAAGGAGTTTGATTGATTACACTGCTCCAAGTACGGTTGACAATGTAATTTGCATATTTGATTGCTTCACCCCAGTATGCGTTACTGAGATTGGCATCTTCTAGAAGACAACGCATCATGGTTTGTAGAACCCCTTGTCTTCTTTCTACGACTCCGTTATGAGCCGGTGTATATGGAGCAGATGTCTGATGAAGAATTCCATTCTTACGCATCCAGTCCTGGAAACGCTGAGACATGAATTCCGCACCACGGTCACTCTGGATTCTGGTGATGCGAACTTGGTATTGTGTAGAAACAAACGCTGCAAAGTCTTTAAAGATCTGAAAGGTCTCAGATTTCTCTCTCATAGGATATACAAATCCATATCTAGAATGATTATCTACAATTGTTAAAAAATACTTTCTGCCACCAAGTGTTGGTGGGAAAGGACCCACTATGTCAGTGTGTACCAAATCAAAAATGCGTGTTGACCGGCGTGTAGCGTGTTTTGGAATTGGAGCCACCTTGGATTTAGCCTTTTTGCAAACGGCACAATCCAAAAACACCTTACACCCCTTTAGATCCAAACGTTTTGCCAACTCCGGCATCTTTCTAAGAACACGGAAACTGGCATGCCCCAATCTTCTGTGCCACTTGTGAATACACCTGGAATGCAAAGGTTTACCAATTAGTGAATTCTCAACATTAACAGTTTCATGAGGACCCTCAGGCTTCCTCTGAGCAACCTGTTTTTGTTTTCTCTGTTTGTTGGCTTTAGGAGCCTTTGGCACAGTAACGTTTTCTCTCTCTGGGACAACTCTCTCTGGGTTCACGTTGTGCCTTTTTGGAGTTTGCATACTTGCCTGTGCTTGCCCTTTAGGCTTTGGCTTTAAGTAATAAACACCACCAATCAGCATGGTTTCAGCAACAATATCACCATCTTTAACTAAGTAACTTGCTTTTTCGAGGTGGTGAACCTGGAACTTTAAATCTCTAGACAAGTGACTTTGACTAAGCAAATTACTGGTTGCTGAAGGTATGTAATAAACATCAGGGATGTGTGTATCGAGCTCTTCAATGTAAACAGTTCCTTTTCCCATGACCTTGCAAGTGTGGTTGGTGAAGGAATACAGTTCTCGATACTCGGGCTCTGGTTCGCCCATCTCTGTGAAAAGTTCCCTTCTGTGGGTAACGTGCACAGCTGCTCCACTATCTAAAGTCTACAAAAGACGTCTGTCGAACTTTGGATCAGGTTGTGGAACGTTGGTTATGGCCAGTGTCACAAGTGGAGTTTGTGGATCACGCCTTGGACCACGACGACCTTGTCTTCCGCCTCTACCTCTGCCTCTGGAATCTGTTCCTCTGGGCTGGTACGTGGCGGGAGCTGGAACTCGTTGGGGACAATCCCGGGTGTCATGTCCCACACGGTTGCAGGTGTAGCATTTTGGCATCCTTGGAGCGTAGCCTCTTCCTCGGAAGGGACGTCTGGCTGGAGCCTTTGATGCTGGAGGCCGTTGCAGATGTGGTGTAGCTAACCTGATAGCTTCGTCTTCCACTAAAAGTCTGCAAACGTGGTTAACTGTGCGTTGAGCAATAGGCACGTAGTTAATCTTTGCAACAGCATCTTTCCATTCATAATTCAATGAGTTAATGATGATGCTAATCATTTGGATATCATCGATTACATGGCCATTTTGTCTCAATTCACTTCTCATTCTTTTCAGTTTGGTCAAATGTCCACCAATTCGTTCACCAGGTTTCAACTTCGAACCATGGAACTCAGACATGAGCAAACATGAAGATTCAATTGAAACGGGCCTGTAGCAATCTTCCAAAATAGCCCAAATTTCTTGGGCAGTTGCATCAGGTGGAAAGATACCTTGGATCTCAATTTCCATTGACATGAGTAAAGTCGTGATTGCTCTGTTTTCCAGGTCTCTCATTGCAGGCGTCCAGGGCTGAGGGGGAGGATTAAAAACCATGGAATGTGTGCCTTCTCTTCGAAGCAAGAGTGCAATTTCACTGACCCAGGCTTTATAATTCTCTCCTGACTCCTTTAATTTGGACTCACCAGTCAAGGGGGTGACTGTGAATACCTGCTGAGGAATGTGCATCGGAACAATTTGTTGCTCTGGTTGCAAATCTGGTTGTTGAACCAGGGGATGCTGGGGTTGCATCATTGGCCTTTGCGTGGCAATATCAAATTGGCTTCCTCGAATTCGCCTTTGGCTTTGCCCTTTTCCATCTAGGGAGGATTCAGCACCGCCAGGGGGTGTTGAAGACTTATCCTTTGAGGGCAAAGTTTGGGCTTCTGTAAAACTCATAGACAGATCTCTAAAAATCTGGTCCAACTGCTTCATCTTTTGCTGTAATAATTTTTCTCCGCCAGCAGATGGCAGTGCAGCTTCACTTTTTGGCTGCCTCGCCTTTCTATACGTATGCGGAAGTTCAGTTGACTCAAAGGGACCAGGTGACCTCGGTGACGTGTACATGTCTCTTTGTTCTAATTGACCAATGAACTCTGTGGGGTGTGTCTTAGGCTGTTGTTTTGAAGACAAGATGGCGTCCTCAGACATTTTGGGAATGGGGGAGCTTCTCCTACTTCGCATTATCTCCTCAAAACACACTCTCGCGTTCCTAGCATATTTTTCGAAACGTTCTATTTCATCAAGATAGCTTTGCATTTCTTGGTCATCATCTGGGGAGATTTCATAGACTTTGCTTTCTGCGTGGGAGGATTTTTTTTCAGCCGGCCATTCATCAATTGTTTGATAATCTGCGAGGGTCTGGGAATGGAGTGGCTCTGGCAGAGTGGGAAGTTTTGGCTTGGCCCCCAAAAATTCATAATCTCCTGGAGATATTTTAGAAGGAGGAACCACTGACCTCGTTTCGTGGATGTCGCGTCCTGTAGCTCCTTCCCCCACATCTGGCTCGGCACTTTGTTGCTCCTGGAATACGTTTGAAGGTTTTTGCTTCTCTGTGTCCGAGGGAGCCTCCTTGTCAGAGGAAGCTGATTCATCTGTGCTCGCCCCATCTTTCCTTTTCTTTTTTTTCTTTTTCTCCGACATTGCTAATTAGGCTTAGTCGGTTATCTTTAGATAGCACGAAGAGAAAATACAGCCATAAATTGTAGCCATCTCAGCTTGTATCATCGAACCATCCTCTGCTACCAAGTTGTCAGGGGAAAAAACGCCTGATATCTGAGATCAATGGACCGTGGCTGATTCCCTTCCGCATATCTTTTGAGATATTGAGAAAAATAAAAGTCTTTAAAAGTATTCTAATTAATAAACAAACTTTAATAATAAAATAATAAAAGTAAATGAAACAGAAATAACTAATGGTTACATTTTGATAATGAAAGCTACGTCTGCCAAGCTGGCAGCCGAACAAAGAAAAAGAGAATTTGGAATGTGTAACGCGTGCGCAATAAATCACTTTCAGATAACATTTTGTTTTATGACCTGCGCAATAAAGCTTTCTTAGTTTAACTCTTGAGTATCAGTTTAGGCAGTTCAGGCCTAGCAAACCTTTTAACATCGTGACAGACAGGACCGCATGGCTTGAGTCCTGAACAGAAAAGGTGATCACATGCTTCAATGTTGGTGGAGAAGAAGAGAAGGGAAGAGAAGGGAAGATGGAGGGGCTTGCTAGGCTTTTTATAACCTGTTCAGTCCCACCTCTCTGTTTCCTGTTCCTGTGTAAGAAATGTATTCTGATTGGTTGTCAGACTCACATGGGCCCATGCAGGGGCAACCCTCTAGGCTGTTTTGAATTCAGGTTTGATTGAGTTCAGCTGCCATGTGGTCAGTTGAATAAAGGCTTATATTATCCTGCCTTATCCCATCACTCTGGAGTTAAGAGGAGAACTCTTTATTATGTAAAGTGGACTAGCTTGGTCTTCTTAATGGCCCATTGACAAAGTGGGGATGGGCTGGAAGCTGCAGGAATTTAGTTTTTTAAAATGTGTTTCTCCCTTTTTCACATCCAGGAAAATATAATATTCTGCCTTATCAATATTTCCTAGGATATTTCATTTTTCTGTGAGAGGGCTGGGTGATAACTTCCTACAGAAGGATGGAAGGCTGAGTCAACCTTGAGCTGGTCAGAATCGAACTCCTGGAGTGAGAAGTAAGTTAGCCTGCAGTATGGCTCTGCTCATCCAAAACCAGAACTATTTAAACCTTGAAAAAATCTATTACCCAAGGACTGATATTATGCTATAGGCATAGTGTGTTATCTTGAAAATTACATTCTTCTCCAAAATACTCATTCTCTATCCAGGAAACAGATATCCAAGGAGTGTGATGCAGCTGCTCCTGTTATATATTCTATTATTCCTGGATATTTGTCCCTTCTTTCTGTCAATATTGTACTCTACCCTGTCTTGTCCATGCAGTTCTCAATACCATTTTTTCTGCTGCTTCAGAGCATGTCTCAATCTTTTGGAAATGCAAAGTATGATCATTTGAATAAATAAAGAAAACTGATGCTTCACATCCTTTATCAGTGGGAATCTGATAAACAGTCTTCATTTAAGACACAATATATTGGAATATAATGGAAACTAATCAAGGAGAGAAGCAACTTAGAACTGAGGAGAAACTTCCTGACAGTTAGAACAATTAATCAGTGGAACAGCTTGCCTCCAGAAGTTGTGAATGCCCCAACACTGGAAGTCTTTAAGAAGATGTTGGATAGCCATTTGTCTAAAATGGTACAGGGTTTCCTGCTAGGCAGGGGGTTGGACTAGAAGACCTCCAAGGTCCCTTCCAACTCAGCTATTACTATGATAACATACAATTTAAGTAACTGTTCAGGAAACCAAACAATTTAAACTGGGTATTCTTCCCAGAAAGTTAGATTTCTGCAGTTCAGGAGCTCAGACCAATTAAGGAAGGTGCCTCTGTCTTAATTAGTATTCTTGTCAAGCGGAAGGAATTATAATTATTCCTCTTGCTAAACTTCTAAAACTTGTAAGCAGGAGCTGTTCTATCACATATTATCCTGCACGGTAAGCTGCTTTTTGCCAATTGCAATGCTGTATCAAAGGATTTTCTAGTATAGGCACATAGCTTCAGTAATGATTTCAACCTTCTCCTTTTCTTTCCTCTCGTCTTCTGATATAACATGCTTTGGAATGAAGTACGGAAAATCCATAGAGAATAAATTGAACTTGCATATTTTAAAGAAGAGAACTGAAGATTGTAAGCCAAGCTCTTCTTGGTAATAATGGTATTAACCAGCATGGAATGACAAGGCCCATTACTTTTTTTTCCTGATTCCACTTCTCAGGTACAAGCAGCAAAACTTTAATCTTGTTGGTTTTTTAGTCAACTGTGAAAGACATGGTTTAGACTTAAATGTGAGACCATTCCAAAGAACTTGGACAAAATAGCAGTTATTCAATGATAATAATTGCATTTCTCCAGTCATCTAACAACTCCTATGAATTAAGATTTTATGTACATACAATTTATAGAAATCTATAAGTGTTAGCAGCATGAATTCAAGATTATCAGTAATTCACAACTGTTTAAAATATATGTGCATTTGTGTGTTATTGTCCATCAAATAGTCCATGGGGATGAACAGGAAATAATAATTGATTAGGATAGTTTAGCAGTTTATTAACTTTAACTTCTTGAATTTAGCAATAGCAATAAAACTTAAGACTTATATGCCACGTCACAGTGCTTTACAGCCCTCTCTAAGTAGTTTACAGAGTTAGGATATTGTCTGCAATAATCTGGGCCCTCATTTTACCCACCTCAGAAGGAAGGCTGAGTCAACCTTGAGCCTGGTGAGATTTGATCTGCCAAACTGCTGGTAGCCGGTGACCAGCAGAAGTAGTCTGCAGTATTGCACTCTAACCACTGTGCCACCATTGCTCTTTAGGAATTTAGGAAGTTAAAAACTTGGAAAGCCTTAAGAGAAAGAGTTTTCAATTGTTTCCTTATAGATATATGGTCACTTCACACAATGTACCACATCCAATACTAGGTCTTTTCTTTGTAGATAATTAGTATTTTGGTGGGGGTACATGTAATTGTTAGTGCAATAAAAGTACAACTTGAAAAGGCAAACAACATACTGAAAAATCTTTATAATACATTTTAAAGTAAAGTTCAAGTCTGATTGACCATGTGCACCTCATAAGAGGGTTCTTGTGCGGAAAATAGAAGGAGGAGTTGGATATGTTCACTGCCTTGAGCTATTTGTAAAAACAATAAAAGTGGGATTCAAATAAATAAGCAAAGTATTAATGTATCATTAATGCATCTTGTGTTTTCTTTTTATGTCATTCTTTATTTTAACTTCTCCTATTTTGCCAAAATAGGGACAAGGGTAAAAATATTGATCCTGATGTTGTTTGTGAAACACTAGGAGAGGATATTTCAAATTTCAACCATATTTGATCAACAAGAAGTGTGTATATCTCTGCAATTGGTGGATGGTACAAATCAATGGAATGAATCATCAGATCACAGAGCCAGCAAACCATTTTAGTTAAGTCTTTATAAAACAGCATGACTTGCACCAGTTAGCAAAGATGTCTGTTATCTTTTTGCCTATTTTGATCCACAGGAACATGGCATTCAGCCAAGGCAAAACAGGTCAACAATGATTTTATTGTCCAGGGTGTCCTAAAATAATGAATGTTCCTTTCTTTCAAAGGAGGTGAAAACTTAAGTGGCACTTTTTAAAACTTTTATTTGTCAAGCAGCTGTGCTTTTAAAACCAAAACAAGCCACAAGCATCCTACTTCTCATTACATATTTTAGTTCTGGTTTTAAAAAGCCTAAAAAAATACTGATTCAACTTACATGACTGACTATGAATTATGTTTCATCAGTCCAATGTGCCCATTTTTTTTCACATTGCTTTCCATGTCTTATTAATAAAATTTCTCCTCAATGGCAGTAAAACTATTTCCCAGAGACTCAACGAACAGTAGAGAAAGGAACAAAGCTAATTAAATACAGGTTCTGGTTTGTTGATCCAGCCAACAAGCCACTCATGATTGCAACAGATGTTTCTCCTTCTTGGGCCAAAGGAAACTTTAAAAGATTTTCTTCCCCTGTGGGGAAAGATGCCAGAACAGTCAAGCAATAGGAAGTTTATAATTTGTACACAAGTGTACATAATGCAAGAGAAATGAGGAAGTTGATTTATGTATGTGTGGGTGTTAATGTAAGTGGACAAATTCTGCTATACATTTACAGATGTGAGTCAGTTCAATTTGGCTAGGAATGAACTCATTGGAACTTAGAAGTGCATTAAAGAAAAAGATCAACATAATTAAAGAATTATACATGTATAATTATATATACAATATAATCACTACTACTTTAGACATAATATTCTATTTTATACAACATTATAAGCATTCTACCCAGGAGAAGAAATTTTACTAGTTTATTACAAACAGATAGACAAAGCTGGGAAAGTATTATATCAGACTATTACATTTCATAATAAGAAGTTGCATCTGGCATAGAATGCATTTCTTCTTTTTCCCAGCAGCACTGAATATATTATCCTATATAGTGGAGAGGATATGGAATTAAAAACAAGATAAAGAAAGCATACACATCATACTTTTTCAAGCTTTTTATCAGTAGTAATCAGAGTATGGATCTGTATTTTTTCTATATAATGAAATAACATGTATCACTTTTTTTCTATATGTTTATTCTCTACTTGTTTGTGTTTATATGTATCTATGCACTGGGAAGAATGGGATGAGCCACATATGAGCCGAGTCATGTGACAGAAGGAAGGGAGAGTGGGGGTTTAGAACATGATATTTGCCAATCTGCAAAGTCACACTGTTGCTTTCTTAGAGATTCATTGGTTTCTCTATCCCCTGCCACACACACATTTTTAAAAATCTGGTCCAATTTTTAACTTGATCTCTCTCTTTTTGTGGCATTGATCACCTTACCAGGAGTTTGTTTCAGGAGCACTTGTCTCATAGCAATTTGGTCCCATTCTGTTTTGAATTAGGAGCATTATCATGCTGATGACCAGAATTCTGAGCAACTTTATAATTTCTTTACAACATTTCATGTTGTAAATATACAAGAATATGTTGAAATGTGTTTCCTAATCCCTGCATCCTGCAAAAAAAGGAAGAGTATAATGCTTGAAGACAAAAGCAAAAGGAAATTTCAGTGAAACTGATACATGAGGAAAACATGAAACTTTACATTTAGCCATAATGTATAAACTAAGTAGTGCTCTTGCTTCATGAAGGCATTAACTTATTTTGTCCCGTGCAGAAAGCTTGCTTGCATCAAACTGCTTCAGCATGCAGGACCCTTCACTGGTGGGTTTAGAGTTCTCTCTGATGATGACCATTGCTTTCAATTCTGTACTCAATTTGTCCAGATGGAGAAAGTAAGCATTTGAAGTACTCCGTAAATACATATAAAGAATCCAATAAAATAATTGAAAACCAACAAATATATTCTACAATTTAACCCCCCTAAAAATATTCAGATATTCACAAAAACAAGTAAAATGTGTATTCTTTCTCACTTAAAATTAAATTAAAATTCTCACTTAAAATCTCACTTTCTCACTTAAAATTAACAGGATCAGGACCAATGACCCTGTGGTTTAAGGTTATTTGACATACAGTTTTTACTTTACTTTACTTTATTTAGGATTTATAGACCGCCCCCTCTCCCCGAGGGGACTCGGGGCGGTGTACAGACAAAAGCTAAAAACCATATATACAATAACCAAATTAAATACCCCTTTTTAAAAAACAAATTAAATATAGAGTCTATACAGTGATGATAAAAATTAAAACAGGTTAAAAGGACAACCCCTTAAAATTTAAAATGCCAGCCAGGAGGATTGAAAATTAAAACTACAATTGGGCCAGGCCAGCTAATTGGAATAGGTGGGTCTTGAGTTTCTTGCGGAAGGAGCAGAGATCGGTAGTAGTTCTGATGTCGGGGGGGAGGTCATTCCAGAGGGTTGGGCCCATCACAGAGAAGGCTCTACTCCTGGGCGTCG
This sequence comes from Natrix helvetica, assembly GCF_964273705.1. NCBI lineage: Eukaryota > Metazoa > Chordata > Lepidosauria > Squamata > Natricidae > Natrix > Natrix helvetica. The sequence continues at coordinate 38,333,066 of NC_138550.1, read as the reverse complement.
CCCGCTGGCATTGCCTAGTGGACGGCACCCGGAGGAGTCCCTCCCTGTGAGAGCGAATTGGTCGCAGGGATGTATAGGGTAGGATGCGATCCTGCAGATAGCTAGGTCCTGTGCCATTTAAACTGGCACATTAAAGAAACTTACTTAAAAAAGCTAAAGAAACATAGACTATAGGACCGTAACTTTCTCCATCAGCATTTAAATTTGTTGGGCAACGCTGAAAGCAGACTGCTGGATTTTGTGGGCCACGGATCCAATTGAACAGGGCTTATGTTCTTAAATTATACTGCCTGTAATAATTATTTCAATTATGCATTTTCACACAAAACTTGAAAACACTTGAAATATATCACACACCACTCAGCAACACAAAGTACAGCTGGGAAGGGACTTCAGTTGCTTTTGTTTTGCAGAACTGTAGAAAGAAAGAAGGAAGACCATGGGTGAGGGTGAGTAGTGTGCTTAAAGTCAGAGAACTTCACAAAGTAAAATGTTTTGTTGGAAAATTGCTGCATGCCCTGAAAGGCAGACTAAATGTATTTTAAACATAAATATTTGAATTATGGATTTTCTTCCTCGTTGTTCTCACTTGCAACCATTGTGGCATGTCCATTCTCAAACAAGGCAGATTAATTCTATTCATCATCTATAGCTTGTGATTTATATGTTTAGATTTAACATGGAGGCAACTATAAGCTGTTTTTTTTTCTTCTAACAGTTACCATATGAGTTTTAGTGACAGTTTCATTTTTATCTTTTACTCAGGATTTTTTCATTTACTTTGATGGAGTATCCTTACAACATCACAGCCATATTATTGTAAGGTCCAAGTCTTTTCAATGTCTATTTCTTTCATGCTTTTCAAGTTAAAATTGTGGTCGCTTCAGCTCAACAGAACTGGGATCAAACAGGTTTTGATATATTAAAAAGAAGAGATGAAACACAATTGAACACAATGTAACATAAAATCCTTACATAGTTTTACATTTTAGTTATTATTGAAATCAAAAGAAGCCCATTATCACAAAATAAGGGAAGTAGTAAGGAAGGTTATTTCAATTCTAGTAGATATGGAAAACAGAAAATATGATTTAGGAAATTGCTTGTTTCAGCATGCATGAAGTAAATTGCCTCTAGATTGAATCATAAATTGAATAAAATTATTCACTTGAAGATATTTTGTTATCTGGACTGTTGTTTTTTTCAGGGGATCCTTGCAATATTCTTCCTAGTATATCTTTGGAAATGTTACATAAATATTTGATCCAAGTATAAATTTAATTGTCTTGCAAAATAGAGTGTGTATTAGTTTAGTAGCCTTGCATTTGGAATCTGCAGATCAAATGTATCTGAAAATTGCAGGTTGGGGAAGGCTATGCCATACCATGCTATGAGGTATTAAAAGGTTGCTTGACTTGAGAATCTGATTTTAGTTCAACTTACCACTTTATCAGGTGATCAGGTTGAAATATTTTTTGTGTGTGTGTTCCATCTTCTATCAGGATATTCACATATATTATGTAACACTATCCAGATTAATTTTATTTCTGGTATCTTATAGAAATGATTACTATAAATACTTTGAATAATTGCTAAGTACTGTGATATTGCCTGGTGATTTTAAAAGGTGATAACTGCTTGACTAACTACAAGAGTACAAATGTTGTAGTTTGTATTTACATTTGAAGTAGATTTTACAAGTTACATGCCATATTTTATTGTGACAAAGTATAAATGTAAGTTCCAATACGTTTAAAACAATTGACCTTTTTTGATATGGATTTATAGGTTCGGTATCATAGTTTAGTTTTAACAAACACAGGGTCTATTCAACTTTAGGTTAATATGATTTTGTATTAATTCTGGCTCAGTTTTATAGATTTTAGTAATATTTGTATTGCATATGCTGGTCATTGACTCAATGACCTTATTCTTTCTCCTCTGAGGAAGTATGCTCTAAGTTTGCTGACTTCTGTTACACATCACTCCAGTGTCTTTTAAAAACAATATATAATTATAAAGGTTCTCCTCGCACATCTGCGCTAGTTGCTCTAGGGACTCATCTCCGTTTCAAAGCCGAACAGCCAGCGCTGTCTGAAGACATCTCCATGGTCATGTGGCCGGCATGACTAAACACCGAAGGCGCATGGAACGCTGTTGCCTTCCCACCAAGGTGGTCTCTATTTTTCTACTTGCATTTTTACATACTAGGTTGGCAGAAGCTGGGACAAGTAACAGGAGCTCACTCCATTATGCAGCGCTAGGGATTCGAACCGTTGAACTGCCGACAAGCTCAGCATCTGACCGACAAGCTCAGCGTCTTAGCCACTGAATGACCACGTCCCTTGTATAATAATAGTTTTCTACTATACTACAACTTTTCTTAATTAACAATAAAACAGCCGAACCAACATTGGTATACCAACAAAGTATGACATACACACGGCAAAAACCCAGAAGGAGTAGTTCATTGTTCTGGTAGATCTCACAAACAAGGCAAGCAGATAGCTATAGGAAACCTTCAGCCTCATTATAGTTTTTAATAATAAAAATAAAAACTATTCACATTAAGGGGCATTTCTTAAAAGCCAGTTCTTGACAGAAACTGAGTAAGATTTAGGTTCAAAATGCATTACATTTTTAAAACAAATACTAATATAAAACATAATTGGTGAAAAGACAGAAATATTAAAAATGAACATTACTGATAATGTTGCTTCTTTCCCCCTCACTCTAGCATGTTTTATCTAAAAAGCAAAGTACCAGTTCTCCTCCATGTTTCTTAGCCATTTACACAAATAAATGGAAACATATTATTAGGATGTTTTACACTAACATGTTGGTGTTACTCACAAAAAAGTAAGAAAGTTTTTTTAGGATGGCAAGAAGGCTTTTTAATGAAGATTATGGTACCTGGGTATTTTAAGAGATTGGCTTTGAACAGATGGTTACAAATCAAGAGAATATTCATGTCCTTTTTATTAAAAATGACTTATGGATATTTCCTTTAATTTATGTTTCAATGAGGATGAAGTCCCTCTGGATGTCTTTGAGTAGACCTAAGACCATCCATCAAAAAACATTCAGAAGTTAATTAAGATTTTCATTTCCACTTACAGAGTGAATGCAACAGACACAGTAAGATCCTTGGAAGACATGCTATGGCTCCTAAGAATGCTGTTATTGTTCTCTATGGACTTATTTTCAGGAAAAGAGATATTTTTCTCAGCCAAAGCAGCCTCCCACTTCCATCTCATCTGCACCTGCGGTACAGAAAAAAGGCAAAATCCAGGAAAATTGAATGAAATACAAGGTTAAAAACTTGTATAGTTCAATACACAATAATAGAATACTGAGGGCTTTTTAAAAAGAAGTTTAATGACAGCACAGAATATTACTACCTAGGGACTTTATTAGTATATTTGAAACATCTGGATAGTTTTTAGCATCTGGGTTCAGTTTTTTTAACCATTTTCATTTGGCTTAGGTTAAGCAAAAGATGGTAGTGAAAATGAATGGAATCCATTGGTTTGGGAACTTGCCAGGAAGACATTCTATAAGTTGCTTCATGTAACCTAGAAGTTATTAGACTCAGGATCAAAAAGATTTCACACTCTCTAGAGAGCAGGTGTGATTGTACACATGTATTTATTTTGTCATTTGATTGCAAGCTGGCTATTCAACTGAGGGGCACAGACATAATAATCAAACTATGATTGAAATCTTTTAGAAGTTCACAAAAATAATATTGGTCTGGAAACAGAAATCAAGTAGGGTATTTCTTTTTAACTACTTTTAGTTATAAGGAATTATTGTGTGATATAATTGAAGAACCAGCATGTGTGAAACAATTCAAACAACCTGACTGGCATATTGAGGTTGTACTTGTCAGTGACCACAACAAAGTATTCATTTATATTGAAAGCGAGAGCTCCATGCAGTCAGTCAATGAGACAATCGCATCAAAACTTACACCTCAGCTCATCTTTGCATGCTATAGTTTATTTTTTAATATTTTTTTATTATTTTTTAGTATAAAAGTCAGTTGCCCACGTAAATAAATTGCATTAGATGAACAAGAAAATAACTTATATTGTCTTCAATAGGAGGTCAGTCTCCTCCGGAAATGTAGTTATCCTCACTCTGTTCCTGAATGTCTCTGCTTTTCTAAATATTTTTTCAGGTACAAACTGTAACTGAATCATATGCCTTTATTGCCTGTGAGATATTTTTATGACACCATTGTCTTCTTTATATTATATTAAAGATACATTCCACTCATAAGAATAATATGAAGAAGAAGAATATCAACAATCTTGACATTTATCTGGCAGTAAATTTATAACCACTTCTATAGCCTCAGCAACTTGAGATGTACCACAATTAATAAATTAATAACAATAAACCAATTCATTAAAAACCATAAATTAATCATGGAACCTAAACTTATAGGGAGGATGTCTTCTCTTGGAGATATGCCTACCTGGATTCTGAATCTCCCCAGCCATGATTTCAGGGGAGACAAAATGGGATGACAGCAATCATCCACAAGTTATCTGTTTTCAGAGGTACTTCCATGTAGATAACTGAGTGTGATGTTCACTGGTTGAAGTTGGACTCTTGGGAACTGATGGGATTTTTGTTGTTGTCCTGTCTTTCATGCTTCACAGCCTCTCCCCTATCTGCCGGATTGCATTGCTTGATTAGTGGTGGAGATCTTGAATTTTATGGTCCATGGGGATTTCAATTTGCCACCCACTAATATTGAACCCAGGGCAGCTCAGGATTTTACCATGGAAACCATGAAGCATGTCCCAGGTCATTACAGACCCAATATATATCAGGGGTTGCACATTGGAATTGGCTTTTATCTCAGGGCATTGAGTTCTGATTTGGTTTTGAAGACTTAGCTATTTGCCTATTGCCATAGTTGGATCATTTTCTGATGGATTGCTTTTCAATTTGCTGATGCCAACCCACCGAACAGAGAGACAAGACATGTTCAATTAGCTCATGCCAGATAACAAATAGAGACCTGATTTAGGCTTATGAGAAACTTGCGGGTTTCCCTGATGGTCTCTTGGCCATTGAGGGTTGAGGGTCTAGCTGCAGTCAGGAATAAATACATATACAAAAGGAATGGAGCTTTGATGAATTGATATATTGACAAATATCTTTAGATGTTGCTGATGGTACTATTACTATAAACACAACAGAGATAATATTGATAAAAGTAGTAGTAACTATGTTACTTGCAATTGTAAATATTATTTGTTGTAATTTGGCTCCACACATTGTTTCTGTTCACTTCAGGAAAGTAATGATTTTGAATTGGGGATAATTCTTGACCTGAAAAATCTTCTACTTTAGATATTCTTCAAGGACTCCATCATGTCCTCTGTGTTAATTAGCTTACAACAGAATCTCTGGTCTATCATCTAATCAAAAAAGCCAGAAATCACTTTAACTATTGTAGATTCCACTTACTCCCCTTCCCAACACTATTGCTTAAGCTCCAGATGACATATAGTTTTGTTGAAGAATCAATTTCAGTGTGCAATTGTGCAATGAATCTAAGGCTTTCAGAATGTTATAAGAACCCCAGAATGGGATTACTAACTCTTTCTCTGTATGTGTCACACATGTCTGTCTGTCTGTCTGTCTGTCTGTCTGTCTGTATCTATCTCTATCTATCTATCTATCTATCTATCTATCTATCTATCTATCTATCTATCTATCTATCATTTTCTCTGTCTCTCTATGTCCTCTCCCTCATGATCTGAACTAATCAAATGTTCGCTGCATTCCTAAATAGATAGTTGGTAGTTCACAACATGTAACAGAATAGTACAGAGTAATAAAAACTACAGAAAATACAGAAAAACCTACACCCAATAAAATTCTCTACACTATTTCAATTTTTAAGTTTGGACTGCTGGAGTGAGATATGTATATTTGGCAATAATGTCTATAAAAATAGCTCATTATTGCATGTTTTCTCATATCTGGATATAGACTATATGACCAGTAATTAAAAAAATGCAAAGCCAATGCCAAATAGCTGAAATGGAAAGAATTGGTACTGGTATTTTTGAGTGTATGTTGAACCTACCATTTATTTGAGCATATGATTTCAAGTGTTTAGCTTTTACATTTGGATAAAGGGATTAGCCTGTGAGCAATGTCTGACAACCACCGTGCATGGTTTATTTGCTTTAAAACATCTGTTGGATCTGCTGAGGTTCAAAATCGATTAAAAAAATTAAAAATAACCATCCAACAATATACAGCACTGGAAACTAATTTGCTTGAAGACAAATTTTCCTGAACTGGGGGAGAAATTAAAGAAGGCCATAAGTTATTTTAAAACAACACATGCTATTTAGATGTCTGAAATGGCAAAAACCCATTCCCTTAAAACTATTTGTATCGGTGATGCCAAAAGAAAATTACAAATGTGAAAGGAAGAAAAACAAGAGAAAAAAAAGAATAAGAGGCTAAATTAATACATAGATGAAAGATTTATTATTGTTGTTGTTGTTACTGCTACTCTTTTAATATGCCAGAAACACCTAGAACTTGATATTTAAGTAATACAAATAGGAGAAATTAAAAAAAAAGCTTAAAGGTGAGTGTTGAAAACATTATTTTCTTAATTTAAATAAATGGTACATATGCAAAGAATTTGGGTGGTACTGGCTCTTCTTGGGATTTTTTAAAAAAACCCTTGAAAAATAAGATATGGTGTTGATGCACATGGGGAGCTTCAGAGGAAATGACTGCATAACCAGATGTAAGATATTCCCTTCTTGCTCTTTAGAGGAAAACAAAGTAAGGAATCACAGCTTTCTTTCTCGATGAGCATTATGTAAAGTAGCCGTTGGGTAAATAAATCTCTTCCAATTTTTAAATTCAACTGTATTAATATCGTTTGACTTTTTAAAAAAGTTCTTATATGATTTAAACGTTACTTAGCATATTTTAATTTGTATGCATGCGAAGGAAATGATGAGCAGCTTGGAGGTCCATTAAAAGGTAAAGGTTCCCCTCTTACATATGTGTTAGTCGTTCCTGACTCTAGGGGGCGATGCTCATATCTGTTTCAAAGCCAAAGAGCCAGTGCTGTCCAAAGATGTCTCCAAGGTTATGTGGTCGGCTTGACTAAATGCCGAAGGTGCACGGAACGCTGTTACCTTCCCCCCAAAGGAGAAAGTGAGCAGTATTGAAGAGTTTCTTTCAGCTTTTTTCCATAACACTAGCTCCATGACAGTAGATCAAAAAGGTTTTCAAACTAAAGCAAGTTAAAGGAACTTTCACTTTGGTTTTAGAAGAAAGGAAAGTACATTGCTTTATAAAGCAGTTCAAGGGACTTGCAATCTTCCTCAGAAGCAAACATTCCTTTGAAATTTCACACAGGTCTAAATATTATACTACTCAGTAGTCAAAGTTTTCTAGTGATTTCTACACTGAAAGTCATATTTTAGTAAGAGTTTTAATAAACAGATAGTAATATGCTCAAATAAATTAAACTTATACGAAAGTGTAAAAAATGCAAATATAACCCAAGTAAAAATGTCAGAAACTAAGTAGTGTCAGATATGGTTAATGTTTAGATAGCAGATTAGAAGAAAATGTCAGGGCTATAGACCCACTGGGAAATTTAAATGAAAATGAAAAGAAATGAAATAAAATAAAATCATGGAAGAAGCAGCAGTGCTTCTGTCTGTTGGAAGAAAATGTTCCACAATTACAGGTAGTCCTCGCTTTACAACACAATTGGGATCAGTCACTAAATTGGGAATTTATGTCACTAAACTTTGTGTTTGTTAAGCAAGTTTTGCTCAATTTTACAAATTTTTTGTTGTGGTCATTAATGATCCATCACGATTGTCAAGTGAGTCATATTGTTGTTAAACAAATTCACTTCTTTCGTTGACATTACTTGTTGGAATCCCATGAAAGGATTATAAATAATGATCACATGACCCCAGGATCTTGCAACTATGGCAAACACATGCTAGTTATCAAACACATTTGATCTCATTACCATGGGGATGCTACCATGATTATAAGTGCAAGGATTTCTTGTAAGTCACTTATTCACTTACTGTATAATTGTGAATGGTCATTAAATGAGTGATTGTAAGTCAAGGACTACCCATAGAAGGTTACTACTGAACAAGCCTTGCATTGGTACAGTGACAAATAAACAGAACATGCAAAATGTACACATCATCCTTTGTTTCCTTATGCCTATCTATGACATACTATTGTTTATATTTTGATGAGAGTGTAGCACAGTAATAAAACTTCAGCTTAGCACGCAGAACATTTCAAATTCATTCTCATGCATCTGCAACTTAGGCTAGGAAAGATGCCTGCAATTCCAGGGTTGAAATTGATTATCTGATTCAGTTAGTTCCTGTTTATATTTTATTTGGCTTATTCTACTGCTGGGCTCCTTTTCTAAGTTCCAGAGTCCTTTAGTGTAAAAGGTATATAGATTTTATACACAAGGGAAACTTGCCAATTGCACCAGCTTTATACCATAATCATTTTCCCCTTTGTTGCCAAACTTATATAAAAAATAGAGGAAGCTGTCAGTGGGAATGGTGATAACACCACCTATTTACTCTATTTCTTAAGCTTTCCAAATGCAACAAACTCTTGGAAATCTGCCTAGAATTACACAGTGCAGCAGGGAAGGTGAAAAGTTAGTTTTCAATTTCTTCTGCTTTGAATGATCACACCATAAGCAACTGCCAGCTAGATTTCCCAGGAATCTTGAGATCATCATCTGTCAAGACAGCATCATGGCTTATATATTTCCAGTTCTGCTAATTTTAACTAGACTGTGATTTCAAAAAGAAAAAAGTAACAATGACTATTTCTAAATAAATTAAGTTCAGTTATAATTAATGCTAGGATATGACACACTTTTTAGTCTATCTGGCCCCACTCTTAGTTATGATATTTTATTCAATCCATTCTTCTAGGTATAAATGTCTATGAAATATTTGATCTTTCACTGATGGGAGGAACTATGTACTGTAGATTTCAGGCCATATATATTCACAATATATTATATTGTTTCTTTTCCTATTCTTCCAGTTGCTCCAGATGGAAATGTTTTAAATTAATTTGAGTAGTAACATTTCAAATGTGAGACTAAACATGCTTCCCTTTTCTAAGAAAATCAATATAGCCAGCTTATGACCATATCCTGCTTCAGAGTGAAATCGACTGTGGCAGAGTTAATGAACACAAAATACAGCAGATGGGGAAAAAGTTTCCCTTTGTGCATCACGGGCAACAACTGGCTAATCCTCAGAACAAGGATAGATCTGCTATAAAATTCTGTCTGTTTCCCTCTGTGAAATTTTAAGAAATGTGACTCCAGCAAGGTGTTGATCTGCAACAGGCTGACATGAGATGATGATTTTTTTAAAAAAAATATCTACTGTCAAAAGCAAGAATACCATGCTGACTTAAAGTGGTTGCCAGAAAGCTACCTGTAATCATCACAGTCATATTCTTATATTGACAATACACAATCAGAGTTTACTATTTCAATATGTTATGGAGGCATGCATGGGGGGGGGACTTGGGGTTAAGCTTGATTTTTTCCCCCTTAGAATTATATTATACAGTATTTTTGTGAAGATATATTCCATTTCAGATCTAAAGGTACATGGTGGCTCAGTGGCTAAGACGCTGAGCTTGTCAATCAGAAAGGTCAGCAGTTTGGTGGTTTGAATCTCTAGTGCCATGAAATGGAGTGAGCTCCAGATACTTGTCCCAGCTTCTGCCAACCTAACAGTTCGAAAGCATGTAAAAATACAAGTAGAGAAATAAGGACCACCTTTGGTGGGAAGGTAACAGCATTCTGTGTACCTTCAACGTTTAGTCATGTCGGTCAAATGACCGTGCAGATGTCTTCGGACAGCTCTGGCTCTTTGGCTTTGAAACGGAGATGAGCACTGCCCCCTAGAGTCAGGAATGACTAGCACATATGTGCGAGGGGAATCTTTACCTTTAACTTATTGGCGTCTAAAATTTTACTGTTTAACCATTTAATATTTTTAATGTAACTTACAAATTCTATGTGCTAAAGTGTCTTAGTACATATTACTTATCATCTTGTAACTGATGTAATTGTAATTAAGTACAATTAAGTAAGGCAATACTTTGAGTATAACAATGGAGGAAACAACAAAGGTGGTATACAATTGTGTACTGTATATAACTTTACTGTTCTTTTATATTTGTCAATTAATATATGATTTTGGCTGAACAAAATGCTAGTGAAAAGTCAGCATGAAGCTAGCTTCTACACTGTTGGTACTTTACCTAAAATATTTAATATGCAATAAATCAACTTTTATTTCTTGAAATAACTCTTAATTTTCACCAAACTTTTCTGGATGTTCCAAGAATTAAGCAAAATTTTAAACGACTAATTGGCCATTGTATTTAAATCATGTGGCAACATTGGGAAGCAATAGAGACTCTAAGTATCCCATATTGTGTGTGATCCCAAAAAGCTAAGCTGGGTCAATGCTGGTTAATATTTAGATGGAAGACCAAATGATCAAACTATAGGTTAGATTGGAAAGTAAAAAAGAAAATTTCAGCAAGGTGCCAATGCAATCTAATTCCATATTATTGCCAGGAAAATTAAAGGGCATATTTATAAAGTCATTAGCAAATGAGCTAATCTCAAAGGATACATTCTTTTTTTTTAAAGCCAAAATAACTTCGAGAGGCAATCCCTCTTTTGTAGCTCAAGGCCATAATATATCTTCCTGTCTTGCATAGGTACGGTTGATGAAATGATGTGATTAGCATGGGACAAGCCAACATATGTTAAGAATATGTTTAGGTAGATGGATGGATGGATATTAAAGAGCTACATGTAAGCCAGGACTGGGTTCCTGTACGGGTTGGTACCGGTTCGCTTCACAGGTGCTTTGCATTCGGTGATCCAGGCCAAATCAACACTACCGATTCAGTCGAACTGGGAGCAACCCACCTCTGTAAAGGTACCTTTGTAAATATGCATATTTAACTACAAAGCTTGTCTAGTGCTTATACTGTATAGAAATTCACACCAACCTCATGCTGCCATTGTTATACAAATATTCAGGACACTCAAGGCAATATTATATTCTTCTGCTGCTTCCCCTCCCCCCCACAATATACTATTAGACAACGACTTCTGGCTCGTGCATAACACCTAACTATATAGCTTAGTCTCAGCATGCCCCTTACCTGCCACTATTGAGTATTTTATAGCCTAGAATTTAACAGCCTTTTCACTTATTTTATATGTCTTTCAAGATATTTTATGTCCCCCAACACCTTTTTATATCTTTTATTTTCTGTGCTTCTTTTATTGACTATATTCCTTCTGTATGTTTTATGCTAGTTTATAACTGTAATCAAGATTTGAGCTACTGCTACCACTACATCTTAACATTTATTATTTGCAAGTTTTATATTCAGAAGAAAACTCTTGACAAAAACTAATCTATGGAAATAGGAACAAGCAATGTATATCAGCTGCAGAGAGAAAGGAGAAAAGCTAGTGCAATTTTATCTTGGAGTAATATAAACATACTTTACAAATAATGGAACAATCATTTTACTGCATTGGTCACACCTCACCTTGAATTTTTCCAATTCTTCCAATTTAAAAAAAAACATTTAGAGAAATTGGAACAGATTTAGAAATTGTCACAGTTGGACCAGTAACTAATTCCTACGAAGAGAGAAAGAAAGAACTAGAGATATTTGTCTATGAAACAGTAGGCTGAAATGTTATATGATAACACTCTTCAAATATCTTAAAGGATGTAGCAAAAGACAAAATCAAGGGCCAACAGCCATTATTTTAGAGTGCATGACATGAAATCATAGATTAATGTTGCAAGAAACACATTTCCAGGGGATGTTAGGGAAAAACATTCTCCTAATAAAGCTGTTTCATAGTGGAACTAACTGGTTAGAAAAATAGTGGTGTCACTTTTGATGGATGTATTTAAGTCAAAGTTAAATAACTATCTGGCATTGGATATTTCAAGATTTCAGAGTCCTGGTGACACAGTGGTTAGAGTGCAGTATTGCAGGCTGCTTCTGTTGATCACCGGCTGCCTGGAATTTGGCAGATCGAATCTCACCAGGCTCAAGGTTGACTCAGCCTTCCATCCTTCCGAGGTTGGTAAAATGAGGACCAGATTGTTGGGGGCAATAGGCTGACTCGGTAAACTACTTAGAAAGGGCTGCAAAGCACCATGAAGTGGTATAAAAGTCTAAGTGCAATTGCTATTGCTATATTTCTATTTTCATACCTTTGTTGGGGACAGATTTTGAATCAGTGGCACACACACACACACACACACATATAAAAATATGTGTGTATGTGTGTGTTTATACGCACACATATATAGTCAGTATATGACTATAATTAGGAAATAATAGCATTGAATAGCATTAGTTAAAAGTCCATTTGACAAAGAAATGCGAAGTTCATATATGGATCCATATATACATTCCACAGGACCTTTAAAAATGAAAAGAATATTTTACTTTACTTCTTAGCATATAAAATCTGCTTCTAAATCAATCTTAATATCAAATATTACCACTCAGAAAATTCTTTTAGAATGTGTGGGTCTTCAGTGTCATATTGTCACATTTAATACTGGTTGGGCTTTTATAAAAGGTTTCCAGGAACTAAGTTAACTTCCTTTCTTCCGTTTCTTCAGCCTGTTCCTGCAGAGCTTGATTGACACTTCATGTACTGACAGCATGTAAATCCTGGCAGTGCTTTAGTCTGTCATTTCTAAGACATACCTTTCTACTCTGTCTTCAATAAATAAACAAACAAATATTATTCTTTTATAAATACACATGGTTTAGTGGCAAAAAAATTGACAGAATATATTTAATAATTTTAAATCCTATTTCATTTTGCATTCATGTTCATTCTCTCCATTAGTTTCTTTGGAAATTTGCTTTGCTTAGGAATATGTTTAAGACTTAAGTGGTGCTTCCCAAAGAATAGGAAATATAGAATATTTTAAATATCTTAAAATATATTATATAACTATGCTATTTTCTAGTGAAATTGATGACATAAGGAGTTGTCCTCCTTACATTGAAGGCAATCAAGGAACTCCAACTACTTCCTTGTATAACCTTGTTATATCCTAGTATGTCAGTTTTGGTGGACTTACCTAGCTTCATATTTCAATTGCTTACCTATAAGTCCCAAGACAACGCAGGGCAAGAATACCTAAAAGACTGCTTCCTCTCAGAGGATATTTTATAGGGGATTATCTCAATTTTGCAAGCTCTGCTCTGCAATCCATCACCAGAACAATCTCAGTTGGTGGGAAATTGTGACAGTCTCTTTTCTGTAGCAGCCTCTATGCTGCAGAATTATTTCCTGAGGATGTGAGATTAATTACATCTCTGATAGTGTACTCTTATAATAAAAACTTACAATAAGACTAAATATAAGGTTGAAAGTTTTAGCCTTTTGATTTTAAGATATTAGCTTCACAATGTTTTACTTTGGTGGTTTGATTCTGAAATTTGGTTTCATCTTGTTATTTTTTAGACAGCTTTTGTATCTTTCTAATAACATGTTTTTTAATAGTTGGGTAAATTTTTCTGGTAAATAATATTTTCAGGAATAGTGCAAAAGATTATAAACACTTATATTATTCAGGGAATGTATGTGTCACTAATTATAAACTCTCAGATTCTTGCAGAATAAAAAAAAGTAAGGATGCCTTTGAGTTGAAATTCAACTTCACATAGTTTGTTGGCAAAAATATCAAAGTGTTTTTTTTTATTACCATCAATTGGGATTTTTTTTTTTTACTTTCTACCATACCCCACAATCTTGGTAGACTTTCATTCAAGTGCTGAATTCAATCATGCTTAACTTTTTCTTTCTTTTTCTTTTTGGTTAGCCAACATCAGCTAGTTACTGCCACCTGCTGTAACTACCAAGCAGAAAAAAGCAAGCAGAATAGAATAATAATCAATGAAAATAGCTATAACAACTATAGTAGAGATAAGTACTATAAATGCACAGATACTACATAAATATTTATTAATACATTGCAGCAGTATAGAAGTATAGAAAAATTAAATATCTCAAATAAATGATCTGCATGAGGGGATAAATGGGGAACTCATCAAATTTGCAGATGACACCAAGATGGCAGGAATAGCCAACACTCCAGAAAATAGGCTAAAGTTACACAAGGATCTTGACAAACTTGAACATTGGGCGCTATCTAATAAAATGAAATTAAATGGTGAAAAAAGTAATGTTCTACATTTAGGCAAGAAAAACAAAATGCACAGGTACAGTATAGGTGGTACCTTGCTCAACAGTAGTAATTGTGAGTGGGATCTTGGAATCCTAGTAGACAACCATTTAAATATGAGCCAGCAGTTTGCAGCAGCTGCCAAAAATGCCAACACAGTTCTAGGCTGCATCAACAGAGGGATAGAATCAAGATCACGTGAAGTGTTAATACCACTTTATAATGCCTTGATAAGGCCACACTTGGAATACTGCATTCAGTTTTGGTCGCCACGATGTAGAAAAGATGTGGAGACTCTAGAAACAGTGCAGAGAAGAGCAACAAAGATGATTAGGAGACTGGAGGCTAAAACATATGAGGAACTGCTGCAGGAACTGGGTATGTCTAGTTTAATGAAAAGAAGGACTAGGGAGACATGATAGCAGTGTTCTAATATCTCAGGGGTTGCCACAAAGAAGAGGAGTCAAACTATTCTCCAAAGCACCTGAGGGCAGACAAGAAGCAATGGGTGGAAACTAATCAAGGAGAGAAGCAACTTAGAACTGAGGAGAAATTTCCTGACAGTTAGAACAATTAATCAGTGGAACAGCTTGCCTCCAGAAGTTGTGAATGCCCCAACATTGGAAGTCTTTAAGAAGATGTTGGATAGCCATTTGTCTGAAATGGTATAGGGTTTCCTTCCTAGGCAGGGGGTTGGACTAGAAGACCTCCAAGGTCCCTTCCAACTCTGCTATTGTATTGTAAATAAATGCTGCATAAAAGAAAACAGAGAGTGCCAGATAGAACTCTCTAGGAAGGGAATACCATAATTGGGTGGACATAACTTAAAAGATCCAATCGTAAGTACACAGGAGCATTTGAAACAGGGTCTCTCTACACTAGATTAGAAGTACAAGGTGTACTATTTCAGATACAATGGGCCCAAATCTCGAAACAGTATTTCTCTTGTTTCTTTGCTGCAGTTTGCCCAACTTTGTGTTGGGTTTCAGCAAGTAACCTTGTCATTGCCTTTGGCTACATTACATTTCTGAAAGCTTTTAGATCCTCTAGAGAAAGGCAAAGGTACATGTTTCTTTACCCCTCCAAAAATTAGAGAGAGAAATTGTTCAGTTTTAAGGCATTTGAAAGTTGATTTCTTTATCTTTATTTAAAGGAATTTGCAATGATGGAGTCTTATAATTCTTCCCAGAATTTTGTACCAAGAAGAAAATTTTCCAGAAGAAATTGACCCCCGTTGTCTTTGTATTTGAATTATCTTGCGGTGCTGAATTTATCAGATAGAAAATAATTCTCATCATTTACATTCATGAAATATATATTTAACAAATGTGAATCTGTTGGTTGTGACAGGAATTGTTGCCAAAGCCTATTGACATGGGTTTTAGAAACATGACTGGCTCAAAGTCATCCAGCCAGCTTTCATGTCTAAGATAGGACTAGAACTCAAAGTCTCCAGGTTTGCTTTACCACTAAACCAAAGTGATTTTCTGGTGTAATAAAAAGCAATACCAAAAGCATTTTAGGCTTATATATAGCACTCCATAGGGTTTTATTTTCTAGGCAATGTAAGACTATTTGTATGTTTCTCCCAACAACCTTGGTTGTCATTTTATCAACCTCAGAAGGATGGAAGGATGGGTCAACCTGGAGCCCCATCAGGATAAAACTCCAGGCTGTTGGAAGAGTTTGCCTGCAATACCGCATTGTAACCATTGTGCCACCAAGGTTCCTTAAGAAATAAATATAAACTAAATATATTACTGAAAAAAACAAATGTCACTTCAATTTGTTTTAAATATTTTTAAGGATCTCCAGTACAGATGAGAAGTCATGCTGTTGTATTATTGAATGCAGTGAATTCTTTTGAATGGTCTAGAGAAAGACATATGGGATTTTCTTTCTTTTGTGCAATTTTTATCGGCAACCATATAACAGTTTTGATTCAGTTAATTATAGAACTGGACGTACTCTTGATCATACTCTACATGAACATCAAAAGGGACTTCACTACAAAAGTGAAAGTGCCACAAATGTGAAATAAAATACAAAGAGAGTAGTGAATATTAGAAATGTGGCTTATGATTAGAGACAGGGAAAAGAGAGAGAGAGAGAGTGCTGTGAAATCTAAGACAGACTAAGAAAGAGTCAGATATGCATCACTATGATTTGTATCCAGGAAGCTACAATAACTTTGTGGTTATTTATTTTTTGGCAAGAGATGTACAATAAGTCTTGTCATCAATATGTTTCACAGTATTCTTTTTCACATCACAGTGCATTTTACATGCTGATTCCCCCTTTGGATTAGCCGGTCTGTTTTTCATAAGGAACACTAAAAAAGACTGCTTTTATTCCATTCCTTTGAGATTACTGGAACACTCAATATATGCTCAAATCTGTAGTAAGGGAAATCCTTTAGGAAAGAAAGCAGTTCTTAAAAGGCATGATATCTGTGCCACACATAAAATTATTCTATCTTGGACTGAACACAAATATCGTACACAAATGGGCCATATTAGCACATTTCCTGCCATCAGTCCATTGTCAACTGAGCTGTCAGATACAACAGTAAATCGTAGGCTAGTTGTGGCCCAAAGGAAACAATTGGATCTCTCTCTGTGTTTCCTTTCCCGCCCACATGCTACAGCATTATCTTCTGCCCAATATTCCTTTTAATCTTCAAGATAGGGGGGGGGGATACCCCAACTGGAAGAAGAAAAGAAAAAGAAGCAGCAGAAGAGAAAAGGAATCTAGCTAATTGATGCCTATTTGTCTTTTCCAATCCATATTGTATTTACTATGCTGGACAGTTCAGTTTTAAAGGCATAAGATGCTACTGTTTCAAATAGCTGATTTCACTTTTTCCCTTTAAATTATACTAATAGGAGACTTTCCTTTTTCCAACAATGATTATACCGGACATATGCTGCCTATGTCTTGTTAAGATCCTGATAGGCCTAGGAACAAAATACAGCATTCATTTATGCTCCCCACTTCTACTTTCCTAATGCACTTTGTTTCAAGTTGGTTTTTTTTTTTAATCTGTCTATTAAAGACCTACTTATAGGAACCTACCTGTAGGAGGAAAACATTGAAATCTTGGAATTATATTTCACTGCTTTCATTGTAAAGAATGAATTCATCTGAGTCATACTTTGGATCATATCCAGAGGTGGTATTCAGCCAGTTCTGAAGGTTCTGGAGAACCGGTAGCAGAACTTTTGAGTAGTTCAGAGAACCAGCAAATAAGATGGCCTTGCTCCCACTGCCTCCCAGCCTCTCAGCTGATCTTCCTTTGTTGCCCTAAACAGGAGAACGGAGCTGGAAAGCATGTTAGTGGGGTGGGGACAGAATTGCAGTATCCTTCCCCTGCCATGGCCACAAAGCCACACCCACAAAGTTATGTCCAGAAAACCACACCCACAGAACCGGTAGTAAAAAAAATTGAACCCCACCACTGATGGCATCCCTCATAATTTGAGCCTGGGAAACTTGTTCTACTTATTTCCCCTAAAAGCATTGCTTCTATGACTACTTTTGCAGGATTTTGTTTTTTAAAAAAAAATATTTCAATTTTAAAACTTGTCTGTTCAATGAGCATTACTTTTTTTTTTTTTTTGCTTATTTCATAGTAAAGTACTCTATTTTCCCAATCGAGAATTACAGAACCCTGGAAGGGTCCAACTAGATAGTGCATAATGAAATATGCATACCATTTTCTATGTTACACTTTTTATATTAAATTGTTGGTATGTTTATTTAATAAGACGAATGAAACTACTGAGCCTTCTATCATAGTGTACTCATCTGTTTCTTGCTTGAATCACAAATCCCATTTCTAGATCTGAAGTTGATGATGGAGACAGACATTTATGTAAGTCCATGGAATTCAGCATCCTTACTTAGTGCACCCTATGCTATATTCTTCTTTTATGATGCGAAAGGAGAAAATGGAATTGTCACATACGGTTTCACCAATTCCCATATTATAGGAATATGATCACTGCCCTGATGGGGAACCAGTGGCGTAGCGTAGGGGGTGCAGGGGGGGCTGGCTGCACCGGGCGCAACATCTGGGGGGGCGCCCTGACTCGCCCTGCGCCGCCCTTTGCCGGACTGTGGCCGTCTCTTTCCTACCGAGGAGGAGCTCGAAGGGCAGCGGGAAAAGGCTCGACTGAAGGGAAGCAGGTGCCGCGGGGGTGGGAGGCGCACCGGGGGCTTCGGGAAGGCGCCGGCTTCCCGGGGCGCTCCAGGCGGAGCCGAAGGAGAGCGGCGCTGCGCTGCACTCCGTCTGCCCGCCGCTGCAATGCCACCGCGTCCTCCCGCTCCGCCTGGAGCGCCCCGGGAAGCCGGCGCCTTCCCGAAGCCACCGGTGCGCCTCCCACTCCTGCGGCACCTGCTTCCCTTCAGTCGAACCTTTTCCCGCTGCCCTTCAAGCTCCTCCTCGGGAGGAAGGCAGGAGGCCAGCATGGAGAGCCTCACTTGACTGATGCCGACCCAGGGGCAGCTGCAGTCGGGCCGCCCTCGCTTTAGGGGGCGCAAATTACTTGCCTTGCCCCGGGTGCTGACAACCCACGCTACGCCACTGTGGGGAACTGCTCTAGTACTCCTCTGGTATCCAAGATAAATGTTAATACTCTGTATTAATTTAACTATAAATGTCTCCACTATTGTACAACATATTTTTTTCAACAATACTGGTTTCTTCAAACAGAATTGTGTACAGGGATGCATTTTAACATGAGATTTTGCTTCCATATGTGTCAGATTAAATGTAACTTCAAAAACCAGACCCGTCTAATTAACATCCTTCTCCCCTTACACATGAAATGCAGTGGGTTTCTTTTCAGACTACTGATTAATATCAATGATTAATGGCCACGTCTAAACAAGCAATTCATTAGCTGCAATCATATTTAAAATGGATCTTTCTAGGTTGAAAATTCCTTACCTTTAACGTGTATCCACAAAGACATAGGGAGAAAATAAAGTTAAGTAAGGTATTATCACAAGAGAGATTCACCCCAAATAAATGTTATTATAGAAAAGTGGCAATTAGGATTCCCTTATTATCCCCTAATTATCTGTCATTTTCTATTTTTCATTGTAATGTTAGTTTAACAATACTTTATTAAATCTGGCTTAATGACAAACAGTCTCTGGCAGTGAATCCTGTGGAGTAACATACGGTATTACACCTAATGAATATTAATGCTCTGAAGTGCAAATGGTCTTTTTAGATTATTACTGATGGCTCAGAAAATGCCATCAGGTTATCATTATTATGCAGGAAGGTGAAGTCAGTTTCTTCCCAATTGTCTAGTTCATTATTTCTGATAATGTCTCCATACCCCTTTTGACTGCCTTGTAGTTTTAAACATTATAATACACAGCACCTAAATATTTACAGGAGAAAATAGATTTGTCCTCCACTGGCTCATTTTATGTGAAAGATACAGTGTTAAATCGAAAGTCAGTTTTCCCTAGCAGTTAAAAAATCAGATTACAAGCTGGAAGATCAGAAGAGGTAATTCTGCTTTAGGCATGGAAGCCAGCTCAGTAACTTTAGGCCAGTCAGATTCTGTCAGCTTTAGGAAATAGGTCAATGCCAGTTCTGAAAATATATTCAAGTAAATCCAGATATCAGGGAAATGTGATGACAGAAAGCGAAGACATGTGTTAACTATGGGGTGGGGAGAACATTGTTCAAACTTATTTCACAATGAGCTGTTTTATTACATCCTACTTTAAAACCAATAATATTGCTTGGTTTGTAAATCAATTTCCTTTTTTTTTCTTCTTCTTCTTTAGGAATATTTTGCAAATTCAAGAATGGTTTATTAGAAAGCAGGTCCAAAGATTTCAAATTTTGTACAATTTAAAGAGATTGTATGGCTGCATAAGGGTTGTATGGCTGCATAATTTTAAACAAGAATAATCAACTGCCATAGGATAACATCATCATTAAGGAATCAGGTTTGCTTATAACAGGGGTGTCCAAACTTGGGAACTTTAAGACTTGTGGACTTCAACTCCCAGAATTCCCCAGCCAGCCATGCTTAAAGTTCCCAAGTTTGGACACCCCTGGCTTATAAGGTCCATTTTAGGCAGGCATACTCTTAACTTATCATACAAAGCCACGAGAAAGCTTAATGTTCTTTATTAATTCTTATTAATATGCTAGAGCAGGGGTATCAAACTGGAGGCCCACTGATTGGATGCTTCACATGCAGGCCACGTCCACCCTACCTCCATAAAGGGAAAAAAGTCATGATACATTATGTGATGACAATGTGACATGGTGATTTTGACACCCATGTACTAGAGCTATGCTAGTCTCCTTTTCATAATGTTGCTTAAAGAATTTAACCTGAACATACTGACAAAATACTAAAATTTATCAAACTATCATTTTTCGCTTTGGAAAAAAATCATTGGATTTTTATAAATACTTTGTTTTTGAAATAAATTTGTGACAAAGTTTATTTTATTTTGTGACAAAGTTTATTTTACCAAGATATTGTATTGTGATGCAGCACTAATATTTTACAGGTTCTTCAGTACACATATAAATAAGCTAAAAATCAAATGGGCCCTATCTCCTTTGTTTCCATATTTAAATGGATGGTTGTATACCATCAAAACTCCAGGTGAATTTCTTTGAATTTCTCTTCTTGCCATACTTTCAGATAGCTATTCATTCTTTCTTTTTACTAAAAAAGCACAGCAATATCAGAAAAAAATAGCTACTTTAAAAAGAAGGAAAGTATGTATTCCAATAGTTGTATCTAGTCACATCTCTAGTACAACACTTTTCTTGTTAGGAATACTGATTTCATTGTTATGGTTTGTCCAACAAAATACGGGTAAAACAGACAACTTTGGATATTATATCTCAATGAACAGTAGCATAGATAAGAAAGGCAGTTAATCTTGGAAGAAATACTGTGATAGTTTATCTTCCCGAAGAATTCTTGCCAGTTTTCACTACCCTTAAATGAGAATTGACTGTATTAAACATATTTTCATTATGTGCCTAGAGATATTAGTAATTTCATAGACACTGACTTACACTTTATCTGAATCATAATTAGAAAATAATTAGAAACATAATTGGGGAAAAACACATGTAACAAAATATAGATCTGAAGTAATATTAACTATTCAAAGTTTTCATGGAAGTATGTATAGTATATGCCCAGATTAAACCACATAATACTTTGATAAAAGTTTTCAAAAGGTAAGTAGTTGGATATTAAATTGATTACTGAAGAGGTGGGAGGAAAGATGAGGCTTGACACGCTGAGGAACGTCCAACACAGTTTTATTGAATAACACAGCAAGAACTAATACAGGAGAGAATCGCTCGTTCCCCTGCCTGACAGCTATTTATACGAAGAGCTGTCAGGCAGAGAAACCAATCAGGGAAGCAGAACAGCCCGCCTTCAGCCAAGCCACGCCTGATTGGCTAAGGCGCGGCATGGCTGTTGCTAGCTGTCAACAGAGGGAATCCCCGGTCGTATGTCAGGGAGGAAAGGAATATAACACTCCTTCCCCCCCAGCGAGGACGCATGCGTGACAGCGGAGCATGCGTAGTCGCTAAGATATGCAGGGCGGCGTTGGACACGCCCAGAACGCCTCAGGACTGGGCAGACCATCGGAGGAGGAGGTGGTGCCCGTGGGAGCTCCTCCCGGGAGGGAGTGGAGCTCCGGGCGCCATCTTGGAGGCCTAACCCAGGAGGAGGCGGAGACTCTGGAGCAGGTAGGCAGGGCCGGGGTGGCGCAGCCGCTTGCGGGCTTGAGTCAGGGAAGCTTGAGATACTAGTAGGGTAGGGCTGGCCTGATTGAGGGAAGGCCAAGGCGGGGTGCAATGCCGGAACTGGCTGCCCAACGGGGGCTGGAACGCTGGAGGGCTGTGGCCAGCGGAAGGCGCCGGGCCCAGTCTCTGCTGGCAAGCCTTGCGGCGCGGGCAACGGCCACGGCGGAGGGATCGGTTGCGGTGTCAACCCGAGGGCCTGCGGTTGAATGGTAGAGGCCGACCCTGCAGGGTTGTTGGTTGGATCCAGAGGAAGGCAACGCCTTAACTGATCCACGTGGCGGCGCCAGTCTGCACCGTCGGCGGTCCGGACCCTGTAAGAGCAGGGGCCAGTTACAGAGGTGACAGTGGCAGGCACACACTTCAAATCCCCCGAGAAGGCCCTTGCCCATACCGGATTGCCCTCGAGGAAAGAACGGGAAGGGGGCCCCAGGTTGCTCGGCTGTGCCTCTGAATAGGTTGGGTGCAACCTATCTAAGGTGGTCCGCAGGCGCTGGCCCATCAGCAGCTCAGCAGGGGTTTTCCCTGACAGTGGGCACGGGGTGGAATGCTGAACCAGGAGGTAAGCAGCCACCCTCGTGGGCCAGTCGTCCTTGTCCATCCGTCCAAGGGCGTCCTTGGCCGAGCGGACAGCGTGTTCCGCCCGGCCATTGCTGGCCAGATGATAGGGGGCTACCGGGGTGTGCCGGATGCCCTGGGAGGCCAGGAATTCCTGAAACACGGTGGACGCAAACTGGGGCCCATTGTCCGACACAACGACGTCTGGCAAGCCGTGGGTGGCAAACAGGGACGTTAATGCTCGGACAGTGGCCTCGGCTGTGGTGGAGGTCATGAGGATGAGCTCCACCCAGCGCGAGTAAGCGTCCACCACGACCAGGAAAACCTGGCCTCGGAAGGGCCCAGCGAGTAGGCACTCACTGTGGAGAGACAGCTCTAGCTGCCTGGCCTTGTAGGGGCGGTGGTCGTCCGACACCGGCCCCCCAGGCCATCCCCGCAGAACCCATGCCATCACCTGGGAGAGGGTGGGGTCGGCCAGAGACGCTGCAGCCACATCGCCCGCGGAGAGCGGCAAGGCTAGGTCTGCAATGGCCAAAACAGACAGGCAAGGCACTGTCTGTGGGTCGGAGATGGGCAGGGGGCAGCGGCTGAGGGCATCAGCGTGCCCCAGCTGCTTGCCAGGGCGGTAGACCAGGGCATACGAGTATGCCGCTAGGAACTCCACCCAACGGGTCATCCGGGGAGACAGGATGGGAGGGGTCGGACGGTCACCGGCCAGAAGCCCAAGGAGCGGCTTGTGGTCAGTGAAGAGCATAAAATGCCGTCCGTAGAGGTACTCGTGGAACTTTTTAACCCCGGACACGGCAGCCAGAGCCTCCTTGTCGATCTGGCTGTAGTTCCTCTCCGCTGGAGAGAGTGTCCGGGAGTAAAAAGCTATGGGGGCTTCCGAGCCGTTGGGAAGGACATGGCTCAGGACAGCCCCCAAACCCACGGGGGAGGCGTCACACGCTAGAGTCAGGGGCATCCTGTCGCTGTATTGGACTAGGACTGCCTCTGACGTCAGCATGTCTTTGACAGCCGCGAACACATGCGCTTCGCGGCTGCCCCAGCGCCAGGCCGCGGATCGGTCGAGCAACCGATGCAGCGGCTCGGCTAGTGACGCCTTGTGCAGCAAAAATGGCGCGTAAAAGTTTAAAAGCCCTAAGAACGACTGCAGCTCCGCCTTGGTGGCGGGGGTGGGGGCGTTCTTAATGGCTGCGACTTTGGCAGGGGTGGGGTGGATTCCATGGGCATCTATGGAGAAGCCTAGGAAGTCCACTTTAGGCACAGCAAAGGAACATTTGCTGCGCTTTAATTTGAGACCCGCGCCCCTAAAACGGTTGAGGACCTTCCCCAACATTTCGAGGAGTCCTGAGTGGCTGGACGCAGCGATCAGGACATCGTCGAAATAGGGTACAACGCCAGGGAGCCCATGGAGCAATCGCTCCATGAGGCTCTGGAAGATCCCCGGGGCCACGGAAACGCCGAATTGGAGGCGGCGGCAACGGAAAGCCCCTCGGTGGGTGACGATAGTCTGCGCAGCCGCCGCTTCATCATCCACCGGGAGCTGCTGGTAGGCCTGCGCCATATCCAGTTTCGCGAAAATACAGCCCTGCCCCAGGGAGTGGAGCAGGTGCTGTACTACAGGGACTGGATAGGGGTTTGCCTGAAGGGCCAAATTGATGGTGGATTTAAAGTCGGCGCAGAGGCGTATGGAGCCGTCGGCCTTCACGGGGACCACTATTGGGGTCTCCCAACGTGAGTAGTCAACAGGCTCCAATACGCCCTGCGCCAGCAAGCGGTCAATCTCCTCATCAACTTTGGCCCTTAAGGCAAAAGGCACCCTGTGGGCCTTCAGCCTAATGGGAGCAACCTGGGGATCTAAATTAAGAGAGATGGGGGTGCCCTTATACAGCCCAAGCTGGCCATCAAACACGTCCGCGTAGGCGGAGATGACGGCAGCCACGTCAGGGGGAGTGTCTGAGAGGGAATACACCCCCTGCACGGAGAGACCTAGGGCGGGGAACCAATCCAGCCCCAGCAATGCGGGGAGGGGCTTTTCGACCCAGGACGGGCAGGCAACCCGAAAACCCCCCATATTCAACCCTAACTATATAGCTGCCCAGGGTTGGGATAAGTGACCCCTGATAGTCCCTTAGGGCCACGGGGCAGGCAGTCAATTGGCGTTTTAGGATGCCGGGGCAGAGTTTGTTAAAGTCAGCCCATGCAATTATGGAGCAGGATGAGCCGGAGTCCACCTCCATTACGCAAGGCGCGCCCTCAATGAGGACTGACGCCTTGATTCTGTCTGCACCTGCGGAGGCCTGGTAGATTGCCTTAGCAGGGGCGGCTGCTGGTCCTGGCTCCACGGCGTAGCAGCTGGCTCTCGTGCGCGGCTGGCGGCGGGGCTGCTGCGGTCCTGTGGTCGTCTGCTGGCCGGAGGCTCCTTGGAGTGGAGATGGAGGCAGTACAGCCCGGCAAACCTGGGCCAGGTGCCCTTTTTTGGAGCACCGGCGGCAGATGGACGCCCGGAATGGGCAGGCTGACCGGTCGTGGCTGCCCCCGCAGCCAAGGCAGGCTGCCGTAGTCTGGCGCGGTGGTCGCGGATTGCGGCGTCTCTGCAGCTCTGCCAGGCGGGCCACCAGCTCTTCCTCTTCTTCAGCCGGGCTAGGCAACGGCGCCAGCTGATCAATGAGGCAAGTGCGGGCTGGATAGTTCGGCAGCTGGTGGGGGTCCATTTTGGCGGTGGATTGTTCGGACAACTCCACCGCGCGCGCCTCAGCGACCGCCTCGGCCAAGGTGATTTCTGGCCGAGCCAGGAGGCATCTCTTCAGCCGGAGCTCCTTGACCCCGCTGACGAATTGCTCCACCAGGTTGTCCTCCAGGTCTAGGAACTTGCACGGGATGGCCGTGGTCCTCAGGGACTGGAGGAACTGGCTGACATCTTCGTGCGGTTTCTGGACGCACTGGCGGAATGCGTACCGCCGCGCTATCTTCGATGGGGTTGGGGCGTAGTGCCCTTTCAGTTTGGCCATCAAAGTGTCCCAGTCAAGTTCGTGGACTGGCAGAGGGGCTGCCAACGCCCGGGCGGCGTTAAACATTGGGGTTCCGCAACTACTGAGGAAGAAACTACATTTCTCCTCCATCGGAATTCCCCGCTTTCCATTGGCCCTCAAGAAGCACTCGAAGCGCTCTAAAAATCCGGTCCATCCTTTTCCGTCTGTCCCGAAGGGAGCGAATGGGGGAAGCGATGCCATAGCAGCTTGGAGTTGTTCGGCTCAGGAAGCTGGAACTCAAGCGGCAGATCAAGGAGATCGGTTCCTTCAGGTTTGTCACCTCAGAGCGATCCCATCCTCGTCGCCAGTGAAGAGGTGTGAGGAAAGATGAGGCTTGACACACTGAGGAACGTCCAACACAGTTTTATTGAATAACACAGCAAGAACTAATACAGGAGAGAATCGCTCGTTCCCCTGCCTGACAGCTATTTATACGAAGAGCTGTCAGGCAGAGAAACCAATCAGGGAAGCAGAACAGCCCGCCTTCAGCCAAGCCGCGCCTGATTGGCTAAGGCGCGGCATGGTTGTTGCTAGCTGTCAACAGAGGAATCCCCGGTCGTATGTCAGGGAGGAAAGGAATATAACAATTACATGTAGATATTTCCATAAAATACAGTACATGCAAACACTTTTGACTCATATTTGGCACTTGAGTTGTGTTTGCATAAACCTAAAAGCATCCATGTAGGCTATTCTTTCATTTAACTAATGATTTTCAGTAGCAACACAGGGAACAAGAGGGAAATTTTTGCCTTTCTGATTATGACACTCTTGAAGTTAGAGTCTCCTGATTTCCATTTAGCAGACAAAGACCACTGATAATTGATCTCCTAGGGATACCCCCCCCAGGAATAGATCCCTTTCAGTGGACCAGAATCAGAGATCCTGGGGTGCTTGTTGTTTGTGGACCTTGGCTTGCCCTCCCCCCAATGACCTAAAAGCTACTGAAATCACACACACACACATACATCATTTACACTGGTATATGTAAAGGCATGTACCTGGACCCAGTGGATGCATTGAAAAACTATTTCTGAAATATAGGAAACATTGGAAACAGTTAAGTTATATGCCACGGGAAGTAAGAAACAATATGGTGTACTCTGCCTTGCGCAAAAAAATCCTTTAAATCCAGTCATAGATATAACTCAGTTTTGTGTTTAATCTTTCTATTCCTCTCATCCTGATTGAGAATGGCTTTTGGAATTGTATATGCAGTCACTTGTGACTGGTCATCATAATGTTATTCATAAATTTAAATCTGAAATCTGCAGGATTTAAAAATTATTAATCTAATTGGATTTTGCCTTGAATATTATATTCATACGTAACCAATAAAACTCAGAGGTTCTAAGACTAGAAAAATGATTGTTCACTTTTTTTATAAAGAAGGAAGATTCTCACTATCCAGTTCAGGTAATTTTTAAACAGTCTTGTATGAAGAAAGTAGAGCTCGGTATTGACATAATGCGAGATGCATTTTTTACTTGTTAACTTTAATAAGTGCACAATATAAAGAGGAAACGATATACCATGTTTTCCCAAAAATAAGACAGGGTTCTATTTTCTTTTGGCCCCTGAAATAAGTGTTTAGCCTTATTTTTTGGGAGGTCTTATTATTTTTGAGGTGCAGGAGGCAGAGAGCATGGTCACCTCATGGCTGCTGCTGTGTTGCGATCTCTGGGCCTGACACTCTTTTTACTGCAGCCATTAGCATGACAGAAGGGGTGCGGTGACTAGGGTTGCTGGAGCGACCATTAGGTAAGGGCATATAGGGAGCATGGGGCATGTTCCCCTTCACTTCCCCCCTCTGGCCTCGCCTCTTCACCTCATGGTGTTTGCATGGCAAGCAACCAGAGCAAATGGCAGGGACCGGCTGTGCATGTGGTTAAATATTTTCAGGGAGGGCTTATTTTTGAAGGAAGTCTTATTTTAGCGCATGCGCTCAAAAGCCTGATAGGGCTTATTATATGGAAAGTTCTTATTTTCTGGGAGACAGGGTATAAAAATAGCTAATATTGTAATTAATCTCAGACCTGGTTAGTACTTGGCAATATCAGAACTGTAATCAAGAATGGAAACACTGAAAAAACATCCCTGATGAAGGCAGTGGAAAACGGCCTCCATATTGTTCCCAAGAAAACTGAATGAATATAGAGCATGCATTAAGTCACCAGGAATTAGGTTTACCTCAGAGATTTACTCTACATTTTGGGAATTTTTTTCTAGCGGGTATTAATGGAGGGGAATCAGTGCTGTTTTTTAACTTCTACTTACTCAGTTCTTTACAAAGCCTTTTTTTTCTCTTTAATTCTAGGATAGCTTCCACTGCTTTCATAGTAAATGTAAGGACAATTATCCATTGCAAAAAAATCTAATTTGTCTAAGGCCCAGCTGCACAGTACTGTATTTAATTTAATGGTTAATCTGAGCCATGCATAGCCTGTTCAAAGCCAGAACACACTGTCATACATTTATGCAAGAATCTCAGCTTTATATTTTTTTTAAAAAGTTCCTTGTTAGAAAGAGTTCATGGTTAATGTGAGAAGCTTGAAAATAAGCCCTGTATATGCTTTAATGATGTGACTTAAACTATCTCACACTATGTTAAGCTGTGAAAGTTTGCAGTGTATTTCCAGGATTTGGGAATTCATCAGCATTTAACTCATGTATTTTGTAATTTTACCTCCAGGGCAGCCCTTTTTTAATTACATGATGAACATGTGGTTGTCATTAGCTTGGAATGGGTCACATTTCATTGAAGGATTAACTTGGGTGAACTTAATCTGGAAACTTTCAGGTGCAGAATGTCTGATATTTATATCATAGAGGCATTTCAAATATGATATAAAGCAGTGACAATTTTGACTCCTGTGAACAATGATGAACGTGCCCCTAAAGATTCAGATTTAATCTCCATAGGCAAAAGAGCCCATATGGCTCGCAGTGAAGAGCAAGTCTTTAAAAAAGAAGTTAAGAGAAGTTGGGGGAGGAAAAGCATCTGACTAGAGAAGTCTATAAGAAAATTATATAGCTGGATAACCTGAATAATATTTCATCATAAGAATTGGCTGACATTGATCAAAAATGTCCAGGTGATATCCAGTGTATTCATACAATGTCTGAATCAATCAACTGGTTACACAGATTTGAATTCATCAACTAGTTACACAGAACGCCTGCAAAGGTAGCAACAGAAAAAGAAGTAAGATCACAGAATGAGACATAAAAGGTACCCACTAATAAAATTATCTTAGTACCTTGCCTCAGTACAATAAACTACTTAAATAAAAGATGCTAGCAATTAATTTAAACTCTGAAATGTAAGCATTTCAGAAAAAGTGACAATTCTTTGAATAGCAAAATATGTCACAATGATTACTGAGGGAATGATTAATTGTCTTCAAAAAACAATTTTGGGTTTTTAAAAAATGAATTAAGAAGAATTTTTTAAATATAACTCCTTTTCGTCACTGAATGAAACCAAGTTTAATTTAATTCAGTAATAGGGAAAAGTTTCTTACATTTTCAGCCTTAAGTTATTGTCTTCCACTTATACGTCATAAGGATTCAACAAATGCCCAAGGATTTTTTAAATGTTTTTATTAATCATTTTTCTCATATACTGTATGATGTAATTTTCATTAATATATGCATGTTTGCATCTCCCTTTGATCTTATTTCTACAGCAAACTTGTCTTTTTGATTGGAGAACTGCACCACAACATTCATAAAAAGAATAATATTTTGCATTTTGGCTTGTGCATTTGCTTCAAAGGTGCACGCTAAGACAATTTGAATAAATATTTAAACTCCTTTCTCATCTCTGTTCAGATCACTGTTTTAATGACAATATCTGTTGGGGATGAGATGTAAAGTAGCTATAATAAGACATCTGGTTGGTAACTGAGAAACAAAGACGCCAGATTAAGATGAGTCTAAACTCAGCCAGCAGGTCTATTTTGTGCTTTTTTCTGCTCTATTGTAGCATAAGGCAACAATAGCAACAATCTATAATTCTAAGAACCCCAAGTGTTCCAAAACTGAATGAACAGTTGTAAGGTTGATTGTTTACAAAACAATTGATTGCTGTAGTTATTAAGTTTCTAATGTCAAACAATATTTACTGAACTTTTACTAGAGATAAAAGCATGTGCCAGTTTAATCAAATGGGGGAAACAATTTCAGAGTTATATATGTGCATACTAAGCTAAAAGACTGCAGTATCGAACTGAATTTATGAAAAGAAATTTTATTAAGACCTTTGATTGGTCTTTCATTAAGCTGGGCAATCTTTCTATTATTGGTCAAGTAACAAACAACAACAAAAATAGAGGTGGCTCATACAATCTGCATTCTCTAGCACTCTAAATTTCTACATCTGCGGAACATTTGGGTTAGTAGTAAAAGCATTTAAAAGCAACTTTTTTTGTCTGAACTGATTCTTTCTCTCATATCTCCGAAATCTGGGCCATGTAGCCTTTAACTTTACTGAATGAATTTTCTTTTCTAAGAGTGAGATGGCATCAGCTTTAATATGCCTGCAGTACTTTCTTGGCACTGATATCATTTTCTATTATTTTCATCATCAAATAATGAGCTCTCCTGAACAACCTTCCATCTGACATTTTTAAACAAGAATCATACTCGCTAGTTTTATATATAGCTGGAGTTACTTTTTTTTTTTCAAACTAAGATAAGTTCAACCTGGGCCCTGGAGAGAGAGGGGGGAGGGGGGAAGGAAGGAGGGAGGGAGGGAAAGAGAAAATATGGATGGGGGGGAATTCAAATTCATAGCAAAAAAAGGGGGGGATATGAAGATACAATCCTAATGTGCTAAAATTTGGCCTTACTCGCCTAAGAGAAGCTTTCACCACAACCTACAATTTGTTTCTTCATCCTCTCTCTATATCAAAATGGCTGCTTGAATGGTATGTATTATACATGAAAATGTTGAATGTGTGATTTCCTTCAGGGTTAGTGCTGGATTAAGTGCTGGATTTTTTTAGGCAGTACACCAGCAATCTACAAAGGGACTGTCAGGGTAGAACAGATAGCTATGGAAAAGAGGTAAGTCTGGTGAACGTGGTGGAATAAATATACAAAACTATAGAAACTTCTTTAATTAACTTCACTTCATTAGTATATGTAAGTCAAACCAATATTGTCATTGATCTTTAGGTCATCTCATAAGAAGGAAGTACACACAAGATTGCCCATTAATATCGCCAGGAATGATAAAGTATATTATGGGTAAAGGTAAAGGTTCCCCTCGCACATATGTGCTAGTTGTTCCAGACTCTAGGGGGCGGTACTCATCTCCGTTTCAAAGCCGAAGAGCCAGTACTGTCCAAAGACTTCTTCCTGGTCATGAGAGAAAAAGTAACATAAATCCTGTTTTTATCTGCCTTTTTCTTAATACATTAGGGAGATATTTTCTTAATGTGCCATTGGTTTTCAAGATGATATGATTTATGCCTGTGGTTTTATTGTTAGAATGATCCAAGGTCATTAAGTGGCATTTTGATACTCCCTGTGGTGAGGTATGCTTTTCTCCCCTGAGGTGCCACTGTGATCTCTTAATGCTTCTGAAGAATAAGTACTGGATTATGAACTCAATTGTCTTTGTATTTAGAAAATTTTATTGCTGTAACCAGGAAAAAAAAGATTCTGAACTCCCAAAGCCAAAAACCATTACAAGAAAGAAATGTATTGAACCAATTTAGTTTGCACTGTCCCAAATTTTATGTGATCTATATCACAGTTATTTGTATGGTATCCATACTTTTCCAAATGAGGCAAAATAGCTTGTATCTCAAACTTCTTCCCAAAACAAAACACTGTGTGTTAAAAATGTGTATGTTAGCTAGAAATAAATGCAGATATGTATATGTTGTAGTACCAAATCCCCAGAATTGACTAAATCTGACTGCAAAAAGTGTACATTAGGAAAATTGAGTGCAAATGTGAATATTTAAAGTAAATACAAACATATTTCCTAGCTTGGTTTCTTCAAATATTTGCAGATTAATGCAAAAAATATGATAGAATAAACTTTTTAAATTGAGGAACTGGACAAATTCAACCATTCCTAAAAGAAATTGACTGGATAAGAATTAAAGAAGAAAATAATTAAAGGATGGTCAAACACCAGCTAATTTTCACACATTTTGCCTTGGGCTTCTACGTGTGTGTGTGTGTGTGTGTGTGTGTGTGTGTGTGTGTGTGTGTGTGTGTACAGTATGTATGTATGTATGCTACTATATGTGTTTGTCTCTGTGTGCATATAACACTCTTAAATGTTGGGGGAAATAGTACATTAAACCTGCAATTGCTGAGACATAGATATATATATTTTTCCTTTAGCCTAATACTGAAGAGAATAAGTTGTTCAAAGTAGTGAAATGGGACCTCAAATTTGGAATATTGTTTTTCACATTCCAGTGTGAGAATAGGTAATGGTTAAGACAGTTTAATCAAAAAAGAAAACAAAAGTACCATCTTCTATGAAATAAAGTATTTTTCACCATCTTCACAGTATTTTTCTGCACAATTACTTCATGTGTACACTATTATAATTTTTTTTGAATAAACTATATATTTAGAATGGAAAATAAAGGTATCAAAGTGGATAGCTTCTGCCTTATAGGATTAACCTTGGTTGGTTGGGAATTGAGAGTTGAGTAGGTTTAGTTTAATGAAAAGAAGGACTAGGAGTGACTTAATAACACTGTTCCAATATTTGAGGATCTCCTACAAAGACGAGGGGGGTCAAACTATTTTCCAAAGCACTGAAAGGCAAGGCAAGAAACAATGGTTGGAAACTAACCAAGGAGAGAAGCAACCTAGAACTAAGGAAAATTTTCCTAATGCTGAAAGTAAACAGCCAATGGTATAGCTTGCCTTCAGAAGTTGTAAGTGCTCTATTACTGGAGGTTTTCCTAAAGAGGCTGGACACCATTTGTCTGAAATGGTATAGGGCAGTGATGGCGAACCTTTTTCGCTTCGGGTGCCAAAAGCACATACGTGCGCGCTATCAAATGAACTCGAGTGCCCACCCACATAACTTAATGTCCCCCCTCACCTGTGTGGACCGTGCATTTTTGCACAAGGCTTCCTCGGCAATCCCTGCTCTGGCTGCTTCCCCTTGGATAACACCCAGTGAGGGGAGAAGTTGCTCTGCCACTAACAGGCAGAGATTGGGGTGGGGGCGGGGGGATGCTCAAGTGTGCTCCTGTGTCAAAAAACCTTCCCTTATCATTCTCCTGTGTAAAGATTGGGCCCTTTTTACAATGGCAGGTGTGAGTCCAGTTGCTAAATTCTCCCCTTCTATTAAAGAGGATCCTGGGCACTACAGTCAATAGACAGATGAGGAAGGGAGCTACTGGCACAGGGGAAAGAAAAGCGGCAAGAAAAGAAGAAAAAGCAGCTTTTTTCCCTCAAGGTGGCTGCTCAGTTGCCCTTTTCTCCATTTCAGCACCACTCCATGGAGCCTGCCCCACCCACCATCGGCCAGGTCCTCGCTTCTCCCAAGCATTTCTTTGCCTATTTAATTTTCCCTCCGTAGCATTTTTCCATCGTGTTTCTTGCCGTTTTGGACAGGAAAACAAAGTTTGTGGGACTAAAAAAAAAACACCTTTCAATCAATCAATTCCAACTTTGCGAGATCTCTTCCCTCCCCCCCCCAAGTTGTAATTGATTGAAGGTTTTTTTTAGTCCCACAAACTTTGTTTCTCTGCACATGATGGCAAGAAACGCGATGGATCTGGAAATCAGGTAGGCAAAGAAATATTTGGGAGAAGCGAGGACCTGGGCGATGGTGGGTGGGGCAACCTCGATGCCCTAGCACTGAAATGGAGAAAAGGGCAACAGAGCAGCCACGTTGAGTGAAAGAAGCCTCTTTTCTTCTTTCCTTGCTGCTTGTCTTTCCCCCCTGCTGGTAGCTCTCCTCATTTCCCTGTGGATTCCAGCAATCAGGCAGGATCCTTTTTAGTAGCAGGGGAGGGAGGGGGAAAAAAGAGCAGCCAGCACGAGCAAAAGAAGCCTCTTTTCTTGCAGCTTGTCTTCTCCCCCTCCCCCCTGCTGGCAACTCTCCTCATTTCCCTTTGGATTCTAGTGATCGGGCAGGATCCTTTTTAGTAGCAGGGGGGAGGGGGGAACAGAGCAGCCAGCACGAGTGAAAGAAGCCTCTTTTCTTCTTTCCTTGCCGCTTGTCTTTCCCCTGTGCTGGCAGCTCATCTCCCTTTGGATTCCAGCGATCGGGCAGGATCCTTTTTAGTAGCAGCGGGGAGGGGGGAACAGAGCAGCCAGCATGAGTGAAAGAAGCCTCTTTTCTTGCCGCTTGTCTTTCCCCCGTTCCGGCAGCTCTCTTCTCATTTCTGGTTTGCATTGGGCTGTTTTTTGCCCTTTGGAGGCTTCAGGGAATCCTCCAGAGATTTTTTAAAAAAGCACTATTGAAAATCAGCTGGCCAGCGGGCGCATGCGCACTGGAGCTGACAGGGCAATGCTTTGCGTGCCCTCAGAAATGGCTCCACGTGCCGCCTGTGGCACGTGTGCCATAGGTTCGCCATCACGGGTATAGGGTCATCTGCTTGAGCAGGGGATTAGACTAGAAGACCTCTGAGGTCTCTTCCAGCTCTATTATTCTATATTCTACTAGCTGTACCCGGCCATGCGTTGCTGTGGCCCAGTCTGGTTAAATGGAAAAGAAAGAAAAGAGAAAGCGCAAGTTTCTAATATGTTTAATTTCACAATGCTTGTGAGTATACAATATTTTTTGTTGTTCCATTGTGTGTGCAGATATAGAGATTGTTTGGTTTTCTGACTCTAGAACACACAATATATAATTATCCATGTGAGAAACAATCCGTGTCTAGATCTAAGCCGCACAATTCTAAAGATTGGCCCTGAGCTTTATTGATGGTGATTGCAAATCAAATTGGGAATTGCAATCTCTTAAATTGAAATGGCATATCCGTTGGAATCATAGGAATGTGAGGAATGAGGACATCTTCACCTTTGAAAGGTCCTGTCAAGATTGTTGCTTCTACGACATTGGTCATTAATTTTTTTACTGCAAGCCGCATGCCGTTGCAAAGCTTTGGCTAGTTGATATTTCGCAACATGATAATTGGCATGCCCATTTTCAATTGCGTACGTGCAGTGGCATCCCTGGCAGAACAAGTGAATTCAAAAATTATGTTGGATAATTAACCGTTTCATCTGCTTCCACAACAGTATCGACGGACTTGTATGTGACTGCCTCACTTTGAATGTTAGACTGAATAATATTGCTAAGTTCGTAGACGTCTTTGTTTTTGGCTGCAAGAATAGTTTGTTCACTCAGCCAATCATGATTCTTATAATTGGTTTGAATATGGGGAAATACTTTTTCAACCAATTCTTCTTTTGATGTCACTAAATTGCAGAAGTTATGAGGCAATGAAATTCGTCCTGAGGTCAGATCAACCGGCACTTTTCCGTTCCCAATTTCCAGCAATTGATGTGAGAATATCTCAGCTGATCGATCGTTTTGCAGCTGGACATGCATATTTGTAGTTAATTTTAATGTCTTTATGTGTTGCCACAAAGTAGAGTATTTCAGGCAAGCATTTATTTCGTCCGCTGGTGTTGATCGATGAATTACAGATAATGTTTGCCTGAAATCTGCTGCAAGTTATATTAATGCGTTCCCAAATGGTCTGATGTTTCCTCGCAAATCTTGCAATGATCGATCAAGAGCCTCGAGCCTTTTTTGTGCGCCATATGTCATTTTGGGATCAAATTGCTGCCAGAATCAATGTAATTAGGAACGTTTTACCAGTTTCTCCTGGCACATCTAAGAAGATGTCTCCAACCCCGTTATTGACAGTTTGCATTATTTGATCATAAATGCCATTTTGCCCAAGCGGTAGCTTAGGAATATTTTATTGCACATACGACAAAAGATCACCTGTGTTGTAATTTTGTTCACGACACAATTCTACATCGAACGAAGCAGCAGCAGATCGATTCGGTGATGGCATTCCCAATTGATTGAGAACTTTGTTTGCAATTTCTAAGCACAAATCTTCAATGAAGCATTGATAATGATTGAAGATCATTGAATTCAGCTGTGTAAATGACACAGTTGAATTCCAGCACAATATCACATGAAATAATTAAATCAAAATGTAAATTAATGGAAATGTATGAAAAATCAATATAACAATGCAATTGGAAACATTGAAATGGAATCGTGAAAGATTTAGTATAGCATGTGTTGCTTTTACGTCCAGCAGATGGCACTGGTTTTCAAAAAAGCATGTTTTTACAAAAAAAGCATGTTTTTACCTGTCACAGGTGTGACATCTATGTAATATACGTATATAAAAACATGTGCGTATTCTAATGCAACATTGTGTCAAACTTTCAAAGCAATCGGTGAAGAACTTTCGGAGATTTGAGATTTTGAACAAACAAACATTACATTTTTATTTATATAGATGTAAAGGAACAAGCAGTAAAGAAACACAGTGCAGACTAGCACTTGTTAGAGTAATATGAAGGTCTTGAAAAGGTATTCAAATGCCATGATGTGTTTATACCTACAAAGTTCAGAACTGTACAAGCATGGATTTTCTATCACAATATATGGGAGCAAAAATTGAACATTAAAGAAGCAGAATTTACCAACACTAAAGTTCAAAGGGGTGAAGAGAATACTCAGAGCACACAAAAAACAACAACAACTAATAGATATAAAACAAATCAACTCAGAATTCTCATTAAATGCACAAATGACCATGCTCATATTATCTTACTTCATATTATGTGAATACCAAGCTATTTAGAAAAGGCTCTAATGCTGGCAAAGAAAAGATATGGATTACCAGAAGTAAGGTAGAGACATTCAGTTACATGGATGATGACTATGCCTTTGGGAGAATTAAAAGAACAGGTTAGGGATAGTTCAGCATGGAGAAAATCTATTGATATAATTGCTAGAGTCAAAAAGAACTTAACGGAATATAATCAATAGACTAAAGTAAACTACAGTAAATTATCATTCATGAACAAGATTTTACAGATTAAATAAATCCACTCATTAATTTCTTCTAAATATTACAAAAGTTCCTGTTTTATTACAAGGGTTAATATGTTGGTCACTGGATTAATGTGTGAATATTATATGCCTTAAGAAGTGAGGCTTGACCATGTAAAAATATTTTAAATAAATATCAAAATATTATGTTGGGCTTTAGCTGGACTTTTGAGGAGAGCTGCAGCTGATGTAATGCCACAAGCAGATGATATCGGCCAGGCCAGTTAATTTTCCAAGTAATCCAAGGAGGATGAGATTATAAATCTGCATGGCTGCTTAAAGAGAGAAGCTTCTCAGCGTGAGAAACTGATTTGGAGCAAACAGTTTTCTACTTCTGAACTAAAGTAGAATTGTAAAATCAGCTAAAAATTTGAGAATGTCAAATCAGATCCTATTGGAACTCTAGCTTCTATCTAAAAGTAGAGTAAATAAATATAATTAAACTATAAGTAGATTTGACTTGATGCTTTCCTGATATTTGGTGAAACATAAATTCTAGAAACATAACTGTAGCTATATAGTCCCATAGCTAATATTAGCTGCACATTTCTTCAAATTTTATGTTCAATTATTTGGTGGCATGACTATTAGTTGAGGTCTCCCTCACATTTCCCTGGGCCAGATTGTACCACATAAGGATTGCTGAGAATGCTGGGAATGTATACTAAAAGTATATAATCTCAGCAGGATCACTGAAAGCATAAAGGCCATACCACTTCCCTTATCAGGCAACTATATCAGACAGCAGCAACGTATACTGGTAGTAGATGGTCACTTTAGTGAATTGACTACATATTATTATTATTTTAAGCATCAATAAATTGAAATGGACTTGAATTTGGTATTTTCAATCGGGAGATAATACTGTTTACTTTTAAGGACATAAAAAAGGAACCAAACAGTTGTCATAGACAAGAAGGATATAGCAAAATCACTACAAGGCTGCAATGCAATTAATGATTGCATTGCAAAGCAAGACATCTAGATTATTTTCAGAGGCATCTGCACTTCATTAGATTGTGTCACACAATTATTTGGACACTTCTCTACATCTTGTGGCAAAGACGAAGTCTCCTGACAGCGTGCAAAAAAAGATATGATTAATGATGGTAGTTTTCTTCCCATTTTAGGTACATTTCCCAAGTGGAACAAGGTGAAGGAAATGTCTTCCATCAGCAAGCTAAATGATTGGCCAGAAGCTACTGCTTCATCCACCAAAGACCATTTCCTCCCTGGTGAGGATGTGTCAGAAGTATTAGTACAAATAAGATCATAGAAAAATTTCTTTATGTGATTATGTCAGAAACTACATATTATGCACAGTATGACTCCATGATGCTGAATGCTGGGTGGCTGGTCTCCTTCGGTTTCCTGTTTCCTTTTTAAATACTTTTATAGATGAGATGTGCTTGAGAACGGACCGGAAAAACTGTTAAGAGTATTCTGGAGTGGTGTAAAAGCTTCTTTCAATAAGCTTTACTTAAATATAAAACAAAGAACAACCAGTGCCAGTTGAATACACAAATGCAAAACTTTTTTAAAAATACAAACATACATGCGTGCATACAAAAACAATTGCATCCAAGCCCATATATAACTATGTACATAATATAGAGACGTTACACTTTTAATAGTTTACATGCCTCATTTTTTTTTAAAGAGAAGGAAATTGCTTTTTAATGGAATAAGGAGTTTTTTCTTCACGAGAGCCACATTTTAAGAAGCAGTATTCCTGTGAACTAATTAATCAGTATATATCCACTGAAGAGAGCAATTCTATAAACATATATTAAGCACTTCAGAATAAAGGAAGTCAGGCAGGCTACAGATATAAGTCATTTTCAGCTTACATTCATATCAGCTCAAGTCTTTAAGATCTGTCAGAGGCACTGTAATGCCATGAGTGTGCTTTAATGAGTTTTGTTGTCAGCAGTTACCTACTGTTAAGCAAAAACTTTCCTTCAAGCAAGCCACAAATAAACTGCGAGATCACACTGTTTGCTATTGAATACGTCTATTACCTACTTAGCATGTTCAAACATAAAAATCATAGAAAATACACGTGTTTCACTTCTTAGGAGACATTTAATGCATTTTTTTACAGAAACCAATGATGTGAATCATATGATACAGTGATATTAAGTCCATGCTTCCCTCTTATGAAGGTCAGGCAATATCTGACTCTTCAGATGCTGTTGGGCTGTAACTCCCATATTTTTTTCATCACTGGGCATTTTACATGGCATTGATCAATGCCTATTGATAGGGCTTCCCATTGTCTCTTTTAAAGAGGCTCTACCTGGTTCCTGATATTTTGGACAACTACCACCCAGTTGTAAATATTCCTTTCTTGGGAAAGATAAGTAGCTGTTATTAGATATCTAGATACAAGCACACGTGTAAATTGCATCTCTTGTTCCATTTCATTTT
The DNA here is from genome assembly GCF_964273705.1 of Natrix helvetica. Lineage (NCBI taxonomy): Eukaryota > Metazoa > Chordata > Lepidosauria > Squamata > Natricidae > Natrix > Natrix helvetica. The sequence continues at coordinate 38,293,799 of NC_138550.1, read as the reverse complement.
GGCTTGAGGCTTGAGTTTAATACAGAAATAGCTAATGGTTGTTGACCTTTATCTGGAAAGAGATTTCAGAAAAGTTACATATTGAATTGCAGAATCTTAACATACAGCTCTTGACACACCTGAATATAGGATATTGTTGGAATGGGTTAGTAAGCTTGGAATTGGGGCTTTATGTGATGGTGATTCCAACCTGAAAACCAACCAGCACAGTAAAACACAGGAGCTGTATGATATTATGGAGAGCAGTTAAGCAAGACCTGTGGTTTAGTATTATCAATATGCTGATGAAATCAGCTTTGTTTCTCCTTCCACTTGAATCAAGGAGGCCTGCATGGCAAGATGTATTAAAACAATGTAATCAAAATAACAATAAAGGAAAGGAGTCTTTGTATAAACAGTGCAGAACATATGTGGGTAATTAATTTCCAATCCTAATAACTTTTTAAACACCTAGGCAACCACTTTCATAAACCTCATGTAAACAAACACATTTTTCATTGGCAAGTATGATGGAAGCTTCTTTTTCTTTGTTTGCATGTTTGCCAGCTTTTACAAAAATTGGATTTTTTAATGCTTACATGTTTCGTAAATTACTGGGATTCACTGAGAGTTGACGGCACATTTCATTTAACAGAAAAAGAAAATTAACCATTGTCTTAGCAACCACACTGAACACTATTCTGAAATGTTTTTATTCCCAAGGAAGGCAGTTGATAGCCCTGCATTATAAAATTCTAAGGCGAGGTGATCGCTCAAATCCTGTAGGGATTGGGATCTGGTGGTATGAGAAGTTTATTGCAAACTAGAATTAGTCCAAAACAAATTTATAAAGAAGATTTGAGACTCCCCCAAGACAGAGGGTGAGCTAAACATGGTGGTAGGATTACTTTCCATCATCATTACAATACGTCTTGCATTGATGGGATAATATAAAAAAACAGAAAGTTTTCAACTATCTCTCCTCAAGCATTGCTTTTCCAATATAGTAGTCTTCGATTTACAGCCACAATTGGAATCAGAATTTCCATGGCTCAGCAAGGTAGATTTTAAATGAGATTCTCCTGATTTTGATGCCATGTTTGCCAAGTTTAAAACAGTCATTTAGTGAATATGGTTGTTGGGTGAATCTATCTTCCACCATTGACTTTACTTGTCAAAAGTTGTAAGGAAGGTAAAAATTAATGACATGACCCCAAGGTGCTGCAACCATTATAAACACATTCCAGTTGCCCAGCACACAGATTTTAATCATGTAATCATTGGGAAGCTGTGATGGCCATAATATGAAGACTGCTGTTGTTACTTTGAAGGATCAGTAGTTTAAATTAAGGACTACTACTACACATTGCAGAATCAATGAACAAAACCTTTGTTACTGATACTTCAAATATATTTCCAATCCTCTTTGGGAAAATGTGAAACAAAGCAAATATTAGAATCAGGGATATCAGTTAAGATGCTACTTCAGTATAGTCACAGATATTTTCATCTGGTTTTATCATTTTGAAAAACAGTGTCTGGTTAATATTACCAGTATCTCATTTGAGAAATGATTCGTATGTCCTATCACTTTCAGACCATTGCAAAGTAAGCAATGTCTTTGCCCTACTGGTGTTGGCCAACTGGAGGATATTATTTGCAATGTCTTCCACTATTCATTTTGATGAGTTCAGGATCAAATTATTGAAGGTAAATAAATTCAAGGGCTTGGACCTTAAACAGTTGAATTATCATCTTGCAGATGTGTTTCCCTCCATTAATTGGCAAGTGCTACATTCACTTTGCTGCCATTTAAACTTCATTTTATTGAATGTTATGTTGTGCTACATTGTTGTGACTTACAACAGTAAATTTATTTACACATAAACACAAAAGAATTGTAATCAAAGCATGATTAAAAGCTTAGGGGAAAAAATCATAGCACACTAAATTTAATTGTGTAAACATAGTGCCGTCTGCAAATCCAGTCACAGTTGCATATAAAACAATACTTGCAAATGATGGGTCTGTCTTTTCTGAGGGTTTATAATCACATTTGAAGCTTCACCTTAGTTATGAATTCCAGTTTTGACTTTAGCAATAAAAGGAATGTCTAAAAGTGATTTATAATTAAAAGAATATTCCAGACTTTTTTAGTAAAACTCATATATCTGCCTCCTTAGTACTGCAGGGACACATTCAGACTCAGCGAGGCACTGATCATTTCCTTTAACTATGAGTTCAGACTGAACTTCACTAATTTAATTAACCAGGAAGGCCAAAGGCAAGTAAACAAGATCTTATATCTCTGAAACTTCTTTCTACAACCCAGAGAACTACAGGTTGAAAAGAATCTATATCATCCTGGGAAGCAATTGCCAAATGTACTTCTCTATGACTTGCCCCAATACTGGGATTTAAATCAAGGAGTATCCAGTGAACTTTTTCTGAAAATCATGAATAGCACTTGCAGCAAGATGTTAGCATTCCTGTGTTCTCAAGCTCTTGAACAATATGGGAAAGCTTTGTCATCCTGCCCTGCGTAGGTACAATAGAGACAGACAAGTAAGCCTATTTTTCCATCAACCATTGTCAAGAACTGAATTTCAGTTAGAAAGGGGCACTAATCTAAGTTCCAATTTATCACAATCATTTCTCCATTTGTGCACCAGTTATCTATCTATCTGTTTCATTGTACCAACCTCCCTAATGAACACAGGTGCCAACTGAGCTGTGCAAGAAGGAAGAGAGCATTCAAAAGTGACAGTGCCAACTAACAAGGAATATCTATTCCACAGATTTAGCAAGACTTTAACAATATTGCTAACAGATGATGTGAGAAAGAATGTTTAGAAAGCATATAATTCTTCACTGATCTGGGTTACAGAAGAGTGATTTGTCTAATGAAGTTACAGAAAATTTTTCCATTTTTATATCACTGGTATCGGCTATGCAGAAAACCTATTCTGTATATGGACAAATCAGATAAAACTGAAAGAAGTCCACAGTCATCATGGCATATACAAATTTGGGTTCATGCAACCTTGGCATGCATGGGTGGTGAAATCTCTCAGAGATCATCTCCCTGAGCTCAGGAGCAAAATTGCTAAATATGTAAATGATGCAAATGACATAATTTTCCTGCATTTGTGATGGATACCAAGTGGCAGAAACAAATATTTTTTTATTATTATCTATGAATTATTTGTATCGGTATTTCTACACATAGTTCACTCTTTCTCTACCATTTATCTAACTAACCACTTTATATTTCTATGCAGAGGAAATGTCACACACAATGAATACAAAAACAAAGAATTTGGCATCTGTATATACACACATAGGTACAATCCTGCCTGATTTAGATCTCAATAAACCTAAATTCACTCCAGCTGGCATATAAAGAGCACAGCTGGCAAGAAATCCTTTTATTCATTTTTCTTAGGTTTCCATAAAAATAATTTGAAAACAGTTTTGAGAATAGCTTTGAATAGATTTGGTTGACAACAGAGTAAACTTTAAATGTATGTTAACTATAACCATAAATAACCAATCAAGCAACATTGATGTACATCCAACTTAAGATTTATTCAACTTGAATGGGTTATGGACTGAATACCAACAGCCTTTGAAAAGCTGCTGCACAATCCAGATGTGTAATGCTTCCTCTTTTATTTCTTGAGGATTCTGGTCTTTCCCCCAAAATAGTTACCCCCTTTCCCCCTTCCAACTCCTTTTCAATTAGACCAAACAATATAGATGCCAATATACTAGAACAGCTGTCTTTCTTTGGTAAGTGCAATGTTTAAAAAGAAGCATATAATTATATACTTGACCCCCATTTGATAATGATTAGGTTATCAAGAGTAAACTGACAAAATTGCTGTATTTACTATTACCTCAGTTTGGGAATCACTTAAAGAGGATACATTTTTTAAAGTATCCCATTGCCTATTACTATTGCATGAAACTACTGGTAGAAAATAGATGAAAGTGTAAAAACCAGAAAAGTAACATGGTCCAGTAGACCTCTGTAATATATCACTAATATTACATATATAAACTAGTAAAATGGTTTAAAAAGTTTGATATAAATGCTTGGCTTTGTTGTGCTTTTATACCCAATAGGAAATACTTAGATATTCTAACTTGATGGTAGATAAGGTCCCCATTGACATTCCGAGGTAAAGTCTTTTCAAATTTTGCATTATAAAGCACTCTAAAATGATAACATAATCTGTGCAACTTCAACAATTAAAAAAATAAAGATTTAATTGTGGTTGAGGTGGACAAAAGTATTTCCTTTCTTCTATTACACAAACAATGTAAACATAATTAAAATCTGTACTTGCTTAGGGATTTGAGCAATAACTTGTGAAGGCAAAGCAGTTAAACTTTTAAAGGCCCATTGTGGCTGTGTACATTTAGATTGTTTTTTAGATGGATACATTCCCTAGTTGCTCATGACCCCTTGGAAATCAATAAACAGTTTGAGCATCCCTGATCTAAAGGCTTTGTGTTCAAAATGTCTCCAAGAGCAATCCACTGCACATATGGTCGTTCCAAAAAGACCAATATGCCTATAATAAAGAAATATCTATACATATTGCAGTTGTACTACTGATTTGTGAAAGTGCTTGTATAGCACAATATTAACACGTTTTAAATGAAAATTGTAGGTGTTAACATAGCTGGACAATTAAAACCTAAAGGGTGCAAATGAAATTGCATCAAGAATTTTCAGAATCTCCCTGAAACATTCTGAAAGATCAAACGGAACATGATTTCATAGCTTACAATTTTTTAAATATCTTAGTTGAAACTGAGCGTTTTCAAAAAGTACTATAATATCAAATTCACAACTAAGGACAAAACAGTATGTTTATCTCTTCGACCAATGCTGTTAGAAATAATTATCATTACATTATCTGTAATCAGTGCCTTTTCTTTTTCCTAGGCCAGATAAAATAGACTCAAGTTGAATTGGGTTATTTGCATTCTCTGAAAACATGAAGTTACATGTAACAATGAAAGCTCTATGCTTTATAATTTGTCATACAAGCCTGAAATATTTGGGACAGGCCACCAAATAAAGCCTCTGGACAAACCATAGCAAACGTATTAAGAAAAGATGAAAAATATGTTGCTGCAGTAATACACACACACACACACACACACACACACACACACACACGTTAGTTATAAAATTTTAGCCATTTTTTTTAATAACTCTTGAATTTGTACCTTGGGAGAACATTCCAGGAGGGAATTTGCCCATAAACACTCTGCTATCACACTTGTTTCTTCATCCACTGATTTACAAGCTGTGAATGAATGGTAGCCTTCAACAACAGGAAGTTCTGCCATTGAGAAACCTGATCCCTTCACATGGAGCCGAGACTAGCCTCAGTCAGTACCTACAGAAAAATTCACTCCAGGAACCTCCAGGAATCAGAACTGTTAACCAGAAGGAAATGTCTTTAGTGCACTTACATGGCTCTTAATCAACTCCTGTCAGAGCACCTTTGATCAATGAGTTTTCAAAATGAGATTAACTACAGTTTACAATATGTCTACATACATTTCACAGTCAATCCCAAATGTACACATTTAAAGAAATCATTCAGTCATGATTTTTTTTTTAGTCCCCATTTGATTTTCTTATATCTTGGAAAACTGGCTGAAAATATATTGGAGTAATCCCAATTATTGTAATTTTATTTTTCATTGAAAACACTTTCATCTTCCGAAATTAGTAATGCATTTCTATCCTTTTAGAATATGGACTTACACAGTAAGTGAATACCATCTATGAAAATATTTAGGTGCCTGAATTTATAAAATTGCACTTTAGAGTTTAAGGAAGGTCTAATTATTTGTCAATAAAATTTATTATTGTCAATAACGACTGTAATGTTTGATTTTGAAAAAATATATTGATTTTGAAAAAAATACAATAGATTGTAGATACAACAGATGACTGTTGACATTGTCAGTAGTTAAGATTGTTAACTTAATGTAACGATCAATGAAAAGAAAGATCAATTATTTCATTTAAATCATTAGGCAAGGCATTAGAAATAATTTAGATAAGGGAAATATCCTTCTTAGATGCAAATCTACATTAAGTACAGCAATCTTTCCAATTTTCTTTTTAATACTTATGAACAAGAAACTAATAAGTAGAAGAGAAAACACAAGGGATCATGTCCCACTGAACTCATGTTTGAATCACTGTTGGGCAATGTCATGCAATAGCCTTGCAACCAATTCCAAAAATCTCCCATCCTTAGATTTTATCTGGGAACTCCAAAACGATCTGAAAGATTTAGCAACGAAATAACCTTTCTGTTTTAATTAATTAAAAAAATTTTTTTTTAATGTTGTGGCATCTGAGGCTACCACCACAAGTAATATAAAAGTGTAAACTTACAAGCTTTAAAGAGGAAAATTTGTTTTCAGTACGACAATAGTGTAGATTGGATATACACAACCTAAAAGTTCAAGACCACCATTCTTGGCAGGTGATATCCAGAGATCTTTAAAAGTTAACACCAACATGTAATTTTAAATCTTTGAATTTTAAAATTTAAATGAGTCAAGAGAGGAAAAATATTACATATATGGTTGGATAGTAATTATATCAATTGTACATAATTAATGAAATCAAAATACATCCAGTGAAGGATATCCTAATTTCCTGGATACTTGATTCCACTGCTGAGCTTCTCTTACAGTTAAAAAAATACCTTCCTTCTTAAACTAGTTAACAACTAGTTTTCCCTTTCTGACTTGAAGGGAAAATTTGTTTAGAATCTAAGACTTTGAATTTCACTGCCAAATCTTTTTTTTTAAGTTTTTATTTCTGCTATTTTGCAAAATTAAGATTTTTGAGGGGTAACTTTTAAACCACTCAAATCAAACTGAAGTTGCATTACGTATTATTTTCCAAGTAATAAGTTAAAAATAAACAAGATAAATATAAATAGCAAAACAAAAGCTAAAAAAACAATAAATCACAATAAAAGTAAGAATTTAAACATTCCAAATCAAAAGACAAATCTTTGTCCTACCTTGAAAACCCTTTTAGTATGCTAGAACCTAAAACGCATATGCATATGTGTTTAATATAAGGAAACTACATAATATTAGTTGGTGTTGTGCAGAGTTAAAGAAATAGTTTGAATGTATAACTGGACCTGAAAAGGGAGAAATTATATGATTGTTGTCACAAAAATATTATAATTTTTTAAAAATAAAACATGAAATACTTCACAAATTTGCATGCCTTCTTCATGCAGAGGAATTATTATATAGGTATTTCATAACTTATGACTGTTCATTTAACAATGGTTCAAAGTTATGAAAGCCTTAGGAAAAAATATTTACTACTTGTACTCAAAGTTATATATATCACTCTACCCTGCTGCCATGTCATTATAACGTGGGTGATTGGATACTGTCTTGCATTTACAACCAGTTGCAGCATCCTATAGTAATGTTCCGTAATCACAATTGGGAGCAGTGGCCTGCGTATCAGAATGGTGTTTTGGAGAGCCCACCCGTCCACCCGCATTGTATTTAAGCCAACTGGGCCATTTATGCATGCACATGCAGCGTACGGCGCCTGTGCGACCTCCGCCAAGCATCTGAAGCATCGCAGGGTGGTGGGTGAGCATGCTTGCGCAGCGTGCTTGCCCAAGGTGGACTTCCGGCCCCGTCGCAGCATACTGGTTGCGATGGGATCCAGAACCCATTCAGATCAATGAAAAAGAAAGCTGACTGGTCATTAAAATATCATTCTTCCTTTATGTAAATTCCTATTGAAATCTATCAATGTCATACTATTGTAGTTTTGTAATCAGATTTTTTTTAACAATGTCAACCATGTTTATGAATTGCAATATGGAATCTCTATGTATCAAGCTGAATGGAACCAGAAAAAAACACAACAACGCACCTCACTCAAAGTTTTACGAATTGCAATCAAAATTCACAGGGGAAGTGCAACTTCCTAGGAACACAGTGGTTTGGTACAGCACCACAATAAATTCATATAGTGAGAAACATTCTACACTATATTAATTAGAAGTAGCATAAAGTCCATATTCTAAAAAGTAAAAATTTCTTATTGTATATACCTGTGATGGCGAACCTATGGCACATGTGCCCGAAGTGGCACATGGAAGAGCTGGTCTTCCATTTTCTGGCCTGAGCATATGTGGCAGTAACCGGAAGACTTCCTGGTCGGTGCACATGCGCATGTCAGAAATTGGAAGTTCATTTCCAGGCACATGCATGACCCTTATGCAGCTCTTGTTCCTGGTCATGGTACAGATTAGCATGTGCAAAGCATGAAGCATGTGCATGCACACAAAGTGCTCTTTTTTCAGCACTCAATGTGTGTGCACTCGCTTCCTCAGTGTGTGTGCACTCGCTTCCTTTTTGGCATTCAGTGCTGAAAAGGCTCGCCATCACTGCTATATGCTGTATGCATAAATTAGCATATCTAACTTCTGACCATTATATATATATATTTTAAAAATAACATAATTGCTCAAAAAGAAAATTATTCTTAAACAATCTAATTTAATTATTTCTGAAAAGTCAGACCTGCATACTGTATGTGAAGCACACACATATTTTGCTGCTTCATAAATCCACTGAAATATCATAAAATTTGGTAGAATTGTCTGCAACTAATGGTTGGGAAGAGAATTATGCAGGAAATCTTGCAGATTATTTAAGAAAGACCTCTATTCCAATTCCATCAACTTTTGTGATTAATGGAAACATGCTGATCAATAAAAGAGGGTATGGGGAGTCTATGCTTAGTGTCGTAATGGATTGAAAAAAGAAACTCCATTGTATTTCTTCAACACTTCTTCTAAAAAACATTTCCCTAAGTGATATTTCACTCTTTGGAATTACTGGTCTGGGTCTTTTCAGCACTGTGCAGATAAATGAATATGTGGGGAGGAATGTGTTTATAGTTAATGGGGACCACAAGTATGCTTGCAGTCCAAGTGAAGCAAATGTATGAAAATGTCTTATAAGATATTGCAACTTAATTGAACTGCATTCATGGCAACTATATAAAACAATATGATCTGCTTTTATTTTCAAGACCCGGATGGTGTAAAAGATAAAAATGGTGTTCATTAAGAAACATAAAATTGCTTTAAGATTCTAGCTTAACTAAATATATGCTAGCCAAATGAATACATCTTAATTAAACAACCAAAATGCCCTTATTTCACCTGGTGGTGACTTATAACAGCAGGGGTCTAAAACTTTAGGTGAGCTAATGTACAACATGCAGTGTACTGTTTGGCACATATGGTATATACATTGAAGAAATGTAACATAAAAGATTACCCACTGTTCTGTGGCTTCCTTATTAGAGTACATATTCACCACAGGATAGAGTTGAAGAACAATCGTAACACTTAACACTAAATTTCTTACAGAGTTTGGATTCTGCAACAGAAAAATAAACCAGATTTACATAAACTTATTCCCTAGTTTTAAATTGTATTTATCTAACAAATGTATATAGCTGAGGAATTAGAGAACAGATAAAACCCATTACTGTACACTTAAAAATAATTCCATTTATTTGTCAATAAATAAGCATAGGAATGTATTAAAAAGATTTTGGTGGCTTTGTATTTTTACATTATGGCTTGAAATGGGTGGGCATCCAGTTTCTTTTTTTAAGTACATTGAAGCTATGAATTAAAAGCATTTGCTTATATTTTGTAGTAATGCTGATTTATTGTTATAGCTAAATTACTACAAACTGGTTGGTTATTTATATATTTGGTTCCCATATCATTAGTTACTTTGTATTCACTCAGGTGATGGAAACTTTAGTTCTCTGAAAAGAGAAACAATTGGAAATTTGCTGAGGAAAAGATACCACATGATGCAACATAATAATGAACATTATGCGTTTCTGAAGAAGCACGGTACTTCGATAAGAAGAAAAATGCTTCAAAAGAAAAAAAAAGAAATCCAATTGCCATGATTCAGCACCTAGAGAACTTTACCTGGAGGACTGAGAGTTTATCAACGTTATGTGGTAAAGCTGATATTATTAGTGGAGCTCACGAAATGTTCTGGGTTAGAATACAGATATAACACAGCCAGTTGTGTAGTCCTATAGCACACAACATATGTGTAGCACTCTAAATTATTTTGGTAATAAATCACCTGTAGTTAGTTTGCCATCAACACTGAATCCAAACTTCAAATTAATATTTGCTTAAGTGTTATTGACAAAAGCTATTGGCAGAAGCCAGAAATGGAAAGCAAGGAAAGAAAAATTAAGGATGCCTCATAATTTTGGTGATGTTGATCCTATTCCAAATTAATACTTATTGCCTCCAATCTTTACAACCATGTGTGTGTCCTAAAAATGTTTCAAAAATTGTTACCAAATTATAATTTATTTTGCTTCCTTAGAGTGACATACTATAATTCTCCAACCTATTGCCCATTTAGTATATTACCACCATTGATTACATTTACATAATACAAAATTGACCAAATAAGGCTACATTGAACATGCTGAGTCAGCTTTGAGGTGTTTAAAAGAAAGAAATAGAGGTGGAAAACAAAAAGGCCTGGATCCAAACTCAGCTCAGAAAGCTCTAACTCAGTGTTTTTCAAACTTTTTCAAGCAGTTTTGAGTTATGTAGACTTCAGGATACTGGTTAGGGAATTGTTGGAGTTGAAGTCTGCACATTGTAGTTGACAAGTTTCAGAAACACAGATCTAACTCCAATATGAAGATTCCCTTGTTTCTCCTACCTGCCCATAATTGCAACAACATAGGGTGGAATAGTGGTGGGATTCAAATAATGTAACAACCGGTTCTCTGCCCTAATGATTTCTGCCAACAACCAGTTCACCAAACTGCTCAGAAAGTTAACAGCTGGTTCTTCCGAAGTGGTGTGAACTGGCTGAATCCCACCACCTGGTTGGGAGATGGATAATAGTGGTTGAAGGCAGAACTCCTTCACCACTGAGAAGACAGAATCAGGGAGGATTAATATGGGGCCTGGAGAATTCTACTGATGTCTCTGGTCAGCCCAATATACTTAGAGAGATTTAGGGAATTACTAAATCACACATTTTGAAGATATCTTTTTGGAAACCCTGTCCCAATATAGAGGGAGACACCTCTTCAATATGTTCTCCTATTCATCTTGGAGCTTGATTACAACTCACTTAATGAGAATATGCCAGCCGCACATCCCAAAGCTTGTGTAATGTTCATTCGTGCATGTAAATATCCCAGTCATGGTTTCCTGTGCATTATAATACAAGCCAGAGCTGCATTTTTGCAATTTAATAATCATATATTTAATTCAAAAGATATTGTAATTAAACTATTTATACATTTAAAGGAAACTTGCTATTGAGGCTCACAATAAACAGAGCCAAACCTATTTGAAAAGAATCTGAATTTAGTCAGCTGATATAGCAGCTGAAGCTTGAACTCATTAGCCAGAAATGATTAATACAGATGGGAGCAAATGGTAGATCAATCCCTTAGGAAAAGGTGAGGCAATTACAGATATAATAAATAAGATTAATTTTCACTAACAGTGGGGGGTTTGTCTGGTTACGTTATGACCACAAGTCTCTACTGGCAAATCTGAATGCCCACATTAATAAGATCCACAAGCATTTCTCTGTATCTGTTAACTACAGTATGGCAGACTTCAAACATTACAACATTGTTGTCTCTGTGCATGTTTACATGTAATTTGAAAAACCAAACCATAAATAAACAAAGGGGACAACTGTGCAAGCACCAGGACAAGAAAGACCTTGTTTGCTGACTTGGAGATTGAAAGCAGATGTCCAATGCTGTAATTAAGCACGATTCAAGCAAGCTGCCTGTGGTGCATAAAAGCAGTTGTTTGGGAATCATGGAGGGGGACAATCTAACATAAACATTATTTGTCTTTTTTGCCACACATGGCAATAGATTAAAGCAAATGCTAACACATTAATCACAGGAAAAATAGTCGACAGGAGGGGCACTTATGTATGTACTTCTGGTATCTTTCAAAAGTGAAATGTTTGGAAATCAGGATTTCTGCACTTATTACTCAGGCATAGTAGCACCTGAATAGTTAAGGTGCAAGTCCGTGAACTATACATTGGAGAGATGGTCATATGGTTTGAATATGGTTGATAATGAATGCAGGCATGTTGATGCATCTTATGCTGTTTGTTGTAGCAAACTTGACATTTGGCAAAGTGATTGGGAAGTAATTAGGGGGGGTTCTATTAATAAGCCCCCTATTATCATCAGTTCCATACTTCTCTAATGAGAAGTAAGCTTCATTCATTACAAGTAATATATGCAGATATTAAACTTACTGTAATATTTTTATAGAAATTATATGCCAAAACTGATTTATAGATTCTGGGCAATTTACTGCTTTGAACTATTAAGTCATGTTTAGCAATAGTGGCAATAAAAATTCTACATTCCATCTTCTTGAAAATGAAAATTGAATACTTAATTTATTATAGATTATCACCTTTGCATATTGGATTGCAATAGCAAAAATAACAGTAATAATTTATTAACCCTCTCTTATTAATGAATTTAGTGAAAATATCTTAGGTAGAGTGTAGCAATTTTATAATTCTGTTACATGATAGATCAAGGACTGGTGTGAATATCGTTTTCTTTACTGGACAATGATCAATGAAACAACCTTAAAGCCTCCTTCACATTTCATTTTTAAATGAAATCTCAAAGGAAGACATCATGTGGGAGCTACTGAACATTTTAAAATCAGAAGATGGAAAGATATATAAGAGAAACAGCAGTACTGGCAATAGCAAGATCAAAACACAAGCAAGATAAATTCAAAATAATTTATTAAACATCCTGAGAATGAGGTAGATAACTCTAAACTTCTTCTTTTTTTGGAGGAAGAAAATTGTAATTTAACTTCATATGTTGAATTTTCAGCATATTAAAATAAAGTATGACACTCATTGAACTGAAGATAGTGGCATGGTGATTGATAATTGTGACAGTGGTATCCATAATAAGCCATGATGGCCATGTGGCCAATAGGACATCATGGAGTATTATTACCTTCCCACCAAAGTGATACCTTTGCATGACAGAGTAGATGCTAGCAGTTTGAAAAACCGCTAGATGGGCAGGTGAAGTTAGCAGTTTTACTATAAGTTTACTATAGACACTGTTTATAATTTCATGCACAAGACATTATTGAGACCAATTGTAAAGGGAAGTTACATGGTCTATCAATTTGTAATGTTCTTGATCTTCAAAACTAGTCCATTATGGGATAACTAAAGACATAAATAATAGTAAAAAAGCCAACACCAACTACTCATGAGTCTTATTAATGAAGAAAATATGCATGTTTTGTCTACTCTGCAGACAACTTATACATTATTACTTGTACTTTCCTGAATGGAAAGAATTAGGGCAGAGATTTAAAAAAACAGGAGATAGAAATAGGAAGATTAGTGTGTAGGAGACACAGGTGATTATCCTAAGTAACTACTGAATTATTTATAAGCTTGATTCATATCTATAATAAACATCTCTCTTTTCCCAGTGCTTGTTGACATCTTTGGCAATTATTCTCTGAAAGGTAACTCTCTGAGGTGTCATTTCTACCTTCTTAATTGCTAAGTAACAGCTTACATGAGACCATCATTGATGACAAGTGACATTGCCATGTCAGCTAAATAATTTGTTGGGAGAAAAGGCCATTGATGTTCCACATCCTTCAAGATTCCTCATACAAGTGAAATATTACAATTATCACAGACCTTTCCTTAATGCTGTTTGGCAAGGCCACTCTATCTGTTGTGCTACTTTTGTTGTATCTTAGAAAAACTCATGCTAATAATTCATTTTCAGTATAGATTTCTATTTTTTTCTCCTCGCCACCAACCAATATGAAGTATTGGCAGCAGGTGCTCAGGTTACAGATGATTGTTTTTCCCAACCTGACCAGAATAGAAGAGAATCTCATATATCTGTATATAAATCAGTGTTTATTTTGCTTTGAAGCGTAAAAGTTTCCTGCTGTGAATAAAGCAAACTTTGAGTCCTAATGCTTTTGTTTTATGAATTACAGGATACTGATATGATGAAATCAAACCATGATTCATCTAAGGAGGCTTTATTTATTTATTTATTTATTTTATTAAATTTGTTAGCCGCTCCCTCTCCACAAAGGGACTCGGAGCGGCGTACAATAAATAAAACACATATTATAAAATTACACATTGTACGGAGGAGGTATAAAACACAATACAATATTATAATAACATAGCAATATTAAAATAAGTTAAATTAAAACCCCAATAGAAATTATAAGTTTAAAAATTGCCAGGAGGAATAAAATGGAGCTATGGTTGAGCCAGGCCTGCTAGTTGAAATAGGTGGGTCTTGAGTTTTGAACGGAAGGAGCGGAGGTCGGTGGTAATCCTAATATCCGGGGGGAGGTCATTCCAGAGGGCTGGGCCCATCACAGAGAAGGCCCTACTCCTGGGCGCCGGATCAATCACATGCATCACCTGATCAACTGAGACAATTAGATGATGAGGCATAACCCCAAGCCCCATGTCTCAGTACATGTTGTGACAAGCAGAGCAAAGCCATTCAGTGAGACACTTTGTTCCCAAAGGGGCCTGAGTAATTGTAGCCAGCTACCTGCAGACAGATTTATGTAAAACCTTTGCTTTCAGCCTTGCCTGGAATCAACCATTCATAAGTCCAGATCATAGCTATTGATTTTACATTCCCTTGCTCTTGAGCCTTTGATTATTGGCTCAGCTGACCACCTAATTTTTTGACTCCTGGAATGAATTTGGATGAGTCTATTGCTTGTTGACCTTCAAGTGAACTGGTTTAAGTACTCTTTACACAGACTTTAAACAATAGGTCCTGTTATCCTCTTAGCTTAGTAATAACTCAGTTCCTTAGCAACTCTGTCTGCATGCGTAATGGGACAACTGGCTGTGTCCAACTCACCATGGACAACTCACCACAGCCAATTTACACAGGATGACTTGCTGTGGGACAATTCAAAAAGTCAACTTAACTATCTAAAATGAATAAAAAAATAGTTTATTTTTGGTCATTCACATTTCATTCTGTCCCCCTTTTTTGCAGCCTTTCTTTAATAACCAATTTTATTGCATTTAAGTACAATGACAATAAAGATTATACTTAATGATTCAATTCCACCATTACTTTGACATTAGTGCAATTCTTATCCTCCAGCGAGTTGCCCCATAGGCTGTAGCAAATTGTCCTACAGTGAGTTGGTTGTGGCACTTTGGCTGTGGTGAGTTGGCCATGTGAGTTGGCTGTACTGAATTGTCACAGACCCATCTGCATGTAGATGTGCGCAATCTGAGACAGAACAATAAGCAAGTTGTGCCTGTAACAAGGAGAATGTCTTTGCAGAGATCCATCTTGTCTGCTAATTGTGTCCTCATGCCTCAGCCAACTGTAGAGTGGATTACTACATGTGCTTCATCTGGACTTGCCTTTGAAAACTACTTGGCAGTTACAAATGATTCAGAATGCATCAATGTACACAGTATTGAATGAACACATGTTCACATTTTTATTGCACGAGCATACTGGCTCCTAGATTTCTTGCAGGTACAATTCAAAGTGTTGGTTATTACTTTTAAAACCCTACATGGCATGGGACCTAATGATTTCTGGAACCTCCTCTCACTAGGAATATCTCCCAATCCCCACTAGATCAGATTTGATGGTACATTCCAGTTCCCCTCCCTGAAAGTTTTCCATCTAGTTGGTACTTGGAAGCATTTCTTTTCCATGATGGCCTCCACCTTGTAGAACACTCACTGGCAATTTGACAAACCCCCACCTTTCTAGGCTTTCAGAAATCCATTAAGACCTGGTTTTTAGTGACATGCTGGGATAATATTGTATAAGTGTATAGTATGGAAGTGGAGCAATGGGGGCTGCTATGGTGCATCACAAGGAGATGATTAAGGAGCTTTGTTTATTATTTTACTGAATGAACCATCCAGAGTTGTTTAAGATGGATGGCCATATAAATCTTCTATATATAAAAATAAATCAATAGAAATGAAATGAATTTGGAAACCACTCTTTCTAGCTGGCGAGACATTTTTTGTTGATTAGTTGATTATGTTCTATCATGTCTTTGTTGACTCTTAAAGACTCCATTTAGCAATTCCTGCAACACAAGTATGGTTGGTGAAGATAGAACTTGCTGAGATGTCCAAACTGACCTATTTGATTAGAGAAAAACAACAACATCTGTTTATTGCTAATGGGAAACCCTTTATGGACTTTTTGCATAAACCAAAAATTTAATTTGACAATTCGATAGGCTAAATTAAAGAAAGTAGATGTCATATGCTAAATAAATAAATAGAAAATATAACAATGTCACTTTGTAGAAAGAGGCAAATATACAATTATAACTGCTGTAAAGAAGATCAGAACTATTTCTTTATAGCCTTTTTCTTTCTTTTCTTTTCTTTTCTTTTTGCACTTTAATTTACTGTTTTTATTTCTTTCCTTTCCTTTTTTCCTTTTAGTCTATTTTAGTTGGTATTAATTTTTACCTTTGTTTTAAAAAGTTCAAATACATTATATTAAATTAGTATACAAACTAATTAGTATAAAATGTATCATTGTATACAACTATACACTGAGTATAGTACAATCACAAGTATTTAGAACTATTGCACTGGGACTCAAATTCCACTCAACCAGAAGCCACTACATTCAATCCTTAGGGACTACATTAAATTGAAAAGCATCTTTTCCTAGCCTGGGGTCATTTCAGAATACTGATAAATATAATCCCAATACTACTTCGGAACACCAGGAAAGGAAAAACTACTATAGCTAAATGACATTATTCCCCAGACATAAAATATGTCCAAATTAAGTAATATGAAATGCATTAAAGGGGGAAAATGTAATAACTTCAGTGGTCTGCTGCTAAAAGTTTAAGAACTGCTCTGCCTATCCCATTTCCACTGGTTTTTTATTTTTGGTTAAATGACAAACACAACACACACATAAATCATTTTTCGTTACATATTGTAGAAGTGTGTCAATTGGTTACAAATAACTTCCGTGCATCTCTTCCACAGTCATTACTTATGGTTCATATCACATTGTATATTTTAAATAAAAAATCTTTATATATCTTACTATCAACATCCCACAATTCTCATTTGACTATAATTGTTTTAACGTCCTTTTGCATGAAATAATCCAAAATTGAAAACACAACCACATAATGACATTTCATTAATTATTTCTAATATCATCCAATAACATTACACCTTTATAACATGTTCTAAGTAAAAATTAATTATGATTGATAACAAAATTTCTAATCCTCTTTTCCAAGACGCTGTTTACTATTTGTATCCCAATACCTTTTATTGAGCCAGTACATATATATATTGTTAAGTATATCCCTTGTCATTTCATTGTTATTATTATAATTGTTATTTATTAATAGAAATTCATTCGCTAATTATTTCCCGTTTTCTCTCTTCAAACAAACACGTGTGTACCTTGTTATAATTATCAATTATTTATCTAACATATCACCCTAAAGATTACTAAATTACTAATCACTAATCATATTGTAGAAGTGTGTTGGTTGGTTACAAATAACTTTCATGCATCTCTTCCACAGTCTTACTTATAATTCAAATCACATTATGTATTTTAAATAAAAAAAACTTTATATATCTTACTATCAACATACTACGCTTCTCATTTGATTGTGGTTGTTTTAACATCCTTTTGCATGAAATAGTCCAAAATAAAAAAACACAAGCACATCGTAGCATTTCATTAATTATTTCTAATATCATCTGATAATATTACCCCTTTATAGCATATTCTAAGTAAAAATTAGTCATTTTATATATATAATGTTGTAATTGTACTGATAAATAAATAAAGGGAGACTAGGATAGATCTATTTCGAGCTAATTAGCTCTCATCAGCTAGCCATACCCTTTCTGGGATTAGAACCCGGGCTGTATATATCTTAGGCAGGAGTCTTAACCACTAAGCCACAGGTTTTCTTCCTTATCAGTTGAGCCAGGGAAATAGGTATGTATTTGTGTTACAACTCCTGGTATGACTAAATATGGGAGGAAGGTCACTACTCCCTCTTTCTGTCCTTCGGCTTATCACAGAAGACATGTGTGTGTGTGTGTGTGTGTGTGTGTGTGTGTGTGTAATGTTTTCGTAGATTTTCATGGGTGTAGGTATGCTGGTTTTGTTGTATTCGGGTCTTTTCCCGTGTAGGATTGAGATTGTCTTTGCAACTTTTCGGCAAGATCTCACCTGCCATCTTCGGGCTTGGGCTTAAAATGGGAATGGCATATATATATATATCTCTTGTCATTTCATTGTTATTGTGATAGATATTATTTATTAACAAAAATTCATTTGTTAATTATATCAAATTTCCTCTCATCAAACCAACACATGTATGTCAATTATTTATTTAACATAGTACTCTAGAAATTACCTAATTACTAATCACTAATTACTAAAATTAACTAATTTTTATTATCAACTTTCATATATCAGCCTGTATCCTTCCAGTAATAATACAGTCTTATTTATTTTGTCATTTGTGGAATTGATCTTCTATTTATTTCCTTAATAAAATTTTCATAGACTTCTCTCCATTTCCACTGTCATGCCATATTGCTAGCCAATTGATTGGCATGCTAGGCATCCAGGCTCATCTCATTTGTAAGCTGTCAGTTGGCTTACAAACTTCCAGAAAAATGTAACAATTGATTCTTGCAAACCATTGTGACCCAACTGCAACAGATCATTGCCTACAGAGCATTTTAAATTATCTTTTGCTAAATATAACAATGTAACGTAATGCAACGTAATATAAATATTACATATAAAATATATAACCTGAAATATTAATATATTCATATGGACAGACTACAAAACATAAGCTCATATATTGAACAATTTATCAAACCCCCCAAAATAAATTTGATTTTTCCCAATGAATCGTATAATCAGAACATTTACCAAATTGTTGAACTACCTACATCAAGTTAAGCAATGAAGGAATTGATCCAACTTTGCCCAAAGATATAATGTATAATAATTAATACTCAAAATCTGCCATGATTGCCTAATGTTAATTCCTAATGCATGGATGTCAAACTTGCGTCATCATGGCGTCATCACGTGATGTATTGGGACTTTTTGCCCCTTAGCTAAACTGGTTGGGGGGGGCAGCACGTGATGCATTCTGCCCACGGGGCCACGAGTTTGGCACCCCTGTCCTAATGTCTTTTTCCATTTGTCTGTTTAATCATTTTTCTCTGAAGGTAACTAAAATGAGAGGAACTGAAACCTAACCCCCCCCCCTACCCCAGCCCTTAGACTAAATCTGCAAAGTATTAGGCAGCTCCCAAGGACTTGATATTCAAAATGATGCCAAAGAAACCAGCAAAGAGTATTCCAAACTTTGATAATCAAGAAGGCAGAGAGATTTCTAACAAATATTTTTTGAAAATAAGTTACAGATACAAAACTATTCCAAAATGAATTTGTTTTTTAACAGTTAAGCTTCTTGAGTCTAAACTATCAAGTCTCTCTCTCTCTCTCTCTCTCCTCCTCCCTGCATCTTCAATCTGTAAACAGGAATTAAATTTAAGAGAAAACCTGATGTGATGATGAACCCACCCACTCAGTTTTGTAAACAGACAAAAACCTTACATATGTTATTAAATAGAAACTTCTGTTTCCTCAGTTCCTGTCAATGTGAGCTATATCCAATTCATTATAATGGACTATCTTCTAAAAAACAAGTAACATGCTCTACTGGTTAGCTGTGAAAATTAACTTGCTATCTGACAAGAAGGTGAAGAGCTGATGGTTTCACTTAGCAACTTTCATCTGGGAAACATCTGCAGTTGTCGAAAAGATTCAGCCCTATTTTTGGTAAGCCACTTGTTTCCCTTGCTTTAATGGTATGCAATAGACTCTTAGAAAGCAAAACCTCTGTCATCCTATATTTCCTATACTTTCCCAATTCTCTAAAAAATTCTGCATTCTTGCAAGTTTTTAAAAATAGTTTAAAAAATGATTCCACTCAGCACTTATAAAATGAAATAATTACAGTCTGGCTTCATATATGTTTATTTTAAAATCCTTGAGAATTCAGTGTGATTTACTCCAAAGAGTAGATTACAACTGTGGATTGCCTGCCCTTCACATATGCTTTATTGCATATTACTGTATTCTGCTTGTCTACATGATGGGACCAATCAAGTGGTTTTGAAATTCCTCATAAATAAACTTCCTATGATTACCAATGACATCAACCCACATGAGTCACATTCAAATTGTGGTAAAATTCTTCCCTTATCAGCAGAATGATAGAAGACAAAATGAAAGGACGTCAGGATGAAAGAAATAATTCTGGATTATTTTGGCTAGTGATACTCCACTTGTTTTCTATGCAAAAATATTTGTATGTCTGTGAACACTGCTGTGGGTTTTACAGTTGACATGTAAGCTCTCAGAGTTTTCCTCCCATCTTTAAAAGTATGCAAATTATAATGGACAAGATTGTACATAGTGAAAATCTTTTTTTTTATGTGACAGTTACAGAATTCATGCTATTTAACTTATCAGCAAAAAGAACAAACATGGAAATACATGGTCATTATTTTTGCTACTCTTACTCTCTACAAGACGTGGCCTGTTATTTTGGCTTCATGGACAATCAACTTAAACCTCAGACTTAACTTGAATTTACTTATAAAAATGGTTCCAGTTTCCAGATTTGCCCAAAACTTGCTGGGTGGTCCTGTGCTTCTAATTACAGGCACATCTGACTTTTCATCCATGTACTTAAATCCCCTTTTGGCTTTCTACGGAGAAAAGTTATGATGGAAATGAACTACAGTTCAGTAGGAAAATCCCCCCCAGGAAAGACAAGAAAAATATGCCACTCAGCAATCTTTCTGGCAGAGAGAGAGGGGGGGGAGGGGGAGAGAGAGAGAGAGATAGAAAAAGGAAGAAAAAAAGAAAAGAAATGAAATCCTAGTTCTGCATTATTAATGCCTGATATGTAAATTGATCATATTTGACCAAAATGATCCACTCAAGTGAGACCTTGCCAAAGTCTAATTACTAAATATTTCTAGAAAAGACAGAAAATGTATAACTGGTGTGAGAATTTAGGATTTTTATTTTACATTAGGGATCAATCAATACTGCAAGATTCCCAACTTCAGTGGTAAGTTCAATCATAGAGCAATGGAAAGGAAAGTCATTTCTATCTATAATATTCCTGTTCATCGTAAGCATAGTTTGCCCACACTCAGTAACTCCTTCAATAACAGTGATGTTATTTATCACATTGCCCCTTGCAGCAATTTAAGTCACTGTCTTTATAGGAAAAAACCCCAAAAATGTTTTTAAAAGAAAGAAGAGAGAGGAGGAAATGAAAGATTATGAAGGAATTTTATTCCAATGAATATTCAGAGTGATTTGTGATAAGAATGGAGCTAATAATGAAACAAGATTTTCTGTTAATCTTTAAGCTCTATTCAATTACAAGGAAAAAAATCAATGTTTACGCTCTGGATTTTACCCCCCTTTCCCTGTTTTTTAAATGTTCTACTTTATAAAAATAGATTTAAATTTTTTTTTCTAATATGCCCAACCACAGTTGACATACCAAAAGGCAAAGTTTATAAAAAGCAATTTAGGGTTGAAAAATTGTTAATTAGAATGGGCCCATATATAAATAGTTTCCTCTTCAATACCCAGCAGACTGACACAGGAAAAGGAAGAGTTCGGATTTTTTTTACCTGTTGCAATGAACTATAAGTAATATAGTGCTCTGCATGATTCAGTAGATAGACATTTTTAATCTAGTAATACTTAAACAAGAGTGTTACATGAAAAACAATGTGTGTGTGTGTACAGCTACCGGAATGAACACTTATTAAAATGTCTCTGCTTGTTTGTCAACTGCAATAAGCAGAAGGTGACTTAGCTTCAAAATGAAATCATTATGATTTCAGAGCCAGTTTGCAATAAGAGTCTGGCATATGTACCAGTTCAGGCATAATGCTTTGCCTAGTCTTAAAGTATGCTCAATATTTACTGATTTCAGACTTGGCAGTTCTTTAAAAAGAACATTAGCTATAAAGCTAATTCAGCAATGGATATGCTGCCAACTTTCCAAAATAAGGAAAGTTGGCAACATTCTCTCCTGTTGAAATGGTTATAACAGATGTAGTTTTGTGAATCTAAATGACTGCCATGGTGTGAAATTGTCTTCATTTGGAAAACCATTCCCTTTTTTAAAAAAAAGACAAAGCAATAAGTATTGTCTGATTCAGAGGTTCACAACCACTGGGTCTTGGTCCACTATTGGGCCGTGCAAGCAGTGGGTGAGGGCTTGTGCATGCACAGCTCCACACAAATGAGCAAGTGTTGGTGCTCACAGCCCCACTTGCCCCAGCAGTGGGAGTGCCCACCTGCTGCTTACATAAATGAATCTGTGCGCATGCATGCCTGCCCCTCAGACAAAACCATCCTCTTCCCCCCATGCTGGACCCCCAAACTGGAAACATTTGTGAGTGCTGATCTGACTGTAATCAATCGTTTTCTTTTAACCATCTACGGATCTATATCAGTACAGAAGCTCAAAAAATATTAGATTAGCCACTTGTAAATTCACTAAAATTCTTTCTAGTAACAAAATCAAAATTTGTTTTTTTTTAAGAAAATATTTAGTGAATTGTGAATTTCATCTAAAAATGGCAGAGATTCTTTCATCATAGAATCACAATATGATGCTGTAGAAAAAATTGTCAACTTATCAATGATAACCAACATTAAAAGAGTCTACATACATGGTGGCCAAGGTTTTTAATTGTTCTGGGAAGCATGCTCTTTTTGCTTTCATTCTAGGTTGCATACTGATTCAAGATTTATTCTTTGAAAAAACAAGATTCTGGAAGAATGTTCAACATTCAACTTGGCTTGATTTGTTACGTTTCTCTTTTCAATCTCTTTCTTGCACCTTTGAGTGGAAAGAATGATGTATTCAGTCATAAGTGTTTTTTTTAAAGAGGCTTTTATGTTGCAGCTACAGCAGCAACTGCATGCTATTAGGTCTGGCTAAAAATAAGAAAAAAGAAAAAGGAGGAATAATTATCCCTGGAAATTCTTAGAAAAAAATATTTTCAAGCCTTTTCTGCCCGCAAGGTATTAGAGAGGATTTAAGCTCCCTGAAGGTAGCCAGTAACAAAATGGTAGCAGATGTGAGTGAAGCCAGAGCACTGATCACTTAAAGAAATAGAACTGATCTACTATTACAAATCCAATCCAATGGGAAGAATATATCTAAAAAGAATTTATCAGTTCTGGAAAAAACACCACCCAGAATCAGAAATAACAGAATAGAGGCAAGCAGATAAACACTTATATATAATATGAAACAAAGAAGTAAAATTAAACAAAGGCCCACCTAAGACAAAGAAATTGAAGCTTTGCCAGAAGTAGATCAAACTGTAAAGACAAACGAGGGGGAATGTTACTCCCAAACTAGGCAATATTCATTTGCCTTTTCTCAAAAAGAACAAAGTCCTGTAACAAGAAAACAGGAGTTGAACAAAGAATAAATGAGCATCTAGAACAAGCACAGAAACAACAGAATAAGATTGACTGCATTGAAGCTTGTTCCAAAGACATTGTTAGCACAAGTATTAACAGATGCCAATATTATAATATTAAATATAAGCACCAGCTCACTGCAAGAAACGAACCAACTAATGCACAGTATGGCTGCAGTTATAACTGAATAACTGTAACTGAACTCTTGGATGGAAAATTAACAAGCAAGAAAAAAAAACCAAACATGACAAAATGGAAGTTCGAAGTTGGAAAATAGGTTCTAAAGAAAGAAAGCTAGAACAGGTTAAAGAAAAGAAGCTAAAAATGAAGACCCAAAAATACCTGATCAGAAAATATCTAGAGAAAGATCATAGAAACACCAGAAATCATAAAGCATCCAATAACAGCTATAGCCAAGAAGACTATCAGATACAAAGCTAAAATTGTATACTATAGAGACAATCTTCAATTTCAGTTGAATCAGATATGTTTCTACCAGTCCATCAATGGAGAGATTGCAATGAACCAGTTGACACTAGATTTTTTTTTAAAAAGGGCAGTTGTGAATGCAACCCAACACAAAGCAATAAAATAAGAATGCACCTTGGATAAAGGAGGTGGGTAAGAATTTTTTTGTAAAGCTAAAATGAAAGAACTTGTAATAACAAGAAAATTGGTAGATAAAGAGGCTAGGTAGATCCAGCACCAAGAGAAGATTAACTGCATGAAACAGTGGACAATCTAGCTACCTCTGCAAGATCATCACAAAGATGACTATGAACAATAACATAACAAAGTAGCAACAATGGTGCATTTGAATGTCTTCAGAAACACCTGAAAGCAAGAACTAGAGATACCAGAAAACGAATAAAATAATAGAAAATGAAGAAACTAATGTGCTTTGAGACTTTAGAATAAATATATAACTTGCCATGTAGCACTCTAGATTTAACAAAGCAAAGTTAGTACCAATAAGAAGAGGTGCCTTGGGTGCAATCCCAAACATCTGGAGCTCTATTTGAATACCATCAGCATTGACAAAATTGCCATCAGTCAATTGAAAAAGGTAGCTTTATTTACATCCTGCAACAATAGTTTTAATCCCATCAAATAACAACATCTGCTTAACTTGTGTCCTTGGGAAAGATTTGACAGGTGGATAAAAATACTAAATCCAGTATAAATATCTAACTGTGGGACCAACCATAATAATTTTAAATTATTAAATGTATCAGCCTTTTAATATCTTTGTAATTTTTTCCACCATTTCTTAAAGCTATTTGCCTAGAGCTGCTTCTTTTTCATTATCTGATGGGAAACAAAATGGGTTGGAGCAATCTTAAGTTGTAACAACAAGCATTTTTCTTGGAAGGAGGAGGAGCTTCCGGAGGGAATGGAGGACTGCCTCTGAGCTCCGCTAAATGCTGAGGGCTTCCTGACGGGCGGGATGCTGCCGACCCTCATTTCCACCCTGAGGGTCGGGGTTTTTTGGCGCTAAACATCCTGGCACCTGCCTGGCCCCAAGCTGGCCTGTCGGGTCGGCCGGGCAGCCAGACAGGAGGAAGATAGCGCGCCGGTTGGCGCGGCGTGGCAGCGTGGCAGCTGGCGTTTTAAACCAGCATGGCGGCCGGCGCTCTCAGAATTGAAGTCAGGGCGGCAGAGCGGCAGAGCGGCGGCAGAACAACGGGGCGCCAGAGCCAGCGGAGCAGCGGAGCGGTAAAGATTGGATTGGAGGGGGGCGAGAAGGCTGGAGGAGGTGGAGGACAGCGGCGGTGGTCTGGGCGGTCTGCGTGATTGCGTGACTGTGCGACTGGGCGGTTTTTGGGCTGTGATATGAGAGTGATGGTGGCAACCCTGGAGAGCCGAGCGGCCCAAACTACGAACTATTACGAACTATGGATCACTGAAAGAACGAGGGAAGGGCTGCAGGGAGGCCGCAGGGAGGCCGATGCAGCCCTCCCGGGCCCAATAACAACACCTGGGTAGCCAAATGGATAGAGGATTTTTTTTTTTCATCTAGAGCAGGCCATGGAATCGGAGGCCTGGAACATCAGAGGCCCACGCAGAAGGTCAGACCCGGTGTTTTGCTGAGCTCACTACTACCCCCCCCCACTCACGCATTTACCATCTACTTACTACGGGCTATCTGCCCTACCATCTATTATGATTTACCATCCATGGCAAACTACCTCTTAGCTGCAATTTTTATCCACCAGCTGGCTACTTTATCATACTTCCATCAGTCAGCATTTACATCCAGATATGGACTATTTCCATCAGCCTATCCCCCTGCCTGGACTATCTTCTTGCCAAGACCATCCCCTTAATGGGAACTGTGGCCACTGATACATCTACAGCTCCCACTTGACGAACTTGGCCCTGTCTAATCATGTTATATACGAGGCTAGACCTACTACAGCTACGAGATTCCCCCCTCTCGCAGCTATGGCCTCCTGCCCTTTCAAGGGCCCACCTTGAGGACGGGTTCATTAACCCAGAGAGGTGGAGGAAGCGCACGTTAAGGGGTTTTTTAATTAAATGTTTTTTAAATGTTGTAAGGGGTTATAAGGATGGGGGGGAGGGGTTGTAGGGATGGGGGGGGGAACTGGTTAGGAGGGATGGAAGAGCCAGGCACCTAGGTGTGGTCGAAAGAGGAGGGAGCGGAGTGGGGGAGGAGAGGGAAGATAGCATTCCTGTGCAGGGCTCCTTAATACCAACGGTCGTGGGGAGGGGCAGGTGCGAGGACAGTTTAAGAGCGCGTAGTCGGTTGGGAGACCGGGGTTTTTGGTCATTCCCGGTCGTTTGTACCAACCCCTGCATACTAGGTGGTCAGGATCTACAGACCCAAGGCCTGAGACTGCTGTTATGCAACGCGAGGTCCGTTGTTAATAAGGCCCCCCTCATCCACGATCTAATTTTGGAGGGGGAGCCGGACCTCGCCGGAATAACCGAGACCTGGTTGGGCCACGAGGGAGGTCTACCCCTTGTGGAAATGT
Source organism: Natrix helvetica (assembly GCF_964273705.1). NCBI lineage: Eukaryota > Metazoa > Chordata > Lepidosauria > Squamata > Natricidae > Natrix > Natrix helvetica. The sequence continues at coordinate 38,267,078 of NC_138550.1, read as the reverse complement.
GCCCGCCAGGTTATCGAGCATTTCACCAGCCTCGGGCCCAGGGAAGGGGCGGCGGGGTAGCAGTGATTATCCGGGAAGACTTAGAGCCGAGAGAGTTCACCGTGCCGCAGACATCCGGGTGTGAGTCCCTCGTCGTGAGATGGGGCCCAGGGAGGCAGTTGGGCCTGCTGATAGTATACCTGGCTCCTCGCTATACTTCAGCGGCCCTGCCCGAACTCCTTGAGCTGATCTCATCGGTGGCGGTTGAGACCCCCAAACTTTTAGTGATGGGGGATTTTAATCTGCCGTCGATGGGAGAAGCGTCTGAGGGGGTCCGGGAGTTCATGGCTTCCATGACAGCCATGGACCTGACCCAGTTAATTCAGGGCCCTACTCACGAGGGAGGCCACACCCTGGACCTTGTTTTCGTCTCTGGCCAGTGGACGAGTGATCTGGGAAGAGGGGATCTAGACATTATTCCCCTGTCATGGTCGGATCACTCACTTCTCCGGCTGGACTTCCCTGGTGCTACCCCCCGCCGCGAGGAGGCGGAACTGGAAGGTATTAGATGGTTCCACCCCAAGCGCCTGATGGAACCGGATAGGTTCCAGACGGAACTTGGGCCACCTCCTGTGGACCTGACCCGCCCCCGAGTGGAGGACCTGGTAGACGCATGGAATAGTGCGACTGCCGGGGCCCTAGACCGGGTGGCGCCTTTGCGGCCTCTCCTGCGGCGACGAACCACCCTGGCACCTTGGTTTACCGAGGAGCTAAGGGTGATGAAACGCCACAAGAGACGCCTAGAGAGTCGTTGGAGATCCTCCCGTTCCGAATTTGACCGAGCACAGGCACGAGCCTATTTGAAGACGTACCTTGTGGCATTAAGAGCGGCCAAACGTCAACATTGTGCCGCTCTTATTGCATCTGCAGATAACCGCCCTGCCGCCCTGTTTCGGGTGACCCGCTCTCTCTTGTTTGAGAGACCACGGGAAGCCCCACTACAGGGCAGAGCAGAGGAGTTTGGGAAATATCTACAGGACAAAGTCGCTCAAATCCGGATGGGATGGGCCCCTTTCAGTGGTTCAGTAGAGACGCCCGTGGCGAGTCTTGAGGGACCGCTTTGGGAGGAGTTTGACTCGGTTGCCATCGAGGACTTGGACAGGTTGCGTGGACGTCTGCGACCCACCACATGTTTATTGGACCCGTGTCCCTCCTGGCTTGTACTGGCATCCTGGGAGGTTACGCGTGACTGGCTCCTTGGCCTGGTGAACGCCTCGCTGGGTGAGGGGTCTCTTCCGGCCGCCTTGAAAGAGGCGGTGGTGAGGCCCCTGCTCAAGAAGCCTTCCCTGGACCCAACGGACCTAGTCAATTATCGTCCAGTCTCCAACCTTCCTTTTTTAGCGAAGGTTGTAGAGAGTGTGGTGGTACAGCAGTTCCCACGTCACCTGGAGGAAAATGATTATCTAGACCCGCGCCAGTCCGGCTTCCGACCCGGGCACAGCACGGAGACGGCCTTGGTCGCATTGGTTGATGATCTCTGGAGGGCCAGAGATAGGGGTTGTTCCTCTATCCTGGTCCTATTAGATCTCTCGGCGGCGTTCGATACCATCGACCATGGTATCCTGTTGCACCGGCTAGAGGGGCTAGGAGTCAGGGGCACCGTTTTACGGTGGTTTGGCTCCTACCTCTCTGATCGGACGCAACGTGTGTTGGCAGGGGAGCAGAGTTCGACCCGGAGGCCACTCACATGTGGAGTGCCACAGGGATCGGTGCTCTCGCCTCTCCTGTTCAACACATATATGAAACCGCTGGGCGAGATCATCCGTGGTTTTGGGGTGGGATATCATCTGTATGCTGATGATACTCAGCTATACATTTCCACCCCGAACCACCCCAATGAGGCCGTCAAAATGATGTCCCGGTGTCTGGAGGCCGTACGGGTCTGGATGGATGGCAACCGACTAAAACTCAACCCTTCCAAGACGGAGTGGCTGTGGCTTCCGGCCTCCCGGTTCAACCAGGTGCTTCCATCTCTGGCCATCGGGGGCGTCCAACTAGCCCCCATGGAACAGGTGCGCAATTTGGGCGTCCTCCTGGATGCCCGGCTGTCCATGGATGATCATGTAACAGCCGTGGCTAGGGGGGCGTTCCATCAGGTTCGCCTGATGCGCCAATTGCGCCCCTTATTGGACCGGGATGCCCTACGCACAGTCACCCATGCGCTAGTGACGTCTCGCCTGGATTACTGCAATGCTCTCTACATGGGGCTTCCCTTGAGATGCACTCGGAGACTACAGTTGGTCCAGAATGCGGCCGCGCGGGTGATTATGGGGAGGACTAGATACTCCCCTGTAACACCTCTCCTGCGCGAGCTGCACTGGCTTCCTGTGGTCTACCGAGTGCGTTTCAAGGTTTTGATTATGATCTTTAAAGCGCTTCATGGCACAGGGCCTAGTTATATGCAGGATCGCATCCTGCCCCACACATCCCTACGACCAATTCGCTCACACAGAGAGGGACTTCTCCGGGTGCCGTCCGCCAAACAGTGCCGGGGGGCGACACCCAGGAGCAGAGCCTTCTCTGTGATGGGCCCAGCCCTGTGGAATGACCTCCCCCGTGACATCAGGATCACTTCCGATCTGCGCTCCTTCCGTGTACAGCTGAAGACCCACCTCTTTCAATTATCTGGCCTGGCTCAATCGTAATTTCTCTTATTCCTCCTAACTGTTTTTTAAATTGTCTTTAAATATTAATTCTTAATTGCATATTGGGTTTTTACAATTGGGGTATTTTAATGCTGATTTTTAACTGTCTAAATGATGAAATTTGTTACCTCCTCCGTGTATGTGTGTTTTGTATTTATGTACGTTTATGTGCTGTTATTTATCTTCTATGTTTTATGCTCCATTGTACGCCGCCCCGAGTCCTACTTGGAAAGGGAGCGGCTAATAAATCCAAATTATTATTTATTATTTATTATTCTTTTTAAATAACTAAAACTTCAAATCCAAAGCTACTTCAAAGCAGGCAGTTGATTCCACTGAAACGGTGGCATCAGGATAATGTAGGAAATTGGCAGCATTTTCTCATTCATATCTTCAAGTACTCGTACATGAAGAAGATCAGAAGCCCTCCCTATAAGTTTCTTCTTAGAAGCCCAGTCATTAATCATCATATATTATTCTGTTGTTTAGAGTTCGGGTTTCATTAACTAAGAAAGGTAAACATGCATGGCAAAAATTAATTGCAAAATCGACATTGGTTTGGATCAGTGTCAGACTGTTGTAATTCACAATAAATTAATTGAAGAGAAACATTTAAGGGTAAATGTGGAATAGGAAAGAAATTACTTGAATGTTTTAATTTTTTGTACATTGGTTAGACAATTATTTGGCTCATTATCTGTGGAATTTCTTTTATAGTGACAATATCTACCTTTTATCTATACATATATTACAAAGTTTAAGTTTTCACCCCTGTTCAGTAGTTCATACAGTTTTCCACTGTGCATTAAAGAACTGCCTTGCTTTGTGTAAGCTCAGTCACAAAATATAACTGTCTTCTATCACAAGCCCCGGTTTTACTTCATGGCCAACAACATGTAGCACATATCCTCAACATGCCACACACAATTAAATAATTTGATAGCTGTTTCCCATTGTAGACTCTTAAAGGTTTGTGGATAGGAAAACAGAGCTGATACTACCAACCAGAATATTCACAGACTCAGTATTTCAATCACCAGCTAACAGCCATTGTTTGTGCAGGCTGAGGGCAGACAGATGAAGTGTCTGCATGTGCTTTTTCCACTACTCCAGCATCATCTTCCTGTCTGCATGAAATTGATTCATTTTGTTGGCTGTCATCATTTTTCTGAATCTATGTTTATCTACAGTAAAGCCGGAAATGCTTTCCACCTTTGTTTCTGTTACACATTTCTCTTTCTTTCTGTCTGTCCTGCAATGCTGGATCATATAGATCAGTGATGGCGAACCTATGGCACGCGTGCCACAAGTGGCACGCGGAGCCATTTGTCAGGGCACACGAGGCTTCCCTGATGCCTTCGGAGCGCTTAAAACGACCCTCCGAGCAACCCGGAAGTCACTTCCGGTTTGCTCGGATGGTGGTTTTAAGCGCTCCGAAGGCTTCAGGGACGGTCCCTGAAGCCTCTGGGGGGTTGGGGGAGGCACTTTTCGCCCTCCCCAGGCTCCTATAAAGCCCCTGGAGCCTGGGGAGGGCAAAAAAAGCATGTAAAAATGGGGGGGTTGCGCATTGTGCGTGCATGCGCACTGGGGGGGTCGTGCGTTGCATTATGGGTGCGGCACGCCCACACTCAACCCCCCTGCGCTCCCCCCACTTGTGGCACACGAGCCAAAAAAGGTTCGCCATCACTGATATAGATCATCTTTTTTTAAATGGCTTTTCTCTTCCTTGACTATACCTCCCTACTTCTGAGCATACAGACCAGTGGTGGGTTTCAAATTTTTTTAGAACGTCTTCTGTAGGTGTGGCCTGCTTTGTGGGAGTGGCTTGTTGGCCATGTGATTGGGTGGGAGTGGCTTGCCAGCCATGTGACTGGGTGGGCGTGGCCAACTTGTAAAATTGGTGAAACTTACTTAACAATGCTCTTGCTTAGCAACCAAAATGTTGGCTCAGAAACTCTGGCATTTGAAGCACGCAAGTCTTAAAGCTGTCAAGTTACAAGATACTTGCAGCCCTAACCCTTTAGAAAAAAACCCCAGGGGTGTTCAAACCTGACAGCTTTAAGACTTGTGGACTTCAACTCCCAGAATTCCTCCTCTCGCTCTTCATCTTAATGATGTGAGGATGGGCAGTGGGAGGGAGCTGGAACTGGTTCTAAACAGCACTGTAGATTTGTGGAACCTCTTCTATAGAAGATGTTAGAACTGGCAGGAACCCACCCCTGATACAGACCTTATCGTTGCTCAATCTACTTGAATATCTTCAGTTCTATTTCTTTTTGCTCAGAGGTTGTCTTTGCTCATTTTTTGCTCCAGATCACAAGGATTTTCACACAGATGATTTAGAATGGAAATAAAAAGCTGGATATTATTAACATACTGATGATAGCAGCTTTATGTAGATGTTAAAAAGGAAGAGAAGAGTGTGCTGAACAAAGGCTGAAAGCTGGAGCTCTGTCTTTCTATCAACACTAACTGGAACTAACACTGGAGAAAGGAAAAGAACAATCACAACATAGGGCTATTAAATCCACGATACCAGTCCAGAAGGATACTATAAACAGTGTTGTTGAAAGCTCTGCAGAATGGTCAAGAAGAACAAGGTCAGATGCACTACCCTCATACTATTCCTTCAGAGGTCAACTATAATCATAATTAATGCTGTTTCAGTTCCATTATCTAGATTCAAATTCCCAGTTAATGTGGTTCAGATAATACACTTATTTCAAAGTCCTCTAGAGTTGTCACACAACTACTTCTGCACCCTCTCCCCCACAAAAGGAAGATTAAATAGTTGGATCCAGAAAATAATGGATCCAGAAACGTTCTTTTGAGGAATGGACAAATAATTGCTTCCTTATAAGCCCTTTTCTCAAAGACAAAAGACCCAATCACACATTGCCTCCTTCCTACTACTGTTTCTCAATTTATGGATATGTCTCTGAAGGACTCAGACCATGATCTTGAAGCAGGAAGGATGAAAGCAAGATGACAGCAAGAAGCTCTATAGGAAATGAATTTGGCTGCAAAGGAACCCAACACAACACATTTTATTGTTAATAGTTTGCTAATGCAACCTATAACAGGATAAAAACCCCTTTATTTTATATTAATTGTCAGAGTTTCTCTAGGTTTTCAGATTTACTAGTCCTGGAATATCCAGCTATGTAACACAGTACTAAATAAATTATACAAATAACTCCTTTATCAGAATTAGCATTAGAAAATACAGAGTCATCAGTTCCTACATCCAAAAGGATAGTCACCAATGGTATTGCCTGGGTTAGAAGTTGTGATAAATGGTGATAAATGCATGGCCCTTTCTTGGACACTCATTCAGGTTAACAATGTTTCAAGCCTGTGTGTGAGTCTGTCATCCAAATTTTATCCTTGCGATGATCAAAGATGAGAAAACTGGATATGCTTTACATTCAGAAAGTTTCCTGCTCAGTCCCCTAATCTCCAATATAACGAAGAGTCATCTAAAAAAAATTCTTTGCAAGAAGTTGAAAGATATTCCCACTGTGTTCCACCTTTCAACCTTTATAGTAAGAATAAAAATGTATTAATTTCAAGAGAAAGCTATGGAAGATAAACGTAACATTTAGATATGTCTGATAACATTAATGACAAATAGAAAGGACCTAATCCTTTTGAAAACAGTGAGAATGAAAACATTTGTCAATTGCAATGCAGTGAAGTACTATTGTTCTTTAGGTAGATAACAATATATCTCCCACCCAGCCCTACACACACATGCACACACACACACACCATCACCTTTCTCCACAGTTCAGAGCTGATGGTTTCATTTCCAGGCTTCCAGGCATAATTAGTATGCACTGTTAGTGCATAGGTCCTACTGATATGAAAGTAAAATAATCTCTACTCTGATAGGGGTTTCATACTAAATCAGCAATAACTGATGTACCATTAATATTCAGTGTCTTACCACTCCCAGAAGAACAGCTTGTAAATCTGTTACAACCGAACTTTCACATTTACTTATAGTCTCAAAGATAACAGCAACAAAAAAGTGTGTAGGCATAATAAGATTGCTAGATTTAATCCTAGTTTCTGCTTTATCTTTAAAGGTACAGTACTTTGAGTTATATATATAAAATAATATAGGCAAATGGATAGACAATGATCAGACTTTTCAAAATGTCAATGGAGTTGTTATCAAACTCTCACATGGACTAGAAAACAGGATTTGTTGAACTGTATCTAATCAATTCTTCTTCTATCAGACGCTGGTAATGATGATAGACTTATTCATGCTCTTATCAATTCTCGAGTACTTGCTTCTTGCTGCAAATTTGTAGATGTTTGAAGGAAGCTAAAAGCAAACAAATTACCAGGATGATACTCCACAACTAAAAGTGCAGGATCATTTTAGACCAGAAGTCTTGAAGTGGTTAATTTTTAGATTAACATGTGCTTCTGACTAGAAAATATGAATTCTACACATCTTGAGTTTTTATGCTTCGGCAAAATGATGGAAGTGAAAAGTCAATGAGAAAAGCATGGGACTAAAAGAAATAAATATGGACCATGACCAGTGGCACTACTATGGGGAAAGAAAGGAAAAGATGCACTGAAGCACATATAAACAAAAAGAAGAAAGATAACAGGAGTCTAAAAATCAGCTGGTTGGAGAAAATTTATTTCAATCAAGAAAAATAAGGAAAAGTTATGTGACTGCAGAGAGTGAAAAACAGATGGCAAATCTGATTCTTAACTATATGTCTTAGAGTAATCATCGTTTTCCTACCTGTAAGCCTTCCAAATATGCAAATCTTAATTCCCGTGACAGTTGTGCTATATGTGTAACTTTGTTTTAAACCAGAATGGATAGGCATGGAAGACACAAGCCAGGGAACTGTTATTGAGGCAGTCTCCTATCCAACCCCAAATCCACCGATTGAAACTGTCAATAATAGCTAATTCCATTGTGACGATAGGAAAATGTCTATATTCATTGGCACTGCCATTTGATCCCATTCTGGGCACGTGGTCCCTGAGTTTCTTTACCTAACGATAAGGACCAATCCTAACTGATGCTTGTTTGCATTTCCTATGTTTTCAATGCAATTTAAATTTATGTTTCAAGATCAATGTCAATGTTTTTTAAGAATATCATTATTCTTCACTCTGCCAATTCTATAACGGGACCAGCATATTTATGATAATAACGCCAGTAGAATAATGCATTATTTGTGTTCATATGAACGGTTCGTAATATTGCGATTACAGATCACTCCCAACAAACCTTTTCTGTAAATCCTATTGTGGCAATCAATGGTAACTTAACCTACATAAATGATTTTCTCTATTTAGATCAAATTCTTTCCCTAGGTCAGAAAACTTCAATTAATTTCTGCATGCCAGAAGCAAGTTCACTGGGAAATTTTCAAATTCTAGGCTGCAGGTAATCTATAGTATTCATTTTCTCCTTCATAATTTCAAATTAAATTTTCTTACAATAAAAGCAAACCTAATTTATATGAGAAATATCAAAAATAAGTATTCTACATTTTTTTTCTTGCATTCTGTGTACTTGGCAAAAAAAATTTCTATTGAACATAGATAAATCAGATTAATTTTAGTATTACTTAATTTCATGTAAATATATTGACGGGGAAGCTGAAAAATGTTTAAATGGCTAAAGACAGTAGTGCTACAAACAAGAAATAGAAACATAGCACATAATTTATTAGCAATAACCCAATCATCTATCACAAGTGATAATATTATTAATTTTTAATATTTTAATCCATAAAGTCAAAATAATCCATGATTTTATTTTATTTTTTCAGTGACATAACTTAGACTGAAAGATATCTAATGAACTTCATGGCTGTATGAGGATTTGAACATTAATTTTCCCTACTTTAGACCCGCAGTCTAATTACTCCAACATACTGTTTGTCATTGCACTGGGGATATTTCCATGTTTATATGTCTGTGTTACACACTGTGGTTACTAGCTTAATAGCTGTCTTTAATTTAAATCTTGCAGACACTTTACATAATTATTTTACTTTCCAAACCCATTTTGTTCTGAGCAAAAACATATGACACACTGCTCCTATTTCAGTTACATTTTCTCAGCTGAAATCCTTGGGGTAAGATTAGCAGTACAACCATGATTTCTTGTGACTAAGTTAAGCAAACAAGAATGCATTGATCGACCCTTTAACTTTTCGCTGATATTTGGTCCCTGTCCATACATTCTTTTCCATGCATACATGAAATTTCCGATGTATCCCCTGGGACTGCTAGTATTTTTATTCAGAAGAGGATATAAATGTTCTTTTTGCTTTAAAGTGGCAAGTTCTGCTCAAAAGACACATCTCAGTGCGTCAATGAGCACACAAAGTTGTTCTTGCTCTTATATTAACATAGGATGTTCCAGATGTACGGGTAGCCCAAAGAAAATGTAATATGTTTCAAAACTATAACAATTTAACTGTGTTCTTCCAGATACTTTCTGTTTTTTATTATATTTTGTGTCTATGCGTTCATTAATCAGGGGAAAGAACAACTATTTCTCTTTCCCTGCTCCCAAAGTTTTTTTATTTCATTTTTAACTACTTCAGATAGAACTTGTTTTTTGTTGACCACTGCCATAGAGACCTGTATACAGTAATAAACATTAATATCTACTGTATACAGTAATAAGAACCATATTGTGCAAGGAATTGCTTTTAGAAAGAAGCTAAAAAGAAAGTCAACTTATATTAACAAATAGAAAAGTAAGTAAGTTATAAATGAACACTACTTTTACATTCTGATGCTTCATGCAAATTACTCATCAGATTTTTCATAGCATTATACAATGTATGGGGCCCAATGACTTAGCCCCCATAAAGATGCTGAGCTTGTTAGCCAAAAAGCTGAAAGCCTGGGTTCGAGACCCAAGCACTGCATGATAGAGTGAGCTCGTTACTTGCCCCAGCTCCTGGCCACCTAGCAATTTGAAAGCATACAAATGAGAGTGGATAAATAGGTACCACTTCAGTGGGAAGGTAAAAGCATTCTACCATATGTGCTTGGCATATAGTCATGCTGGCCACATGTCCACGATGCTAGTTGCCTCAGCTAAGAAACAGAGATAAGCATCATCCCTTTGACTGGGACATGATTGGAGAGGGGAAACTTTTACCCTTAAACCAATCCGCTCTCACAGGGAGGGACTACTACTGGTGCCGTCCACTAGGCAGTGCCAGCGGGCGACGCCTAGGGGTAGGACCTTCTCTGTGATGGGCCCAACCCTCTGGAATGACCTCCCCCCCGACATTAGAACTACCACTGACTTCCGTTCCTTCCGTCAAAAATTAAAGACTCACCTGTTTCGATTAGCTGGCCTGGCACATTCTTAGTTTTTAGCTCCCGATGGATATATTTTAATGGGTAATTTTGGGTAATATTTTAACTCTTGGGTTATTAGAGTTTTTAATGTACTATATTTATTATTCTATATACAGTCTTGTAACCTCCTCCACCTACGTATTTAATTATTTAACTGTTTTATGTATGTATTTTATAACGCATTTTAGTGACTGTACACCGCCCCGAGTCCCTTTCGGGAGAGGGGGCGGTCTATAAATACGAATAATAAATAAATAAATAAATGTATTGTGTGAGGGATACAGTTACAGAAATGGTGTTGTACAGACTTTGTAGTCTTCAAATATTTTTATTTGAGTTGGGTATGCCCTGAATCATTAGTGATGGTTTGAAAAAGAAGTCAAATAAGCCAAAGAATAGACATGAAATTTTAGACCATTTTTTCTATAAAGCAAGTTTTACTTATATAAAGCAAGCATCTATAAAGCAACTCAAGGTATGGATCAGCTTCCACGGGGCACAGGACGCCCTGGAGGGGCTCCTGCCAAGGGGCGGCGTAGCGGGGAACCCCCTGTTTCGGCGGCGGCCGGGGGGCTCCCCGCATCGCCCTAGGCATTGGGAGGCAAGAGGGGAGGCGCTGCGGCGTCTTCGCAATGAGGCAGCTGGACGAAAATCAAGATTTGAAGGATGCAGCTGCTGTGCAGTGAGGTGGAAATTCCCCCCGTTTCCTTTCTTGACTGGAGGGAAAAAAAGATTGTCAGCCTTTTAGAACAAACTTTCAACTTGTTCTTGGGAAGTGTGACTGGAGGGAGGTGGATCTCCCCCCCCTTGGATAAGCGGCTTTAAACTGTTTTGCTCTCTGGCCCCAGAGGAGGGGGGGAAGCCTTGCAACGAAATCACGCTCATAGCAAAGGCAGATTCTTTACTGCAATTGTGAAAATGAGGTGATGATCTGTTTTTATTCTGAAAACTTTGAAAACTTTTGGCTTGTTGCCTTCGGATCCCGGAGCTGGCAGGGCAATATGGCACACTTCCGGCGTCTTCACAGACTTTGAAATTCGACTCCACCCACAGAAACTGCTGGCATCCTCTCTTTGTCTCCGTGACACTCAGATAAATCTCTTGCTAGATTTTACCTTGGGCTTGGAATAAAGGACTTTATTGCTTTATTGCCAGGAGCTGAATTGAGAAAAGGTCCTTTTCTGCTTGGACTCCCTGCCTCGTGTTCTCTCTTGGCTGTCTACCTCCCTAATTGTTTCTTCTCTGTACTGACATTGTCATCTCTTTGCTTACTACAATGCCACCTAAAAGACCACCACCGGGGAAACCGGGTTTTGCTGTCTCCGCCCCAACATCCTCAACGTCCAGCCCCAGTGGACAACAGACTTTAACTTCTTTGCTCCAGCCTAAGCCTCCTGAGGTGGACTTTCAACAGATGTTTCAACAACTCTTAAAGGGGCAGGAGGACTTAAAAAACCAACTGAAAGAAATGAATGAGCAGCTTAGAGAGAATCAAGACCGGGCGATTCAAAATTCACAGAGATTGGAACTTTTGGAGGAGGGGATGGCTGAGATGAGGAAGGAGATTAGGGGGGTGCAGAAGGGGAACCAAGAACTTGAGAACCACCAGATAAAAGTAGAATTTGAAAGGATGTCTTTCTTTCTTAGATTTCAAAATGTAATTGAGGCTGATGATGAAGACCTGAGGGACATTATGACAAATTTATTGGCTGAATATATTAAAAAAGACAAACAACAGATGGGGTGGGACATGAACCTGTTTTATAGAGTAAACTCAGCATATGCCAGAACACACAACGTTCCAAGGGAGGTACACATCAAATTCCTTAGAAAGACTACAAGAGATGAGATTCTGAGTGCACAAAGGGGGCAAGCACTAAAATACAAGGATAGAGAAATAGCCATTCTGAAACAGATCCCAAAGAAAGTGAGAGATAAAAGAAAAAACTATTCACTATTAGCGAAGAAATTATACCAGAAAGGGGTGTGGTTTAGATGGCTAATGCCAGAAGGTATGATAATATTCTGGGAGGACACGAGAGTTAGAATCAACACAACCATTCATGGAAAAAAATAAAGTCCTCCTAGATAAACCTGATGACATTACACAGGACATACAGGACACGGGAGGTGCCGGAGCTCTGCTGGAAGGGGGAGAAGGGGCAACATCGAGAAAACTCAGATCACAAAAATGAATTAGAAAATCTGTTTGATATAAAATGATTGAAATTATTTGAAGATAAAAGTTTATATGCTGACAAAATATTACTAAGTAGTAACAATCTAATGTATTAATAAATGAAAGTTATGAGAATGGGGGGGGGGCACCTCCGGCACTATGTAACTGCCAAAATTTGTAACCTATTCCACTACCCCTTTCCTTGATTGTTTTTTTAAAAAAACCAATAAAATTTTGTTTTTAAAAAAAGGTATGGATCAGCTGTAACATTTTCTATATTGATTTTTCCAACAGTCTTAATGACTAAGAATAATGAAGATACAAGGATTACTTTTCTGTTAGAGTCAGAAAAATGCTACAGAGATAGTCTTAATGCTGTATTCAAATACCTCCCCTAATTTCCTAAGCAGTTTATTTCCATGTCAGGCAAAAATAATTTATATTATTCTACTTCACTCTCAGAACACTTTAGAATTCAGGGTTTTTTGGGGGCAAGAGGTGAGGGGTGAGAATGGGATGGTTCCTCAGATTAATACAGGCAATGCATATATAATATATATTATGCATATCAATAGAATTCCAAGCTGCACAACTTTCTTTGAAAGCAAATTCTTTTCACTTTCTTAAGAATAAATATCATAGATATTTTGGCACAATATTTTTAAATACCAGAATAAATTCTTCAAGAGAGAAAAAATGTCAGATTGCTCATGGTGTGTTGTGGCTCTAACTGCAGACACAATTTTTTGTTAAATTAAGCTGTAGATTTATTAAATTTTCCATTATGGTCTAGTTTATAAATGCATTTATAGGTTGTGGTACATATCTAATAAAGGATTTCATACATTTTAACTATTAACTGTAATTTTATTGTGAAGTATGCTTCCTGTACAAGACATTATTGTTATTGGATGATAATTTAATCATTTGTGGAACCATCATACTATCATTTATGATATCCTTGAACAGGAGTTGTCCTAGACCACACGCTTTCTCAGGCAAGAGGATAATTGATTACCTCTGTGATCCTTGTCCTGCATTATCTTGCCTTACTGGTGGCAACATCACAATTTACCATGTAGGTGGACAACTACCCATCTCTTCTGAGGATACCATTTTGAAAGGATATATAGCCTTTGTTGCATGTATTATTTTAGGAAGGTCTTAGAGCAGCATAGGGACATGGTGACTCAGTGGCTAAGATATTGAGCTCGTCGATCAGAAAGGTCAGCAATTTGGTGGTTGCAATCCCTAGTGCCGCGTGATAGCGTGAGCTCCCGTTACTATTCCCAGCTTCTGCTAACCTAGCAGTTTGAAAGCATGTGAAAATGCAAGAAGAAAATTAGAAACCACCTTTGGTGGGACGGTAACAGCGTTCTGTGCACCTTCGATGTTTAGTTATGCTGGCCACATGATCACGGAGACATCTCTGGACAGTGCCGGCTCTTCGGCTTTGAAATGGAGATGAGCACTGCCCTAGAGTCGGGAACGACTAGCACATATCTGCGAGGGGAACCTTTACCTTTACCTAGAGCAGTATATAAAATATAACCTGCCAGAATATGAAACAACCCAGAAAGCTGATTAGGAGATGGGCATCTATATAAATTGTACATGTAAGAAATTGATAAAATATTTAAACCTGTCCTAATTACTACCCATTGAACCTAACTGAAACTGGTAATATTCCAGTAATGACTTTAAAAGATTGGTAAAATATATAGGGAATGTTTGCAAGTTCATCCTATACTTATAGAGAAAAGGAAGCATTGTGGTTGTCTGAGCACTGGATTAAAGAAACCATAGATCTAGCATTGGTATTATCACTATCTCTGCTCACCATAGCTTAGCCCATATATCTACTGTGACATCTTTAAATGTACAATAAAACTAGCAAATAATTCAGACTGTTCCATTGTCAGAGAAACTGACACCTGCTGATTCTTTTTGCCATATTATCATAATAACTATTTTTTTTTTGCAATTATTCATATATTATAGCAATTTGCATCATAAATTTGGTTTAAAATAAATGGAGAATGGCTCTGGAATATAACAGATAAAAGAACTATACTGAAGTTAACTGAAAAGTCTTAGCAGGAAAGCTGTGGAAAACTTTGTCATATTGAATTGAGTGAAATGCGTCCACACAGGGCAAGTTTTTCAATTTGATTCATTTTATTTGACCGGAGCCCTAAAATGTTCCATTGTGCATGCGCAAGAAAACCAATTTTCCAAATCAAATCAGAAAATAGAATTGATCCTAATTAATTCAATTTGATTTGACTTCCTCTATTGAATTGTAATCATGAATTAGAATCAAACTGAACTTATTTTCTGAACTGAATCAGTCGAATAAACCAGACTGGATATGATTTGTACCTTTCTGGTTACAGGTAAGCCCATTATAAAGTCTCAAGATCCTATCTTGATTAAGTCCTTTATTGTGTTAATGTAGAATAATTTTTTATAAAGTGAATTATATATGTTCATTTTGGTATTCTAAAGAATCCTTTAGGAAGGTAAGGAAAAGACAATAAATCTTCCACCTTGTCGTTAAAATCCAAAGGGAAATGAATATTATGAATCTGTGTTTCCTATTGAGGACGACTTGATCATTAGTGAGAATATTACAATAAATATAAATATAGAGTAAATTTTACCATTTATGAATTGTACATTTTAAAGAGAAAATATATTATTTATTAACAACAACAACAAAAACCAGTAAAGTTAACTTGGCTTACCTTTCTATGTCATCCAAATCAGTGATTTCTAAAATTTTACTTAGTACAAAAGGAAATAGATACATTTAAAAGGAAGTACATACCTTACTCTGCCGTTTTGGTTATATTTTCATAATGGCTTCAATGGGAATGATATAATTCAACTAATCAGTCATTGAAAACTATATAAATGCTTTAGGAGAGTGAAAGCAACATGTTTCTACAAAAGTGCGGTGTACTTTTCACTTAACTTGCCAATTCAGGTAAATGAATGAATACAGCATGATAATCACAGTGTTGTTAGACTTTCCTTGGTTATACAGGATAATTGTATTATTATAAAATAAAATATTATACAATACAATACAATACAATAGTAGAGTTGGAAGGGACCTTGGAGGTCTTCTAGTCCAACCCCCTGCCTAGGCAGGAAACCCTATACCATTTCAGACAAATAGCTATCCAACATCTTCTTAAAGACTTCCAGTGTTGGGGCATTCACAACTTCTGGAGGCAAGCTGTTCCACTGATTAATTGTTCTCACTGTCAGGAAATTTCTCCTCAGTTCTAAATTGCTTCTCTCCTTGATTAGTTTCCACCCATTGCTTCTTGTTCTACCCTCAGGTGCTTTGGAGAATAGTTTGACTCCCTCTTCTTTGTGGCAACCTCTGAGATATTGGAACAATGCTATCATGTCTCCCTTAGTCCTTCTTTCTCTTAAGCTAAACATACCCAGTTCCTGCAACCGTTCTTCATATGTTTTAGTCTCCAGTCCCCTTATAAAGGAATCTATGGCTTTCCTTCTCTGCAATTTTACTCATTTAGGTCAAGATAAATTATATGTTCTAGGAAATATTTGTAAGTTTAAACATGAACTCTGCAAGTATCCTGTACATCCACTAGATAATATCAATTCAGTACTGAACATAAGACAAATATGTTTGTTCTGTTATCACAATGCTTGTAACAAATATTATTGTGAGATGTGGACAATGCCATCATGTTGGCTGATTGATTTAAAGTTGAATGATTTAAAGGAAATGTTAGGTTCTTTGAACCAACAACTGGAAATTAATGTAAATTTCAATTTACACTGAAATCTATGTAGTTGTGTTTGATACAGAATATAAGGTGAACAATTGCAAGATATACATAATAATGAAAAACTATAGTATATACATACGTTTGTATACCTTGGTAAAAGTTTCCTGAAGATGAGAAATGGATGAAGAAATGTTAAAACATTCAAATACTGGTGGAAATTGTATGTGACCAGTTTTGAAGAATGAAAGTTTATTGAAAGATGAAAACTGCCTTTTTTATATGTAAGGAAAAACATATAAATAAACTGAACAGTGAGAATGGAGTGTTTAAGAAACATCTGTGATAAAATAATACCAACAGAAGAGAACATATGTGGCTCATGGTTGAACTGTTTAGTTACTGGTGCTCTTTGAGCTAGGGTTTCTTTCTTTCTTTCTTTCTTTCTTTCTTTCTTTCTTTCTTTCTTTCTTTCTTTCTTTTTGCACACATTTCATTACTCAACTAGATTAACACTTTCTGCACATGTATTTGTGGGGGAAAAAAGACTTACCTGAGTTTTTTTTATATCTTTCAAAGTCAATATTTCACATGAACAATGATCAAATGTAAACTTTCTTAATGATCCAAACAGATATTGTTATATTTAGTGGTGGAAAAAAACATTTGAATTCTCGAACTAAACATTTGCAAAGGTATAAAAGCAGTCAAAGAGTAGCTTGTGGTCTTAGCATTTGTTGAATGGATTCATTGGAATTCCAAAAAGAAGTAGAAGTCGAAATACAAGCCAACGATAAAGTTATAAACTTCATATGAAAACTGAAATTTAGTTAGAGAAAACTTTGTCAGGGAAGGGCTGTAGGGTGCAGGAAGGTATGATGAAAAGGCTGCAAAAAATTAAACTTTTAACTTTCTACTGACACATCATGGTTTGATTTATTTACTTTATATCTTTGTATGGTGTCTTCAGATATGCTTCAGATAAAGCATATCTGAAGACATCATAAATGCTTAGTTTTACCCAGTAAGGGTCACTTATTCGTGTTTTTATTCATGTATAATTACTTTTTTGGTCAATCACTAGAAGAAACAGTGCCAGTAATGTGCTTGAAGAGTGTACAAGCCAAATTATTTTAATAGAAGCAAAGATTGACTTTGGTTTAATTTCCCCTAAATGTGATTTATATTATTGAAGCTGTAGCCATTGGACCCAGGTCTAGCAGTAAGAATCATTTACAAATAGCCATCTATAGCCTGGGAATTGCTAATGAAGCATTTTCATGGATATGAACATTGAGATCCAATAAGAACATTCAGAAGTTTTAACCTTATGGTAAAGTAGTTTAAATAATACCAGCTAATGCAATGAAGCCAAACCTAAATCAAAAACTTAGTTAAGCAGATGCTGCAAATTTAATGCAAAACCATAAAAACTCATACAAGTTTTAAACAATCACCTCCGCATTCCAATATGTAAAAATACTTTCATTATGTTTATTATAAAAATATAAAGGTTTCCACTACAAATCATTTTACATTAGTAACAGGCCATCTATATTTGCACAACATAATAAACTAACTGAGTAAGTAATGCTTTGAAATAAATGTTAAAGGTAAATTCAGATTTGTGAGTTCCAATTACATCTTTACATCTCGAGTTATTGGATTCTAAAGTACAGCAAACACTATGTTATATGTTAACAGAAATAAATAATACACATAAAACAATATTTTAAGATACAAAATCAATTATTACATATTATTTGTAATGACTGTGGTTTTTTAAATTTTTTTGATGTAAATAATTAAAGGCAGGTGCTGTACAGGAAGATGGCCACAATTTTTTTATTTCCTCTACTCCACAGTTAAAAATTTTACACTGCTAAGTTTACATATGTACATGGGATAGGGGAAATGGGGGCTATAGAATGCCCTTTAGGAGTACAAAAATTGTAAGAAAGAGAAGACTAAGAGCTTTCTAAAAACCCTCTTAGGAGGAAAAGAAGCAATTCTCCCAAACAAACTATGACACCCATTCCAAGTAATGAGCATACTCAAAATAATGTTCCCTGGCATTACTAGATACTGTGATAAAAATAATAGTAGCTAAAACTTAAATCTATTTTGAAATTTTGATGAGCTCTTTTTCTTTTCTTTTATAGGAACTGAAAATTGATTCTAATTTTTCCACATGCTTCCACATTACTGAGAACAATTCTGTTATATTTATTTTACCTTATTCCCTACTGGCATGGATGTTTGCAATAAGGCATTAATATAAATTGGTGTCATTATTAGTATGAAAGTTTTAATTTTATCCAATTCAATTTCTTTCAGAACTGTTACATCCTATCAGAGCATTTTAAGATGTTCAATGCCCCCAGAATATTATGAAAAATGAACTCATACTGGAGGAATAGTAAAATTATAGAACGAGAAAAGAAGTTCCATGTATAACTAATATTTTTGCAATGTTACTTTATCCATTTTCAAATATGATTACATACTATATTAGATGTCACAGTTTCTGCAAGTATTGGACATTAAAATAATTGTTGCTAATTACTACGGTATAAAACAGGATGTTCAAAGAAGGCCAAAGACAGCAAAAGGACATGAATAAGATGACCGTTCATTTAAATAGAATTTCATATCCATATCCACATGCTGCCTTGTAACAACATCATTATTTGACCTATATTGTGACCTGTAATTCAAAGTGAGAAAATAATATTTTCCAAAAGATAGCCTCTAGTGTTACTGATCAAAATACATGGTAGGTAATTGTGGTGGGTGGATGTGTGTGTGTGTGTTTGAATTCCATTGAAAAAGAAGATGGAAGAAATTCTGATTAACACAAGAAGCTAACAAATGGAAGACAGTGTTGTTTAACCCTTTGTAAACAGGAACACCCTCATCTGGGAGCACCTAAGAGTATCTTTATTTTAATCCTAGGGCAACATAAGCAAAGAATTCAACTATCAAGTAACCCATTAAACAGTTAAACATTTGATACACTCCAAAACTATCTGAATACTGTAACGCTTAAGTACATGCAATTAAATAGTTCCCAAAGAATATTCCCCATGTGAAATAAGATTGTTACATGGATTGTTCTGTGTTAAAAATATTGTGCATGAAATTCTCCATATTTGTATAGGAAGTATTGTATGTTTATGAGCATTCTTGTATGCACATCAGTTCCTTTGCAGTGAGATTTTTATTAGAAATAAAATCACATGAGTTTTATTGATTTTTTTTCTCCCTCTTAAATACTGTTGACAGCCAAAGTTTAAAGAAATTTGGCATTTGGCAATCATTAATCCCAGTCAAAACCTATATAAATATAAACAAGAGGAACATTTTTAAAGGAAATAAATATGCATTTTATATATATAAAAAAGTTTTGTTTTTAAAGAACACACCCAGGACAAGTATCTGTGAAGTATTGCCTTCATTTTCACCCAATTATCATTCAGATTTACCATCCACAGTCAAAAACAGAATATTGCAAGGATATCATTGCAGATATGGCTAGACAAGTCTGAGGTATTATCCTCGAATATGCTTACAAGATTTAAAGAAATAAAATGCTATGTGCCTATCCTTTCCTTATATTAAAAAAAATACTGTTTAATGCTGTTGTCAGTCATTCCAATCACAGTATTACATCCACTGTTTCTTTTGCCTTTTACGATATTCAGTCTATTAACATTTGAATGGCTTAAGGTTACATGGATTTTTTAAACACTTTCTTTTTTTTTCTTCCATTTTATGTTTGAGCAGTCCATTATTACTTAGGGAAGAACCTCTCCTTCTCCTTCAAGAGTAAGAGATATAAAATAAGTTTTTCATTCCTATTTTAAGGCAATTGAACTCTTTATGAGTCTTTTAATGGGCTTGAAATTTCACGTTTGTTGCAAATTGCCCCATTTTGTTGCAACAGCGCCTTTTAAGTCTCACAATTTTCCACACGTTACCAGGACCTTTTAGTAATTTTTCTCACTTTCTCCAGATGAGTCCTGAATGCTAGCATTTGGTAATTTAAACAGGAACAGGGCCATTCTTTGTATGCATTTCCAGAGATTTAATACTGCTAATAAGTTTTTTCTGTGGTCCAACAATCGTCACCCCAATTTTCTTCATGTCACTGAAAAATAATAGCAAAAAAGTTATCTAAGTTTTTATTTTTATTTTTAAATAGGAGGCAAGTGACTCACTTTAACACACAAACGTATACACACACACTAAATAGTAATTACCTTTCTCTGATTCTGCTAAATATTGAGCTGAAATTTAGGATGGGAGATAGAAAGAATCCTATCCAATCTTCTAAAGATTAAAGGTATCCAATTCCATTTATACCAACAAAGAAGTGCTGTTTCTCTAGAACTTAAAAATGCATTTTGGGCATTTCTAAGTCCAAGGAAAACAGCCCTTCTTCTTTGTTGGTATAAATGGAATTGGGCCTATCTAGCCTTTAGAAGACTGGATAGGATTGAAATATCTCAATGGATGTCATCTAGAAAAAGATTGAGACATACTTCTACAGTTTCAGAGTGCAGGATATGGGACAATGGATCTAGGTTATAAAAAATAATTCAGCAATGAAATCAATTACATAGAAAGGTGATTCACTCTTCTGCAATAGAAATGTTAAAAGAGATGCTGGGCAGCTAACTTTGAGTGATGTGTTAAATTGGCTTCCTAAACTAATCAAGAGGTTTGACTTGGTAGGCAAAATAAACCTCTCCAATCCTAAATAGCTTAAAGAATTGTGCTGGAGTAACTATAATATTTGTAAAGAAATTTCAGATCTTGCATGACTTCACTGTAATGGTAAAAGAATATGAGTTAGACAAGAATGGCAGCTGCCCTGGATATCAATGGCTAGTGTGCATTCTGTTATTATGTGGATTTTATAGCACAAGGTTTGCTTATAATAACTATTACCATGTGGGTGTTTGACTAAAGTGAATGAATTACTCAACTGACACTAGGTTTCAGGTATGAAAATTCCTTAATCCTTATGATACCTATGCACCCTAAGTTAGATATATGAGTGCTGTAATAAAATACATGATATTTGCAAGATGTCAAAGTGAACAGAACAATATTGGAAAAAAGATATTGAAAATATCAAAAGTGTCATATTTAAAATACATTTGGAACCCCAACACATGCATTTCATAACTTAAATGAAAAGTTTCATAGAAGCATTTAATGGTATGGTATTCACAAAGGCTCCTGGCACCACATATATGCAACTCCAATGGTTATTAGCAGCCTGTAGATTTTTAAGACGCTAACCAGGATCCCCACTTGATTTGAAGGTCTTGGGGAAGAGTAATTGGAGATGGAGAACCAATATGGATTTTACTGAAGTTTGATGAAAATGTTTGACTACACAGAGAATATCTTTCAAGTCCTCCCACAGTGTTTCTCTTTGTTTTGGGATTTAAAGGATGACCTGGATTTTAGAAGATTATTTTTCACTGAGATCCCTTTTCATTTCCAAAATTAGACTTCAGCACTGAACGCCTATAAAATGTGGACTTCTCAGATACCTTTTACATTCTTAATTTGGGAAACTGAAAGAAAATTGAAAAGAAAGTAATAATATATCTTTAATAAAACTCTTACTCTGAGGAAATATTGGCTATTGTATCACATGAACTGTATTCCACTCCTGTGAATATGTCTTTGCACTGCCCTATCCGAATACCATTGAGCCAGTCACCTGTTGAGCGGAAGGGTGAGATTTCAATGCTACTTTGGTCCAGTAGGAGGTTTGATGGCCTAAGAATAAAATGAAAGCAATAGTAA
Source organism: Natrix helvetica (assembly GCF_964273705.1). NCBI lineage: Eukaryota > Metazoa > Chordata > Lepidosauria > Squamata > Natricidae > Natrix > Natrix helvetica. The sequence goes on along the minus strand of NC_138550.1, from coordinate 38,245,251 downwards.
GACAAAAGAAATAAGACAAGATTCATCTTCATTGTATTGTCAGTCAACACAGGTGATCTATCTGTATACATGTACACAGCTGCCAAAGCAGACAATATTTTGTTTTTTATTATTTTGTGTTTTATTTGTTCAGTGCAAAACATCAGGAGTTTCATATTCTTTTGAACAGACAAATTTCAACTGGTCAAAATATTGCAATAATGGTTTTGTTGCATTATACCAAATTACACCCTTGCTGTAGAAGCTATGCTTATTATCATTTTGTTGCTATATGCAATTCAGGGTGTTGTTTATTTTCCATAAAGTCTTGTAAAGCTTAGGGCCTGGTATCTTAGAATGGCCTGTCCTAATACTCATATAAGCCAAATACATATAGAAAGCACCTGTTGAAAGCTGTGTCCTATTAGGAGATAATTTGCAAAGATATTCACTGAAAGGAAAGAATGTATAATTGTTCTTCGGGCCTATACTTAGTTTTCCTATTCCTATTTCCTAGTAAAAAAATGATTTCCTTATGTTTACTTTTATTTATGTTTACTTTTATTAAATTATTTTCTGTAACTCTCATTGTCATTTGCATATTTAATACCTTCCTTAAAATTTATCAAATTTAAAATTTGAGGGCAATCTTTGAAATCTTCATTTAAAACTTTTGTAGGTTATGAGCAGATCTGTGGCTATATTTGTGCATTTCTGTGCTTTAGTGAGATTCCTTAAATGTTTTAAATAATATTTGTGGTTTACAGATGACACAGCTTAGTTTTCTATCTCAATACTATAAGATGTCTTAAACAACAGCAAACCAGTGAAAGAAACTCAACATGAATTGATTTTCAGCAATAATGCTGCTGAAGGAAGATATAGGTCAATCTCTCTTTTCATTTTTGTAATCTTTTCCTTATATGATGCAGCCAACAAAATTGTTGACTCTAATATGAATTTCTGACATTTCAGCCAAGATATGTGGTACTGACACTACTGGGAGAAATGGTCCGTAACCATGACCGCTAACAACATGTTATAATGGAGGTAAAAGACAAGATTATGTTTTCTACATCCCACATGCAGCATTCATAAAGTGAACCTTACAGCTCTATCAATAAATCTATTATGACACCTCTCAAACCTCAGCCTACCTGCCTCATTTCACCTTATAATAGGGCTGACTCTATCCCAAATTCCATAATTTCTCCCACTGAGTTCCCCTTGTCTCTTCACAGAGTTATGGAGCTATTAAAAAATACTGGATGGCACAGGAAAGATTTCATGTATTACATAATAATCTGCATATTTCATATTTCTCTTTCTCTCTTCTAATGGGTGGAAATCCATTGGGGACTTTGCAGATTATTCTAAACATTATAATTTTGATTATTATTATTATTGTTACATTAATAAGGAAAATACTGTTTCAGGAGTACTATTAATGGCATAATATATGAATTATATTATATCAACCACTGTGATAAAAACCTAGAATGTGCCCATTTATGTAAGCACCTATTAGCCACCTTCTTTAATATGAGCTGATGTTTAGAGTTTTATTTTGAATGGCTTGCGACTATTAAATTATTGAGGCAAAAGAAAGCTTTGAGTAGATGTACAATTCTTCAGGACCACATATTCACATAAGTCTCTAGTTTTCTGCCAGTTTTTCTAAATTTTCATTCAAAAATAAATAACAAAGACATTTCATATTAATCATATCAAAAGTGACTAGCTGGCTCCTATTTGTCTCATGAAAATGACACTTTTAATTTCCAATTTACCTGAGAAATGCCTGAGAAGTTGTAATTAACCTATCCTGCTCCTTTTTTTAATGTTTTATTTTTTTTTAAATGCATTAATTTAAGAAGCTCCCCCCCAAAAAGAACAAACCAGAGAAAGAACAAAAAATAAATAGGATAATAAAAATACGGAGAAACTATTTTTTCATGTTTACTGATATTATGCATTTAAATATTAACTAATTTTAATTCAAATAATCACAGCATTGTGTAGGATGTGGCAACATAGCCAAAAGGCTACTTTCTTCCTTGGAGAGGACATCTGGACAGTTTATCAATGAACAGGAATTTGTTTCTTGCTGTGAACAGTCTGTGATGTCTCCTCATGAGTACCAAGGGAATGCAAAGCTTTCAGAGCATCTGCATTTACTAGCTTCTAGCCCCCCTCCTCCCTTTGACCCAGCCCCTAGACAACAGGTCTAAACATGAAATTTATGGGCTGGGTTATATGTACCATAAGCTTACACTTTTACTAGACAAATTAGATAGACTGCAATGCATGCAGCTGTAAATGATGTCCTGCAGGGTTCCACCTGATCTTTCACAGCTTTTCATAAATCAGGTCCTACTAGCGTCAGACTACAGCCATTAAAAAGAAATCATGGAAATTACATTTTTGCTTACTAGAAGTGCATGAATTTTAGCCAACATATTTCTAGCTTGCCTTTCCTCTCTCCCACTTACTAGATTCTTAAATTGTTCTCCCTAGGGTGGTGCACACATATCAAGGTATTTTTTGTATAATTGCTATTGAACAGAACACTAAGCATAGCAGGCTGCATATGGTTTCCATAAATAAAAGGACAGCAGTCTACTCAACGCTGACATTCCAGGGTATATGTTCAACCAACAGACTCTTGCAGTTGGCTTTTATGCACCAACCTGTTATGTTAACAGCTGGAATTAACCTTGTTCTTCTTCAGGAGATCCCTGGTTTGCTGTCATTAAGATCGACGTTGCCACATTGCAAAGAATTTTCTGTCTTACAATATCATGTCTCGAAATAAACTTATACATAGTAATGCTTTGCCTCCCACTGATATAAATCACTGTTCTGAGAGCATCAGCTGCTCGGTGAGAAAGAGATATCTCTATTTCTAACTGCTACGATCAAACCTTGCTTGTATTGTACAGGCACCATTATGCTACTAATAAAACTTTATTTGATTTATTTGATTTGTTATGGCTGCCTATTCCAGAAGACTTTGGGCAAATCCAGAAAAACAGTAAAAACAATTTGAAAAGGTTGAAACCCACATATGTTGTCAGCTCAACCAGAACAATAAAGGGTATAAAAATAAAATAGAGGCCCAACTAAGCATAAGAATCTCATAAATCACAGATCAAAAGTCTGTGAACAAAACCAAGTCTTAAAGACTTTTGAAGAACTCTAGGAGAGTGGCTGCTCCTCATATCTTCATATCTCTGGAGGGATTCTAATCCAGAGGACATAGGCTAGATAAGGTACTAGAGGGGCTTCTGGATTTATTTTTATTATCTTATTAACAGTTTACTACACTTTCATTCTAGAAAGCAATTATAGTCATATCTGCCCATGAAAATAATCCAAAATAGTATTGTCTCATCATTGTCTCTCATTAAGTTCAACCAACAGAACACAAAAAATGTGCAAATTTTTGAATAGCGTAGACCTCTATTCAAAATCAAGCAGATATCATCCAAACTAGGAAAAGGTAAGAAGCCATCTTTTCTGTTACTCTGCAATTATACAGCTATACTTTATACTCAAACCACTTGTCAGGCACACGAAAACAAAAGATGGGATAGAGTTCAAAAGTACTAAGAATTTATTTCATGCTACCTGTACACAAGAATTTGATCTACTAATAGTTAAGGAAAGTTGACATTATATAAGAGTAAATGGAATTCACTAGGGTCTAGGTTTAGGTCTCTTCTGGGACCAAAAAGACTCCAAATTGATGATGCATTTGACCTTGCCCTCAGGCTCAGGCTGGTCATTTCCTACACCAGGCTAGTATTAAAATAAACTCCAGGACTAGAATTCTTAGAAAAAAATAATACAAGTTTACTTTATTGTTTATAGGCTTAAGGAAACAGTTTTTTCTTCCAATATTAATTGTGTTGCCAAATGCATTTACTGATGTAACATATATTATCAGGAGTCCTGAAAAGTAAAAACACACTAAGGAAGCATTGCAAAATTGTATAAGAATTACTATTTCTGATTGACTTTTTTTACTCCTGTGGGTACCCTTGTAACCTAGTTTCTTCTGTTACTGCTATCTTGTATTCTCAATGATAATTGTGCAGAAACATTTTTGAGCTAAGCTTCCATGTCAACTTGAAAATGAAATAGCAAAGCCTTTTAGTGAAATAACTTGTCATATTTGATTTCTAAAATTTTATTGAAAATACTGAACATCTCAAATATGTAATTGTCTATAATTGCTGGCAGATACTTTTTTTTTCAATTTTATTAACAAACATGTAAAATGCACACACACACAAAACTTAGACGTACAGCACATTTACACAATGCAATACAAACAGGAGCTTCCTGTTCTTTCTAATAGCAATTATCAATCGATACCGCTCACCTTATATTATTTCCCCTTCTATTATATTTCATTTGGATTTCACCATTCTTAACTTTCTTATTTTACTCATAACTATTATTTTTGAGTTTTGTTATATTCCTTCATTGATTCTTCTTTCCTCCATTCACCTATACCATTTGTCCCATATCTGATAGAATTCTGATTCTTCCTTTCCCTGAATTTCTTTAGTTAATTTGTCCATTTCAGCATAATCCATAACCTTTCTTATTATTTCATCTTCACTTGGAGTTAGTTTGTTTTTCCATTTCTGGGCAAAGGCAATCCTTGCCACCGTAATTATATGTAGTATTAAATACTGGATTTCTTTTTTGTATTTTGCAGACATTATTTCTAATAAAAATATTTCAGGTTTCCATTCTATTTTAACCCCCGTTATTGCCTCCAGCCAATTTTTGATCTTTTTCCAAAACATTTTAGCCTCCTCACAGGTCCACCATAAATGATAATATGTTCCGTGTATTGATTCCCATTTCCAACATTTTGGGGAGGTATTTGTTGAGATTTTAGCTAACCTTGTTGGTGCTGGCAGATATTTTTGTTTGTACTTTGGTTACATTATGATCACTGTACTGAATACCTATGATTAGAGATTGTAAAATTCTAATTACTATTTAACAAATGAGTGGTGATAAAAAATTAAATAAATAAATAAATAAAGCCAGTTGGAGGACAGATGAGCCCTTTATATATTATTGGATAGTTACTCAGGAATTGTAGAATTGGGTCGACATTTTAATATAGACAGAAGAACCCAGGTCAAATATTTGTTCCCATAACATCTTAGCCCAACTGGATCACAAGAAAATGCTTCCTAGCATTTTTTCCACAACTAAATAAAGGATCCATTTTTTTCCAGATGATCAAGTGTTGATCCATTAATTGCAACAGGAACTGACCAACAGTTCATTGCCCAAATCTGACATCATGGGCTGAGAGAGAGTGACTGATCCAAAGTCACCCAGCTGACTTTCATGCCTAAGGAGGAGTAGAACTCTTGGTTTCTAATCTGGTCTCCTAGTTTCTAATCCTAACCCTAATCCTAACCCCCCCTAACTTTGAACCCCTATAGATTTTTACCTCTTTTTCACAAATTGATTTTCAGAGTGGAATTCAAACAGTCTCATTCTATTACAATGGGATACACAAGATTATTTTTTTAAATCTATGTAGTTCCCAACTAAATTATATCCATTTACAAAACCTGATCATTATTTTGCCACTACACTATCTTTGATACTGTTCTTGTCAATCCTTAAAGTAGACCAGATATGAACACTAAAATAATTTTCTTTATAGTGTTACAGTTAACAGAATCTTGCAACTCTGACTATTGTCCCCATTCCCTGCCTTTATTCTAAAGACAATTAAGGATAGTAAAGTCTGAGATATTTTATAAAATTCCATTCTTGGTTTGGATTCAGATTTGTTTTATCTGACCATTGTCCCTTCCTCATATTCATCAAGGTTATACTTAGAGCTCATAATTCTGTTTAGTTTTTGGAGACAAATCCTTCTAATTAACAGATGGCAGATGGGCATACAAAAAAGATCCTTAATTATTACATTTTTTGGATTTATTATTTTGGAATTGGCTATATCTACACCTACATCTCTATCTCTCTCCCTGTTTCTGTCTGTCTGCTTGCCTGCCTGCCTGCCTGGCTACCTATCTATCTCTCTATCCATAAATATAAATCCTAGCAAACACAAGCAAATGCAGCTTTAAGCCCAATAATTTAACAAATGATTACAGCATAGGTCTCCTCATGAGAAAACATTTAGTGAAATGTAATGACCTTGTAATGAGAAAGCGACTTTTGTGAATCACTTAATGGTTGGCTTTATGAATACATAGTTTGGAATAGCTATCACTGAAAATGATATATTTATACACCAGACTTTAACCTTGTTGTCATTTCTACTGACTGTGTTGTGATTCTGACTCTTAACCCTGGACCTCAACTTTGGATAATGGACACTATTAGATATTTCAACCTTCAAGTGAACTCTGTGTGTAAATATTGGCCTAGCTTGAGAATCTGCTTTATGTTGTCTTCAATATATCGTGACCTGTGTTTATGACTTATTAGGTGCTTTAACACTTAACCAACCCACCATGCTGAGACAGGACATAATAGATAGCCCTATCTTCCATTATTTTATTTAATCCCCTTTTAAAGCCATACCACACAACTTTGACTAGACTGGAAGCTTTTGTTGATACAAGCTTCCTTTAGAAACCATGCTGTGAATTGGCTTGTTAAATACAATTAAAATAACCATACTTTGTTGCCTTTTGACAACCTGCAGCTTACTCTAGCCAGCTTCGAGCTCCTTTAGGCAGTCATTTCTCTTGCCCTTATATAGTGAATATCTCTTCCCCTTATAGAGAAAAGATACTTCAGGATTTTATTTCCTCTGGTTTTTGTTTGTTTTATTAGCAAATTTGATTTATCCATTTAAATCCATAGGGATAACCAACCAATGGCTCTTTAGGTTTTGCACATTTTTCTTGTTTTTAATTTTTATTCTAATTTTAACTTTTTAAGAAAATGGTTTTTGGGGAGGAGGTATGCTTTGAACTGAAATACTTAACAGTAATTTTCAGAGCTGGAAGATAAAATAATAAGAGAAGTTGTGCATAGAAATGTGATTTTTATATAAACGGATTTTATGATCTCTTTCAATATTGCATTCTTGGATGACAAATGAAAGGTTGGATCTAGGTTAATGATGATTCATACATCATACTGGGCAAACCATATAGCTGCAAATGCCTTGAGCTATTACTGACATTGCTAATTTTGAGCTGTGAAATGTTAATCATCGGGAGTAATCTTGCAATTAGTTTTCTGTGTTGCATCTTTCTTTTCAGAATATACAACTTATGTGTCCCCTACTAATTTTATGCCGCTATTCTTATCCACAAATCTCTTTTGTTTGGCTTAAAATATAACTGCAACTTTGTGTACTATATACAGAAGAGTCATGTCTTGTGGTTTGAATGTTTCTCGTCTGCATAGTTAATCAACAGTAAAGTGCTCTTTCATCATGCTAATCTTCACATACATTTCATAGTATTTGCTGAAAGAGAACACTGCAGAGATATTTCCACCTCTCCCTCATAAAAGGAGAATGGATCACATGCCAGAAATGCTTCATAAGCTGCATCTTGCTACACCTAATGAGCACAATAGCTTACTAACTATGACACATAAGGTCATGTCTAAAGCCCTGCTTATCTTGGACCCATCTTACCTCAGAGAATAATTTATATAACATTTCTTTCCTTGCACACTGTGGTAATCATAGGATTAGAAGAGACCTTGCAAATGTTCAATCCAATGCTTACCCCACAACATTAACCTCTTTCAATTAGTTATTGACAAGTTGGCAGTAAACATTTATTGATACTTGTGGAGTTTAGGATTAGGAGTGGATAAGGATATCTAATGTACAGGCGGTATACCCACCTCAAAAGAATGCAAGTTGTTAAAATTAATATATCAGCTTTCTTGTATTTTATTATTGGTGTTCTATAATCAGTAGCAACGGAATTGTGCAAAATTATTCTGATATGCAAACAGTTGATGTGGAATTCTCTGCACTGCAAGATCTGTCATCGCTGTTTACTGATCTTCAAATACAGACGGTAAATACATTTTTTCTTTTTCAGAAGGATTTGGCCTCGGCAGTGAATTGTGAATTGTGTTTTATTTTAGATATCAACAAGAATACACATGCTGCTTAAATTCTCAACATATCTAGGCTATTCAGGTCCTGAAATTTAATAGCATTTAATTTAAATGCTATTAAAATTTATAACATTTAGCACATACTTTCAAATTATATGCTGAGAAACAGACAAATATACTCCCAGACACACACAACAGTCTTGAAATAAGAGATAATCAGGATCAATTCTTCTGATGTCATGTCAATACTCATTCAACATGACCACTCAGTTGCAAAGTCTTGTTTTGATATTACTTATATTTTTAAATCAAGCCTAAAGAATGCCCTGGAATGCACTATTGAACTGGAGTATTCTGTCTTCCTAACTAATATTTCACAGCAAATATTTCTTTTGCCACAAAACAAATTATAGCAAGTTATAAATGTATATATTTTGTCACCTTGCAGCTGCATTGGTGATGATTTTTAAACTGCTGGGGTTACGGATCAGCTTGTCCAAGATGCTGACAATCTGCTCAAACTTTGGTCTGTTGTTTCTGTCTTTTTGCCAACAGTCCAGCATCATCTGATACAAGGCAGCTGGGCAGTCCATGGGTGGTGGCAAACGGTATCCTTCCTCCACTGCTTTAATTACCTGCGCACAAGGAAGACAGTTTGTAGAACCTGAAGGACATTCAGTTCACTTCTCCTTCCTCGGTTCTGAAAATGATATGCATTACGTAATCCAATGTGGAGGCTTAGTAATTAAACAGATGTATTTTATTCCTAACTATTGTGAATCATGCCTATTCTTTTTCATCTCCAAAATAAGCCACTTGACAATAAGAGATACAAAACATGACGGAAAAAGCAGAGGATAATTACATATCTTTGAAGAAAGTGACACTCAATCTTGTCCAATGTTTAAATTTGATTAGACCAAATACAACTCAATTTAATACATTTCCTACAGTGCTAGCTTAATTACTCCGAAGAGAAAACATCTGCATCACTGCTGTACATTCATCCCCACCTCTTTCAATGGTCTTATAGGAATTGTTATTTGAGATCATATGAACTTAGAAAATTGCTAGATATCAGTTCATAGTTTAGCATTATTTATAATGACTAGCAACGAATCTCTTGGGCTTCAAATGGAGGACAGTTTTCTATCTTTAACCGGATTAGCCAATGACTGAAACAGAACATACCAAAAACACAACAATCCTGCTTCTAATATTTAAATATTTCAGAATCTTAATTTATCAAAAACTCTTGCCTTGGATACAATCCAATAATACATACATAGAAACTCCATATGCAGGAAGAATCCTATATACTTTTATTAATATAGAAATATGGAAATGTAAACCATTAATGTAAGTTGCATTTCTGGTTCAGACAAAAAGACAAATCTTGAGCTATTAAATATCTATTATTGGCTAATACCTTAGCATTACATATATATGTATGAATGCATGCATGTATGTGTGTATTTTGCCCGTTGATATTTCAGAATTTTATGTATATATTCCATAAGAAGAGGTAATATTTGTGAAATCCCATAAATATTATTAAGCTAAATCTTGAAATATTGTGAAACATATGGTTAATAAAATTGCTAGAATTCTCATAACTACCATTTCTACGATACTTTGATTTGAGAATTGCTGTGCTTTGATTTACTGGCTTCAAATCAATCAAACTTATTCAGAAAATGACCCAAAAGCAGCAGAAATCTTTAAATACATCATGTGTGTATCTATTTCCTAACATTTTATAGATGGATTAATTTTTAAATTAATTATTTCTAAATAAGATAGCTCAGATTTATAATTTAATTATTGTAGTACTACATATTCAATTATGCAACAAAATGATATGTTGACATTAAGCTGTATACATACAAGGTTACACATACATTTATGACTATATTAAAAATATCAGCAGCTATTAAGAGGTTTTCAGAGCCAAATGCAGTCGTAATTAGAAACCAATTCAATTAGGTTTCATACGTGTGTTCAAACTTTATTTTAAAGTTAGTTATTACTGTGTTAACAGTAGTGACGTGTGGTAAAGTTTATGGGTGGTGAGGCTGGTGATGTCATCAGCATGAGCGGCGGTCCCCTTCATGTTGACTCAGGAAGGAGGGGAATGGGACCATGTCAGCCTCCCTCCTGCGCACGTCCCATTCCCCGCCTTCCTAAGTCAACATGAAGGGGACCGCGGAGCGTGAGCCGCGGTCCCACAGCTCGTGCTTCACGGTCCCCTTCATGTTGACTCAGGAGTCAGGAAGGAAGGGAATTCTCCTCCTTCCTGACTCCTGAGTCAACATGAAGGGGACCACGGAGCGCTCCCATTCCCGACCACGTGTGCAGAAGGCTCCTCAGCGCCTTTTCCCTTTTCCCTTTTTTAAATTTTCATGATGAGAGCGGTGACGCTCTGCCTCCCCTGCTTCCCCTGACCGCACGTCCCTGGTTAACAGTCATACAGTTGTTATATGATAGCTAATACTGAACAATTGTAAGGTGCTATTGATATGAGCAAACATTAGAGCATTCAACTCTCAGAAAGTTAGCTATGTTGGGAAATGTTGTACAGCTCAGTGGATGAACAAAATATAAAGCCAATTCACAAAATGGTAAAGATACTTGGTACATGAGAATTAAAAAAAATAAAATTATGACAGAATTTATAAGCTAAGTAACAAGATGACTATATTCATTTTTAATTATACATAAGTTTAAGACCAGAGCAAATTTTATTTGTGATATATGCATAACATGAGAAGAAACTGTACTGTCAAGTAAATCAAAGTAAATCAAGTGCACAAAATGACGTTTTTATTTTTATTGAGAAATAGTACATTCCAAAGAAGCATAACTGCAAAAGCAAAATATAATTATTTAAACTGTTTACAGGAAACAGTTCTAAGAAAATCAAATAGTCGCTTCACATAACATATGTAGTACTTGAAAACATGTTCTAATTGTTAAAAACATATACACAAATATTTACTTTCCCTTTGTAAAGTTCAATTTAATCTAATCTATAACACTCATGGAATAATTCAATTAAAAGAAATCAGGAGACATTTAATGAGGAACTGTAATCACTGAAATTTTAATTTAAAACAGTTTGCCGTTTTATGATTTAAATCCCTTTTTTTTTCTTCTATTTTGTAAAAACACTAATTGTTTAAAAAGCTTTTTTTTAAAAAAAGAAGAAGCAAAAAGCCTCCTAACAAAGTAAGACTTTACCAACAAAAGGGTTTTTAAACTTTGTAATTTTTTTGCATAATAATTATCTATATAATTCAATGTACTCACATCTTGATTAGACATCTCCCAATAGGGCCTCTCTCCATAAGACATTACTTCCCAAAGAACAATACCATAGCTCCATGCGTCACTGGCTGATGTAAATTTGCGATAAGCAATAGCTTCTGGAGATGTCCAACGAATTGGAATCTTGCCTCCCTATAAGGCAAAATGACCATATACACTTATATATCTGTGCACTCTATCTTTTGAAAAGAAATCTAAACACAATAAAAACATTGTTGATTGTTTATTTGTTGGTTAGGGTTAGAGTTAGCTTTCTTTCTTTCTTGTTTACTTACTGGATTTATATGGCCACCAATCTCATAAAATGACTCTAGAGGGCTCATATAACAATCAATGTAACAGTCTTTACCAACGACAAAGCCAAGAAGCTGGCTTCATTGTGGCAGTTTAAAGTTTGATCTAGACACGGAACAAGCTAATAATCCATGCAACATAGTTTAAACCCTCCCCTCCAGATGCCAAACAAAATATTCTCTTAAATCCTTTTTCCCATCTTGCACTAGTTTATCAGAATTAGTCCATGTATGTATGAAGAAGTGAAAAATAATGTTACTTAGAAGGGCAGGCTATTTCCTCTTAATTGAAGAGTCTGTTTGACACTACATGGTTTGACACTAAGTGCAGAAGGAGTGGGAAGAATTCTGCTTTATGGATCTTCAAAGAAGAATGCAATGTGAAAAAAAGGAATAAAAGCCTTATAGTAAAGGGTTTATGTAATCTTTACCATTGTGATTGAACACAACAGAGCAATTAAAGGACAATGTACTCGCTATCACTATACTGAACAATTGCAGTCAGAGTAAAATGGTTGCATATGCACAAAGCATCTGTACCTAGTTAAGATGTATATGCAGTTTCTCAATATCATTTGTGACTCAGATAACTCTGTTTTGTTGCAATAAGAACTCACCCTTGTTGTATAGGCAGCTTCTGGATCATCTTCCAATATGCGGGAAAGGCCGAAATCAGACACTTTGCATACTAAGTTACTGTTGATGAGTATGTTGCGGGCAGCAAGGTCACGATGGACATAACCCATATCTGACAGATACTTCATGCCAGATGCAATTCCTCGAAGCATTCCCACCAGCTGAATGACTGTGAATTGAGCATCATGTTTCTGCAAACAATTTAAACAACCTTTTAGCCCTTCAGTCTATATAAGGCTTCTATTCAGAAATAATCTACACAAGTCAGTAGAGTTTGGCTTTGAAAATAGTGTGCCGAAATGCATCAGTTAAAAAGCAAAGATAACTTTGATATGTATTGCCAAATATGACATCTCTCTCTCTTTCTCTCATTCACTTGTACTCTCTCTCTTACACACATAGTCGAAACATAATGTTTACTAACCCAAACCAAATGGTTTCATTTTAATTTCTTACATTAAATAATACATGGGAACTATGATAAATTAAGATTGTGTATATTATAGATTCAAAATAAAACATTGTATCTAAACATGATCTTTGACGCAGTATTATTTTTCTATAAGTCCAATAAAGCTTCATTTTTTTCTGGCAAAACACAACGGCTGTTAGGAGAACTAAGTACTTGTATTATGGATATAGCAGCTGAAGTTGCAGAATATGTTAACATTAATATTGATAAGATTTCATTTGTGTGGTTTTTTTGTAGTTTACCTGATGGGTAAACCGGAGTCATCTGGCTACAATATATTGTGTAAATCTATAAATTAATTGCTCTCAAGTAATTAGGTTAGGAGTGTTCTATGAATGTAACCAATATGCAGATCATCCATTCTTTCCAGATATCTATATGTGGAATTTATTCTAGAATTGAAATGGAAATTATGACTCAATGTGCAGTATATATATAAGCTGTCAATCACAAATACACACACACACACAGAGAATTTTATCTAAAATGAAATCTTAGCTTAAATGCTTAGTGATTCTGATATTACACCAAATATTGCATGAAATAAATATAAGGGTCTGGTGTAAAATTATGGTATAAATTACCATTCTTCTAAAAGCTGCAGTTGCAAATAGAGCTTCATGTTGGGTTAGTTAAAATCTGCTTGCATAACAGAATGAATGCCTAAATGTGTGCTCTTACTATTGATACTGCAACTATCTGTACATTCTGATATATGCAAAGACTAATGATGCTTAGAAAAGAGTAGACATATCTTACTTGACTTGCTTTATTGCTTTGTTGACAATAATGCTTGATTTTGATCACTCTTTTCATAAAAAGTAAAAACATTTCAAAATAATTGAGGATCCATTCATCTAGATATTTATCTCTTTTAAGATAGTGGAAGGTAATTTTTAAGATAATAATTTCAGATAATTATAGGATGATATCAACAAGTCACTTACCCTGAGAAAGCTATCTAAAGAACCATTTTCCATATATTCAGTAATAATCATGACTGGTTTACCTGAAAAGTGTATTTTAAAAAGCAATTAACGGTATAACCATGGCTGTACAAAAAAAAAAAGGCAAAAATTGAGAAATTCTACAAATTATCGAAAATATGCTAAAATATTCCATAGTATCCCAAAACTGAAAGTTGCTTTTAGCTGCAAGAGTTGGATATAGTGGGCATGTATATACAAGTTCAACATTCCATCTCTATATATCTTTTCTCTACCTTTATTATTATGTCACATTTACAGAAATGATATTAACATGAGGATCAGGTCTCTACACAAAGGATCCACAGTAAGTTTATATTTAGTTATTAGATAAATATAATATTTATTTATTTAGCTACTGCTTATTTTTTTACCTTTATTTATCTAGTAATTGAAAAATCAGTTTAAATTATAATATTAGTTCAAAAGTAAAGCAAAACCATAATTATAAATAGATTTATTGGATGCAATCATTTATTTATATATTTTATATATCATAAAATAATTAAAATATTAAAAAGATCAAACTTAAACAGATGAAATATGGTAATATCTACAATAATATTATAGCATAAACCTTCTAGGTTTTTAGGTATAGTAATTAAATAGAAATTTCCATCTAAACCTATATGCAATCCAAAATAAACTTAATGATACTATAAGAACCCAAGCTTCTATTTTTCTGAATTTTATTCCTATATATAACAGATATATGAAAAAAAATGTTCATAAATACACATGCACTGTCTATATGTATGTTTATTCTATAAAAATAATGCATAAAATAATATAATTATTAGCTCTAAACCAATGGTCCCCAACCTTTATGGCACCAGGGACCAATTTTGTGGAAGACAATTTTTCCATGGACCACAGCTTTTGTTTCCCCTCTCTCGCCTGCTGCTCATTTCCAGCTGTGCGGCCTAGTTCCTAACAAGCCGGTGCGTTGGGGATCTTGCTCTGAACTATTCCCTAAGAGAACTATGTAGCATGGAATTGCATACAAAGATACATTTGGATTATCAATTCTGCATTTGAGATAGAATGAACAGAAACAAACTTACAAATTGTTCAAACAACAGAACTTTTTAAAGGGTGTATAAAATGATGCCTTATATCAAGTATTTCTTCCTAAATTTCCTTTTGTTTATTTGATTCTCAAAGCTCCAATTTGGAAAAAAAAACCCAGCATCTCTCTATTCCAGGAATTCTAGTGCCTCAGGCGCTAATATACAGGACATTATTGCTATTGTTGGCAAAAGAAGACGAAAGATCTGGATATGTAAGGACAAAAGATTACCATAGCAGAGTGCCATCATGTTCCACTATGACTAATTAGCCAATGGCAAATGTGCTATGTTTAATTATCCCAAGTGCTAAGTAGTTGAGGAATAGAATTTCACATCCTCTATTCTAACAGCCTTTTCACTGTCTAATGACAAGTGAACACAGTTCTTTCATGTGGCCTTTTGTGAAGAAACACTGCCATGATTATGCTCCAATGAATCTTTACAACAGCCATAACTCAAATGTTTCTAGTCAAGTCTGACATAAGTTATGGCCTGGGAACCAACTTCCTCTCTCCCAACATACATACAACATAATCCACTTAGCAACTGCTTTAGCCCATTTGGGATAAGGGTACCTTTATTCAGCACTTTCAATTCATTGTCAATAAAAACACCTGAGTGTAGTATGGTATTGACATAATTTATTAATAATTACATTTCATCTGAAAACAGATGCCAGAATTATGGACTGCTTTTGCAGTATGCTGCTCTTTCAGTGGAAACATTTTTAAACGACTCTAGGTATCTGGATTGATAAAGTTAAACCACTAATTTAATTTTAATTCATTTTATTTTTTAATTAATTAAATTAATTAATTTTAATTTTATCACAGAAACATAGTCTTTATACCTCAGCCAGGAAAGAGTTTAGCATAATTGGGAAATTGTGCATGTTTTAAAATCATTTCAACCACATATTGCTGTATTCCATCTCAATTTTCTTTGGACAAAATTAAGAATATTTTTGGAGAAACAAAGAATATGTCACAACTCTCACCTGTCTTAATATGATTAAAAAAACGTAAAGATACTCATAAATGATTTAAATGACTAATTGAAATACAATTGATTTTTATTTTTTAGTGAAATATAGTATTTTTCATAAAATAATGTAAAAATACAATGCCACAATGCAATACAACTATCCAAAATATAAATTAATAAAACAATGAAAAGCATTTAAAATTATTAAATGCACATTTCCTTCTTTATATTTATTCTATCTGAGCAGATTTTCACATAGTTAAGCTGCAAATGAACAAGCAATCAGAAACACATGTTCTAAGGACAACTTATTTCTACAGCAACATATTATGTTCATTTATCAAAATGTAGCCATTTATATGATAACAACTTGTTTCAACAGTGTTTCTAAATTTTATTATAGTAAAACCTGCTGTAAATTATTACTAAACTAAGCAGAACATGTGTGTTGGCTATTAGAAGTGCTGTCTGTAAAGCACCTTGGAGACTAGCATTGGAGACTAGCATAGAAACAAATATTAAACAGGGGACTAATTCAGTTCTGGAAAAATAGACTGAACTCTTCTTTAGCCTGTGCACCTTATCATATCTCTAGTGAGCAGTAAGCCACACAGCTGCTGAACAGTGTATGTGCCAATGTTCTAACCAAGGGTTTCCTACAGATGACAGCCATGAAAGTTGTTAAGAATTATCCCATAGTGCAATCAGCATGAATAGCTTATTTGTAAAGGCTATCCATCAAAATTTGGTTTGCTACAGAAAATCCCAATGCCAATTAATCATATGTATCATTAGGAAAGTATGGTTGGCGCATTCCTTTCAAAAAGAACACCCGTGGATAATCTACAAACTTCCTCTATTTCTTTGAAATAATTCCAGCCAAACTTTAAGGATTGCAGAATTACCGGTAAAATATAAGTCAAAAGCACTGAGATATTTTTCATTATAATTTATCAATACAGAAAGAAAAATATACTTGGGTTTTAAAAACTTAATGGTAATTCAAAACATTTTTCACAAAAATAATTTGAAAGCTAAAAATAATATAGAGTATTTTTATTTTTTATTTTTGCTTTTACCTATAACAAACATCTTTAGAATGTACTTAAGATTTATTAGGCTTATCTACAGTGATGGCATGCTTGTGACTATAAGTGCTAGCACAATAGATTCATCACTAATAGGTTACTACCCCCCTCTTCAAAAAAAAAACCCTCCTCACAGGTTTCGTGAGTAGGCAAGGAACTATGGTTTAGAAATTTATCTGAGAAGTTTTAAGGAGTTTTAAGAAAGCTAAATTAGGAAGAGACCATAAGAATAAGCTCTTAAGGAAGATAGAAAATATTGCAACAGACTAAGTAATAAGAACATGGGAAAAATCCCGATGAGACAAAGCAGCAAGGAAAATATTGACAGAAAAGAACTACTTTTATATAATATGTTTTGGAGGAACAGGGTACTCACTATTGCCACCGATTGGTTCAGAGGTGGTATTCAGCAGGTTCTGACCAGTTCTGGAGAACCGGTAGTGGGAATTTGGAGTAGTTTGAAAAACCGGTAAATACCCGCTTTGACTGGTCCTGCCCCCATCTATTCTCTGCCACCCAAATCCCAGCTGATCGAAAGGAAATGGGGATTGTGCAGTAACATTCCCTTGGAGAGGGGAGTGAATAGAGATTTTACAGTATCTTTCCCCTGCCATGCCCACCAAAATTTTGAATCTGACCATTGGATTGGTTGTATTGTAAAGTATACCTGAGCGACTTACAACTTTTTTTTTGAATGAGTCCTGCTTTGGCTCTTTCACTAGAATGTTGAGTGGGAAGTGAGGAGACTGGTACACCCAAAATTGGATTGAAACAAATATGCTGAAAACTATGAAGTACATGAGGAGGATTTCAATATGATCCTACATCATATATCTGAGAAGTTCATCTTTTTATTCTTTTAATAATATTTTAATGACAAATCTGGAGAGACTCTGAAAGCCATGCCCCAAAGTTTTATAATCTAAGACCTGAAACCACGATAATTTTTTTGATCATTGTTCTATGCACAAGCAAAGTACCTTTGCAAAATGTGTCACCTCTCCCATCCATCACTATCAATCCATCATTGAAGGATTATGTATACATTATGTATGAATACTATAATGCAGTAGTCCCCATGTTTATGGCTTGGTGGCCCAGCTATGGGAGAGAGGGAAACTGGGCCCCGTGAGTGCCAGGCTGATGGTGCACATGTGCCCAAAGTTCTTGCGCAAGTGGCATGCCGGCATGCATGCGCACATCTCAATCTGTGTGACAGGGACACCAATGTGCACATGCATGAGTGCCCACTGTCCTGTCGCTTGCACAAGTTGAGCTGCGTGCACGCACACTTCAACCAGTCATTCACACGGCCCATTTCTAAGTAACCCACTGTCTGGTAATGGTCATGCCCTGGTGTTGGAGACCCATGCTATAATGCATTTGAATAAAGAAGTCATTTAGAGAAGAGGTACTCCACCAATAAACTAGAGAAGCTCTATATTACTACAAAAAAGAAATAAATAGTGATGGTGCTAAAGACACTGAAATAAAGTTTATAACAATATTATATTAGTGGTGGGTGAAAAGAAGAGAGATCTGAGGCCAAGGTGGATATCTAAGGGTTTTTAGTGTACACCATATGAGTAGATAATTAATATAATTCTAGTAATTTAATAAAACTTTTTAAATATTTTAAATAGTCAGTTCCCTCCCCCAATATTATTATATTTGTGGCAATATTACCAATAAGTAATGTAAATTTATCAATATACTAATCAACAACACTCTTGGCAAGTTATCAGTTGGAAGTTCATATTTGCTACATTTATGCTTTCAGCTATTACTGCTGTTCAAATAAATGCTGAGTAAGAAATTAAAGTATTACAAAGTTCAATTATTAGTTTTTTTGTTTGCTTCCTGAAAATAGTTCTTCAAATATTTGCCAGATACTGACACCCTGAGGTAATATGCAGTATGATTTTCCAAGTCTAGCCAGAATGTCTGCAGCTGTTTAAGAGCAATCAATGTCAAAGCAGAATCCAGTACTTTCTAATACTGAATGACAACTGTAAAACATTATCATTTTTATTACCACAGGAGGGTGTACAGTGCACATTATAATTTTAAAAATCTACAATGGATTCATAGCAGGATTCTTCATTTTCTAAAATTGTATTTCAATATAAATTTAAACTACAACATTGAAAATGTTGTGCTTCTTTGTATACTTCACCATACTTCTTTGGATATTACAATAGTTCCATTTTGTAACACTAGAAGATATTGTAATATTCAGGAGCTGCTGTTAAATATAAGCATTCTCCAAACAATGCCAACATATTTATAGCTCAAACTATACCTGCATTGCATTATAGTCTATTTCACCCACAACTAATTGCAAGCATTTTAGTTAAATTACATGACACGGTAAAGGCATAGCATGGATTATCCTTCTGTTTTAAAATGTATGTAAAATTCTGAGTGTTGAGACTCTGCCCAGATTAAAATCAAAACCTAACATAATATGCCATAGTTTTAAAAAGTTTCCACTGACAATAATGGCGTTTTTAAAAAGGATGATTTATTTGCAGATTTCATTGTAGCTCAAGTGTTACAAAAATCAAAAATAAGAGTGGCAGCTAATTTGGAAAAGGATACAAGACACTCTAATGCAAATATTTTAAAAAACAAGAAGTGGAAAATGTAGCAAGTATTCTATGGCTAACAGAAGCTATTAGTTCTGTCCATCACCCAGAGACTGTAACTGGCTAGAAAAATGGGCTGGCAGAGTCAGGTGGGTGGTAAAAAGTCTGTCTATACAAAACTTACAGAATCCAAGAATATACAAGTAAGTAGGCACCCAAACATGAACTGCTGAGACACTGCCCGAGAAATGGGAAAAAGATCAAGCAGAGGTAGTACCAGAACAAGACAAGTATCATAGTATAGTATAGTATACCATAACAAGAGAAGACCCTGCATGAGATATATGATCTAGACAGAGCTGAAAATGGAAGCCATTGGGAATGTGTCTGGAATGTCTGAATTAAAAGATAGCACTGAGGCATTGATCATAGCAGCCCAGGCATCAGATGATCCATAGAAGCAGGGGTATACCTGACAGGATCCAAGGTGCAAACTGTGCAAAGAGGCCTTAGAGGTAGTTCAACAGATCGTAGTGTGGTTTAAGGTATAGAAAGGAACAGCGCTATAAACCAAGAGACTGAGTTCTAGTCCACCCTTAGGCTTCGAATCCAGCTTAGTGACGTTGGGCCAGTCACTTTCTCTTAACCCAACCTATCACACATAGATGTTGTGAGCCAAAGACAAGATGAGTAATATGTATGAAAATATTGGTGACATGCAAGTTGGCTGAGCAGGTCAGATATTTTTAATGAAATAACCCATTGCAAATAAGTTTGCAATTGTAGGCTGGGTGGTAACGGCAATCAAATGGCCCTTTCGATGCTTACTAGCAGCCATTAAATAAAATAAGGGGAGAGGGATGTTTCCTTTAAATTCAGATACCCAATGGAAATAGGCCTCAGCAACTTTTCTTTCAAGCAGATCTTTCTAATCTTTCTAAATATTATTTATTTCAGCAGTTAACTTACTTTTGGTGACCACGCCTTCTAACCGGATTATATTGGGATGATCAAATTGTCCCATGATGCTTGCTTCTCCAAGGAAATCTCTTCTCTGTTTCTCTGTGTAACCAACCTTCAGGGTTTTAATGGCAACTGATATTTCCTTTTTGGAAGGAAGTTTTAGGCGACCACTACATACTTCTCCAAACTCACCTGTCAGTAAATGCAAACAGAAAAATTTTGAATTTCTAGCTAGAGATCATGACAGATTAACAAGCTCAGAAATCTATACTTTCAGTCTACACTGTGGCTTTTTGCTCTTCTGGAATATTGCACATAGTCCAACTGTCCAATTCTGGAATCCGCCTGAAACATTTCTTTTTCTTGAGATATGTATTTGATGGACCTAATGTAATGTCAGATAACTACTTTCAAGGTTAGTTGCAACATTCCAGCAGAATAGGAACAGATGTTCCAAACATCTATTTTAAGCAAGACTTACATATACAAAGTTTTATAAAATTCTTGTCAGTGAACAGTGCTGTTCAACAATATAATGCAACTGTTAAGTAATCTGATAAAACAAACTTTGTAAAGTATGCATGTAAAATGTTTTTGCATGATTGTAAATTTTTTAAAAAACATTTTGTTTAAAGAATCATAGGAAGAGTTGCTGAAGATATAAGAGATAATATAATGCATTCAAGAGACCATAAAAACAATAACAACAACAAAATTTACCAGTATTTGACCCTACATGAAATCACAGCTGCCTATATACTCTACTAAGGTCAATATTCAAATAAGAACATTAAGTAAATGCCATTAATTTAGAATAACTTACTCAGTATTGAAACTTGAAATTCAATACTATACAGATTTAAGCAAAAAAAAAAAAGTGCAAGCTTGGTGCTATATATTTAAGACTCTCCTAGCTATTTATGTTAAGATTTTAACACCTTTAACACTTAACTGTTATCACTATGTACCTATCACAGTGTTATAATCAGAGCACTTTTATTTATAGTCTGCACAAATTTAGCCAGGGACGTGCGGTCAGGGGAGGCAGGGGAGGCAGAGCCTCACCTCTCTTCATGAAATAATATTATATACTATATATATATATATATATATATATATATATATATATATATATATATATATATATATATATATATATATATATATATATATATATATATAATATTATAATATTATATACATCCAGCCGGCCGCGCCCGGGAGCTGCGGAGGCAGAAATGTTGTCGGCGCTCCCGGATGACGAAGCCACGAAAGCGACTGGGGAACGATGAGAACCTTCCTGCCTCTGCAGTCGCGAGGAGCGTGCAAAGTCCAGCAGAGGCAGGAAGGTTCTCGTTGTTCCCCAGTCACTTTCGAGGACTGCGGAGCGCGAGCCGGCAGAGCACGCTCAGGAAGGCAGGGAATGGGATCACGTGTGCTGGAGGCTGAGGCAGTCTCAGCCTCCAGCACACGTGGTCCCATTCCCCGCCTTCCTGATGACATCACCAGCCTCACCAGCCATAAACCTCACCGCACGTCACTGAATTTAGCTATTAATGATACAAAATAGAACAGTAAAAATTACAGTCATTTTGAAGCTTGATGTTTAACAAGTGGACTTTCTTTTCCCTTAAGATGTTCTCCTCATACTGGTATGTAATAAATTATATTAATGAGTAAACATGCAGTTCAAGGCTATTTTTTCTTGCTCTTTCATAAAGCCCAGTCTTTTTTATTTTCCAGAAGCCTTGTACACGCTTAAAGCTTTCTGAAATCTTAGAGGCATATAAGTTCTATTATTATTTTTGGTTGGGAAGTTGTCTGAATATACAGAACGATATTGTCCCCATATAAGAGCATTTCACATCTCTCTTTTTTAATTCTAGTAGCCTAGCACTAAATATATCATATTCTAACAAAACATACGTTGATTTTGGATGGGATGTGTGTGTGTGTCTTCTTCTAATACTTTCTCATGTTTTACAGAATGTGTCAAGCAAATCCAGATTGGGTTGTGTGATTATATAACAACTATGACATAAATTATTAGATCATTTACATAAATGTTGAACTCTATATAAAGATGTACACACAGATGGATAGTGTCATGGCAGAAAAATGATTAAATATAATTTGTATTTATTAAAAATTAATAATTAAAATGTTTTAACTGTACCTAAATAATGGTCTTCTACCTATCACATAAAGTATGTAATTTGATGGTGTTTACTGAAAATCATATATTCTGGTTACAAAAATACATAGGTACCATAAATGTATCTTCCACATTTTTATTTTGTTCATTTTTAAGACAAGACTCAGTGTTTGGTTTTGGTAAATACTTGGTAAATAATTCCATTAGTATATTCAATTACAGGCTGCAATATTTTAGTCACTATGTTGGGGTACCTTGTAATTCACTGTTTACTTCTGTTATTTAAAAAAAAGTCTTGACTTTAAATCTTGCAATCACTTCTTGTGATGCAATTTCATCTATGCTACCCTAAATATAAATAAATTTATATTTCATTATCACAAGCGTTATTAGGAACGTAATGTTGTTAACAGTCTTCATATGAGGCAGCTTCAGTTCAGTACTGTTCTATCAACAGTACTCTCTGGTTTAAAGTACTTCATTAAAATATGGCACACACATTTAAGGTTTTATTTTAAATTATGTGATTAATGTGATTAACAAAATATGGAAATTCAGCATGTGAACTCACATCTTGCAGTATGGATATAAAAAGGCAAACATGCTGCCAGGTTATGCCTGAATTCTAGTGATTACATGACATAACCAGACAGCTGTCTTGGCAACAGTGCAGAAATGTTTGCCACTGACTTCTTGTTAAATTATTTGCAGCCTGATATTCTCCAGAGATCATTTAACTCATATGAACCAGGTCTAACCTCGCTTATCTGCTGCGCATCAAAAAGGTCAGCCAGATGCTGCCACCTGCTGAGACTTTATGCATTTACACTCTATTAAGCCATAGGCGTTCTGAAGCTAGGAAAGGAAGGAAGCAAATGGGAAGTGACTGATGATCTGCAATCAGATGAATATATTATTCAACATAGTCTCTTAGTCTCAGGTATCTGTCATAGATCTAATGAGCTTTTATGAGCTATACAAAATTAAAAAGGTCTGACTTTCCCCATTCTGTGTTTTAGGGAAAGATAAGGATCTATGACCCTGCTGTCCAAGAAGGAATCCTAGATGACTTTTCTTAAAAAATTTTAAAATTTGGTTCACATTACAAGCCCATATAAGAGCAATTTGTCTGGTTTCAATCTGAACTGTATGGAAAAAGAAGGTTATAGATGCATACAGATAAATCATGTGCTCTATTACATTATTTCAATCTACTCAGAAGATCTGGGATGTTTTTACCAATTTAGGCACTTTCTGCCTCAACCACTTCCATTTTGGTGGCAATTTGAACATGAGGTAATAGTAGCTGTAATTGTTTTTTTTTCTCCTTCCCTGCTAAGTATGCTCTAAATCAAATCCTTGTTCAGCAGAGTCCTCCTTGACATTCTTTTTCCTGCTCCAGTAAGACAAATGCCTTACCTGAGCTGAAACCTTTTGTGCTGAAACCTTCATTAGGGAGAACAGGATAATCTATCAATGCTAGGCTAGATAACTCAGTAAGTAAGGAAGTAAAATTCATTCAAGGAAGCCTTGCTTCATCTCTCATTCTCAACTGTGAGAATGTTGCTTTTTAGAGAACTTAGAGAGGAGCAGAGACAGGTCTGCCTCACAACATTCACATCAAAATGCTTTCCCTTAAACCATTCTGTCCGCCATGAACTTACACAGTTTAGTTAGATTTTACATAGAATTATGTATGAGTTCTTTTTGCATTGCTTTGTTCTTTATATTTCCCCATTTTTTTCTGTTCAGCTTCCCCCATCCCCATTTCAGAATATTTAGAAGTGACTTTTCATTAAATTTTTTCCCAAGATTGCAGAGTTGCATGGCTACTCATTTCAGAATTGGGATATGGTTTGCTGAATTCTGTAATTCTGCCTCTGGCCAGTCAGATTTTTTAAAAAGCTATATAGCTGGGCTGACTGAAGAAGTCCTTGACAAAAGTGTTAAGAATGCTCCAGCTGGATAAACTAGGGTGTGGAAGAAGCATGACCTTAAAGGTTCATTTAAATATACCATGAATGACTTAGCACAGGGCTGTCAAACTTGCACCCAGAGCTGGATGTGTAATGCCTGATTTAACGAAGTGGAAAAGTCGAGATACTTCACATGATGTCACCATGATGACACAAGTTTGACACCCCTGATTCATGATGTCTTTATTAATTGGGTTATATTAAAAATATCTGAGCCATAAAACAATTGAAAAGTCTATGTGTTTTACTATTAAAAAGCAGAATGCACTAGAGGGGAAGAATGAGATTCCTGTTGCAAATTGCACATTATAAGCAAAGAGTACAAGGTAAAGCTGTCTTCATTTTAATTAGAATACAGCAAACCACTTATTTGACTATCATTTCCAAAAGTGACCCGAAGAGCCCATTGTTAAGTAATTGTTAAAAAACCAATTTAATTTATCTTAAAGTCTTGGGAGCAAAATGAAAGACATTAAGATGAAATGGCATAGCATTTATCATTAAATAAATACTGTAGCTGTTAGAAAGCATAAGTGTCTTTTGATTTGAAAACTTTTGGAGTTTTCCAAACCCAATCTGAAAACTCATTGCAGTTATTAGGCTGAATACATTGAACAGATTCAGTCAGTATCACTTAACAATCTTTAGCAGAGAGTTATACAAATTCAGTATCTTAGACTATACATAAGAAATTAAAACAAAACAAAACAAAACAAAACAAAACAAAGACCCCAAGACATGCAGGGGAATGTCACTTTATACTTCTTCCTAAATTTACTTTCAATTTCTTTTTTGTATGTTAAAATTTACAATGGCAAGAGGAATGGGTTTGACCTGATGCTAAAGAAAACAGCATTCTCTGTTAAAATCTAAAATGAATGTAACCTTTCCCTCTCCAATAGTTAATACTTAGATAATTAAACATTTCTAAAAACTTTTTAATAGATCACTTTTTCATAGCAAAAACTTGTTTTCACAATCCCCAATATATGTAAGATGATAGCTAAATGAAAACCAGATATTTAAATCCATATTTATAAAATTTCTATTTCCCTGTCTATTCTAAATGTGTGCCACTTTACTGATCATCTTTTGCTTTGGCGTAGAGATTGACACGGTGGCTCAGTGGCTAAGATGCTGACCTTTTAGATTAGAAAGGTCGGCAGTTTGGCGGTTCAAATCCCTAGCGTCACGTAACGGAGTGAGCTCCTGTTACTTGTCCCAGCTTCTCCCAACCTATCAGTTTGAAAGCATGTAAAAATGCAAGTAGAAAAATAGGAACAACCTTTGGTGGGAAAGGTAACAGTGTTCCGTGTGCCTTTGGAGTTTTGTCATGCCGGCCACATGACCTTGGAGATGTCTTTGGACAGTGTTGGCTCTTTGGCTTTAAAATGGAGATGAGCACCACCCCGTAGAGTTGGGAATGACTAGCACATATGTGCGAAGAGAACCTTTACCTTTTAGCAATTGTAACATACAGTTCTAAATACTATCTTCAATATATATTACTTGAAATCTGCAAAGTACTTTGCATTTAAATTCAGAAGCAAATTCAAATGTAAATTATATGATTTGTTCTTGGCAAGAGATAGATTGGAAACAGCTGGATTCTGCATTTTCTAATATAGGTTAGGGCTTTTTTTCCTGTCCTAGAATTCTAAAAGAACTCCATATTTATAGTACGTGGGGTGAATTAATGTCTTAATTCCACAACTGTGTGTGACTAAATTATATATCCTTAAGTGTATAAATTTTATATCTTTACAGTACTTCTCATTCTCTAGTTTGGTATCACCTAGGCTCATAAAGACTAACATTCAAATTTAGCACACCAGTTTTTAATATTGTAGTCCTAACAAAGCTTGATCAGTTGTGGAATGTATAGATGTTTGTCCCCAAAGGGCCAGCCAACATTACTGTTTTTGCTTTTTGTGTACTAACACAATACTTGAAATGCATTCATAAATATTATGTTTCAACTTAGCCAGAGCTATAATGATATGAATGGTATGTTACCTAGGCTGAAAAAGACATTAGCTCTGTCAGTCTGGCTGATGTTCTAAACCCAGAATGAAAGATCAACATTCTTTAACGATTAGTAACACAAGACATTTTATTGAACAAAATGACTACATCTGAAAAGTTTGCAATAGCAATTGGAATAACATGGCATGGTGATTGTCATTATTAATATTTTACCTGCCCCAACGACTTTATCAATAGCTATGCTGGAAGCCTCCAGTTCTCTGGCAAATTCATGAACAGCTAGATTGGGATCTTCATATGTATGTGGATCCACATATGTCCTGAGTCCAGGAAGCTTCACTGGGTAAAAAAAAATAATCCAAAATATATGGATAAATAATCACAAACACAAAAACTTAATGATTCCATAAAAGAACATGCACAAAATGCTTGAAATAAATTCTTCTGGAAAAAAATGTACTTTTTTTTTATAGAACACCACTTTTTAGGACAAGTAATAATTTATTTCAACAATAACAATTATAAAGGACTATAATATGATCATTTTCTTTATATTCCAGAAGACTGGAAAAATAGTCAAATAATATTTTCTCCTTTTATAGCTTTAGTCACTTTTGTACAGATGATACCATAATATCAACAGCATTTCTTACTAAATGTATCAAAATATTTTCCATTGCTTAATAATGTTAGCTGCCCCATTGAGGAAGAAAGACATTCCCTGAGATAAAAAAATAAAGATTATCTGTTTAATCGATTAATTTATATGATTTCATCTCATTTCATACAGGTAATTGTGGGTGGCATTCAAGGATTAAAAACATAAAAACCCACAATATACAATCCTTGGCTCCCATGTATATTCTAGAAAATGGGTCCGAAACCTCTGGGCCGTGACCTACGAGTGTGCCATGAGCAACTGAGTCATGGAAACGGCAGGTGAGCATATGTGTGATCAAGGAGTGCAAATGGTGCACCCACTTCATCAGTGGTGGGTTGCAGGCGGTATGGCCCCTGTACGGGTGTACCGATGCCTTCTGGCCGCACCGGGTACTGTTCCAGTATGGTGCTCCAGAGGGCCCATCTGAGCTCTTACCTGTATTTGAGCTCTTTGGCACTTCTGCGCACATGCACGGAGCATATGGCGCCTGCGCAATGCTACGCTGAGCAGGTGGAGTATCGTGCGGGCATCGTGGAGTTAAGAATGCATGCGTGTGCTGCATGTGGGGGACACTGGGCCCATTGCACCGTACCAGTTGCAACAGGATCCGGAACCCACCACTGGCATGCATGCTTGTTAGCCGCTCATGAGGAACCATCCCATTTCTTTCCATCAGTCCCCAAAGCTGGAAAAATTGGGGTTCTTGTGTCTATTCCTGAGCCCTGTAATTAGATCAGCCTTCTTTAGGCCTTCTTTGCTAACGGCTTGCTCCAATGTCCTGCCCAGAAATATAATAGGTTTTGAAATGTTCTATTTATAGTTTCATAAAGAATGTAATAATTGTGATGGATTGTGCCTCTGAAGGGGATGTAGTGTGATAAGCTAGGTAAGGGGCCATGCAAGGGACAACACAGCCCAAAGTGGATAGGATACAGATGAACAGAATTAGGATAGCCATTCCCTAGAGCAGGGGTGTCAAACTGGCGGCCTGCGAGCTGGATGCATCACGCGCAGGCCACGCCCACCACAGCATGGCCTGCAGGGGAAATGGAAAAAACATCACAAATGTTGCATGATGGCAATGTGACTTAGCAAGTTTGACAAACATGCCCTAGAATCTTCCAGGATATATCCCTTGGGATGGGATTAGTAAAGGTTTAGTCTGATAAGATTCTGTCTACTCAATGTAAGCAAATAAAGAACTGAACTGTGTTGCTTGATGTTATTCTTGTGCTAGGCCTGATAACAATTGACTTCAAGGATTGGTTGCTATCTCTGTAGCAGAGGTAGGTTGCTCCTGGTTTGGCCCGGATCGGGTGAATCATTAGTGGTGGTGGTGGGATGCTCCGTCCACCTGCCCAGATGCTTCTGCACTTGCGCAGAAGGGTCACGAGCATGTGAGCCTACATGAGTGAACTGGTAGTAAAAAAAATGGAAATCCACCACTGCTTTGTAGCAATGCTTTGGAACTTTGGAAAACCCATTCATTGAAAACTAGACATCTGTTTTTTATATGTGCTCAAATTTGAAGTGGAATAACAATCATTTTAAAATCTTCCTACCCTCTTCTAAATCATTCTTTACCATTGTATTTTATTTAATGTTTAAATATAAAGAATTACAAAAGCCTTCTGTGTCCCATCTACTGTCTGCTTTAAAAACAGACCTAATAGAAATAGAGAAACTAAACAGAGAAATGGAAATTCCTTTTCTGGTAATATTAGAATTCGGTGTCAGCCAATGAAGTTGATTGGCAACACATTCAAGCCAGACAAAATTTCTGTTTAAATATTCTTAGGCTCCAAAGACATAACAAGACTCCCAAGACTTGACAATTTTAATGACCATTCTATATAGAAATCTACATACATGGGCAACTGCAAACTGTTTTACACAGTTTTAGCTAGCCATGTTGAGGTAAACGATTAGACATGTGATATGTCCTACATAAAGCTACAATGCTGACCATCACAATATATGGCCAATAACCCAAATTACTTTATAGAGGTGTTAGATGAATGTGTAGAGGACTCTTAGCAACCTAATGATGGTTGATAAGAGAAGAGAATATTATGGAAGCTCTTTAGGGAAGCACCTGAGTGTGGCAAACAGATTGCCGAACTGAATATTTCTTCAATCTGATTCACATCAGAACTCTTTATCTGCGCTTGGCTAATGTACCAAACCAGCTGCTGTAAGACTTTAAGCGCATTACAAATGCTTACTTCCTTTGTTCTAATGCTAATTGCCTCCAATAC
The DNA here is from genome assembly GCF_964273705.1 of Natrix helvetica. Lineage (NCBI taxonomy): Eukaryota > Metazoa > Chordata > Lepidosauria > Squamata > Natricidae > Natrix > Natrix helvetica. The sequence goes on along the minus strand of NC_138550.1, from coordinate 38,215,726 downwards.
AATTTAAGGAAACCATTCAGAACAGAGAGACATTGCTTTGCCTAAAATGACATGCATTGTTTTCTATAAGACTAAAGTCTATTGAAGTTAACATTACAACACAACTTTCTGAAAAAACAGCAACAATTAAAACACATGGACAACTTGCCAGAGGGGTTTAAGTCTCAAAAGAGTTCCCTGCCATCCATGCTGGTTCTGTTATATATCCTTCCTGCCCCTTAAAACTAAGTAACCTTCCAAAATTACAAAACTTGGAATTTTTTTTGTCAGCGCTCAGAAGTGTTATGTTCCTATTTGACTGTCTTGTAACAGAAAATAAACACACACACAAATATTGAGTTGCAGAACTTTATCACTACTTTTATAAGAGCAGCATCAGTTCTGTCTTATCAGATGAATTACCCCACAATAAATGAAAAAGTTAAAAAGAGTTGGCCTCTGAAGGGCAAACAGATGAATTTAAGAAAGAAAATTATATTTTGATATTGTGAAAGAGGAAATAAGATTGCCGGGAACTGTTAGTGGCTGAGACTTTTTCCCTGCTAGCAATTCAGAATCAGACTGGAGTAAGTCAGGAATTTATGGCCAATGTGGAAAAAATTTATTCCAGACACAGATTTCGTTTTATACTGTTGCAATTAATCCAGAAGAATAGTGTTTGCTGTATTTACATGCACTTCACGTGCCAAGGAACTCCAAAATATGTCCCGTGCTGTTGAGTTTACAGTCTCCTCATGCAAACTTGGGAAGAACAAATTAAGTTTGGAGGTCCCAGCAGGAGAAAATATTTTTTTTTGTATAAAACTTTTGTGATATGCACGCTAATAAAACATGTCACAGTTAAACTGTTTGGAGTGTTAAGTTTTTAACAGCAAAATGTTTAATGTTATGAAGTCATGAAAAGGAAGCAGAATATTTGAAAATGTTTTAAATAAAACCAGAACTCCTCAATGCTTGATTCAGAAGCTTGTTTCAAATGTCAGATGTTTGCCCTGGAATTTATTTTAGTAGAATGAAAGACGACCACCTATGAGTATTTTTCTGAGTGCATTTCTATCACCACTTAATAGTCCAAAGCTAGCCATGATGATGCATATAACATTAATGGGACACATTTTCCAGTTCGGCTTCCAGACATTATTAAACCACCAGAATTTATCATTTTAGAAACAAGTTTTCCATCCTGGCAAGAAACAAACTTTGTTAGTAAACCATAAATTGTTCCATATATGTGTGGGGACACACAGAAAGAGGGAGAGAGAGAGAGAGAGACAGAGAGAGGGAGGGAAGGAGAGAGGGAGGAAGAGAGAGAGAGATAATAATTCTATTATCAAACATTTTTTTTCAGAAAAAAGAGGGATTTAAAAAAATCTTATTAAGTATGAATTTTGTTATGGAGACTTTTAAAATGTAGCATCAGTTTTAAAATCTAATTAAATACACAAAATTAAGATGCATACTTTTACTGTAAAGATTCTAGATATAAACAATTTGAAGCTTCTGTCACTTTAACAGTTGTATTTAGGTGCAGGCTTCAATTATTAGAATGACAAATAAACTACAATACATAAAGTGAATTTTGCTTATAGGAAATCATATTTTAAGCATTTTACTTTCTTTTTGTGACTTGATTAGGAATAAAAGAGTACAAAGTAAAATGTGTAATACAGAGAATATATGTTGCATTGATAAATGAGAAGTACCCCAAGCTTAAAAAAATAGAATTATATAGATATAATTATATAGTCCCTTTTTCCCAACCATTTGCTCTTAGAAGGAAATATCAACCATATTTCTTTGCAAGCAGTAGTTTTGATTTAAATAACTTTTGTCCTAATTCAACATAATAGATGTGCAAAATAAATTTCAAATCATACCTAGAAATACACTCTTTTTTACCCATACCCCTATCTCTTCTATTGTAACACGTCTGTTTGGATCAGTTACTATCAGCAGTTCAAAAGGAGATTTTTCATACAGTTATAATATAGGTTCATCTAAAGACATATAGTCCTTATATTAACAGAGTTTCAAAATGTAATCATATTTTTACACTGTTCACAATATAAAATTACTAAAATGTTTGTTGTTTTACAAGATTACATTTCATATATATAAGAATCAATAATTTATTATTGGAAGTATCAATAAACATTGCATAGTGCCAACTTGTCAAATCTGGTCAATTTTCAATAATGTCAGAAATAGTTTAAGAAGTTAGCAGAGAGTAATAGTGAATGAACATACTGGTATTATTTTATTGTTCTGTAAGCAATATATTTTTCTTGATCCTAAAACTCATGATATTACAAATATTACTAAACCAAAGTCCTCAACAAAACTATTCTGCTTCCACTGAAAAATAATTCTGAGGGTTGATTAAAAAAAGAATTTGATACATCTCTGTGGAGATTCTTAGTCCAGGACATAGTTGTCTCAAATGTACTTTTTCAAAAGACAACTGGATTGGTTTTTTTTTCTGAGGAAGAAGAAGTTTTGCTTCTCATCTAAGAAACTCATGGCAGGATGGTAGGGGTAAATGAAAGGATTAGTTCTGACAGGATGGGGAGCATTTGGAGGTATCATACTTCTTTGCAGTCTTCTGGTCTTTTTCTTCCTCAGGGAAAAAAACACCTTTGATACCAGAATAGGATATGTTAAACTGATTGTATCACAAGGAAGAATAAAAAAATAGATTTGCCTACATTGATAAGTGGTACCGCTTATCATTCATGTCCCCAAAATTTATAGTGAACTACTGCTATGCTGGGGTTAACTGATCCCTATATTTAAACTACAGCAAAGAGAATGGCAAATAGCATTAAAACTAAGAGTTGTTCTAATGTTCATTATTGCAGAGCTACCATCTCCTATGATTTTATCTAAAGTGTGCTACAACGGGCTTAGATATTGGCAAAGAACATGATTTTATTAATGAACTCTGAAATATGATGCTATTGCAGAATGGGACAACTATGATAAAAAGAAAATTTGTCCCTTCCTTAATTTGTATGTCTCTGAAAAAAGAATAATGTATATCCAGATATCTATAGCTACCAAACTTTGCATTACACTATTACTAAGCTGTAAATTTAGAGTACATATGAATTTGATTAAATCAGTGATTGGCACAACTTTTGTCACTTACAATGGCCATTCCCAAAATACAGTCTTTTCTCATAAGAGCCATGTTTTGATTTATTATGTCCGCAGAATCTAAAAGCAATAAGAGATAAGAATATTAGAAACATATTATAGACAGCTATTTATGTAAATTTATGTGCAACACAATTATAAACATGAACAACTTCAATATTTTATCTAAATATCTTAACATTTATAGTCTATGAACCCTACAAAGCTGAGGTAAATTTATGGAAATATAAGAAGGGAATATAAGGAGTAACATATTGATTTTTCATTCATTTAATTTTCCGCACAATTGTCTATAAATAGTTGTTTTTAACAGTTTAATAGGACTAGAGCTGCTATAGTTAATAGGCCATGTCATGTACTCCCCTATGACTTTTGGCTCAGAACATGGCAGTAAAGACTATATCATCGTATTTCCAACTGTGTCAACTTTTCATTCCATAAAACTATTTTATATATTTCTGTAATTATTTTAAAAAATATATACTGTAAATGTCTATTTTGAATGTATTAAAGTATAAATTTCAAATATTTTTTTTCAATATATGTATATACATTTCTAATATTTTAAAATACATTTTAACATGCTTTGGGTATCAATTTTGAACTGAGAACTGCAGAGCAAAATTCAAAGAAATATGAAACCCAAAGGATAACCACAGCCAAAGTTGCACATAATTCCAGGAAGTACGAATCAGATCAATTTGCTTTGAAACGCATACCAAATTAAATCCTTGAGTATCCTTGACAGTATCTTGTTGACAGTGCTTATCATTCTACTGCAGGCTTTAAGAAATAAAATCCAATGTGTAAAAGGAATGAAGAACTAACCTTCCAATCAAAATGTAAACCACAATTGTGAGCAGAATAATTGCTACGGCAGCTGAAACAGCAATCATTACAACCTGACTATTCTCACTGGAGATGGAGAAAGCTAAAAGTGAAAAAGAAAAAAAGGAGAGAGAAGGATTGAAACAAAAAGCCGTAAATACAACAGCGCTGGTAACTGGAGGAAGATAAAAATGTTATTGGGGCATCGTTTTTTTTTTTTTTTTTTTTTTTTTTTTTGTAATAAAATTTTATTGGTTTTTCAAAATTTATAGGGAAAAGGGTAAATGGACAGGTATACAAATTTTGGCAGTTGCAAAGTGTGTGAGGCCCCCCTCCCTCCATACCCATAGCGTACATTTATATATAATGCATTAGTATATAATTGATTATAATCAGCATATTAGTTCTATTATTAAATTCAATCAAATTAAACATTACAATATAAAATCCAAATATAATTCCATTTTCACTTTCGGTCAATTTATAATAATATGATTTTCATATTTATTTCTGTGATCTGAGTCTTCTTGCTATTGCCCCATCTCCCTCCACTGGCAGAGCTCTGGCCCCTCCCGTGTCCTGCGTGTCCGTTGTAGTGTCTGGTGGTTTCTCTAGGAGTGTTTTATTTTTTTCCATAAAGGCCTGCGCCTCTATGGGTGAATTAATTCTGATTCTTGTCTCCTCCCAGAATATCAGCATACCTTCAGGCATCAACCATCTAAACCACACCCCTTTCTGGTATAATTTATTCGCTAATTGCGAATAATTTTTTCTTTTTTCTCTAATCTTCTTAGGGATCTGCTTCAGAATGGTTATCTCCATATCATGATATGTCAATGCTTGCCCCCTTTGTACACCCAGAATTTCATCTCTTGTGGTTTTTCTAAGGAATTTAATGTGAACCTCCCTGGGTAAATTGTGTGTTCTAGCATAAGCTGAGTTCACTCTATAAACCAGATCTATATCCCACCCCATCTGTTGTTTTTCTTTGTGTGTATAGTCAGCCAGAATGTTTGTCATGATGTCCCTTATATTTTCCCCATCTTCTTCTATAACATTTTGAAATCTAAGATAATAGGACATTCTCTCAAATTCTAATTTCATCTGTTGGATGTCAAGATCTTTGTTCCCTTTCTGCACAGCTTCCACCACCCCCCTCACCTCCTCCACCCCCCCTTCCACAAGATTCAGTCTTTGTGAGTTCTTATATATTTGGGCTTGATTTTCTTTAATTTCATCTTTCATTTCCCTTAACTGTTTCTTGATTTCCTCCTGGCCCAGTAGAATTTGTTGAAGCATTTGTTGAAAGTCCATCTCTGTAGTCTTATGTTGCATCAGTTCTGTTATCTTTGACTGTGTGGCTGGACTGGATGTTGCGGATGTTGGAGCAGAAGTGGCAAAGCCAGGTTTTCCAGGAGGGGGTCTTTTAGATGCCATCCTTTATAACGTTAAAAGTTCAGTCCAAATATGAAGTAAGCAATTAGAAAAGAAGGGTAGCCAGGTGAATCCGGGAGCAGAATAACCAGGCAGAAGAGAATCTCTCCAATAAGTCTGGCAATAGATAGAAAATTTCCCCTAGAAGGTTAAAAAAATACCAATCCACAAGAGGATCCTCTGGGAGACACGGAGACAAAGACCGGAAGCCTGAATTTTAAAGGTGGAGTCAGGTTTCAGAGTTCATAAAGACAACGGAAGTGTGCCATCTTGCCCTGCCAGTTTTGGGCACAGAGGCGTAACAAAGTTTTAAAAAGTTCCAAAAGTCCTCAAATCATTGTAATATGTAAAATTAAATTGAAAAGAAAATCATCTCAGCCTAAGTGAGGCTTCATTCGTTGGCTCTCCCCCCTCCTCCTTCCCCGGGGGCTGAGAGCAAAATTGTTTCTTGCCGCTTGTCCAAGGGGGGGGGGGAAACCCCCCTCCCTCCAGCCGCACCTCCAAAATGCTCCGAAAGTTGTTTTAAAGTTTTAAAAGCTGAATCAAATCTTCATGCAAAGTAGGGGATGAAGAGAGAGGCAACCTCACCGCACCGCAGCTGCTTCCTTCAATTGTAGCATTCTCCAGTCGGCTTGTAGCGAGGCGCGAGGCGTGGAAACGCGATGCGCCCTCCGAGCTTGCTCCCCGGTGCCTTGGGCGCGCGAGAGAGCCCCCGCCGGCTGCCGCCGCTGCAGGAGACCTCCGCGATGCCGCCCCTCCGGCAGGACCCCTCTGCGGGGTGTCCTGTGCCCCCCAAGGAGTGGGGAAGCCCACCGGGGAGCCGGAGCGGGCAAAGAGCTGCCCGTCGCCGCCGCCGCCGGAACCGGAACTCCATTGGGGCATCGTTTTGTTTTTAGCTTACAAAACAGTTGTTACTCCTTTTCTCCCTATTTACCTTTTAGAAAATCCTTTATAGAAATAAAAATAAATGATATGATTGCCAAGAAAATAAAAAGAGAAAAAAAGCAATATTTGCTATACTGCTGAGAAATACAAGATTCATTTGTACAACAGTTTCCTGGCTCAAGAACCTTGATATGCTGAAATTTAAGTTGGACTAACTTTTAGGTCACAGGAACCAGAAAGGCATTTTTAAACACCATTTAATTCTACATGCAAGAATTGAAATCCCTCTTTTCCCATCCAGCCCACTTCCCCCTTCTCCTTGAATATAAGGACAGAGTGACTAGGGAATGCAAATTTAGTAACCTAAAAGTATAGTTTTACTTTCAGAATATTATCCATTTCCACCACAGAAAAGAATTATTTCCTTCCAAGACATCAGCGTTACAAAAGCAAACAGGACTTGTTCATGTAGGCAAAATGTAGGCAAGAAGATGATATTGCTTTAGTAAGCTTTAAAAAGGGTCAAATTAAAAAAAATCTTTAACAAAAGAAACAGGTTTCAAGAACATAATGACTTAATAGCTGAGAAGATATTTTCTTAGAAGTAGTGTTTTCTAACTGAAATAAGACATATTTTCATGAAAATGACACTCTAGCTTAAAAGGCGTGAAGATAATTATATATATATATATATATATATATATATATATATATATATATATATATATATATATATATATATATATATATATATATATATATATATATATATATATATATATGGCTAAAATTAATAGATGTCATAGATGTGTTGTAGTTTTTAGGGATTCAAATCAGGTATCATATAAACAGAATAAGAATTTCTAGGACATTTCTCCTTAATAAAATATGTAGTTCATATCTATAAGGCTCAAAGAAGTTTTGTGTTAACTCAGTTCCTACAATAAATAAATAAACCTGGACAATTCATCTCTGGAATTATCATGCTGAAATAATATCTAATATAAACAGTATTTAAGAATTTTAATCTTGACTGGATCATATTCACATTTTCAAGCACAAGGTATTATATTTTTTTAAAAAAGTTAAGTTACACAAATTCATTATTGCAATCTGTTCTCAACTAATATTAGAATAAATAAAAATCTTCTATATGTAACACAAAGCTGTTATCAAATTTATTCTATTATTTTTCCAGTCATTCACACATTTTATTTCATATGTAAAATATATGATCATATTTATTCTCCTTGTTCTCCCATAAACTAAGTTTAAAAAGATTTTAATTTGCCATTTATTTATAATCAGGTTACTGAAAAAATAATAATTTTTTTGACTAAAAGAGTAGCTCTAGTTACTTTATAGTTAAGTGCAAAAAATTTTTAAAAGATACAAATCTTCAAAGTATAAATATTTCAAATGTGAATGGCTTGAAATAGCAATTAATTGAAACTCAAATGTGAGTCAGTAGTGTGATATGGTTACATAATAAGCATTAGCAGAAGAATATTTTCTCAATCATTGGATATAATAGAGGTTTTTTTTTTTTAATTCTGCTTAGATGCTCTTTTTGGTCAGAGTGCTTCTTGAATACTGTGTCCAGTTCTGGGCACCACACTGTAAACAAAAGGAACCAAAACAGATTCGAATTTCCAATACAAAAGGGATGAATACTCTTCAAAAAATGTCATGAAACTCAAGGCGGGTTCTTCGTACATTTGCAGAAAGCATGTTCTCAAGGACATAAATCTGAAACATCACAATTTATTTAAATGCTCTCGGATACAAGAAAAAATTGGCACATTGGAAAAGAAGAACCTCACTGACACTATCAGAATGGAATATGAAAATTGGAGAATATGCAGGAATGGAAAAATTAATAATTAATTTTATTAATACATTAATACAATTAATTCCATAATATACAATAAGTCCAACAAAATATAATAAAGAACATCTCCCATATATACTGTACTACACAGTAGGCCAAATGGGATATGCTTTTTTTTTAGGAAGAAAGTTATAATAGCTGAAAACATTGATATAATTACTCAAATTGATTTTTAATGTAAAGTATAAATATCTAGATGTGATTAACTGTTGTGGAAATAAATAAATGGGAAAAGAAGTTAAACATTACGTTTTACTATTATGCTTTCATTTATGACTGGAAACTATTATTTGATAGAAAAATATAAGTAAGAATGTGTCAGACATATAAGTGTCACTTGAAAATCTGGAATTAAAAAAACCTGATGAATTCACTAATTAACTTCAATTAAATGGAAGATTCTCTCCCAAATGGGATTTTATTTTGAGAAAACAATATTGAACTGTTTTGGGGAAGAAAAGGATTCAGAAATCTATTTCCAGCTGACTGAAAAAAAATTGTTTTAAATATATACCATTAGCACTGCAATAACCAGCAAAATTACTGAAACAAATGTACCACCATGTGGCTTTTAAATACTTAGAAAGAAAGTTTAGACTTCTCAAGTTCACTCAGCAAGACCAGATTATGACCTTGCATACATTTGATATTTCTCTCCAGCATCAGTTCCACCTAGTGCAAGATTCATTGAATTCTGGAAAAATAAATAAGTTATGACAGGAGACAGTACAGCATATCTTGATATATTTCTGAAAACATGTTTCAAGAATAATGACAAAATATAGAAATTTATATACATGTTATCCAGAAAGCCAGATCGTAAATATAAAATCATATTTGCTGAACTATGGACGATATGAAACTATTCAGCCATATAATTTTGAAGTTGTGCAGGAAAACATTTAAAATCATTTTTTTTTTGCAAATACTTACAGTCTGGACTGGTTTCAAACTCAAATTTGCGGCTGTTGGTGCCATATCCTGCAGCAGTTCGGGCTCTGATTTGGAAAACATAAGTGGTGTCTGGCTTAAGGCCATTAATAGTAACATTCATAGTTTTTGCTCTCAGAATGGTGTAGCTTGTCTCTTGTTCCTGCTTTAGAAAAAGAAATGGGCCTCATTAAAATCCAGGTAGTCAAACCTGGTTGCCATAATGAATGAGTTTATTTCATTTTCATAGCAGTTCTCGTTCCATATTATTCCAGCTGTGCAAACAGCATTTTTGAGTGCAAGTTAATTGTATTCATTGTACATTTTATCTTCTGTAGCCAGAATGGCTAAAGATATTTTGTGTTTGATATAATCATAGATGCCCTTTCTGAGAATTGTTTTGGTGTATTAAGATTTTTCAATAGAGTGCAATCAATCTTTTTTATCTTGCCTCCTCAAATACATTGCATGATTAGACCCTAGAGAAGGAAATTAGATTTCCATCCTAGAACCTTTTTTGTCTTCAAAAGAAGAATTACAATAAAGTTGACAATATGTACAACTATTCTCCCAGATATTTCCATTTCAAATCTGATCTCAACTGTTTTACAACTTGGGATAAAAAGATCTCCTTTTTCCTTCATCATTTTTACATGCTATTTATAAGAAATCATGTCTTATGTTTTGTAAAAATGGGATTCCTTTTTGCAAATAAGTACCCTGGTGTTGTGGCTTTTCATGAAAAGGTAAACATTAAGAAATGTATGAACCAACAGCATTAGTGGAATAGGTGTGTATTCATAAGAGTGGCACAGAGGAAATGCAGACAGTCTCAGATCAAATTTGCTTCGTTTCCAATCTGAGATGAATAAAACATGCAGGAGTTCCTGATCATTTGAGTTTGGCTCTCAGCTTTAGCACTAAATTACTCTGGTTAGTGTATTTGAAGATAAGTCACTAGTGTAACTTGGCTACCTCTTTCAATATTCTTAGATATTACTTGTAAAGTTTCAATTATGTTAGAAATTATGTAGATCAGAGATTATCTCATTTGTGATCTGACTCAGGTGCTGGGTAATATGTATGCAGCAGTGGTAGGTTCCAGATCCTGTTGCAACCGGTATGGTGCAAGGGGGCCCGGTGTCCACCACATGAACATGTACAGCACACATGTACCACATGAACGTGATGCCTCTGCGATGCTCTAGCTGCTCGGCAATGTATTGCGCAGGTGCTGTAAGCTCCATGTGCGTAAGCTCCGAAAAGCTCAAATACAGGTAAGGACGGTGGGTGGGCAGGTGGGCCCTCTGGAGCATCATACTGGAACAGTACCGTAGGCACCGTAACCCACCACTAGTATGCAGTTACTGTATATTTCATTTACTGTGGCCATGTTTCAACATCTTAAAATGGTAAGTTTTTCTACTACCACTGAAAGGAAGAAAAATTCTGATTTTTTATGAATGTACTGCTGCACATATGGATTTAGGAATAATTCAGCTTCTGTTGTTTATTTTAACATTTCAGTGATGTAGCTGACATTAACGAAAGTTATAAGACTAAGATGCAACTCTATGTACCTCAACTTAAATATATAATATTACTGTCTAAATAGTGAATATACAATTCATAGTTTCCTCTCTGTATAACTCCAACACAGCAAAATATTATGAAATACCTAGTAAACAGTTTTTTTTAGAGTTGAAGTAATGCTATAAAAGTTACTTTTTTTGTCATAAGGTGTGTCTTCATTTTATAAACTTAAAGATAGTTCTTGAATTATGACTGTCACAGAGCTTACCCATTAGGATCATAAATTGTGATGATAATAAAACAGGCCATCATGTGACCAATCCAATTTTATGATCTTTTTTGTGGCAGGCAAGCAAATTACTATGGCCGTTAAATAAAATATAATGTAATATATCTGCTACATTTTGCATGATGGTTAATGCAACTGATTACAGTTGCAAATGGCTAATGTAACACTATTAAACTAGTAATACTGCATACATCTAGTATAACATACATTATGTCTATATGTAAAACCCACACATATACAATCCAGACATAGTTCATTATACATGGTTGAGGATAGTAGGAAGATGAAAATATCCCTACATTATATAAGAAAACTGACAATAACATTTTAAATTTTAATTTGTCCTTGCCAAATTTTTCATTGTGTGACTCTATCTAGAACTCATTTCAAACCTTTACATTTCAAACCAAGAGGATGACCTTTACAAATGTTAATTACTTCCTAGCAGGAAGTGAGAATAAGGAATGGAATTTCTGATATATGGAAAAGTCAGCATTGTTTGTCACTGGCCTTCCTGCAAAACTAGAGCTAAGACATTGGAATATTTTGAATGTATTTTTGGCTTGCATACTTACAAAAGTTTACAAAATCCTGATTAATATAAAATACATTATCTAATCTCATTTATTTTATGTTCTTCATAAAGAAACCCCTATTACATAAACATTAGATGCTTGTATTCTTAAATCAGGATAACATCTTCATTTATATTAAATACAACCTTTAAAATATGATGATAAAATATTAAAGTTGCTTACTTCAGATATCCCTTAATATGAGCACTACTAGAATGCAAATGTTATTCTATATTTCACTCACAAAACATGGGGAAGCTAGTAGAGGAACCATGAGCCCATTTAAACTATACTTCACTTTCGCGTTCACTTATCGTTATCCAAGCTAGAGTTGACTTTTCCCTGTCCCTTTGGGGTCTTAAGGTCTTAAGGTCTTCTCACCTTTTCATAGTACTTGACTTCATAGTCCAAGATGATCCCATTTGGGTGTTCAGGTTCTTGCCAAGACAGAGAGACACTGTTTCTAGAGTTCCGGTCCTTTCTGATTGTTGTAATAGGTGATGGAGCTGAAGGAAGAAAAAAAAGAAGAAGGTGGTTAAGGATGAAAACAAATGTACTAAACCTTGCAAAGAACAGGAGGTTTGATTTAAATAGAACCTGAGTATAAACCTGGACTTGGATCAACCCTTAATAGCTGGATTGTAGACTTCTTATTCAAGCCTTGAAGCAGGATACCCTGAAGGAAAATAAGTTAGACTTATTCTTGCTAGTACCATAGTGGTGAATGAGCAGATGTTTCTAATCTGCTACCATAATGTAAGCAATGAAATTCAGTTGCTATATTAAAATGTGAAGCCAACAGGGAGAGTTCTGTCTATTCATTAGAGTCTGTGCTATTATTACCGAAATCTGTAGCTCATTGATAATGTTCCTCCTGTCAGATGTATAATGTAACTGAATACATTATGGACAAAATCCCAAGAGCTCCATTGTTACTAATAGTCATCAGTGTGCTGTTAAACGTCTTATTTTTGGTGACATTTTCCATGTTTTTCCTATATCTCACTCTGATTAATAAATTTCTCCCACATTTTTAATAATTTTCTATGAAGCTCAGTTAAAGACACATATTTCAGAATAGTATCAGGCACACATGCACAAACTCTCTCTCTCTCTCTCTCTCTCTCTCTCTCTCTCTCTCTCTCTCTCACACACACACACACACACACACACACACACCCCACAGAAAGAGGGAAAGAGAGAGAGAGAGATGTAGGGAATGAGATTATTTGTGTATGATGACTGGAAACAGAAATTTGTTAGATATAATAATCATATGATTTTTTAAAAAATACATTCAAATTATTATTTAAAGGCTTTACTGCCTATTGACCAGAATGCATTATGACTATATTAAATCACTCTAATTTCATTGACTGTTATTAACTGTTATAAAATAGAAAAATTCCAATTCAATGTATAAATTATATGTGCAAACTGATGTATATAAACATTCACAAACACACACACACACACACACACACACACACAACTTATTCTATGAATCCTAGAAAAAGAGTGAAGACCGAGCAATAAAGAAGATTTAAATATATTGATTTAAAACAACTTTAATTGTTATAAACCAAATATTGAATCAGTCTACTTTATCCAAATCTATCTGACAAAAAGGTTCCATATATTAATTAAACAGTTTTTTAAAAAAAAATATTGCATTGTTTTCTTAAAAACAGCTTTTAACAGCTTTGCCATCATAAGAAAATAAAAGATGATAAATTAATGTTGAGTGAATGGGATATGAGATTTCATAGGTACTTCAATCACAGGATGCCAAGGCATGTTTAAGATACACAGAAACACATACATCATTCAACCGCATCTCTTTTAACCTGCTTAGCTTTCCTCTTTGAATTAAATCCCAAGGAAAGACATCATACTGAGGAGACATGCATACTCTTCTCCTCCCCCCCCCAGCCATGGGGGTTTGGGGGTTGATGAAAAATTCCAAAGTATGTTCCAGCAAATCTTAGTATAAATTTTTAAAAGGAATCTTCCAAACAGAGGAAGTATTCAGCTGGTTCTCCCTGGTTCGGGTGCACCGGTAGTGGTGGCTGCAGGAGGCTCTGCCTACCCACCCCAACATAACACGTGAGTACTGCGCAGGCACAGAAGGCGGTGCACATGCTCACATTTGTTTCTTTTAAACACAAAAGAATAAAATAAAAATATGTATCTTTTGTTACATATTATAGAAGTGTGTTGATTGGTTACAAATAACTTTCGTGCATCTCTTCCACAGTCATTACTTATAATTCATATCACATTGTATGTTTTAAATCAAAAATCTTTATATATCTTACTATCAACATCCCACAATTCTCATTTGACTAAACTTGTTTTAACGTCCTTTTGCATAAAATAATCCAAAATTGAAAACACAACCACCTAATGACATTTCATTAATTATTTCTAATATCATCCAATAACATTACACCTTTATAACATGTTCTAAGTAAGAATTAATTATGATTGATAACAAAATTTCTAATCCTCTTTTCCAAGTCGCTGTTTACTATTTGTATCCCAATACCTTTTATTGAGCCACTACATATATATATATATTAAGTATATCCCTTGTCATTTCATTGTTATTATTATAATTGTTATTTATTAATATAAATTTATTAGCTAATTATATCTGATTTCCTCTCTTCAAACCAAGACGTGTGTACCTTGTTATCATTATCAATTATTTATTTAAAATATCACCCTAAAGATTACTAAATTACTAATCACTAATCATATTGTAGAAGTGTGTTGGTTGGTTACAAATAACTTTCATGCATCTCTTCCACAGTCATTGCTTACAATTCAAATCACATTATGTACTTTAAATCAAAAATCTTTATATATCTTACTATCAACATACCACGCTTCTCATTTGACTGTGGTTGTTTAACATCCATTTACATGAAATAGTCCAAAATTAAAAAAACACAAGCACATAGTAGCATTTCATTATTTCTAATATCATCTAATAACATTGCCCCTTTATAGCATGTTCTAAGTAAAAATTTATTATGTTTGATAACAACATTTCTGATCCTCCTTTCCAAATAGCTGTTTACAATTTATCCCTTGTCATTTCATTGTTATTGTTATAGATATTATTTATTAACAAAAATTCATTCTCTAATTATATCAAATTTCCTCTCATTAAACCAACATATGTATGTACCTTATTATCCTTATCAATTATTATTTAATATAATACTCTGTAAATTACTAATCACTAATTACTAAAATTAACTAATTTTTTGTTATCAATTTTCATATATCAGCCTGTATCCTTCCAGTAATAATACAGGCTTATTTCTTTTGTCATTTGTAGAATATAATCTTCTATTTATTTCATTAATAATTTTTTTGTGGACTTCTCTTCGCAGCTTATTGCTTGTAGCATCACTTAAGTAATCTCGATGCCCTCCATCTGCTATTTTAATCAGGTTATCTTTGGTTGTCAATCTTGCTTCTGAAAACTTCTCTCTCCTTAAATCCATCATTTCCCCTCCTTTTCTTCTTCCATGCCTTGAAATCCGGGATATAGTTCCTGTCGATCTAATTCCCTTTTCCATTCTCCCCTTTTTCCACTTTCAACCATGCTCACTCCACTGGTAAAGTAATCAGTTGTCTTGCCTTTATAATCATTTTCCCCTTCAATTTTTGGGACTTTGACCCCATTATTTTTTGCTGTTATAAACTCTATTTTTTCCATCTTCTTCTCAATTCTCTCTCTTATTTCCAATAAATTTTGAATTCCAACCAAGATGTTTTGCAAAGTTATTGTTTCTTTTGAATGTTGTGCCACTTTGACAGGCTAGTAGATACTGCCACTCTGGCTTTCAAAGCTTCTTATATTAAATTAGCTTAAACACAAGTTAATTTATAATCTTCAAAAAAGAAGGTTCTGTTTCTTTTCCTCTCCCACTGCCAGTAAGACTCTTAAACTGCACCTCTAAAAACAATTTGTGTCCTTGCTTCTTATCACTTTCTATAAACAAGTTGCCAAGCCTTGAAATACAAAGTCAGTGAGATCAAAAGGAAAAGGGAAAGTGCATTGTTTCAAAAACTCAAGCCTCCAGCCTCCAAGTGGCAGTATTGCTTCCCACTCTCTAATGTTATTTCAAACTTAAAAGAAACAGCATTTTCAAATAGAATTAATAGCAAGTAATAAAAGTCCTTGTTGAAATAAGAAGACTTTAATCCATAGGTTAAAAAATAAAAATAAAAAAATAGAAGAAAAACTGATCCATTCTCTTTAAAAAAGAAGAAGTTGTGAGCACTTCAATCCACAAAGTAAAATTAAACACACTATTCAAAGTAATCCAATATAGGTTAGTTTCGCCATTTATTTTCTTCTGCTTTCGGATTTAATTTATCTTTTTAAAAAATTGGGCAGTCATTTCCAAAACAATAAAGTTTCCTCACCAGATGAACACACTTTCTTTTTCCGCTTCCCTTCCCTTCTGGAGCCGTCCCAACTTCATCAGCCTGGGGCTGGACTTTTTGTCGGCGGCTTGAAGAAGTTCTCTTGGATCGATCAGGGACTTTGCTGTGTCCCTGAGACCAGCAAGACATATTCTTCCTGTTCACTGTCTCTACAGGACAGTTTAGGTCCGATTGGACCACCCAGCAGCAAAAGTATCGGCAGTGGTCTCGGAGCATCGAGACCGCACGTCCGTATCGACACGATGTTGGCTCCTCCTTCCACATGCTCACGTTTATAAACTGGTATGGAAGGTAAGCAAATCCCAACGCTGTTCCAAAACGCTAATTCTAAAAATTTTCAAAAATGTAGTTTAATCCATCACCACCCATTATACTATTCACTTTGGGATATATTATGCAAAGAACAAAAAAGTAGAAAGCAGAAAAAAAATCAAAAAGAGATAATACTGTATATATGAAAAGTAATTTTCATCAAATAGAGTTAATAGTAAAAAAATAAGGTAATATCAACTCATATTAAGAGTTAATGTAGTGTAGTTAAATGCATTGGGGCTTGAAACCAGGACAATGTGATTCTAGTCCTGCCTTAGGCACTAAATAACAGGGACTTTAGATCAGTTACTCTCTTTCAGCTATAGAAAAAGGCAATTGCAAACCACTTCAAAAATCTCACCAAGAAAACTGCAGAAACTCATCCAAGCAGTTGCCAAGAGTGTAGCTATATATTAAAATAGAAACATTGCTTCATGGGAGAAGAGAGTTTTCAGAAAATGAAGAGATAGGTTTCAGCACAGAATGTATAACATAGTTTAATGGCTGAAAATGAGAGTTATAGGATAGCTGGTCAGCCGGAGGCTGAGTTATGGATTGCTGCTATGAGGGAAAAGATGTAAAAGACACAGCACATAGTACCTGGACTAGAAAGATCATAATATCATGACTTCTATTTTTATTTACAGGTTTAACTAAAAGCTTGGAACTGTATTAGTAAATTAGTTAATAAGCTGAAGTGGTTAAGAAAAGTACCACACTAATTCTAGGAAAGGTTGGAAGAACTGACATTTGTAGGAGAAACTCACTCAACCTCCCAATACGTGATTCTTGAAAAGAACCACAAGATACTAATTGCTCAGGACTTCTGCCATTAATAGGGTGAAGCAGAAAAGTTCAGTGGCTTCCACCACATTAGAAAAAAGGGAACAATGCTTAAACACTTCTTTTTATTCATAAATATAATTAGTTTTCTATGTACCTTTGCTCAATCTTTAGGGAACATCTGGTAGCTGGAGAATAAGATCTAAGGGTCTATTCCTAAGTAGAACACATGTACATAAGAAAAATAGTATTCATCTAATTGTAGTTTTGAGGACTTATATTTGAACAATAATTCAACAAATAAAAGTATCTTAATATAAAGAGCTTAAGGTAAGATTCTTTGAACATAGTTCTATAAATCTGTTAGCAAAAAGATTTAAATCACCTGAGGAATAATTTTATACACATGAGTCTGATATGGGTTTTTAAAAATGCATATATTATTGTTGCTATTGTTAGTGTTTCTAAGAATCTAATATCTGCAGTTCTCTGAAATTGACATATTTACTAAAGCAGATTATAAGGTTTTTTTTAAAAAAATAAAAATATTAAAATACAACTAATAATTCAATGTCATATCTTTTATTTCCTAGTAAATCATTTTATGGCACTTTAATTCATTCTTATTGTGTCTGTTATTTCATTAAAAAACGTAAAAAACCCCAAGTATGTCTGTTAAGATAACCTTCATAAATATTTATGACCAATTAAAAATAATTATTTTCTACCACCTTTTCTAATTATTTTAAATGAATCAATAGCATACTGATAACATCAGATTAGCCTTAAACATTATTAATCATAATAATTCTGGAAAAATTTTTTTTTTCATATTTTCTCAAATTACTTAAATTAAGTCTTTGCAACCTACCCAAAATGTGAATGGACCAACAATCAATTTATCAGAAATGAATTTCCAGAGCTGGTTTACTTTACAAATTTTTGAAGAAGCAGCAACACTACAAACAGGCATATATAATATATTTTGCAGCAGCATGTTTATAATGGAAAGCTTTTTACATTTTTACTGAAAACATGAAAGAAGTGGCTCATCTTCAGACAACAGCTTAAAAGGTGATTGGGAAAACCTCTGACTAATTGGAAAAATCATAAATGAAAGATTGACTTTAATGATCAACCTGAAGAATGCCTTTATCCACACAGCCTGAAAACCTGTAAAGTTATAGACCTTGTTAATGAAATAAAAATTAAATTCAGTCTCCCGTTGCTGTTTTGGTTTCTTTCTTTGAAACAAATCACTGTTGCCTACCCCCACTGCGCTGAACTTGTTTAAATACCACTTATTCTGCCGCCATTTGCCCCCCTCCCAAAGGCTTAGGTGGAACTGAAAAAGTCAACTTTGTGTTTGACCCTCATACTCTAAATATAACATTTCCAGTGTTATTTTGCTAAAACTAAAATCACAACCATTTTACTGCCAAATATCACCAGCCTAACCTGAGTGTCTTTAGATACTATAAAACGGGACTAGAAAAATGTACATGTGTACTTGGATATTACAGAAACAATCTGTAATGGTGATGTTGTGAAATACCATTCTTTCAATTTGCATCCCATAGTAACCCAGGTACCTATTTTATGTAGCAGATGGCTGTTTCTTTGTTTTATTACCTTTATCTAACGGTCACTTTCTAATCTAGGAAATATAACTATTATAATTATAGGTTGTATAAACAGAGGCATAGAATCAAAATCACATGAAGAGGCATAGAATCAACATCACATGAAGAATTATAAAGCCATAGTAAGGCCACACCTGGAATACTGCATCCACGTTTGGTCACTACATTACAAAAAAGATGTTGAGACTTTGGGAAAAGTGCAAAGAAGAGCAACTAAGATAATTAGGAAGAATGGTTGTATGAATTGGGTATGGCCAGCCTAGAGAAAATAAGGACCAGGGGGGAAATGATAGTAGTATTTCAGTATTGGAAAGACTGCCACAAAGAAGAGGGAACTTATTTTGCAAAGCACCAGAAGGCAAGACAAGAAACAATGAATGGAAACTAATGAAGGAGAGAAGCAACCTGAAATTAAGGAGAAATTCCCTAAGAGTGAGGACAATTAACCAGTGGAACAGCTGGTTAGAACTTCAGAAGTTGTAGGAGCTTCACCACTAGAAGTTTTTAAGAAAAGATTGTAAAGCCACCTGTTTGAAATGTTATAAAGCAGTGATGGAGAACCTTTTCGGCATCGAGTGCTGAAGAGAGCTTGCACTTGCATGTGTGTGCTTTCAGCATTCACACGTGATTATCTGGGCCGCAACCCAGACGAGTAGTTGCCCAGGTGGCATGCATGTACCAGAAAATGAACTTCTGGTTTCCAGCATACACATACATGGCAGCCAGTAAGTCTTATAGCGCAAATGCTCATGCTGGAAAACAGAAGACCAGCTCTTCCAGTTACCGACACTGCCACATACACAAAGCTAGCTGATCATTGCATGTGGATGCCAGAAACACGGAAGAGGAACAGGTGATGCCACGTGTACCAGGCAACATGGCTCCGCATGCCACTTTGGCCACATGTGCAATAGGTTCACCATCACGGTTATAGAATCTCATGCTTGAGCAGGGGACTGGACTAAAGGACCTCCAAGGTCCCTTCTAGCTCTATTCTGATTAAAATGGCAGAATAGTTCTAGCAAATGAATCCATCTGGATTCAAGGATTCAGGAAATCACATGATTATGGAAATTCTGCCCCCATATTTTCTATGGCAAGAAATAAGCTCAGTGAATTTAGACCAAATAAAAATGAGGCATTTGCAAAGCAAAAACAAAAGAATAAAAAACAAGTGAACTGTGGTAGATTCCATAAATCTGGAATTTATGGAATCATTTATCATCATCCTTATGTTACATAGGTTGTTAAACCTGGTCTTCATCATTTCTCTCATTTTGAACTATTTGCCTGAATGGTAACTTATTTCCTTTCTCCAACTATTGGTCTCTCTGGGGAAATTAAGAGAGTGAAGTGGAAGAACATTTAAGCTTCTGTAATCCAGGTACAGATATTCTAAAACAGAATCCTACATACAGCCAATACCAATATTGTTTTTAAATTCAACTACTTAAAGAGATTGGTAAAATTATCTCAGAATAAGCCAAACTAGCACATGTCTCCTTTAGCGGTAGGAATAGTATATTAATAGGGAAGTGAAGAGGTAAGGAGGTGACGATTAAGATTTGCTTAATTGTTAAGGGAGTTGTTAAACTGTCAATCAAGCCTGGGACTATCTGAATCCAGTAACTGGTATGCAGTTTCAAAAACAGCCACAGCAAAGACTAACCTAATTTCCCAACAGATCCAGACTTACTATTCTATGTGTGCGTATCTTGCGAGCTATTTGTTTTCTGTCTGTTTACTGCATGCTATGTAAATAAAAGCTTAGAAAAAATATACACTTTATATGCACTTTTTAAGCATAAGGGTGAGAAACAGAGATGGGTTGCTCCTGGTTCGGCCCGGATTGGGCAAACCACATGTGCAAAAGCATCATGCACATGCGTGAGCATGAGTGAACTGGTAGTGAGATTTGCAACCGACCTCTGGTGATAAATTACTGAAGAATAGAATGATAAGAGATTATGAGTATTCTACAGAGTGTTTGATAGTATCATAAATGGATGTTGGGGGGGGAATAATTTGATGCTGCAGATTCTTATTCTTACATGAGTTTTTTGAAAGTCCTGAGAAAGTCTATCTAAATTCAGTTTCTATGTTAGTATTGTTTATTATATTTCCTCATCAACAATTTGCTCATTTCTGTGAATTTTATAAGTTGTATTCCATGTAGATACTCTTCAGTCTGTTTCTAGACTTATAAAATTTTATTATCATTATTTTATATCGCCATTAACATTTTTATTGAGTTATAAAGTGTTATAAAACACAAAATGCAAAGTAAATAGAAAAGCACGGGGGGGGGAACAGAAGTGAGGACAGAAAGAAAGAAAGAAAGAAAGAAAGAAAGAAAGAAAGAAAGAAAGAAAGAAAGAAAGAAGCATTGACTTATGACTCTCTCTGTTACAGTAAAATAAGGCACCAATATCAAATCATAGCTTTTTGTTTTTTCATAATAATATGAACAAGCCATTTCTATAAAGATCTATCAGTCTAATCAGTAAATTCCAAAGTCAGAGTTTTATTCTTCCCCACATCAAGCATGAAGTTCAGAAGTCCATGTGGAAACAAAAGTACTTACAGTGGAACCTCAGGTCACAACCGTTATGCGTTCCAGGACTTCGGTCAGCATAAAAAAAATGGCATGGAAGGGGAAATCGCTGCGGCAGGGAAAATCGCTGTGGCTGTGATTGATCACCACCCGAGGATGTGTTTATGAACAGAGTGAAATATTTAGCGGATTTCTTTGGTCGGCACCAGATTTGGTCATGGTCAGAAGTGGTTGAAATGGTTACATTTCAACTGAAAAATCAATATTACTGAAATCAGAATAAAAGATTGTAACAAGCCACAAAACTATGTCATAGGTACAAATCTTATTTATCCCTTCTTCAGTACTAAAACAATGTTTTTATGTTACAATTTTGTTTTCTGCACACAAATATGCAAATAATTTTACAAATGGATTTTATACATTATTTTTGTGTATATAATAATCTATTCTATCAAAGCTTATCTTTACAAAATAAAATTGCAATGCAAAATGCAGGAAGAAAAAGAGTGAATTTTTAAATAGGTATCAGATTGCAAAATTATACAAATTAACATTTGAATGAGAACTAATTTCTGTCCTATCTCCACACAAAAGATCTGCAATTTTAGCTGATCCACACATGGTTTCTTTTTTACCACAAATAGTCTCTCTACTACATGATAGGTGCTCTCTAATTTGAAGAGCAGGGCATGTACATAGTCGCAGTGGTAATAGTATATGCTGCAATTAATACATGAATGTCCTCTAAAGTTGGAAACAATCACACTCAAATGTTAGGGTATGTTCATATAAATATTTTTGTTCTTCTTTTTGGACAATGTATATGGACATTTATGATTCCAAGGAATAACTCCTTGAGATCCACATACTATAAATTACAGTTTGTCAGCAGAAGAAATTATATTAAATTGTTCATATATTTATCTACTTCTGTATTACTATTATTCTTCTCTTGCTTCCTAGTACCTATCTCTTTCCACTTATGACTATAACCATGTTGCCTGTATCTTTAAAATTTATATTGTTTCATTTATTTCCTAGTATAATTTGATTGCTTATTAATAACTTATGACTATCACTAAGTGTTTTATCTTATGATTTGTGATGAATGTATTCTATTTTATTTTTCTTTATGTACACTGAGAGTAAATGCACCAAAGACAAATTCCTTTTGTGTCCAATCACACATGCCCAATAAAGAATTCTGTCTATCTATCTTTTAGATCATTTGCTTCTGCAATTTGATAAGTACTGGTTAGTTTTACTGTTAAGAGTGAAGACTGATTTCCGAAATAAATATGAAAATTCTTATTTTGTATTTCTTTAGATATGTAACCAATGGGTAGTTTTTTTTGCTATTTTTGATTTTTCTTTCTCTTATTTTTCAACAATTCTTGTTCTTTTGCATTTAAATTTATACAGTTCACACATTCCCACATTTTTTGCACTTTAACTCTTTTTATAAAAATATCATTTTCTCTTACAATATGTGGTTTAATTTGTTTTACATCCTAAAGGCAATATGAGTGAACCTGAAAAGGTTTTCTATTCAAAATAAATATCTACATGCCCAGAATCATGCTATTTGACTTAATCTCCTTGGAACTGGAACAATTTCTATATGATATGGGTTTTTTTCTGAATTATTGTCAAGAAACTATTGAACCTGATTTAAAAAATGAATTGTCTATTATTTCTCAGCTTTGATTTTCTATACAAAATAATGTATTAAATATATTGCAGAAAGCTGCAGTAAAGAATATATCTTATTCCCCTCCCCCTACTTTTTATTTTTAGTCAAAAATTTGCTTTCCCAGAATACTCTTGACTAGTGCGAGGTTACTATAAATACTATAAAAGATATAGTATTATATTTAGTACAGTGCTACCATTTTCTCCCCAATGACGGTATACCTATAAGCCCAACAAAATTCAATTAAAGAATGTATATATCTCTAAAACAGCAGCCTAAATGTAATGCAGCTACTAAGTTAATATTGGCAAGGGAATCAGGCAAAACTGCATATCAGCTTGTGAGAGAGACACAGCTGTCTATCTCTTTCTGTGTCAGATTCATAATTAGCACCTTGTCTCTAGGGATTGTGAATGTTATATAAATCTCCTGCAGCAGCCAGTGACCCTTCCTAAGCAGGGTTGATTGGTGTTATTAGATAACATCTGTGTGAAAACATATTATTGTGAACTGAGATGAGCTTGTTCTTTTCAGCATGGCTGATAACTGCAGTTCCGTAAGCCTTTCCCCTAACAATAAAATGAAGAGCCCACTGATCCAAACTTATCCTTTTAAAGACATAGTGTGATACTGTCATAATGTCACAAATGACAACAAAGCCAGTTGCCTGTTTAAAGGCAATTTTCCCAGACCCTGGGTTCAAACGGTAGGTGAGAATCAGAAATAAAGTATGAATATAACAATATATTCATATTCTATCTCTGTTTCTGCTTATTGATGTGCCCTTTATGGTGGAAAATGGGACACAGTGGCTCAGTGGCTAAAACACCGAGCTTGTCAATCAGAAAGGTCGGCAGTTTGGTGGTTTGAATCCCTAGCACCACATAGCAGAGTGAGCTCTCGGTACTTGTCCCAGCTTCTGCCAACCTAGCAGTTCGAAAGCATGTAAAAATGCAAGTAGAAGAATAGGGACCACTTTGGTGGGAAGGTAACAGCGCTCCATGCATCTTTGGTGTTTAGTCATACTTGCCACATGACCACGAGGATGTCTTCGGACAGTGCTAGCTCTTCAGCTTTGAAACGGAAATGAGCACTGCCCCCTAGAGTCAGAACAACTAGCACATATGTGAGAGGGGAACCTTTACTTTTATGGTGGAAAAGATTTAGAAGACTAAAACTGCCTGGGGTACTCATATGGTAATTCCTCCCAGCAGTATTCTCAAGCTACCTTCATCACAACCAAATCTCCCTTTCTACAATATGTTTTCTTGCCTACAAGTAAACATACTGCAACTGAACACATTAAATGTGATGGACATTAGATATATGATGGACAGTTGATCCAAGTTTGTTCTCAAGGGAACAAATAGATTGAGGGGCATTTCAGAACATGATGATTACTGATTGATTTTTTTTTACTATATTTTACTACATTGCTGGAGGTATTTACTGATTTTATTCTAAACCTGTCAGATTTTTAAGGAAATGCAAAGAAATATAATCTTATTTATGGAAATAATGAAAATGCAGTCAATTTGTCAAACTCTTCAGTCTCATAATTGTGCACAGATCCACACAAATTTCAAAGGAGAACGGAAACATGGTTTAAATCAGGGAACAAATACATCTTCAGTAATGTAGCATAATACCATTGCATCTTTCTATTCTATCAACACTTGGAAAGATCAATTATTGACCAAAGATTTATGCAAGTTACTAATTAGAAATCATTCAAGCTAAGTGGATGAAATACATACCACCATTGAACTACGAATAATAGCATTTATTGGTCTATAGACCTATCTGAACTATAATACCTATCTATCATGGTGTTTGGGACTATAAAGTATATAATGCCAGTTTGGGGAACTTGTTGATAATGTAGCCAAATTTAAAAAATAGTGTTTAATACTCAGCAATAGATAACACATTTTGTATTAGATTTTAACAAAATAGAAACCCAGGGGTGATACAAATTGGTAAATGTCTGCTAAGCTGTTGTCCAGAAAAATCCAGAACAAAAACCTAAATTGATGCCAATTTTATAACATAAACAGATAGTAATAGCACTTAGACTTATAAACTGCTTAATAGTGCTTTTACAGTCTTCTCTAAGCGGTTTACAGAATCAGCATATTGCCCCCAACAATCTGGGTTGTCATTTTACCCACCTCGGAAGGTTGGAAGGCTGAGTCAACCTTGAGCTGGTGAGATTTGATCTGCCCAACTGCGGCTAGCAGTCAGTTGATGTAGCCTGCAGTATTGCATCCTAACCACTGCACCACCTCGGCTCTATATGGGACACATATAGCATAATAACCCATATATTCCTTAACATTTCCAGAAAAAAACTAATTTTAATTTTTACAATTTTATTCTGTAGTCATTCGAAGTTACAATGACACTGAAGAACCGTAACCGAGGAACATTTTTCATACTTATGCCCTTTGCAGGTCATGTGATCACCTTTTGTAACCTTCTGACAAGTAAAATCAGTAATGGGGAAGCCAGATTCATTTAACAATTATGTTACTAACTTAGCAACAGCAGTGATTCACTTAACAACTGTGGCAAGAAAGGTCGTAAAATGGAGAAAACTCATTTAACAAATGTCCCACTTAGCAGCATAAATTTTGAGCTCAGTTTTGATTGTAAATTGAGGGCCACCTGTAAAACTGGTAAATCCACCAATTGCATGAAGAAAATATGAATATAATTGGTATTTTAAATTAATATTCACATAAAACTAGTGATGATCACAATCTACAAAGAGAACAGAAAACAAGGATGAGCAGGAAAGCTAGTCTTTTATAATATAAAAGGATTTAATTTTCTTTATTTCTATTACCAGAATTAATTACTTATATTACCTCTATAATTTATACTAGGTATCATTGGTATGAAGTTTTGATTAATATCCAATTTTATTAATAAAATATCATTTAACATAGCACATGATATATTAACTGATGCTCAGTTAGTATGGAAGTTATTAACCTTTGCTGGTAATAACATCACCTAACAACTGACAATTCTCTCCTATTGATTTTAGTAGTCCTTCCTTTAAGTATGAAGAAACTAAATCAATCTAGACACTGTTTCTCACAATTTAAAAGTGGATAGGAAAAAGTACCATGCGACAATGATGCACAAGTTCCTCCAGAAGAATAATTTTATCATGAATATACACTTTGCTAAATATATGGGATTGTTCATATTCCCTGTATTCAGTTAATGTTATGCATTCTAAATTTGAATTCACCAAAGTCATGGTCTTTACTATTTCTTTGCCCTAAAAATATGTAAGACAGATTTAGTCAACATCTGGCTTACATCTTTTGTCATAGGAAGCAATACATTGAGTAGTAAGATCAGCCGTAAAGGATGACAGAAAACTGCACGGCCTTTTATTTCTTCTTCTGTGTGAAATCTCTTCAGATACTTGAAAAGTATTAGAAAGTGTCCTCCACATTGTGAAATGTAAAATTGAACAATAAAAAAGCTTGTATCTCCCGTGATGAGGTACATTGAGACTTTACACTTCCCGAAGAATCACTTATGATGTCATAGAAAAAATATCAGATTAAATCACTTCAATCCATTGGAAATGGATTGGTTAAGCTGTCACTCTAGAAAATCCAATGGCTTATTGGGAAAGAACAAAAACAAGAAGAAATGACACTAGTCCTTATTATGTGGCCATTTTAAAGCCAAAATGAAACCCAGCTGTTGTGGATAGAGCAAAAGGAAAGTACAATGCTGAATATCTATTAATCCTACAGTTACAGGGAATGTCAGAACCAGAAACCAAGACAAACTTAACAATGTTAGAGCAGACATGTCAAGACTGAATGTTGACATTCTGAGAGTTAGTGAACTGAAATGAACTGAAACTTCATTTCACATCAAAGACATATCAGATCTTCTATTGTACAGTAGAAAACCACAGAAGAAATGAAACTGCCATAATTATTAACAAACCTGATGTCAAAGCCAGTGTTTCACTATATCCCCCAAATGAAAGACTCTTTTTTGTTCGATTCAAGGCAATCAATATTGTGGTAATTCAAGTCTATGCTGTAACAGTAGAGGCAGAGGAAGCTACAGCTGAACAATTTTATGGTGATTTGTAACAGCTTGTCCCCACTTTTAAAATTGTCATTCATTATAGGAAAACAGAATAATAAATTTGGAAGCACAACAAAATCTGGAATAATGGGGTAATTTGATCTTGGTGAATAAAATGAAGTAGAATAGAAATTAATGGCATTCAACCTTGTTGAATATCTTCTTCAAACAAATTTAAAGATGACTTTCCTTATGGATACTGCTGGATGAAAAAAATCAAAATTGACTGCACTTTGTGTAAACAAAGAAAAACAAGTGCCATTCAGCCAACAAAAACAAGATCAAGTGCTGGATGTGGCAGAGATCAAAAGTTCTTTGCAAAATTGTCATTTGAACAAAAGCCAAAAAAAGTAAACCAACAACGTACAGCATCAACAATATTTCATATTATTTTGAAATGATTTAATGAATTATCTCTGACCGAGTACCTGAAGAATTCTAAAACTAAATTTATGGTATCATTAATGAAGAATCAAACAAAAATATCTGGAAATAGAAAAAGAAAATTAATAAATATAAACGAGTCTCTGTTCAAAAATTGAAAAGAGCTGGAGAAAATACATTCTGGAAATATAGAATGCTGGAAGCAACATAAAATTGAAAACCTAACACAGGGTCAAGAAAAATGGGAGGAAAAATTATATGTACATAAGCAGTGTACAGAAAATGAGGTTATTGAAGTCAAATATAAATATCAAGAACATTTTGTGCAAAAATGGAGATCATATAAATATGTAAAATTATATCTTTAACATCACCCAATCCAAGAAAACAAAGGAAGAAATTGCCAAATATAAAGGTTTGATCATTAAACTATAGACAGGCATAATAGAAAATGAAATTTTATAAGCTTTAGAACATATTGCTAACAACAAAGCTGCATGAGTTGATTAAATACCAGATGCATTCTTTAAAAGCTTGCAAGATAATGCAGTTAAAATGCTATAAGCAGTGCCAAAGAACTGGAAAAGATTAGTTTATAATCCTGTAGCATAAATTGCAGTGCTAAAGTATGTTCAAACTACCAAATAATTGCACTTATCTCATATAAAACAGTACTTAGAATTAGAATTGGGAGACACACAAGCTGAACTCAGAAAAGGCAGAAATAAATGCTGCATTGTTAATACCAATGGATAATGGGAAAGGCACAGAGGTGAGTTTTACATAATTTTACTACCGATTCGCCATGCACCAAAACTGAGAGTGTGCATGCATGCTTGCTTTGTGAGCGCATGCACCTTCTGTGCATGTGATTTCCTCACATGCATGGCTTGCACGCATGCACACGGCTTAGAAAATGTGGCTAAATAGGATGGCATAGAACTGGGGCGTTGGGCAGGCCCGCCCACAGATTGCCACTACCGGTTTGCCTGAAACTAGCTGATTATCACCACTGGAAAGGCAATGAAATTTCAGAAGGATGGTTTTTGCTTTATTAATTATATATATATTTGCTTTATTAATTATATATATTTTTGCTTTATTAATTATATATATTTTTGCTTTATTAATTATATTAAAGCTGTCTTTCAACTGTGCAGTTTAAAGCAAAGTCTATTTACCCTGACTCACGTGTTATTGTAATCAATTGAAACACAATAAGAAGCAATGAAATGGTTTGGAATTGGGAAATGAAACTGTCCAAATATATGTATTCACTTCATCTAACTACTACTGTGCAATGGGCAATGCGAATAGGTGGACAAAAGAAAAATACATATTTTGTGTTCCTAAATTCAAAAATTCTTGATGATTTGGCTATGAATAAAGACACATTTGTTACTTAAGATAAAATATATCATAGATCAAGTCTTTCTCCCAAGCCTGAGGCTTTACACTGATAATGAAGCTAAAGCAAAGACTGAATATCTTAATGCTTCGGAGGGGAGGAGAAGGGGGGATTAATATAATTTAAAAAATTAGTCAGTTAAAGCAATACTCTCACTGATGAAATCTGAAATAATATTGATTAAATATAAAATAACAACTCAAAGATGTAATTATTAACAGACATTACTGAAGAAAGAGTGATCGATAGTAGCAAACACAAGTTTCATTCCACAGTCATTTTTTTCTCTTTCAAATGCTAAATGTATCCCTTGATCAGCCTTCCTAAAGCTTCGTTTACAGTATATTAACCATTCTTGTTACTATTCTTCCGTTCTGTTCAAGTTTATCATGATCCTCCAGATCAAGTCAGAACTTGGCACATATTTGAGATGCCAAGGAACCAATGAAGTAGAAAACTACTTCCCATGATTTAGAAACCATGCTTATATTGATAGAGATGGAAATTAGGTTTTCTTTTTTTGTAGCAACATCATTGCTGACTTACATTCAGCTGATAATAAGCTATAATAAGATTCCCGCCTTCCATATAACTACCATTCTATTTGCTTGATTTTTTTTAAAGGTGCTTTGAAGGTTGAGTAAAAGAAGATGATAGGCACAGGGTTGAAGGACACTTTCATTCTTTTGTGACAGCAAAATAACCATTTCTGTACTCACCTGCTTGGTTGGTTGTAATGCTGACTGCAGCAAATTGTCTTGGGATGGTACTTAAATCAGATACTCCATTAACAGCATCTATCTCAAAAGTGTAATTTGTATGAGCCAAGAGATCCACTACAGTCACAGTCGTATTGGAGAGTCCCATCTGACGAGGAAGAAATCTTACTATATTGCTACATGGTTCACAGAGCTTGCTGGTTCCTCCACATTTCTTGCATACAATGTTGAAAGTGACATCCTTTCTGCCCCCTGTGTCCAAAGGCCAGCTCCAATCTAGGATAACTGAGGTTTCATTGATATTAGAAATAACATTTCTGGGAGCAGAAGGCGGTCCTATATGGGCAGAGAATGAAAATAAGTATTATTTATCCTGTTTGAACTCTGTTCAAAAAATAGTCATTCAGGCACGCACTTAACAATTGTCACTGACATATGGTTTTATGATTTCTTTTGTATCTCTTAAGCAGAGGAGTGGAACTGTGGCCCCTTTATGACTTGTAGACTTCAACACCCAGAATTCCTGAGCCAATATGGTTGGCTCAGGAATTCTGGGAATTAAAGTCCACAAGTTATAAAAATCCCATAGTTCCACTGTCCTATCCTAAAGAAAAATTATATATTATATATTCTCTTACATATTTTAAGAGATATCAACCAATTTTGTAAAACATATGTATTCTAATGTCTAGCTTTAATCCTTCTTTCCAAATTAACTAATATTCAGGATAGTGCTATGAATAAATTCAGCATGATGAAAGGCAATAAAAACATTAGGTACAGACATATAAAAAACTTCATTAAAACATTAACCAAACCAGTAAGCTTATGCACTGCCTTAATGCTGTGCTTTCATTATCCAGCTGATACAATGTGCCATAGCAGCTGAGGATTTAGAGGCCACATATTCAGGGCTGTGAAGTATCAAAGTTGGAATGAGGGTCTATCCTGTTTTACGAGCTGTCATTATGGGTTAAGTGAGTACCAACGAGCTGTTTGTGTGCTTGCAGACCATGGGAAGGAGTGGACCAATAAAATGGATACAGAATTGCTTCCTCAATTCAGTAGTAAAAGAAGTTGCTTTTTTCAATAATTTGATTCAATGGTGGAATCAGTCAAACCATGTGAGTTCAATAATCCATCAAAGCTTTGTACAGTTTTAATAAAAAACAGACCTTAAATCTAGGTACTCAGGTTTTTAATACACAGCCCTAGGCTCAATGTTAGTCTTCCACAACAGACAACTATATATCTGAATTGAGTGAATGAGACTTGTCACACCCAGAAATAGAGATAATTAACAATTTATAAAAATGGGAAGTAATTCTAATATAACATTGTACTAAAATTAACATTATGCTACTGTGCATTATAATGTAATAAAAGTAGTAATGATAAGAGTGGAGGTGTATCATACAAACACAATGTACAGTGTTATAATACAATTGTGTCTTTTTCAATTTTTTAAAGTAAAAAACTAAAGTAGAAATGCAGACTAAAGGCATGTCCATATTATTGTTTATATCGCAGATAAATTATCTCTGGGCCTAACTGATCCTACACTACTCTTTTGAGACTTTGGATTTACTTGCTTCTACCCATGCTTCTGCTTATTGCAAATTGGCACAAGTCTGTTGTCTTTCTTTTAACTTGTTTATCTGAATACTTGCTTGGTTTTCCAATTGTATGAACTTTTGTTTCATCCCACCTCCAGATTCCAGAGTTTAGTTTCTCTTTTCCATCTCTCTTTCTCGCTTCATAGTAGAATGCAAACTTTGTTTTCCAGGAGTTTGCATTTTTGTGTTTAAAAATTATTCTTCACCCCTTTTCCCAAACCAACAATGAAAATAATATCTAATCATGATTAGTCTGGAAACACTAATGACATGGAAATACTCTAAAATGCATGGCTAGATGACCAACCACATGTAAGGACAGGTTTCAGTGTCATCATAATGAGTTTACTCACTTGTGCAAGCCATTGATGGAACATCTCCTTCAGATCGAAAGTAGTTCTTCTCACATTTGCAGTTTGTAGAACCTTCCTCATTTGTTGAACTATGAGGTGGACATTTGGCGCATTTAATATTACCAGCAAAGGCTTTATAAAAACCTGGTCGGCAAGCTGTAAAAGAACAGTAATTGTTTACAATTTTTCATATTAAAGTTTCATTATTCTTTGCCGGGCAGGGAAAAGATATTCCACCTGAAAACTAAAAGTCAATATTGGAACAACATATATGAAAAAAATGTAGTTTGCCTTGGTCTTAGTGCATCAAAGAATATTCCCTTTACGACTTTGCCTAACTCTAAGCAAAGTTTATTAATTCTAGAATATTCTGAAGAATAGGCAAAAATCAGGGTCTTAATTTAAGCCTTCCTTTATTCCTTTCTCTTTTTTTCTTAATCCATGCTAAAGTTTCAGATTTCATTTACATTGGACACGCTTTGCATGCATTAAAAAATCATGGACATTTTATCTTGGGCATTTTCAATTTCATTAATCTTTGCCATTTTTCCAGGAGATCTGTGAATTATTGTCTAAACCAATAGAGGCACTCTTCCTACAATAATGATTTAGAAGAACTTTGCATAAACTAATATTTATGTTAAGAATATAACAGGTTTAAAATATGCAAATTATAACTATATCTTGTTCAGTAGGTTGTCCAGACTAAGAAATGTCAGATTATCTAGGAAGCAGGTATAAGGTCTCTGCATCCGTGAAATGCCACCCCTTTAAACAGGGCTTGATCAAGAAACAGGTACTCCAGGAATTACTTTCAAGAATTCATCTTATTACTTATTCAGCAATATCACCTTATTTTTCTAGTATATAATAACACGAAACTACAGAACTCCACTCTTTTGAAAACATTTATTTTCTAGTTGCACTGCTGATTTTTGGTTTTCTTGCATTTGAAGACAGAGTCATACAAAAGTTGAAATTATCATAGTTTTAAAAGAAACGGAAAACTCTCATATATTCTCAGGCTCACTTACCATTTCTGCATATCTATCACTATTATTATTTTGATCCTTGCACTATTTATAAATAATTAAAGTTATTTTGTCACTAAAAATTATCCGACCCTTTTTTATTTTATAGGGAAAATTATTACTTCCCAAATAAAATATGGATTATATTTGTAATGCTATTCCAGAAACCTGAAAACACAAATATTTCCTAGCTTGCAATCTTTCAAAGTTACTAAGTATAACTAGCCGACTATTTGAATAAAGCAGTGTAGCTTGTTGTACTGTAGGTCAGCATCCAAATTAAATAAATAAAGCAAACAAAAACATTCAATATCTACATAAATAGGGGTTTAAACTGAAAAATAACATTTTCATTTGTTGACTATTGACATTTGAGAACACTCACTTATTCTCCATTTCTGTGCTGGGAAAGTTAAAACAATGTGAAACAGAAGTGAAATGAGGTAGGTAGAAAAAGATATAATTTTGAACTAGGGAATAGGATACTTGTAACTGCTAATAATTGCACCATTACCAAGAAAGTGTCCATGTGAAGGGAAAAATAAATGCTATATTTTCAAATTGCTTGATTTCTATGTTCTGTAGTGGTCCTTGAGCATGAATTCAACTCGTTAGCAAAGTCTAATGTATAGAGAGGACCGAGCATACTTTGGTTTGATCTTAGTATATGCAAGCAAGCCATGGTAACCATAACAAAATGTGAATAATGAAATGTTCATATAATTCTGAAAATAAGCAAAAGCACAATGAGCTTTTTCTGGTTGAAATTAAATTATCTCTCAGTCTATGATTCTTGCACTTAGAGATGCTGCTGCGGAGAGTGTCTTAGCTTGTATAATCTGTTAGTGACAAACTCCAGGAGGTGGTGTTTCATTAACATTGGCATGTTCCTTTAGTCTCTTTCATTGCCCAGACTGAGTCAAAACCACCTCACATCATGTTAATACAAAGTGAAAAGTGAGAATGACATAATCTGCAAGCAACTGCATGCCTCTACACTTCACTAGAATGCAGTATTTATAATGGGTAAATCCTGGGGATGGGAATACAGCCACAGTGGCTGGACGTCTGCCATTACTTCTTCTCAAATGACCATAAACTCTTTTTTATTTATTAACTGAATTATGCATCCTGAGATAACAGCTAATTTTACTGGCTTCAGTTCAAGTGCGCCCCTCACATGAATTCTTCAACATTAAAAAAAACAAAACGTTTCCAATCAAAACCATTTTTCTGATCTACAAAATATATTTAATAACATTCAGAAATATACCCTCACCCTCCCTTTAGTGTCTGCTTAGTCTAGAGACTAATAGATATATTAAAATAGAGATATTTCCAGAAAGAAAGAGAGCTCCCCACTTTAATGCTAATCTTAACTACTACAGGCTTAAACCTTCATTATCCCAAAGCTTTTTCCACTATTAACAGAAATAAGTCATGGCCTTTTTAACTGTGGCCTACTCAGACTGCAACTGCCACCTAAGCATCTTCAAGTTTAGACCGATTTGTGATTTTAGTGGGCAATGAAATCCTTTTTATCCTCTCAGCCCTAAATGTTAGCATTTTAAGTAAGATGGTCTTTACTTGCTTTATATTATTCTGCGTAAAACAGGAGGGGAATTTGTATTGTATAATCTTACAATCTCCTGAAAACTCTTCTGAAGTTTGAAAGTTTGAAACTGTATGTTTATGAATGCCCACCTAAAAACAGAAGCACAATGCAAGAACCAGGAAGCCAAGCGATTGCAGTTAATGAAGAGAAGGGAAGTACATAATAAGAAACATCGCTACAAAGCCAGATTAGTCTGCTTATTGTCTCTAGAGGCAAAAACTTTGCAATCTCTTTGTGTTTTCTGCATGGCTAAGTTACAGTGCTGTAAAGATAGCAATTATGGAGCAAATGAGCTAGTTAGAAGCCTGCTGTCCCAACAAAGCCTTAGTGGAAGAGTCTGATTTGTATCTCTTCTCCCCATCCTGTCTGTCTTACAAGTCTTCTGTCTTTGTATGTCAAGTGAAAATAAGATCATTCAGTGCTACAATTCTCAGGAGGGGGAAAAAATAAAGCCATTAATTACATTGTAAATTAAATCCTGGAAAGTGAATGGCGTGAAAAGGTGGCCACATGATTCTCTTTTCTGAACATCATGAAGGATGAGGGAAAGATGGTTACCTTTATTGTGAAATATATTTCTTTTCAAGAAGAGAGATAATGGTTTTCTTAATTATTATCTCTGATTGCAGAGATATATTATCTTTCTGCATATAAAGTATATTTTAGAGTCAGTATAGCTATACAGTATAGATAAATATATATTTAGATTCAAAGAAAAGGGCTAAGATGTATGCATATTAATTTTTATTATTTTTAAAAGCAAATATGAAATATAGTTTTTTTTATTTCTATAGGTAGTCTTGAATTATGACCCAACTATGTTGAACCAAAGAAATTATGATTGATCCTCAAAGCTACAGCTGTTGAAGTGCCTCAGGTGCCTAGCAGTGGTGGGTTCCTAACCGGTTTACTACCAGTTCGCTGTGAGGGTGTTTGGCCTCCCTCCATCCATCCATCTCACATTAAATTCCATCATTACGGAATATACTATTCTCAGTTGAGGATCTTGAGGATCCATTGAAATAAATTTGGCTTGCTCATTGGGTTTGGCGTTAGATGTCTGATTTCCCTTGAATAATCACAGAATGATTTCATCCATTCCTCAATGGAAGGACTTTTTTGGCACCAATTTGGAAGAGATGGTTGTATTATCTGATGTTTTTCTTGCTCTCATTTGTAATAGGGTTCACCATTGCTATATAAATTGAGCAATTCATTAGGTAGAGTTGACATTTGCCTATCTTCACCTTTTCCTTCATACAGCAGAAATTGTTGGATTTTACAGGAAATAGAAACATATGACAGTGAGGGCGGACTTTGGCCATGGAACAAACATCAGCAGAAATATTATGTCGCACAAGTCATGTATTTTGCCTTGCTTTTTCTTTTGTTGAAGACTTACTGTTGAAGGTGGATATTGTCATATTGAGGAACTTTTGTAGTAATTAGTGTTTTCTATATATTATCAAAGTGACCATTCCTCCTCCACCTTTTCTTGTCTCCTTATTCTGTACCTTTCCTTGTAATTTATGAAGATTTTCAACTTAGGGTTCTTTATCTCACTTCTCTTTGCTGCATCCCAACATCATCTCTTGACCATGATGTCCCATGAATCTGTCCATGTGGCATGATTATTCTGAAGATATTTTAATCTAATGTAATTTATCATAATTTTGTAGTTTGTTGTTCTTGCCTCAGAACATTTTAGAATCCCTCCTGGTTTCTTCCTGGTTTCTTCAGTTGTAGGAAGCTGTCAGACACAGTTTAAAAATAGCATCACATGGCTTCCTGGGGGCTAGAATAGAACCAGTCTACCTAATTTCCACTGGCTGAATGAAGGTCCAGTCTATATTATGTTTCACAGTATGAAGCAGTTGAAAAATAAAACAGGATGGCCAGGACTAAGGTACAGTGGCTAATGGATTTGACTGACAACAGAGAGAACCAGTTTCTATTCCATCTGTAACCAAAGGAGCTTTCTTTTGGACCAACCTATTTCATATAGTGGTTGTGAAAAATATAGGAGAATGGAACACTATGTATCTGCCTTGAGTTCCTGACAAAGATTGGATATAAGATACAAGTTCATGTTTGTGTGCCAGAGAAGAACCACATATAAGCAATGAAAATATCCATACTTTTCTGCACACATCTTAAAGTTATTGCTTCTTGGGATAAGTCAATTTTTTGCAGCTGGAAAGGAGAGGTTTTAGGGAATGGGGGGGGGGGGGGCTGATTGGGAAACTCTCACAGAATGTTCAAAATGACCATGGTGTAACTAAAGCAGTAACCTCAAACAACCACAATTTCCCCAAATTTAACTTTCTCATCAATCGTCAGCACTGAATTTTGGACATATTCTGTAAGTCATCTCATTTGAGATACTTTGGTTCAAAAATGTCCTATGAATGATGCACCATTTCACCCGGTTAATAATAAAGACAACAAAAGTTATAATAGTATATAAATCACACTAGAGGTTCAGTATGTTGCATGTCAGTTCTTGGTTATTGATTCAGGGCATAGTTATTTGACATATCTAGAAATTTTGTTTCCCATTTTATCCTGTTAATTCTTTTGTAATACAATAAAGCATTTCAATTATAGGAGAAATTCTGTATTCATTTTGTTACGTATCTTTTATCCTGCATTGCAGCTTTGTTTCTCTATCCTTTACAGAACATTAGAAAATATCCAATTATCCATCTGAAGCCATTTTGTCAAAAACAAGGAATATATAAAGAAATTACAGCCTTGTGCAAAATATTAAATGTATTGTCATTTAATTAAGATACAGACACTGTCCTAAGGACAGTGACATACTTTGTCTTCCTGGCAATAATTCCTCTTGTTTTCCAGTTACTACAGTTACAATTTCCAATTACTGTAGCTGCTGCTTCCCCCCCCCCCCCATCCCTCCTTAAGTATATATAATAAGGAAACAATAGAAGGAAATATAGGATCATTTTGACAATGATGTCTATTGTTTACTAAGCGTAAGATCTGAAAACACTCTATCCCTGCACATTGAACTGCTGTAAATTTTGCCTTAAGTATTGTATTTCTTCTCAGAACATTAAGAATGGAGTTCCTGTTAGATCATACCACATGCCTCATTTGACAAATAAACAGCTATGTTGACCTTGCACAAATACGTTAATGCAGAATAGTTAATTCGGGAAGTTATTTTGTTTATCTTGCAGCATTCCGTATCTGTTAGTGTATAAAGCACTAAAAACTAAAAGGCTACTATTTCTGAAAGGTGCATTTCAGAAGTATAATGCATATTAGGATACATTAAAAGACAGTTATAAAATGGATTTATTTGTATAAAACTCTTCAGAAATATGTCACATTTTATAATTTTGGAATACAAATAATATGTAAAACAGTGATTTTCCATGCATATGACACGACACCTGAATTGAGGATTAAGTTGTATCATCTGCACACAAATTACATTAGCATGTTATTCTTACTATATGCTCTCCATCTATGGGACTTGATAAAATAAAATTTGAGCTCAATTTTCCAGCAAGGAAAGGAATGATGGAAGGATGGATGGAAGGAATGGAAGAAGAAATATAAAAAGTGAACAGGATAGATGGAGATAAAGAGATAGCCAAAACATGAAACAGAGAAACAGTAAACCTTTTCCAAAGACTCTGAATTAGCAATATTCCTGGGAGGAACCAAATATCTGTAAAGTCAAGTTGCATTGTTGCTGCTTATAAGTACAGTCGGCAACATGGAGCTTTCATATATACTGAACATGTAGGCTTCCAAAAGACCTTGAACTCTCATTAGTGGCCCACATAAGGGCTTCCTGTTGCAGACATCTGCACTTTACACAGTGACAGCTGCTATTTACATACATCACAACACAGCTTTACAAATGGATGGTGCTTTCTACTGCTGGAATGTTCAGCTGAGTGTAGAAAGATAGTGTTTAAAAAGGACTTTCTATTACCAAGAATGTGATTTGATCAAAGCAGCAGCTTAGCCTATCTACCACTTTATATCAATTTTTAAAATAGAAATTTGTCTCGGGTCCACTTTCACAGAGCCA
The DNA here is from genome assembly GCF_964273705.1 of Natrix helvetica. Lineage (NCBI taxonomy): Eukaryota > Metazoa > Chordata > Lepidosauria > Squamata > Natricidae > Natrix > Natrix helvetica. The sequence continues at coordinate 38,177,427 of NC_138550.1, read as the reverse complement.
AGTTATATATTTGTTTGAAATACATACGTTTCCTACCTTCTAGAGCAGTATATGAATTGGCTGATAGGACAATCTCATGCAACAACTACATTGCCCAATCACTTCTCACTACTCTTCAGATACCCCATCCCTTTAAAGTAGAACAATCTAAGATTGCACTGGGCTTTCCACAAGCCATGTGTGTTAAGTGATTAACTAGATTTTTCCACATACAAAAATTAAACAGCCATGAGAGCTATATACTTCCAAAACTCTCGTAATTACCTTTGGATGAAACAGTGCAGTAGGACAACAGTTTTTTTTAAAACAAGGAACCCTAAATGAGCTAACTTTTCGAATGAGTCCAAAATACAGGACTGCTGACTCCCAAAGAAATGAAATTTGGAAAAGTTGTGGCTCCTTCACTCCTATTGGCTGTTGCTGCGCTACTGCTATGTGCATGTGATGTTTATTTTCAATGTTTCTTGATATGTCAGCCAAAGGATTCTTGAAATCCTTTGTTTCTGTCCCATCCAGCTCCTGCCACTACTGGGCTGCTGGAAAGGGAAGGGAAGGGGAGAACAAAGAAGGGAAGAACAGGGAGAAAGGAATTCAACATATTTTTTTCTGGCCAATGTCATCCCCCCTCCCCCCTTTCCAATTTATGCTGTCCATTGCATACCTCCCCAATCCATATAACACTTCTTTCACATTACCATATGTATACCAACCACCTGCCAACCTCCCCTGACCTATATGTTTTGTTCAACTCATGTAGCTCCTCTGTGACCTTTTACCTGAACTTCTTGTACACCTTCATGCATTCTTGAGTCAACCACCCCACTCATAACTTCCCATACCTTCATGGGATCTCTTGCACACATGCACTGCATGCAGCCTTCCCACCCGCCATCTCCACTTCACACAATATCCCAGATGTGCTCAACACTTTTGGTATATGCAGTCAAGATATTGCAATAGATTTTGAACTGGACAAATCAACCATCTTTACGATCAACAGGGCAAAAACAAAACAAACACACCCTGAAAACTAAAGGTATCAAGTTGCCACATAGAGATAACATAAAGAATCTTAATGAAGATGAACCTGACAGCATCAAGCACACAATAGTCAAGCAGAAGGTTAGAAGTGATTCATCATAAGAAGTGGAGAAAATTTTAAAATCTAAACTCAGTGGAAGAAACATCATCAAGGCAATTAACACTCGGATAAATTCCTGTCATTAGATCCACAGATGGCGGAGTAGAATGGAGAACAAGCAGAACAAAAGTCCCTGATAGGAAGACTAGAAAACAGTGACAATGATTCATCCATGCAGAAATGTTGACAGACTTTACTTACCAAGCAGCAAAAGAGCGCATGGAATGTATAAGGGATTTAATAAAATCCCCATAGCTGCCAAAAACTGACTTCTGGTCTACGTGAATAAAGATAGTGAGGCATAAATAAATTATTAATTGCAGATTAATTTAATTATTATATATACTTGAATTATACAGAATGATTTATCCTTTCCTATGAATTCACTACACTATAACTGGAGAATATAGTTTTATAATTCACATATAATGGTTTATGGTTAATCTTTCTCTTACCTAATTTTAAGTAGGACCTACCTTGTTGCACTAAGGGTGGCTAAGCATCAATACTATGCCACTCTTATTGCGTCCTCAGACAACCGCCCTGCCGCCCTGTTTCGGGTGACCCACTCCCTCCTTTCACAGAGGCCGCGGGAAGCCCCTTTGCAGGGTAGAGCAGAGGAATTTGGGGAATATCTGCAGGACAAAATCGCTCAGATCCGGAGTGAATGGGTCTCCTTTAGTGATCTAGGGGAGACATCAGGGTTGAGCCTTGAGGGACCATTCTGGGAGGAGTTTGACTCTGTTGCCGCCGAGGATATGGACAGGTTACGTGGGCGACTGCAGGCCACCACATGTTTACTGGACCCGTGTCCCTCCTGGCTTGTTCTGGCAACCTGGGAGGTTACTCGAGGCTGGCTCCAGGGACTAGTGAACGCTTCGTTGAGCGAGGGGTCCCTGCCAGCCATCTTGAAAGAGGCGGTGGTGAGGCCCTACTTAAGAAGCCTTCTCTGGACCCAGTGGAGTTAGCTAATTATCATCCTGTCTCCAACCTTCCCTTCTTAGCGAAGGTTGTTGAGAGTGTGGTGGTGCAACAGTTCCCTCGACACCTGGAGGAAATTGATTATCTAGACCCGCGCCAGTCCGGCTTCCGGCCCGGTCACAGCACTGAGATGGCTTTGGTCGCGTTGGTGGATGATCTCTGGAGGGCAAAAGATGGGGGTTGTTCATCCTAGTCCTTTTAGATCTCTCAGAGGCTTTCGATACCATTGACCATGGCATCTTATTGCGTCGGCTGGAGGGGATGGGTGTGAGGGGCACCGTACTGCGGTGGTTCTCCTCCTTCCTCTCCAGTCGGATGCAATGTGTGTTGACGGGGGAGCAGAGGTCGACTCTGAGACCTCTCACGTGTGGGGTGCCTCAGGGATCGGTCCTCTCGCCTCTCCTGTTTAACACATACATGAAACCGCTGGGCGAGATCATTCGAGGGTTCGGGGTTGAGTATCATCTGTATGCCGATGATACTCAGCTATACATCTCCACCCCGAGCCACCCCAACGAAGCCGTCGAAGTGATGTCCCGGTGTCTGGAAGCCATCCGGGTCTGGATGGGAGACAACAGACTCAAACTCAACCCCTCCAAGACGGAGTGGCTGTGGCTACCGGCGCCCCGCTTTAGCCAGTATGTTCCATCTCTGGCCATTGGGGGTGAACAATTGCCCCCGGTGGACAGGGCACGCAATTTGGGCGTCCTCCTAGACTCCCGGCTGTCGCTGGATGATCATGTGACAGCCGTGGCTAGGGGGGCATTCCACCAGGTTCGCCTGGTGCGCCCATTGCGCCCCATACTAGAGTGGGACGCCTTACGCACAGTCACTCATGCCCTGGTGACTTCCCGTCTCGATTACTGCAATGCTCTCTACACGGGGCTCCCCTTGAGATGCACCCGAAGGCTACAGCTGGTCCAGAATGCAGCCGCGCGGACAATAATGGGGAGTACTAGGTACTCCCATGTAACACCGCTCCTGCGCGAGCTGCACTGGCTGCCTGTGGCTTTTTGGGTGCGTTTCAAGGTGTTGATTATCCCCTTTAAAGCGCTCCATGGTCAGGACCTAGTTATCTGCGGGATCGCATTCTACCCCACACATCCCTACGGCCAATCCGCTCTCACAGAGAGGGACTCCTCCGGGTACCTTCCGCTAAGCAATGCAGGCGGGCGGTGCCCAGGAGTAGGGCCTTCTCTGTGATGGGCCCAACCCTCTGGAACGACCTCCCCCCCGATATTAGAACTACTGTTGATCTCCGCTCCTTCCGTAAGAAACTCAAGACCCACTTGTTCAAATTAGCTGGCCTGGGTCAATTGTAATCGAAAGCAAAATATAGTATAATTGAATCCTGCCCTTCCTGGATGGCATTTTAAATTTTTAAATTTTGGGGTTTTAAATTGGCTTTAATTGGTACTATTTTAATTATCGTAAAATAGTTTAGTTTTGTACGGACTGTGTGTTTAAGTTGGTTTGTCTGGTTTTGTGTGTTGCTTTGTTATTCTTTTTGTATATTGTCTGTACACCGCCCCAAGTCCCTTCGGGGAGAGGGGGCGGTTTATAAATTAAATAAATAAATAAAATAAAAAAAGTATATGTTTTAGTTCACAGACCTGCTGTTAATAGGTTATAATGCTGCCCTATTTTATTTGTACTTAAGCATTTTATATTTGGACAGCTACATTTTGACATATCTTCCTTTAAACTGGTCATTAATCAAAATAAAATTATCTTTTTATATACAATACTTTTGTTGGAGAAGAAAATCTGTTTTATATCTCAACCATGAGAGAATTTCTGCAATTTACTTTGCATACATTGTATTTTATACTAATCTATGACATTAACATTTTAATAAAACTTTGGCTGTAGTCCAGATCAAGTTATTCAACAGAAGCAGGCTTAATTCTTGAATAACTTTTACCTACATAAATATTAATTCTATGTACATAAAAGATAACGTTACCCTATGGCTGACATGTCAAACTCAATTTCATTGAGGAACACATCAGGGCTGTGGTTGACCTAGAGGGAGCGGGTGTGTGTGTCCAACTGGGTGGGTGGATCCAACTGGGTGGGCGTGGCCATCTTGAAGCCACTGTCAGGCCTGGAAGCACTCTTGGGCATTGGATCTTCAGGCCTGCCACATTTAGTGCCTTGGGAAACTGGGACGGGGGAATTGTATGAAGCTGGGGAGATATATAGACATAATAACATTCCTTTCTCAAAGAGTCAAGGCCACCTGTTCTGCACATAGAGGGGTGTGACTGGGAAGCATCTCCAGTTGGGATTGTGCATTGATTGGACGTAAGTTGAGAGCTACCTATGAAACACATTTCCAATTACTCCCAATATTCAAAATTAATTATTATTGGGAAAAGATTTATATTCCATATTTTGAATAAAAAACAGTGGTGGATGATTCCTTTAGGTTCTGGCTCTTATTCTTTTTTTTTTAAAGAATTTTATTGGTTTTTAAACATTTATGGGGAAAGGTAAAAGGGTACATAGAAAATTTTGGCAGCTCCCATGCTAGCGGTAGAAATCCCTCCAAATCTCACAATTTTTACAATGTTAAAGACAATGTATAGAAGATAAGCAAAAACAGAATCTTGTTCTACATTATATCAACCATGTGTTCAATCATCTCTTTTTTGTCACTTTCTAATTGGTACCATTTTTGTAAGTAGGTTACTTTATGTACTAAAGTTTGAATAAAAGGAGATTGGATCTGAAGGGGTCAGGTTAGCTTGTACTGTGAAAATTATATATAAGGTATTACTGACATAAATCAAAAGAGGACGTTAGCAGGAATTATTGTGTCACCATTTTGCCACCAGCAAACTGTAACATACTTATTTGAATAGGGTGCATTTTATTAGCTATAAAAATAATATTCTTAATTTAATATAGCTGGTCAATAGCATGCTCTTAAAAATACTTAACATTTCAACAATCTAAGTCTGTTCTGAATTGACTAAACTAAAAAAAAGAGTGCTTTGTGAGAAGCAGATTCAGTTGATTAAACATCAGTTCATTCAACTTAATGAGAAAAGTTAAATGACTTTTAGGGCAGTACAGGTAGTATAGTGTGTACAGAGTATAATGGGTCTTAATCAGGTAATAACACCCTGTTAATAAAGCAATCAGTGAGGGGAAGAAAAGGGGTAGCTTTAATCCAAACTGTTGGTCACATTATTTTCGGTAGTCATATGAACCTGGTGCACTTAGTCAAGTGTGAGTACCCTTCCTAGATTATTCTCTAAAGTGGGGGGGGGGAGGAGGCAGAGTTAGCAAGCAATTACAAAGTGCTCTGTTACAAAAGAGTAATTATATTAGTCATAAAATATACTTTCAAAATTCCAATTACCTGTAGAATTTAATCTTGTCCATCACTGCCTAGCTGGCAATGGGAAAAGACCACCGATCTAATAAATCCGTCCTACTGCTCTTCTGGTGTAATATTAATGGGACATTGGGCAGAACGCCCTAAATGAGTAGAGATGCTATATCTCTTAAAATGGAAGCCTTTGACCTGGTTAGCTTGAATATCTGCTGGCAAGTTCAATAGTATGGCGCTATGGCTGGATTATTGATCAATTAGGTTGTGTGGTTTATATATGAATTGGGTGTCCTTGGTACTTGGGTCACCACAATATAGATTAATTAGTTGCTATAGACCTAGAAGCTATATTTGCACAGTATAAGTTTGGTCAGTGTTAGCATGTTTCACTATTTACACTTTATTTATTCATCAAGGGTACATAAGACATTCATCTCCCTGGAGGCAATTCTGGGCAGCAAACATCAAACAAAAACAAGTTAAAGCAAAAATATAAAATACAAAATTCATATTATACCAGCTAGAAATACAAGGCACTATGCCAACGTATTTAGAAGCCTCCCTAAAAACTTGCACAGGTGATAGAAAAAGTGGAGGCTCAAATAATTGATGCTTGATTGTCTCTATTGTTAATTTTACATAATACAATGTTTCCTGTAAGAGTTTAAGGCAACCAGCATCAGCATCAATTCCAATTTTATCTTGACATCACCTGTAAAAGTAGGTTATCATGCAAGATGGCACCCAATGGCTTCAAGCTGAGTGAGAATTATCTCCCTAGTTCTAAACCTGTTCTCATTCTAAATACATATATTCATCATGCTTATCTATTTTTGTCTAAAAAGATAGAAGCATCTGTCTTGCCTCAGACACTAAACACAATTAAACCTTCAGAGGACTTCTATAAGATTAGCAGGGAATAGTCTCCATTAGGCTAGACCAGGGTGGGTTCCTGCCAGTTCTAACCTCTTCTATAGAAGACGTTCCACAAATCTACCTTGCCGTTTAGAACCGGTTCCAGCTCCCTCCCCCTGCCCGTCCGCACCACACTTGCCTTACCCACCGCTCACTGATTGGCTAGCTCACCAATCACCCCGCCTGCCTCTAAGAGTCCTATCTAAACCTTAAAGTCTTAAAGCTGTCAAGTTTGAACATCCCTGGGGTTTCTAAAGGGTTAGGGATGCAAGGGTCTTGTAACTTGACAGCTTTAAGACTTGCGTGCTTCAAATGCCAGAGTTTCTGAGCCAAGATTTTGGTTGCTAAGCAAGAGCATTGTTAAGTGAGTTTCACCACATTTTACAAGTTTGCCACGCTTACCCAATCACATTACTGCCAAGCCCCTCCCACTCGGTCACCTGGCTGGCAAGCCATTCCCACCCGGTCACATGGCCGGCAAGCCACTTCCACAAAGCAGGCCACACCTACAGAAGAGGTTCTAAAAAATTTTGAAACCCACCACTGGGCTAGATTGAGAATTTGAAAGAAATAATACAGACTGAAGAAGGTGGCAAACCATCTACAAACATTCTCCAGTAAAAATGTATGTTTCATTAGTCATCAGAAACTGAGCTTACTCAGAACATTTTTCAAAGGAAAAATTGGAAGCCAAAGCTTATGCAGAACTTTTAAAGCTTGTCAAGTACACTGAAGAATAATTGTTTTTGTTTTTATTTTTAGAACATCTGAGAAAGAATGCATCCATTCAAGCTAGATTGATAAAGAAAAATATTAGTTTTTGAGTGTATCTTTTTTTGCCTAAAATAAGGTAGATACTCCAGTATTTTAAAAAAAAACTTATAAATCCTTCCTTCAGTTAATGTTTCTATTACTAATCACATTGCTTTAATGGAAAGATCTTTCTGATAATTCAATCACTCTATAAGTATAGTAACAATATGGACTTGAAAACTGAAGTTTTTAAACATAGTATGTTTATACTACATGATAATAGAATAAACCCCAAGTGGAGTACCATAAAGTATTTCAATTGGCAAGTGAAGGTTGTTGTTTTTTATTAGACACAGTCATAATGTATTAGTAGAATAACATATTAAATCATACCTAATGTGAAATGATGTCTCACTGATAGCACGTCGTGGCTACTGTAATTTATTCTACTGACATCGCACTGTCAAATCAAGGCAGTTTTCCATAGATCTGGCACTGGACAAACACACTTGTGCCAAAACAACTGATTAAGAACTCTTATGACCACCTGGTGCCATTAAAAATGTGACATAATGAGCTTTCATTGATTACCATTCTGTAATGACTTGAACACTTAATCTAATTTGGCTCTTTTCCTGCTGAAATCTTCAATCACCTAAAGAAAGCAGTCAGCAATATGGGGCATAAAGCACAAACTGGATGGTTTAACACTGATCTTTTTCTTAAAGCCTGTGTTTATAGTCTTTATAACCTATACACCTATATTTATAGTCTTTATAATCTTTATGACAGATAGCAGTGTACCTTGAAATGATTTTAACCTGGGAAAGTATACATGGTGGGATTTCCACTGAAAATAGTATCTCTGTACTGAATTTTCCCCCTTTGCATTGTAGAATATTCAAATCCACAGACCATACGTTTTATTTCTGCCTTAGGCACAAAGTCAAATGGGCCATGTACTCTCTCTTGGCCCTCGGAAGCAGGTTTGGTTTCGGCACTTCCAAAATCTTACTGAGAAAATTTGTCCAATCAAGAATCAAAGGTCAGTCACCAAGAATAAAAAATGGGCTCAAAGGCACAAAATATTATATGGACTGGAGTGTAATCCTAAAAGCCTTTAGAGAGAAATTATTGTAGAAGTAGTGTATTTGGTTCCAGCTGACTTATGCATCAATGCAGGTAATATATATTTTTTTAATTCATTCCAGTTAGGATATAAGTTTTCAAAGGATAAATATGTAATCTATAAGGAAAGATATTGTACAAATCATATGAATTATACAAGAAGGCAGGCATAACATTAGGACTGTGAGGGGCGAAGGGAAATGTGATAGGATTGCAAAGACAGGCTATTGTGGAAAAAGTGGTACTGCTACAAAATAATGCCAGTTAAAATTATGGAAAAAAAAGCAGGAATTCATAAATCATGTTAGAAGCATTTTAAATCTTGCTGATTTTAAAAACTGAATGTTTTGTTTTTAAAGTATATCATATACTATATCTGTAGACTGTAGAAATAGATCATTCATCAAAAATGAAAGGAAGAGTTTTGCACATTTCTATTGTTACAGTAGCCTAGTTGTGTTGTATAAAATGTCCTCTCAGGAATGAACAGTTTGACACTTATTCTCTAAGTAGTGATGCATTAATTGAGCTATTATAAATTATGTTTTAAGGAAGAGTGAATGACATTCATAAAATATGTGTACTATGAAAAGGAACTACTTTTGAATAAGCTGCCCTTTATTGTAAGGGTAAATTAAAATAACAGAATTCATTGCTGGAAGTTGACAGGACAGTGGAGCTCCAGTGACAGCAAGTTTTTCCACTCACAAAAGACAACCAAATCAATCACATGGAATGCCTGTGGCTCAGCTTGGATGTCAGCAATTTGTTAGAGGCTGACTTCTAGCCATCTCCCACTTATCTCTACTGACTGTATACTAAAACTGTCATAAGGCACAAAGTGTAAACCTGCCCAAAATGCATCAAGCTTCATCTGGAACATGAAGCAGTTCATTAAGAAAAGAGATATTTTCATATATCATACCAGACAGAAACATGCATTGAATAAATCAAACCAACCCTTTTGCTCTTTAAGGTTGAAAGTTGGTTCCTTTGCCTTTCAGTAAATTAAGAGTTTTTAAATGGAGTAAATGATCTGTGCACATAATCTCATGCAACAATGCATTTCAAGGTCTTACATGGGTTCTTAATAATCTCTCAAACTTGGGTATCTAACTTGCCTCTAACTTGCATTTGCGATCTGTAATCATCTATTTGTATGTTGTTGTTATTTTTCTTTGCAAGTAAGCCTCTAGCTCTTCTAGTTATATCCCTAGCAACTATCTTTGTCAAGAGTAAATTAAGTAGAATTGCATTCATTTTACTTTTGAAGAACTCAGAGTAACCCTATATATATCTAACTATTTCGAACTATTTATGCAATCAAATCTTTCAATTCTGAAATACTGCAATTTAAGTGTAACATGAAACGTATATCTTCAGTGTATTCTGCAAATGTTACACAGAAAGGGTGTCATAACTTTGCTGATCAAGGAATACTGGAAGCTAAATGATATGCTATTAAAACATTTTAAGTTAAATGAAACAATAAATGAACATTAAGGACATAATGATTGTGTCCGCCACTGTATAATGGGAACTAAGTGTCTCATTTGATTATGCATTTAGCTGAATATTTACTACCAATGCTTTGAAATATCATTAAAGAAGTTAAAGTGGCACTAAGAGAACTTCAGTATATCTTTTGAGTTTAAAACAGAATTGCAACAGGATAATAACTGGAAGCTCCTACACTGGACTAGGGCTTAAACTTCTGATGCCACAGCTCATTAGTTAAAAATATATATTTTTCCAACAGATGGGAAATGTTTTGCTTATAAAATATTTCTTGTTCTATTCTGATAACTCTATTAAGATATCTGCTTAAAATCTCTGATACCACATTCTGAATTTTCAGAAAGATACAACGTTTTTGGAACACAAATTAAAAAAAAAATTCTGCATATCCTGTAAAAAATCCTGCAAACCCAAGCATATCCTTCAAAGAAATTCTATATTACAGTTACCCAACACTTTCCCTTATTGGGATGGAGAAGTAGCTCCCATCACCCTACTTTTCAGTTTGGGGATTTCTCTTTCTTCTATAACCTAACATATAAAGAAGCAGTTATGCCAGTTCTTCAGCAGTGCCAATGCTTCTCTTCCCTGCTTCCCCTTGCCAGCATATGGTAAAATGGCAAGGACGGTGGTGGGATGATAGCTGCCATTTGCTTTAATATATTGTCCAATTAGTTGACTGGAGGAATAAATGATTGGAAGGGAGGGAGGATGGAAGGAAGGAAATTTAAATATGGCAGAATACTGGCAGACAATGTCCTATTTTTTATTTCCTAAAATAATGATTTACCAATAAATTATACAAACTTACAGTAAATGATTTATAAATAATAATGTTATGCTATATTATTTTTTAAACCTTATTCATTATTTTTTTAAATGCAAGTTTGATGGTAATATTCTGGCAATTCAGAATTTATATTTATTTGAACTTGCATATTATGAGTAATGATCTAACTACAGATTGAACTGTCAATTAAACAAGCTCATAAAAAGAATAGAAAAAAACATAGTACAATGCTATTTAAATAAAATACCTTTGGGTGTTCAATCTAATAATAACTTAACAGTTTGTAGACCAACATTTTGCCTAGAGGCATGAAAATACAATTTAATATTAAAATCAATTAGAGTTTTTTATTTGACCTTAATATGATAGAGGAATTAATCAGCTGAAATACATATACATACATTTCCCAAAATATGGGATAAACAGTGTGTGTGTGTATGTGTGTGTGTACGTACATGTATTGGGCAAAATGATGCATCATAGGGCAAAGAATTTTGAACCAAGGTACCTTAAAAGGGGTAGCACAGGGATAGGCAACCTTAAACATTCAAAGAGCCATTTGGACCTGTTTCCCACAGAAAAGAAAACACCATCGGGCCACAAAAATCTTTTGGCATCTAAAATGAAGATAACACTGCATATAGCATTTTTTACCTCTATGCTATGTATATAAAAAAACTATAGTGTATTACATTTATGAAATCAATTAACTGCTACAGAGAAAACACATTTTTATTTCTGCAGGCAACAAAAGCATTTTGAACTCTGAAAAAAAAGGATGCTGGATTGAAGGTTACTTTCAAATAAAATACTCAATGTCTATTTGAGTCCTCCTCGTATGTATGAAATAGAAAGCCAAACTTGAATTATTCACCTGCAGCAAACCAAAAATGCCGTCTGCTTCTGTGTGCAGTAATCTTTTTATCGTGTGTCATTGTGTACTGGAGGGTTAATGTGACTTTTGCTCCTGAACCTCAGCCACATCATCTGCACATCAGGGCAGTAAGATGTCCCCTTCACTTTCACATAGAATTGTAAGCTGTCATCTTACAATCTTCTTGCATTTATCTGTTGGCCTACTGGGGGGAGGGGTCATAAAGCTCAATGAATCATGTGCCGGCGGGTGTCACACACATTAGCTCATATTTGCACATTAGCAAAGGGATGAAAGAGTCACATGCAGCTCCAGAGCTATGGGTTGCCAACTAGCATATAGAATACATCCAAAATCCAGGGTCCAGGATCCCTTATGGAATGAAGTTTCAGAAAGTTGTAACTGTTTCATGGGTACAGGCTACTGAAAAGGTGCTGGGCTGCTGTCGATGTCATGCGATCTTCCTTCGATCTTCTTCAAAGTTCCATTAGAATTTCGCAGGTAGTCTCAAAATAATTCACTCTCCACCCCCACCCCCCCAGTAGTAGTCATTTATCTGCCTGCTGGGAAGGGAAGAGAAAGGAAGGGAAGGAAATTTCCAATGCTCCCTACCAGATTCCCATAATGAAACTCAATAGGGAAATTAGCAGGAAGTCAGAAGTTGCTTCTGGTACAGAGTACAGCCTGTAGTCATTCTGCTTGTCTGTTTAGGTAAGAAAATATCTATGAAATGATGATCTAATATAGAATTAGCTCTCTAGTATAGACAGGTTAGTTCAGAGTGCCTTTATTTATTGATATCCTAATATAAATTTTCTCCTATAATACTGGATCTTACAATCATACAACCTACCCTTCAAAACAAACAACAAAACAAAAGAAAAATTAGCACGGGGATTTGCTTCTGACATAATAAAAGCCTTGATATAATCTGCCGTAAGTGACAAGAATTTCTTTGTAGTGACACTGTACTTAGGAAATATCCTAGTGTTGCTGTTTCTACTTCCACTGTGGGATGGGGCAATGGTGATTGGATTTTATGTCATGGATTTTTAGTGCCGTAAGCTCCAGAATCACCATGCATGAATTACACAAATGTGAATCCCCAAGACCTGATTTGCACCCACTTGCTAAGTCCTAGAAGTCCAACACTAATCATTCAAGATGCAAGGCTACCAAGTCCAAGGGCAAAGGCAAAGTACACAGAGTCCGTAGTACATGTCCAGTCCAAAGTGAAAGGCAAAGGTCCAAAATCCATGAACAAATCCAATGTCCAAATATACATTCCATCATAGCACAATCTGTAGTCAAGGAAACCAAAACCACAAGGACAAAGCATGCATATGGCAAGAGAATGAACAGTTGTTTCCAACAACCCCTAAATCCACCTATCCGATTAAATTGGGACTTGCCAGTGCAGCTCACCAGGAGGACAAGGCTGCAGCCTTATGAATAGTCTCATGGACCTTCGTTGTGCCTGTCTCCTCCCATCTCTGTGCATTCACAAGATCAGATATAGGAAGCAATTCCTTCTCATCCCCACTGGCCAGTTGCAGCTGTGCACTTTCTTCATCCTGCACTTCCAGTGGGACCTCTGAATTTTCCAGCTTCAGTTGTCTCTTTCCTTTTCCTTCTTCAGCCTGCTGTTCAACTGATCAACTTTCCAGTGGCATCTCCACTGTTCCTGGCCTCTCCAGTCCTGGCTCAGAGTCCCCAGCAACTTCCTGACTCTCCTCCTCATCCCCCTCCAAAATCCTCGGAGTCGGTTCTGCCTTATTATCTGAGCTGGCATCCAGGGAATCCATCACAACAATTAATTTATATTAATTGTTTTTATTTAGTATTCTAGTATGATTTATGTTTTATTGCTTATTTAGTATCCTATGATTATCAAGGAACATTGTATCATGAAATCAATGATTATTGTATTTTATTATAATTTATCATTTGAACACTGAAAGCTTATGTACCAGAGACAAATTCCTTGTGTGTCCAATCACACTTGGTCAATAAAGAATTCTGTTCTGTTTTGTTCTCTTCTAAATAAATTTGTTTAATAAATAAAATAAATATGATGTGAACACTTTCATGTATGTTTGGCCATTATTCAATTCTGACTGAATATTATCAAGTATGCATTTGAAATGTATATTACCCAAATGCTATTTTTAAATTCCCAAATTATTGTATTGTGAAATACATACAGCTGTACACGTTTTAACTGAAATATATTTAAGCTACATATACACAATTATTTAAACTCAAAGGTATATCACAAGCTACTTCCTTCCTTCCTGAGTCACTGAATAATCCATACTCCTTTAAAAAGGAAAAAGTCCTTCTCACCTTAACACTTGAGAAGCAGTAGCAAAATAAGGAAAGTCAGCTTTAGATCATTATAGAAATTCAATAAATTGTCAGCACTATGTGTAGTTTCTACAGAAATTGAAAAGTTTACTTAGCCTGATGTCTTATATCGCCTTTACATGTAAAAGGACACTGACAGAATGAATTAATTTTTCTTATTAGGAAGGGTTCACCATACAATTTATTGTTTGGGAAGCTCACAAGGAAATAAATTTATAAAAACTCACATTACAGGGAAAATCAAAAATTTATTACATCTTCCAAATATGGCAATTGAGAAATACTACATATTATATATACATATTATATATACAATGTAGCATATATATATATATATATATATATATATATATATATATATATATATATATATATATATATATATATATATATATATATATATATATGCTACATTGTTATATTAAAAAATCCTAGATAATTCTCATTTTAAAAGACATAAATGAAAGAAGAATATTGTAAAGTTACATGCATACAGTATGTCAAAGATGCTTTGAGTTTCTGCAGTGAATAGAATTTCAATCTAAATGACCCTTAAAATTCAATTATTCTGTTTCCGTCCATCTATAAATAAATAATAAACTAACAGGCAAACAAGCCTATTTTATCATATTCCAACTTTTTGTTTCTGACAGGAATTGTAATACTAACATTGGGACAGTTACTGCATTCTCATGAGTACAATACAATTTGCTTTTTTTCCCTAAGGATATCAAGAGAATATACTGGATGCAAACCAGTTTATGGAAAATATATTTTGAGGACATTCTGCTTATTTTTGTGAACAGATTGTTTGCTCAAAAATAAATGTACTGTGACAGATGTCATTACATGCCTCAGTCTTCAGCAGCCTCTAATGTATTTCAATTCCAGAAGACTGAGAAAAAAGTGCCAATCAAAAACAGTTGTTTTTATAAAAATGCCTAGTATATTAATCTGTCAGTTTATTTTTCACCACCACCCAAAAACAACCTCTGCTATGCATATGTGAGCAATTCTGACATGTTTCCACTTATAATCAACATGTAGCACAATAATTCATATGATTATTTTTTATTTATTAATCAAACTTACATCTTTCCACAAGGATTTTTGGCAGCTCACAAAATAAGAACATACAACAAAATACAAAATATAGGCATGGAACAAATAAAATCCCAAATTATTGTAGTTTTAGAATAAAACAAATAATGTTTATTATACTGTTACGATCATCCTCATCCTCACATTAAAATACAATGGAAAAGAATACTCTTGGGAAGTAACTAAGAATAACTTCAATAGCACCTATTTCACAATAATGAAAATAGGACCTTAGCCTAAATAAATAAATTAATAAAACTTGAAATAAAATAAAATACTGGAATATTTTGCATGTGTCTCACACTGATTCCAAAAATTGAGGTTGCTATGCATTCTTACTACAGAGAAATCTTATTAAAACCTTACATTCTCTGCAGAACAAATATGCAGCTTGGAATTTCTATTGTTCCTTTTCAAGAGTTAAGTGACAAAATAAAATTGAATTAAGCAAACCCACAGATAGTGCATATTATAGTATTATAAAGTTGATGACTCTCCTCCCCCTCCATGACCCTTTCCCAGATACCTCTTCAGATGTCTGCTCAGAGGAGGATGAACCAGTTCTTGGCACAGCAGGAGAGGAGTTGGGCAACGGCTCCAAGCAGCCCTCTGAGAGTGATTTGGCTGAAGCACAGCTGCAGCAGGAACAGCCCTGAGGCATCAGATGGGGAAAGAATGCAGCTGCAGCCAGTCAGGGATGAGGAAGAGGAACTGCCTTCTGCACTAATCCAAGAACACATAGAGCAGAGGAAAGGCAAGACCAGCAAAGGTCATCCAGATTACTTGTGAGGAGAAAACCTCACACTTCTTGCTGGGCTGCACCAGAAGCTGGCTATTTAGCATAGCAGACAGATAGAGACAATATTGAGAACAATATGTTCATTTCCCAGCTGTGTGTTTTCTGGTTGTTGTGATTCCTGCCTTGCTTTGAATTGACACCGTGTCTTGACTTGAAAACTCTGTCTGAGAGGAATTTATCAATCCAAGTCTGTGGGTGCTTTATCAGGAATTCTGGATGAATGCCACTGAAGCCTCATGCTTTACTATGTTTCAGGCTACCAAAGGCAGTGTCCATTTCCTTTATACAAAAGTATTTGGCCTGACTGCTGACAAACTGAAAACACTTTCTTGATGAGACAAGAGTGTCCTTTCACCTTTGGAGAGAGATACAACTCGAGAGGCTATTTGGTCCAGTGTTACACTTGGTGTCTGTCATGTGGGTTGTCTAGCTCTATCCAGTTACCTTAATAAGCTGCAAGCTTTCCTGATGGATTTGCTGAAATTAAATCATTGAAGTATATTGTTTCCACTTTTTATGTCGATCTGCATCCAAGTTGTGTAAGAGATTGTCGGTGATCTCCTGATCATTGCTGTATAGGAAGGTCTGGAAGAGTCCTTTAGTCTCTTCATTCCATCCTGGATTGTACTTTCTTTTAAATTCTTGAGGTACATGTCTTTGCACTGAAGCAATTATTGACTTCATGAATCTATGATAGTACTGACTACTTGGTGGAATCCATTGTCCGGGATGGCGAATCTATGGCAGCGCGCATACATGCACTGGCCAGCTGACTTTAGCCTTTTTTGAGGCCATTTTTCATCATCCCAGGCTCCAGAGGCTTTATAGGAGCCTGGGGATGACAAAAACAGTCTCACCCGCCCCCCCCCCGAGGCACTCCGGAGTGCAAAAAACCGGCCTTACGGGCAAACCACAAGTTCAGGAACAGACTCCTATAAAGCCTCTGGAGCCTGGGGAGGGGGAAAAAACCATGCAAAAAATGGGAGAGCGCCTATCATGCATGCATGGAGGTCATGCATTGCATTATGGGTGCGGCACGCCCACGCACTACCCCTGCGCTCCCCCTGCTTTTGGCACATGAGCCAAAAAAGGTTCGCGATCGCTGGTATAGGTTTAATGTTAAGTTGTGAAGTGTTCTTTTATCAGAAAAAAACCCTGAATTTTTGATTCATAAACATCTGTTGATAAATCAAATCAAATCAATCAAATCAAATTTTATTTGATTAGCCGCAACCCACTCCCGAAGGACTCGGGGCGGCGTACAGTCAAAAAGATAAAATACACATAGGACACACATACATACGAAAAAACAAGGACAATTACATTTGTGCATGGAGGAGAGTAGACCTGCAAGTGAAAGACAATAAACACAGCTAAAAACACAGTTAAAACACAGTTTAAAATCCCCTAAATAAAATTGCTGAATTAAAAACCCCTCAGGAGCGTAACGAAGTTATGGTTGGGCCAGGCCAGATATTTGAAAAAGGTGGGTCTTGAGCTTAACACGGAAGGAGCGGAGGTCTGTAGTGGTCCTAATATCCGGGGGGAGGTCATTCCACAGGGCTGGGCCCGCCACAGAGAAGGCTCTGCTCCTGGGCGCCGCCCCATGACATTGTCTAGTGGACGGCACCTGGAGAAGTCCCTCTCTGTGCGAGCGAATAGGTCGTAGGGATGTATGGGGCAGAATACGGTCCCGGAGGTAACTAGGTCCTGAGCCATGGAGCGCTTTAAAGATCGTAATCAAAACCTTGAAACGCACTCGATAGACCACAGGAAGCCAGTGCAGCTCGCGCAGGTGTGGTGTCACGTGGGAGTACCTGGTGCTCCCCATAATCACCCGCGCGGCCGCATTCTGGACCAACTGTAGTCTCCGAGTGCATTTCAAGGGAAGCCCCATGTAGAGAGCGTTACAGTAGTCCAGGCGAGACGTCACCAGCGCATGGGTGACTGTGCGTAGAGCGTCCCGGTCCATTGCGGTAGACAATTTTATCTCTTAATTTAACCAACATTTCCCCCATCAACTATACTATAATTTCTATTTAAATCAATTTTAGTATGGTTATGTGAAAGATCTTCAGTCATTTTTCAGAAATTCAATACCAGAAATAATCTCAGAAATAATCTCAGAAATACAAACATAATATAACCCAATTTCCCCACCACACCACTTCGATTATTTCAAATTTTTATATTTCTAAGTTTCTACACTTCATACAAAATATTTCCATATATTAATGCAAGTGTGAAAACATCAGGATCAGTGGTGGAATTAAAAAAAAATACTAGCAGTTCTGTGGGCATGGCTTGGTGGGTGTGGCTTGGCTTGGCTTGGTGGGCATGGCTTGGTGGAAGTGGCAGGGGAAGGATACTGTAAAATCTCCATTCCCTCCCCACTCCAGGGCAAGGTTACTACAAAATCCCAATTACCTCCCAATCGGCTGGGACTCGGGAGACAGAGAATAGATGGGGGCCAGGCCAGTCAATTTACCAGTTCTACAAACTACTCAAAATTTCCACTACCAGTTCTCCAAAACTGGTCAGAACCTGCTGAATACCACCTCTGCTTAGGATCCAACACTTTGCTTTGTTACTTAGTTCAAATTCAAATTATCTAAATTTTCAGAGTTTTTCAGTTTGCTTTTTGTAAAAGTTTTGTGCAAAGAAAAAAATAGAAGATGACAAACTGCAATAATTTATAGAAAAGGTATCCAAAAAAATTACTTATCACTGATAAAGATTTGTAAGATCTGTACAACAATGGCTAAGTCAAAATGACAATATGCTGTTGGTTCTCTCTGCTGTTCTTTAGCTGCCTATCTGTACATTTAATATTAAATATGGAAAGTCTTCTCACTTTGCTACTTAAAAAAGACAAACTTTTATTTCAACACTTTTCTCCATCTGTAAATATATACTCTTGTTTTCTCCCTTGAGCTAAGATTTTTAGCATTTTGGCAGAAAAGTATTCATATGGTCTTATTGGAAAACAATCACTTTTTAATTCCTTGGCATGGAAATTCACTTAGCAGTGTTTTTAATGGTATTGTAAACATTTTAATATCTCTGCTTTTTTTCCTGGATTTTGAATCATCACATCTATTTCTCATAGCCTTTAGGGATTGAGGAACACATTTTCATTAATTTCACATTCTCAATACAACTACTGAAAATGGAAATGGTTACTTGCAACTTACATCTTGTAACGTATCTAATGTTGAAAGAACAATAATAATATTGATTATCTATGATGAAGTAATTTGCAGAGTATGCTAGCAAATGTAATCTTCCTGTAGAACACACTACAAATGGATTCAGATGCATTTGCTTTCCAATTTGGTATTGTAATTATCCCAAGATTTCTTAACTGTATTATTTTTGCTGTCATTGCATATTATGGAACAGTTGCTACTGATTGAATATTAAAAAAGGAGAGACAATGCACAATCACTCCCAGCCTTATGCTGCTGCTGTGCCTAGCATATATTAAGAGATGCTTCTGGCAGATGAATTGCCCCATTTAAGAAACAGTAGGATGTCACTTGTAATCAATTAACGGAGAAGCTTCTATGTATGAATGGGTGATAGACCAGCTTACATCATTGAATACTAAGCAAATTGAGCCATTTCTCTAAATTTTCAGCCCCATTTACCTTAGGCATGTATTAAACAAATCTTTAAAATCCTTAAGCAATTATCACTAGACAGTGATAAATAAAAAGCAAGAATGGCATTAATCAATTGTAGATAGTATAAAAAGACTCTTATAAATTAATCCCTATGCATAATTTCAACAGTAAATATAAAATTATAGCTACTAACCTCCCCTCCCCCCCAGATATAGTCCTTATTTGAAGAGTATTTTCAAGAGCAGTGCATTTAAACACATTTCCTAACATGAATGCAAAATGATGGATCACTCTTTTTAAGGCTGTAATTGCCCGTCAAGGAGACATATAAAATCTTGTTCTGTCACCCTCTTTATATGCTTTTAGAATTTAAAATGAATTTTTAGAAGGTTTGGTGAAGCTGGATTACATGTACCTGACAATGTAATTCACAGATATGAAAAAAAATCGGCACCTCAAGATAAGGATACTGGAAAATAATGGTTTCAGTTCTGTAGAAAGACTGCATAGACCTGCAGTTCAGTTAACATATTCTTTTTGGATTTTATAATGAATGGCGGTATCAGGCACTTGGAATTCTGCAGAGTCACAGCATGCTAAAATATGAATGGGGAAACTTGGCACTCAAAAGTCTAAATTATTTAAATCTATCATGTGTCCATTATTTAATTATAGTATTGTCTTCCCACATTTATTGCTTTCATCTCTTTCTGTAAGGCTGTAAATAAAATTGTCCTTAAAAATCACCAGTTTCTAAAATATCTTATCATGTATCAAACATGTGAGGTGGGAGACAGACAGACAGATAGATGGAGATAATTTCTTCAGAAGAAATTATTGCTAATTTCAGTGGACTAGTTTAAAAAACAAGTTACTCATGTATATTAAAAAAGATTTTATGTAAAGTTATTTTAAACAATTAAAAAGCATCATACAGTTGGTACAGTTTGCACTGCTGGAAGGATGCATCAGAAAAAGACAAAGGTCACAATTAAGATTGGATCTAAATGTTAATATAACTCCCATTAATTTTTTGTGGTTCTATTCAAAATTACTAGATTTAGGTCAACCAATTCAAAGTGAAGAACAGAGTGTGAAAGATCGTATCTTGTAATGGTTACAATGTATCAAAGCTTACAGGAATATGCATACAGATCCAGTTGTCAGGTTGTCTGACTGCTTACCGTTTCACTCCAAAAATATGGTAATAATCCCAGCATCACCATAACATGAACCATTGATATGTATGCATCCTAGTTCCAAAGCAGGTTTCAATCTTGTAAATCTACCCTAACACTTTTGGGGAAATTTTATAAATTATTTTCCAGCTAAGGTCATCAGCAAACTAAAGGCATCCAAACTCACTAGACGAAACAGCAAATAGTAATATGGCAATAATATTGTGACTAAAAAATAGAGGACCACAAATAAAAAAAAAAAACACCTGGGAATCTCTACAACATACAGTGTAATGATTGCAACAACCACTACGCAGGAGAAACAGGCAGAAGACATCCATGAACACCAACTATCAGTCAGAAGACATGATGAAAACACTTTAATTTCAGGCATATGGACAGACTTAACCATAGTTTCAATTGAAAAACTGTGATCATTCTAGAGTCTTGGCCTAGGACTTAGACCTAGGCCAAATCTAAAAACTCTAGGGAAATTCTAGAAGCGTAGCACTCTGTCAAATTGGTCACATATACACAAACAATATATACCATGAAAAGAGATAATCAACAAGCTAAAATGGAAACAAAAAGCACCTCCCCACCAGCAATCAACACCCACATGAGCATTGATTAAGTCAATTATTAAAATCAGACCAACAATCAAGTAAACAATACCCCAATCAAGCCAAACAAGGCAACAGTAAATAGCCCAACCAAAAAATATCTAAGACCACTAGAATATAAACCGAGAGCAAACCCCACTTATTTCAAGCACTGATGATGGTACCTAATTTCGATAATGAAATGTCTGCAAGAAAACAACCAAGCTAGAAATGAATAAATTAACACCTGCAATTAAAGGAAAGGAAGAATCTGATTACGATAATACGTGGGAGTTATTTGATCAATGGTTATAGAATAAATATGAAAGTACTATATTATAAAGTTAAATAAGAAGAAAATGTTACAACAATAGATATATTAAGCTTTAGGTACCAGTATTAAAATAAGAATAGATATAAATAAAGAATATGGTGATAGGCTTAACTTGTTATGACACAAAACATTGTACCCAGATGACATTCTGTTTAATGAATGAAGAAATGTTTGTATTGAAAAAAAATATCATATATATATATATATATATATATATATATGTATGTATGTATGTATGTATGTATGTATGTATGTATGTATGTATGTGTGTATATATATATATATATATATATATATATATATATATATATATATATATATATATATATATATATATATATATATATATATATATATGCTGGTTTTGTTGTATTCGGGTCTTTTCCCGTGTAAGGTTGAGATTGTCTTTGCAACGTTTCGGCAGGATCTCACCTGCCATCTTCAAGCAATGTGCTTGCTTGAAGATGGCAGGTGAGATCCTGCCGAAACGTTGCAAAGACAATCTCAACCTTACACGGGAAAAGACCCGAATACAACAAAACCAGCATACCTACACCCGTGAAAATCTACGAAAACAAATATATATATATATATATATATATATATATATATATATATATATATATATATATATATATATATATATATATATATATATATATATATATATATATATATATATATATATTGTTTGTACTGATAAATAAATAAAGGGAGACTAGTATAGATCTATTTCGAGCTAATTAGCTCTCATCAGCTAGCCATACCCTTACTGGGATTTGAACCCGGGCTGTATATATCTTAGGCAAGAGTTTTAGCCACTAAGCCACGGGCTCTGTTCCTTATCAGTTCTATATATATATAACACAAATACATACATACATACATACATACATACATACATACATACATACATACATACATACATACATACATATATATATACAAGCTCAGAGAGCATTAAGGGTACCTCATGCACCAAGACTAAAAAATAGACCAAAGCAAAGTCAAAAGCAAGAACAAGGAGACGGAATAATGCAAGATTAAAAAAGAAAACTATGAGGTTGGGGTTTAATTAGTCTTTAATGAGCAACAATCTCATATTTTATCTTAGTTTTTTTAAGTTAAACTAAAATATTTTTCACTGAGATCTTTCTAATGAATGTCTCAATCTACATACAAGTTTAGCAATTATCAGCCAGGATCTGAATACCAAAAATATTTGGTGGATTATTTACAAATGTGCGTTGAAATATCTAAGATGTTTTCAACATATTTTGCAGCAGAAATACAATTGCAATGTTTTTTTTAATTCTTTTAAATGTAATGCTATATGGAAAAAATTAAATTAAGATTACATTAAATTAAATCCCATATTGGCTCTTGCCTTTTTTGAAGGAAACATTATCATCACATAACCAACTTACTATTATAATATTAGAATGAGAGGCAGTTGAGGAAACAAGCTAACTAATTTAATCACTAGTTTGTATATTGAAGACTATCATCCTGAATACCAACCACTACATGAAATGCAGTTACTTCTTAATAGATGCATACAGAATTCCACTATAAATAATTCAAAAATGTGAGCACAAACATTTATAATGTTCTACCACACCACTGTACTTTAATGCTATTAGATTAATTTAGCAGAAAAAAACATTTCAAATCTATCTTTAAATGGCTTCCTGGGGATATTATTAATTGTGCTTTTCCATAAGCAATTTGTAGAAAGTACAGAAATTTGTATTAAGTCATCATATAGCCTGTAAAAAGAAATAACATTGTCGGGAAAAAACTGAAATATGATCAAGGAAAAGCTCATGAACTTTCTTCATAAAACAGCTGCAGGGAGACATTTGGATATAATATTACATTTTATTAAAATGAACCATAAGCACAATGTTTTTTGAAATTTCATGCATAGAAAAGAATCAATGTTTTGATTAAATTCCTTCAATATAAAATGTTAAATCAAAAACAGAGCAGGTGAAACATCCTTCACTCCCCATTTTTAATGGGACCTATGAACCTGTCAAACTACATGTAAGTTATTTTTTTCTATTGTAATAATATGATTTTCAAGAGTTTTATTTTTTTAAGATCTGCAAAAACAAGAGTATAACAAATGTTCTATTTTTTTTAAAGAATTTTATTGGTTTTTAAACATTTATGGGGAAAGGTAAAAGGGTACATAGAAAATTTTGGCAGCTCCCATGCTAGTGGTAGAAATCTCCCCAAATCTCACAATTTTTACAATGTTAAAGACAACATATAAAAGATAAGCAAAAACAGAATCTTGTTCTACATTATATCAACCATGTGTTCAATCATCTCTTTTTTTGTCACTTTCTAGTATATCAACAATTACAATAATATTTCAAATGCATTTATTTTTGTGACCTGAGCCTTTTGGATATTGCTCCCTGCTCCCTGTCCCCAGATGGAGCGACAGCCCTCCCTCCTCCACAGATACAGATACATGTATCTTGTACATTACTACCTTTTTCACTACCTCCCATATTTTTGTCTCTAGGAGAGAGCCGTGTTTTTTAATGAAGGCTTCTGCCTCCCCCACTGTATTAATTCTAATTCTGTTTCCCTCCCAAAAGATTAACATTCCCTCTGGCAATAACCATCTAAACCAAACTCCTTTATTATATAATTTCTTTGATAAGGAGGAATACTTCCTCCATTTCTCTCTAATTTTTTGGGGAATTTGCTTAAGAATGGTAATTTCTTTGTATTTATATTTTAGTGGTCCCCCCCCTTTGAGCCCCTAGCACCTCATCCCTCGTGGTCCTCCTAAGAAATTTAACATGTACCTCCCTTGGAACATTATGTGTTCTAGCGTATGCTGAATTAATCCTGTAAACCAGATCCATAT
Organism: Natrix helvetica; assembly: GCF_964273705.1. NCBI lineage: Eukaryota > Metazoa > Chordata > Lepidosauria > Squamata > Natricidae > Natrix > Natrix helvetica. Next base: position 38,153,087 of record NC_138550.1, on the reverse strand, counting down.
CCCACCACAACTGTTCTTTGTCTCTCTTAATATATTCTGCTAAAATTGAACTTATAATACCGTGTTTCCCCGAAAATAAGACAGGGGCTTATTTTCTTTTGCCCCACGAAATATGGCCTTGGGCTTATTATAGGGGAGGGCTTATTATTTCTGGGGCAGGTGAGAAGCAAGGCGCGCCTTTTACCTTTCCAGCTGCGTCGCGTTCCTCGCCATTGTGCTCAGGGAAGTGGCTGGTAAAAAAAAAAAACCTCGCGAGTTCAATCAAACATCTTGAAATCGCGAGAAGTTTTTTTTTTACCAGGGGCTTCCCTGAATACAATGGCGAGGAACGCGATGGAGCTGGAAAGGTAAGAGGCACGCCTCGCGGCCCAGCACCACCCACCTCGCCCCAATGGTAAAGGCAGCCTGCCTGGTTCCCTTCCCCGCCATCCCTTTAATGAGGGGTGGCAGGTGGGGGAGGGAGAAGCGAGGCATGCCTCTTAACTTTCCAGCTCCGTTCCGTTCCTCGCCCTTTCGCCAATTGAATCCCCTTGTAAAAAAAGCCTCATGAGTTCAACTCGCAAAATTTTTTTTATAAGGGGATTCAATGAGCGAAAGGGTGAGGAATGCGACGGAGCTGTCAGTCTCTGGTAGCGCTAGGACACGCGTCTCGCTTCTCCCCCCTACCTCTCCCCCCTCACTAAAGGGACGGCAGGAGAAGGAACCAGGCAGGCTGCCTTTACTGTTGGGGTGAGGTGGGTGGTGTTGGGCTGCGATGCGCACCTCTTTCCAGCTTCATTGTGTTCCTCGCCCTTTCGCCCATTGAATCCCCTTGTAAAAAAAACCTCATTAGTTCAACTCGCGAGGTTTTCCTACAAGGGGATTCAATGGGCGAAAGGGCGAGGAATGTGACGAACCTGGAAAGATAAGAGGTGTACCTCACGGCCCAACACCGCCCACCTCGCCCCAATGATAAAGGCAGCCTGCCTGGTTCCCTTCCCCACCATCCCTTTAGTGAGGGGGGAGAGGTGTGGGGGGGGGAGAAGCGAGACGTGTGTCCTAGCGCTACCAGAGACTGACAACTCCGTCGCGTTCCTCGCCCTTTCGCTCATTGAATCCCCTTGTAAAAAAAATTTCATTAGTTCAACTCGCGAGGTTTTTTTTACAAGGGGATTCAATGAGTGAAAGGGCGAGGAACGGGACGGAGCTGTCAGTCTCTGGTAGCGCTAGGACACGCGTCGCGCTTCTCCTCCCCCAACACCTCTCCCCCCTCACTAAAGGGATGGTGGGGAAGGAACCAGGCAGGCTGCCTTTATCATTGGGGCGAGGTGGGCGGTGTTGGGCTGTGAAGTACACCTCTTATCTTTCCAGCTTCGTCACGTTCCTCGCCCTTTCGCCCATTGAATCCCCTTGTAGGAAAACCTCGCGAGTTGAACTAATGAGATTTTTTTTACAAGGGGATTCAATGGGCGAAAGGGCGAGGAACGCGATGAAGCTGGAAAGAGGTGCGCATCGCAGCCCAACACCGCCCACCTCGCCTCAATGATAAAGGCAGCCTGGCTGGTTCCCTCTCCTGCCGTCCCTTTAGTGAGGGGGGAGAGGTGGGGGGGAGAAGCGAGACGCGTGTCCTAGCGCTACCAGAGACTGACAGCTCTGTTGCGTTCCTCGCCCTTTCGCTCATTGAATCCCCTTGTAAAAAAAGATCTCACGAGTTGAACTAATGATATTTTTTTACAAGGGGATTCAATCGGCGAAAGGGCGTGGAACACGACGGAGCTGGAAAGGTAGGAGGCGTGCCTCGCTTCTCCCACCCCACCCCACCTGCCGCCCCTCGTTAAAGGGACGGCGGGGAAAGGAACCAGGCAGGCTGCCTTTACCATTGGGGCAAAGTGGGCGGTGTTGGGCCGCGGGGCGCGCCTCTTACCTTTCTAGTTTTGTTGCATTCCTCCACATTATATTCAGGGGAGCCCCTGGTTTAAAAAAAAACCCCTTCTCGCGATTTCAAGATGTTTGATTGAACTCGTGAGAAGTTTTTTTTTCACCAGCCGCTTCCCTGAGCACAATGGCGAGGAACGCGAGGAAGGGAACCAGGCAGGCTGCCTTTGCTATTGGGGTGGGCGGTGTTTTTTTGCACGAGAAGGAACAGGCAGGAGGGGGTGATCACATTGCTGGCCTGCCGCTGTTTTTGCGGCGAGCCCTCTTTTTGCCCCGGAAGCTGTACCGGTAGGTGGTACAGTGTTAATGGCGGGGACTGGGGGCGGGCTTATTTTCAGGGGAGGGCGTATTATGGCGCATGCTCTGAAAAGCCCGATTGGGCTTATTAGCAGGGCGTGGCTTATTTTCGGGGAAACACGGTATCTTAAGATCTTCATTTTCTGTCTCTCATAGGTTCTGGAATCTGAGAAACAAGGACATCCTTTCAAGTTCTATCTTGGCCATAAAATTTTCCAATTCTAAATTCCTCTTCTGGATTGCCTTAACCTCCTCCCCCAACCCAGCTGCCCCCTCCTCCAACACCTTAATTTTTTCTTTGTTTTCTAAGAGTATAACAAATGTTCTAATTTCCTGACAGTTAGAACAATTAATCAGTGGAACAGCTTGCCTCCATAAGCTGTGAATGCCCCAATACTGGAAGTCTTTAAGAAGATGTTGGATAGGCATTTGTCTGGAACGGTATAGGGTTTCTTGCCTAGGCAGGGGGTTGTACTAGAAGACCTCCAAGGTCCTTTCCAACTCTGCTATTGTATTGTATTGTATTGTAAATGTGGCTTGACCATTGAAGGAAACACCCACAAGCTTGTATTGCTTTGTAGACTACACTGGTTACCTAAGTGCTTTTGTAGTTCATGTAGTTCATGGTACTAGTTATCACTATAACACCCTAAATAGCATTGGGTCAGGTTGTTTGTGGAACTGTCTGTGTCCCAACGTTTCTGACCATGTGTTCCGTCTCTGTCATGTTGCCCGCCTCTAGAATGAGGTTCCCTTCAGAGATTCATGAGGTATTTTCCCTCCCTGATTGCCTTCCAAAATGACTTGAAGAGGGAATATTCTTTTTAGATTTATTGTTGTTATTATTATGTGTCTTGTATGAACAAATGCTGTTTTGTATCATTTATTTAACATATTGTACATTGTGTACTGTGTACTGTGGCTTACTTTAAATTCTGAGCAGTTCAAAGTCATCTTGGAGTTACACCATGCATAAATAAATAAATAGGCTATGCCTAACTTTTAAAAATATTCCCCTATGCTTAGATTTTTTCTCTATTTTCTTTTTCTTTCTATTCCTTCTCCACACCCAACCACTCTATCTTTGATGCATTCCAATAGGTTTATCAGATTGTTATACTGTACATCCTTTCATTTCAGCTGCAAATAAAAAAATCTGTGAAAGCTGCCACTTTATTTATTTAACGTGTAGCACATCAAACATGGACTTGCAATATATATCAACATTTCACCTGGATTAAAAACACAGTAAAATATGAATGTTAAAAAGATCTATATATGTATACCATATATATATATATGTATGTATGTATGTATGTATGTATGTATATGTATATGTATATGTATATGTATGCACGTATGCACGCATGCACGCATGCATGCATGTCAGGGTTCCAAATAGCATCTAACAATAAATCAGAGTCCAAGGTTAAGTATTGCTCAAAGTTCCAATTTATTAAGAATAGAATAGTAAAAAGTGTGATAGGCCAAAGTTCCAAAAGAAAAGAGGGCTGAAGGCCTGACACTATAGCCGTATACCAATATTTAGGCCATCTAATCATTGACCCTGCATTATTTATTTAAAGAAAAAAATGAAATCTTGGACTGGTATATGCCCTCACAATGTGATCCACAGTTTGACATGGGACTCCAAAGCCACACAGAGAGAATAATATTATATACCACATTTATACAGTGAATCCTGGCAGACATTGTGTGAGATGCAAATCCTATTTACAATATCAATATCACTTAGACTTATATCACACTCCACAGTACTTTACAGCACCCTCTGAGCAGTTTACATTGTTAGCATATTGTCTCCAACAATCTGGTGCTCATTTTACTGACCTCGAAAGGATGGAAGGTTGAGTCAACCTTGAGCTGGTCAAGATCAAACTCCAGGCTGGGGGAACAGTTAGCCTACAATCCTTCATTCTAGCTACTGCGCCACCACAACTCTTTTTCAAAGTTGATGTGGTAGTTAAAAACTTGCACTTTTTGTGTAGGATCATTAATATGTTTACCTATGTCTGGACATTCAATGCTCCATCTGGCTCTCGACTGAGAATCTATATTAAAGTTGTTAAACATATATCATGCAAGTGCCAGCTACCACTTAAAAAGGAATTATGAGATATGGATCATAATACCACAGCTGGAACTCTCTTCCTTTTTTTCCTTGATGTGACACAAATATGAAAGGATGGAATTTGTATTGTGATGTTATAATGCTGGTTTTATCATTTTGGTAAACAACATTTGCGAATCCATCTATGTAAGATCCAAACTATAAAATTCACCTGTGAATACAATAATTAATTGAAATACAATAAACTTAGGCCTTTTTTCTATTTATCCCTTCCTCTTTCCCCTTTATTTTTAAGCTTAATATTTACTCTTATATTCTATCGGGAACAATCTGAATCTTTAATAGGGCAAACACTTTGTGTTTAATCTCTGCTCATTTTAATTTTAATTACATGTTTTAAATTTTTGAATTTGAATTACCATTACATCACATACAAATAGGACAGGTTTTGAGTCCGATTACAACTAAGAGTTTTAATTACAAAACTAATATTTTTTTAAGAAGTAAAAATTATTCCAAGTGTGTAAATTATTGTTTTTTTATAAAGTAAGGCATTCTAAGCCTCAATTGTAGAGTACACGTTCATATCAATCTCTCAAAATGGAAAGAGTAATGTACCAAGAAAAGCGCAAAGCATGCTGAAAACAAGCATGTAATTTAACATTTTTCAGATATTGTTCATGGATAGTAACAGCATGTTGCAAGATACTAACAAATATTATTATGCATTTTGAAGCTTCCAGATAATGAATGGATGAATGAATGAATGAATGAATGAATGAATGAATGAAAAAAAGAAAGAAAGAAAGACATCAAACCAACCAGTATATGTAAATTGAATATATTTTATTTTTAAACTCATGTTTTCAGCCTCTCTTGAACAAGATCCCATCTCATTCCAGAGTCATTGCCATTTATTTTATTTAACACTGCAGCTGCATTATCTCAAAAGAGCCAGGACTTTTGATACTCTCCTTAAATACATAATGTGCTTTTTAGTGTGAAAGAAAAATGCATCATTTCCTGGAGTTGGTGGGAAACTTGGCTTCCTGAGAGAGCCATTCAACATGGTGTCGTAAATCTTGATGTGCAATGGAGAAAGCTTAGTAAAACTTAGACTCCTTCACTTAATCAAACATTTTCATTATGTCTTTTTTCAAACAACGTCCAAGACCTAGAAGAGAGGCTATATAACTCTTTTTTTCTACTTTGCCTCTTGTATGTTTGAATTTATATGCCCACTTATACTTTAAGATTAAACTTATGAAAATGAATGAATGCACCAACTTCAATTTGTCAGTAGGTGATTTACACCATACTTTCTTAGTACTAATAGTTCCAAGGGTTTCTGAGGCAGGGGGTATCGCCAGACATGTAATTTGTAAATTGAGGATATATTGGACAACAAGCATACACTAATTGTTCCTATATTATAATAGTCCAGCGAAGAGTTATAATACAGTAGCAAACATTAATTTTCATATGAACATCACAACTTCAATCATTAACAACTACTGAGGAAATGAATACTATAATGTTAATTGGTGACTTGTTTTAACCATTTCTTTACATGAATGGTAATTTTTAACAAAGCTACAAGAGATGCTTGTGAATTCTCATGTCACGAGATAACATATATGCATGTTTATCATAACAAATAATAAAATGCAGATTATATTTATAAAATATTAACATATTTTCCCATATGGTATATAACAGCTAACTTGCAGCAAAAACTGTCAAAGGTATATGCACTAGGGTTTAAAATTAATCATTATTATACAGAGGTTCAGTAAAGAAAAAAATAGATTAAAAGCGTCTGAAAATTTATATCAACCAAATATTTTCAGAACAGCAGTAAAATTCCCAGGAGGAAATCTTCATGTTCCGGAATTTAGAAAGATAAAATATTCAAAGATTTCTAAAACAAGGCAGTAAAAAAAAAGTCTATGTTAACACTAACAAGTCTCAGTCTAAGTAAAATATTATTCTGGCAGTAAAAATCATACAAGGTTTTCGAATGCAAACACAGAGAACTATTGCAAACAATTATAAAATAAGACTGAAATTTAATAGATTGGCAATCTGGGAAGTTTAAATTATCCCTAGCCAAAGTAAAGACGTCAAATTTACTGTACCAGAATATTTATTATTTTGTTACGTTACTTTTATTGCAGTATGAAAGTTGTGATGATGAATCATCTGTTTCCATTCCAAAGCCATTCTTTCAGAGAGTGTTTTATTATTATATATAATAATTCCTTGGTATAGAACCACACATATATTTCTCTCCATGCATTTTTCACTTTTCTGTTTTTGGGATATTTTCACATCTGGGAAATATCTTAGCTACCCTACACATGTTAGGAATAGACACATCTGAAGTTCTGAAAATCCAAAATTGGGGATGATGTCTACAGACTCTGTAGAATACACCCTGTAATAATTTTCTACAAAAAAGACAGACAGAGGTAAAAGAAACTAAACAGATAGAAGGTAAATTATGGCAAACTGTTAGACCATGTACTGTATGCAGTATTCAGTATTATTCAACTCATCTATGAAATCTAACAGATTTTTGCAACCTTTAATTTAAGAGTTAATATGCTTCATGCATGAATGCCATATACTGTAGCTACTACATATGGTCAATCAAAAATTTTCTTTTAAATAAAACAATGTAACTATTAAATTTTATAAAATGTAAATATAAAATAACGAAGAAAGGGACAAATAGCAGCAAGATAATTGATCCAATTGTGGTAGCAATGGATACAAAAAATAGAATATTTTAAAGATTATTTTGGGACAAATGTTACTTAAAAATCAATGTGGTTGATAAATATTGACACCAACATGATAACAAATAATCAATCAAAATATCAGATGTGTTGTTTCTCAGTTCTCAGTATCATTGTAGAACATCTATGTCTCTTGCTAAAGATTCTTCTTTGTAGAGATTCATCTTTTTTTTTCAAAGCCCTTGTTTGGAAGTAAAGGTTATTGTGACAGATTGTGTTATATGGTATCTTTAATATTAATTTACCTAGAGACAATATAGAATAGAATTGAATAGAATAGAATAAATTCTTTATTGGCCAAGTATGATTGGACACACAAGGAATTTGTCTTTAGTGCATAAAAAGACAAGATAAATTTGTCATGTCATACAGCAAACCTCCTGACAATATAATACAATAATCTCAAATTAGCATTTCCAAATCTTAATCATCTTCCTTTTTCAAAAAGGAATTACAAAGTTATTGTTTCTAAACCAAGAAGCAAGCCTGCCAAATTGTCACATTTTTAAATTTTAAAAAATCCTAAAACTAGCAAATGAAAAGAATTGGGGTGGCCCAATAGTCCATTTTTGCTGCAAAATGTCTTTATTATATAATATTCTGCATTTTGTTAGGCATACATAAAAGAGCTGCAATGCAATTTAACTTAAGGTCATTAATGTATATGCTTTTAGAAAAAAAATAGAATAATGCTTAGTAAAATTTTAGATAGTAGAAGCTCAGCCTAAGTCAAGACAGTTTATCTTCCAAAATCTATCTATAACTTAAAAGGGCTCTAGTTAGCAACTGGTTAAAGTTACTAGTGATATTTGTTATAGCATTTACATCAACTTTCAAGTTATTAGGTTACATTCCTTCCTGATTGACCTTGGTCTTTACTCATTTGCTGCTATGCTTGATTTGATTTGATTTAAAATCCAATTACAATTTTCTTTTTCCTGGTAATGGGGAAAAGATCAGTTAATTCTTCCTATGTGCGTAAATATATCCAAATAGTAGACAAAATTAAATGAACACAAACAAGAATGAATTTTGCTTGAAAATTTTTGCAAAGAGGGGCGGCAGAGCTGATGCCGATGTGCGATCTTGGAGCTCCAGGATCGCCACCAATATCTCTGCTGCTGGATGGTCCCTTTGGACCTAAACCGTCCCGTAGAGATGGTGATAGAGAAGGGCACATCCTGCTGATCCCAGGGACATCACAAAGTCCTTGGTAGATCAAGGAGAATTCCTTTTTACCAGCCACAGAGAAGCAACCATTGAAGCTGCTGAAAGTTGGGACAGCTCCAGAATAGAAGGAAAGCGGGACAGAAAGTGTGTCGCATTGGTGAGATAAATTTTATTATTAGAGAAGAGAACACCCAAAAAGATCAAAAGTAAAGTTAAAATTGAAGACAAAAGAGGCTAAGCGGCGAGATTAATCCTGAGTCAAATTTAGTGTGTTATTTTTCTTTAATTTTTTTATTGATGGGATTTTTACAAATGCTTCTTTCTTTTTAAACTGGACCAGGGTTTTTTTTCTTCTATTTTTCTTTTTTTAATACTTATTGATTAAGACTTTTTTTCTTTTTCTTTTTTCAACACTCTATTGCATTTTTAAAAGAACTTTTCTTTTTCTCCTTAAGTTTGGAATATAAAGAGGGGAGTAAAAGTAGAGGAAAAGAAGTATCACTGCTACATAGATGCTTGGAGGCTTGGAAACATTGTTTCTCTTTTTTTTTCTTTGAACATTTGATCTACATTTCAAGGTTTCTGAGCTTGTTCAGTGAAAATAATAATGGGATGAGTAGGGATTGTTTATACAGGTGCTCCTCCGGGGTACTATCAGTAGCTGGACTGGAGTGGAAAGAAAGCCTTGACTTGAAAAAGAGAAGATTGCAGTGAATTTGTTTGGAATTTAATAAAAAAAAGCCTTAGATTTTATACAGTGGCAGTTGTTTACTATCTGGAGGAATGGCGAAGCACAAAAAAGAAAACGAAGTGACATTGCAGATGATTATAAAATTATGAAATTCAAAAAATACAAAAACAAAGAGCATTGAAAAGATTGAATACTTTGGCAGAAAAGATTGAGTTTAAAAAATTGAAAAAAAAGATGAACAAAGAGATAAATTTTTTTTGATATTGATAGCAGATTGAGCATGGTTGGAAAAGACAAGAGTGGAATATTGGAATGGGATATCGACAGATTAGAATTTTATCTCAGACTCCAGAATATAGAAGAAGAAAAAGGAGAAAACTTGGCAGAAGTAATGATAGAAACTTTGGCAGAAGCATCAGTGACAACCAAAGGGAAGTTGATGGAAGGAACAGATGAGAGGTTCGAGTTTTCACAAGATATGCAATGAAAAACAAGTTGCCAAGAGAAGTGCATATAAGATCTACCAAGAAAGCAATTAGAACACAAAAACTACAAATGGTAAGAGATATAGCACTACTATTGGAAGGATACAGGATGATGTATTGAAATGCTACAATAAAAACTAATTTAAATTTAGTTAAACTTAGAACATTACGCATAAAATGAAGCAATAATAGTTTTGTCAAATAAATGATTAACAATGATAATAATGCATATATATATATACTAGATTGATAATATGACATTTTATATAAATTATAAGTGAGGTCTATGGAGAGGATGCACAAAAGTTTGTAACCAAAGATAAACAATTTTATATAGAATACAATATAAAGATGTAATATTACTGGATGGTTTTAGGATGATGAAATGAAATGCCATTATATAAATTTATTCTAAACTAGCTGTAACCAGCCATGCGTTGCTGTGGCCCACTCTGGTTAAATGGAAAAGAAAGAAAAGAGAACGTGCAAGTTTCTAATATGTTTAATTTCACAATGCTTGTGGGTATACAATATTTTTTGTTGTTCCATTGTGTGTGCAGATATAGAGATTGTCTGGTTTACCAACTCTAGAACACACAACATATAATTGTCCATGTGAGAAACAATCCGTGTCTAGATCTAAACCGCACAATTCTAAAGATTGGCCCTGAGCTTTATTGATGGTGATTGCAAACGCCAATCGAATTGGGAATTGCAATCTTGCAATGGAATATCTGTTGGAATCATAGGAATGCGAGAAATGAGGACATCTTCACCTTTGAAAGGTCCTGTCAAGATTGTTGCTTCTATGAAGTTGGTCATTATTATTTTTTTACTGCAAACCGCGTGCCGTTACAAAGCTTTGGCTGGTTGATATTTCGCAGCATGATAATTGGCACGCAGATTTTCAATTGCAGTATGTGCGGTGGCATCCCTGGCAGATCGAGTGAATTCAAAAATTCTGTTGGATAATTAACCACTTCATCTGCTTCCACAACAGTGTCGATGGACTTGTATGTGACTGTCTCACTTTAAATGTTAGACTGAATAATATTGTTAAGTTCGTAGACGTCTTTGTTTTTGGCCGCAAGAATAGCTCGTTCACTCAGCCAATTGCGATTCTTATAATTGGTTTGAATATGGAAATACTTTTTCAACCAATTCTTCTTTTGATGTCACTAAATTGCAGAAGTTATGAGGCAATGAAATTCGTCCTGAGGTCAGATCAATCGGCACTTTTCCGTTTCCAATTTCCAGCAATTGATGTGAGAATATCTTAGCTGATCGATCGTTTTGCAGCTGGACACGCATATTTGTAGTTAATTTTAATGTCTTTACGTGTCGCCACAAAGTAGAGTATTTCAAGCAAACATTTATTTCGTTCACTGGTGTCGATCGAGGAATTACAGGTAATGTTTGCCTGAAATCTCCTGCAAGCAATATTAATGCGTTCCCAAATGGTCTGATGTTTCCTCGCAAATCTTGTAATGATCATTCAAGAGCCTTGAGCAATTCTTTGTGCGCCATTGTGCATTCATCCCAAACAATAAGTTTGCATTTCTGCAACACTTTTCTATGCTTTGGAAATGTTGCACGTGGGAGTTTCAATGAATTGCATGTTCAATGGCAATTTCAAAGCAGAATGAGCAGTTCTTCTACCTGGTAGCAATGTTGCAGCTAATCCCGATGACGCAAGAGCTAAGGCTATGTCTTTTTGGGATTGAATTGCTGCCAGAATCAATGTAATAATAATATATAATAATAATAATATATTTATTTCTTAGCCGCACCCTCTCCCGAAGGACTCGGGGCGGCGTACAACAAAACATACGAAATAAATATGTAAACAAAACAAACATAAAGCAAAAACATACACTGAGACATACACAAGGAGGAGGTCGATTGATAAAAACAATTAAAATACAGAATATAAAACCCCTAGAAATTAAATATAATTAAAATACCCAGTTAAAAACCCCTCAGGAGCGATATGGTTAGATCAAAGTTGAGCCAGGCCAGCTGCTTGGAATAGGTGGGTCTTAAGCTTAATACGGAAGGAGCGGAGGTCAGAGGTATTCCTAATATCCGGGGGGAGGTCATTCCACAGGGCTGGGCCCGCCACAGAGAAGGCTCTACTCCTAGGCGCCGCCCCACGACATTGTCTAGCGGACGGCACCTGGAGGAGCCCCTCTCTGTGCGAGCGAATTGGTCGCAGGGATGTATGGGGCAGAATACGATCCCGCAAGTAACTAGGTCCTAAGCCATGGAGCGCTTTAAAGATAGTTATCAAAACCTTGAAACGCACCCGATAGACCACAGGAAGCCAGTGCAGCTCGCGCAGGAGCGGTGTCACATGGGAGTACCTAGTAATGTAATGTAATTAGGAACGTTTTACCAGTTCCTCCTGGCGCATCTAAGAAGAAGTTTTCTCCAACCCCGTTATTGACAGTTTGCATTATTTGATCATAAATGCCATTTTGCTCAAGCGGTAGCTTAGGAATATTTGATTGCACATGTGACAAAAGATCACCTGTGTTGTAATTTTGTTCATGATGCAATTCTACATCGAACGAAGCAGCAGCAGATCGATTCGGTGATGGCATTCCCAATTGATTGAGAACTTTTTTCGCAATTTCTCAGCACAAATCTACAACGAAGCATTGATAATGATTGAAGATCATTGAATTCAGCTGTGTAAACGACAAAGCTGAATTCCAATGCAATGTCACACGAAATAATTAAATCAAAATGAAAATTAATGGAAATGTATGAAAAATCAATATAACAATGCAATTGGAAACATTGAAATGGAATCGTGAAATATTTAGTATACCGTGTGTTGCCTTTACGTCCAGCAGATGGCGCTGGTGTAAAAACAGCATGTTTTACCTGTCACAGGTGTGACATCTGTATAATATATGTATATAAAAACATGTACATATTCAAATGCAACGTTGTATCAAAATTTCAAAGCAATCGGTAAAGAACTTTCGAAGATTTGAGATTTTGAACAAACAAACATTACATTTTTATTTATATAGATTTAGAATATCTCACATAAAAGGATGTAGTAATAGGTATAGTCAAATGAATGTTTAATAATGATAATAATTGTATACATATATATTAGATTGATAATATGAGATTCTATATAAATTGCAAGTGAAGACTATGGTGAGGAAACACAAAAGTTTTGTAACCAATCAACATACTGTACGAAACTGGAAGATGGTTTTTATGTTTTATGTTTGTTTACAAATAAAAAAATATAAAAACAAAAAAGAATTTTTTTTGTAAAGTATATATAGTATTTACATAAAAGTTAGCTACCTAAGAACAGCGTAAAATCTCTTATGATTTTGACATTATTTGCAAACTCATTTACTGTTTAATGTTTGGCATCTATTACTGTAATAAAACTATTTCTGCTTAATAGTATCTCTCCACTCTTTTCATAATGTATATCAGTGCTGATTTCTCATCTTCTTCTAGGCTTAGGTGAAGGAGATTAGCTAACACTTGTTTTCCATTAGGAAAACAAAATCAAATTTTACATCTCAGTGATTCAGTTCCTACAATTAAATATTGGTTTAATAATCTGACATACAAACAATTGCATTCTGATAATGAATAGCAGCCAACTCACCCCCTTTTGTGTGAATGGTGATAATATAAACCAAGATGATATGATGTAGCACTGTATTCCATTCCTCTGAACTGGAAAACATGGGAATCTAGACAGCAAATTTATTCATGACCTAAATCTATACCTTAGTGTCTTTGGGAGCTATTAACTAAAATATCCATTCAACTACAATGAAAAAGCATGTTAGCTTGTTGTAATGGTTCTGTGAAGGAAGATGTACATTAAGATTAAATGGCAGCATGCATGAAGCCTCTGTGTATTTCAGCAAATGAAACTGAGATTTATATGTCTGCAACAACTATAAGCAGTAATTTCATCATACATAATTGAAGTTATTACATAACTGTGACATAATTTACCACATGGTCATAGAAGTTGCAACTCATTGGCATGTTCCATTATGCTCAATCAATATGTAAGGGTAAAAATTTAAAATTAAGTTTTCAAGTTGGGTGTATGCTATTCTGGAACCAGTACAACCCCCAAAAATGTGCTTTGCCCAAAATACTATGAATCACTTCCAATTGAAGGACTAAATTCCAGTACTCACTAGAACACTTCTCCTCGAGAACATTCTGTTCCTGGAACAGCAAATTTGTAGTATTTATCACTCAAGTATACACCACTAGCTGTAGATATTGTAATGTTATAGAGCTTTCTGAAGTAGTTATGGAATTCTCACTTCACACTGATTTCCCATTTCTCATGATTCCTGAAATACAGATGAAGTTCTTACTTCTGTGTATTATATATGTTTGGTAAACATTTGTCATTTTGTTTAATTTGCTATTTAAAATGCTATACTTTCAATGTCAGAATAATTACCTAAACTAATACATAGATATTTGGGAAAGTAAGAAAAAACATATCCATGTAGCAAGGAAAACATTACTTAAAGAAACTTCATCTGTAAATTGAAATAGAAAAATCAAAGCAAAGAGATTTCTCTCACTATTTTAAAAGATTTCTATATTTTATATCTTATTTTACAATAGAAACTATCAACCATCTTTTCTGAAGCTAAGTGTTTAGATTAATGTAGAACAAGAACTGGATTCCATTTCAATTGAAGTGCAACCTAGAAAGTCTGTCTATCTCTATCAATCAATTATCGAGAGAGAGAGAGAGAAAGAGAGAGAGAGAGAGAGAGAGAGAGAGAGGGAGGGAGACTGACTCATACAGTCATGCATGCAAATATAGAGACTGTCATTTGGGGTTTTTTTCTGCTTTGATTCATTGGATTAACACTTGCAAAAGAAAACTGCAAGAAGAATTGAAGTTACATGTCAATGCCAGTTGTCCTTTTTAACCTACTTGCAGCTTCTGGGTAGACGTCAATAGGGTTTATGTATCATATGCACTAATCCATCTATGACATGACATGAGGAGAGTGTAAGTTACTCTAACCAGTAACTTCTACTTTCAGCACAATCACAAGATGATAATCAGCAAAAGCTTTTGTGTCCACAGGTAGTCCTTGCTTTTCCATCATGAGTTGAGAGAGTCCAAAAGCGATCTTCACATCTATCCCCAGGACCCCAGATTGAACAGCAATGCTTTCCAGAGAGGCACACACAACCCATCAAAAGCTAAAGTTGGTATTGTTCCAGAGTTCGTTTCTGACCTACAATCACTCTCTTTCGCTAGACTGAATCATAGTTTTTTCCAAAAGTTGGTTTAAATTATAAGGAAATATATCCCCACTTTTCTTCCTCTTATAGATATGTTAATTTGGACTTTGCAAATTATGTATACATACACTGAAAGAGCATATTTAATACAATAGATATGGCAGCACTAGTTTAATAACTAATACACTTTTTAAATTGTAAATGCTCCAACACTGGAAGTTTTTAAGAAGAGATTGGATAACCATTTGTCTGAAGTGGTGTAGAATATTCAGCGTAAGCAGGGGGTTAGACTAGAAAGCCTCTAAGGTCCCTTCCAACTCTGTTGTTCTAAATATCATTCTAAATATTGAAAGCTGTCAGTGTATTTGGAACACACAGCTAGATTCTGATTGTGTGGATATTTATCCCACACCATCTATGTTTTGTAGTATATAATTTAACATCTGCTAGTAAAAGTATGGGAAAATATTGCAGGATTTTCCCAAGATCAATATTAAGTAGCAAAATTAACAAACAAATATTGTTTAGCTACCCATAATCTGTTTTTCACTCCTCAAAGTTTTTTCTTATTATTAATAAATCACTGAAACTAGTTCAAAACTACAGCACTTTTGAGGTTTGGCTTACACTTTAGGCAAATATTTATTCTATAATTTCCATAAATCTTCCTCCTCTCTTTTGATATGCAAGAGTCTAATAAACCATGAGTTACTTGTGACTGTTCTTATTTCCTCTTGATTAGTCCACTATATGAGTATTCCCTGCTGTTTAATCAGATAACAACTGGTTGATGATCAATAATGCCTTGGTCAATAAACATATCTATTAAAAAATAACCGAGGAATCAATCCATAATGATGCAATTTTTGGCACAATAGCACACTGTTAAGTTCAAACATTTATAAACTTGGAATTCAGCAAATGCTACAGTCCCACAGATTCTACAAGAATCTAAATTCTCTGATTAGCTTTTATTGTACACCTCAGAAATCTGCAGGTCTAAATGGCAGAAGTATTATTCTCCATTAAATGTTGACCATAATGCAATTTATAGTTATCCACAAGGGAAAACTTGGCAGGGAAAAAATCCAAGATTGCCAGTAACTCCTGCTGGGATCAGGAATATCATTTCCCTGCTTTAACCACTGCTTCGCTTCACCACTTGTCAACATATAAATCTTATCACTAGAAGTAACTCAATGACACCTGGGGAAAACATGAATAGGGGTAAAAAAAAAAAGTAGAGGTAATGCAGAAAGGCTATTTTAAAACTGAATTAACTAACTCCAGTCAGAGTTACATAACTACAGAACTGCCTTGGAAAAGACTAGGAAATATAATTATTGAATTGTATATCTTGTTTAAGAAAAAACAACATTTTCAATTGGTTAAGAGCATATATAAACACTGTGTACAGACTCTTCAAAATAATAAATAATAGATGTATGAAATGCTTTTTATTCTTGATGAAAAAGTTAAAAAAGGAAAAAGCATCTCAGTTAAAAAAGGAAAAAGAAACACAATACTGAGTTTTTAAAACTAACTCCAAATTAGAAATTAGAAAGGCAAATTTAGGACTTTTCCAAAATATATGGCTAGGTTCTGCTTATAAACAATAAATTATATCTTCAGAGACTTCAATATTAAATATGTGTTTTATTACACAATTAAACCAGGCATAAGTTTATATTGAATTTATTACACTAATTGTATTGAACTTAAAACAATGTTGATCTTAATAAAATATCAATAAAGACTCTATAATTATTGCTTAGATGTTGTTTATTTTTTATCACAACTAGACCTAAATGCCACTCATTCAATTAAAATAAAGTAACAAGGCCACAAGTGTTTATTTCAGGCAATCCCATAATTAAAATAATATAATAGTGTCATTTTTTTCATTTTACAAATTTAAGTATTCACAAAACGTACCATGGAATTCATTTTGTTGTATTTGGGTCTTTTCCCATGTAGGATTGAGATTGTCTTGGCAACGTTTCGGCAAGATCTCACTTGCCATCTTCAGGCTGCTGTCTTTGTCTTAAAATGCGATCGGAGCTGCCGTCTTTCTGTAAATCTTGTTTGTTGTTTGTTTGTTTATTGTTTATTTGGATTTATATGCCACCCTTCTCCAAAAGGACTCAGGGCGGTGTACAACATTAAAAAAAAACCCATCCCAATAGTTAAAAAAAATTAAATACATATCCAAAAAATAAACCAAATTTAAAAGACAATACATTTAAAATAAGTTAAAATTAACAGGCCAGGCCGGATTGCTGGAAAAGCCAACTTTTTAGGGCGCGTCGGAAGGACCGGAGGTCAGGGATTATGCGAAGCTCCGGGGGCAGCTCATTCCAGAGGGATTGGTGGGAGGAGATGGGGTGCTGGCTTTGTTTCAGTAAGTGGAATGATTGGTTATGTGGTTGTATCATGATTGGTAGATTGGTGCTGATTGGTGCTGGCTGTGTGTGCATTGTTGTTTTGTATTGTAACGGCCTGGATGGTGGGTGGTGTTCGTTTGTTGACTAGGGCTGGTTTCCAGATGTTTGGTAGGCGGGAGGTATCATCACGTTTGTTCATGCTGTGGGGGTGTTTCTCTATTTCGATGGCTTCCATAATTATTCTCTTGTTGAGGTGTTCTGTTTTGGAGATTAACCTGGCTCCTTCAAAGTTGATTTCATGTCCTGTGGCTTTAAGGTGCTGGAAAAGGGAGGAAGGTTTTTCTTTTTTTCTTACTGCATTCTTGTGTTCTGTGATGCGTGCATTTATTCTCCTGTTTGTTTGTCCTATATATGTTGCCGGGCAGGTATTGCATGGTATTTCGTAGATTCCTTGGTTTTCTAGCTGGATTTTGTCTTTGGGGTTTCTTAAGATGTTGGCTATTTTTTGGTCAGTGGTGAAGGCTGTCCTGATATTGTGCTTGTGGAGAATTTTGCTGATTTTATCTCTGGTGCCTTTGATGTAAGGGAGGAGGGCGATGCCATTGTCCTGTTCTGTGTCTTGGTTTTTTGGGGGAGTCTCCTTTTGGATTAGGTTGGTGATTGTTTTTCTTTGGAATCCGTTGGAGATTAATACATTTGTGAGTTGTGTAATTCAGTTTTCAGGTGGTCTTTGTTGGCTAGACGTTTGGTTCTGGAGATGAGTGTCTTGGCTACAGAGTTGATCTGTGCAGGGTGGTGATGGGATTGTGCATTTAAGTAGCAGTTGGTGTTTTTTTTTTTCTGGTAGATGGTGTGTCCTAGGGAGCCATTGGGTTTTTTGTAGTTAGGACATCCAGAAAGGGAAATTGGTTGTTTGCTTCTATTTCCATGGTGAATTGTATTTTGGGGTGTAGGTTGTTGAGATGTGTGAGGAAGTTGTCCAGTTTTTCTTTCCTGTATGGCCAAATCACGAAAGTGTCATCAACATATTTAAGTCAGAGTTTGGTTTTGTGTTCAGATTTGTCTAAGGTGTTGGTTTCAAAATGTTCCATGTATACGTTTGCAATGACAGATGAGAGGGGTGATCCCATGGGTGCTCCTTCTATCTGTTTGTATCTTTGTCCATTATGGAAGAAGTATGTGTTGGTTAGGCAGTGGTTGGTCAGCTCCAGGATGTGTTTAGGGAGGTTGTGTTTGTTCTGGATAGCTGTCAAGGCTTCTTTTATAGGCAGTTGGGTGAAGAGGGATATGACATCGAAACTCACGAGTAGGTTGCTGGGTTGTAGGTTTTGTTTCTTTATTGTTTCTTCCACTCAGACCCATAGTCAGCTCCATAGGCTCACCTCTACATAATCTTGCCAAATTCCTCGCCAAACAACTCCAACCCTACGCAGAATCCATCACCTCACACGTACAAAACTCACTCCACTTCATAGAAACAATGAATAAACGTGATGATACCTCCCGCCTACCAAACATCTGGAAACCAGCCCTAGTCAACAAACGAACACCACCCACCACCCAGGCCGTTACAATACAAAACAACAATGCACACACAGCCAGCACCAATCAGCACCAATCTACCAATCATGATACAACCACACAACCAATCATTCCACTTACTGAAACAAAGTCAGCATCCCATCCTCTCCCACCAAGATTTAGAGAAAGACGGCAGCTCCGTTCGCATTTTAAGCCTTGCCGACAGCAGCCTGAAGATGGCAAGATACATACATGTATGTATGTATGTATGTATGTATGTATGTATGTATGTATATTCTAAATTAAATTTGAAATGTTGATGAAGATATTCATGGATACAGAAAATAAAGAGGATGACCTTCATAACTATAAGGAAGATCTTCTGCCAAAGCAATGAATACATAAATGTGTTTTAAATCCATACCAAGATAGAGATTTCTGAAAATACCTAGAGCATCTTCTTCATATAAACTCCCAATTTATCAATGTGAATTGGGAGTTGATGAGAAAGATGCCCTGGGTATTTTCATAAAGATAAAATATAAAATAGAGGGGAGGGAAAACACATTCAGAGGGTTTCGGTGTAGCGAAACAAGTACAAGTAGTTTTTAGCCCATGCGACATCTGTTTCTTAATGTAGTCTTGATAGCTTGACATCAGCAACCTAAGCATGATGATACAAAAATAATGAAATATGTATTGTGATGTAATACAAAATCTATGCTCTTGAAATTGTACTGCAATATTGAAAGCGTAAATGTAAATGTATGTAAATGTGGAGTTGGCATAATGGTACACAATTTGTCGCTTGTTGTCATTTGTAAGCACTCCACACCAATGGAGATTTCTGAGAAAATACATTATACATTTTCTATTGCTAGCAATTGCAGGATATAGAAATATCCTTTTAGATGCAGAGGTTTCATACATAAAATTGTAAAAATGCAATGAATATTGGTAGCACGAAACCCACAGGTTACTAATAGTTCATATTTCATAGTTCTGTCATTTCTGACACTTTGTCACTCTCATGTTTGCAATGCTAACATTTTAATGAACACATCCATTGGGTTACATCAATAACATCTCTAAGAATAGTTACATCACTTCTGTTTGCACATTTTTGTAACAGATTTGCATTTTCTGAGGTACTGTATCCCAAAAGGAGAAAAAGTATTCAATAAAATCTTTTCCAGCTCTGCTCTTTACAAAAACTTCTGTAAATTACAGTTCTTTATCAAAATGAAAGGAATATATATTTTGTAGGAATATATATTTCTCAATTTCCCATGGTGTGCTCCATTTAGCCCATTTACTTCTCACTAACGGATAAACCTAGATTTTTTATTTGTGAATCTGGCTGAAATTTATTATTTTATTTTTATTTATTTATTTCTTAGATTTTTAGACCGCCCCTCTCCCAGAAAGGGACTCCAAATTACATAATAATAAAGACATTTCTCTCTGCTTGATAACCCAACCAATAGTCTCATTCAGATACGCACATCATTTAACTTACCAAATCAAATCCAACTACTTGATTCTCAAGTAATACAAATGACGACAAGCGACAACACAATATAATCCCTCCAGGTGACAATCCAAAGTACTAAATCATAAATTATTTTTAAGATCATGTTATGTCTTTATAATCAACAACGTTTTTGCTTGAAATGGTTATGGAATCTGAATCAGTAAATAATACAGACAACAAGACACAATAATGTATACCCATGCACTGAAACAATATGTTTATAACACTTTACCAAAGTTCCATATCATATTTATTACCAAAAAATAACATTTCCCTTTTTCCATTTCATTTAAACAATTCTTATGCTAATCTAGGATTAATATTTTTGTTTAAATACAGCTGGTATAGTAAAAATGTGTTAGAGAACTCTCTTCTACTTAGAATACAGAATAACAGGCTTGGAAGACACCTTGGAGGTCTTCTACTCCAACGCTCTGCTCAGGCAGGAAACCCTATTGTATGTGTGAATCGTATAAATCAAGTATTTTATATCTGAACATTCAATTAATATTCAAGAAACCACTTAACAGACAGAAATGCATTCCATTAAATTTATTGCTTATAAGAAATTGCCTCAAATGCCATCAACCCTTACACTTTTATTTCCCGGTGGAAAGACCAGCAATCAAAGAGAATCCAACTTCTATTTTATTTTCCAAAGCTAGCAAGCTATAATGGGTCATTGCTGTCTTGTACCCAGACAATGCAGGAGCAATTACCCTAAAGTTATACAGGTGTTATACGGAATGTGGATCAGGTAAAGTCAAACACTGGGGGCTCTGATAGAGACAAATGCTTTCAAACTTATAATAGAACATGATATAATGGAAAACCAGGTAACATTCAAGGTATAAAATATTAAAGACACATTATTTGATATACAAGAGGTAACAAGGCTGTAACTGCTAGTCTAACAAACTGATCCTGTACTTGCTCACAGGAGGAGGGAGATAAGGAAGTATAGCAATTACACTCCTCAATCTATTGCTTCTACTGCATAGATATGGAATATCTATGCAGTACTATAGATACTATAGTACTATAGTACTTGTTATGGTACTATAACAAGAATGCCCTGTTTAACAAAAACAATGTTATATTGGTTTTAAATTGAGTTAAACATCTGCAACAAGTTTGATAATTTTGAAAATCACTTCTGCTTTCCCACTTCAGTTTGGGACTGAACAAGATATGCACAATTCCCTATAGGCAGCACTAATTACATCCCCAGAAAATATACACAAAAAGATCTCTGACAGATTCTGTGCCACTTACATATTTTGGTTCAAATGCTGTATTTTTTTTTATTTTTTTAATGAGAATATAAGTTACACAGTTCAGTATCTTGCAAAATTAACAATATTGCTGTTTATTAAGGAAGAATTATTTAACCACAGCTGATTCTAGAAACAAAAATCCATCACTAATTTGATAACAGATAAAGGCAGATAAAGGAGAAGATATTGAACTTCTGGAAGGTCTTCCCTTCAATAATTTTAACATCAACCTGGGACAGGTCTCCTTTTTTGGCTCACCTGTCATTAGAAGGAAATTGAAGATTTTGCAGTTTCACTATATCAAATTGTCAATTTTACTTACAATAGTTGGTATATATTTACAGGATCAATACATTCAGACTAATTAAGGAATAGAACTATTAATATCTCTATATCTTAGGCTATTCACATAATATATTCATGTAATCAGTGATCATTTAACTTTGCTATATTTCAGCCGTTATAAATTAAATTAGAATTTAGTCAATTTGACTGAATCCCAGAAGTCAAACTGTTGTTTTTAAAAAATGACATACTGTTTTACATCTATCAATTTAGTTCTATGTCTTCAGTTTTATTTATTTACTTTTATTTTTGCATTAAAATATTCAAACAATACATACAAAGGAAAATGAAGAAGAAAAATAAAATAACTTGAGCACACAAAAAACTAAGATTCTCTGGAAGCTTTGTTCTTATGACATCAAAACATTTTTACATATGAACACATTTTATTGTGCCATATTTCAGTCTCCAATGAAATTAGATTCAACATGCAAGTCTTATTGTTAATAGTGTCTGAGTTTATATCCATCAGATGTAATCAGACTATGAAAATTTAATTATTCCTTACAATATATATATATATAAATATATATTTATCAGCACAAATACAACACACACACACACACACATATATATTTTAACATTAGTTCTATATGAAGTCATTATTTCTTACACATTGATAACATCTTGAAACTAAAGATTACTATTAATTGTGACTTATCAAATGTAAACTTTGCATTCCAAATGCACCTGGTTTACATACTCATATATCAACCTAAATTTGATATGAAATAGGACTTTGGCTTTAGAATTTACCATTCCACATGTTCAATTTTACATATAATTGACTTGTTTCATATAAAATTTGAGATATGCAGAGTTTGTAATGGGCAGGTTAATGCAATGTGTTGTTCTGGCATTCAATGAAAATGCCTCTTCAGTAAAGCATATCCAGCTGATATAGAACTGCTGGAAACAAAAATAGAAAGGATCGAGAGAATATAAAGGAAAATATTTGATCATATTTTTTAAACTTATGCCAGAAAGTATTTTCACTGCCATCTGCCAACAGTACACCCTCACAATTTATAATTTGATGTTTTTCAAACACAGATTTATTGAACTCTTATTATACTCATCAAACAAATTCAGAATAATTCACTGTCAATTTTAATGGATTATTTTTGTTTATATCTGAACATCTAGGAAAGCAACATTTAAGGTTTATTATGTGCTTTATGTTTTTAATAGAAAATGAGGTATTACAAAGGTTTTCAATCACTAATTATAGTTAATGATATGTCTCCTTAAGAGCACAAATGGCATTATTGTGTCAAAGGTAACTGGAAAGCTACAAGCACTTCTAAATCTGCTACCGGAATTGCTCAACAAACTTATTAATAATTTGTTTAATATGTTGTAGGTGGTCACAGGATCAAATTTTCAGTTAGAAAATAATATGTGTTATTTTCCCTAGGTACTTAAATTGTATTAATTACAGAATAGTATAAAAACTTATCCTGTAATTTTTGTGAAGGTTTAGCATTTAATAATAGAAAGGTTTATTTAGCATTTAATCACTGTTTTCTGTCATTATTATGTCACTTAATGTCTTACTGTTGCAATCCTAAATACTTAGGAATGACCCTTGTTTACTAGAAACTTTCCACTCATATTCTGCTGCTGAAATGGGGACTAAGTTTCACTTTTTTCTTCTAAATGCCCTTTATTGGAATTGCTGAGGGAGAGTAAAATTTATATGATTTTAATCAAGATTGGCCTTTTAAACTTCTAATAGCAATACTGGAATAATATATTCCTAACTCAGCTTTTCTGTGAGGACAAAAATATAGTATAGTATAATCTTTATTGTCATTGTACTTAAATACAATGAAATTGGTTTTAACCTCAGTGGTGCAAAATTATAGCAGAAATGAAAAAAGGAAAAAAAAACTAGCTTGTGCATGGAGTGATTGTGGTTGTATTTAAAAGTCTGACAGCCCAATGATAGAAAATATCTTTAAAGCTTTTTGTTTGGCCTTAATGTCTTCTGCCCGATAGTAGAAGTGCAAAGAGACACTGACCAGGGTGTAACTCATCTCTGAGTATCTTCCTTACTCTGCTAAAGCAGTGAGATCTGGCGATGTCATCCAGTGGTGTCAGAGGGCAACCAATGGTTTCTTGAGCCGAATTGATCACTCTCTGTAGTGCCTTCCTGTCCGCAGCTGTTAAACCAGCATACCATAATGCAGGGGTGGGGAACTGTGGCTCTTTTGCGACTTGTGGACTTCAACTCCCAGAATTCCTGAGGCAGCTATGTTGGTTCTGGAATTCTGGGAGTTGAAGTCCACAAGTCGCAAAAGAGCCACAGTTCCCCACCCCTGCCATAATGTAATACAATATGTGAGGACACTTTCTATGGTGGACCAATAGAAAGAGGTCATCAGCCATTGTTCCACCTGATTTTTTCGCAGGACTCTAAGGAAATGAAGTCTCTGTTGGGCCTTTCCAAACACCAGAGATGTGTTGTTTTTTCAGGTAAGATATAGGAGGACTCTTTACAGTTTATGGTGAATGGCCAATTGTGCCACAGAAAGAAGGTTGCCCATCAGCATTCTAATTCTATAGAACAGTGTTGCCATCTTAGAAACTTCATGACATCTCTAAGCATTTTAACTGAACAGCTCTATAAGTAAACAGTAAATCAAGAAAATAACTCCCTTGAGATTAAGAGAAGATATAAATTGGTTTTTCCCCTTTGTTCTTGGAAGAAGACGATAGGGTCCAATTAATGAAGAAAATCAAAATTGCACAGTCTAAATATCAATAATCCATGCTATGGCATTTTAAATTATAAATTGGTTTTTTTTTTATTTCTCTGCAATATTCATTGCTACATCAGAATAAAGGGGATTGTATTTAATTTTTTATTAAGTAAACATGAAGTATCAATACAGAAAATAGTCATTTTAAAATTAATTCCCTATATTTTTTGCTATCTGTGCCCTTTAATATTACATAGTTTATATGTAAAGGTGACCACTAATTATTAGAGGACTACATGATATGAATGCTATTTTGCAATACTCTTTGTTTCAATTAATTTCCTTCTTGGATTATAAATAAAAGCCTGACTAATATGATAAAGGTTATTGTTCTACCTCTTCCAAAAGAAGTCAATCAATAGATTTTTATTTAAAAAGTGAAAAAGCATTTTACATCTAGCAGCTTCCTCCTTTGTGTTACACACAAGCAGCTGCTATTCTTTTAAAGCATTTCATATATTAAAACTTTCCAACTCTACAACATTATTCACCCAAAACTAATTGTGGCTTACATGAGGATTAATAACATTTTTCTAAATCAGTAATATAGTACAGTTTGTTCCAGGGTTGAAATGCTCTGAAGTCTGCTACTAGTTCGCTTTGCTACTGGTCTGCATTGCGCGGGCAAGTGCATATGATGCATGCCGCAAGTGCTTCCACGCAACGCTGAAAAAGGAGGATTAAGAAGCCTTTTCTGAGTCTTGAAAGGTAAGTAGAACAGTGAGGAGGAGGAACAGCTGTGTCACGTGATTTAGATTAGCTAGAAAGCAGGCATCTGGACTTTCTTGTTTTTCTTTGAAGATGTTTTGCTTCTTATCCAAGAAGCTTCTTCAGCTCTGAGCTTGGATGAGCAGCAAAATATCTTCAAAACAACAACAACAACAAGAAAGTCCAGTTGCCTCTTGCAAAAGCAACTCTGGAACAACCATGACCTGGATGACTGAGAATCTCCACAGATATTTAGTACAGTTTATTATGCAAAAATATGGTGGTCAGATTATTTTTAATAATTATTAAATTTAATCCCTAACCTCTGGTCCTTCCGACGCCCCCTAAAAAGTTGGCTTTTCCAGCAAGCTGGCCTGGCCTGTTAATTTTAACTTATTTTAAATGTATTGTCTTTTAAATTCGGTTTGTTTTTTTGGATATGGATTTAATTTTTTTTTAACTTTTGGGATGTGTGTTTTTTAATGTTGTATGCCGCCCTGAGTCCTTTTGGAGAAGGGCGGCATATATAAATCCAAACAAACAAACAAACAAAAGTTTATATCAATAGTGAAACCTCAGGAAATGAGGGTGGGGTATGGGGATGGAGGTTTGGAAATCAAATTAAGCTCCTTTCACTTTAGAGGGAAAAAAGTGGAAGTCAGGCATAGGAAAACACTATACCTTGTTCATGCACTTTTCCTACCGATGGCCTTTAACCTGTAGTCATTTATCTTATTCATGTGGTGTTCTCTAACTGCTACTCCAAGTTAAACATCCAACATCTGAATATCAATCCAAAGTCAAATTCCTCGCAAGCAACAACTATTGGAGGAAAAACAAAAGAATAGGCTCCCCACTACCGACATCACGTGTCCTTTCTTTATGTCATATGTGGCTGACAAAAAATAGCACTTTGTATAGGGCCTAAAGGTCCAAAACAGCAGGAGAAGGTGAAAGCAGGAGTCATGTCAACAGAAAGAAAGCACACAAGGAATGCTTTGATCTTATGTGTAACTACCAAGACAAATCATTCTGCCTATAGTGCAACATCCTTTGCCATTAAACAAAAACACAAACCTATAAGCCAAAATCGGCCTTTAGTGACCTCTCATTCAAAAGAACAGAATTTCAGCAAGATTATAGACAATCCATATGGGTTCTTTTTCTTTTCCTTTTAAAATAATTCACCATTAATATTCAAACATGCATAGCTCATTTAATACAGAATTAAAGATTAATGCCAACATAGTAACGATGGCTTTAAATGAACAGACATACAGGTAGATCTCAACTTGCAACAGTTTATTTAGGGACACTTGAAGTTACAAAAGCATTGACAAAAGTGACTTCTGACTGTTTTTCACACTTACGACTGTTGCAGCATCCCGATGGTCACATGATAAATTTAAGGCACTTGGCAACTGACTCATATTTATGACGGTTGCCATGTGATCATTTTTGCAAATTTTGGACAAGCAACATCAATAAGGAAGCCACATTCACTTAACAGTTGTGTTACTGCAGTGATTCACTTACCAGCTGTGGCAAGAAAGGTCATAAAAGGAGGCAAACTTCACAAGTGTCACACTTACCAACAGAAATTTGGGGTTCATTTGTAATTACAAGTTGAGAAAATTCTCCTAATAGAAATCTCCTAGAAAGTATCTATAGTATATATGTGAAATATCTTACTACACCAACTCATCTTTATACTTTTGTATGAACAGATGGAATCAAATCTAATCAAAGCAACTACAGCCTTGAGATATTCTTGTACATAAAAGCATTATATGACGTATTATATATTGTCATATGTCAGTTATTGAATTTCTCAAATAAAAGGAATTTTAAAAATTATAAATGTAAAACGTAAGCAGGCTTTTGTTAGGTATATTGGTGCTCATGATCATGTTTCTAAATCTGAAAAACATTATACAGTATATCAATCCTCCAACTTCCAATGAAGGCTGAATTGTATGCATACTTATAGTATATTAGCAATACTACTATGTGATTTCAACAAAACTTTCATCCAGTAAATATTAGCAATACATGTATCACATCATATATGTCAATGCAGGAGTTTAAGTATACTGTAATAATGCACATTGTCTTGCATAAGTTAGTCATTCGCTCTTGATACAATTGGTATAAATAACAAGAAGTGGGAGAAAGTACTCTCTTTTCAATTAATTCATTTAGAAGGCAGCTTTAAATTAAGAAGAAACTAAGCAATGTTTCACCTTAATGTCTAAGTTATGTTACAGTTGTCTGACAAACAGTTTTTTACAAATAGCTTGAGTAAGCAAATATTTACTTGCTTGGATGCCATAGGAAAAGTTTTCTCATTCATGAAGTTTTACAATGAACCTATAGATAGTAATTAGATTAAAGTAAACACCAGGAAATCTCCATCTTCTTTCCTAATATGCTAAAAAAAAAGGAACGAAAATTGAAAGTCTGAATAATATCATGATGTCTTGCCAGCTAATATTTTGGGTATATGGCAATTGTATTAATAAACCAAAATATGTTCTGGTCTAGACAACCATATAAGTCCTATGCAAAATTGGCCATAATCAGAAATTATCTTTTCTGATATCTTTTCTACATCTTATACCACTGTAACGTTACTTTAGTAATCTTCAATCTGTTCATAAAAGGTGATGTCTTATACCAGGCATATCAAACTCAAGGCCCGGGGCATGGAGCTGATCCATGGGGTGCTTAGATCACCCAGGAAACAGCGAAGTACGAGCCCACGATGCCTCTGCTAGCAAAAACAGAGCTTGGCAGTGCCACATGTGGCCCTCCTGGGCTCCGTGTTCCTTGACAGAGGGTTGCAGCCGGAAACGTTGCTTGATAGCCCATTTTTGCTGGCAGAGCGCTAAGGCCACCAAAGCCACCCCTGACACGAATGATGTTGAGCTGGACATGCCCACGATGCCCCCCTGATGTCAGACATAATCCTGATGCATACCTCAATGAAATTGAGTTTGACACCCCTGTTATATACATTTGTGATTTACATTTGTGATTTACCCTGTTATATTGCAAATATACTAGGGAGACTTCTTATATATCTTCACAACACTAACTAGGGAAATCTAGAAACTTTTTGTAAGCCAATACTTTTTCATTAGCAGCAAATGTAATTAGTTCAAAACAGTGTGGTATAAAAAGTAAAGAGAACAGAGCAAAAGAAACAATGTAAATTGTAATGCATTTCTTATGAAAGGAAATGCCTTTAAGGAATTTTAGCATAATTTTAATTTGGATTGTACCATATATCATCACCATATATCATCATCTCACAGCATGCAATATCTTGTCAAATATAAATTATTTTATTTCAATCTATTTTTATTAAATCTCTTACTATCAGGAGGTAATGTTGACTTTCTTGCAGTGATGTCTTAAATCACTGATAGTATGCTTTGTGGGTGATGAATAACTGATACACTACACAGTAATCCCTAATTACGAAAGAATTTGGAGGATAGACATGTCTGGTATTAAGACAGCAAGCCAAACAATCGCACTGACCTTTTAGAAATGATTATTGTACAAATCTGTGGTATATCTCATTACAAAGTAGTGATGGCTGTAGTTTCAGTTTGTTTTTGAATAGAGCAGTTCTACTTTGTCCATACTTAATACATTTCCATCCTCATTTCTAATTCTGATTCAGTTTTGATGGACGTGGGACACAGGAACATTGCGTATCTGTACTGAATACCCAGAAATCATTTCCAGGTAAGTTCTATGTGGAACTTCTATGTTCAATATTACAGCTAATTCAAAGGAAAAAATATTAGGAAAAAATAAAATGAACCAGAGGCAATCAGTCAAGAAACTCTTTCTTGAACTAAAAGATATTATTCGATCAACCACAAAAATGTGTTGACAATTTTCTTTGCTAGCCAAAACAAACAGGCAGAGGACTTGGAAAAGAACTACTGAAATGGTAGGCACTGAAGGACTAAATCTGACTACACTCAAATTTAGTCTACGCTGAGGTGCATCTTAATAGAATCTTGCTCTATTTAATTTTCAACATGTTGATGGCAATGGGATCTCAAAGAAATACATCAGTCCCACCCAACTGATTTAATCACATCCAAGCTTCACCTAATCTCAAGTACAGCTGACATTTGGTCTCTTTGATTAGTAGTGTTGCCAAGTTTTAAAACTTATTAATTTAAATCAATCTAAAGTTTATTGAATTTAAGTTAGAATATTAATGCTGATGAGATCTGTTATAAGAAAAAAAAACATTTTATATCACTA
The DNA here is from genome assembly GCF_964273705.1 of Natrix helvetica. NCBI lineage: Eukaryota > Metazoa > Chordata > Lepidosauria > Squamata > Natricidae > Natrix > Natrix helvetica. Next base: position 38,123,536 of record NC_138550.1, on the reverse strand, counting down.
GAAATTCTATCAATTATATTTACTTTTATGATAATTTTTTTAAAAAAATTGACCTCTCTCCAAGAAATATATTTTCAAAACTGTCGTTATAAATGTGTTTTTTTGATCTGTACCATATGTAAAAATAAGAAAAGTAAAGCTTTTGAAAATATACGTGAAAGAATATACAATAAATAAACAGGAAAATAGAATTCCATATTAGTTTAAAACATTTACAAATTGAATTCCAAAATACAAAGCAAACCCTGCGGACAGATTTATTTTGCTCTTTTCTGCAGCCAACACTCAGCTAAGTCAGAATTAACAATCAAAAAGAAAACAATGCCATAATCAAGGAAGTTCCAAGTATACCCTTACCAAAACTGGCAATGCAAGCTACTATATATAAATAAAAACCAAACCTCATAGTCACAGCCACCAGCAATAATGTTGATATACCTCGTTGGGTAATGAACATCTGCAAGCAATCAAACTCAGGGAACACCAATGATTCCATAAATTTATATTTAATTTTCAAATGAAAGATTGTGATTATTCCTTATGTCAAGTCTGAAAAATTAATTTGACACCACCCTTACTCCCATCCTAATTCTGTTTGTACACATGTTGACTTGTTTCTAACCAAACAGAGCAACACGGTTTCATCATCTTACTTCCATGGGTCATAACCTCATAATTCTCAGGGGGCTTTCAATCTTTTCGTTTTAAACTTGTAATACCTAGAACTACATCAAACAAAGAAAAAGAGAGAGCATTGAAGAAATGTTTTAAAGAACTACTTGGCAATAATTGATAGTAATATCGTGTTCATATTAATAGCTGTGCAAAACATCTGATATTTGAGATATTTATGGGTATGCTGACTATAAATGCTTTTATCAAAAAAATCTGATAAATGAATTATCAGATAGATTCATTAAAGTTCATTCCATTAATGACAACCTAAAGTGTTTGATTTATAACAGAATGGACAATATTTGAATTGGGAAGCAAACAACCCTATGGAAAAGACAGGGTGATAACGCAAAATGCACAGGACCATGACACTAACATTGAGAAGAACATTGAGTATTATAACTATCATCATTATCACCACCACCACCACCACTCCCAACATCATTGTTATTCTTTATTTTTGAAGCTACTCTAAATTATTCTAAAATCTCAAAACCTTTATGAAGCAGTATTACCAATTTGTTCCCATCATAACTGAAGGAGTGCTCCACAACTGCAAAAAAAGAAATATTTCAGCTATATTCTTAGCCCTGACGTGCAGTCAGGTGAGGCAAGTGAGGCACAGCCTAACCTCTCATCATCAGGGCAGTGAGTCATTCGATGGGAAACTTGCCTTTTGCAAGGAATGACCCAGCTTGGCTCCCACTTTCGATCTGCCGCCCAACGACCGAACGGAGAAGCGAAGAGGCAGGAGAGACAAAGCAGGAGCCAACCGAGTCATTCCTTCCAAGAGGCAAGTTTCCTATCGAATGACTCGCTGCCCTAGACTCGAGGCTCCAATCCAGCTTGCGGTGCTTGCAGCCCCCACCAGCTCTTCCAGGGACTCCCAAGCTCGACACCAGAGAGCCGCCGCGAGAGGGGCTGGCCAGGTTGCCCGGGCGGCAACCTGTTCTTTCGGGTGCGGGAAGCGGGGGGGGAGAGGCTTCCTCCGCTCCGTCCGCTCCCCATCTGCGCTGCCCTCGCCCGACAAGCGCGCCCCGGATTCCGCGCAGCTCTGGCAGGCGGTGCCATGGCCGAATCCCAGGGCGGAGGGCGGCAGGTCGCAACTGAGCATGCCTGACTGTGGAATTCTGGGAGTTGAAGTCCACAAGTCTAAAAAAATTGCTGCCTCACCAGCTGTAAGCCTCACCGCATGTCACTGGCCCTGAGTTCATATTAAAACATAGATATAGTAACTATTAGGATTATGGAAAGCACTTTAAAAGGTGTGTTTTCCAATGCATGGAAACATGAGTAACACGCCGTCTCTTTCAGTTAATAAAAAAGCCACATTCAGTTCCAAATGAAATAACTTTACTGCATTTTCATTGATCATCAGAACCAGGGATGGGTTTCTTCCAGCATTACCGGTGGTTTGGTGTGCTTTTTTTAATATAAGGTCTGTGCTATAATATGAGTTTATACATAAATAAATATACTGTGTATTTATATATCAAATATAAATTGTTTCTTTTTACATTAATTTTAAGCTTTAAATGGGTCTATCTAAAATTTGTACTATGTTTCACTAAGGATTAACAAAATAATATGTTCATTTGTCTACATCTGTGAAAACACAAAACAAACTGAAAAAAACATAATCACAATATTAAATAAACTGCATCGTTCAGTATCCATAATCTGGTACATTAGCAGAAAATCCTCTGCACCCCAGGGAAGTAGAGCCCCAGAAAATATTTTTGGACATGACCATCGTTAAGAAAAGTGGAGATGACTGATGCAGTTAGATTTAATGCCTTGGATAGGAAATAGATGAAGACTTTTAAAAAAGAAAAGAAAAAAGAAAAAAAGCACCTGGAATGTAAGCCTAGAAGAAAAGTACTTAAATAAAAATATGGGAAAATGTAGTCCAGAAACAGAGGCAGGAATTCTATTCTGAGATAGGATATTATTTATATGTTTGTTTGTTTCTTAATACATGCCTTTGAATAAGTTTTTGATTCCTAGCAACTAACAGGATAAGCCCATGCAGTTTTCTTGGCACACTTTTTTCGAAAGTGATTTACTGTTGCCTCACTCCTACTGTTGAGAAAGAGAAACTGACCAATGGTTACCAAGTGGCTTTGTGCATTAGGTGAGACTAGAACCCCCGGACTACTGGTTTCTAGCCTTGTGCCTTAAATACTACAGCAAATAGCTAAACTAATTTGTGTAACAATTCACAATATGCTTGTCATCTGCTTTTAAAACCAAGGAGCTCAAGTAACAATCACAGAAAATTTTAGTGCTTAGAATCAGTTCAAGGTTCAAATTAAAGGCCCCAAAGCATAGACCACTTCAAACTGCTTTTGCAATGGCACCCAATCTATCTCCTCTTCATTCACGGTTTTCTAATACTTCTAAAGCCCATTATACAACTTCTCAAGCCTAACAAACATATGTGCTCTTTTTAAAGGTATATAATAGTTTGGGTATACTCAGTGGTGGGATTCAGCCAGTTCGCACCTATTCAGGAGAACCGGTTGTTAACTTTCTAAGCAGTTCGGAGAACCGGTTGGTGGAAGAAATCTTATTTTGTTTTTGTTTTTTCACTTTACAGGGCTAATCCTGTAAGGAAGGAAAAATTCTGGTGTTGTTTCTAGCCTAATCTTTATTGCCCTGCTTACAGAAACTGCATCTCTGGTTAACCCTTGTTACATTGTAACAGCTAGGGTGAAGCACCCATTGACCTGAGTGATGTAGAGTTGGCCACAGCCACACGGTCACATGACCACTGAGCCACGCCTATCCAGATGGTCATTAGGATTCATCATTAGAACCAGTTTTTCAATTATTTGAATCCCACCACTGGGTTTACTACAAAAAAAGATCTTGCTCATGAGGGCCCAGCTTATTTGTGGACCATTGCTTCCCTTACTGCCTGAAATGGTAGTGTTCCTGTTGAAAAAAAAAGTTATCATGTTACCATTACCTTGGCAGGCGTAGCCTCTTTCTTCATAGCCGGCATTACATAAGCACTTCCCTATGGGTACTAGCCATTCTCCTTCAGTGCTGCAGTACATCTTGGGTGGGTCTTCCTCTTTGGAATGATTAACACAAGAGCCTCGCACTTCCACCAGTGACTGGGAATCCATAGGTACTGTATCTGGAAACATGGCCAGGTTCTTTATAGTAAAAGGGCATTTTTTGAAGTACACTCGTACTGATACTAAGGCCACACATGCACCCACATCTTGAAAAGCCAAATAAAATCCTTTCCTGCTCACAGGTCCCACTTCACGAACTTCTGTATTGAGCTTAAGAATCCGATCCCCAAGATCCATCTGAGTGAAGCTCTCATCAGCAGCAATGGTATCAATCTTTGTAAACTGGTGTTCTCTGAACTTGACAGAATGGTCATCATCAGATTCCATATAATACAAATTAAAAGTTTCCTTACAAGTGCCCAGAACCAACGGGATACTGTTACAATCCCTCAGAGTAAATTTGAGTTCCACATAGATTTTCTGAGCTGAATTGCGTGGTATCCAATTTGTCCTTAACCAATTATTTTGACTGTGGTCCATGACGTTGCAGACTTGGTAAGTTCTGATTGGAGTATAGTTCTCATCAACACCACTTATTTCTTCCCACTGAAAAGAAGCATAAGAATAAATTAGCTAAACAAAAAAAAACTGTATGTAGTCACTAATAATAAGACAAATCACAAAATGGTGATTTCTTGAAAGGTTCAAGGTATCACCAAGGAAAAACCTTATAATTTTAGAAGCACAATGACATTGTGTAACAATGCAATTGTTACAAATCCATCAATATTTTACTCATTTTTTTCATTAAAACTTGTAAATTGGCAAAAAAAATAATTCACAAGTTGCAAGTAAGACTGTAATGTTAAAAACCATCTGACTCCCATCTCTCTTTTATATCTCTTTTTTGAGGGCTTTATAAATTATATTTAGAATATAATATTCAAAGTCCTGAATTTATTGTTTATTCATTTAGTTTCCATAAAAAAGGGTAAACACTTCCTTTAGATTACAAAGAATATGGATATACCACAATAAAGGAGATGCAATGAAGGTAAGCTAAAAAAAAACCTCACAACAGAATGGATGGAAAATAAAAAAAATAGACAAAACAAAGTAACAAAGTTATTTTAGAAAAACTGATAAAATGCACACTTAAAAGTAACAATCTACCATAGATTAGATTGGGTCACTTTCATGAAATTAAAAAATAGACAAAGAAGCCTCACACTTCCGGCTTCTGTTGTGGCCCACCAGTGGCACTGGCAGCAGATTCGGACAGTGAAGAGGTTGGGGAGGAACATAAGCCAGTCCTGGAGTTTGGCGACAGCTCTAATGAGGGCTCTTTGTCGGAGGCAGAGAAGGGGCCAGAGCCATATTCCAGTTATCAGCTGCCTTCAGAGTCAGACATCAGTGAGACAGACAAATAGCTGGAGCCTGTTCTCAGTATGTGTTCCCAGTATGTAGAGTTGGCTGACGAAGAGAACAACTAAAGAACAGGGGTCGACTTGGGAGTAAGGCCACACGTGGACGATCAATGGACCCTCCCAGGGAAAATAAAAGAGGAGCAAAAGGGGAGTGGAGTTTCCAGGAGACAATTAGTTGGTTTGTGACTCTCCGAGACTCCTTGCCAAGTTTTGCAGATATCGGCCTGGCAGCTCTCCAAGCCAGATAATCTCTGTGACTGTAAATCCTCCCTTGAAAGACTTTGCTGGATGTGACTGAGCAGAATTCAGGTAAATTAATAAAAGGGGTTTTTGTTGAGACAAGTGTTAGATACTTGCTCTAACTTCCGTGGTTTCCACCAAGGTCCTCTGTTCCGGCAGGAACAGAGGTTTAATCCTATTGGTCGAAGGGTCTGACAGCTTCCTATAATAGGGCTGCTGTCAGACTCAACCTTCACTGGATTGTTCTCACTTGTTGTACCCAGGGCCGGATTTTCCTATAGGCTAACTAGGCTTCAGCCTAGGGGCTCAAGATCAAGAGGGGCCTTTTATTTTTATTTATTATCAGTGCCACATTTTTTTATAAAGGTTAGTACCAATTACAACATGTTTCATTTAATATATTGATATATATCACAGTAATGATGTATTTTATTATCTCTCATGTAATTTACAAATTTAAAAATGGGAGGTGAAAGGGCCCCATAAGTGGAATAGCCTAGGCCAGGGGTGTCCAAACTTGGCAACTTTAAGACTTGTGGACTTCAACTCCCAGAATTCCCCAGCTGGGGAATTCTGGGAGTTGAAGTCCACAAGTCTTAAAGTTGCCAAGTTTGGACACCCCTGGCCTAGGGCCTCTTTTCATCTAAATCCGGCCCTGGTTGTACCTAATAAAGAGCTGTTGTTACCGTTAAGCCTTTGTGTGCCTATCCGTTACCCAATCTAACAACAAGGAGTTTGCTTCATGCTCTTGGGAAGCCTAGGTCAGAACAGCTTCCTTGTGATGAAAGAAAAAATATTTTAAAGCATTTAAAAACAATAAAAGTTTACGATCATAAGCAAGCAAAGAGTCATAAGGCAAGTCAGCATTCAGCCAGGCTATTGAAAATTAGACTTTTAACAGTTATGTTAAAAATAGAATGCACACCTAAAAATACAAGCAGTTGCAAAAAAATATGGAGACCCAACCACTCCAGCCACTCTTACCAAGAATTTGGAACCATTCAGATTTCTCTCCCCAAACAAATCTGTTGTCATCCTAGTTACTGCAGTTCAAATCTGGGAAGCACGTTGCCAAAGAACCAGCTTTGGTAACAGAAACAGCTGCTTGTTGGCATGGAGGGAAAAAAAGACCCACCTTCAGAGCACCATCTTTTAGGACCCTGCCATTTTCTGGATCCCAAGAAATTGTTAACCTTGAAATTTGGTTTCATTAGGCAAGAAAAAGAAACACAAAACACTTGCTCTTTACTCGTGGTTACTTTGGTAATTCGAAACCATGCCAATTAATTCTAAAATATATTTATAATGCAAATTTCCATGTTTAAATTTGGAAAGCTTAGACATGTGAAAAATGATTATTTAATTAAAGGAATATAATTAAGCATTCCTCAAGCATTCTTAAACTTTAATCATAATCAAAAGTATCCATTATTCCCAGCAAGTTTACTCACGAGTGAATTGCACTTTTGATCATAGTGTAGGTAAGGTTCAATTTCCAACATTTGGAAAAATAATATGCCCTCTGCTTCTCAAATAAAACATTAAAATAGATTTTAAGCAGTTACAGAAAACATTGAAATATATTGTCTAAACAATTACAGAATGAAATATTCAAATATCACTTGTAATATTGATATGTTGGGAGACATAATAGGCAAAATGATATAACATAATTATCTATTTATAAAAATTTTAAATGAAAAAAATCAACAGTGTATACTGAATAAATTAATCTCAAAAAATTTAATTTGATTAATCTGATTATTAATTGTGGCTTTCACAATAACCTTAGAAAATAATGCCAGTTTTATCTAATTCAAAATTAGCTCTTTTGATTTTTAGTTTTACTGTCAGAAAGGCAGGTAAATAACACAAACATTTGATTCTTTGATTAAGTGTCATCAAGTAAATGTTAACTCTTTTGTACCCCAAAATGTCTCTGATTTTTTTTTTAATTCATTTGTAAAGTGAAGCTAAAGGAAGAGAAAATAACCAGGAAGTTTTTTGTTTAATATACATGGAAAGACAATTTTGACTTGCTGCTTGTCTAATAGGTCTAAAGTCAGAAAAACAATTTTATTGTAAAATATGCTGGAACAAGTTTGACTGACAGCATCTTGCATTTTATTTCAGAAGCCACTTTATGCTTCTGACAAATATTGATTTAGCATACAGTTGTATCATGTTAAACTGCATAAGACATACTACGTATTTTTAGCATAAAACTTACAAAACAAATCTATCCATAAATTCCTTGTGTGAAAATGATTTACTGAAAAAAAAAAGTTAAAACATTCTCAAGCAAGTGATAACTTTACTAAACCACTTTCATCTTTCTTGAGGAGTTTAACATTTTTGTAGTTTAATTATTATTCTTTAGTATCTGTTGATATAAAATCATCTGGTCATTGTTTCCTGCTAGATAGAACACAATTCTTCAGAAAACAATTATACAATGTATATATGTTATACCACAATCTAGAATTGGATTAATCAAATTAAAATTTTGAGATTAATTTATTCAGTATACACTATTAATTTTTTTAGAAAAATTAACCTTTGCAAAAGTAACAAAATACAGATTATAGCAACAAGTGTGGGTTCCAGATCTCGTTGCAATCGTACAGTTCAACGGGGTCGGGAGTCCACCACATGCATGTGCACAGCGCACGCATGCATACTTACCACCCATGGCGCTCCGTGACACTCCAGCTGCTCAGCAGAGCGTCGCACAGGCGCCATACGCTCCATGCGCATGCACGGAAGCCCCAATCGGCTCAAATACAGGTAAGGAGGGTGGGTGGGAAGGTGGGTGGGCACTCCGGAGCACTGTACCGGAATGGTATCTGGTGCTCCCAGCAGGCACTGGTACACCTGTACCAGGGCATACCGGTCATATCCCACCACTGATAGCAACCAATGGTACTTTTTTCCTAATACATCTCCCATTATTGATTTGTCTGTGATACAAATTGAGATTTATATTGGTTTCATAAATTGACACAGTTGACAAATATTTGCAAACTTTTTACTATGTTTACTCAGTTTTATAATTACTAATGATTTTGCCATTCTGAGGCTAAAATTGACTTAGGATCCAATCTGGGTGAGTCAACAGGACTGATTGGGCCAGACACCAGACCGATGCTGAAGTTACCCTCATCTACACTTTCTCTAGCTACCCCTTCTCTAGCTATCCTTTCTCTAGCAGAGTGTGACTTATCTTCTACATTACAGCTTCTTGTTATGTGGAACCATTCGTTCATTAATAATAGGCTTTTTAATGAATCTTTATACCCCAGTGGCATTTTCAATCACATTGCCTCCTGGTACAAAATGAATATTTTATCAATTGGGCTGATGTACTTGAAAGAAAATAATGTTTAAATGTCCCTCCATTCAACCTTTTAAAATTATTGCTTGAGTAGAGACATTTGATTTCCTATAGATATCTTAAAGAATTTCAAACTATTCCTGAAGTATTCCTGGATATATGGATTTCAGATTATTAAAAGTGATCTCCAAAATTTTGAACTAATTTTGTGATTCTATATTATGTAAGATATATTCGATGTTTAGATATTATGTTTTCAAATGTCATATAGTCATTCATGTCACTCTACCCCTTTGTTTGAGGGTTAAGGGAAGATAGAATGTATATACTGCTCTAATAGTTTCTATATTTCCCTTCCTAAAAACTACTAATTTCCAATAGCTGGATAATATATATAAACATGTGAGTTGAATTCCCAGTAGAAAATTTGAACCATATAGAATAATATCTGGCTATCCATGTCTGATGAATCTAATAAGGATAAAAGAAACAATGTGGTACCTTGTAGTGATGCGTTAACTGGGAAAAAAATCTCACATATACTAATGAAAAATTTTACACACACACACACACACACTTGAACAATGGAGATGCCTTGACATAATGTTACATGATACCATTGTATATCTTTCTGCTCTGAAAGCTTACAACAAAGTGGATTTTATTCCATTCTCATAGCTTCTTATGCAGGAATTCTTTACCAGAACTTTTGATTAAGTCATAGCTATCACCCACTTCCTAAGACTAGTGTACAATGTTCTTTGATCAAATAAACCACACATCAATCTTGTTTTGATTAAAATGTTTTTATGAAGTGTTTTTCTGATATGCATTTATATTTATTGATAAAATGCCATATTACAAATGAATCTACATACTTATTGCTGAATCCAAATGTTCTATAACTTGTTGATATTTCTTTTTTCTTTTTTTGCTTTTCTGCTGAATTTTATAATTGCACACTTGAACGGGCATAAAACTGTAGAAATAAACTAAACAAATCTAAAATAATGACAAAGTCCTTTTATCACTTCAAAGTCTATCTCATAAATTATAGAAATTAAATAAAATTATAAAATTATCTGAATAAGAGGCAAAGGAAATAAGGAAGATCAGAATGAAGTCTCTCAGCTATTTTATCAACAGCTATTTTGTGTACAACTGTTTAATTTATACATGATGAAAGAAACAGCTTATCTATAAAAATGAAGCTAAACAAAACTAATGGAACAAAACTAATGAAACTAATTGTTATACGATGTTGATCACCACTTTGCTTTGATTTACACTTTGTTATGGTACTCATAACTGATATTTTACATTTAATGGAATATATATGCATACATATGCCACAACTTTATTCATCCGCTAGTATGTTTATATTTAAAGAGCAAAGAAGTATCTGCAGTTAGTTCAGCATTCAACTGATTGGAAGTAATGTTATACATATGAAGATAGAAATAGCTTTTTAACTAAGGGCATACATTTGCTTTAGTAAAAGAAAGACACATTTGATTGAAGTATGGAGAAAAGATAATTGAATGTGTCAGTGTGTTGGAAGAGGCAGTCTATCAAAAAATTCTTTTGTATAGTCATGACTAAAATGAATGGAATCACTAAACTTTTCCTAATAACATAATGAGGAAATGGATTCCCAGGAGGTAAAGTAGTGATAAGCCTAAATAAGTAAAAATTACAGAATATTTTTTCTACTAGAACACATGGTAATGTGGATGCTAAATTGTCACAGGCAATTTATACATATTCAAGAAGGGGGAAAACCTAGCAAAATTTAGTGCTACTTCCTGAAAACCTTTTTTTTGCCCACAATGTAGACCTCACAAAAGGTAATTGGAGCATAAAGAAGTTAAACCAAACAGCTTTTTCTCACCCTTGTTATCATATATTAGCAATCTTATATCTTCTGCAGAATAAATTGCTATATGAAATTAATGGCCATGTAGGTTCCTTAAATAAGCAAATATATCCTGAGCAACTATTTTAGATGTTGATAAAGAAAGGATAGTGACAATGATTGCATAATAATTGCCACCAACATTTCTCAACCTTGTAAGTATGTGAATTAGTTGTTCACACCCAAGACTAAAGTTCACCATGCCAGTAATCAACATCCAAATAAGTAGATATTAAAACCAAAATTTATCCTAACCAAGCAGGAAACAATATCCAAATCAAGGTACAAATAAACAGTAAACAACAATCTAATCAAGGACCTATCAAGAATATTTCTATCAACACTGACAGGGTAAGCTACTTAAATATAAACAGCGAGCAAACCTCAATCTTTTTTTCTAGCACTGATGATGTTACCTAGTCTGCAAGAAACAACAAAGCTCAAAGAATACCAAGGTACTCATAGTTCAAATCTAACATACAGTACATGCATACATACCAGTGGTGGGTTCCTACCGGTTCGCACCGGATCGCGCGAACCGGTTGAAGAACGAACCCGGAAGTAACCGGACCCGGAAGTAACCGGGAACCGGCACCGGTCCTGTCACTTTATCCCCCTTGCCATCCCAACGGAGCTCGCTCGCTCCCCCGCCCGTCCGCACTAAGCTAGCTAGCCCAGCTAGCCGCTCATTGATTGGCTGGAGTTCAGCCAATCAGTGAGCGGGCTGGAGACAACCCGTTTAAAAACGGGTCGTCCTCCATTTCAAAACTCCCTTCTCTTCGCTGAGAGCTTGCTGCTTCCCTCAGGTAAGCAACTAAGCACGGGGGGGGGGGCGACGGGAGGCTTGCTTCGCCGAGGAAACGCCTCTGGGCCTTTCCGAGACGAAGCGCCGTGCTCGCGTGGGCGACGCGGCCGGCGGGAGGCTTGCTTCGCCGAGGAAACGCCTCTGGGCCTTTCCGATACGAAGCGCCGTGCTCTCGTAGGCGGCGCAGCCGCCCGGAGCTTTGCATCGTCTCGGAAAGGCCTTCGGGCCTTTCCGATACGAAGCGCCGTGCTCTCGTAGGCGGCGCAGCCGCCCGGAGCTTTGCATCGTCTCGGAAAGGCCTTCGGGCCTTTCCGATACGAAGCGCCGTGCTCTCGTAGGCGGCACAGCCGCCCGGAGCTTTGCATCGTCTCGGAAAGGCCTTCGGGCCTTTCCGATACGAAGCGCCGTGCTCTCGTAGGCGGCGCAGCCGCCCGGAGCTTTGCATCGTCTCGGAAAGGCCTTCGGGCCTTTCCGAGACGAAGCGCCGTGCTCTCGTAGGCGGCGCAGCCGCCCGGAGCTTTGCATCGTCTCGGAAAGGCCTTCGGGCCTTTCCGAGACGAAGCGCCGTGCTCTCGTAGGCGGCGCAGCCGCCCGGAGCTTTGCATCGTCTCGGAAAGGCCTTCGGGCCTTTCCGATACGAAGCGCCGTGCTCTCGTAGGCGGCGCAGCCGCCCGGAGCTTTGCATCGTCTCGGAAAGGCCTTCGGGCCTTTCCGAGACGAAGCGCCGTGCTCGCGTAGGCGGCACAGCCGCCCGGAGCTTTGCATCGCCTCGGAAAGGCCTTCGGGCCTTTCCGAGACGAAGCGCCGTGCTCTCGTAGGCGGCGCAGCCGCCCAGAGCTTTGCATCGTCTCGGAAAGGCCTTCGGGCCTTTCCGATACGAAGCACCGGGCTGTCGTAGGCGGCGCAGCCGCCCAGAGCTTTGCATCGTCTCGGAAAGGCCTTTGGGCCTTTCCGATACGAAGCACCGGGCTGGCGTGGGTGGCAAGCCTCCGCGAGGCTAGGCCAAAAGCCCCCCCCACCCCTCTCCAGCCCTAAGCAGTCTTAAACATTCTTACCTGTCCTCCTGCCTCTCTGCCTGTCTGCTGCCTGTTGCATCGGAGAGCTGCTGATTCTGCCTGCTGGTAAGTAACCTGGCTTTTTTTCTTTTATTTTTTAAATGTATTTTAAAATAATATTTTATTTATTGTGCATAGAATTTTTTTAAATAATTTTACTTAAAAGTATTGAGTGTAGAATATTTTTAAATGGTTTACTTCAATTTATTGTGTGTGGATTCTTTTTTTAAAATTGTCTTAGACTACTTAAAAAAAGATTCTATCCAAAATAAATTAAAATAAACCATTTTAAAATATTCTATACTCAATACTTTAAAATGTATTGTGCATATAATTGTTTTAAATTGTTTAATTGTAGTATGGAATATTTTTAATGGTTTCATTTTAAATTATTGTGTGTGGAATAGTTTGAAATGGTTACAGTATAAATTATTGCTGGTGGAATAATGGTTACAGTTGGTACAATACCTTAAAATAGTTATAGTATAAATTATTGCTGGTGGAATACTTAAGAATGGTTTTTAAGGATTTTTTTTTATTTATAGAATATCTTTTTTAAATTATTGTTTGGGAATTTTTATGTTTTAATTGTTTATAAAATATATTTACTACAAGAAATGTTATTCCTTTTTGCAAATGTTTTATTTGTGATGCAATATGTTGCTTTTAAGTGTACAGGTTGGTGTATGGTATGTGTCTCAAGGTGGCTTCTTTTCTGTGGGCAGGCCAGGTTGGTGCAAGGCAGCTTTGCCAGATTTTGTGTGTTTCTGTGTGATACCTGGTTGTTTATGTAATTGTGATGTGGTTGCTGGTTCTGTGAGCTTCCTGGCACTGTCCTTTATAATTTCCCACAATGCCTTGATGGTTTTGATTCCAGTGGCTTTGTCTTTCCTGTCCTTAGGGTTAGGGGGGGAAAAACACTGGTTTCATTTGCAGTCTTTGGGGGGGGGGACAAAAAGGAGAAAGAGGGAGGAGGTGGAGGAAAGTGGGATCCTTGCTGCTTTCTGAGCTTGGTGGTTTTTTTACAGACATTTCACTACCAAACTAGGTAACATCATCAGTGCTAGATGGGGTTGTGGGGAAAGGAGGAGGAGGAGAAGTCGAAGGACAAAAAGGAAAAAGATAAGGAGGGAGAGGACTGTGGGGTCCTTTGGTGTTCTCTGAACTTGGTGGTTTTTAATTATTTTTAGGGAATTTTTATTTATTTATTGTTTATAGAAAGTTTATTACAAGAAATGTTATTCCTTTTTGCAAATGTTTTATTTGTGATGCAATATGTTGCTTTTAAGTGTACAGGTTGGTGTATGGTATGTGTCTCAAGGTGGCTTCTTTTCTGTGGGCAGGCCAGGTTGGTGCAAGGCAGCTTTGCCAGATTTTGTGTGTTTCTGTGTGATACCTGGTTGTTTGTGTAATTGTGATGTGGTTGCTGGTTCTGTGAGCTTCCTGGCACTGTCCTTTATAATTTCCCACAATGCCTTGATGGTTTTGATTCCAGTGGCTTTGTCTTTCCTGTTCTTAGGGTTAGGGAAAAAAACTGGTTTCATCTGCAGTCTTTTGGGGGGAAATTGTTTGTGTGTGTGTGTGTGTTTGTTTTCCTGGCACTGTCATAGTTTGTGTTTGTGGGTATGTAATGTCCCGCAGTTATCTACACATTAATAATGATCAAGTGCTAATAATATTTCCTTATACATTTTAGTGACCTTTCCTTTCATAATTGGTGTTTTCTTTCATACTTTTAGATTTCTAATTGCTGTTTTTGTTAGTTAGCAATTGATAAAACAAATTCCACGTGAAAAAGTATTCAAAGCCTTCTTGGTTTTAATTGTCAATTTATTCATTCTTGCACATTCTAATATTTATTCATTTTCATATCTTTGTTTTTTCCACTGTTGTGCAAACACAATTCCAACAGCTGTTAACATGTGTAAAATTAAATATGTATTTATTCCCTTTGAAATACAAATAGTAAGTAGTAAGCTACTTACCTTCTGTAAGTAGCTCTTTTATTGTTTTGTGTACTTATTTTAATCTTATTTAAGTAGTAAGTGCACAAAATAATAAATTTCCTTTTTTATATCTTCTTTTTGTAGATCATTCATTGGGGCAAAAAATTCAGTGACATTGTCTTGGCCACTCCCATCCGGTCACATGACTGCCAAGCCACTCCCACCCGGTCACATGGCCGGCAAGCCACTCCCACCCGGTCACATGGCCGGCAAGCCACTCCCACCAGGTCACATGGCTGGCAAGCCACTCCCACAAAGGAGGCCACACCCACAGAGTAGGTTCCAAAAATTTTTGAAACCCACCACTGATACATACATATACATATTTTCTTCTGCTGGTAGTTGTTATTCATATATCAAAACAGCTTTTCACACAGTTTTAAAAGCATATAAAACCTTTTTAATTTGTTAGGTCCTACCATATTTTATCATTTGTGACATTATTCTAAACATCAAAATTCAAAGGTAAGCCTGTGTTACACACAGTAGGTCCTTTTATTTTATTTTATAACGGCCCGTTAAATGTTGCGTATTTCAATGTAAGCCATCCAGAGTCAAATAGTCTTCAAATTGAACTAGGCTCATGATGATTCTGTAGTTATAGCTATACAGTTTTCATGGCAATAGTGCATCAGTCCTCTGCTATTGCTTCCTTCTGGAACATTTCCTTAATTTCTCATAGCAATGATGCCTCGTATTCTTTCAGTTTGCCCTCCCAGTTCTAATCAGGCACATTACTCACTTGAAACCCAGACAAAGTGGGACATATGCTTCTTTTCTATATATAAGAGATAAGGAAATGAGGGAGAAGAAAACTTGTTACAAGGGTATATCTTGATGTGATGCTGCAGTTGCCCATTATTTGTGGGGAGGCAGCAAGAATATATTTTCTTTTGCTGTTACAAATATAATCCTTCAAGAGCAATTCTATGGAACACACAGCACAAAACTGAAGCAGTTAGTGGTAAAAATAAAGAAAGCACAAAGTGAAAAGAATAGGTTGAAAGGACAAGGTTAGGCTGCTGGCAGCTGCATGAACCAAAGAAATCTTTTTTCAAGGAAGAATCTCAGAGTTGTCATTAGCAAGCTTATTAAGATGAAAGTAAGAATGTTACAAGAATGTAAACTTTTTCTTTTAGAACCAAAATGTTTCTCTGTACATCACTGCAGTGTCTTTGGATTCTTCTCCCCGTATTATTGGTGTAATGGCATAAGGCAGCGATAGCGAACCTTTTTTGGCTTGCGTGCCACAAGTGGGGGGAGCGCAGGGGGGTCATGTGCGGGCGTGCCGCACCCATAATGCAATGCGTGACCCCCCAGTGCGCATGCACACACAACAGGAGCTTCCCCCTCATTTTTGCATGCTTTTTTCGCCCTCCCAGAGGCTCCAGAGGCTTTATAGGAGCCTGGGGAGGGTGAAAAGAGCCTCCCCCGCCCCCCCGGAGGCCCTCCGGAGGCTTCAGGGATCGTCCGGAGGCCTTCCCTGAAGCTTTCGGAACGCTTAAAACGACCCTCCGAGCAAACCAGAAGTGACTTCCGGTTTGCTCGGAGGGTCGTTTTCAGCACTCCGAAGGCTTCAGGGACCGTCCAGAGGCTTCCCTGAAGCCTTCAGAATGCTTAAAACGACCCTCCGAGCAAACCAGAAGTCACTTCCGGTTTGCTCGGAGAGTCATTTTGAGCGCTCCGAAGGCTTCAGGGACCGTCCGGAGGCTTCCCTGAAGACTTCAGAATGCTTAAAACAACCCTCCGAGCAAACCGGAAGTGACTTCCGGTTTGCTCGGAGGGTCATTTTAAGCGCTCCGAAGGCATCAGGGGAGCCTCCGGACGGTCCCTGAAGCCTCCGGAGGGCCTCCGTGGGGGTGGGGGAGGCTCTTTTCGCCCTCCCCAGGCTCCTATAAAGCCTCTGGAGCTGGGGAGGGGGAAAATGGCTTTTAAAAACGGTGAACTCAGCTGGCCAGCATGTGCTTGCGCGCTGGCCAGCTGACAGGGCAGCGCCTCGCGTGCCCTGACAAATGGCTCTGCGTGCCACCTGTGGCACACGTGCCATAGGTTCGCCATCACTGGCATAAGGGTTTGTCTTTTGTCAGATACCATGGAATCTATAGCTGTGGATTTACACAGGTTACAGACTGGAACCCTTATCATTCTTATCAAATCTTGTCATAGGGAAGAGCTGGAATCAGCAAAGTGGAAATAGCCCAAAACAGAAAAGGACAATTATGTAAAAGTTGTGCAGACAGCACCAGCCTGAGAAAAGAGTGACAAGCAATGCATTCGAATGAAGGAATAGGACAAATGAATTTAAGATTTTAACCTTCATACAAATACAAATTCATGGGTAGCTTATCCCACCCAATAGAATCTGATCTTTTCTTGCTATTCAGTTTATAAAAACCATTTATCTATCTGAGCCTAGCCTTGACTTCTCATAACAGTTCTAGAATGAACTTCTAGAAACAGATGAATTACCACAGCCTGGATGTAAGTTTGTGATGGAATGTGCCTGCAGAAGCATTGTGGGGAGATTTTTTTTTCAACTCGGAGGTTTCTCAGGAAGAGATCAGGTCAAAAGCCTGTGCAGTCCTAAGGATGGTGGTATGAGGTTTATGGTAACCACATCCTAGAATCTCTTAGGGATATAACTAGCTTAGAAAATTGTAGCTTTACAGTAGATTGGCAAGATTCTGTGGAAAAAAATAAAGGATTGGACTCTGCTGGATTTCTCTGCTTCATCTCACCCATTGTTTTGCCTAACCATAGAAAAAGGGGTGTTCTTCAGATCTATGTAAAGCATCTTTTTTTGCAGAGAAGTCTGGAATTTATAGTCAAAGTGAGAAAATATGTGTTTGCTGGCACAGACCTGTCTTTTCTATCTCTTTCTTGGGACAGGAGATGACTTAGAAACTCAAAAAGAGAAACATGGAAAATTGTCAGTTTGGTTCTGATGCCAAGGATGTAAACACTAAAATGTACCTGTATGGTTTTCTCTTTTGAAATTGTTGAAACAATAATGCCCTACCAATTTTGGGAAGAGTTGCCATTGTCCTAGATCTTTCCCTTTACAAGATTCTATTTTATTGACAGAGCTTTGCTGGTTTTGTAACCTTTCCTAGTCCAAGCAGCATCAGTGGCCTTTTAACTGAGATTTTCAGAAATTTCTTTTGACCAAGGGATCCTGTGCTTCTTGAATGTACATGGTGATAACTTCACAGTGATGAAGGTTTATTAGATTCATACAGGGCTGTGTTGAGCCCTATTCAGGTCTGATTAAATAATCACTCAACTGGCTTGCAACTACTTACCCATTGTACTGAATTATTGGAAGTTGAATGGTATATGTTTTTTACTCCTGCATTTTTGATGAGTTTATATGACTTCAGTGGTTTTGTTCATTAAGATTGCTTTTATATATTAGTAACATCCCCAGAAACTTTAATAAAATTAAGTCACAACGATTGACAAACATTCAGAAAATATGAAAGGTATTAATTAGCATAATACTATAGAACTTTGCATCATAAATATCATACTGGAGTTCTATATAAATGTATTCATCGGACAATATGGTCAGTTGTACAGTATAATTTGAATCAGGGATTTCATTACTATTACAATTACACAACACAAGATTGGAGAAGATAATCCATAAGACTTAGTCTATTTAAAAGCTATAGTATATAAACAATTGACAGCATGTTTGTTGCTATTTGATATCATGACTACTCCAATTATTATATTATCTCAAGCTTATATTTGGAAATCAGGCTGAACTTTGCAATACCTATTGCATTCCTAAAACATTAATAGCAATATGGACTTGGGAGTAACTAAGAAAAGTAAATAACAAGGAGATGCTAAGATACTAATAAAACGTGAGGATTGCTACATGTGCTAACAAGTTCCAGATATTCTGCTAGAAGTAAATATATCATTTTTTAATTCCAAATAGGCAAAATTGCATAGCATGCTTATTGTCACTGGAATTATTTTACATCACCTTCTGAACTCATTCATGCAACAGAAATATCATAGCTGTCAGCTCTTCGAGGTTCACCAGATCAGGAAACAGACTCTACAAGATTACTAAAACTATACTTCATTGTCTAACGAATACATTTATATAGAACTCCAGTATGATACTTCATTGGGCTTGGCTATGGTACAAAATCTTGCAAAAGCTTAGCTACATTTTCCCTTCATGCTATCTTATACCCCAAGGATCCCACTTGGATCTCTTACATGTTTTTCCTTTTTTACAGTTTCAAGGCATGTTTTGCACAACATTGTAACCATCATTAATAGTTTCTTCAAGGTCATCTTCATGGCTTCCTACAATAGTGGAAAAGATTTGCTAACATTCAGATTGTTATTTATATATGTCTTAATTTATATTGAGCTATGGTGACACAATGGTTAGAATGCAATATTCCAGGTTAATTCTACCGACTGCCAGCAGTTCAATTCTCACTGGGGTCAAGGTTGACTCAGCCTTCCAGCCTTCCAAGGTTGAAAAAATGAGGACTCAGATTGTTGGAGACGATATGCTGACTCTGTAAAATGCTTAGAGAGAGAACTGTAAAGCACTGTGAAGCAGTATTAAGTGCTATTGCTATATAAATTAGTCACATAATGTTCCGTTCCAAGTTCCCCACAAAATAATCCTATAACCAACACGATGCTAAAAATATATGGCCTTAAACCTGGATCTCCTTTAATAAGTACATTTAGCAGATGCTTCTAAACTAGAGGATATGGAAGATAACTGTACACACACTGATGTTTCTGCCTTTCGAAACATTTTCATGATATAGTGCTACAGAAAATGGCATGATAAATACAGTACAAGATGTTCATATTGCAAATGCCCTCCGAGACATCTACACTCTTTTTCACTAATAGAAAGGAACTAATAATAGTATTTTTAAGTTGTCAAGCAATTGGCGTAAGAAACAGTAAATAAAAACATGGAACCTTTTAACCCAGTGTCTCCCACAAGCTGTGTCATGACCTGCCTAAAGGAAAAAATCCTCATGGATGAATTGCCAGACACCCTGCAGTGTACAGAAGAGACAACAGAGCATTAGGATTTAATGAATGCATGATGTCAGGGTTAGAGGTGAAGGCAACAGGTGTGCGCTGCAAGCCAGGATCAAGAACAGATGGTTTGTTCCACCAGTACAGAAGTACCAATTTTTCTGACAATATACAAGTCATAAACTTTCAAAATTCCAATCTAAATGGCTGCTCATGAGCTAACAGCACAAAAATCTATAGTTCCTATTTCAAACATTCAGTATTACACTTCTATATGAAGGATTTTTAGCCCTTGTCAGAAAGTGGACTTTTCAAGTGTTCTGACAGTGAATTCACTATCTATGACTCCATAAGTGACATAGCATGATTTTTCAGAAGCTGTATTTCCTTGTACACAAAAGTCCTAAGTATGCTTACATACAGAGGCTGCAGTACAACTCACGTAACAGTAATCAATTTATAGTGTGCAAATATGAAAAAGGGGGAAATAATTATAGTGTAATTTATTTGGCTTTATATAATGAAATTATTTTAATAATATAAAAGACAGAGCAATACAGATTTGATATTTACTATTTTCTTCCTTTCAGAGAGATGTATTCTGTATAGAATAATTCGCTGATCTATATAATATATAACTGAGAAATGTAGTAATATGAAAATATGAAAAGACCTAATTACAGTTCAGTGTAGTAAAAATCTTCACAGTCCAAAAAATTAGCTTCCAACATTCTTTCTGTCTGAAAGAAGCAAGCAAGCAAGAATTTTTTTTTAAAAAGTTATATCTACCAGGTGCACAATATATCATTTCTGTGGTTACATTACTTTCAATATACACAACTGTATACTCTCAGAAATCGTTAAAAAGTACATATTCTTCTATCATCATTTTAAAGACTTCAAATGTACACAGATTCCTTAATGCTGTGCTAAAATAAAACTGTTAAAAAGCACCAGCTGTCTATAAGTGGCTCACTTCCAGGTCTCAAATGTCTTATTTATATACAATTGAATTCTGCTGGCTGTTTAATATTTAGAACTAATAAATATAATCAGCAGTCCTATGACTAAAGAACCGCAAAAACAAATATGCTTGCAAACTTTCCCAACTGTGAATTAAGCTGGATCTTATTTCTCCTGACTAGGCTTATGACACAAACAGGACCTGTGTGTGTGTGTGTGTGTGTGTGTGTGTGTGTGTGTGTGTTCACATAAAAACATATGGGGAAAAAGTTGATGCCTATGAGAAGGTTTCAATCATAAAGCCAAACAGCACATATACAATGTGTTGTTAATTAACAAACCAACCAAAAGTAAAGGTCTTTCAGAAAACTATCAAGTGATGCTTTCTGCTATAAAACTCATAAAATGCACTTCCCTATACTATCTAAAAAATTCCCATAAGCCACATATAATCTATATGACACGGCATTATAAAACAGACTTACCCTGCCAGAATCACCATAATTTCATATGTATATTTGTTTAGTGTGTTATTTATAACCCACATTTCTGCCAATAGCTTTACCCACTTAATTTAGCTTAGACAAGGCTAGTGTATTTTGATCTAATAGATAATTTATAGAATTCAGACATATACTTCAGGCACAAATCTACTGTACAGCAACATATTCATTATAATTGGGGAAGAGACTGTCAAAATGGGTTGGTTGATTGAGGAGACAAAAATGACATGTTGGTTTGGCTGATTTGGCTGAAAATGTGGGGTTATATCCAGTGGAGGTCAAGCAGAAAAGTGTTTACATCCTTTGCCTTTCTTTGCCAATTTCCTGCATCCCCTCTCAAAAACCTACATGGAGGTTTGAAATACTTTTTGAAGAATGTGGGGCATCTATAACTACAGTACCAAGGGATGTGAAACTGAACTAATCATCCTGTTATGAACGTAGCCTGCTTAGTGTTGCTCTTTGAAAATAAGTTTATGTCAGGAAACAGACTTCTTGAAAACCTGTCAGGATTTCTTTTCTTTTCCCTTCTTTCCTTCTTTCTTTCTTTCCTTCTTTCCTTCTTTCCTTCCTTCCTTCCTTCCTTCCTTCTCTCCCTCCCTCTCTCTCTCCCATATCAATGTAGGACAGTTTTGAGTTTCTTTCTCACTTTTTTCTGGATGAAGCTGGTGCTTATGAAACAAATTACATCATGTTCCTTTTTTAAGGTTATCGCAATACTCCTACCCGCTAGCTTCTCATCCAGACATTTATCCCCATAAGGGAAATAAAGATATCCCACCCTTCCCCTTGGCTGATTCTCATAAAGTTTTTGTATTATGAAGCAGAACCACAGCTCTGTTGAACTCCATGGATTGAAACTGAAAAAACATATGGCTATTATACAATGCAATGCAATGCAATGCAATGCAATGCAATGCAATGCAATGCAATGCAATGCAATGCAATGCAATGCAATACAATACAATACAATACAATAGCAGAGTTGGAAGGGACCTTGGAGGTTTTCTAGTCCAATCCCCTGCCTAGGCAGGAAACCCTATATACCATTTCAGACAAATGGCTATCCAACATCTTCTTAAAGAATTCCAGTGTTGGGGTATTCACAACTTCTGGAGGCAAGCTGTTCCACTGATTAATTGTTCTAACTGTCAGGAAATTTCTCCTCAGTTCTAAGTTGCTTCTCTCCTTGATTAGTTTCCACCCATTGCTTCTTGTTCTACTCTCAGGTGCCTTGGAAAACAGTTTGACTCCCTCTTCTTTGTGGCAACCCCTGAGATATTGGAACACTGCTACCATGTCTCCCCTAGTCCTTCTTTCTATTAAACTAGACATACCCAGTTCCTGCAACCGTTCTTCATAACCGTATCACTCAGTTATCTTTCAGTCCATGTTTGCAAAATTATAATTTTTGATAGACTATTCTTGTAATTAGCAATAATTTGTAACCTCTCCAAGGTCATTTAGTGGCTTATCTGGAAGATTGTATTTTCTTTTGGATTGTGCTTCTTTAACTCACTTGTAATATTATAGCCCAAGAGAAGTTCTGCAATGTATCTATTCAACAGTGTGTGTTTGCATTTTACATTTTATTATTCATTCATCTTGCTCTCTTTCTTACCCCAAAGGGAAGGGCTATATCCTCTAGATACTATCTACTATTAAGAAAGTGGTAGGAGCACAGTTAACAAGCTGTTACCACAAAACAAATGGTGAGAACAGGCTGTGAAAAATGTGATGGCTTTTAGAAAAGAAGAGTTTGAATCTCCTTCCTTATGGGCCCAATTATCTGGTGCACTCTATTTAAAAAATAAATAAGGCATTTAGATATAAATAATTATCTACCTGTATGTTAGTCAAATAAAGAAGGGTTTAATGGAAAGTTTTATATATAACATATTGAAAAAGTTGTATAAAGGGTATCTCTATGGATAAAGGGACCGATTGCCATTCTACCTCAGTAAATGAAAGGTTTAATTAAGTAGGCATTTTAATTTAAAAATTACTATCATGTAACTATTTAAGTAGCATTCATCATCAATGTTTGGTAAACTATACAATTCCTAAAATTTTTCTCTTTTGAGAAAAAGAGGAAGAAAAGAATCCTTTATGAAAATTGCTACTAAGCATACATACATGGATTGGTATGGATCCAATCTGAAGAAATTCCCACATTATAAATATATATTTTTTTCCAAAATTTTCCTTGTCTTCCTAATTTTCCTTATTCTTTAGGAAACATTTACATTTACCAATATTTTTCTTTTGAGCTTTTGTCCCCTCATGGAATGGTCTGTCACAAATTTATTTCAGATTCCTAGCACTGAAAAAATGGCTTTTTAAAGAACACACATTTTGACACTTTTCATAAGCAAACAGCTTTCCCTCTTAAAATATTTATCTTTTACTACATGTAATTAATTAGAAGCAAATAGCATAGTTCTCACACAAAAATCCACTAACTGAAATGCAGTACGAATTCCTAAAGTTCATATTCAACAATCTACTGTGATTTGTTGATATAGAAATGTCAAAACTGGATCTCAAATGTGGTTTAAAATTAAATTATCCATAAGTATCATCTTTAAAGTACTCAAAAGACCTCTAAAAATCACAGTAATTCCGAAGTTTATAATACTGTATGCATTTATATCTATTTATTCATTCATTTATCCACAAGACACTCCAGATGGCTAAAAACAAAAACAGAATATGAAACAATTAAAATCCAATAAACTAAACTAGTTTAAAAGCTGCATTGTTATTAATCTACCTGAAAAAGACTCACTGTAGACACATAAGAAGAAGAGCCTTAATTCATCTCATAGCATCATAGAATGCAGTGTTAGTTTTCAAGACATTTTACACAGTTTCTACAGTGCAGGAAGCTATTAAACTACCTTTAGATGGATCCTCTCTGAAAATCACCACTACAGGTCTAGGCAGATCCCCCCCCCCCCCACACCTTTCCAGTTACTATCAGTAAATTCTTTTTAACATTCATTCTTAATATTCCATGCTGAATTTATTTTCTTAATAATCATCCTTAATTTTATTTTATGTCAACTTATAAGTTGTTGTACTGCTTCTTGCGTGACAGCCTCTGGATATTACTTTGACTATTACTTTAATCCAGGGCTGAAATTCAGCAGGTTCTGACAGGTTCTGGAGAATCGGAAGTGGAAATTTTGAGTAGTTCGGAGAACCGGCAAACACTACCTCTGGCTGGCCCTAGAGTGGGAATGGAATGGGGATTTTGCAATATCCTTCCCCTGCCACGCCCACCAAGTCATGTCCACAGAACTGGTAGTAAAAAAAAATTGAATTTCACCACTGCTTTAATCTTTCCTTAGTCTCTTTTGCAAACAAATCATGTCCAGCTTTTTAAACTAATTCTCATAGATTCCAAATTATTTAACATCCTGGCAGCTCTTCTCTGAATCTACTTCAGCCTCTCTGTGTCACTTTTAGAGTTCAGTGTTTAGAACTGGGCATCATAATACTAGTGTGCTCCAACCAGTGTGCAATGGAAACTATTACCTCCTGTGATCTTTTGCACCATACCACATTGCTTAGATTGTAGTCCAAGATTGCTGCCTTACATTGGTTCAGCTAATGGTTCACTAGGATTAGACCCTTCTTCACACACTGTCATGAAGGCTGGACTGCCCTGTTTTACATAATATTTATATATATATTTGTTTTCGTAGATTTTCACGGGTGTAGGTATGCTGGTTTTGTTGTATTCGGGTCTTTTCCCGTGTAAGGTTGAGATTGTCTTTGCAACGTTTCGGCAGGATCTCACCTGCCATCTTCAAGCTTGGGCTTAAAAGCTTTTTAAGCCCAAGCTTTTTAAGCTTGAAGATGGCAGGTGAGATTTTTTAAGCTTGAAGATGGCCCAAGCTTGAAGATGGCAGGTGAGATCCTGCCGAAACGTTGCAAAGACAATCTCAACCTTACACGGGAAAAGACCCGAATACAACAAAACCAGCATATATATATATATATAATGTATTTGTGTTACATTACAATTTCCCTAGCTTGGTTCATCTGCAAATGTGACATGCATTTCCTGTGCTCCATTCTCTACTTGATCTATCAGAATCATGTAGTAAGTACTGAGGGATCCCCCAAATGGTTCTCTTAAATTTGATTGAGAAACATGTACTAAACCATTTATTGAACCTAATACTGAATAATTGCTGACCTATACAATTCCCTTTAACTATATAGGGAGCAATAAAGAGAGATAATGTTAGATTTGTGCAAGTTATTCTGTACAAAATCATGAAGTCTTCTTTAACATTAGCATTCTTTTAAACATGATTGCAGACATGCTGTTTTACTATCTTTTGTACAGATATTACAAGAGGTACTATCTGTATAGTACATATGTCAAGTTAACTAGTAAGGAGTTTCCTGGGACTTTTTTTCTTATTCCTTTTTGAAATGTGGTACCATACTTGCTTTTTTCCAGTCTTCTGTTATTTACTAATTCGCCAGAGGTTTCTTTCAACTGTATTATTTTATTTATGGATTAGCCTGGATGACAAAGCCCTAGTGTGATGCTTTGGGTTTTTTTAATGGCTGTTGGCTTTTTATTTCTTGTTTGATGATGTATTTCTTTTCTTTAAGTTGTTTAAACATTGTAATTTGTAAATTACCAGAGTCATCACAGATTAGATAATCTGCACAGTCAGCGAATAACTCAATAAAATTTCTAGGTCTGCCAATGTTTCTGGGTGGCTTACAAAAATAAAAACAAGTGTTTATTAAAACTTCTAATAAAAATATAATCAAGGCAAAGAAGTCAATCATATGCCTGCCTGAACCCCCCCCCCCAAAAAAAAACGTTGCCACTTGGACAGCATAAACATTATGCACAGAAGATATACATTCTATCTTATAATAGGTCCTAAGATAGGAGTCAAGTCTTCAAGATTCGCTTCACTTCAAAGATATGCAGTATAATGGTGTATAATTCTTTTCACTATGGAGACATAAAATAAACAGATAGTTGGCCCTCCACCATTTGGGAACAATGTGGAATATCTTCAGCAATGCCTGAGAAATTTTCCTCTAAATGGTGGGCTTTTATTACTAATACTAATTTCTGGATGGAATGTTGCTAAGTTAAACATCCCACATTAAAACACCATTGTTTCTCAAAATAATGTGTAGTATAACAAAAATTGAAATGGCTTCATTAAACCTCCTAAAATAACATCTTTTTGGGGGAGGGTCTGTCTTTAAAAACTACTCAGACAGGGAGGAATTTTTATATGAGAAAGAGGTTGGCATCTACTGCAACAATAACCAATGCTAGTACACATTTACCCTACTAGGTTAAAGTGATATATATATATAAATATAAATACATATATGCTCCTGAAACAGTAGTGGATTTCCATTTTTTTTACCCTTGTGCCTTTGCACAGAAGCGTCTGGGCAGGTGGGTGGAGCTTCCCGCCACCACTGCTTCGCCCGATCTGGGCCAAACCGGCAGAAATCCACCTGTCCTGAAAGTACTCCCATCCCCTAAAATATTTTTTAACAAAGAAAGTAATGACAATTATTACCTTATTATCATGAGATTGTTATATTTAAAAAAGTAAAACTAAACATTCTTTGCTTGAAAATATCTGTATTTGACAGTTCTCCTTATGTGTCTTTTACAAGATTAAAACAAAATCTAATCTTTCCCTCCAAATATTGATTAGACATTATTCTAAGGCAGAAAAAGAATAAGGAATATGCCTCATAATTTTTCTCTTTGTCTGTATGAATGTAAAGCTAATGTAACTCTGCCAGGAACATGTTTCGACAAGTGCATTTAACTTTTTCCTCTATGTTTGATTCTGCACAAGGGAATGGGTAAGAAGGTTGAGAGGAAGCCACACAAAGACTTCATTGTTTGACTTTTTGATGAATTGTGCCTCCCTGGCAAAAAGGCAGACCTCATGAGACTGCAATGAAAGTCTTTATTTGCAGACAAGACAGAACTCTCATAGGCAACTATACAACCTTATATAATGCCCTGCCTATGACCTCGGCAGCAGTTCAGGAACACTCCAAGGATAGGAGGTGGTTTAACCTTCAGACTATCAGTGTCCCTTGAGATCTCCTTGGCCAAAGGTTAGCTTTTGAGTTACTACGTGTCAAATTATTTGTGTTTCTGATAAAGATGACTCAATCTCAGGAGCCTGAAACAAGACCACCAAGCCTCGGATGTCAAAATCTTCTATGGATTCTGCAGAGAAGATAAGAATTAGAAACAAAAGAAACTCAAACTGAGATGTTTCTTGTGCTTCACTTTCTACTTTGTTTCAGTCTAAAATAGCTTTTTAATCAGCTCCTTAAGGGATCTTGACGATGCATGCCTAAAATCTCCATTCCATGTACTCATGATTTCTTTTAGCCCCCTTTTCCCACTTATTTCATTGCTGGGAGCTTTACCTCACACGCATTTGAATCGTCCTACCATACTTATTATGGTAGTTTGACAACTACACCAGACATTTTTTGGGCCATTTTGGGAGGGAGGGAGGGAGGAAGGAAGGAAGTCTAAAACATGGGTCTCATTTTTCACTTTACCATAATTTTTTTCTTTTTTCTTTTCTTTTTATGACCCTGTAATACCTTGTTTTGAGGTGGGGCTGTGACAACTGAGTGGAACTGACATTTAATGGGCAGACACCCTTCTTGACATCTATGCGGACTTCACAACTGATATTTTCTCTTTGCACACAACTTCTTCCTTATAATCTTCCCATATTCAACAGACTTCCTTTTTTAAAAGATGAACCAGATTTTTGAAGTATAAAATTAATATAGTTATAAAATAATAAAATAAATTGAAATGTTTTGAATAAAAGCAGTCCATTTAGCTTCACTGACTTCACTACACTATGAAAAAAAATCATTCTAAATTACTAACAAAAAATATGGCTAGAAGCAATTCAAGCAGCTGAATAATAAAAAATAAATAAACATTTTTAGAACTGTTTAGTGCAAGAGAGCCCTCTGTCTACAGCATTTTGGATTTAAACATATTGCTGTTGTTTTACTATTACTTAGAGTTAAAACACAACAGCAAAACAGGTTATCATAACAAGAATAAGGTAAAGGCACCTTCATGCAAATCTTTATTTTTGATGACTGTATCCGAATAATTTCTTAACAGTTTTATAGAAGTAAATCACCACTTGTTTTTTATGTATCGTCCCTCCACCACCACCACCCAAATTAGTTGTGAAATTACTGGGCGATTTCCCATGGAATTATTAACTAGAGAAAGTTAATCCTTTGTCTAATAACTAGAAAGTAAAAGAAGGAAATAGTGTCATTGAAGTTTAAGACACTGAGAAAGGATAACACTTCTGCCCACACTCCTTAGCTCTAAAAAACTACAAAGAAAACATGATAGGATTTTAATCTTCCATCCATGTGAATGATAAACTTTACAGTTTCAAAAAATGGTTCTGGATATATTTGATATCGAAAACAATACATGTGCCTTGGTAGCGCAATGGTTAGAATGCCAAATTGCAGGCTAACTCTGCCCTCTGCCAGGAGTTTGATCCTGCTCGAGATTGATTCTGCCTTCCATTCTTCTGAGATTGGTAAAATGAGAATCCAGATTATTGGGGATAATATGCTGACTCTATAAACTGCTTACATAGTGTTATAAAGCAATATGAAGTGGTATGACAGTCAAATGCTATTACTACCGTGTTTCCCTCAAAAATAAGACAGGGTCTTATTTTCTTTTTACCCACAAAATATGGCTTGGGCCTTATTATCAAGGGAGGGTTTATTGTTTTATGGCTCTATGGTTATGAGTTGGCTGCCGGCAGAGCATACTCTCAGAGTGTACAACCATAGAGCATACACCCAAAGCGGCCACTGCTGGAAGACTCAGTTTGGAAGCCACTGAAAAAGCTGTGCTGAGATGGAGGCAGCAGCAGAGATGATCTGACTCTGCAGGGAGAGCTGGGCCAGGGCATCGTGAGGCTGGGAGGCATGCGAGTGAGAGCAGAATGCCGCTCGTGCAACCCCCCTCTCCAGCCGTGAAGTGCACCATTCACTGATCTAGAGGCACTTCAAAGGCGCCAAGCTGCGGGAGCTGGGCGGCGGCAAATAGGTGCTTACGCAGCTTGGCGATACCCCTAGGTCAGTGAATGGTGCTGTGCCCAGCTGGAAAGGGGGTTTGCCAGGCAGCTGCTGTGCCCAGCTCTTTGGGAGCCCGCTCGCAAGAGAGCAGCTGCCCGGCAACCCTCCTTTTTGTCTGGGCACAGCACTGCTCACCAACCTAGCAGTATCCCAAAGACGCCAAGCAACACGATCACCTTTGCCTCCCCCCCATTCCTGCGGCTTGGCAACTTCGGAATACCACTAGGTTGGTGAGTGGCGCTCTGCCTGACCGGAGGTGGGTTGTTGTCCAGGGGGCTAATTTGCGGGGGAGGGCTTATATTTTTGCTCATCAGAAAAATGTGGCATGGCCTTATTATCAGGACATGTCGTATTTTCAGGGAAACATGGTATGTACATTTTAAATATGTTAGATAAACTCCCATTTTATGTGTTGATCTTGGAATTTTATTTAACCTCTCTTTAACCACTCTTAACAAAAAAGTGATAGAAATGTCTGAAGATATTTATGAACCAAAACAAAAAATTCCAAAAGTGAATCCCAATATAATGATTTAGTATTGTGCAGTCATATGACTTTTGCCTCTGAAGTATTTTAATTCCTTCTGAGTGACTATAAAAAAAATTAATGCAGAAAAATCCTTTGATTCAAGGCATTTTTAGCCTGGTATTATTTTCATAACCTAATATCTGAAACACCTTTTTTTCCCACGACCTTTGAAATTTAGTACAATGAAATTAAATGCCATTTATATAAATAAATACTAAGAATATGAAGAAATATCAAATCTAACCACTGTTCTCCTTCAACTAATGAATAAGATAGTGAGAAAAATCATGTCCAATCACCAGAGTGACCACAGATCATGGAACAAATATCTTATACCATACAAAAGTGGAAAAAAATTCAAATGCCGATTCCATGTGGTTGTATTAGCATAGCACACAAGTCAACTAAAGCCCTTCAAACCCCTTCAATTCAAATCAAAGCAGACCAAAAGACTCAACAACCCCAGAAGAAAAAAATAAGAGTCATCAACAACCTATAATGTAAAGACTGCAACAACCACTATGTAGGACAAACAAGACTGGCAGAACACATCCACGAACACCAACTAGCCATTAGAAGACATGAGAAGAATTCTATAATCTATCAACATATAAACAGATTTAACCAGAGTTTTAATTGGAAAATGTGACCATCCTATATTAAGTCAAGTCCAAAAATGCAAAGGAATTTTTAGAAGCCTGGAACTCTGACAAATCAGCCATCAACAGGCACATAGACATTAACGAATCTATGCATTCAGCCCAAAAAGGAACAAAAAGAACAGCACCTCTCCACCAGAAATCAGATCAGCATACAGTAACTCCAAGGTTAACATCAGACCAACAATCAAGTAAACAATACCCCAATCAAGAATGCCAAACAAGCCAACAGCAAACAGTTCAGTCAAAGAATCTCTAAGACCACCACCATCAACCCTGACAGGCAAGCCACTAGAATACAAACTGACAGCAAACTGCACTCCTTAATAGCACAGATGATGTTACCTAGTTTGGGTAATGAAACAACTGCAAGAAAACAAGCAAGCTCATGTCAAGCGTAAACTACAAATAGTCTTTATTAGTAAAATACATTCTAAATGTTTGTAGATAAGTACCTAATGCTGAAGTTCAGAGCAAAAAGAAAGGAAATAGGGAAACAAACCACATACACATCTGCAGAACTTTTGTCAAAGAAAGTCCAACTTTGTTCTTGTTTCAGATAATGCAGAATACAACCAGGGCTGGGCTTCAAAAATTGCAGCAAGGGGTTCACTGCCCTGTTGTGGGGGGAGGCGCATGGGGACATGGCCTAGTTGGCCTCCTGCACTATGGTGGGGAAGGTGTTTTCACCCTCTCCAGGCTCCCTAGGCTTTCCTCGAGGGAGGGGAAAAACTGCTTCCCCTCAGCTCTGGAGGCCCTTCGGAGCCCATTTCTGGAATCCCAGAACCTTCGGTAGGCTCATTCCCCCCCCCCCCCAAGCCTCCATGCGAGCACTGCACTTACCTGGCATGATGAATGGGTCGCATGGAGAGTCCTGGGAAATGAGGAGTGGGGTGGGTGGTGTAGGGGCAGGCATGGCCAGCCAGGGGTGGCATTTGGAAGTTTGCCAAACTGGGCAGAATCCTAGCTAGAGGATCGCCCAAACTCGTGTGAACCCCCAGCAGCCCACCCCTGAATACAACAAGGAAACAATACAGTGTGAATGCTAAGATTCGGAACTGTATATGATTCCTATGTTGATTCCTTTTCTTTTTTAGATGTCTTTCAGTTGTTATTGTTATTTAATTTTAAAAACATCCGCACAAGCCCCAATATTTCTACTGTGAGTCTGTTGTGAAACATTCCTTTCATGAGAGGATTTCAGGAGAATGAGAAAATTTAAATTAAACTTTGTTCTTATCCTTACAACCAGATTTTTCAAATCTTACCCATAAAACAGTTATTAGTGATATAACACTTATTAGTGATGTAAGAATAGGCTTCATATTATGTTACTTTAAATTTAAAATTAAAGTACTATGTGGTGGAAGATAACCAACTGTATTAACTTTAGGCCATGCTGATGCTTTAAACCTAACATATACCACTTTAAAGTCTGATATGAGCTGAACTCAGAATATGCATCCCTGCCCAGCAAGCCTGAAGGGAACGCCTTCGCATTAAACATGTCACTCCTTTTAAAAGTTAAAAACAGCAACCTAATCTTTTCCTGCTTACTGATTCTTTTTTAAATAAGATAAGACCCTATGAATGACAAAATGTAAAATGAGAATCAACCATAATTTGAGGATAGCTCTTTTGGACCTCCTTTTGTTTTGAAACTGGAATTCTCTAATTTCAGCTCAACAGTTCAGCTATTTTACATACAACATTAAAAGCTTCAACTGCGTCTTTGCCGCAAGCTGTTTCTAAAAATCGTTTTAATATAGAAAACAAAGAACAATATAATTAGGAAGAATTATAAGTGAAATATTTCAAAAATAATCCATTGAGAACTGAAAAATACAATCTATTGAGAACTGAGAACGTTCAGTGCCAAGTTGATTGATTATATTTTATTCAATCTTGTCTGGAGGACGAGACGAAAGTAATGGAGCAGCTGAGGACATGGCAGGGATGGCTAAAAAAGCCCTTCATTCTGCATTCTTCTTGTACAGATGTCATTCATTCATTTCTTCAACTTTAAAGCAACCTAGCATCAAAAAAAAATCACACAATTGTATGGCAAACATTAACGCTGAGGTAAACTTGGCAGAACAAAAAATGTAAGAAAACTATACTAGATATCTCATTATGCTTCAATTTTGTCTGTTTATTTAAAATTTGCCTGACTCTGAGGTTCTGTACTGTGTATATAAGAAAATACAAGTCATAATACAATAAATATGGGGAAAATACTAATAGTATCAACAAAAATAAATGTTTCTTTCGGTGTAAAGATGGTTTTCTCCATAAATCTT
Source organism: Natrix helvetica (assembly GCF_964273705.1). Taxonomy (NCBI): domain Eukaryota; kingdom Metazoa; phylum Chordata; class Lepidosauria; order Squamata; family Natricidae; genus Natrix; species Natrix helvetica. Next base: position 38,090,893 of record NC_138550.1, on the reverse strand, counting down.
TTAAAAATTCTGGAAGGATGCTCTCCTATTACGGGTAGTCCTTGACTTGCAAGAGTTCATTTAGTGATTGTTCAAAGTTAGAACAGCATGAATGTTGTGTGTGACCTAGGACCGTTTTTCACAGTTATGATCTTTGTAGCATCCCCATGATCGTATCATCAAAAATCAGATTTTGGCAACTGGCTCATATTTATGACCATTGCTATGTCCCAAGGACATGTGATGACTTTTTGCAACCTTTTGACGAGCAAGTCAATGGAGAAGTCAGATTCACTTAACAAGCAGGTTACTAACTTATCAACAGCTGTGATTCACTTAACAATTGTGGCAAGAAAGGTAATAAAATGGCAAAATTCACTTAACAAGTGTCTCACTTAACAACAGAAATATTGGGTTCAATTGTGGCTGCAAGTCGAAGACTAATTGTATATATCCTACTTGAAGGAGAACTTTGGAAGGCACTCTTCATTCATACAATTCCAAAGATAATTTACTTGATTTAGACTTTGGAAGGATGGAAGGCTGAGTCAACCTTGAGCCTGGTGAGATTTGAACTGCCAAATTGCAGGCAGCTTGTAGTCATCGGAAGTAGCCTGCAATGCTGCACTCTGCACCATCTTGGCTCATAATACCAAATAAAGTAAAAATTCTCTTAGAAACCACCTCTTACATGTTGAATCTGCTCAGATTTTAAGATCTTTAGAGGCACTTCTGAAATGCTTTGGGTTTCAGATGTGTTCTGTTCCAAGCCTCTAATATATACTGACGCACACTTGGCTGTCTGCCACAACTAAGGAAGGAGATAAGCAACCCCTTGGCGAGGAGCCCAGAAAATTATCTCTATGAAAACAAGGCTTGAACTCACGAAATTCTCCCAATCTTTCTCTATGCCTGGATTAGTAAACTCTTGTTTCCTGCAAAATTCCCCTCCCGTCGCCCCACCTATAAGTTCTCCGGGAGGGGCCAATCAGTAGCCACCTGTTCCTATTTCCTTCTGTGAGTCTTTTTCCAAAGCTGCTCCGTCCTCCTCTCAGCCCTACACATATGTACATCAGGGACAGCCTTCTTCTGTTCTTCCTCACTGCTCCCTGACTCAGATGCCATCTGGTGGCCAACAGGCCTGTCTAGTCCATGCTCTGAGTCTTCTTCAGCCTCCAGGGCAGTCCGATAGTGTTCAGCGCTGTCAGATTCCACCAACAGCTCAGCCTCCCACTGTTGGGCCACAACAAGAAGCCTATTTTAATGGATACCAAGGAGAAGACATTTTTATGCATTTCCAAAGTATGGAATACATTTTCTAGGGCAATGTTTTTTAACCTTAGCAACATCAAGATACGTGGACTTCAATTTGCCAAATTCTGGAAGTTGATGTGCATATGTCTTAAAGTTGCCAATTTTGAGAAACACTGTTCTAGGGAAGGGTGCAATAATGCAAAGTGCATCTCCTTTGACAAGCTCTAAATTAATGTTGTTTTTTTAAAATTTTGTTTTGTTTGAAGATTTATATTATTTGGCTGCTGTAGCTAATTTAAATACTTGACCACAATACTAGGAGAGAAACTGAATACATAAATAGCATTTACATTGCTTGACTTTTATATTAAAAGTGACTTTTTAGAGAGCTATGGATTTAATTTTTTTAACTTGTAAGCTTACTCTCTTTCTCACTCCATTCTCACATGAACACTTCTTTTTATTTTCTTCTTCTTTTACAAAAGTCCACAGAAACATTTTATTCTATCCCAGAAGGCTTTTGCTACCATTTCCATAGATTGTCTCTAACAACTTTGCAATTATTAGTAATTTGAATCAAGTGACCATGGCAAAGGTTAAACTTGAAAGTAAGGAATTTGTAGCAACTAATTAATATGTCACAAAAGTACACTTTTATCCAAGCGAGTTAATGAAGCTTTCAGAGGACTTACATGTGCCTTTTGTAGCCAGCCTTGAGGGAACCTATGTTAACTTCAGATATCTGCAAGTGCTAATCAGTTGATCACCACCTGGTGGCTAGTGCCAATATGCTCACCCTCCCACTTCCCAGCCTTCAATGACAAGCTGCTAATATAAAGCCAGGAGTAAGGGCTGATAGCATTTCACTCCACAATAGGTCCCTGACAACTGAATAAAGAAGAAGGCTCCAGGGTGAATGAGGAGAGTTTTTTTTCCATTTAGCCCCGATGTTAACAGCAACAAAGAACCATCTTCCACATCATTGTAGGCATTAACATTTATAACAAGATGCTAAGAACCTTTCAGTTCGCTATTAAGCCACATCATTGATTACAAATGGACTAAGGAGTTTAAACCGCAAAGGGTGGGGTGAGGAACAGCGTCTCAATCACAAAGCAGGAGACTAGAGTCACTTGTCTTTTACCACCCTTCCTTCTAGGAAGGGCTAATGAGTAAACCCATCCCATTGTTTGCTTTTCCCTTATATCCTGCAAAATATATCCTTTATGCTTATTACACAAGCTTGTCTTTATTAGATTGCAAATTGGAAATTTATTCATTCAGGGGTAGTCGTCCATTGTTTTCTTCCAGAAAAGGAAGGACAATAATAATTCAGTCTATGGAAAGTGCAGCCCTAGAGGTAATCCTTGAATAGTGTATCACTGTTTCTTTCTAAAACTTGTAAATATGCAGAAGGATTCTAGAAATTATTTTAAAACACACACAATCTTTCTACTATGACTTTTCTATCAATCTTTCCTAAAACACACTGTGTATGGGCTTAATTTCCAGAGGTTCTAAACACCAGTGATGGACGTTCTGCCAATTCATTCATCTTGGGGGCACTCAACATGCTAGAGGATCTTCTATGGATCTTGGCTCTTGGAGGCTACCAATTGTCTTCATGGATGAGAAAGTTATCGAAACCTGTACCCAATAATAGTGGTGAACAGCTCAGCTCTGTTCTGGCCAAGTGTGAGTGTGTCTGAGCTGCGATTCTGGCAGTCAACTCCAAGTATACAATTCTCATCACCCTCACTAGCATGAGATATAGAATGCAATATATTTATATTGGGTTGAGAAAGGATGATCTAACACAACAGAAATCTAGCACTAGCTTCTGAAAACAACTTTTTTCAAAGATGTTGCTTATTTCTCTGCCCCCTCCCCCAAAAAAAACATTCCCCTTGTGGGACAATACAAGAGGTACCACATACCAGATTGTGGAAGGCTCCTTTAAATTTGGGGTTCAGGATATTATGGTGGATTCTATCTTTCTTTCTTATTCTTCATTAGTATTCTATCATAGGAATATTCTTCCCCCACAAATAATAATGCTGTGTTATAGGGATAAATAAAAATGACTGGACAGGAAACTCCAGGTTGAGTAGGATTTGAACTTATCTCTCCTCAGTTGCAGTCCAATGTGTTTTCTATTTTGTATTTAAGAAAGCAGTAAGCATGTTATTTTTCTGTGACTTCTTGTTCATTCTTTTCACTGTATTCCAACTCCAAAGTCATCTTCTAATAATGCTAGAAGCAGAAGTGCCTATCTTTTTTCCCATAGTACAAAAGAGCAACTTCTGACTGGATTATAACTAGTATGTACAATTTGATGTAAACATTTGAAAGAAAACAGGCTGTGCATATGTGCAGAATGGAGTAATTATACTTTCCAGTCCAGTAAAAAAGCTGGTTAGTTTTAGATTCATTTTTCAATTGATTATCTCTTCATTACTAGACTGTTTACATCTATGATGGTCTACTGACTTTAGGGGTGCTTTAATCCAACATTTGCTATATGTTAGTGTTCTTGTCTCCTGGAATCATGTTGTTTCTATCTATTTTCTCAAACTCAAAAACAAACTTGACATAAGTGAAATAATTCAAATATTACAAATATATTCACAGCCAATCTCGGTTTTTTTTTTAAAAAAAAAAAAAGCTAAACACCAACTAGGATAGTATTATTTTAATACTTCAAAAAGAAACCATTACTTTTAATAGTCAAAAGCAGTCATTAATTCTAATCAGTAGTACTTGATCATTTTTGTCAGTTGCTTCCATTTTCACTGATGTCAGCATGAATGTTATGACACAATAAAATCAATGGTGTCATAAACCTATCTGCTAAAACAAATGTTAATATAATGACAATAGTTTTGGATAATGTTTGTGTACTTAAACCTTGGCTAATGGAAAGTATTCTTATAAATAATCAATACAAAACACTGTCTTATCTTGTCTTACAGTGAAGTTCAATAAAGATTTTGTGGGGCTGTGATAAATATTTAGCTGTGTATTAACTTTCTGTCCCTACACTAGTTACTCTAATCAAGGTATTTAATATATAGATATTATGTTGGTTTCACTAATATAGAAGAATAATTTAAGAAATGGACAGAACATGCAAACGTTATCCCCTTGCACTGCGTCACACTTTTAAAAATAAGAATATATCATGTCTGCTAATGCCTTTTCTTAACTTGAAACCAAACATGGGTTCATTTTAGCTGTTCAACAATTATCAGATGTGCTTCAAAACAAGAAGGAATGCAAGGTACCATCAGAGTATCTAGCACAAAAACTAATTTGTTTCAGCTACAAATTTTCACAGTTTCAGTCACAAATTGACTTCCGTGGACTTAACATCATACTTAAGTGGTTAGTAGAGGGGGGGGGGGTGCTTAAGTGCACTAACATGCCTACCATCCCTGTCACTTATTTTTATTCTTTTATTCTTGTTCATGTTTTTGTTTGACAAATTCTAATAAAAAATAAAATAAATAAATAAAATAAATAAATACAATAAATACAATAAATACAATAAATACAATAAATACAATAAATACAATAAATACAATAAATACAATAAATACAATAAATACAATAAATAATACAATAAATACAATAAATACAATAAATACAATAAATACAATAAATACAATAAATACAATAAATACACCCCCTTACTTGTGGGGTGCCACAGGGGTCGGTCCTCTCGCCACTCCTGTTCAACACATATATGAAGCCGCTGGGTGAGATCATCCGTGGTTTCGGGGTGGGATACCATCTGTACGCTGATGATACTCGGCTGTACTTTTCCACCCCGAACCACCCCAACGAGGCCATCGAAGTGATGTCCCGGTGTGTGGAAGCCGTACGGATCTGGATGGATGACAACCGACTCAAACTCAACCCCTCCAAGACGGAGTGGCTGTGGGTACCGGCTCCCCGGTTCAGCCAATTAATTCCATCATTGGCCATCGGGGGCATTCAACTTGTCCCCGTGGAGCGGGTGCGCAATTTGGGCGTCCTCCTGGATGCCCGGCTGTCCATGGATGACCATGTGACAGCCGTGGCAAGGGGGGCGTTCCACCAGGTTCGCCTGGTGCGCCAATTGCGCCCCCTACTGGACCGGGACGCCTTACGCACAGTCACTCATGCGCTGATGACGTCTCGCTTGGACTACTGTAACGCTCTCTACATGGGGCTTCCCTTGAAATGCACCCGGAGGCTACAGTTGGTCCAGAACGCAGCCGTGCGGGTAATTATGGGGAGTACTAGGTACTCCCATGTGACACCGTTCCTGCGCGAGCTGCACTGGCTTCCTGTGGTCTATCGGGTGCGTTTCAAGGTTTTGATAACAATCTTTAAAGCGCTCCATGGCTCAGGACCTAGTTACTTGCGGGATCGTATTCTGCCCCATACATCCCTGCGACCAATCCACTCGCACAGAGAGGGCCTCCTCCAGGTGCCGTCCACCAGACAGTGTCGAGGGGCGGCGCCTAGGAGTAGAGCCTTCTCTGTGGCGGGCCCAGCCCTGTGGAATGACCTCCCCCCGGATATTAGGAATACCTCTGACCTCCGCTCCTTTCGTGTAAAGCTCAAGACCCACCTTTTTCAAGTTGCTGGCCTGGCTCAACTTTGATCCAACTATATCGCTCCTGACGGGTTTTTTATTTGGGGTATTTTAATTGCATTCAATTTATTTAGGGGTTTTTAAACATTGTGTTTTTACTTGTTTTTATCTATCAGTTCACCTCCTCCTTGTATATGTCGTATATATGTCTTGGTATATGTTTTGTTATATGTATGTCGATATATTTATTTCCTATGTTTTGTTGTACGCCGCCCCGAGTCCTTCGGGAGAGGGTGCGGCTAAGAAATAAATATTTATTTATTTATTTATTTATTTATTTAAATAAAATAAATAAAATAAATACAATAAATACAATAAATACAATAAATAAAATAAATAAAATAAATAATAAAATAAATAAATAAAATAAAATAAATAAAATAAATAAATAAAATAAATAATAAAATAAATAAAATAAATAAAATAAATAAAATAAATAAAATAAATAAAATAAATAAAATAAATAAATAAAATAAATAAAATAAATAAATAAAATAAATAAAATAAAATAAATAATATAGACCAGTGCTACAAGGTTCAAAAATGATCTGTAAACATGGTTAAGATCAATTAAGGAGCACAAGGTCCTGTTTTTCAGACTTCCATGAGGGACTGAAAATATGTTATTCATATATATATGAATATTTTTCCAAAATTTAAAGTATACCCTAATAAATCATCCTATCAGAATGGATATAGAACATAACCAATTTGGAAAGCCATCCACCAAAAAATGTGGACAAATCTCAGGCTTGGTGAAATAATGGCTACACTGCTTCATTTCCCACAGAGTTACAATTATATGCCAAGTCTGAGATTCTGAGTACCACATTCCTCTCTTAATACAGAATAAGCAACATACGCCTCAATTCTTTTCTGACCCACATGTTAACATAAAATATCCTCACCAATTCTATGTTATCCAGAAATTTCTCAAAACGTCTAATATGCTTATATCACACAACCAATCTGCAAAAGATGGAAGAAGCTTAGAAAATCAGTCAGAAAAAGAATATTCCTGAAAATGGATGGAACTAAGCTTATCTATTTTCTGGTTTGAGGAAAATTATCTTGAATTAGATAGTTTCAAACTGTGGCATGAATTAAAGGGAGCTTTTTCATTATAACTTTTATTATGAAAAAAACATATACTTTCATTGCTGAAAAGGGAACCTGAATATATAGTTCTTTTATAACATTGCTTAATTCATATACCAAAATGTACAAAATTCAGTAGAAACCATAATATGAGGTGGGTACATTAGATTTAAAATTAAAATGAGAAAAGGAGTGGTTCATCTTCACTGAAAGATTTAGTAGTCGTTTCTTCACATTTTAAGAACTACAGTTCTGAAAGTGTGAATGGGAATTAAACAAAAGTTCTATGATTCTTTAAGAATAACCTTACTAATTATATGATATAAACTGTGGTCTTAAGTCCAAAATGTAATGGTTTCCAAGTGTGTTTTATATATATTCAATAATATCTAATCAAAGGATAGAAAGAAAGCTGCTGTATTCAACATTTTATCAAATGTGAGCAAGGTTAGAAGTGCACTTCATTGTCTATATTGAGCATGCAAGAAGACACACTAGGAATTAGGCACAAACACCAAGAACTGGTTCCTAAAGTTTTTCTTCACAGAAATCCATGAAAATTTACACTCGTCGGCAATTATAAACCAAACAATTCAAGCACCCGCTTCTCATTGCTATTCATCATGAAAGACTTGGACGCTAATTTATTGACTTTATGTAGAGTAAAACTATTGGAAGACAATTGTTTAATCTTTCAACATAGCCTAGTCCAAAGGAAATTCAGGAAAAATCTGGTTGCAAAACACACACAAACACACAAACAAATGGCAATTACCTGCCAAGCTTTGAGGAACATTTCTAATAAACTCCTCCTCTCAAAATTATGTGACTGCAGTACTATGAGATGGAAAAACAATTTCTTACTTCTTTTTTCACTAAACTTAAACCTTGGCTTTTCAAAGGTTTTATCAAATTTTACAAAGTTCTAAGCTCCTTCAGCTAATAGGGAAAATGTGGAAGGAAAAAACATTTAGATGCCCTAAAAGTCTATGTTTGTGTCAGAAGAAAATGCTTATTTATCATATTCCCTTTCTTCTTTTTATGCCATCTATATAGCATTGGCTAACCCAAGCTAGACATATTTTGTCTGGAATCTGCCTGAGTGTTTGAAGATTAATCTGTCTGATTCTATCCCTATGCTAAAAAGGTAATGCTAACATTACCTATCCCAGAAAAATAATTATAAGCTATGCTTGCAACTCTTGATTTTAGCACATTGACTTTTAAATCTAAACCTGAAAGCTGAGTTTTGCTCACATATGGTACTAAATTTGAGATTTGAGAGTCCCAAATCTTCACATTCTTCACTGTCAAAGCACTGGTATGCTAATTATTTCAAAGTGTTTCCTTTTGTAGAGGTCTATAAAAATACAGACAAGCCAAAAATATTTGGTAAAAATAATTATCCATTATTTTGGATAATTATTTGTCTCAAGGCCTAGGACCTTTCATTATTAAGACATTTAATTGCCACCAATGATCCTGGCTGCTTTTAAAATGTTTTGCATTGGGAGATCTAGAGAAAAAGTCAGGTAATCAAAACAAAAAATGTAGGGAACAAACAACAAGCTGCAGTTTCCTTCAGTTGGGAAAAAAGAGAAGTTGCCCAAATGTTCGGAGGGTGACAGGCAAAGATGGAGAAACTTTAGAGAGGTTGTGAGGCTTTAAAATCTTCCATGTTGTTCTTTTTAAAGTGCTGCTTCTTTTCAGTCTCACTAATAGGACAAATCCCACTGAGAGAAGGTCAATATCTATGAGACCTTCTAGTAAGAATTCCTTCCTTTAAAACTGAAAAGCATTTTATCTGGCAAGTATTTTTTCAATATCTATGCAGTTCTCAATATAATCAAAGTGCAGCCTGATTTTTACACCAGAGATAAATTCTCTTTGCTCTCTACTTCTTTCATAGACTGTTTTAACTCATAAATTAGAGAGAAAAGTATCCGATTGTAGCATGCTTCCTCTATCTATTTGAAGTATATGTAATTATTTGTAAAATCTATAAAGAATAGAACAAAGGAATTCATAAAATGGACTTGCCATCTTTTAGGCAAATGCCACATAAGAGGTAAAATTGACAGGAAAGTGGCCATTGAATAAACATATTCATTGCCCTAGAAAGTTATACAATAGCTTTTTAAATATTGTATTTTTCAGATGTGTAAATGAAACTTCCAGAAATCTGGAAGTTGTAGTTTAACACAGTTGAAAAATCACAGGCTTAACAAATTATTATTATTTATTTATTTTATTCATTTATCACATTTCTATACATTCAATCTTATCTAAGTGAGTCTGGGTGACTTACAATAAAAACATGTAACAAAATATAAAGTCATAAGCAGGAGCAAAGTTAAAAACAGATTAAAAGATAGATTTACAAAATTAAATGTTAAAAAGCTAAAGGGTGAAGAGAACATCCTCATGATATCAACCATCACAGGATTTCCTAAACCTCATGCCATTTGGCAAAACCAGTTCTTGACACTCTTTCTGAAGGTCAGAAGAGTTGAGCCATCTCTCCTCTTAGCGTAAGGACTTCCAAAGTATGAGGATAATGGCAGAGAAATCTAACTCCCCGGATCCCACCAGCCAAAAATACTTTAACCAAAGGGATCTACCACATACCCTCCCTTCCAGACAGAACAATATAATTGGTACAACAAGTTCCTCAGCTGGTTGTACCAATGGAAAACTTGTTTCCATGCCATGAAGGACTTTAAAGGTGATGGCCAACATCTTGAATAGGACCTGGAAGCAAACTGGCATCCAGTGAAGCATATATCACGGAAAGGTTATATACTATGGGCATCCAACAGTGTTCACATTGCTACATTCTGTACCAGTTGCAGCTTCCAGATACTCTTCAAGGATAGCCCTATGTAGCAGTCTACATTACAATAGTCTATATCAGAAATTACTAGTATGTCTAACTGAAAGAAGCACTTCTCAATCTAGGAAAACATGAAAGAAGGATATATGCTGTATATAAAAAAGGGTTTTATATTATACATTTCACACTTTTCCTGGAATATTAGGTAGGCTTGCCATTTCATATTAAAACTTGTTTGGAATCTTTTTCTCCCAAAATACATACAAATAAATTTATTGGTATGCATTTTCTCCCAAAATGCATACCAATAAATTAAGCATATATATATATGCTTAAGCATATATATCTGTGTGTGTGTGTGTGTGTGTGTGTGTGTGTTTGTGTGTTTGTGTTACAACCCCTGGTATGCCCAAATATGGGAGGGAGCTCACTCCTCCCTCTTTCTGTCCTTCGGCTCATCACAGAAAACCATGCAGAAAAACCCATATTTTTATTTTTAATGTTGCCTTTTTATATATATGTTGTATTTGTACTGATAAATAAATAAAGGGAGACTTTATAAAGGGATCCGGGGAGTTAGATTTCTCTGCCATTATCCTCATACTTTGGAAGTCCTTACGCTAAGAGGAGAGATGGCTCAACTCTTCTGACCTTCAGAAAGAGTGTCAAGAACTGGTTCTGCCAAATGGCATGAGGCAGGAAATCCTGTGATGGTTGATATCATGAGATATTTAGGCATACCAGGGGTTGTAACACAAATATGTATGTATGTATGTATGTATGTATGTATGTATGTATGTATGTATGTATAGATAGATGATAGATAGATAGATAGATAGATAGATAGATAGATAGATAGATAGATAGATGATAGATAGATAGATAGATAGATAGATAGATAGATAGATAGATAGATAGATAGATAGATAGATATTCGTAGATTTTCAGGGGTGTAGGTATGCTGGTTTTGTTGTATTCGGGTCTTTTCCCGTGTAGGATTGAGATTGTCTGTGCAACGTTTCGGCAAGATCTCACCTGCCATCTTCGGCCTTGGGCTTAAAAAATTTTAAGGCCAAGCCCAAAGATAGCAGGTGAGATCTTGCCAAAACGTTGCAAAGACAATCTCAATCCTACATGGGAAAACACCCGAATACAACAAAACCAGCATATATATATATATATATATATATATATATATATATATATATATATATATATATATATATATATATATATATATATATATATATATATATATATATATATATATATATATATATATATATATATATATATATATATATATATATATATATATATATATATATATATATATATATATATATATATATATATATATATATATATATATATATATATATATATATATATATATATATATATATATATATATATATATATATATATACATACATACATACATACATACGTGTGTATGTGTATGTGTATGTATGTATATGTATGTATGTATGTATGTATGTATGTATGTATATATGTATATATGTATATATGTATATATGTATATATGTATATATGTATATATGTATATATGTATATATGTATATATGTATATATGTATATATGTATATATGTATATATGTATATATGTATATATGTATATATGTATATATGTATATATGTATATATGTATATATGTATATATGTATATATGTATATATGTATATATGTATATATGTATATATGTATATATGTATATATGTATATATGTATATATGTATATATGTATATATGTATATATGTATATATGTATATATGTATATATGTATATATGTATATATGTATATATGTATGCTGGTTTTGTTGTATTCGGGTCTTTTCCCGTGTAAGGTTGAGATTGTCTTTGCAACGTTTCGGCAGGATCACACCTGCCATCTTCAAGCTGTGGGCTTAAAATGGGAACGGAGCTGCCGTCTTTCTGTAAGTCTTGGTGGGAGGGGATGGGGTGGTGGCTTTGTTTCAGTAAGTGGAATGATTGGTTGTGTGGTTGTATCATGATTGGTAGATTGGTGCTGATTGGTGCAGGTTGTGTGTGCATTGTTGTTTTGTATTTTAACGGCTTGGGTGGTGGGTGGTGTTCGTTTGTTGGCTAGGGCTGGTTTCCAGATGTTTGGTAGGCGGGAGGTATCATCACGTTTGTTCATGCTGTGGGGGTGTTTCTCTATTTCGATGGCTTCCATGATTATTCTCTTGTGGAGGTGTTCTGTTTTGGAGATTAACCTGGCTCCTTCAAAGTTGATTTCGTGTCCTGTAGCTTTAAGGTGCTGGAAAAGGGAAGAAGTTTTTTCTTTTTTTCTTACTGCATTTTTGTGTTCTGTGATGCGTGCATTTATTCTCCTGTTTGTTTGTCCTATGTATATTGCTGGGCAGATTTTGCATGGTATTTCGTAGACTCCTTGGTTTTCTAGCTGGATTTTGTCTTTGGGGTTTCTTAAGATGTTGGCTATTTTTTGGTCAGTGGTGAAGGCTGTCCTGATATTGTGCTTGTGGAGAATATTGCTGATTTTATCTGTGGTGCCTTTGATGTAAGGGAGGAGGGCGATGCCATTTTCCTGTTCTGTATCTTGGTTTTTTGGGGGAGTCTCCTTTTGGATTAGGTTGGTGATTGTTTTTCTTTGGAATCCATTGGAGATTAATACATTTGTTAGTTTGAGTAATTCAGTTTTCAGGTGGTCTTTGTCGACTAGGCGTTTGGTTCTGGAGATGAGGGTCTTGGCTACAGAGTTGATCTGTGCAGGGTGGTGATGGGATTGTGCATTTAAGTAGCGGTTGGTGTGTGTTTTTTTCTGGTAGATGGTGTGTCCTAGGGAGCCATTGGGTTTTTTGTAGATTAGGACATCCAGAAAGGGAAGTTGGTTGTTTGCTTCTATTTCCATGGTGAATTGTATTTTGGGGTGTAGGTTGTTGAGATGTGTGAGGAAGTTGTCCAGTTTTTCTTTTCCATGTGGCCAAATCACGAAAGTGTCATCAACATATCTAAGCCAGAGTTTGGGTTTGTGTTCAGATTTGTCTAAGGCATTGGTTTCAAAATGTTCCATGTATAAGTTGGCAATGACAGGAGAGAGGGGTGATCCCATGGGTGCTCCTTCTATCTGTTTGTATCTTTGTCCATTATGGATGAAGTATGTGTTGGTTAGGCAGTGGTTGGTCAGGTCCAGGATGTGTTTAGGGGGGTTGTGTTTTTTCTGGATGGCTGTCAAGGCTTCTTTTATGGGCACCTGGGTGAAGAGGGATATGACGTCGAAACTCACAAGTAGGTCACTGGGTTGTAAGTTTTGTTTTTTTATTGTTTCTATGAAGTGGAGTGAGTTATGTACGTTTGAGGTGATGGATTCTGCGTAGGGTTGGAGTTGTTTGGTGAGGAATTTGGCAAGGTTCTGTAGAGGTGAGCCTATGGAGCTGACTATGGGTCTGAGTGGTGTTCCTTCTTTGTGTATCTTGGGGAGTCCATAGAGTTTGGGGCATCTGGAAGATTTCTCTCCTAGGCAGGAGTCTTAGCCACTAAGCCACAGACTCTCCTCCTTATCAGCTGAGCCAGGGAAATAGGTATGTATTTGTGTTACAACCCCTGGTATGCCCAAATATGGGAGGAAGCTCACTACTCCCTCTTTCTGTCCTTCAGCTCATTACAGAAAACCATCCAGGCTGGTTTTAAATAGCTTGAAATAGATCTATACTAGTCTCCCTTTATTTATTTATCAGCACAAATACAACACACACACACACACACACACAAACACACACACACACATATACTCAATGTGCATAAACTTAAACAATGAAACATATACCTAGAGAGGATTTAGTCACAACAAACTATTTTCCTACAGAACACATTCACAGAGAAGAAAATGTAAAACTCTTAACTCAGCTGATATAAATATAAATCATACATATGCTAAGAAGTCCAAATGAGTTCACTGGTTCATATTCTTCTATGTATAGGTTGCAGCTATGCTAGGATTAGCTCTACTTAGGTTATCTTAATCCATGTCAAAACTGTGGAAGAAAGTCTTTTTTCCCTTCTGTTTTCAGAAGGAAACATGATGCTTGGAGCTCAATACCAATACAGCTTGAGCCTTCTGTTTTCAAAAGAAAATGAAACAAGGCTACTTGTTTGAAGAACAAGAAAACCAATACATACTTAATATATAAAAAAAACCCACTACAGTATGGCTATCAAACCTGGCTGGAAAACATCTATTGTTTAGAAATGAATGAACTTTTGACTATTATCTTGTGTTCATCCATACATTTCCAGGGCAGTTCTGGCAGTCTTAATTACAAATATTTACTAAACACAAGTAGAGAGAAAAAGAAAAACCAATAATGGTTTCTATTCCTTTATTTGCTGATCATTTTGTTACATTCAACAAGACCTTCTTCTTAGTGGTGGGATTCAAAAAAATTTACTATTGGTTCTGTGGCCATGGGTGTGGCATGGTTTGGTGGGCGTGGCAGAGGAAGGAAACTGTAAAATCTCCATTCTCTCCCCACTCCAGGGAAAAGTTACTGCAAAATCCCCATTTCCTCCCAATCAGCTGGGACTTGGGAATCAGAAAATAGGTGGGGGGTGAACTAGTCAGAGGTCGTATTTACTGGTTCTCTAAACTGCTCAAAATTTCTGCTACTGATTCTACAGAACTGGTCAGAACCTGTGGAATACCACCTCTGCTTCTTCTACATAATATTCTCAATAAATGAAAGAAACCATGTTAATCCCATCATTTTACGGGATATTATTTGGGAGAAGGTTATTTTACTTTAAGACAAAATATTTGTATTACTCAGATTACAGAGCAACAATGTTTTCCAAATATGGTCTTCAACTTTCTAACCTTAGCCAGCATAATCTTGAAATTGAAATCCAGCACATTTGGATAACACCAAACTGGGGAAGGATTCCTAAGAAGCTATCAAAAGTTCATGCAGGATTACAGAAGGCAAAGAGAATTCAACATGCTGAAAGATAGCTTGTGTGACAAACTGCGAATACCATAAATACAAACTGAAAAGAGTTACATCCTATAAGAATGGGGAAATGTCACATATCTTCTTTATTCCAAAAATCCAGACAAAGCTTTTGTCTCATAGTTTAATCAACGGAACAGCTGCCATGGTAGCAGAGTGAGTAAACAACTGGTGCCAGAGCTTGAAGCTCCACAGCACCTGACACAAATACTATGCTGAGACCCATACTCTATGACAGGCTTTCTTTGTCCCAGCTGTATCTTATCTACTGACCCTGATTACTCTTGTCACGAAGCTATTGAAACAGAGGAGACTGTGTGTTACCGCATGAAAAGAATCAGATTACACCCATCTTTAGGCATGTGTGCTTTAAAGCAGAGAACAGGATGACAAATCAATGATAACTTTTCCAGTGCAACGAGATCAAGCATCTGATATAATCTAACCTTGTAGCAATGAAAACACAAGTGAAATATAGTCTGGACAGGCTATGATACAGTTGCTATAAGTTGCTTGTTCAGTCGACCAAAAGCCCATTTAGTATTCTATTTTCCCTGACAGCCAGCCAGCAGCTTTTGAAAAACATAAACTGCAATGTCACCAATTACATAATTTGGAGTTACAGACTGAGTAAGCAATGAGTGCTCACTGCTTCATCATGTTTTACATCATGCCCTGCAATAATAATGCATAGCGTGATTAACTGATAACAATCCTGACTTTGATAAATCCTCTGTAAAAAAAACTTTTTCTTTAACATATTCTTTGTTAATAGGATAAAATAAATGACTACCCGGCAACATGTGACGGGCTGGGCAGGATGTGTCGCTTCTCTGGAGCCCTGCCAATCTTTGGGGACAAGTTTCCTTCCCCTCTTCTCCAACCTGGAGATAGTGGAGGGCGAACAAGGGGCTGAGCCCACCCAAACTCTGCCCCCAGGTCACTGCAACCATCCAACACAGAGCTGAAGGAGACCCAGGTGCAAAATGGGACACAAACACATGCAAAAAAAAATATCACAACCTTCTCCTTTCTCCTTACCCATGCCCCCCCACCAAACCCACATTACTCCTACCTTTCAGATTTGGTGAACTTCCAAAAAGCCTACCCTCCCTCATCACGCATATGTTTAAGTAGTTTGGTGGAGCTTATTTGGAGGGGCTTATTTTTAACCCATGTGCTGAAAAGCTTGATTGGGCTTAGTATCAGCACATGTCGTATTTTCAGGGAAACGTGTGTGTGTGTGTGTGTGTGTATGTGTATGTGTGTGTGTGTGTATATATACATATACACACACATACATACACACACACACATATCACATACATATACATATACATATACACATACATATACATATATATATATATACACACATAGATACACACACAAATATACATCAGTGGTGGGTTTCCATTTTTTTACTACCGGTTGGCTCATGTACACAACACTTCTGGGCAGGTGGGCAGAGCCTCCTGTATCTGACACTACCGGTTCACCCGAACTGTGCCGAATCAGGAACAACCTACCTCTGATATGCATACATACATACATACATACATACATACATACATACATACATACATACATACGCTTACTGAGTGTGTGTGTGTGTGTGTATATATATATATGTGTGTGTGTATTTTCTGAGTGTAATTACATTTTTAAACATCAAAATGCATACACAGACATATACATATACACACACAATAAGATTAGAATGAATTAGAAGAACAAGAATTGCAGTAACTACTTCCATATAAGATTCAGCAACCTTTTTAGAATAGGAAAAGTTATTGCAGCTTGTGAAAACTCTTCCCTATTTTAAAGAACATACTTTTGTTGTTGCTGCTGCTGCTATTGCTGTTGCTGCATTAGCTAACAATTCATATGGGACTAAAAATATCAACAATTTCCTTCCATGATATAGTAAACATCCTGGGCATTGCTTTAAAATTCTGTTTATTTACTGGATCTGTCGGTTTTGAATTTTATGTGAGAAGACAGCTGCAAGTAATTGTAGATTTCCATTTTATCAAAACCAATCAAGGTCTTGATATTCTGTGTCATATGGAAAGTCTTAATTTGAAGCATGGGAAACATTTTTATTCATGTTTTTAAATTTTCCTTTCTTCCCTTCCCCCCATCCACAGCACCCCACCACCATCCAGCTTTATTTGTTCTATTTCCAAACTTGTTTAATTTTCCTCCTGAAATTTGCATAAAACTATTGTTTTACATGTTTTTGCTACTGAAAAGTTTTTACAAGACAACATAAGAAATAATTCATTCACACAACTTTGGATACAGATTCAGACAACCTAATCCCTAAATGATTCACATCCTAAACTAAAAGAAATTAAATAATACAAATTTCTGCTTCTGAAAACTAACCTATGATAGTTATTTTGTATGAATAATATTTAAACCCAATCTACTACAAGTTTCATTTAATGGCATCTGTGGGGAAAATCATCAGTTGATATTGTAATCATCAGGAGGCTAAGAATATAGATAGATAGATGATAGATGATAGATAGATGATAGATAGATAGATAGATGATAGATAGATAGATGATAGATAGATAGATAGATAGATAGATAGATAGATAGATAGATAGATAGATAGATGATATAGATATAGATATAGATAGATATATATAAAATTATCCAATTCTAAACATGTTGATGTAATTAAGACTTTGAATATATCAAGACTCAGAACCTTGATTTCATAGCATTGCATCATTTCTGTTTCTAGTTTAGATAATCCCAAATCACGAAATTCTGACAAGATTGCCATGAGTTTTTGAATTGGAAATATTTTTAGAGATTTCAGCTTTCTCAAGATATTTCACAGAATCTTCAGGGACAAAATCACTGAAATTGTAGATAAATTGGCAAACTTGCTAGAATTCAGTAATTCTCATCTTTGTGTGTTGAATGTTCTTATATATTTGAAGGATGGAACTTTTAATTCCTACATTATATGGAAATATGGGGAAGCAGACATAGATGTGTGGAGAGGGGAAAAAAAAACTTTAACTGGTTACTTATCTTTGTTTAAACATTGGTTCAGGCTTCCATTCTACTGATGTGATTTATTATTTTCACTTAAGATGCTTGAATTAAATATTAATATAATGTCTCCTTTATCTCCATGAGGCTAGAACTTCACTAGAGAAGAAGAAACTTATTTCTTTTATCTATTATCTGATTACTTAGATTGTGTGTTAATTACCTACATGATTTTTTAAAAAATGTTTGAATTAAGAACTGAGGTTAAGAACTTAGGTACTTCCTCCTTATTTTTTATGAATTTTTATTTTTGTCAATTAACTCTAGATGGAAATTTACATTTTTTTACAATATATTTGCTTATTTAATGTATTTCTGTACCACATACGTATGGCAAACCCAATAATAGCATTTATGTAGAATGGTTTGTGTAGAACACCTATTGCTAAATAAATACTTAATATAGCATATTATTTTATTTGATATTATTATTATTGCATTAAAAATAACAAACCAATAGTTTTGCTTATTTTGGTGTTTTCGTGTGTTTTCCAAACTATATTATGATGCAATTTCACAGCATAAAAAAATCAATTGAAAAGAATGCTATTATAGAAGAAATACTGTATGCGAATTTAAGTCTCCTAAGACTTCTAAGCTATCTAAGAATGGCATCTACATTCACAGTCAATAAAATCTACTGAAAACACATTTAGTTGCTAATGGGTCCCCCTCCCCCGCTTTCATTGTCTGAGCATGGAAGTTTATGCTACTGACAGTATTTTACCCTAGAGATTTTTTTCATGTTGTGTAAAGTAACAACTTATAAATTATTTATTGAAAAACATCTGGTTTAAATAAACTTCAATAGAAAGCAATATTACACATGGAAGCCAAATCAGGCTCTCATATCATTAAGGCAAGTGTCTCAATTCCAAAATTATTGAGGAAAAAAGTATTAAGCAGACGTTACAAACTTGATTATTAAAGCAGAATAAAAATTGCACATCTTTAACTGGGAATGTTTTTGTTCTTGTAAGAGATGAAAAACGTTCCCCAAATTATGTAACATAATAGCGTCTGATGTTACCTTTCTATAAATGCATGTATGTATATCCATATGTACTGTATCTGTACCTGTAAAAAGTCCAGTAACTACAAAGTCTCAACAAATCAAAAATTGTAAGAAATATTGTTTCAATATAGATGCTTGGTTTAATTTAAAAGATAAATGAACTTAATTTAAACAACTCTCAATTAGTATCATGAAGAATGTTAAACACAGAAACAAATGTTCGTTCTTACCATGGAAAATTTTCAGAGAGTCACAGAATTGAAAGAAATTATTTAAAACACTGAGCCCAATCCTTTAAGAATCTTTTTGCATTTAGTAGTCTTTATATTTAGATTAATATTTATTTCGTTTTTGCACCACGTTATAAAATGAGAGGCACATCAAAATATTTCTTCCCATTTTAAGATTTCCATCAGTGCAGGATTTGGACCTGTCCATTTCAGTTACTGCCACTTCTTCATTTTTCCCATTGTACATGCATTCTATCTAATTTCTCTATCTAATTTTTGCTTCACAATGCAATTTAAAAATAAGTCTGCTGCATTAAAAAAAGGTACATTTTTAGTATAAATATATTTCATTATGTCCATATTATTTTGTACTTTAATTGACATTTTGCATACATAGGCATATTTTCTTCATTGATTCCTAGTTTATGAATAATTTTTAATAGTAGGGCATTTGTAAATGTACTTTCTCTTAAGATATGCATTTTGTGAACATATTGTGCTGAAAGAGTTTCTGAAGAAGATAATCTAAATCGCAACCCTTTGATACATTTGTATGTTATAACCAAAATTCTTAACATAGTTTATCATACATTCTTTATTCTTTTTCCATATCAAATTTCAACAAAAGTTTAAATATTTTAGCAATTACATGTTCAAACTTGGCACACAATTGCACTTAATATTCTTTCTTCTCTGTATTTTAATCCCTTTTAAATCTTCCTGAACACTGTTAATGGAAAAAACATTAACAATTAGTTGATCTCTGCCGTTAGTTGATCTCTTGATTTAATTTTATATTCCCCTTGGTAATTCTCCAATAATTCCTGGTATGTTAATGATTTATCATGTTTTGTCTTCTATCAAATGCTTCTTGTACTGAAATTTAAAGAGAGAGATATTTGATGCACAGCATGGATTTATATCTATTCAATATTCTCAATGTGCCATATCTAATAAAGTGTTTTTACTGTATCACAAATACCTAAAATTATTTTGTTTCTCAGCAACACTCATTGTTTTCATCCAATCAAACATTAAACCGGAAAAAAAATAGTTTTAAATCTAGTAAACCAATCCTCCTCTTTCTTTTGTATCTTATAAACTTTGTATTCAACTTGTGGGTTTTTTTCTTTTATGATACAAATTTAGATATATCTTTTTGCCAGAACTTGAATGGTATGTTACGTTACGTTATGTCAAAACAAAACATTCTAGGCAAAATATCCATTTTTAGCATAGAAAGATCATTATTTACATTCATCAATGATTAGAAACTTTTTATGTTCTTTTTGCATAAAAAAATAAAATGGTTTTATAAAATAATTTTTATGATTATTAAAAATAGGTTATAGAAAGGAATTATGATATAATCTTAGAAAGATAGATTTGATTAGAATTGTACGTATAACTATAAGATTAGAAATCATTTGATTATTTTTATTTTCATTATTTCTATTCTTTCATTTTTTTCTACCTTTTTTGTTTGTCTCTACTTTTCCCTTCATTTCTATTCTCTTCTATCACATATACTATATCTTTTGCTTTGTAAGTAGTGCATGTGAAGTCTTTTAATAACATCTTTAAAAAAAATGAAGTGTAAATTCTAAATACTTGAAAGTATTTGACAAGTATTGCAAAAGAAAGTTACTCACCTATTTAATGAATACAATTCTCCACCATCCCACAATTTCCCTTTTCCCTTCACAGTACTAATTCATTATTTTATTCTTTGATACCTAGGCTGAAGAAAGAGTTATTTTTGTCAGTGTTCAATCTACCTGTTTTCTGTAACAGTTTCTCTCTCAGCCATTCTACATATATTTCAAGAGAAAGCCGAATCAGTGTTAAAAAGGACAAAGGGAAACTACATAGTTATAATGAAATATTACATTAGATGCTATAATGAAAGCTTTTGCTCTTTTCAGTACTAGAATAGGAAAGAGATACACAGCAGCATGCATTATTCTGACTGTTTTCAATGTTTTCAGTTGTGTGGTCTTTTCTATAATCTTCTTTCCTTGCAAAAGTTAATTGATTTCATTTTACTCCAGGTGAAGAGCCTGCATTTCAGTTAAATATTTGTTTATGGCACCATCTGGAATAAGTTGAGAATGAATTTTTCTGTGGTTTTGGGGTTTTATTCTTTTGATTTTTGGATTCTGTTATTTAGTTTAATTGCTGTGTTAACTGCAACCTGTGTTTAATTAGGTTTTATATTGTTTTATTGTCATGTATGCTTTTGACAATTCAATCATTTATTTACAAACATGTATACCCAATTGTGACTGTAGAAACAGTGATTACACCCTTTGTGAAAACTAGGGGGCAGATAAAAAGGAGTATCATAACTGAATAGTAACATAATGGAAACTGAGATAGAAGGAAGAAATCCAACTATTAACTTTCTTTGATTTGGCAAATTAATAACCTGCCAGGTTTTTAATCAGATGGCCAAAAAAGAAAAAGAAAAGACTGGCTATTGGGATCCTCAGGGAAAAGGTTTGATAATCTAAATATGGGTATTAAAATCCTTTCATACATATCCTTGGTATTGGGTCAAGAAGAGGCACCCAAGAAAATTAAAACAAAAAACAAAATAAATGGCATAGAATATTAAATATTCTGAGCTGGACTCATTCAACCTCTTTAAAAAGAACACTGGAACTCTGCATCTAAAAATAACCGAAAGCTAAAAGGTGTGGTAAAAGAGGTAAATTATATGATGTTGCAGCCAAAGTTGATGACCTATGCCCCTGTGCAATAGCGGAGGAAGACATCGGAAAGACAAAAAAAATTATACTGTGAAGCTTTGTAATAGATCAAAATAGGATCTTCACAAGTGAAAAACAGCAAGTAGGTTTTCTTCTCCCATAATTCATCAAAACATTTCATTGATGGCCAAGCTACATTGTTCCAGTCCTACCTTCCGGAATTACATAGTATACATGTTATAACACTTCAGATATCTGAATTGCCTTGTCTTTCAGTAATCCCCTTTCCAAACTAAAAACATCCAACTTCTTAACCTTATCTCAAGCTGTCATGCCATAACATATAACTCTATACTGTTGTTGCTCTCTATCACCATCCAGTGGCCAGAGATACAAACAGGCCCCAAGTATATTGTTTGGAGCTGACTCCACCCATTTACCCATCACCCCCCACTCTGAAATCAAGTGCATGCTGAGAAGCCAGACTCCATTTCCTTTAGCATTTGGAGAAGGCAGAAGCAGCCATTTTAATCTGTAGCACATGGTCATCCAAGAACAAACTCACATCCCACACACAGAACATTGCTACTGAGATTCAAACTGCTTGTATTTATTAATTGGTGTGTTGAGCAGCAACTTAATACTGTCTTATATTTGATTCTCACTATATGTGCTGTGTTTGAAGTCTTCACTAAGGTCCGTTTCCTAGAGGGCACTTTGCTGAATCCTGATTGGCTGCCTGTCTGACAGCTGAGTATAAAAGAGATGTCAGACAGGGTCTAAGCTGCTGTCGTTAGCTGAGCAGGCACTGTGTTAGCTGCCTCGTAGGCAATCATTGGTTAGAAATGAAGTTGTTAGCCTTCACTATTCTGTCTCGCCTCGGTTCTTAAACTCTGTGATTCTCAGTACAGAATAATATGTAATCCTATTTCCCTCAGTTTCACTAAACCCTGTTCTCCCAATAAAGCCTTCAGATCTACATACACAGTCCGTTTGATTGGAGGATAGGTGGGTTTACCTGCATGTTGAGCTGCAAACAAGACTATCGTAGTGGGGAAGAACACAAGCCATATCACCATCTGCCACTCTATTATGGGATGGCCCGATTTGTCAGCAACTTAGAAATCAATATTCCAAATTACTTGTGAACCACAATGTGATTCCCTGATTTCATCATAAAATAAAAATATATTAAGAAATTGTAAATCTATTAGGATAGAAATTATGTTTAATTGGATATTACCAATGTTTTGTTTCTGGCAAAGTCATCCTAAGGGTAAGATGTCCTTTACTTTACATTCTTGAAGTGGCAAAACAATACATACTTCACTTTACTCAAATTTGACAGCATTGTTGTTAGCCATTATTTTTTTTGTAAAAAGTTTTATTCGTTTTAAAAACATTTATGGGAAAAAGGTAATAGGATACATAGTAAATTTTAGTAGCTTCCATGTTGGCAGTATAAATCCCCCCCAATCTCACACTTTTACAATTTTAAAAATAACATGTAAAGGATAGCATAAACAGAATTCTTACTTTATGTCAACAACATATTCAATCATCTCTTTCTTTGACACTTTGTAGTATATCAACAATTGCAATAATATTTCAGATGTTTTTATTTTTGTGACCTGAGCCTTTTCGATATTGCTTCCTCCTCTCTGCTCCTGGGTGGAGCCGTGCCCCCCCCTCCATATCTTGTACATTGCTGCTTTTTTTCCCACCTCTGCTATCTTCGTCCTCTGGGAAGGAAAAATGTTTTTTAATAAAGGCCTCTGCCTCGTCCACTGTCTTAATTCTAACTCGACTTCCCTCCCAGAAAATCAACATTCCTTCTGGCAATAACCATCTGAACCAAATTCCTCTATTATATAGTTTCTTTGATAAGGAAGAGTACTTCCTCCTTTTTTCTCTGATCTTTTTTGGAATTTGCTTTAGAATGGTAATTTCTTTGTCTTGGTATTTTAAAGGTCCCTCACTTTGGGCCCCTAGTACCTCGTCTCTCGTGGCCCTCCTGAGAAATTTAACGTGTACCTCTCTTGGAACATTATGAATTCTGGCATATGCTGAATTGATTCTATAGACCAGGTCCATATCCCTCCAGGTCTGCTCTTTGTTTCTCTTAAGGTATTCTGCTAAGATTGTGCTCATAATATATTTAAGATTTTCATTTTCTGTCTCTGGTAGGTTCTGGAACCTGAGAAAAAAAGACATTCTTTCCAATTCTATTTTGGCCATAAAATTTTCCAGCTCTAAATTTCCCTTTCGGACCTCCTTAACCCTTTCTTCCATCTCAGCTGCGTTTTCCTCAAGTACTACAATTCTCTGTTTATTCTCTGCTGTGTTATGTTGTACCCCTCTGAGTTCATTTTTGAGGTCTGCCACTTCCTTCCTCAGTTCATTTTGACTTCTCATAATTTCCTGAAACATTTGGTTCACAGATAGTTCTTTTGAACTCTCTCCAGCAGCCTCTGTTTGAAGCAATGAAGTGATCTTCGGCTGCTGGCTACTTGGACTGGAAGCCGCTGAAGCTGGGGCTGAAAGTGACTTGCCCGTTGGGGGTTTCTTAGGTCCCATTTTCTAAGTTCAGAGATGGTAAATCTCATGCAAAGAAAATGGCATCGCCAGGGTGTGCAGCCGGGCTGGTCCAGGGCAACAGGCAAATCCGAAAGTAAAGAGTCAGTTCTCCTTCACTGTTCCAAGACACAGAGGTACAGCAAGAAGGGAAAAACCAAATAAATCAAATCCAGAAGGTCCAGAGCACCCTCGGGGGAGGTATTAAAAGATGCCAGAAATCATTTCTTTTTTCCCCAGGGTAGTTTCAAAAAGCAGGCTTCATTTGTAAGTAGAAAAACAAGAGCGGAGGGGAGCCATTTCGACTCCTCCTTTCCGCAGGGAGAAGAGCAAAAGTTTTAGTTTTTTAACAACAGCTCAGCGAACACTCTTGCAACTGTGATTTTAGTCTTTCTCACATAGTTAATTCAAGTGACAAATCAGCCTTTGTTCTCTCTCCATTCTGGAGTGGAGAGAAAAAGTTTGAATGCCGCTTTGTCCGAGGGGGGGTAAGAAAATAAAAACTCACCAACCAATCTTCGGCTTAAAATAGATTGAACAAAAACTTAGAATAGCCTGCTGCTTATCTGTTACCAATAATTGAAGAGATTAGGAAGGATCCTCCACAGCCAACATTTCAGCCACGTTTCCTTTGATGTAACTTGTTTCCTCCGGAATCCATTAGGCGAAGAGGCAAGCATGCCCCCCCTTCTGCTCCCCGGCTCCTGGGGCAAAGCTGGAAAAAACCCTGCTGGCTGCCGCCGAGTCTGGGGGCTCCAGCAAACTGCCCCTACAGCAGGAGTCCCCTCCAAGGTCTCCTGTGCTCCAAAAGGAGCCCACTGAGAAGACAAGCGGCAGACGAAACGTCTGTCGCCTGCAGGGACCGGACGTGATCTCCGTTGTTAGCCATTATTGATACTAAATTAAACCAAATGTGTTGTGTCTCTATTAAAATTGTTGCTTCTATTTAAAAAAAACTTATCCAAGGGAAAAACTGACTCAGAAGCATACCTACTATATTTAGTATCATTTAATAGGGAGACTTACTGCAAACATACTACCCCTATTATGAAGGCACTAAATTGGTTGCCAGTTTGCTACTGATTTATGTCCAAGGTTCTTGAAAATCCTTCAATGTAATCAGTCTCCTGTTATGTACTTCCAATCAATTTACATCTAGTGCAAATTGGTCCCAAGTAAACTAGTTTACCCCTGGGGTTTTTTTTCTAAAGGGTTAGGGCTGCAAGGGTCTTGTAACTTGACAGCTTCTGACACTTCAATGCCAGAGTTCCTGAGCCAACATGACTGGAGGAAGAATTCTGGGAGTTGAGGTCCACAAGTCTTAAAGCTGTCAAGTTTGAACACGCCTGTGTTTTTTTTCCTAAAGGGTCAGTGGTGCAAGGGTCTTGTAACTTGACAGCTTTAAGACTTGCGTGCTATAAATGCCAGAGTTTCTGAGCCAACATTTTGGTTGCTAAGCAAGAGCCTTGTTAAATGAGTTTCACCACACTTTACAAGTTGTCCATGACCATCCAGTCACATGGCCAGCAAGCCACTCCCACCCGGTCACGTGGCCGGTTAGTCATTCCCACAAAGCAGGCCACACTTACAGAAGAGGTTCTAAATTCTTTTGAAACTCACCGATTTACACCTATTTTTTTTCATTGACCACTGTGATCCTAATCCCAACTATATATATGCCTGTTCTTTATAAAAACCAAAGTAATAAATCTAAAGAGGGAAACAGAGCAAAATGAAACAAATAAGGACAGAACAGTGCTTACATAGCAGGAAAGAATCAATGCCTATTAAGTTAATTTGTTCTTCAAGGTAGCATCATTAGTCTCAAACAACATAATGTCAATAAAAATGACTGGTATTTAAGTTTAAGTTATTTTTGCTTTTACTAGGGTTTGATAGTGTCATGCCTACATTGACCATGGTCTTTCCAGGCTTCAAAGATAACGATATATAAACCTAGGGTTGAGGGTTGGTCTGAACATTTCTCTCATCATCTCTTTTCTCTCCATCTTGTTACTTGTAACTTTGATAGGTAGCTTGTGCTAGTGATAATCCACTAGCTCAATGATGGTTAACAAATCCTGCTCACTTCATCAATCAATATTCAAGGGACTATCAATGTTCCAAAAAGAAGTCCTTGTGGAGAATTGATTTTGAGCAAAATTTTGTACTGGATTTCAAAACTCAGAGGAGGAAAGCTGTTGTCCCTGAATTTTGTCAATATAGTTGGAAGTAAATTATAAATTAAACCACAGAGAAACTAACATGTTAAGGATTAATAATGAAATTGATGTTTATAACATTCTATAGAACTCTGAAGAAAGAATTTAACGTCTGCTTTTATTTTTTGACCTGGTTCACTTCAATACAATATATTTCAAGAAACATAGTAATAATAATTCAACCTTAAGGATGCTGATTAGTATTCAATTATTCTTAAATCATATAATCTAGATATGTTTTCCTTGTGTTGCTGCTTTTGGAAAACCATAATACTTTTAAATTTAACAAAAGTAATGAATCTGATAATTATTTGCCTTTTTTAAAATTTTAGTATTCCTGACATTTTCAATCTATATCAGGGTCTGTCAAACTCACGGCCTGCAGGCTGGATGCGTCACACGCTGGCCACACCAATATCTAGTTTAGCAAAGGGGGGGAGTCACAATACGTCATATGACATCACAGTGATGACGTAAGTTTGACACCCCTGCTCTATATATTTATCCTGTGTTTGTGTGTGTGTTCAACATGTTAGCTGCCCAAAGTCACATAATAGACAGCCATATAAATCAATTCAATTAAATAAATAATAAACAGTAACTTATTTTACTGACTATTGTTTCCTCAAATAATTAAATATGCTTACTTTTATTTTGACTTTTCTCATTCTTTCTTTATTAACAGTTTTAATAGTCTTATTAACTAGTTTAATAATCATATTAACTAGTCTATAACCATTCAATTATCAATTTGTATTTTGTATTTGTATGAATGTTTTTTTTCCACTTCCACATTCATCATACTACTACAGAAAGAATCATTGTAGCAAATGGAGACCCATAAATTATATCAGCCTACTCAGTTCCCATTTTCCTCTAGTTGCCTTTAGAGTCAGTACCAAGGTTTATTCTAAAAATGTGGTCCTTCTTTTCTCTTAGCAGAATAATATATAAAACTACTAATGTTACAGAAAACACATGTGTAACAATACTACTATTTTAAACATGGAAAGTAAATCTCATTCTAAATGTCATTGTTTTCTTCTCATGTATATGAAGATTATGGGGAAGTTGCAATGAAATTATATACAGAATCAAAAAGGTTTAAAAAGAAGCAGTATAAGAGCAATGAAAATGAATAAAATTGACAATGGTTTCAGATGTAGCCTGTTCGGAATTTCCCAACATGTTCCATTGTTAGAAAATAAATGTTAAATTTCATATACCATATTTTTTTGTCCCTTAAACCCAAATACTAATTTTTCAACAAATATGCTACCAAAAGTGTTAAATATAAAGTGAATATTTAACTGAAAAAATAATGCAACTTTTCAAAGTCCAAGCAAATTTTCAGAAAGTCCAAAAAGTATGGGGAAAATAGAGGTCACTGAGTGACTGATTGGCTGATATTAATCTTGCCCTTGAGTATAAAAAGAACAATGTGAAAGTTTAGTTTAAAATTGACCAAAGAATTCCCAAGGAAATTAAATTGTCCTAGTGATCAGTTTTGAAAATGACAAATAGTCATATAGATGAAAACCAGACACAACTGACCAAATGAACCAATTTCCTATACACAATACATAATAAGGACATTTCAAACTTGTTTACATTAATTAAAGGTATGTCTTTAACTCAACTCCTAAAGCAAACTAAACAAACAACCAAATCATGTTTTACCAATGTTTGTAAATAATGTCCAATACTAGTTCAAGTACATGTGGTTTTAAAAAATTTACTTCCAAACATGTCACACATAATTACACAGAAATTTTGCATTCACTGTAAAAAAAAGAGAAAGAAAAAGCCAGCCCTTTCCCAGTGGCATCGAATTCCATCTGACCATTTAAGAAGGCCAAGTATATAGTTTAATATTGTACTATTGCATTTCAGATTAGCCAGTTTTATACATCCAGAAAATAACATTTGCTTAATCAGAACTTGAGTTTTCCAAATTTTAAATAAGGTATGTTTAGGTGTATTTGATCCAGAGTTGGACTTTAAAAAAATATGTAATTTAGAGCACACAAACCTGACAAATGTTTACCTACATATATATAATTACCTACATCCTTTCAAGGACACATTTCAATGTTCTGTAGAATACTACTTTTGGTAATTAAATTTGAGACTGACAAAATGCATTGCTTCTCTGGGTAAGTCTGCCCTCAAAATCAGAACTATGATAAAACAGTAATATTGTGATAAAGACAGATAAGAATTAAGATTTACCATTTTATTGTCTCCAAAATTTCCCTATCTTCTACAAATGGCATTAAGCTGGGCTTCATCTTATACTTCTTATAGTCCACAAAGCTATTTTACTCAACTATGGCGGAAGACATATACACACTACAGTTCTTAGCAGAATTTTCAAAATGTTGATAATTTCCTCAATAGAATAATGAAATATTTACTCCTTACAGCAAATCAATATAATGTTCACCTTATTTACAAGTATTTTTTATCTGAAAAAAAAAACCCTATTGCTTTCCCACTATAAATTATTCCATTTATATAAGGCTTAGTCGATTACCTTGTCTTGCTAACATAGTTGTTTTAAAGTTAGCAGAAAACAGTTGTTTCTATTTGCATACTTATTAAAACAGAAGTCATTTTGCCCCATACATCCCTTTGGCCGATTTGCTCTCACAGAGAGGGACTCCTCCGGGTGCCGTCTACTAGGCAATGCCAGCGGGCGACGCCCAGGAGTAGGGCCTTCTCTGTGATGGGCCCGACCCTCTGGAATGACCTCCCCCCGGACATCAGAACTACCACCGACCTCCGCTCCTTCCATAAGAAACTTAAAACCCACCTGTTCAATTTAGCCGGCCTGGCCTAATCCCAAATTTTAGTCCCTCAAGTCTGCATTTTTAAATTTTTAGGGGTACGCTTTTTAGCTGATTTTAACTTTTATTATTCTGTACAGCTGAATTTAGGTTTAATTCGTTTTTAAGGGTATGTAAGGGGTATTTATTTTTTGTATCTGTTTTTAATGTGATGCCTGTACACCACCCGAGTCCCTTCAGGGAGAGGGGGCGGTCTATAAATTTTGAAAATAAATAAATAAATAAATAAATAAATAAATAAATAAATAAATAAATAAATACAGTTTGATCCTTAAAATTTGGATTCGATCAGCTTGGCTTTAAGAACTGGATGCTATGTGAGAAATCCATACCTAAACCATTTCATGGTGGACTAGTGAACAAACATATTATTGAATTTTCATGAAAAGAAATATAAAAGACATTGGGCTCTTCTGATAATTGGAAGTTTTAAACCAAACTTCCCACAAAGGTCAGTAATAAGAAGGTCAAAGTGTTAAGACTGAAAATACTTGAAGTGATATCTCATGAGCAAAGGTACAATTTTCAGAGCTGCTCAATGTCCAAGCCCCATATGGCATCCTCAAAATTTGTAAAATATTTTTCTTGGGCAATAATAGTTGAGATTTACTGTTCAAATCATTTGTTTATTGCAGTAGCCTTTAGTATCATAAGCATGTATATAAAGGGACTGAATCATTACTCCTGTCCTATGAAAGCATGTGAACATGTGGAATATGCACAACTAAACACTAGGCCAGCATTTATGGGGTTCCTAAGCCTAGCCCTCCCCCCAGCTTAACTGGTTTTCAAATTGTACTGCAAGTACGCCATTTCTAAATTTACAATTGAGAACCATCCAATTATTATTTACCTTTTGTATTAAATATGCTTCATATGAAGTTATAACGTAGCAGCATTCTTTTATGGTTCACGGAATCATTTAACTGTAGAATTGGAAGAGTCCAGAGAATAGTTGTAATTCAACCCTCTCTAACATACAGGAAAACCAGTCAAAATACCCTCAAGAAATGCTTCTCCAATCTCTTAAATCACTCACTTCTGTAAGTAAGTGTTTCATTTTTGTCCAGATTTTTCTTTAAATGAAATCTAGATAATTGCAACTTGTGTCCATTATTCCCAGCATAATTTATGTGCCAGTGTAAAATTGTTCTTGACCATCTTCCCTCTAAACTTCTTTTATGTACCTGTTCAATTTTCTTTTTTCCCCAGACTGAACATTTTACTTGTGAGTGACACAGAGTGGTTGGGATTGTGGTGGTGGGGTGGTGGTATAAATAAAATAAACATCTCAAGTTTTAAATCAACATATTTCCAATCCATGTATCAACCGTGTCATCATCCTCTGAATCTATTCTAACCAATATCTTTCTGGCAATGTGGCATGTGGAACCATGTTCGCAGAACAGAAATTAATAAGGGTTTCACATCCTTTGATAAAATGCTTCCACTAATTCAACATTAATTCTGTTATCTTTACTCTCACTTGTCTAGTTCATGTTTAGCTTGTCATCAGTGATTCATCCAAGCCCTTCTCTGAATTATATTTTTGTATTTCTGTAATTTTCAGTAGCTTTTAATAATTTTTATAATTGCATTAAAATCTTTGAACTACAGGTTGGCTTTAGTTCATCCTTTGTATTCCTCCCACTTCCTTCTCTGTTGAGTTATTCTTTTAATCCTTTCAGTCCCAGTGTCTACTCTTTATTGGGCATGTCTTAACTTCCTAAAATGGCTCAAACTATCCCTTCTTTGTTCAGATTGGCTGAGATCTATTGCCCTATAAATAAAGATCATGCAAAGTTTCTCAATTGCTGTTTTAGTGAAGAGTGGCAACAGCTTGCATTGAAATCAAGTGCATAACATGCCACCCTGCCCAATCTCTTGAATGGCAGATACAGTTATTTTTCAGGATTACGCAGTGAGCTTCCTGGCCAAGAAAGAATTCTAATTTTAATTTAATTCTGTGGAATGTGTCTATGTCAGGTAACTCCTCCTGCTAAGAAGTTATTTCCCTCTTTCTCTCTCTGCTTTCTTCTTTTATATAACAGATTTTATGTAGAAATATTCTTTTTTTAAAAAATGGTTGAAAAATGTAAGATGTTTACAAATAATGTTCAGTTATAGTTTCTCATGTACAACAACATTCCTTGAACAAGGCAGAGCCCCCTAAAAGGTAAAAGCATTTTAGGAATCTTGATGGGTCAAAATTATTTTCTCTTATTTTGAAAAAAACTACTTAATGAAAACACTTTCTCCACAAGATAAATCATTTAGTAGTTTCAACAAATACTCAGTGAACTTGTTTGTGAGAAATGGGCCAAAAGAATACTTTGAAGGAAAAATCTTATCCATGGTCCAACAGGGTTTCACCAAATGTAAATATGCCCTCCAATCCTATTTCCAATGACACTTGCTCTAAAGAATGACAGTCTTTTATAAACCTTATGACGTGTACAATAAAAGCTTCTGTTCAGCATATTCTTTACAGAATAACACATATTTCATATTAATATTTCAGCATTTATTTGAAAAGTATTTTGATAATTATATTTACTTTAAAAATTAAAGCCATAGAAGTGGAACTTTTATGTGGGGCTTAGGTAGCAATGTACAGCTAAAGTATTTGTTGCATGTGTGAGTTACAAAACTCAGTTTTTTTCCAAGGTCTCCAAGTTCATAAATATGGTATAATGAAGTGGGGGGACTCTGCATTTAAGACATAATGGCAATCATTATTTCCAAGTGAGCATCAGCATTTTATTCCATGGTTATCTTATGCTAATCAATTCTGAAGAAGAGAACAGTGGGAAATTCAGAAATGACGGGAAGGCTTTTCTTTGGAGACTTTGAAGGTGGGGGAAGGGAATCACCACCATGATCTCATCTCTGATAACTTTCCACAAATGGTATGCATTTATGCTGAGAGTCTGACAGAAATAAAATGCCTGCCCACAAGGGAAATGATACTGTTTCTAACCATTGAAGTTAAAATGGAAAATGGGAAGCTGGAACATACGCAGTATAACTTCTAAATAAAATCTTTATTTAGGCTTCAGAATGGGAGCTGAAATGTACATTTCTGGAAACCACAGAAAAATGATACCCAATCTGCAACAAGTTATTCTGCAAACAGCAGAATGATTGATTATGTATGTAATTAAATAAGAAAGTCTTTCACTACTAACCCCCTTCTACTCAAATGTGCAGTGGCAGCATAGTTGCTAGGCTCTTAACTCTTTTCTTAAGCTGATGGTGGCTTTAATTATTTTAAACAACAAAACTGTAAAAAAAAAACTGAGACAGTTGCCATAAAGTGAAGAGGAAATTCTTGAAAATATAAAAAGCAGGCAAGAATTAGTAGAATAAAAAAGACTTTTGGTTGAAACAAACTTTTTTTTTTCCTATTTTGCTGATTTTAGTTATTGTCAATTTAAAATTCATAAAGAACAAATACCTCAATCTCATTGTATGGATAAAATAGATGTTCTCAGAAAACATGTATGTATATATGTTGTGTGTGTGTGTGTGTGTGTGTAAATCTTGGAGAATTTGCATGTAGTAAATAATTAAACTGTTCCTCAGCTCGGTGAAGGGTGTGACTCTACAGAGAAGACATTCATTTCATCCTCTAAATACAAATGTTAACTATTTATGGAGAAGCACTTGCCTCTATCTCTACATGTCTTCAGCATGCTTTGAATCCTACATTTAGAATTTCCAGACCTTGTTACTTTTCTGATTTATTTATTACTCTCTTCAGTAACTTAGACTCTGTGTTGAATGTAATGTATATTATAAATGCTTTGTTGGTTTAGGATTAATATAAACTGAATTAGATTTAATTTGTCTGACCAGACATATTAATAAAGTCCTTTGAGGAGAAAAAAAAGAGGTAGGAAGGTAACAGAAATTATATTTGTCTAATATAATGCAGTTATTAATTATCAGTTTCATCAATTTCCAGTTACCTCATGAGCTAATATTAAGAATTAAAATTCTTAATTCCCCATGCTTGGGGAATCCAAAAAGGCATTGAAAAATAGTTTTTAAGGAAACTCTAGTCATTTGTTTGAAACATCAGCACTACTATATTACAATTACAGTAGAATTATACAATTATTTTCAAGGTTATACATGGTAATTATTGATAAAATCTTATAGAATCAATGAATGTTTTTCAGTTGCCAAGTCTTAGACATATTAATTTATTTCATCATGGAATAATTATCTTTTATAAACCATAATTAAATATAAATGCAAATTATTTCTGTCTAGCATTGTTTTGTTTTCTTCCTTTTCTTTTTTAAAGTAAATTTGATTTTATTACATAATTTAGGCTAACTGAAAAGTGTATTTGGTTACTGTGCATCCTTTGTTGACACCTAATATTATGAAGATAGTTATTATCTTCAATAAACAATTTCACAGCTATTAAAGCTTACTTGCTTCACTACCAAACTGTTAACGATAAATATGATGTGTTAGTTATTATTTACTTCAAAGTTAATTGTTTGCTTTTGCATTTTGATTATTGTACACAAGGCATAATAACTATGCAATACTTAGCGTAATAGCCTTGTGACATTATAAACCTCCACATAAATACGCAAAGAAAATATTCTAGCTGTAACTGTCTATGGAGATTCGTAGTCATCCAGGTCATCATTATCCCAGTTGGACTTTTTCAAAAGACAACTGGATTTTTATTTTTTGTTTTCCCTTGAAGATGTTTCTTTTTTCATCCAAGAAATTCAATTCTAAGAAGCTTCTTAGATGAAAAGCAAAATGTCTTCAAGGAAAAACAAAATCCAATTGCCTTTTGAAAAAAGCACCTTTGGGAGTAACCGTAAATGGTTAATTTAATATATTGTATTTTTGGGGTATAAAACACACTTCTCTCTACCCCCAAAAAAGTGGGTGGGAATGTCTGTGCATCTTATAAAGTGAATATTGCAGTGGGGGGGGGGGGTTGATGTGGTGCCTGTTCTAGATCACCAGGCCACGGCAGCTGTGGCAAATTGGCTGTGGCTGCAGCAAACAGGCTGGGGCGGTGAAGGGACATCGGTGAAAAGACAGCAGTGAGGGGGCAGCAGTGAACCAGCACAGCGGCCACAAACGGGCCGCAGTGAACGGGCCAGATGAATACCGGATGGATGGATTTCTTGTTTTACTCCCCAAAAGCTAGGTGCGTCTCATAATCCAGAGCGCCTTATAGTCTGTAAAATGCGGTATTTCTTTTGAATCAGTGCTGACTTCTGGTGACTGCCTATGTGATCCTGCAGTCTTTTTGGTAAGATTCTGAAAGCTTTCTAAAGCTAAGGATTCACCCAAAGTCATTCAGATGACTTTGTATCAAAGGTAGGGCTAGAACTCTTGACTTCTAACCCAATGCTTTAACCACTACACCAAACTGTCTCTATCCCATACCACACCACACCACACCATATCATGATTAGCACAAAATATGGATTCTTGTCAAAGAATTTTAAAAATACTGAATATTGAAACTGTGGAGTAGGAGTCCAGAAGAAGGCAAAAAAGCAAGATATATATAAATCATATCCAGGATATGTCGCAGGCTTAAAAAGTTACATCTGAAGAGACCCAGACCTTACGCCTTCTAGAATAT
Source organism: Natrix helvetica (assembly GCF_964273705.1). Classification (NCBI taxonomy): domain Eukaryota; kingdom Metazoa; phylum Chordata; class Lepidosauria; order Squamata; family Natricidae; genus Natrix; species Natrix helvetica. The sequence continues at coordinate 38,055,766 of NC_138550.1, read as the reverse complement.
CATTCCCCTGATATGAAGTTCATTCCATATCTGGTATCCTGTTGGAAGACCTGAAAATTTGGCTCTTTAAGCAATCTTGGGATATCACAAGGAGCCTGCATGATAATTGCATTGTATTTATCCCACAATCTGGTTTTTATTTATTTTTAAAGTGTTTTAATATTTTTGATATTGTTTAAATGGTTAGTTATACTCCAACAAAGGTCATATTTAGCAAGAAGGATGGCCATGTAAGTTTAATTTTAAAAAATTAAATAAATAAATAAATAAATAAATATAGAAATATTATTTAATAAGCTTAACATTTATAATAGCTACATTACCAAATCTTTAAACAAATTTAACACTTCAGGTATACTGCTTTAACATCAATGCCTTCCTTATAGCTTTGTAGGAATATCTGATATTTATTTTCAAAAATTACATATTTAGATGAACCATTTTCAGTTCTAGATAGCAAATCCAAATCTGGTTCTAGAAAATAAATGGCTGATCTGAAACCCTATATATGTTATCAAATAAGGGGACATACATAGATGACACATTACACTAACCAGATCATTTTCTTTTTCTCTTGCATTATATGCCTTCTATTTTTCCTGAACGTAAATTTGCCTCTTTTTATAAAACTTAATGTAAAATAAATTGGTCTGTTATACATTTGCACACATTATACTTTTGTATTCTAGTACTTTAATTATGTTGAAAATATTCTGAAAGACTTTTCCCCATTGTTAAAGAACACAACAGAGAATTGTAGATGTGCTTTTTTCTACATTGACGTTATTAGCATAGGGGAAGGGAAATTCAAAACTGATGTGTGGGAGTTCTTGAATTGAATTTAGAATGAAAAATGAGGTGTCCAATCTGTACATATGTATAATCCAAAGTATGAGACCCAGATTGGTGCAGTGGTTAATGCATCAGGCTAAAAACTGGGGGACTATGAATTCTAATCCTGCTTAGGCTCAAAGTGAAATGGGTGACCCTCAGCCAGTTATTCTCCCACAGTGCTAGGAGCTAACCTTGACTGAACATGCGTAAATGACAGATATAATATGTAGGCTGTACTCTTATGTAATACACACACACACACACACATACACGTGTGTGTGTGTGTGTGTGTGTGTGTGTGTAGATTTTCACGGGTGTAGGTATGATGGTCTTGTTGTATTCGGGTCTTTTCCCATGTAAGATTGAGATTGTCTTGGCAACATTTTGGTGAGGTCCCACTCGCCATCTTCAGGCTGGTGTTTTCAGCTTCGTGCTTGTGTCGAAAAAAAGCACAAAGCCGAAAACACCAGCCTGAAGATGGCGAGTGGGACTTCGCCGAAACAATCTTAATCTTACATGGAAAATACCCAAATGCAACGAGACCAGCATATCTACACCCGTGAAAATCTACGAATATATATATATATATAGAGAGAGAGAGTACAGTAATACTTTCACTGAAAATGAATATTAAATGTTTTGAAAGCTTAGTATACAAAGTGCAAAAAGTCTTAGTTATCAGAAATCATTTAACACAGGATAGTTTCTTATTTGAATAAGTAAAATATGGCTATGACTCTTTCTTCCCTCAGATTCATTTTATTGACTGACAAGACTTGGATTTCCCCCATTCCACATCTGTAATGCTGTAATTTATGTGAATTGCAGTTAATAATCAGTTCTGCTATGCTTAATCAGCATATCAATAATATGTTCAGCAAAGACTAAGAAGCTTTCATTTCTCAGACCCTTTCATAGACTTGATTGATTGACAGAATGAAAATGGCATGAATGCAGGTGGTGGTTTAGGATATTATCTCTGTGGACCCTGAAATCATGTAGAAATGCATGCTTCTAGTGCAATTTTTGACATTTTTAATAGTTCTGTTGCTCTTGCTTGCTTGCTTGCTTCCTTCCCTCCCACCCCCCTTGCCTAAATCATCACAGTATCACAAGTGCAAGTGTTATAAATTTACAGGATAGCTTTGTTTTTTTTCTTTTTCTCCCAAGAGGGAAGAGGAGAAATTACATTATTGCAGAATAATATTACTGAATCCAGGATTAAAACACTGTCAATACAGACTTATCAAGTAGAGCACAAATTAGTACATATAAAAGAGTCTGTTCTGAAATAAACATCCCAAAATTTTCCATAACTGACAATCAGAACACTATAATGAAAAACATGTGAAATATTCCCAAGCAACTAAACAAAAACCATCCTTTTTCCTCTTCCTAAATTAACACTTCATATATCAATTCTTCTTGAGTCTGAAGATCATCATTCTAAAGTCTAAAGAAAAGAAATGAAAATAAATGGGGGGGAGGAGGATTTTCATATTGGTATACAAGAGCTGTTGGGCTATAATAGGACTATACTGTTGTGTTTTGAAATTTGGCTGATCTCATGCCATAAGTCTCATTTCTGCTTCAAGCACAGCTCTATTAACTTGAGCTTGTAAATTACCTGTGCATATGTTTCAATATGATGTGACAACCTTATTATACTGTTTTCCTTATAAAGTTTAGATTCATATTGTAGCCAGATTTGAGAAAGTTGTAGATTCCTTGGAGTTTTAATTAATATATACTTGAAATGATTACAAAAACATTGTACTTCCTCTTTTCAATTATGTTGTACAACTTCTTTAGGTTACTTAAGAATACAAGTCTAGAAAAACAAGAAACATTCAATTGTTGAGCTTTAAAATGTCATGATAAATCACACCATGGAATTCCATAGATGTTTTCCTGATATACCATTATTTTACTTAATCCACATTTCCTGTATTCAATGTATTACATTGTGTGAGATTTATTTTCAGGTTCATATAGACAACATTGATCTGCATCCTTATATCACTTCACAATGATATACCGTATATTGAACATTTCTCTTAAGAGAAAATATGCTTATCTATGCATTGAAAGGCAATATAATTTCAGATTTTTTGCTATATTGATTTTTTTTTAATGTTGGCCAATATAGCATAAAGTATGGATGTCAATCTTGGGTTGTCATATCGTCATGTGACATATTGCAACTTTCCCCCCTTTGCTAAAATGGGTGGGAGTGGCCAGCGCATGATACATCTGGCCTGCAGGCCGTGAATTTGACACTCCTGGTATAAATTCAACATCGTTTAAATAAAATAGCATAATAATGAAAGCATCCCATATTTGTAAAATAGAAAACAGGAAGTTCTCAAAAGCAAATCACCTTCTGTTCAAGTAACCCAGAATTAGCCATTATAAAGCAAAACTTTTTTTCTTTTTCTTTTTTTCTAATTAGTATCACAATTCAATTTCGATAAAACTACCATCAGAGCATTAAAGTAAATAGCTACATACATTCTTAAAAATCAATGTCTAGTTTTGTACTGAAAAATCAACTATTTTTTTTAAATTACATATCTTTGTGCACTTAACTGGTTAACTCTGTCCACTAAATCTCTCAGAAAATAATGTATTCAGTCATTTTTAAATTCTATTAAAGAGTCAAAAGGGAGGCCAATTATCAAGTCTGCTGCTTTAGCTCAATTCTGCTTTAGCTACAGCTGAACTTGTTTGAATTTAGACTAATAATGCTTCAGCGGTCACTTTGCCGCTACTTTACAGTTTTTGATTCTCAGCACTCAAAGCTGAAACAAGAGGAAAAGCCATTTCATCATAGACAGAGCTAAAGAATTAAATTAAATCTTGCTATTCCAATTTTACATTAAAAATTAGACATTACTATATATGTTTCAGCTCTATGTAATAATTGGCATTTTAATAAAATTTCTATCGTCTGTCATTATGTACATACGTTAAGACTCGGATCCTTAAGCAATGTACAGATATCAAAACCCAGTCAGTTTCTCAGTTGATATTATTATATGCACCTATTTTAACTTTAGTAGAACCAGTGATCTTCTTCAAACTTCAGTAACTATACACATGGAAAACAAAGAATATGCTTGATCCTAATCCTGTGTACCTATACTGTAACAAACCCAACTTTTCCTGGAAAGTATGAAATGGAAAATATAAACATATATGGTTTAGTTGGAAGAACATATAAATCTATATATGTATATACATATACTATTAAAATTCTAAATTTTAATACTAAACTAAAATAGGTTAATTTATAGAATCTGGAACCCATAACTCCTGAGAAATGAAAATTGGAAAAGTTGTGGCTGTCCAGTTTTGCCGGGCTGCTGCTGTGGTGTTGGGCTGCTGAAGTAATCATACGGTCATAATCTTCAAAGTTCCATAACAGTTTCCCAGCCATTCTACAATCAATTACTCCTTCCCCCATGAAAAGCAGCCTGCCAGGGGCGGGTGGGGGGAGAGGAAGGAGGATTCCTCATGCTCCCTGCCAGCTTCCTACAAGGAAACTCAATAGGAAAGCCAGCAGGAAATCAGAAGTTGCTTCCACTATTTTTGCCTGCCTATATAATCATTCTGTTTCTCTGGTGAGGAAGTATCTGTGAAATGATAATCAAAACAAGGCATGGGGTGTCTAGTATAGTCTAATTATCATATAATGGGAGCTTTCAAATCATACTGAGCTTTTTAACTGGGTTTAGTGAGAGTGAGATTACAATGCATGTTTCTCATTGTTCTTCATGCTTATAACTGTTTACATGCAGCTAATGAAAATACAACAGCCAATGTTTGGTTCACATTATTTTGAATTGGTTACATGTTTTACAAATTCTATTTCAGTTCAGGTTTAGAAAATATTTTCATATTATAGTTACAATTATTTTCTAGTACAAGGGAAAAAATAAGAGAGTATCTTCATTGGTATGGAACTGTAGTTGGGTTTATTTATTTTTTGTTTGGTCAATTTGTTTTAAAACCAATAGTCTCAGTTTTACTGAATTCACATGAAAGAATCTTCTTGTTTATACCTTATGCTTTAACATGGAAAGTGTTCAGGAAAGACTCAACTATCTTCAATCATTCCATCCAAACCATAACCAATATCAAATCAATCTTCAATACAATCAATCCTAATTTCCTAATAAGGAAACCTAATAAGGATCATGGAAGTTAAAGGCCCCAAATCTGGAAAAGGCTGACTAAGTAAAAAAAAAAAAAAACATTTTAGCAATCCTTAGCATAAATATTTATACTCACTTTAATACTACTGAAAGAGATGTGGCTGCTGTTTTGGTAATATATGAAACACAGAACATATTCAGGGATGTGTGACTGGAAGCATGAGCCCCAAAATATAAACTCTGTTTTAAAGGAATAAATAACAGTAATGCCACACTAAATCATACTTGTGTTTTGCTGTTTTCCACAAATGAAGAAAAGGTTAAATAGCACAGCACTGTTTCCCATTTTACAGTTTAATGAACTCACCCCATGTGGTGGATAGGAGATCCAGCCCAGCTCTCCTTGAATTGCTTTTGAATCTAGCAGATTAACTGTGAAAAGAAGACAAAATAAAAAGGAATGAATTTAATCTGTGTTCAGTTATAGTCGTTTGTTGTTGCTTTTTAAACAGGCTTGATTGGTTGGTTTTGAATTAAATTATTCCAAGTGCAGAAAAAGCAGAGCAACAGATGTACCTTCAATTAATTTCCACAAGATCGAAAAAAGAAACGTATCAGCTTCTCACAATTCAGCTGCATTTCTACATCCATTCCCTCAAAAAGTTGGTTCAATAAGTACTAGTAAATGCCAGTGAGTGATGTAACAAAATTCTGCTTTTAAAAAAAGTTTCACATGTCAAAAATTTAATTCAGCATACATAACAATGATGAGACCATTGTTATACATTCTTCTACTTCCTCTGCTGATATTTTTATTTACTAGTATATTTTAAGGAAAAAGTATTTTAAATCTGTATTTTCATTCTGAGATAACCTCAACCTTTTAACAAGCTTTTAATCTCCCAGCCACCAAGACCAGATATGCTATTTGAAAATGTAAGTTGCAAATTGAATTAAATACATTTTGAAGCTTTGAAATTAGTAAAATCTGCCTTTTGTCAATGCGCCCTCTACACAAAGCACTTAAGCTTGTGCTATATTTCATAATAAGCATATTGATCTAAAAGCCTGTGAAAGATTCTTATGATTCTACAAAACATCATTATGATAGTTTTCATATTGGCAAAATTATTAAGAATTATTGGATGCTACATGAAAATGTAACATCCTAGCATGTAACGATTTAGAATTCTTCTGGAGATTTATAGGTTTCTTCATTGTGCTTCAGGACTATAATTACAGCAACTGAACTATCAGAATCCAACTTTACTAGTGAATAAAACAAAATTATTTTTGTACAAGGGAAAAGTGTTTAAGTTAATTTTTGATTAATGTAAATATAAACTACTAAAATCAATAAAAAGTATAGATTTTTCCTGATAGATAGACATACTTATTTATTATTATTACTACATATTAAATAAATATTTAATGCACACATTAAATTATCTTGTCCACGTTAGAAATATTAAGCATTGTAATGTATTTGTTTCCCCCCCCAACAGTGTAAATCTTGTTTCACTAAAGCAAATTCTGTTCCAATCTGTCCAAGAAAATCCCAAATACATTCCATTTTCATAATATCCTGCATGTGACATCAGATATGCGCTGTAGACCTATGGCGCTTGATACGTATTTATATTATTGAGGTTTACAAAAATCTACATGACTTAGATGATAGCAAGGAGAAATTTTATCATATAGTGGTTGTCAAAATTTGCTAGTCAATTTGGTAGCCCTACATTAGTATGATTTATTACAGCATTTTAAGAAACCCTTAAAATGTATTGAAATATACCTTATTTATTTATTTGCTTTAGAACTCCGCCAATTCCAAATAATTCAGACGACAATTACAAACTTTAAATAAAATGTCTAAAACATGTTTCCTCAAAATCAAAGGGACACAATTTTTACTGTGGTTTATTTTTAAAAAGACAAAAGATATAATAAGTGGATAAAATCAGGATTTTTAAAAAAAATAAAGTTTGCATGTTAGAATAAATTATTGTTTTTTTAATTAGAAAATAAATAAGAAATAAGTAAAATAAAGTAGCAGCATATAACTGGAAATACACACCCACACACATATCTTATCCTTTTAAGGAATAAGTTTATTTATATTATTTTTTCTGTTGGAAGCTCAGGAAGATACAGCTTATATTTGTATCAAGAAAATTAAGGTTGCTGTTCCCATCACCTCCTATAAACTTGAAGGTACAACAATGTTAATTGTACAATTAAATTAGTTTCTCCTGACAACCTCAACAAAATCTTCAAAGCAATGTAAGAAGAAATGATTGATAGAAATGGACATAGTGTCACAATATAGTCCATCATTGTATTAAGAATCTGTCCACTTAAACTCTTCAATTAGAAGCAAAGTTTTGGGGCAACAAAGGATTAACTTCAGCTGAAGAGCCTTTTGGATGAAGAAATATTTTTATAACCAATTTATATGAATTAAGAACAATAAGAAATGATACAGAGCCATTTATTGTGTGAAGTTTATTTATCACACAAAGAATCATAGAAGAATATTTGTAAAAAGTTCACTTTTAGTAAGTATACAATTTCCTTCTAATACAGGAACAATTAAGGAAAACCATTTTTTTAATTAATAAAAGAGCCTTATTATAGGGGGTTTTTTCCAGGCTGTTCCTGCTTCAGGTGTTGTTCTTGGCTATGTATCTTCATTATGTGAAGTCTCTTCTAAAGTTTATACTCAAATCTCAAAATGAAGACTTTTTATTGTTTCAATTTGTTGTTAACAGGTATGGCTGGAGGAGCAGGCTTTCGGGGATCTGTTGGTGCATGTATCTCTGCAGGCATTTCAGGGAAGTGAAATGAAGTGAAGCCTGCCTTACCAACACACACACACACACACACACAAACACACACACACACACACACACACAGGGACACAATGGAAACAGTTGAAGCAATTGTGAACACTCCCACATATCTTTCAAATATTTTGTAAAATATCTTAAACATTTTAAAAAGAGGATTTGGCATCTGCATAGACCATTCTAGATTGAATGTTTATAAGATCTGAAAATGAACACCTCTCACTTCAAAGCACCCCAAAACTGCTAAAAAAATGTCTATACCAAATAATTAAAATTTCTTAGGTAAGTTTTAAAAATTTGAAAAAAAGACGGTTCTTTCCTCTCGCTTAATGCTTATATATCATCTATATGTTTTACATTAAGCTGAGGTCAAGTGTCAAGAACAATTACAAGTACAATTATCTGTATTTTTGACTGTGGTTTTTTTATTTATCTAGTGGTAGTACAAAATGGTAAATGGAAAGTACACCAAGCTTTGCATATGTTGGGAAATGAATGAATTCTTTCCTTAAATGTTCTTTTCTTTCCTAGTAAAAAAAAAAACAATTAAATTATGTATACTGGCAATCCACTGCTGTAAATCAGGGTGACTTTATACTTTCAATGTGAAATATGTAATTTCTGCACCACAATCATGAATAGTCAAATGATATTAAGTTTTCAGAGAATACTGACTGACAATTACAGAGAGTGAAAGGAGAGGATATAAAGGAGTCAGGGTAATGCAAGGATCCACCATTTCCAGGATCTTCCCATATGCCCAGACATCTGAAATATCAAACTATTTTGACCTCATGAAAAATGTATGATTTTCCCTCCTCAGAAGATTCTGAAATGCTTTGACAATTTATTTTTCAAGTTTACTCTTGGGATACAAGTATATTCCAAAATATACTTTCAACCAATACTGTTGACCATTAACAACTGCGGACAGGAACAGAGCACAAAAAGATCTGTTGGGTAATGGTTCTCCAGTACAATACTTGTGGCAGGTCTTATTTATGTGAGATGAAATGATAGCAATAGAAATGAGCTCCGAAAATGCAGGGGATGTCTTCTGCAATTAATATTACATGAACACTTTAATAAAATGCAATTCATACAATAGTGATCTAACACTATGGAATGCTTATCCTGAATTAATTCTATTTTTGTTGTATCACCTAAAGTATAACTCAAATAATCTTATAATGTCGTTCAATTATCCTGTGGCAAGTAAATGACTTAAAAACCATAAAACAGAGAGTCCTGACTGACTCTAAAATTGTGTAGCCATTTATAGACACAAACCCTGCAAACCTACATACCTATTTGATTATTTGGCAGTAAAGCCTGCCAGGCCAATGGGACTTATTTGGAATAAACAGACATTGGAACAGGAATCAAATTGCTAGAGTGAAAATTACCCAATTTCCTTTCCCCTAAGGGAGGGGAAAAAAAGGTTTACCCACAGTACAGAACATCAGGGTATTTACAGCCTGTTCCACCATACCAACAGACATACCAACTGGCTATTATTAACAGTGTCCTTTTCTAAAAATTCTGTTTCCAGCACATCCACCGCAAACTTAACTGTGACCAACTTCACTATTTAAGAAAAGCCACTGTTTAAGAGAAGCCACAGCCTCAACACCGGCTGATGTCCTGTTTATAAGCACGTCTCATTTGGAAACTTGAAATAAGAACAGCATATGACTGAAAACTTGGCTTCACTATGTATGGCATTTGGTTCCAAAGCACAATGCAAACATGTGTCCTTTTACAGTACTGTGAATTTCCCATCACTATCAAAGTGAATATGCAAGAAATTTAAAGCCATACCTAAATTGAATTCACAGAAATGATTATAACATTCACCCAGCCATTATAAGGCAACAGCATATCTACCAGCCTCTAATGCAAAGTAGGTCAGTTCAAAAAGAGAATTATCATTTCCTGCTATGACTAAATAAATAAAATTTTGATTGTCTGTATCCACTACTTTCATTAATTGGAAATTGGAAGCATCACAACCTGGAACATCAGTTGGTTGTACCATTAAACTTTGAAAACATGGTTTGTTTAAACTAAGATTAACAAAAATAAACAATGCTAAGGTTGCAGGGCCAGATCTTATGTTCATTAGAGTGTTCATGATTAAGATCAAGACAGAAATAATGTACAGTTTTAAGAAACTATTTTAAATTCAACTATCATTTAAAATACTATATGTACTCTGTACTGTAAATTTCATGAAAAAAGTGAATTCTACATCTATACTCATATAATCTCTTATTGAGTTACAGACAAAGTGTCTTTAAAAAAAACAAAGGGGAAAAGCAACACAAGTGATTTTTAAAAAAAGTTTCCGAGTTTTCTTATTGCAATGCTGCTGTTGGTTTGGGGTGAGAGAGAAAAACATAACATATGGTGATCTCTTTTTTGTCCTTAGATAGCTAATGTCAACATGCAAATGCAAAAATTGTTTACATTAGATATAAGTGTATAGATATGTTTCTTCTTTTGATATTTCACAGCCTTGAAGCTAGCTACGTATATGAAGCTTATAAATTATTATTCATCATTATTATTCCTTATTATTAAGCAACACTCAATTTGTAAGTTTGATTGCTATTCTTCCATATATTAAATTCAGCTTTCCTATCATCTAAAATGGAAGTATCCCATCAACTAATAACTTTGCAGATGTTAAATTCAATTTCATGTAAATTGAATTATTTTAAAGTAGGTACTATAATTAAGTTGCTTGCATATATATAACTCTGATTTATTAGAACTGTAAGCCTTACCTGGATTTTTAAATTATAATAGATTTGCAGCTTCTTTTGTCCTAAAATAGGACAAGATAAAAATCTAATTGAATAAAAACACAATTTTAGAATTTATTCCTGTATAAATAAATTCCTTATTTTTACATAATACAATTTCAAAAATTCACAATTGCTGAAAAATAGTTATTAAAATAGTTATAAAAAAGATAATCGCTGAAGACAGTTTTTTTTTACCATCTGAACATTTTTTTCAAATGTCAGGTGAAGTGAAAGTTTTTCATTTCTTTCATGTAGTTGTTAATTTTCACTTATGAGAAAAATGCTAACAGAGAAAAATCAAAGTTTTCTATACAAAAGAATAACATAAATAAATAAATATGAGTATACTCAAAATTAAAGCATGAAATTCATATTTGGAAAGCACAGAAGCTATCCTGAGGCAGGATCCAGCTAGTCTTTGCTTGGAGGTAAAACAACACCAGAACTTTACAGGCACATATAATATTTAAACACTACATGGCCCAGTTTCTGTGCGTGGATACATGCACGCACAAACTGCACAATAATGTTAGCACAGTTGAGTGCTTGCTTCTTCAAAAATGAATTTCAATTAAAATGCATAATTATAGAATTTCTCTAGCAATTCATTGTATCACCCACCATGTAGCACAATAACTTCCTTCAATACATTTGATTGTAATTATGTAGAAATTTATTTTTATTATGCCTGTCCAATTATTTAAAATTGCATCGTGCATTCAAATAACTGAAGGTATTATACTGAATTTTAATGCTTAAAACTTATTTAAAACAATAGCTAACTCTTATGAATTAGGAAGATGCAACTTTCAAAATTGATTCCTAAGTGTTCAAATCTTGCATGCAACTGAGTACACCTTTTCTCTGCTATTATTTTAATGAATGTTTAAGATAATCTACACACACCTGAAAAATGAAACCATTAATTTAAGGTTGAAAGCAGTGGCTCTTTAGTCTGACTGCCTGAAAAAGCTTGGGGAAAAAAGTGATCAATTTTTAAGATGTGAATAGAAACCAGAAGATGAAGATATGAAAAATGAAAATAAAGAATCAAGCAAAACTGATGAAGAAAACTGGTTTTAAAAAAACTACTTTTTAAGAGGAAAAAAGTAAAATATTTTGGTATTACTATAATATACAAATAACTGTATATTATTTCAAATAATTATATTAAGATTTGGAATGAAAAAAATTAAAATATGCTAAGATGGGAGAAACTACAATTGTTGGAAATAATTTATGGGACAAAGATGAATGCTGTGCTCAGAAGGGTGTTTTTGTTTTGGACAATACTGGTTTTGACAATTTTTGTACCATTAAACAATGGCAAAGTTAAGTTTTGCATGGCAAGAGAAAAAGGCATGAGTTAAATATAAAGCATTACAATATGCAAAGGAAAGAGGAAGATTGAATTGGATTTACCTGGTCTGAAATTGTGTTTCGCAACTTAGTGGCTTGGTTTGGGTGAAAGATTGGATTTGCTGAGAAATAAAATTTTGTTATAATTAAAAAGGATGTGACCTGAAATTTGGCTGGCATTAATATTCTATGACAAAGTCACAGAAACATAGGCTATATCAAAAAGCACCTTTAGGATACTCGCACAAGAAGAATTTTAGAGATGAGTAATTATAGGCAAATATATTTAATATGATGAGATTCTACAATTTTATTACAGAGAATATAAAATAAAAGCAAATGAATAACTGATGACAGAAGGACATGGTTGTCAATCGTTTTTGTATTTACAGTTATCAGAAAGATTAAAAGTATACCAAAGAATGTATGATATTCAATAATGTAAGAAAGAATTTTAAATGGAATTCTATACAAATGAAAGGCATGCAACGATCTAGAATGAAACTACAATTTATAAAGATACTTCAAATTTATGTTGGGAATATGAATAATAACAAGAATAATTTTATCATGGTTGTGGGCATGTAAAAAAACTATGGCACTTTGGGGTTAAACTATACAGAGATTCAGAGGATTTTTAAAGTTAACATTGCTTTTTGGATAGGAGAAAATAGTACATTATACACATACACACACATAAACAAACAAACAAACACAGCAAGATTATTGCAGGCACAAAAATGAAAAGATCTGAAAATATCTTTAATGCAAGACTGGTTCCTAGATCAAAAACTATTGATAACAAAGTTTAAGAGGAAGCCATTTTAGTTATTTCCTTTTCTAAATTTATGAAATTGACCCCAGCCCCAGTAAACCAAATAAACAAGTACAATTATTAAACTTTACAATTTAAAACATTCAAAATCTTATGCATGTGTCCCTGTAACTCAAATCATGCAGAATCATGCAAAACGTTCTACAACTGGCAATCACTGCACATACATCCACACAGTTTTCTACTTTTTTTGAAATGTTAACTGATCACCTAAAATTCACTTGGTTGCATAAATATTGATCAGGTCTCAATCTGTGGTAACAACCAATCCTTTTTTTATCTGAATATTCAAAATATAATAATATATACTTGTTCCTAACAGCAAGGAAAACAACATAGAAGTAATTCACCAAAACATTCATTTATCTCTAAATACTTGAAAAGTGGTATTAATCAATTGGCCTATTGACTGTGAGTTTCTCCAATTTCAGTCCTATTGTCTCTCTCTGCAGCTCCTATGTAGATCTGGCAAGACTGTTAAAATAACATTTCCCAATGTATTCCTGCAATATTGTCCTGAAAAGAATTATCAAGATGAATCTGAAACTTTGTGATCCCCCAACTCAATAACACAGGAAGAAGAGATTAACTCAATGAAGCTATTTTTTCCTTCTCAAGAGCTGTGATTAAGAAAGAATACTAGGTAATTGCAAGATCATTTCTTTATAAAGTGAAACCTACTGTGATAATTTTCAATTGTGAAGTATAATTTGAGAAAATTATAAAGCAAAAGAAGCTGACCACATATTTTTTTAAAAATACATTTATCAATAATTACTTTCACAATTATAGCCTTCTTGAAATAAAGGTAACCCTGGCTTGCTGTACATACTTAGTCATTGGGTTTCCTCGGAAATGTCAATTAACGGGTTACTGGAAATTATTAATTGGTTCCTGGGTATTAAAATAGAGACAACATTTGCAGAAAGTCATTAATTGACACCTCCCAAGAACATTCCCGTCACCAGTCAATCTTTTTCACATACTACAATCACTGCAGGAAATACACACTAATGAATTATTCGACTAAGGAAGCCTTGCTGAGATGCAGGCAAAAAGAATGCATAAATCTGATCAATATCTTGATATTTATTTTGGTAACCCTGAGAACTTGACTCCTTTATTTGTACTTTTACAATTTTACATATTTGAATAATGTTTAAAAGATCAGTTTATCATCTTAGACTTAGACCTAAATTGTTCTTTATGAGACCTCAAGTTACTTAATTGTTAGACCAGCCATACAAGTTGATTAATATTGTTGCCTTAATAAAACAAACAAACAAAAATTTACAACTGGGGCAGCACTTAGAGTTTTTTTAAACCTTGTGTGGATATGGTTCCTGAAACCCTTTCTGAAAAGATTTTAAATGTAAGAGGGAAATTATAAATCCTTAAAGAATTATTTTATTAAATGCATTTAAATTAAATACAATATTTATATAGCCTCCTGAGTAGCAGCACACATCCAACCTAGCTGATCTCAAAGCAGTGTCAATCTTACTTATTAGTGCACCCTTATTGACGTCTAATTTGGGAATACCCTGCTCCATTTAACATGGATGCCTTTTACTTCCATACATCTATAGAACATTCCTTTCCTTTCCAAAATATGTATTTTCTTGGGTGAAATTTTCTTTTCTCCTTTCCTGCCTCTAATTTCCTTTGCTTGTTACTTGTCAATCATATTTTTGCTTTGTCCAAGACAGCTTATTGTGAAAGGAAATATAGCAGTATGATGGAAACACTCACACACACACATGCATATATCATATAGGAATCATGTACATGTTCCTTCAATCAAACAGTTCATAGAGTTTGCAAAATATATGTGTATTTTTTTAAAAAAAATATATCACTTTTACTTAATGGAAAGATTTTATATTGTTGTTTATTTTAGAACCTAATAGTAGACATCAGTCAGTCTGGTTACTCTTGGTAAAGTACTGACTCTTCTTCAAATTCAGCATTCTTTCCAAATGGTTAGCCATTAGCTCTCTCCTTCTTCACTACTGTGTAAAGCACCAGCTGTTAGAATACTAGTCAATTAAAACAGTAACAGCAGAAAGAATGAAGACTCTCATCAAGGTTTTTTCCCCCCCATTGCACCTGTTCCTTTTATTTCAACACTTCACCTGCCCTTCTCTTCCCCCTCTTTTATCATTGATGAGAAAATGTTTCCATAGCTCTCCCTAATCAAAGTCAGGATTAATTCTTGGCAAATCTAATGCACAAAACTCCAATACTGCTTTAAGTCCTGCAGTGATGCAAAAGGAGGAGGTGGATATTTGACTTGTCATAATGAATTATCAATCCCAAACAATCTGAACAAGGAAATGAGTGGGAGTCCTCAGAATGCCTGCAACTTCAACGTCAGATAAGTGATTTTCAGGGTCATAACTGGGAATTAAAAACCACATCAGGAGTAATTTTGGTTGTTCTTCTTTGGAAATGTTATATATCTATACTGACTTTTGAATCTAACCTGCATAAAAGCACACCAAGTTCTTTTAATTCCTCTGAGACTTACTTGAAAAAGATGCCAGATTGAATTAGGGCTAAGAAAGTTTCCGAAGCATGATGAACTTTATAATGTACTCATAACTGCAATAAACATTTCAAAGCTGTACTATGTTATCTACTGCAGTTTGTAGATATTATATAAGTGTATTTTTTCATAAAAAGATTTTAGATTTTTAAAGAACTTTTTAGAACTTTCTCATTAAGATACTATTGAATATTTTATATAATGGAACAACCAAAGTATCTAGTGCCTCATCTTTAAATAGTAACAGTCTAGTAATTGATACACCACAGAGAACCTAAATGTTCTTCCATCTTATCGCTCAAAAAATATTCATAAGAGAGACCAGCAGCCAATTTAGTTTTAAAAGAAATTCTCACATACATATAAGAACCATAGGTTCCTAAACTGAACACACGGTATTGCTTCTTTGCCATTTGGGGATGGGGAGTAATGGAACTATTTAGTTAAATATTTCCATTAAAACGGAAACAACTATCCAGATTCTGTTTTAGGAAATAATATGAAGCTTTCCAAGAATTAGAATCATGTTTTATTCCTGTGTTTGAAATGTTATGATTAAAGGCTTTTTTTTTCTGAGAGGGGGAAAAAAAACTCCATCCAATTGCTTGCACATTTAATGTTTAGGGATATTTCTCTCACACATTCTCTATACCTGTCTGCTTAAAACTAAATCCCATTGCCTTCCATGGTGCTTACTCATAGGTTTGAAGCCTAAAAAGATTTAATAATATTTGTAAAGCATATCACAGTTTAAAATTATTTTGTTGTATTTAAAATCTATAACATCTAGTTCCAAGTACAATTAAGCACACATTGTAAAATGAGATCAGTAAGTTGCTATAAGAAGGCAAAAGAACCCAGTTTCATGAACTTCCAACATGACTATGGTTAGTTTTTCTTGATTTTATAAGTGGTTTAAGAGGCTCAATAATTCATTAAATGTTTTTTTTTTAAATAGATTTTGTTTTTCTGCTTGATTGCTTCAAATTTCATTGCAGTGCTATTACTCTATTCCCAAATATCAGCATCACATATTTTCCTTTTACCTTAATGCCAAGCTGGAAAATACTCCCGTCATTCTACCTTTTCATTCTTTCCCAGGAATTCTAAATTCTTATATTGCCACCCTGTAAAATAATCCTATGTCATATACAGGGTTCCATCTGAATATAACTATTTAGATCACAGGTTTGACTTTATCTATCCATCCAGTTTTACAAGTTATAAATTGCCCAATTTTGACATGATCTTCATATCCATGGGAAATTTTGTCATAATTGGGAGAAAGGTCCTTTTGTTCTATCTTGTATTTTGAAAAACATTCATATCCTGTTCTAATACTTTCACCTAAGAATTTAATGTCATATCAGTCATATAGGTGAGGTGTACTTTTATTTTAACAGCCACAGTTATAGAATCTTGCAAGTCTGAAACTTGTTCTTTCCAAACTTTCAGTATGAACTAGGAAGGGATGTGAAATGTTTGTTCAAAGTAGGTTTTTGTAATGGGGCCAAATTGAGCTTGTCTAATCATTACCTTGGTAGCAACTCTTTTTCCTGTCCTTCAAAGCCATTTCCTATACCCTCCATATATAGATAGCTTAAATATAATTGATTAAAATGGTTCTACTAGCAAATGAGACATATTGTGAAAATCAAAGCTGTTGCTTATAGTTCAGAGTGCACAGTTGGGGGAAAGGGGAAACTGAGAGCCATATTTGAAATTTGATTTACATGCTCAAAAAGCCATGATCCAAACAGTGGATCCTGCCAAAACAAAAATAAAATAATTATGGTTATCATTGTTAATCTTGCATTAAAATATAATATTATAATTTAAATTATGGAAGGCCTCAATTTGCAAAGATCTTGTGATGGCATATTTCCAATGAAAAGGAAATAAGGGAATGTAGTACTATAAATAAACTGATGGAATAGACAACCATTAGCTTAATGGAAAATTTAAATTTTCAGTGATTCACACTGAGATGCAAAGACACATGACAAACTCACTGTTATGGGAGCTCAATCCAAAAATAAGCTACTGAAAACCTAATCAATTATTGTATGGTATCTGGTGATAAAGAACCCAAAAAATGTTTCTAGTTACCCACAGGTTATTTCCTTATTCATAACTAATTTAATGTGAATTTAAGGATGGGGGACAACATGCTGATAAAAATAATAATAAAAAAATCCATTGAGTGTTACATTGAAGAAAACAGGATGCTTTTCCTGAATTGGGTTATGTTTTCCAACTTGCTGATGTCACCAAAAAGTTATTTTTTATTGTTTAATAGAATTTATGAGGTAATTAATTTAGAACATATGTGCTTTGCTATTCGCATTTTCTTTAAAAAAAATTGCCGGAGTTTAATTTTCTGCCCTTAAACAAGGAAAATTACATACATTCTCAGCCATCTTTGACATTTGAAATAACGTAAGATAAAGAGAAATAGTAATAAGGGCTACTACAGCCTCTCTTACTTGAACCACTAAAGGTTTTTTCTGTATGTTATCCATCTCCTATTCCAGTACCTTGAAGGCTTGGTACAAGTCTTTTTTCTCAGACTATCCAAAATCAGCATACAGTACATGCATTGATCCTACTTAATTTTTGGTTTTTCTTGACCAGAAAGCAAGTGATCTCTGCCCTATTTCATTTTACCCATAAATTAACACCATACTCTTGAGACAACTCCAATGTCCCAATGTGGTTATTTCCTAAACTATTTTTTCACCCATGCAATTCATTGAGCACTTGCAGATAGCTCTGACAGGACATACCTTTTGTATATCCCACCTTTTACCATGTTTCAAACAGGGTCCATAGTTGATGAATCTAATGAGACTAAATGATATGTATTGTTGCATTTCTGTTGCAGTTGCATTCAGATTTAGTCAGTTGAAATCATTATTAAATTAAGCTATGTTGATTTAAGGGCTGCCACAAGGAAGAGGGTGTTAACTTATTCTCCAAAGCACCTGACGACAAGACAAGAAGCAATGGGTGGAAAGTAATCAGGGAGAGAATCAATTTAGAACTAAGTCTAGGTTTTTTGACAGTGGCGACATTACCCAGTGGAATGGCTTGCCTCCAGATGTTGTGGGTGCTTCAACACTGGAAGTTTTAAAGAAGAGATTGGACAAAGATTTGTCTAAAATGATATAGGGCCTCCTGCTTGAGCAAGGGATTGGAGTAGAAGACCTATAAGGTCCCTTCCAGCTTGTTATTCTATTGTTATTCTATTGTTATTCTGTTATTCTTTTTAAATAGTCTATTAATTCAATAGCCTTCTGATAACAATTCAGTCCAACATTTTATTCATTAATATGTAGGTAGGGTAGAGGATACAATACAAAGCAGCATAAAATTAAAATAATAGATCTTGTCTGTTCTTGGAAGACATGTGTGTATGTTGGGATATAATTAGCACTCGGAGACGAATGCTATGACTGTGAAATAGATTGCGAAGTCAAAACAGCAGTCCACAAAAAGAAATGAAAAAAATACCTTGTAGCTCTTTCCAATATTATTGTATTGTATCTATAAATCACCAGGACTGAGCTCAAGTAGAAGAAAATTTTACAAAGACACAATTCTAATACTGTCTGAAAAAACAAAAAGTATTTTTAAAGCGCTCTCATTCTTAAAATAGCTGTAAAAATTTCTTTGGTGATGTGGGGGGAAGTGGTGAGACGTTTTCTATGAAACTATGTAGATAAATCCAGAATATTGTTTCTGAAAAAATGAAAAATAGTAAATCAACAATTCTAATTAAAATTGAAACACAAAGTATTTCAGCAAATGAAAATCATATAGGAATAACATTGTATTTTGTTTTTCTTAAAGTTTTATCAGATAGTTTTATCCTCACATGAAAGTACTTTTGGATTCAGTAGAGCTAATGTCTCTGTAAACTTGCACAGAACTGTACAAAATAGAAAGAAGAATTCACAAAGGCAAAGCTGAATTTTGCTGAGATTTGTAGAAGTGATACAAATATAAAGAAAAAAATATTTTGAGAATATCACTGTCTACTACATTATCTTAGAATGTTTCACATTTGTTTTTATACATATACTTAGATCCAGCAAAGTTCTAGATAACCAAGATTTGTTATTCCCCAAATTCCTTATTTCTGTAAAAGCAGCCTAAAGAAAATGACACAATGTTGAAAATTGATAGACTCATATGTTTATAAAAATTTTCAACCCTGAGTTCTGAAAACAGAATAAAGCTTTCTTAAGAATTCCAAATGAGTTCACCTAATGTAATTGTCTGCTGTAATTCTCTCCCACATGCAAGCTTATTTCACTCTCAAACGTCTCGTACATTTCCACGACTGTTTGTTTGGTGGTCTTTTATTCTTTTCCCAATATTTTTTCCATCAGATTAATGGGATTTTCTTCCTCACTCTGCCCAAAACAGCAGGATATACATTACTTTACAAAAAAGCTGCCTAAAAGTTTTCACTTACAGTGCATCAGCTTGAATAATGTCTCCCCACGTTAAAGAATTAATTTTGTATGGTTTCGTTAATCCTCAACAAGGGCTTGGTAGGCTAGTCTTTAGTCTTTTGTTGTTCTCTCCCAGCAGTTTCTTTCAAGTAGTATGATCTTTATTTTTATATCTCAATTGCTTTTTACCACTCTATTTGCTATTTGTAAATTTTGCAAGCAAGCTGAAATGTAAAACTTTGGAATGTAATGTATTTCAGTCAATAGCATTTCAGGACAGCAAGATGTTGTTACTTTATTTTCAAAATCAAGTTATCATAGTCATTTACCTGGGCTTCATTGATTGTATTGCATTTTTCTCTGGGTTTGTTGATTTGTTCAATTGACTGCATACAATTGAAAATAGTCTCTAGATTAGGCAATTTCTGAATGATTCTATGTAATTAATTAATTGATTAACCTGCTGCCAGAACACACATTCAGTTCAGATTTTCAGATAGTTTAACTCAAAGTTAAACAACACATTTATTTGAGAAGCCCAGTAGACTTTTTATAGCCAAAGTACTACAAATTTTAAGTATCCAACTTCAATGATAGAATTAAGGCCTCAGAATATTTCCTATTTCAAATTAATGGAATTTAAATCAACTGTGGTTGGATTATAGTAAGCGCTTTTATGTTAAGTAGGTACATGTTAATGTTTCACTCAAAATAGTTACAGTTTTTCAAGGATATGCTGTATGCAGCTAAATCTAGAAATTAAGATTCACTGGAACAAAGTATCCTTTAAAACTTTTATTTTAATGCAGAAAATATAACAGTTAAGTGTTCAATATTTTGTACACTGATTATAATTTGAATTTAAACACAGTTTAAAACAAACACCTACTTTTTGTTAATTTTCTTTCTTTTAAATATTTTACTAAGTTTGTGTGTGTGTATAGAAAAAAGTTTATTTATACTTACAAAACATTTACAAGAAAGAAAATTAAAATATATGTATTTGTTTTAGAATTGAATGTATATATCTATCTATATATAAAGTAGAATATATTGTATGTACACACATTAAACTCAAAAATAAACATTTACATTTTAGTTAATTTTCTAAACTACATATGTTAAATAATCATATATCCATTATCAAGTTATATTCCAATATATGATTAAGATTTGCATTCATAATTCTTAATAGAATTGTGGGTCTTGCAAGAATGAGTAATGGCAATCCAAAGGAGAAGGAGCAAGCATAGACCACCTAGTTAGCTGTTGGAAGAAAATTGCACAGACTAACTACAAAGAGCAACAATGGTATTTTGAAATATCTACAATAACTACCATTTGCTTGAAAGCAAGAACTGGTGAGACTACAAAATAGACAAAATAAATTAAAAAATGAAGAAACTAATGTTTAGAATTCAACCAGACAGGCATGTCCCACCAGATTTAATAACAGCAGATAAGAATGACAAAAAAGTCTGGATAATGAATGTTGTAGTATTGGAGGCAGCAGAATAGAATAGAAACTATTGGAGAAAAATCACAAAATACAAGTACAAGTAGAATAACTGTGGCAAAAGAAAGCAAAGATACTAGCAATAGCAATAGACAGCTTTCCAAATTCCAATTCCAAACATCTGGAGCACCACTTGAACACCATCGGAATTGACAAACCACCATGAGTCAATTGTGAAAAAACAGATTCACTTGCAACACCATACATTCTGTGACAAAACCTTTAACATTATTTAAAAACAACATCTCCCTATCCTGGATCTTTGCTAAGGATTCCCACAGGTAGACAACAATGCTAAATACAAGCTAAACATCTATAAGACAGCCTTAATATCTTTATTTAGAAATTAATTACACCGAGAGAGGGAAATAGTTGAATTTAAGTTTTTGATCTCTCTCTCTCACACACACACACACATTGTATTTTTCCTGGTAGCAAATATCACGGGACCCAGCTTCACATTTTAGTAAGCAAGCTAGGATATAACTATGGGTTTTACTCAGATTATTAAACCCCAAAGTTCTTTTTGATAATTTCAATACATGAAATTAAATGGATACTTTTTTTATCTCTTCTATGACAATAGGGGTTTATTCTTTTATATCATCTATACCTCCATTATGCAAACAAATTGTTCAGTAGAAATCAAGCGTGATTGTAATATAAATAAACTGAATCATGCCTAGCTGAACAGCAAACGCCTTAATTCAAAAATTCTGCCATCCTCTACTCTTGCTGTTGATAAAAGCTCTGTAGTGACCCTTGCTGGTGATAAATACCAGACTCCTCACAGCAAGTGGGGGGAAACCCTGCATTTTTGCTATTAAATTTTTCATTCAGTAACAATGATCTCAATCAAACAAGTTATATAACTACTTTGATGAAAAATGGTGCAATCTTGAACAAAAGGGAAGGAAATTTATTGCACAGAAACAAAATTTGCTCCATACTACATTTATCCAGAAGGACAATGTTTTAATTCCTACATTTTGACAAATATTACTAAATATAATATTCTATTACACTCTATTACACTAAATTTATTACACTTTATAGATTTTTATTGAAATGGCAAACCCTTACGACATATTTTGATTTCTAAAGACTTTTTCTTCTTCAAAGACGTTTCTTACTGCTTATTCAAAGCTGACTGGTTCCTAAAGTTTTATGTACTTTAGTTCTTTAACCCTTTATCTTAATTTCTTCCACCAGCATTTGCTTAGTTTTTCCTAAATGCTTCACAAGTGCCACACAAGGTCTTGGTTAAGTTATGATAACAGTTTTACATTTGGCTTCTTATATTTATCATGTGTTCTAAATGCAAAATATCTCATTCAACGGGCTGCAAGTTTATCCAATGAATCAATCATTTCTTTGAAAATATCAAGACAAGCATGATTCTTAAGTAGAACTTTAACTGTATTAAGAGTAGAGGATGGCAGAAGTTGGGTGGCTTATAAATTCAAATAAATAAACATTAACCTAAACTTGAAATAGGAAAAAGGAGTTGACAAATTTTTGAGTTTTATTTTGACATAACTTTTAATGGGCTATTAGGTTAATCATATCTGGAAAAAATATAGAGGGACTCTTTACTCCTTGGCTGTCTGTATTTTTATTGTCCAGTTATGGCATGCCCAATTCTATAATAATACTACGGTAGGCATTATAATGTATTTTAGTTAGTGTTGGAACAACCAAACTTTCCTGACTCAACTTTACTCAACTTTTGTGCATTACAACTGTGATTATTCAGTTGTTTCATTCAGGCACAGCACTAATACACGTGCCTGCCTAAATGCTGTTTTTTGATGTGATAGAATAATGCTAAATTTTAAGCAGATCAGAAATTGGTCAAATTGTTGCACCAATATATACTTGAAGTATTTTAAGCCCCTGTCATTTGGACTGGCTTAATAGAAGGGATTAAACAGTCATCAGCAGGGTTTAATAAGTGAGAAGATGAAGATATAGATAGCTATAAAACTGGAATTTTAATTATGCTTAGTCCTGTAAATGCTTTATCTATAATTCAGGTGATATCAGTTTTGCCTTTCATTTTTAAAAACTTTCAGTATGAGATAAAAGTTTTTTAAAACTTTTATTTCATACTGAAAAATGTATAATGAAATAAAATTCCAGAAATGGGATCTATTATAAGCCTTGTAATGAGTGGCTACTACTCTAAACAATAATAAGTGCATGAGAGCAACAGCATACAATTGCAATTGCTTTGCTCTCCTTAAACTTGATGCATGACTTCTGCAGAAAAACTGAAGAACATTCCAGAGGATTAAATTTTTAAAAATGCATACAAGCACAACATAAATAATATTACTTGTACTTATTTGTTTTGTTTGAAGGAAAACAAAAGTTGAATTTTGTTAGAAGTTTTTTGAATATATTTAATACAAACTTATACAAATGCTATATATATATTTGGGGTTCTCTGTGTATTCCTGATCTACTTCATTGCCACTAACTTCACAAACTTTTAAACTACTATTAAACATTAAATTATGTTTGGAGACCAATATAGCTAACTACTGAACAAATATAGTTATATAGTTAGGACAAAGTCATAGAAAGAAATGTTCACACATTGCAACCAGAACTACAAATATATTGTAAACTGAAATACTTTGTGTTACTTGTTTACTAAAGTACAGCCTAACGGTAACCATGAACAGATGTATATTTCTAGTGACTTGGGAACGGTAGGGAATGAAAATTGTATTCATAAGAAATTCTTTATGTGAGATTTGAGAGGTTAAAAGAAGTTTCCTGTCTGCATAGTCAAAATATTATTGAAGCAATTCAGGTTGTCAGTAAAAGATTAAACCAATTTGCTGATAATCCTGTTAATGACCCAGGTCAAGTGTTAACTGTTGCAGGTTATAAAACAGTTAAATTAAGGTTGCCGAGAACCAGGAGCAAATAGTATCATTATAGAAATGGATTAAGGGGAAAAAGTTACAAAATTGCAATTATTATTTATTTGATTCATGATGCAAAACATGTTTCCAATTAAATGGGGTGGAAGTGTTATCTGTATTACAGATAATCTAGAAGACTCTTGAAAAGTCCATCTTGGATTGAAAAAAGAGGGAAATTTTATAAGAATGTGCTTTTAGACTTAAATTTCTATTATTATTTTAAAAATCTATTCAAAGCTCAGCAGAGAATAAATACTATTCGTTATTAAGACATTAATTTCTATCACAATTACTGTTAACTGCTACAGGATTAACTTTTCACAACTTTTCTATTCATTATCAATATATTTAAAAGCAATTTGAGATTATTCAAATGCCTCTTTGACTCAATACACAATATATATCCTTAGAACAGATTTCAATTTAATTAATACTATATTATAAATAGCACTGAAGAAAACTATATTTTACAATCTTTTCGCTAAATTGGAGTTTCAATGAAATATATCATGTGGTCCTATTCCAGAATGGCTATAATAAATATTTTGTGTAATATGCCACTTAGCCACAGCAATCAAATAATATGGGGGGGAAATGCTTTTTAAAAAAAGAAATAGCCACACATACCTAAAAGTAATCAGTTAACACAAGTATGTATAAGTTGGTATCAACTCAGTTCATACAAACAATTTGCTCTGCTCTTCTGCAGAATCATAGATCAAATTAGATATAGTATGTAGAGCTCCAAAATAATTTTTAAGTGTATTGATCATTAATTCACCAGTAGATGGTATGAAGAAAAAGGATTAATTCTGTATGTCCATTCAGGTCCTATTATTGCAATTTGGCTAATTTACAGGTAATTAAATACAACTGCAAGTTTAGTTTTTGTATTAATAAGCATGCACTCTTAACAAATTCAGAAAATTGTGACTGTTTTCAACAGTGCTATTTAGTTATGTTATTTTATAAAAAGTTCAAATATAGGGAAATTATGTCAAATAATACAGTTATTTGACTATCTGAAAAAAATCCAATGGACTCAAACAGAAACACGTGTTTCTATATTTTATTGTATATTTTCCCTATATTTATTCTATATAATATACCTAATTCAAATTACAAAATTTTAAAACTTAATATTACTTACAATATACTTACTTCAAAGTTTGGACAATTTAAATAAATGCTGTTGCTTTATATTTAAAAATTAAATGTATAGCTTACTCAGCTAGGTTATTATGATACTAAGGAATATTATATAGAATCTATTATTGCCCACCCATCCCAAAAGTAAGAAACAAAGAAAGAAAGGGTGGAGGGAATCCAACTACGTAGACTGGAGAAAGAAAATGTATCGTCCAAACAGTATCATCTGTGGACAATAAATTCAATTTATTGCCACATTCAAATAGCAAAAAAAAAAAATGCAACAAAACAAATACACTTAATAACAGCTATAACAGATACAAACCTAAGGAGTTTATATAGTAACAGTTGCTATCTTAATATGTAATATGATTTGCCTGCCAGCACACTACATGGTTTATTGCTCTATTGTGTATCATCCTTGAGTTTTGCTGATAAGACTTTCACCTAACTCCAGAATGGTCTCTCCAGAAAGAGATTTCCTATCAGCTACATACATTCTACTCATTATTTGACTACACTATAATGAATCCAATATATATACTTAAATTATACACATGCATAACACTGATTGTGCTTTTACCAAGGAGATTTTTATTTTATTTTAAGCTGAAATAAACTGGCTGTTTTCTTACAAAAATCATTTCTGCATTGTTCCTGAATATAGCACTCCTCAAAGCAGAACCAATCAACAAATAAATAAGTCTGTCTTTTCCTGTTGCAAGTGCAAGACAAAACAAAAACATTCAGAAATCCCTTAAACTAGCAGTGATCAAGCAGGTGCAACATTTGTACAGTTCCTGGATATGAATTATCCCCACCCTTTTGGCCTGTACGTTTTGTACACACAAAGTGTGTTTGAACAGTCATGTTGAAGATTTAACGTTTAACGCTGTAACTTCAATGATACATATGTATGGAATATCTTCTATTATTTTTGGAAAACCTCTACTCAATGTTCCTTCAAAATATAGCTTTGGGAATCACAGTCACAATTTTTACCCATATTGTACCTATTTAAATTGATTATAACATGCAACTTACACAACAAAATAAGTGGTGCCCCTAAGTCACACCAAAGATAGATGATTTTTTTTAAAAAAAAGCAACGTTTCATTACATCTAAAGTTTGTGACGCAACCTAATAAAGCCACGTTTTAAAATGCAAACATTAATTTCTATGACATTTTTTTGAAATGGGTGGGCTACTGGGCTTTTATTTAATTAATTATTTCTGTAGAATGATTCGGTGCAATTACATCACAACGATAGGTGTGAATGAGTCACCAGCTGTGATCTCTGCAAAAAGAAGTCTTTGCTCTAATAAACTCGTGGGATACCTCCGGGTAAAACAGGTTGCCTTCCTTCTCATCATTATTAGTCCGGAGAAAACCACGTTACTGAGTCAAAAGAAAAGGCGATACGGAATTAGCCGCCTTTTTGGAAGCACCGTTTCATTTCTCCAAATCTATTCTTTGTTCCTCTTCCCGAGTGTTTGCTTTCACCCAAAAGAAAAAGAAAAGAAAAATAGTTGCATGGCTAGTTTAATCTTCCTTCTCCCCCTTAGAAGGCAGGCGATTGCACGGTAGAACTTCCCCGGGAAGGTTTCTCTGCGCCATCACATTTATGCTAATAATCAAACATACACGCCCTTTTCATTATAACCTGGATCCAAGTCACTTCGCACCGGCACCCGCTTCGACGCGCGACAGTCAAGCCACAGCTGATGCAAAACGCCGAGGGCTCGCCCGCTTCTCTTTCAACTGCATCTTCCCGAGACGGAACTAAGGGACTCGGGACCGTCACAGCCAGAGAGCCACCAGGCGCACCCGAACCAACTTTGCCCATCTGCGCCCATTCACACCCACAAAAACGCCCATGTGGCTGGTCCGGGATGAACGCCGCGCAGCTTTGATCGCTCTTCAGTGGCCCACCTTAAAAAAAAGAGCAACCCAGCCGTGGACCAGGTTGGCAAGCGAGGCGTTTAACTCCCGGCTTTCCGAAAAGCGGCGCCTTCTGGGCTTACCTTCGTTGGTTGGGTAGAGACTCAGATCTCCCAAGCAGCCGAGCGTAGATCCCAGGAGGAGGAAGAAGAGGCTGGGGAAGTGACAATCCATGCTGTGGCTGGTGCAGAGGGCAGCGCGAGCTGCATCTCTTCCCGGAGCATGCCACTGATGTGAGCGCTCTGATGGCAGGAGAAGTTACCATGCTCCGCTCGCAGCCTGATGTCAAGTTTGACACTGGAAATGAGGAGGAGTCTCGCGGACTGCCGGGGCTTGCCGGCAGCTTGCCGGCCGGCGCGCCAGGTCCTAGCGCCCTCCTTTCTTTCCTTCCACCAAGCAAAGCCGCGGGGGGTGGGTGAGGGGGATCCCGGAAAGCTGAGACTCAAAGCGACCGAGGAGGAGGAAGGAGGAGCGCTTGGCAGGCAAACGGCAAGGGGCTCTGTGCGTGATGGGCAATCGGACTTCGCGATCAAACCCCTCCTTGTTTGGAGCGCCCTTTTGGGGGGAAAAACAACAACAACCCAACCTAAAAAAACAAAAAAACAAGTGTCGGCTTTGATTCTAAGAGAGGCGCGACGTTATCGATAGCATCTCCCTCCCTCCTTGACCTCCGCTTTTGTTTTCGGCCAAACCCAAAGGAACAGCCGCGCCATACAGCAGAAGCGAAAAACGTGTGCGGAGTTGCAGGATGAAGGCGGGGGGAGGAGGGGAGGGAACATTTGAGACAAAATCCTCGTTGAAATCGCCGAGCTTGCCCTCTTGAGATGCGCTGCAGTTAGCCTCTGCACTTGGAGGTAACTCAGCAACTCCTTCTAGTCTGCAAACCTTCCGCCTACTGACGATACGCTGACCCAAGGTTATTTAAACGGTCCTTTTCTCGGTTAACCCAATTAAACTGCGTCTCCATCGCGCCCACTGAACTGAGAACTAACCACATGAGCTGGGTCCGCACAATCCACCAGGCTAATACACGGTTGGCTAACTAACCAGTAGGCTAGATTTGTTTCATTGGTTTAAATCCCGCAAAGCCCAGGCTCTTTGGGAGGGGGAGACAGGGTGATCTTTCTATGAGAGGGAGGGAGGGAGAATGGGAGAGGAGTGGGAGAGAGAATAAATGCGTGAATGAATGGATATGAATCACTTCTGGCTTTCTCTGGATACTGAAGAGAGGACCAGACGCACAGTGCTAACCGCCTAGAACAGGAGAGGAAGGGTAAAAATGGGCACCACCAGCCATGAAGCCTGGCTTGTCATCTCTCTGCAGTCAATGGTGTATTAACCATTAAGCAGACTAAGCACGTGCTTAGGGCATCAGGCCCAAAGGGGGCACCACAAAGTTGAGAAAGAAAAAAAATACCAATGAAGATTTATGCAGTATGTACAAAGGCACTAAGATTTGACAGTGTTTAGGGTACCAGTGAGCCTTAATCCACCACTGCCTGTAGTCCAGGGATGAAAGTTCCAAGGGACTTCCCAGCTGAGAAGGAGAGAATGCAAGGGTTGAAAGATACTTTTCTTGGATCTGTTCATCCTGTACTACTTAATAGTGGAAGAGACGAGAGGCTGATTTGTTTACTTTCTTCTGTTTGATCGCTTTTCCCTTGATTTATTTTTAGTTTTATTTTTGAATGGAGGTGGTGGCAGTAAACTGTCTCTTTAAAACATGTGCAAGTTTTTTACTCCAGTAAAGAATAAGTTACCACAAGTAATATCCTACTGGACTGAAGTAATTTGCATTGTCATATTTTAGAAAGGGAGGAGATCATTTTTGAAGAGTAGCATAAAGATCACTTTCTTCAGTTTCAGATCTTCATTGAAACAAAGAAGGAAAAGGGAGGAAGACGGCTTTATCGTAAATAAAAGTAAAAGAAAATCAATTATTCATTATTCTTTATTTATCAGCTCACAGGGCACCTCAGGATATAAACTTCTTGGGAAGCGGGAATCCTTTTATTTTTACTGCTTGTGGCATCATCATACACTCTGTTTCCTTTGTGCATGGGTGACTAGACGTTCAATCATACAGCAGTTCTCTAAAGCAGGAACTGCTCAGGAAGAATAACCAAGTTTTCATAAAAATTTAAGATATCTGGATTTTCTAGCACCCTGTGATCTCTGGATCCCAGATGTGCAACCGGGTTTAATATACATCCCAGAAATGGTAGTAGTTCAACCTTTGTAGTAAGTAATGTAGGGCAACTGAATCTGAAGAGCTAATGTCAATGGCCATGCTGCCAAGTAGGAACCTCATTAACCAAGTAGTAGCAGTGATGAGGGAAATCATGATAAACTCTCAGAACTACCACAAATGTCTTTGTTCTTAACTTTGGTGAAATGCATTTTATTATTGAGATTGATTGACTACACATTGAATACTTACGAATTTTTCATTTTATTTACTTCATATCCAACGGCTACTTTGTTTTTAGGTAATTGAAGCAGACTCCCTTTAATTTTCAGACTACAGTGGGACTTCAGATGCCGACCGTAATCCGTTCCAGGACTTTGGTCGGCACCCGAGTTGTTCATGACCAGAAGCAAGACTGACTGCGCATGCACGCATACAAAAAAAAAAAATGGCATGGAAGGAGAATTGCCGCAGCATAGAAAATCGCTGTGTTTATTCGGCACCCAAGGGTGTGTTCGTGACCTGAATGCAATATTTAGCAGATTTTTTAGGCAGTACCTGAATTGTTTGTGGTCTGAGCTGTTCGGGACCTGAGGTCCCACTGTACCAGAGATGGGTTCCTACCAGTTTGGACAAGTAGGTAATAATTTACCCTTCAGTGGCCCTAAACCGGTTCTCTCGGTGGTGCCATAGACACTGCCATCTTGTTTTTTGCTTCAGAAGCATTTTGTTTTGTACTGCGCATGTACACATAGCACACATCAAGCGTGCGTAGGCGCAGCACACCCCTGAGTGAACCAGCAGTAGCAGCAGCCAGAACCCACCCCTGCACTGTACCTATTGAACCACATCTCCCTATAGGAATGGCCCTGGCCCTTCTTCATGAAAAAGAAGCACATTGATATTCCCTACTTTCTCCACTTTTAGAAGGCCAAGTGGGTCACTGCTTGGAAATGTTTTGTTTGTTTTGGTGGTGCCATTGGCCCTTAGGAATGACCTTCTAGTTGAAGTTAGATCTGCTCCTACCCTTCCTGAAGATATTGCAGACTATGTTTATTCTGGAAGACAGTTAAGCCATAATGCCTTAGTTTGTTAGATTATTTTTCTGTATTTTTTGCTATTTTTTGTAAACCAAAGAGAGTCTGTTAGATTGCAAAAGGGAAAAAAAAACATAACTTTTCAATCAATCAATTTATCTATTGTGGAGGTGCTATGAGTTCAATTAAAACACACTTTGAAGGGTTTTTTTTTCTTTTTTGGCCAGAGTTTGAAAACAGTTCCTTCCATTCCCAATATATTAGAAAAGTCAAATAGACTGTAAAACATGGAGTAGCATCAAGGCGGGACGAAATTGTCAGCTGTCAGCTTTAGAATGCCTATTTCTACATCCCTATATTTCCTTCTTTTACAAACATGACCAATCCTTAAGATGCTAAAATTACTGTCCTACTGCAGTTGGGATTGAAAACAGGACTTGTAGAAAGCAGCAACTCTACCTTTGATGAGTATTTGGAAGTACAGCTGGCACAGAAAGCAGCTATGAGGGTAGTTCTTGGGGCCCATCAGGTGACCCATGTAAGATCCCTGTTGAGCAAGCTGCACTGGTTGCTGGTTTGGTCTGCCCGTGGTCCTTTTAAAATATATTTGATGACTATTCAGTGGAACAGCTTTTAGAAATTGTGGGTGCTCCATTTCTGGAGGTTTTTAAGAGATTGGACAACCAGTTGTCTGAAATGGGCTAGGGCGGGTGTGTCAAACTCACATCGTCACGGCAGCATCACATGATGTATAGGGACTTTTTCTCCCTTCGCTAAACCAGTGTGGGCGTGGCCAGTGCATGACACATTCAACCCACGGGCTGTGAGTTTGACAGCCCTGGTCTAGGGTGTCCTGCTTGAGAAGCGGCTTGGACTAGTAGATCTCCAAGTTTCCTACCAATCCTGTTATTCTATTACTCTGTTATTTAGATATATCATAGATCTGTACATTCATCCTTAAAATTTAGATATGATAATTGTCTCAGTGAAGGGTTACTGAATAAGATAATGTCTAAATAGTTTTAGGCTATGTTGAAAACTATAATCCCATATATGATGCTATAGTTTATCCTTCTTCCAGAATCCATTCTCACATTCAACAGTACCTCACTGGCATAATATAATTAAATTAACACAATTTAAATAGGGAATGGATTTTGTGTTTTATGATTTAAAACTGTCCTTTCCTACTCAAATCTGAGATTAATGTTTCAAATGGATTGCTAAAGTGCTCTAAGACATTTTTTAAACATAATTTCTTGAATAAACCATGACTCTGAATTTGGAAAAAATAATAGCCAAAATCAAACAAGCCACCTTATGTGCAGTGGTGTGTGATTTCACACACCACACAGCAATAATATTAAAAATGTTGTTATAGGCCTATTATACAGAAAAGTAAATTCAACTAAGTATATCATCCTTTTTCAGATTTAGCATATTTGAGATGTATGAAAGATGAGTAGTTTTTTTTAATTTATATATTTGTTTATTTATATGATTTCTATCTCTGCCTTGATAATAGTGACTCTGGGCACCATACAAAAGTAAAGTAACATCATTTGCATCAGCTGGAGAAAATATTATCCTTTAGTCATGGTTTTTGTGGCAAAAACGTGTATGTATGTATGTATGTATGTATGTATGTATGTATGTATGTATCTATGTATCTATGTATCTATGTATCTATGTATCTATGTATGTATTTGTGTTAAAAATACAACAAATACAACATATATGTTGTATGGGCTTGGATTTAAAATGGGAACGGAGCTGCCGTCTTTCTGTAAATCTTGGTGGGAGGGGATGGGGTGCTGGCTTTGGTTCAGTAAGTGGAATGATTGGTTGTGTGGTTGTATCATGATTGGTAGATTGGTGCTGATTGGTGCTGGGTGTGTGTACATTGTTGTTTTGTATTGTAACGGCTTGGGTGGTGGGTGGTGTTCGTTTATTGGCTAGGGCTGGTTTCCAGATGTTTGGTAGGCGGGAGGTATCATCACGTTTATTCATGTTGTGGGGGTGTTTCTCTATTTCAATGGCTTCCATAATTATTCTCTTGTTGAGGTGTTCTGTTTTGGAGATTAACCTGGCTCCTTCAAAATTGATTTCATGTCCTGTAGCTTTAAGGTGCTGGAAAAGGGAGGAAGTTTTTTCTTTTTTTCTTACTGCATTCATGTGTTCTGTGATGCGTGCATTTATTCTCCTGTTTGTCTGTCCTATGTATATTGCTGGGCAGGTTTTGCATGGTATTTCGTAGACTCCTTGGTTTTCTAGCTGGATTTTGTCTTTGGGGTTTCTTAAGATGTTGGCTATTTTTTGGTCAGTGGTGAAGGCTGTCCTGATATTGTGCTTGTGGAGAATTTTGCTGATTTTATCTGTGGTGCCTTTGATGTAAGGGAGGAGGGCGTTGCCATTGTCCTGTTCTGTATCTTGGTTTTTTGGGGGAGTCTCCTTTTGGATTAGGTTGGTGATTGTTTTTCTTTGGAATCCATTGGAGATTAATACATTTGTGAGTTTGTGTAATTCAGTTTTCAGGTGATCTTTGTCAGCTAGGCGTTTGGTTCTGGAGATGAGGGTCTTGGCTACAGAGTTGATCTGTGCAGGGTGGTGGTGGGATTGTGCATTTAAGTAGCGGTTGGTGTGTGTTTTTTTCTGGTAGATGGTGTGTCCTAGGGAGCCATTGGGTTTTTTGTAGATTAGGACATCCAGAAAGGGAAGTTGGTTGTTTGCTTCTATTTCCATGGTGAATTGTATTTTGGGGTGTAGGCTGTTGAGATGTGTGAGGAAGTTGTCCAGTTTTTCTTTTCCGTGTGGCCAAATCAGAAAACCAAGGAGTCTACAAAATACCATGCAAAATCTGCCCAGCAATATACATAGGACAAACAAACAGGAGGATAAATGCACGCATCACAGAACACAAGAACGCAGTAAGAAAAAAAGAAAAAACTTCCTCCCTTTTCCAGCACCTTAAAGCTACAGGACATGAAATCAACTTTGAAGGAGCCAGGTTAATCTCCAAAACAGAACACCTCCACAAGAGAATAATCATGGAAGCCATTGAAATAGAGAAACAACCCCACAACATGAACAAACGTGATGATACCTCCCGCCTACCAAACATCTGGAAACCAGCCCTAGCCAACAAACGAACACCACCCACCACCCAAGCCGTTACAATACAAAACAACAATGCACACACAGCCTGCACCAATCAGCACCAATCTACCAATCATGATACAACCACACAACCAATCATTCCACTTACTGAAACAAAGCCAGCACCCCATCCCCTCCCACCAAGACTTACAGAAAGACGGCAGCTCCGATCACATTTTGAGCCCACGCTTGAAGATGGCAGGTGAGATCCTGCCGAAACGTTGCAAAGACAATCTCAACCTTACATGGGAAAAGACCCGAATACAACAAAACCAGCATATACATATATACATATATACATATATACATATATACATATATACACATATACATATATACATATATACATATATACATATATACATATATACATATATACATATATACATATATACATATATACATATATACATATATACATATATACATATATACATATATACATATATACATATATACATATATACATATATACATATATACATATATACATATATACATATATACATATATACATATATACATATATACACATATACACATATACACATATATATTTCATAGAAGTGTAGCATACTGAACCACTCTAATACAGATTAGATTTTAACTCTGCCTTCATTTTGGAATGGGAAAAAAAAAGGAAAAGTCCATTTATAGCAGAGTTTAGTTTTACGTTTGGAATTTGAAAAACTAAGCCCCATTGAACTGAGGGGTTCTTAGTAAACACGAGTGCCTCACAGAAAATACTGACAGGCAATCCCTGCTGGACACAAAAAGTTGGAAACAGTAAAAGCAACAACAAAATGAATGCTAGCAAGTGAAGACTATGCTTTAGGATTAATGCATTTTAATGCACCTTGACAATTGACTATGCCAGCTCAAGAGCCTCTACTCAGTTATCAGTAGAAAGAGTGTAAAAAAAATCACAAATTGATGGCTTGACTGGACAGCAAAGCAATTGCTTGATTGCCTTCAAGTGACTGCCCTGTGAAATTTGACAGTGTGCTTTCTCTTCAAAGCCTCATGGCTAGTAGCAGTGTGATGGGGGCATGTTGCACTGGGAAAAAGTCAGATGGAAAAGAAATATTCCATCAATGAAGATTCAAAGTGGAGACTAATATAGTTGCTCTTGGCAAAAACAACCCCTCAAAAAAATGGGACAGGAAAATAAAATCTTGCATCTTGTATAAGTGTTATGGTTACTCCCATTCAGGTCAACACTTGAACATTGTTTCTGTACACAATACTAAAGTTGTAGGGATTCCTTTTCTTCTTCATTTCGTCTGGCACTATGGGCCACATGCAATGTTATATGAATGGGACTGGACCTTACATGGACAATGATACCCATTCAGAGACAGCTTGTTGCACAAGAAATCTCTTTCACAACACAATATTCAGTCTCACCTTGCTGCTCTGCAGGGATTCACTCTGTGACATTGGGCATAAAAATAAAGATGATACAATGCTGTAATCTCCTACAAAGTACCTGTCAATAAATCAGAAGACATTCTGCTCTTCCCACACTTGTACACACATAGCACCCCATATGCACCTGCAGCTTTAGCAATTTCCTAGCAACATACTCAACAGAAAACGTGGGCCTGTTCCTCTGACACTGCTGATCATTCCTAGATTGATGACATGCAGGAATTTCAGCTTTCATATAATTGCAGCCCTAAGTTGAGTTATCAAAATGCAAGCATCTCTAAGACAGAGATGCCATAGAATTTGTCAATCTCATTCCCTTTGATAGGGAAAGCAGTTGTAACTGTCTGTGCTTTGGGGACTTTGCAATTTGGAAGCTTGTGATAATAATTCACACCCCAGGACACTCTTAATGGTGCCTTGGAGATGCTGTATGCAAACT
The DNA here is from genome assembly GCF_964273705.1 of Natrix helvetica. Lineage (NCBI taxonomy): Eukaryota > Metazoa > Chordata > Lepidosauria > Squamata > Natricidae > Natrix > Natrix helvetica. The sequence continues at coordinate 38,020,116 of NC_138550.1, read as the reverse complement.
AGGTCATATTGCAACGTCACCTCTCCTCCACAGTTTGTTGCTCTTTCATTGGTGGAAGGCTTTTATTTTGCAGAGCTATTTATCTTCTAGTAGTCTCTTTTTATAATGCATGTTTTTAATATAAGTCATTAAATAATGTGTCTTCAAACCTTTGCTCTGTTTATCTAGTCATATAAGACTCAAATGAAGTCATTCCAAGAGCTGCAACCGGAAAGATAAATGTATTGCCTGATGGTATTTATTAGTGTTATTCTGCACATCTGCCAAATTAGGTAAAGAGGAAGGTGGAAGGATAAAAGTTCAATTTTTTTTCATGTCACAATTTCTTATTTATATAAGTACCATATTTATCAGAAGGCTTGCAGGCGGTTTACAGGTGATGTAATAATAATATAAGGATAATTAAATCTATAGTACATTCCATCACTAGCTCCAATCTGAAATCTAAAAGGAACCTGGAATTAAGGAGAAACTTCCTAACACTGAGGACAATTAATCAACTGAACAGGTTGCCTTAAGAAATTGTGGGTGCTCACTTCCCAGCTGTTCTTATTAGGGATAATTACAGACTGTACAGTTATAGAGACTAATTTGATTCTGAATTTATAAACGGCAGCAAGATTGCTGGTGGCGCAGTACTGGAAGAAGGAAGAGTTGCCTACTATTCAAGAATGGATGTTAAAAGTAGTAAACTTAGCAGAGATGGCCAAAATCTCAGCATATCTCAAGGACCATTCAGATGAGAAATACAAGTTGGAATGGAGAAGATGTATTTGTTTCCCTAGGAGTATTTTTGGATATAGAATATAATTACTTATTGACCAAGTGTGATTAGCCACACAAGGAATTTGTCTTTGGTGCATATACTCTCAGTGTACATAAAGAAAAATAAAATAGAATACATTCATCATAAGATTCAATACTTAGTAATAGTCATAGGTTACTAATAAGCAATCAAATCATGCTAGGAAACAAATAAAACAAAATAAAATTTAAAGATACAAGCAACATGGTTATAGTCATAAGTGGAAAGAGATAGGTACTAGGAAAGAGATAGGTACTGGGAAGGAAGAGAAGAATAATAGTAGTACAGTCTTAGTAGATAATTTGACAATGTTGTGGTGATTAGTTGTTTAGTAGTGTTGGTATTCGGGGAAAAACTGTCCTTGTGTCTAGTTGCTCTGGTGTGCAGTGCCTTATAGTGTCATTTTGAGGGTAGAAGTTGAAACAATGTATTTCCAGAATGTGAGGGGGTTGTAGATATTTTCACAGCCCTCTTTTTGACTTGTGCAGTATACAGGTCCTCAATGGAAGGCAGGTTGGTAGCAATTGTTTTTTCTGCAGTTCTAATTAGCCGTTGAAGTTGATGTGAATAAATTGATATTTTCAAGTATTCACAGATCATACAACTAGAATTCCAGCTTAAAAAACACCATCCCGAAAGCCAGAATTTAATTTCCTTTTCAGGTAAGACAGAATGAACTACATTTCTATTTTTGTTCTCCAGTTTTATAATATGCATGCTCAAGTGTGCACATGCATGCAGGCATGTGCCTGCATGCACGCACATGGACACACACACACACAACACTGTAACAGCTTGAAGACTGAATATTATCTAAATAAGCTCTCCAGGTTTTCTAAGAAAATTAGCTCAGTGTTTCCAAGATGAAAAGAGCAGTGTAGCTCAATAGTTAACATGCTGGACTTGTCAGCTATAAAACTGGCAACCCACATTCAAGACCCAAGCACCACGCTACAGGGTGAACTCCCATCCTCTCCCCAGTTCCTGCCAACCTAGCAGTTCTAAAGCATGTAAATGCGAGTAGATAAATAGCTACCACTTTGGCGCAAAAGTAATAGTGCTCCGTGATGTCATGCTGGCCACATGACTGAGGAAATCTCTTTGGCAAGTGCTGGGTCAATGGTCTTGAAATGGAGATGAACACCACTCTCTATAGTCCGCAACAACTAGCAGTAGTAAAATCCGCAAATACTCTATATCTTCTATTTCTCCCCAAAATGAGAAATACAACATGGTATTTATAGTCTCAAATAACATATATATTATGGAAAGTATTCTTTTTTTTCAAGAGGATGAAATTTGAGAAAAATGACAATTAGAGTGCCTAACTATCTTATAGGATCTATAAGATTAATATTGCATTCATAAAAATTGTTTGTACATCCTATTTCTTTACTGAGAGTAATCTACTATGTATGTGTAAAGATTATGAACAGGCAATTCTGGCATTATCCATTACAGAATAATGCAATCTATCTTCTCCAACTTCCATTGAACCATTCCAGAAGAACATTTAACTGTGATTTATAATATCCTGCTCTTATATTTATATATGATTAAAATCCATGCTAAACTTTATATTGCACATTTTTCTTCCCTTAAAGCAGAAAGTGACACTAAATTTCTGCAAGTGCAAGACTGAAAATTCTTAACACATGGCCGAGTACTGTGACAACATGTTTGAATATAAAATAGGAAGGCAACTTTCTATGCAATGAAAAATATTACTGGGATTATTAAAAATAACTACGTAAGTGATCAATCACCCTGTCCCTGGGGGCTCAAAGTCACAATCTGATTCCAAAAAGCCTTTTAATTCCAAGAAAGCTTGATTTGCACTTTAAATTAATTGCAGCACATATAGTAAACTTCCAATATTAGAGATTTAGGTTCTGTAAATGGCATTTCCCCCTTCTTTTTTCCATTTTAATTAAAAGGTCAGGATTCATTTTTAATGTAGAACGGATACTTGTGTGCAGATGTAAATGAATGGAGACCCATTGTCAGAGGAAAATCTCTAATTTCTGATTTCTCCATATTATCATTGGTCAGCTACCAAGTTTCACTGAGTTATTGTAAACCAGCATATAACTTATCTTAATTATATGCAACAGAAATTTCTGCAAAAGAGCATCCATATTGTTCATGACTTTGGTTTTCTCCCTATGTTCTTTCTATAGAATATTACAAATGTTTAGACAAGAACCTGGCTTTTTAATCTGTAAACTTAATTAGCTAATCAACCAACCTATTTTGACTAATTTGCCAGACTGTAGAAAGTTTTGATATACTGTAACAAGAACATGTGTAGGCTAAATCGTACAAGTAATCCTCACTTTATGACCAGTCACTTAATGGCCAAAGTTACAGTGATCCCGCCCCAAAAGTACTTATGACTGATCCTCAAATTTACAACTGTCACTCCTGTCCCTATGCATTTTGAGTACTTGGCAAGTGGTTTGCATTTATAATCCATTGCAAAATCCTGTGGACACATCACTGCAATCTGTTTTTTCATATATGAACACTCTTTTTTAAGCTTCTTTTCTAAGCTTAGAAGTGATCTCTATGCATGGACATTTGGCAAATTTTGCAATTACAAACTGAAAAGTATCTTTCCTTATAGTTAACCATCGATTCATATGAATAATTAATTGTGCAACAGAGTCAATATTAGTCAATGTAACTGTTATCAGAATTAAGGCATGGAGTGTTTGAATTTGCAACATTTTGCTTCCTTGTCAAATTTTAATTTATTTTGAACAAATATAAACAGCATAGGATATTTTCTCTTTCTTTTTCTTTCGGCCACCAAAGGAAAAAAAAAGACATTATAATGTCCAAAAATATATAATTACAAGTAAATCATAGATATATTTGTGGGGCATTCTGAATAAATCAAAAGAGCTAATTAAATAGCTATATAAACCGTATAGCATGTTTAGTGTATGATGTGTCCTTTTCATAATATGAGTGGCCATGCCATTTTAACTTTTTTTTCAGTTATGTACAGCATTTCCTTTAGCACTTTACAATTCATTTTTAAAAATCTTATATTTTTCTTGCAGTTTCATTTTTTGACACTGATTGCCCTAGAAACAAAGTGCTGTGTAATGGGTTATTTATGCATTTATTTATGTCTCACTGTAATTTCTACTTCTGCCCCCTTGTTCAAGATTCTGGGGAACATCCATAAACAAATAAGACCTTTAATTGCCCCCTTTCCAAGAGCCGTTGTAAAAATCTCCCCATCTCTAGACACAGTGTTTCTTCCCCTCTAATATCCTGTGACATCATGTTATAGTTTGCAAGAGCAAATATTACCCAGAATTTTCTTTTGAAAGCACAATTGTATTCCCAGGAGAAAGATGAGTCACTCACTAATTCAGTCCTGCTGAGCCTGATCACTGATCTTTTTGCTCTGGTCACATACAAAGGCTGCTTGTTTTCTTTTATCTTAAAATAACATCAAGAGAAATCTGTCTTTCATATATGTTTATAAAGGTCTGATTTTCTTTTCTTCTCTGATAACTTGTGGGATGTTTTGCACTTTTCTCCTCTGTAATGGATCAAGAATTCTACAATAAGAGTTTATAAGCAATTTTACTGTTTATATAAACAGAAGGGAAAATAAACTGACCATGGCTTCTGTATTTTTCTTAGTTTTTAAAACAGTGTTTCTTGATCCCAGCAACTTTAAGAAGAGTGGAATTCCCAGAATTCCCCATTTAGGTTGTTTCATTCTTGGTTATATGACCAGGAAAGAGGAGAAGTGACTTAACAATGGTGGGATTCTGGAATCTACAAGTCATTGCCCAACTACCTCTCCATTTGGGGTAAATTTAACTGTTTTTGTAGGGTTCTTTTTCACAGTTTCAGCTGGTTCCATGGTTATTTATTAATTGGAGCTTTTTGGGAGAATTACTTTCTCTCATCACAGCAAAATTACTCCTGTTCCATTTGTCAAGAGTTATCCCACTGAAGCAGTGACGTGCGGTGAGGTTTACGCCTGGTGAGGCTGGTGATGTCATCAGGAAGGCGGGGAATGGGACCACGTGTGCTGGAGGCTGAGGCTGCCTCAGTCTCCAGCACACGTGATCCCATTCCCGGCCTTCCTGAGTGCGCTCCGCCGGCTCGTGCTCCCCAACAGCAGCTGCTTTTTAGTGCTTTTCTGTGCGTCTGGCGTTTAGGACATCCGGCTATCTACCTAAACGCCAGACGCACAGAAAAGCAGCTGCTGTTGGGGAGCGCAGAGCGCGAGCCGGCGGAGCACCCTCAGGAAGGCGGGGAATGGATCAGCACACGTGATCCCATTCCCCGCCTTCCTGAGCGTGCTCTGCCAGCTCGCGCTCCCCAACAGCAGCTGCTTTTTAGTGCTTTTCTGTGCATCTGGCGTTTAGGACATCTGGCTATCTACCTAAATGCCAGACGCACAGAAAAGCACTGAAAAGCATTTCGCCTCCAAGCCACTTCATCTTGATGATGTCGCCGACGTCACTGCTGGGCGCGGCCGGCCGGCCGTAACCAGAGTGGCGCCGAGAGGTCAGGGCGGACGAAAGAGCGAGCGAGCGAGCGATGGAGGATCAGGCAGCTTGATCCTCGGTCGCTCATCCGCTGGACTGTCTTGGTGCCACTCTGGCTACCTCCGTCCGTCCACGCATGGCAGCTGTGGCGATGTCATCAAGCCCCTGCCACTTCTGGACGTCGATTGCAGTCGCGAGGAGAGCGCAAAGTACAGCGAAAGCAGGAAGGTTATTGGCGCTTCCGAGAACCCTTCTGCCTCCGCCGGTTGCCCAGCTGGCATCACCCCACACGCGCTCCTCCTCCTCCCTCCTCTTCCTCTTATATATATGAAACTCCCTCGTGGATATTATTATTTTATATATTATTATTTCATGATGAGAGGTGAGGCTCTGCCTCCCCTGCCTCCAATGACCGCACGTCCCTGCACTGAAGGATAGACACATGAAAGATTCTCAGGGCAGAATATTGAGATCCTACATGTTGATAACATTTCATTGATTTGCTAAGACTAAAATTTTAGCTCTATTTCTGGGGATAGTATAGACAAGCTTTCCTTGTAAAAGTCTAAGAAGTCATTTGCTGTTGCTCTGTCTCTCTCTCTCTCCCCTCCCTCCCCATTCTCAGGCTAATCTACAGCTGTTAATTCTTTCTAGTCATCCCAATCCTTCTTGGCTTCAAACACTGTTCACTTTTTACTTTCGCGTTTATTCTTCTTTTTAGATCTCTTTGTTTATTAATTACATATAGGACAAAGTTGTACTGAGAAGTCATATCCACAGTTGACTGTATATGCCTATGCATGCTTTGAAGTTGTGTGAGTTTATATTCAAGTTAAAAAAAAACTTGCTTAGCTGATAAGAAAGTGTGAATGACATGAGCTGGTTATCAAAATGTTATTCTTACATTTCTTAAGTTTAAACATACACCCTGTTACAATAGCACAGACACCAATGCAAGTTGGATCAAAGCACATATATACAAATATATTAAGAACAAACTATAACAGTCTTATGGAAATTTCTTCAAGAATTGACCCCAAGGCAGTATAGTTGCTTTCTCTTCTGCCTAAGCATCAGGTAAGTCTGTCTTTTCTACCTGCTTTAGCCTTACCTCCCAGGTTTCTTTAGTAAAATGGCCTCAACTGAAAATTCTGATATTGAGAAGAATAAGGTATGTTGACACATGTGTATAAAAGGACATGTGGTCCATAATCAGCAGTAAAATCTATAGCAGAATAGAATTTTAAATATATTCTGCTGGATAATGGTGGTCAATACTTCTCTGAAGAACTAACCAAACTGGAGGGGTATCACAGATGGGAGCAAATACTAAATTAGCATTCATCCCAAGATTTATCTTTATAGCTAGGATTCAAAATTATCTTGTGAAAGAAAATATAAAACTCCATACATGTATATACGTATGTACATATTGGGAACTCCCGTCACCATTTTGTTATTGTAGCAGTAGCAATAGCACTTAGACTTATATACCACTTCACAATGATTTACAGCCCTCTCTAAGCAGCCTATAAATTCAGCATATTGCCCTCAACAATCCAGGTCCTCATTTTACTGACCTTGGAAGGCTAGAAGGCTGAATTAATCTTGAGCCGGTGAGAATCAAACTGCTGTCAGCAGAAGTGGCCTGCAGTACTGCATTCTAACCACTGTGCCAGCTCTTATAGCAGTGTTTATGTCCCCTAGGAAAATCCAGGCCTCCTAAAATAAAATAAAAAATAATCTACACAAAAGAAATTAGGCCAAAGGAAATGCCAGTACTTACTTAATATGAATCCTTTCTATAGAAACATTAACAATGCTTGAATTTATCATCTGAAATGTAAAACATAATCTTTCTGAAATGCAGCCATGTAACCTTAGCAGGTTTGGTACTTCAATATTCTATCTTTTTAAACATGCAAGAAGCAAAAGATCCAACTTTTTGTGGTTTTCATGCTGTCTCTCCTTCAGTGTAACTCTAAACAAAATTGTTACACAATGCTGCAGGTGTGGAGGGAGCGAATTCCCTCAAATAGCAACATCCTTCATTACTTTTAATGTGTTCGGGAAGTATAAGTTTGAAGTTTTTTGGAGTTTTTCCCCAGTTCGCTTTTCCAAATCCGGCAGATAAAATGGCATCTTCACTTTGAACCAACCTTTCCCCTGTCAATGATGCTTTGTATCTTCTTCTCACACTCCAGGCTCCAACTTCCCATTGTCCCTTTTTTGTTTTTATGTGCAAAGTATTTCAATGATAATACTGCCAGATTTTTTTCTCCTGCTTCTGGGATACCCTTTATTGTAAATGACTGTGCTTCATTCCAGAATATCTCATCTTTGTTATACATAATGGACCTCCCTTATTTCAAAACACAGTTTCTCTGTAGAAAAACAACAAATTCTACATCCTTGCAGTGCTCTTTATTATTGGAAATGTTGATCTGGCAACCTTTGTCAGGTCTGTAATTCTGCAAGCAACAGTTAACACTGCTCCCTTATTCAAGCCAGACTGCCAGGATCCTGTGCCCTGATTGTTTCTTGCTATCAGAAAACAAGAGAAGTTTCTTTCTTTTTCATCTCCTTGCATTTTTTTTTTAAAAAAGGACTAATTGCCTAAAATCTCTCCATGTGGGGAAACTTTTGCAACTGACATTATATTCAGGGTGACTCATTGGAGATGACACGTTCCCAGTGTCCTATAACACAAACCTCCAGTTCTTTATATGAAAGACGTGATCCCAAGAGCTGCTAAATGTTTTCCTATACTAGTTTAAAAGATTATGGCTTTTGAATAGTGTTTTTATTCAGGATTGTAGATACAGCACTAAATTCAGTTTACAGTATGACAGTTGACAAGGGAACCAATCCCAAATACTGAAAGAAAGCTCTTCCTGCCTCTGCTGAATATGTTAGCATTTGCACAGCTCTTCCCAACTACTCTAGTATATGATAGTTTCTAGCATACTATTACATAATTTGAACAATTGTCAGCAAAGAGAAAATATTCAGACTGTTGCCATGCACAGAAGTATTGTTTGCTTTTATATTACTGGATAGCAGCGAACATCACAAATCCTTCTTCCCTCCCTCCCTTCTTTTAAAATCCATAAAGTTGCCACTATGTTGTCAGAAAACATTGAAGGGAATGAGAGCATTTTGTGATTGGCTGGATCACTTTGCAAAAAGCATTTAATTTACAATTATTCACAGTGCATACCCTCAAATTTTAAATGTGTGATAGATCAAATATGTAACTAACCCATTTGTTCCAAGCTTGGCTTTGATTACCAAAATACCTTATAGTCTAGATATTACATCCTTTTAAAAATGTGGGTATTTTAATGGAGATCACTAAACAAACAAACAAAAAACATAAAAGCCAATATGTAGGTGGCCATGTAGGAAAAATACTTATTCAGGTATTAAAATAGACCAGATTTCTACCAATCCTAACAATTATATCTTCCATTACAAAATACTTTACTTAGAAAATTAGAGAAAAAGAGACTCATATATGTCTCAATTATAGATTTATTAGTTTCCCTATAGAGATAAAAACTTTTGAAAATTTGTTTAAATTAATAAGCCAATTATTATAATGAAGAGCGTTCAAGAGATAGTTAAGCTGAACTATTTATAGTCTGAAATCGTTATTTCATAAAAAAGGATCTTTTTTTCTTACTATACATAGGAGTATTTGAATATTGAAATTCATTCCTGCAGCTAAAGCCTTGGTATTTTGGATAAGTGTTTTACTTATGCTTAATTAAAATTTTAAAAAGATAGAAAGTTTTCACAGTTTGTGTGTGTGTGTATGCTGGTCTTGTTGTATTCGGGTCTTTTCCCATGTAAGATTGAGATTGTCTTGGCAACGTTTGAGAGAGGTCTCAATCGCCATATTCAGGCTGGGTTTTGGATTTAAAGTGTGATCGAGCTGCCGTCTTTCTATAAATCTTGGTGGGTGGGTGTGGAGTGCTGGCTTTGTTTCAGTAAGTGGAATGATTAGTTGTGTGGTTGCATCATGATTGGTAGATTGGTGCTGGCTGTGTGTCTATTGTTGTTTCGTGTTGTAATGGCTTGAGGTTGTGGGTGGGGCTCGTTTGTTGACTATGGCTGGTTTCCAGATGTCTGGTAGGCAGGAGGTATCATCACGTTTATTCATGTTGTGGGGGTGTTTCTCTATTTCGACAGCTTCCATAATTATTCTCTTGGTTGTTTGCTTCTATTTCCAGGGTGAATTGTATTTTGGGGTGTAGGCTGTTGAGATGTCTGAGGAAGTTGTCCAGTTTTTCTTTCCCTTGTGGCCAAATCATGAAAGTGTCACCAACATATCTAAGCAGAGTTTGCGTTTGTGTTCAGATTTATCTAAGGCTTTAGTTTCAAAATGTTCCATATATAAGTTTGCAATGACGGATGAGAAGGGTGATCCCATGGGTGCTCCTTCTATCTGTTTGTATCTTTGTCCATTATGGATGAAGTATGTGTTGGTTAGGCAGTGCTTGGTCAGGTCCAGGATGTGTTTAGGGGGGTTGTGTTTGTTCTGGATAGCTGTCAAGGCTTCTTTTATAGGCACTTGGGTGAAGAAGGCTATGACATCGAAACTCACAAGTAGGTCGTTGCGTTGTAGGTTTTGTTTCTTTATTGTTTCTATGAAGTGGAGTGAGTTTTGTACATGTGAGGTGATGGATTCTGCGTAGGGTGGAGTTGTTTGGCAAGGAATTTGGCAAGATTCTGTAGAGGTGAGCCTATGGAGCTGACTATGGGTCTGAGTGGTGTTCCTTCTTTGTGTATCTTGGGGAGGCCATAGAGTTTGGAGCATCTGGAAGATTTCTCTCTGGGAATGATTCTTTGCTGGATCTCTTCACTGATGGGAGAGGCTTTTATTTTGGATTTGGTGGTTTTTTCTAGGTAGGTGGTGGTGTTTGTGTTTTTAGGTTTATAAGCGGGGTCTTGGAGTAGGCTGGAGAGTTTGGCTTGGTAGTCAGACATGCTCATCACCACTGTGGTGTTACCTTTGTCTGCTGGGAGAATGATTATGTGGTTGTCTTTCCTCAGGTTGGTGAGTGCTTTTTCTTCTGGTTGTAAGTTGCTTCTGGGTGGATTACTGGAGCAAAGGACGTTGATGACTGCAAGTCTGATTTTATTTGCTTTATCTGGGTTGATTTTGGTGAGTGTAGCTTCAACTCCGCATATGATGACTTCAGTGGGGATGTGTTTAGGGGTGACTGTAAAGTTGAATCCTCTGGAAAGGACTGGTTTCAGGTGTGGTGAGTGTTCTCTCTGATATGTTGCGTACTGATTGTTTCATGAGTTGCTGTGGCGGGGGGTTGGGCTTTTGTTGTTTTTCTAGTCTGTGGAGTTTGTTGGTGTGTTTGTCTGTCTTTTAGGAGGTTTATGTTTCTGCTATCCAGAGGGCTAGTTGTTTGGATTTGTCCCAGAGTGCTGGGTGGATTTTGTTGCTGAGTTTGAGGTGAAGAGTGAGTAGGTCTTGGTTGGTTTGGCCTAGTAGGAATCTTTTCCTGTGGAGAAAAAACTTCCTCCCTTTTCCAGCACCTTAAAGCTACAGGACATGACATTAATTTTGAAGGAACCAGGTTAACCTCCAGAACAGAACACTTCAACAAGAGAATAATTATGGAAGCTATCGAAATAGAGAAACACCCCCACAACATGAATAAACGTGACGATACCTCCTGCCTACCAAACACCTGGAAACCAGTCCTAGTCAACAAATGAGCACCAATCAGCACCAATCTACTAATCATGATACAACCATACAACCAATCATTCCACTTACTGAAACAAAGCCAGCACTCCACACCCACCCACCAAGATTTATAGAAAGACGGCAGCTCTGATCACACTTTAAGCCCAAAACCCAGCCTGAAGATGGCAAGTGAGACCTCGCTAAAACGTTGTCAAGACAATCTCAATCTTACACAGGAAAAGACCCGAATACAAGAAGACCAGTGTATGTGTATGTGTGTATATATGTATGTATGTATATGTATATGTGTGTATGCATGCATGTATGTATATGTATATGTGTGTATGTATGTATACACACACACACACACATAGACATACACACACACACACAAATACATACAGAATATTAAGGATCTCCATTGTACTGGTGCATAAATGACTTTGTGACACATGCCCATTTATATTACTGCATGTATAAAATCACATATTTTCTCTTGTTCTACAAGGAAATTTGTAATATTTCCAAAAAATCTATTTAGGCAGTTCCACATATGCAGTGCAGAAGTATCCTTGACCTCTAGAGCAGGTATTTTGGTATAACAACTGAGTGCATATCAAAAGGAAGCAGAGATTCTGAAAGTGTATCCCCAAGATGCAAATTGGAAATGCCTCTTCTCCCTCCATCAACAAAGAAACCCCTTTATGTGTGATTCCACTCATCATCCTCTCTTAGTCATTATCAGACAGACAAGATCTGGCTATAATGAATGAGCATGTGTTCAATTATGAACATGTCAGAATTCCATTATTACAAGGAATTACAAAAGAGAAGGACTTTTTTTTTCTTCGCTCGGAATTATCATTTAGCATTATTTCCTAAATGCATCACCCAAAGAAGATCATGTTAAAACCAAACACCAAAATTAATCTGTTAAATTAGATAATTGACAGTGTCCCTTAATAACATTGATATACTATTTCTGCACCTTTAAATAAAGAAATTAAAACACAGGTTTAATTCAATCTGTACGATTTTCATTTGGTAAGTCAAACAAAGCAGTTCACCTTTGATCATAATCTACAGAATTTTCTTTTCTGAAATAAGCATGATATTAGACACTCACAGTTTACTAAATTAAACACATTATCCTAGTTCTGGTAAAAGGTAGCCCAAATCCAAAGCCATTCAGTCTATCCAGGGTTCAGCTGAAGTAGTGGTTCCGGTGGTGGGATTCAGCCAGTTCACACCACTTTGGGAGAACTGGTTGTTAAGTTTCTGAGCAATTTGGTGAACTGGCTGTTTTGGAAGAAATCATTAGGGTAGAGAACCAATTGTTAAATTATTTGAATCCCACTACTGAGTGGTTCCCCATAGAAACCTCTGGGATAAGACATCAATTACATTACTTTGTGAGGGTGTGGGTGTGTTTCAGATATGCTGGTACTGATAATTCCTCACCCCATGATGATGGATGATCTACCTACTGGCTTCATGTAGATATTAAACAGGAATGGAAAGAGTGCTGAATCCTGCGGAACTCATACAATAAGGGTTAAGAATAGGATCTCTCACTCCTAATCAACACCATTTAAAAAAAAAAAACCTTCACAAATAGAGGGCTGTTTAATCTTTGCCCAATACCTATGCTAATAAGCAGATCATAAATCCTCTAGATAATTGTTAAACTGTTCTTACTATTAAAAAGTATTTGTCAATATTCAGTTACTGTAATATAAGTCCAATTTTATCATTCCTTCATCTGGAATGAGAGGCGATACGTCTTGATATTTTTTTAATGCTATCCTTTTAAGTATTTGAAGAGTGCTATCATATTTCTCCTTACTTATCTTTTTTCAAGGCTAGACATACCCATTTCCTTCAGTCTGCCTTCATAGTATTTAATATCTTGCCTCAATATATTTATTAATTTTTCTCTGAACGTTTTTAAAGCATGTTGTTCAGAAGTGGGCACAATACTTGAAATGAAGTCTGACTGCAGAATAAAATAGAATGATCTCTCCCTGATTGTGAAATCATATTTCTACGTATGCAGCCTGAAAGTAGTTAGTTGGTGTATTCATTTATTTAGCAGCTGCTGGCTTATATTAGATTCAAACATTTTTTTTCATAAGTACAGTTACCCAGCCAGCTATGCCTCACTCTACAATTGTGCATATAATGTTGTTTTCTAAATGAAAAACGGAATTTCTGCCCTAAATTTAATGTTGTTCCTTTGAGTACATTTCTTGTAACTCATAAAAGCTGGTCTTAAATTTTATTTCTTGTAAGTTATTAAGTTTCCCATCCAATGTTATGCCATTTGTAAATCTGATAAACAGTCTATTAGTTTACCCTAATTTCCTTGCTATTTACTAATAAGAATGGGGGGGGGGGACTTCTGATAAATATTAAGTGAAGGACAACTGATCCACCCATTAAAGGAAACAAAATGGGAGAAAAAAATTGGCAGCAACACAAGTCACAAATATTCTGGAAATACTGTGCGTGACAGTGTTTGCTGATGGTGGAATAATTAAAATCTACCATCACGATAACATCATCACTCTTTGAAATATCTGAAGCTTACATTTATAAGACAACACCCACACAATGTGACCATTAGGCAAGCGAAGATAGAATCTAGAACATATTCTTTTAGTTTCTTCCTTTACTTAATTTAATTAAAATGGTTTTTTTCAGCATTTCCAAGTTTATTCACTTGGATTTGTGGGCAGGATTTTTTTTAAAAAAAACATACAGTGCTATTTCTCTACCCTTTCTGTTATGTTTGTTCCTTCTGACCAAATGGTACCTTTAGCTAAATTCTACTCATAGGCGAGTCTATCACAAATATCAGAAACCATACATTCTGTAATATACACTATGCCTGTCTTGTGCATTTATTATATTCTGACCATTAGTGCATAGACAAGGAAGATATGATGTTCAATCTAACTTTTAAGAAAAGTTAGATTGTAAAAAGCTATGATTCAGTAATAGTAAAGTGTAGTAAAACAATTGTAGCATTTTACTAACGTATAGTAAAATGCTACAAATCAGTAATATTCTTATTCCACAGTGCATTTTATCTAAGTTTCTTAAGATATGGTTTTTGTTTCTAGTCCCATCTTCATTATAAAGCCATCTTAATCAAGTTTACCCTTCTTTGCCCTAATCCATTTTTATTAATCTTTCTAAAGTGAACAATCTCTTAGCTGTTTTTTTAAAATAGTAATTGTATTAAAAGTTATAATCAAAAAGCTCTGAAATATTATTATTAAGCAATCTGCCACAGAGAAAAGGGCCAGAATTCCTATACAGCAATGGGAGACTGTAATTATTGAAACAATCAGTTACTGAATCTAAGGAAGCAATTACTTTTGTGACTGACACATTGTATCTTGGATTATTTCATTTATGAAATAAATATATCAAGCATTAAATTTATTTGTTCAATAAGACTTCATTTATATATCAGTTGGACTCAGACAAACCTTCAATTAACACTGAGTGGCATCCTTAAAATAAAAACCAAGACATGGTCTAAATTATCGCTTTTCTGCTATGAAAGTGTCCTTAGGCAACACAGATTGGAAAACAGATTGTTTCATTGTTTTTGACATACCAATCACACATTTAATAATTTTATATAAAAATACATAAAGAATTCCATATTGAAAGTTATTCACAAGGAGATAAGTGAAGATGAAATTTCAAAATATTCATATTTAAGGAACAGTTTAACTTTAAAGTTTAACTTTAAAATTCAATATTACAATGATGTCTTCAAATTCAAAGTTCTATTATTTCGAATTAAATAATTGACATGTCAGAGTAGTCCTACATAAAGATAAATGCTATTGCTTGTTTTAGGTAAAGAGATGCTTTGTAAAATATACAATCAATTTGGCATTAGTGTTTTTATTTTAATGATGTTATAAAACATGCATTTATTATAAGGGGCTACTTAATCAGACAATAAGAAATATAGCTAAAAAAAGATGGAGCATGTTGCCACAAAGCAGTATTTAGTATTCATTTATATTATAATTCAGTCATATAACAGATTATTATTATTATTATTATTATTATTATAGCTGGAGAGTATAGCAAATATTTGGGGGGACAAATAAGTAACCAGTTATTAGAAGTACTATCTATGCCCAAATACTTCAACTAAGTAAGTAACAGATAAGTAAGAAAGACCTCATCCTGATGTGCCTGCCTGTATTCCAGTGGTGGGTTTCAAAAAATTTTAGAACCTCTTCTGTAGGTGTGGCCTGCTTTGTGGGAGTAGTTTGCTGGCCATGTGACTGGGTGGGAGTGGCTTGCTGGCCACTGGGCGGGTGTGGCCAACTTGTAAAATGTGGTGAAACTCACTTAATGCTCTTGCTTAGCAACCAAAATGTTGGCTCAGAAACTCTGGCATTTGAAGCCCACAAGTCTTAAAGCTGTCAAGTTATAAGACCCTTGCACCCATAACCCTTTAGAAAAAAACCCCCAGGGGTGTTCAAACTTGACAGCTTTAAGACTTGTGGACTTCAACTCCCAGAATTCCTCCTCCAGTCATGTTGGTTCAGGAACTCTGGCATTGAAGTGTGCAAGTCTTAAAGCTGTCAAGTTACAAGACCCTTGCACCCCTAATCCTTTAGAAAAAAAAACCCAGGGGTGTTCAAATTTGAAAGCTTTAAGACTTGTGGTCTTCAACTCCCAGAATTCCTTCTCTTGCTCTTCATCTTGATGATGTGGGGATGGGCGGGGGGAGGGAGCTGGAACTGGTTCTAAATGGCACTATAGATTTGTGGAACCTCTTCTATAGAAGAGGTTAGAACTGGCAGGAACCCACCCCTGCTGTATTCTTGAAAGAGATGTCTACCAAAAAGGAGTTTTCTATGGCTGGGTCCTGATCTTGAAACTCTGACCTAAAAGAAATATATTTTCACAAAGAATTATTTAAATTTCCAGACAAAATTTACTTTCCTTGTTTTGGAATTTTATAGGCAGATACAGTATATTTGCTTGGTTGGTGTATTAATCTACCATCTTATTTTTTAGAAAAAGAATATTCTTATCAAGCTTGAGGTAGTTATTTACAAAAGGTTAATTTTTCCTTTAGTTCCAATAGCAATCGGCTCTCTCTTCCATTTCAGCTTTCCAGATAGCTTTCAATCCAAATGAGAACCAGCAAGTCTGGAAACAGTAGTTGCAGAAAAAGAAAGTAGAAAATCTGTTACCTTCATACTTTGCATCATATTTTTCCAAAGAAGAAAGCCAAACTAGACTACCATTACTGCTTTAGTAGATGACTTCTACAGCAGTTTATCCAACTCCACCCACCATTTCTACTTCTCTTTTAGGCCATCCTGCAAGCCTTTATTATTATTTTTATGAATTATCTATTGAAACAAATTTGGCAAGTGACTGAACATAACCTATATTGTATAAAATATAATCTTTTATATTTAAAGATTAAATATAATATTTACATGATCATAACCTGATCACGTAAAGATGACATTATCATCTTTAGAAAAAGATGGAATTTGAGATCCACATCCAATTTGGCATAATTTGACTTCATTGTCCACATTTTTCTGGATTATTTCTAAGTGTCCCTCCTAAGCCATTTTAGTTGCTTCTTTGTGGTCCTATTGATCCTCAGTAAGATCACGACAATGATCAGTTTTCCTTAGATTCTGGGGGATGTAATGTATTAAAGTATAACCCTTCTCAAACTGAGAATGACTTCTGGAGGATTTCACCAAAATCTATTTCAACTATTTTTCATATATCACTCATACAAAGAGATTTCCATCCTAGATCAGAGAACTTATGACCTGAATGCCTTGATATATGTCAGCATTTAGAACTTGGACAGTTCAATCTGAAAAAGAAAACCCATCCAAAAGCTCTGTTCCAACCAGAATTATAAAATAGCTCTTCAAATTCAATAGTATCAAAGCTTTTGCAAAGAATGTAGTCCTTCTAAAATGGATTTCCTAGGAACCTAGTAAAATGATCAAAATTTTAAAAGGGGTACTCATTTCATTCTTAAACTGCAAACATTGCTAATTGGTGAGCTTTGGAGTTTTTTATGGCTGAGTATATCTTTTAAATGTAGATGCATTGGAACAAGCAATTTTAAAGGAAATACTTATATTTGTATTTCCTATTAAATGCTGCATTTCTGATTCTTTGCGATAGGCAGAATATATTAGACATCATAACTAAGTCACTAAAAAGAATTTCAAAACAACTGCTTCAGATTTTATATAATTAAAGGAGGTGATAAGTAATAGAATTACAATAATTCAGTTGAAACTTTTAGCAGACAAAAGTTTGTGGATTCAAATGTCAATAGATACTAGGAAGTGAGAACAGCTATGGAAAGCTCCAGGAAGCAAAGCCATTAGGAGATAACATAAGAAGAAACAACACAATAGAAAGCTATATTATTCCCAAGAAAACAGCTTTTCTGCTCTTGTACACTATTGTTTTTATTGTACAATGACCCTTACATCATAGTACCCTAACTACCTCACTTTTCTATGCTCACTTCACACATGAGGTCCGGATGTACCAAATCATTTACGATATTCATCTGCTATAATTGGATAGCTAATTAATTTGCATATATACAAGGTGTTGTATCCCATTATATTAGATATTTTCTCTTGTAACCCAAATACCATAACAAAACAATTTGTGCCTCAATGATTGGGAGTTGTTATTGCCCATTTCTGGAAAAATTCTCCAACAAAAGCATAATGAGAAGGATAGAAGTAATATTATTTATCATCAAAATTCTGAAAATTTGGGAGGGGGAGTTTTCCTAAGAAAAATGCAATTTGGTGGAGAATTTTAAAAGGCTACATGGCCAACCTTTAATTGTAATTGATAACAGAATAATAGAGTTGGAAGGGACCTTGGATATCTTCTAGTCCAATTCCCTGCTCTACCATTTCAGACAAAGGGGTTGTCCAATCTCTTCTTAAAATCTTCCAGTGTTGGAGGACCTACAACTTCAAGAAGAAAGACATTCTACTGATTAATTGTTCTAATTGTCAGGAAATTTCTTTTTAGTTCTTGGTTGATTCTGTCCTTCATTTGTTTCCATCAATTGTGTCTTGTCTTGCCTTCAGGTACTTTATCTCCATGCTTGAAATATCAAAACATTTAGAAAGAAATTCAGTTTATTTATTTGAGATACAGTGACTGTACATGTTTGCAAGGCTCTGGGCAGCTCTAAAAGACAGTACAGCAAAACAAAAAAAAACAAAAAACCCCACAATATTGCAGTACAGCAAATGTCCATGATATGGTTTGTGTAAAGAAAATCATACTCAATATCTATTCTAACTGAATTGCTGGTGAACTTTTAGATTTTCAAAGATCTGTTAAACATTATCAAACCATGCAAATTTATGGGTGGATACTGTTCCAGAGAGCAGTTGATGTAACACAAAAAGCATTTTCTTACATAACATTTTAATCCAAGTGATCTGTTTGTTTTGTTTGTTTTTAAACCCTTTCCTTGCAAACGTAATTTTCAAAGATGTTAACATTTATATCTAATAATTAAAGCTGTAGGGAATCAGCAGACGTACTTGATAATGCATAGGTACATGCATAAAATACCACATTGCAAATTTCTCCATTGTTTGGCAAGACTAAAATGCTGATTTAGAAGCTGTTCCTGTCTGTTTCTGAATACATGTACTTGCCCACCCACTCTGCTTTTATGGGAAATAAAATTGCCTTACTTGTAGGCAGAGCAGTGGATTCTAAAGACATGGCTTCCAAAAATGCAGCTGCTTTAGTGGTTTGAAAAGAGATGCTTTGTATATGCATTGAAATGCATCTCTTTTGAAGAATCTTTTTTAGCCATGTAAAACAGTAAATTTAAAAAAACAGCTATATTTAGATGTGTTAAACAGCTGCCATTAGACGGGTTAAAACATGCTGTTGCAACATCAATGAATCAATCATTCCATCAAAAGGCTGGAAAAAACAAAAATGAAGTAACTTCATCTACTCTTGAAAAGACAATTAAAAAGGAACCAGGTATTTCTTTACATAGGCATCTTTGTGTGTGTGTGTGTGTTGCATTTGTGCTGATAAATAAATAAAGGGAGACTATTATAGATCTATTTCAAGCTATTTAGCTCTCATCAGCTAGCCATACCTTTACTGGGAATCGAACCTGGGCTGTATTACATATCAGGCAGTTGTATTAGCCACTAAATTAGCCACTAGCTGATAAAGGAGGAGAGCCTTTGGCTTAGTGGCTAATACAACTGCCTGATATGTAATACAGACCAGGTTCGATTCCCAGTAAAGGTATGGCTAGCTGATGAGAGCTAAATAGCTTGAAATAGGTCTATACTAGTCTCCCTTTATTTATTTATCAGCACAAATGCAACACAAATGTAACAAAGGCAACATAAAAAATGGCTTTCTGCCTGGATGGCTCCTAGGGTGAGCCAAAAGACAGAGAAAGGGAAGCACTATGCTCCCTCCCATAGTTGGGCATACCAGGGGTTGTGACACAATACATACCTATTTCCCTGGCTTAGCTGATAAAGGAGGAGACCCTATATATGTTGTGTCACAACCCCTGGTATGCCCAATATGGGAGGGAGCATACTGCTTCCCTTTTCTATCTACCGGTTCACCCTAGGAGCCATCCAGGCAGAAAGCCATTTGTTTATGTTGCCTTGTTACATTTGTGTTGCATTTGTGCTGATAAATAAATGAAGGGAGACTAGTGTAGGTATATTCAAGCTATTTAGCTCTCATCAGCTAGCCATATCCTTACTGGGAATTGAACCTGAGCTGTATTACATATTAGGCAGTTGTATTAGCCACTAAACCACATCTTCAGGCTGGTGCCTTCGGCTTCATGCTTGTGCGAGCTTGCACAAGCATGAAGCCAAAGGCACCAGCCTGAAGATGGCGAGTGGGACCTCGTCAAAACGTCGGCAAGATACTCTCAATCTTACATGGGAAAAGACCCGAATACACCAAGACCTGCATACCTGTACCCATGAAAATCTATGAAAACACACACACACAAACACACACGTGTGTGTGTGTGTGTTTGTGTGTGAGAGAGATTAAAAACTAGCATTATAATCTTATCAATACAAGCACTAATATTATAAGAAAGTTACATCAAATGTAAGACATGGTTCACTAATAAGTTTAGCTTTTGAGAGGATATTCACTGTTCCTATATAAGTTAAGAATTATGTCTGCAATGAAGCAGAATTAAATTGTGAAGTCGTTTCCTAATTTTAAGAACTTTTTAACAGCGGAACAGAATATTCTAGAAGATTATTGCTTCATTGAAGACGTTGAGCAGATCATCACCTAACATTTAGGGATACAGATAGTCTTTGACTTACAACCACAATTGAGCCCAAAATTTCTGTTGTCAAGTGAGACATTTGTTAAGTGAGTCTTGTCCCATTTTATAACCTTTCTTGTCACAGTTGTTAAATGAATTACTGCAGTTGATAAGTTAGTAACCTGGTTGTTAAGTAATCTGGCTTCCCCACTGTCAGAAAGTCTCAAAGGTTGATCACATGACCCTGGGACAGAGCAACAGTCATCAGTCTGAACCAGTTGCCAAATTGGCAATTAGGTAGTCCTCAACTTACAACATTTCATTTAGTGACTGTTCAAGTTACAACAGCCATGAAAAAAGTGACTTATAACTCTAACTGAGCTTACATGAAGAAAAGAAGTCATTGTATCTGGTGTCCCAATTCTAGCAATCAGTAATTCCACAACAACTTCAGAAATTAACACTAACTTTTACATCAACAGACAAAATTTCCAAAACCACAGCATGCCAAGATAGGTCTTCTTTTGCTGTCTTGTGGTGTGTTTTTTTAAAGTTTTATTTTAGGTCACTATAATTTATAGATTTTTCCTACCCATTTTCTGGCTACCTAAAGGTATTATTTTTTTCTAATTAATAGTGCTACTTGGAAACAGATTAGAATACAAGCATTATATTAAAATAATTCATTCTTTAAAAATACGCAGGCATACAAAAGACTAGTTCTTCCATTTTTTTCAAATTATAATATGGACTGCAAACAGAAATATCCTAAACATAGTCAGCAAAGGAAATGTACCATAGGTTAATTTCTTTTAAGCCATTCTTGTTCCCCAAGACATATTTTTTTTAAACAGAAATTGATTGATGAAGCATAGAATTTGTTTATCTAGGAAAGGACTGCCACCTGCTCTTTCTGCCTTCTTTTGGTAATATATATTTAGTATAGATGAGCTGGTTTAATTAAATTCACTGTTAGTAATAAAATTATCTCTTCATTGACAAGCCTCCTTAGCAACACATTTATATTTTAAAACCCACATTTGAAAGAAAAAGAATTATAGACATGGGCTTAAAGGAAAGGTTTTGTGTTTTTGTGTGCATGATTGCATGCATGATCTATGGATTAATATATTACATTCTTTGGAACTTCCACAGGTGGATTTACTGCACAATTTGATATAGTTTTATAAGATTGAATCCACTAAATCATTATAGTCGTGTCATTCCCCACATGTGTTGTGCATACAAATGCATTTTTAATTAATGTAGTGAATGATGTTGCAAAACCTTTGTCTCTAAACTTGATTGTCCACTTGGCCAAAGCTAAATTATTATGATATAACAATATAACGTGTAAGATATGCACATTTAGATTCTACAATCTACATTTTAATAGCCTAATGAAATTGGGATAACATTGTTAATAAACATTTCTGTATAGAATAAAGACATGGAAATTCTTCATAAACTGGCAGATTATTATTTCTGACATAAAATTGAAAGCAAATATATGCATAAAGTGGCAGCTATAGCATCTGAAGGAACCAATACCTTTGTCAATCTGTGCTGCTAATTGTTGCATGCAATTACAATTGGCTCAGAATATTACAAAACTGAAGCTATTTTGTTACAAAGCACATTATATCATCTATATCTATCTATCCATCCATCCATCATCTATGTATGTATGATTTAATATTTGTAAAGTATATTAACACCTGATTCTCTTTCAGAATTCATATTAAACTTCTCATTTTTAACCCATCAATCACATATTCTAAAGTTCTTTCAAGCACTTAATTTTTCTTGGCTGTAATCCTAACTGTCACAGACTCTCAACAGTTTTATTTTAAGAAAGATGCAAATAACTCATTTCTCAGGCACATCCACCTACAACAGATAAATGAACCTTGACAGACCGTTAGTAAATTCTATGTGATCTTAGAGAAGAATCCTCACAGTATTTCTAAATATTGAGAAGAAATAAGAACATAACTATTTCACATATAAACATAAGCAACAACTCTTCTGAATTAGGTAAAGGCTATTTTAATCCATCATATTATTTCTCACAGTAGTCAACCAGATACTTCTAGCATGCTTACAAGAAAGAGTCAGAAATATAGTCCTTTCTCTCTAACTAACATTTAATAGCATGCTACCTCCAACTCAGATTAGCAATTGAAATTGAAAACCAATAGCCATTTGTACAATCGCCTTTATGAATTTATTCAAAGTCATCCATCTGGTGATAATGAATACCAATGGTTAACTAAAGTTAACTTTGTCTAAATGTGCTTTTTTAAAAAGTTAACAGGACTTTTTTCCCCCTTTGAGGAAGTAAATAAAGCATTTAGTTTCTCATCCAAGAAACTTAATCATTTGTGATGGTGGGAAGAGGGATGGAAGGAATGGTACTGACAGCTGAGACTCAGTCAGTATCTATCCTTCCATATCCCACTCCACTGCCACCACAACTGATGAAGTTTTTTGGATGAGAAACTAAACGTTTTGTTCTTCTTCCTCATAGAAAAGCAGTCACCTTTTGAAAAAGCACCTTTGAGATAACCATGACCTGGGTGACTGAGAATCTCCCCAGATATATTGATTGCTTTAAATTTAGATAGTTGTAGTGTTTTGAGAAAAACATCTTCATCTTTTTCCACATCATTCATGATTTTGTATAACTTGTCCCTCCGGTTATCATTTTTGTCATTGTTGCTTTTTGTCTTTAAGGAGAGTTGACTGTTATAAGAAAGTAAAGAAATTCTAAATTGTGGCTTCTGGCTTTTCACACTAAAAGTTATCGATGAATAGATAGGGACTGTACATCTATCAGAAGACATTTTAAATAACATCAAAGTAAACATCAAAGTAAATTTTCAAATCTGAAAAATAGCAATGTACTCAAAAAAATCTACAAATCACTAATTGAAGACTTTCTTTGTAATTCCTCTGTCCGTGTATGGCTAATTTCATTTTAACACTTTGATTTGAATACCAGACTTACAATTACTTTCTGTTTTATATTGAAAACCATTTAACTCAAGGTCATATTACACAAGCTTTATGAAACATGATGAAAAGACAGTTGTACTTTAAACAAGACTGGTAAGAACCTTTAGTCTCTGTAACATTTTTTAATGCTCAGAAGTTCTCAAAACAGTGAACTAATAGGCTTGATTCTCTGAAACAAAAGACAGTTCATCTTCTGTCTTCAGAGCTGTTCACACATGCATCCTATAATTCACTTTTGCTCAATAACATCTGCTGAGGTAATTAGAAAATATAATGAAGTGCAGTTTTAGCATTTCACCTTGGAGTACTCTCAATTAGTTTGGGAAAACTGAACTGGAATATCTAGCAGTTTGGTGCTGCATAAACTATTCTAATAGATTATGTGAAATGAATAAATCCAGATTATGACAAGTGCTCAAACTTGCCTTATTTAAAAGAAATAAATTTGTCTTCAAACTATAAAACCCAACACTTTTGGGGCTAATCCATTAATCTAAGATCATGTTCTTCTGATATTCATAGTGATTGGTTGTCAAAAAATAACCTCAGAATCAATTACAAAAGCACTGGTTTTACATATACAATTTGGTGTCAAAAATAAATTCACATAACAAAAGTATTGAGATTAATACTGATGACAGGACATAGATCTCCTTTGAAAATCAGTCCTAGATTGGTAAATGGAGATGTACGGGAATTTTTGTTTCTTCAAAAAGGACTTCCGTTTTTCTGTTTATTCCAATGACCCTTTAGATTGTTTAAAAATTCTGAGTACTGGTAATTACTGTCAGTAATGTTCTATTACACATGTCCCTATCATGTTCTATATTTGTAAATGCAGAAAGAAAGAAAGAAAGAAAGAAAGAAAGAAAGAAAGAAAAGAAAGAAAGAAAGAAGGAAGGAAGGAAGGAAGGAAGGAAGGAAGGAAGGAAAGAAAGAACTGAGGAGAGTTGGGATTTAATTGAAATGTAAAATATGAGATTAAGCTACAGACTACTAGCAAATTAATTTATTATGAAAGATTCACATAGACAGTTTGTAACTTTATAATTAAGGTGAACAGACTAACTCTGTATTCCTGAACCCTAACAATATCAACAAGTTTTTTTTGGGGGGGTGAGCTAGGAATCAAAATGATTGGTTAAACTGTTGAACACATTTTCATTGTAGTCAGTTACTTTGCAGTTATTTTGAGCTAGGATTCATATCAAAAGCATTCAGTATGCAAAAGGCTTCAGGATGCAACAGTGAAGGAAGAGAGCTGTGGTCCTTTAGGGTAGCCAAAAGTCATAAGTCTCACATGTTTTCAGGCTAACAGGTTGTTACTAAAAACTATAAGCTTTTATGAATAAGAGCTCATTGTATGAGATGTGCAAAGTAGATAAACTAATGTGGATTTTAAATAAAAGAACAGACAAAGTAATATCAAAAGATTTCAATGTTCCAGGATATGTTATTATAGATCTGAAAGCAGCCATCTTTCAAAAAAGAATATTTGCCAACACAAATGAGATATTGCTGAGTAATTTACATCCAAAGTTTGTGTTAAGGTATCCAAACAGAATGGATTTTAACATATTATCTGTTAATAGAAGATAGTTATGCACATATAACTTGCACCTGTATGACTCTTTGAATCAGCCCTCTTTTTCATTCCATATCCAATAGCCAAATAAATATTGTTTTATGTGGTAAAATTTTATTTGAGTGGGATGCTGGATGTGCGTTTTTAAAAATATATTATTATAATTGTGCAGAAAAAAGTAATGCAAACTAGTAAAAGATAACGGAATAGAAAGTAAAAATTAAAAAAAAAATACTTATTAAAAGTAAAATATATAATTATAAAAGAAAGAAAAAAGATAACAAAAAATGAAAAAAATATAACTTTTGCCCTATATATCAACCGCAATAGCATTTAGATTTATATACTGCTTCATAGTGCAATATGTGCACTATAGTGCATAGTTTACATCCCTCTCCAAGTGGTTTACAAATTAGCATACTGCCTCTAACAATCTCATTTTATCCACCTTTGAAGGATAGAAGGCTGAGTCAACCTTGAGCTACTTCTGGCAGTCGGAAAAATTAGCTTGCAATAACCACTGTGCCATCACAGCTCTTCGATATCGGCAAGTATAATTGTTTATAACAACATCACTTACTCTTAAAATATACTAAATCCCATATTGCATCTGTTATATATATGCAAATCCTTAAACCTTGTCATTCAGTCCTGGTTAGCAAAAGTCAATTAAGGATTATTATCACAAATAACAATATGTATTTTAATTTTGATCAAATTGACCAACTTTATATTCCCTTTCTTTCATTTAACAATATTGATCATTAATTCCTTTAAATAATGTGCTAGAACTTGATTTCTTTTTTTCTTTTTTAAAAACAATTTTTATTTATTTTTGAACAAGGACAAATAAACATAAAAATAAAAATAAAAAAATATTCCATTACAAATTGTAGAAAATGTGTCATTTGGTTACAGTATTTCCATGCATCTATTCCATAGTTATCACCTGCTTTTCATATCAAATCACATATTTTAAATTCACCTATATTCATGTATATCACGATTATTATATCTCAACCTTAATTTGACTATAATTATTTTTACATTCTTTTATATATAATATTCAAAATCTAGAATAGGATTATATGATAACATTCTATTAAATCATCCTAAAATCATCCAATCACAATACATCTTTATAACATATTCTAGATAAAGCTTTTAAACTCCTCCCATAATCTCCATGTTTATATAAAATTTCATATTATCAAACTAATATATCTATATATATATTATTATCATTATTCATCATTATCTAACTATAACTACTGTCACTTCATTTTATACATACTACTAGTGAACTAAATTTAGCTTAGTTTTTATTATACATTTTCATTGCAGCAACCTGTATCTTTCCAGTAATAGTACGGTCTTATATCTCTTGCCATTTGTAGCATTAATGTTCTAGTTACTTTCTTAATAAATCTTGTATAAACTTCTCTTGGCAACATGTTGTTCCTTTCGTATCTCATAAAAGCTTGAAACTCAACATCT
The DNA here is from genome assembly GCF_964273705.1 of Natrix helvetica. Classification (NCBI taxonomy): domain Eukaryota; kingdom Metazoa; phylum Chordata; class Lepidosauria; order Squamata; family Natricidae; genus Natrix; species Natrix helvetica. The sequence goes on along the minus strand of NC_138550.1, from coordinate 37,993,626 downwards.
GTTCTTTCCATCAGCTTATCTTTGGTTATCGCTAGTGCTTCTGTTAAGATTTCTCTCCTTATCTCCATCAATTTTGCTTCTTTTCTTCTTCTGTGCCAATCCATCTATCACCCCTTTCCATATTCCGCTCTTGTCATTACCAACCATGCTCACTTTGTTGTCAGTAGCCACAGTTTTCTTATCTCTTTGCTCATTTTTTCCTTCCATCTTTTGAACTCTGTCCTCCACTTTCTTCATTTGGTAAATAGTCTCAGTTTCTCCATCAAATTTTTCTGTTTTGTATTCCATATTCTCCAATCTCTTTTCAATTCTCTCTGTCACAACTAATAGATTTTGAATTTCAAACATAATCATTTCAATGTTACAGTTTCTTTTTCCTGCTGAGCCATTCTTTCAATTTTGCAGACACTGCCACTTTAGGGTTCAAGGCTATTTTAATAAACTTCAAACAGGTTCATTTATTATCTTTCAAGTCAAAATGTTGTCTTCCCTCCAATAGCTAGTGATAGAACTCCCAAAAGGCACCTGTATAAACAACTTGTGCTCTTCCTAGTATCACTCTCAATAAACAAGCTGAAAGAACCTTGAATCTCAAGTGATCAAATAGAAAGAAGAAAAAACTATCTATCCAGCCTCCAGCTTCTAAGTGGCAGTGTAACTGCTTTTGCTCCTGTTGTTACAACCCTCTTTATAATCCTTCTTATTATCTTCTTTATATTCCAAGCTTAAAGGAAAAAACCCTTAAATGGAAATAAAAAACAATCCAATCAGTCCAATAAAGCATTATATATATATATATAGAAAAAGAAGGAGAATTTTAATCCAGAGGTGTAAGCAAAAGTGAAAAAAGAAGGAGAAAGAATTAATTAATTTAAAAAGAAAGAATTAGTTTAAAAAACAGGGAACCTTTGCAAAAGTTCCATCCATGGAAAAAAAATTAGAAACAGGATGACACAGTTTAATGTAGATTAATTTCACCGCTTACAGTCTTGTCTTCAATTTTAATTTAACTTAATATTTTTTGGGGGTAGTCTCTTTTTCTAATAATAAAATTTCCTCACCAATTCGACACACTTTCTCTTTCTTCTTTCTTCCCATTCTGGAGCTGTCCCAACTTCAGCAGCTTCATTAGCTGCATTTCTGTGACTGGAAAAAAAGGCTATTCCTGGATCTTTCAGGGACTTTGTGGTGTCCCTCAGATTAGCAGGAGGTGCCCTTCTCAATCACTGTCTCTACGGGATGGTTTAGGTCCAAATGAGCCATCCAGCAGCAGAAATATCTACTGTGATCTCGGAGCACCAAGATCGCACATCGTGCCGTCGCGACGTCAGCTCTCCTGCCTTTCTTTTTTTTTCATTATCCTTCTTATCAAGTTTTCCAAAGCTTTACCAAGTTTTCTTTGTAAATCCAATATAGGAAAAATTTCATAGCACAGATTCAGGTGTCAGATTCTTAGTCTGAATCTGAAACTGAAAAAAGAAGCTCCAGCTGAAACGATGGCATGTCAGAAGGGCAATATTAGGAAACACATGAGGCTGATTAAATACAGGCAACACTTCACCAATGGGAAAAGTCAGATGAGGATCACATAAAACCTCCTAGCCCATGTATCCAATGAACAGAGAGGGGAGTAGAACAACAAAGGTCTATTAAGCTCCTCACCAAATAAAAAAAGTAAGCCTTCTGATTAGTGCCCATAATAACATTTACTCAAAGTTCACACATGATGGCAGGCATTCTTAAAATTAACTTGAGCTGAAATTAACTAAACTCTATTGTTTAGTACATCCGGTGGTATTTTTATTCCATTCTGTGTTAAGAAGTAAAATAGGTATTCTTCTCCTTTAATTGTAATCTTTACTTACTTTCAGCTCCCTCTAGTGTCCAACCTTCAAAGCCCTATCATATGTTTATTTTTCCCCAGAATTCAAAATATGAATCCTTTGTCCATGGGAAGGATTCATTTAACTAATTTCAAAATTCCATTTTAAGTCCATATACACTCTTAGGACATGTATAACATTCCAAAACAACATTTTAATCACGCTTGTGCCATTTATTCTCCAAAATTGCTGAGTTCTTAAAGTCATACTTAAATTTTCTTTTGTAAAAGGTTAAAGAAACTCACTTAGTAAATGCCATTAAATGTGCCATTCCAAAGGTTCTTAATATTTGAAAAGAAGTAAAATATTAATTCCAAAAGTGATTAAGAAAAGAGATTTACCCAAGAATACTTTAGGTTAAATTATGGTTGTGGATATACAATATATAGAATCCCTCAAGTCCTAGCTTTTCCACTTATCATTTGATCACAAAAACCTCAGTTCCTGTAGTCTAGTTGTAAGGAGCATATGTCTAGAGCACATATGGGCAATTGCATGTTCTCCTCTGTCTCTGAAGAAATTTTGCTCAGATTGGATCATTCTTGGTCCGCAATAATCACTGCAATGTTGTCCCCGCTCCTTCAATGTCTAGTTTATCATGTTATCACCAAAACTCCCAGAGATGCTGAATTTTCAGTGCAGTTTATTTATGGTTTCAGGCCAATAAAGTGCTGGAATCAATTCCTAAAACAGCTGATGTACTGTAGTCTTCAGGGAACATCACAAATATCCTGAATTTTAATCTGTACATGAAATAATTGTACTGTACCCAGACCTACCTTCTATCTTGTTTCAATTCCTTACTATACTGTATGTTCCAGAAATATACATAGTGGAGTGCAGTAATATCTTTTTGTTGCTACAGAAGAGAGAATAGCTTGTTCATTTTGGTTGCAAGCCTCTGTTGGGATTCGGTGGAAGGCACTTTTTCCCCCCACTCTCATGTCATAACACTATCAGCTTGAAGCCAAATTTTCTGGTTCAGTTAGGTTTGCTAGACTAGGTTGATCATCCAAGACGGGATTAAAGCAATAGTATAAGAACAAAGAAATTCAAGTAATCATAGTGATGTTATTTCAAGTGTAGTGGGGAAAGAGGTCTAAAACATTTCAGTAAATTGTTCCCTGTGGATTATTCACTCCAGACCATTAAACACTCCTAAATACACTCAACTATCAAATTAGCACTACTGAATTGTGTTATTTGTGATGGCTATTTTTTATTCACAGCAGGCAGGAATCATTCTTCTGTGAGAAACATAGTGTTTCATCCCATATTCTTTTTTTCAAAAATTTAATTCCAGCATTATATTTCATTTGGAATGACTAGCTACTATGTTGGTTCCTTGGTATTGCATTTTGATCAAGCTATTCTCAGTGTGCCAAACTCTGCATTGCTTTGCATTACTTGTCATAAAATAATCTAACACATTCTATTCTGTGAAAATGGTTGTCATGAGTGTGATTTGTCACATGCCTTGAATCTGAGATGACTTGAATCTAAAAAAAAATCCAGTGCTTCCACCCTAAAATTTATTTAGTTAGTTATATTCAAACCTGAGCCTTTTCTACAGCTCAGTAACAAATTTTATATAACTCTATTAAATGACTGTTTTTGTTCTATGACTCCACATAAAAACAACATTCTCAGTAACACTAATACATTTAGCATATAAGGAGATTAATTACATATTTCACTTCCTATTTTGTGACATAGGTATTTAAACAGGGGAGGGTGGGAAGCAAAACTTAAAAGAATCAGCGAGAAAATCTGAACCCAGATAGATATATTTAAAATCCATATACTATACAGCTTTTGAAAAGCCATCAACCAATTTCGTGTTTAAGATAATGCTAATTAAGGACATACACTGGTATTATGGCAGATTTGTCACAGCAAGATATTTTTAAGAAAACAGCAATTTACTAAAATTGGCATTGAACAAAATTAGACCAAATGGGAGAGGTTTCAAATCTTATTTAAGTATTGAAAGTAATTAAAATAATTTCCCAATCCAAGCACATTTTATCAATTCATAATTTGTTGCTGACAATTAGGCTTTATTTCTGTATCCTAACTATCTGCTTGTTAAGGCTGTACAATGGTTCAGATTGTATCTCTAAAAAAGTGACGTGCGGTGAGGTTTACTGCTGGTGAGGCTGGTGACGTCATCAGGAAGGCGGGGAATGGGACCAGGTGTGCTGGAGGCGGAGGCTGCCTCAGCCTCCAGCACATGTGATCCCATTCCCCGCCTTCCTGAGCGTGCTCCGCCGGCTCGCGCTCCACAGTCCTAGAAAGCGACTAGGGAACGACGAGAACCTTCCTGCCTCTGCTGGACTTTGCGCAAGTCCAGCAGATGCAGGAAGGTTCTCGTTCCCCAGTCGCTTTCGTGGCTTCGTCATCCGGGAGCGCCGACAACATTTCTGCCTCCGCAGCTCCCGGGCACGGCCGGCCGGATGTATATAGGATGTATATATCATATACTTTTATATATGTATAAATCATATACTTTTATTTCATGTATATATCATATACTTTTATTTCATGAAGAGAGGTGAGGCTCTGCCTCCCTTGCCTCCCCTGACCGCACGTCCCTGCTCTAAAACTACTTAGGGCATGTGTGAGTGTAGATATACTGTAGTTCAAATAAGTTTTGCTTTGCAAATTGGCTGAGTTCACACATTCTGCTAAGCCAGAATGGTATTGTTGGCTTTTGCTTTGGTTTAGGGAGTTGTGTATGAACTCAATCTTTTCAGGTTTTGTCAGCAAGTCTAAGATTTAAATATAACTGCTGTCTGTTGAGAAATGGGTGAGAGAAATTTGGTTCAAATGCAGAAATTACAGTTGCCATAAGAAGAGAAATATTTTAATGAAATATTTAATTTAACGACGTAATAATATAAAACGACAGACAAATTTTAGGTAATACTTTTCTATATGAATGCAAATGGGGAAAAAAATTCACATTGGAAAGATGATACCGAGTTGATTAAAGTATAATATAAGGGTCCCAATGGTAACACCTAGCAATATTTTCATATGAATGCCTATGAAAATATCGCTAGGAGTTACCATTGTGACCCTCATATTATAAATTAATCAACTCAGTATCACCTTTCCAATGTAAATTTTAGATTATGAATTCCTGAATCAGACTAAAAGAATAACTAAACTTTACAGGTTACTTGCACAAAGAAGCATATTTAAAAATTTGCCTTAAAACTTTAAACATCCTCAGAGTCTACAAAACTTAGAAAATAGATGAAACTTTGCAGGGTCTTGACCTAGTTATATCTTCTTGTTCTACTAATATTTTGCCCATTTACAAGGAAAGGCTAATGACTTTCTCTGAAAAAATGATCTTGTTGTGCCATTGGCCCTTGGGTTCCAGAGAACTGGAAAGCTAGTACAATGGCTCCATTATCATTAAATATCCCTTCATTATTTTTAGCTGTGTTTTATAGTAAAAAATGTTTGTAATAATAATTGGTGTTATTTGTGGACTATTGTTTTTTTTTTAACTTTGTTGTACCCTGATCATATCTCTTGGTTTGTGAGATGAATGACTAGATACATTTGAAAAATAATAAATAAATGTTTGTCAAATCCTCATAGCAACCCAAAGAATGCTCTACTGATCCACTCCGTTCTATAGGCTGGAAGTAACTTCAAACAAGGTTGCTGAATAAAATTCCACTGGTGACCATAATGATATTTTGCCACATTCGTTGTCACATTGTAGGTCTGAATATCGACTTGTGCATTTACCCAATTGCATTCATATTTGTTTTCTACCAAAAATCCCGCAGGAAGGGTTTTTTGGAGGGGAACACCATATCTCCTGGGGCTTCCTAATAAACCTAGGGTCCTAGGCAATAAGAAACACAATCCTATTCAGTGGTCAATAGTCCCCTATTCCTGAGGTTAACCATAGTAATAGAAGAACTGACACCACATAGCTCAAAAACTCTCTGAGCACTTCTGGAATCCAAGTGGATTCGTAAAATATCCAGGTTGATCCATCTTGGTGAGTCTACTACTCATGCAGAGATTAATTGTGAGCTATAAAAATTCCTGTATTTTGTACAATTCAGAATTTATTTCCCCTGTACATCTAAAGCTAAGGCTTATTGCTATTCCTAACACCTTCTTTTTGGCTTTTATTTATGCTGAAGACATCAGAAGAAGTTCTGCAGAGATATTAAAACAGTTCATATACCCAAGAGCAGCTAGGAAAAGACAAATGTTGTACTTCTTCCCTGTGGCATGCAATATTATTTTTTTATGCTATGTTTAAAGCAGATGCCCACCTCATCAGAAAATTACCACTATCACAAGGCAGAAAATCCTCCACCAGTGACTTGAATATGGTTCAGTGCACATCCTGAAGTAAACAAGATCCTTTTAAATCAAGGCCATTAGCCACAACTGCTAATGCTGCACTACATACTCATTTCCATTGCAGTGTTGACAGTGAAAATGCTAAAAAGAGATACCGCTTCCAGTTTTGAAAGCATACCAGCGTCAAAACAAAATGTTATTTCCTGGACAGAATTGCATAACCCAATATTTTGCCTGCTTCCTTGAGCCAAACCATGTTATAGTAAATAAGCCATTTACAGTAAGCCTTTGGGTTGAATTCATATTACATTTCTCAGCAATTTATGCAAGGGCTGATTAATGCCAATGATATCCAATACACAAATTAAGTGAAGTTATCATGCTATGAGATAGAAATAAATTCACATTCACCAAATCCAAAACATAATTGGTGTACTTTTTTTAGCCATTGTGAATAATATACTATCTGTGAACAATCTGTGGCACTCCAGATGTTGCTGAATTACAACTGCATTCTTCATACTAGCTATGTTATGTAAGAGTGTTTAGAACTGAAATTCCAGATATTGCAGTGATCTTAGCCTAGCAGCATTATTTGTAAACCATATTAAAAGTTTTGCTAGTCTTGGAACTATACTGTTAACAAACAGATAATCCTAAGGGAATACTCTCTAGTGGAGGCAAATTGCAGAATAAGTGTAAAAACTGATGAGTAAGTAATCATGAACTGATGGATAATACTGGCAGTATCTGGGGAAGTAGTTGTGTAGCAACATTTCCTTTGAAATAGCCACATAACCATGAATTAAAAAGTAGAAATAAAGTCTCACTTGAGTCAAGCTTGATTCCCAGGGACTTCATAATACAGCTGTTTTGTTAACTGTTCTGAAATAAGTTTATATTGTCTTCTTCCAGAATCTTTATAATCTGTGACAGCATGATTTCTTGCTAGTTTTAAATGATGTAATTGTGCTTAATTTTTTCAAGGTTAATATAAACCCACTAGATTCCACAACCTGGTGCGATGAAAGAGATGTGAAAGATGGTGAAGAGGCTGCAAGTGAATGACGAATCAAGAAATCAGTTGATAGCTTATCTTATAAAGAGCAGTTTAGCACAGGTAGCAAGAAACCTAGGAAAGGAAACTAAGAAATATTTACAAAGTCTGTGTACAAAAAAGTCAGATATAGGATTTTTAAATATCATTGAAGTGCAGTTCACAGCATCCTTCACCACTGGTGACTCTTCTAGGCTACTAAGAGCATAAACTTCCTATCTTTGCTCCATATTTGAATTCTGGATTCCTGAGAATATGTTTAACCTATCCTGACTTGTAAAGCTTGGTGCAATTTAACAATAATTCCTGAATTGCTGCATTTTCCTGAATTGCTATCCTAATAGGGTACACATGCAGATTCCTTTACTATAGTATATTAAAGACTACCTGTGCTTGTTTTGAGTCTGGATAGCAATTACCTATCCAAATGCCATGTCTACACTAATTCAGAAAAGAAATTAAATGAATCAATGCTAAAAAATATGAAAACATGTCTCATACTTAGGAGCCCTATTAGCCTTTTTGTGGTTGATGATGGGACATAAACCCAATTGTCTAATTTATAAAGTAGTCTTAACTATTCTTGTTAAGATCCAATTCCTTGTATAATGATATGCATATTTGCCAAAGCATCCTAGGTTTGTTCTAAGTATGATTTTTTTTCCTGACTGGTTTATTTCTTACACTGGTACAAAAAGATATTTGCACAGAGTTGCCAGCTGCACCTATTTTAACCTTTGTAGCAACTTCATCGTGTTGAGGGATTGTAACACTGCTAAGCTGTAACCTCATGTCTTGCCAATTAATGTGAAAGCAAAACATGACATCAAGCTGGTTCTCTGCCATTGCCTTTATTCTTTCTTTATCAAAGTTTATTTTTGCAGTGGAATAGAAAGGAGGGGGAAATAAAAGCAGCTCTGTAGGAGGACTGGCAAAGCCGGACATGTAGAAGACAGGAAATCTCAGAAGGTGGACAGTAGGAGATTTAGTCATTTGGGACCCACCTACTCTGCAGCTTCAAAGAAAGCACTTGAAACTCACATAAACAAAGTCATATAAACAGTCTTCTTGAAGAGTCAGTTAATAGATACAGATAATCCTTGTCAACTCCCAAGTCCCATGCTGTTGTGTAGATATAGAAAGGATGGCACAACTTCCATTTATGGAAAGATCATAAAATTCCAATGGCAATTACAAGAAATTACAAGAAACACTTCAGTAGCCTTGAGACCTTGAAAATGGTCAGGGAAGAACTGAGGTCTAACATGGAATGCTTATCAAGTGGGTGGGTTATATTCTTTTGAGGGTTTTTTCTTAGCCTTTTTCAATTGTTCAACCAAAGAGCAGCTACCATCTTTCTCCACTAGTATATCTGTGCTATAAATACAGCCTCCAACTGTCACTTGATCATTCGATTTTCAGAGTGCTATCTAGGCTATTTGTCTTCTGTTTAGTTGCTGTTACTTTGTTGTTTGTATTTTTTAAGATACAAGGCACAGGATTATATACTAAATCATAAGTTATTCTATGTTATTATTGTTAATGCTGATCTAAAATTCTCTCCCAAAATTGATATTTTCCCTTGCCCTGACAAACCTTAAGATAAATGGAAAGCTAATGTAAACATTAAGATAAATGGATAAATGGAAAGCTAATGTAAACATAGGGCCACGGTGGCTCAGTGGCTAAGACGCTGAGCTTGTTGATCAAAAAGGTCAGCAGTTCGGCTGTTCGAATCCCTAGTGCCGCATAATGGAGTGAGCTCCCATGACTTGTCCCAGCTTCTGCCAACCTGGCAGTTCGAAAGCACACAAAAATGCAAATGGAAAAATAGGGACCACCTTTGGTGGGAAGATTACAGTGTTCCATGTGCCTTTGCCGTTTAGTCATGCTGGCCACATGATCATGGAGACGTCTTCAGACAGTGCTGGCTCTTCGGCTTTGAAATGGAGATGAGCACTCCAGAGTCGGGAACGACTAGGTCATATCTGCAAAGGGAACCTTTACCTTTTAATGTAAACATATTGAGTTACTAAGATTTGTTTAACCTAAATAACTTTTTCCCTTTTCTGTAAATATAATTCATAAGACTCTGAGATCTTGGAGTTTCAGAGTCTTATGAACTAAGCTTATTTAGTGGTAAGTGGCTGACACATTACCTAGGCTGAAAATAGATTTGACATTAGAAAATGATGCTAGATGTATTTCAAGTTAAAGAGATGATTTAATATATCTTCTGATACCTGCTAAGAATAAAGAAGACAAAAAACAAAGAAACAAAAACCTGCCAAAAGGCGTTTGAAAAAATGTCACACATCCTACAACCTACTCACACTGGAGAAATATTTTGAGAAAGAGCTTTTAGCTCTTTAAAAAATATCCGATATTTTTCTCAAGCTACTTATATAAGAGTTCTGATTTATCAAGCTCTGATAATTAAATAAATGGGTTCTTTCTATAGCTATTTTTCAGGGGGCAGCTTTTAAATACTGTAATATTGTAATTTAATATTGCAATATAAACCGGACAAAGAAATAATTTCAAATTCTGCATTATATCTCTTCCATCCTAGATAGTAAATTTTCTAGTTTGTTCAAGAACCTTGTCCTACCAACCAGTCCTTTTTGGTTCTAAAAAATCCCTTGCTTTGATGTTCATTTTGATAACTGTCTATACGTCTATGCTGCACCATCAGCCTTCATTTAATGAGCTTCAATTCTGATACCATGAAATCTTGATAATTCTAAAAATTACCATGCATTACAACCATATGGCATATATTAATTTCTGGTTATGAATAAAATATGTGTTTAAGAAAGAAATTATTGTCATATTTTATGAATACAAATGTGTTTGTACAATTTTTGAAATAATTTTAATAATTGTAAAATCATATTACCTAATTAAAAAGCAGAATATAAATGTCTTTATTAAGACCCTACCTTATTAAGTTCCATCTAAAAATATAATTCGTCATATATTGGAATAAGAAAGTTGAAAAATGAATATTTTTCTCTATTCAATCATCTTAAAAAACCATGATAATTTTATTCAAAGCTTGCATTGCAGTTATGCACAATTATTGTCATTTGGTGTGGCGTTTTAAATAAAACACAGAAAAACTGCAGTTCCACTACAATTTTTTTTAAAAATGCCAAAGTACAAACATTATTGTTTGAATGTTGTTTTGAAGCTAATTATTCACATTGCAAAAGATGGTCACAAGCTCAAGTATTATGACTGTAAATGAATGTTAACTAAAAGCAATGAGCTGTGGTATTGCTCAACTTTAAACGTGTCTAAGCAATACAAACTTTTTGGAGAAAACCTTCTTCCCACACTGCTGTCCATTTAAAATAAATTAAAGTCACTGAAGTGTGATTGCTATAAAAATTAGGGGCCAGCTTGACTTGCTTAAAATTCAAATGTTGAACATAAAGTCCAGAAAATAATCTCTACTTATTTAATTGAAAGCAGGATTAAATCCAAATGTCTAGATTTAGTAATTGAATGGTTAAATTTAACCATGAATGGTTTCTTCACAAGTTCCAAGAATCAGTATGTAAATCCAGGCTTTGTATTACCATATTAACACTTCTCTACAATGTTTATTGCAAGGTCTCATCCCAACCATGAAAATCAACAAAATAATTACAAGACCAAATTTTAGTTTAAAATAATAAGCTTTAAAATAATGTTCACAAAACAGAGGCAAAAACAATAACAAACACAACCAAACCTGCATAATTCTTAACTGGCTCTTCCTCTAAGAATGGGAAATAAAATTTCTGGATTTGATTAAAAGAAAAAAATCAGTTTAGGGACCAATAGCAGTAAAAGGCAATTTCATAATTAAATATTATTGGGAAACCTCTAAAATTAAAACGGCAGATATTACAATATTATTATATACATTTTAAGAATATTTTGATTTATATAATTTAAGATTATTTTGATAAGCGTAATTACTTTCTTCACCATGAAGCCAATAAAATTGTAACGTCATGCAGGATGCTCTTATTGGAATAACTCACATTTATTTGAGGCCTTCATCCCATTCATAATTTTTATCTTTTTTTCCCTGACACTTTTTAAATCAATAGCAAGGACAATTTTATTTTTGAATTGGACTTTAAAAATTTGCTAGACACCATATTAAGAATGGTTTCTCCATAGTCATGAACCACACTTACTGACTTGATTGTAATTAAAAAGTACTGTGTGATTGAGAATGTAAAACCTATGTTATAATGAGAAAAAACTTTCAGTGAAGAGTTTTGATTTCTATAAGTCCTTTAGAAGTCTTCAATTTTATTTTTTTTAAATCTGTTATAATTAATAAAATAAAATAAATCACATCATAATTTAGAAATACCAGTTTTAGTAAGTGGTACTTGGAAATATGTTGTGCAATCAAGATGCTCCACCTATTTTCACACAGATTGAAAAGAGTTTAAAATTATAAGTTAACCTATGCATCATTAAGTTATTGTTTTAGATATATTTTCTTACCTAACAGAGAAACAAAATGACCATAGGTAGGCAAAAAAGCAGTGAGAGTAGAAGCAATTTTTCAGTTTCTGCCAGCTTTCCCATTGAGTTTCTTTGTGGAGAACTGGCCAAGAGCATTGGAAATCAAACTCCCTTCTTTCCTTCCTTCCTTCTTTCCTTCCTTCCTTCCTTCCTTCCTTCCTTCCTTCCTTCCTTCCTTCTTTCCTTCCTTCCTTCCTTCCTTCCTTCCTTCCTTCCTTCCTTCCTTCCTTCCTTCCCTTTAATTCCTGACTTACTTAACTTGTGTGAAGTTCTCAAGTAGAAAGTCACTGGGGAAGCCAGGAGGACATTGCTTCTGCAATGCAAGCAGGCAGGCAAAGGGCTATATGTGGTCAAGAAGAGTGCATGGGTGTCTTTGAGAGGGACTGTGAAAGTTGCATAGGCATACAGGTAGGTGGTATGGATCAGGAATATGGGAGTGCCCAGAGATACCAAATATTGTAGATCAGGGAAAGCATGTGGAGAGGCAATGTGGATCCAGAAGAGTGAATGAGAAATGTAAGAGATGTCACATGGGTTGCACGTGACATGCAAAGATTCCTTTCTTCTCTTCCTGACTTTCTTCCTAATCCTCCCTTTCCTTTCCTTTCCTTCCTAGCAGGCAGGGTGAGTGAAGGAGCAAAGGAATGTAAGGGAGACTTTGGAACTGAACATTCAAAATCAGCATTCACAGAATATTCAAATTGAGCATCACATGACTGCACAGGAGCATTGAAGCAGTCACAACTTTCCCAAATTTTATTCTTTTGGTAGTCATGGGTCATGGATTTTAGACAAATACTATAAATTAGCCCGATTGAGGTATGTTGTTTCAAAAATTATTGCCCTGTGATGCACCATTTTGCCCAGTTAAAAGGTATAAGAACAAGAGTGTTAGTAGTATATAAATCCCAGACACATAGTCTTTATACATCTATAACTTGTAATGTAAAAATTGATTAATAGTAGAAATAGAATAGTAGTATAAAGCTTAACGTTTTTATGAAATACAACTGTCTTTTTTTCTTTCATGGAGAGTTTTATGTTCCGAAAAGCAAACAAAATAGAGATAATGTCTGTTAGATAAATAAGTCTTTCCACAGCAAAGCCATCCTCCTTGTAGCAACAAATTGGTTTTCTGTAGAGGTAACTTTGTGACTCACAACAACTTGACAAGTGAAACATGAAACACATAGCGGTTACAATAAAAGAATATTTTATCGCTTAATCAATTTTAGCTGGGAAATTGTGTACTATCCGTGTTCAAGCCCCAATGGGATACAAAACACCCCCTCTCCTTAAAAACTAGCAACACATCCTGGATTGCATGTGTTTGTGAGAGTTCATGAATAACTATTGAGGCCAGAAATGACAGAACCAAAATGACAAGGAAAAAATCATGAAGAAGACAAGCAAATCAGATTGCTACAGCGTTAATTTTCAAACTTCCATATCGTTTCACCGAACTGAAACCAGTGAAGATCAAATAGTGACTTCCTTGACAGTTAAATCCTATAAATTAGCACATTAGAAAGGTGGTTTCACTTTTTAGTAAAATTCGCAAGGATGAATAGACTGTAAGGTTGAATATAACTGGCAGAAGCAAATTCTTTCTTCGATAAAATAACCATACTTGTCAGAATGAAATGCAAAAGGTCTCTCACTTTCTTGACAGTATTCCATAGAGATGAAGAAGCTGCCACATGGGTACTACTTTTTAAAAAAACTGTCACAGTTTTTAAACTGTACCCAATTAGATTGATCCAGACTCGAGAGAGACGCAAAAGCACTGGGCCCTGGACAGGTAATTTCTTTAGATGTCCCTATAAGGATAGGGGTATGTTTTATTTTGTAAAAGCAAACATATTAAAATGATATGTGAGTACTGCCTGCATCCTATTCTATTTTTAGCTCTATTTCTATCATATTTCTATTATAATTACTATTACAATATACAATTCAATTATTATTCCAAAGTTTATACTATTACCTATTGCTCTACTATTGCTCTTTTACAATTATCTACAGACTATTATTATTATGAATCAATATTTCCTTCCTTAAGCCCGTTCTGTCTTTTAAATCCCCTTTGTTTGAGACGTCTTCTTTTCCTGTTAATGACCAACATGTAGAGTTCTTGCCCTTTTATACACTGTGCTTTGTCTGACTGGCCTGTTATACTTTTTTCCCCTCTCGGTTAGACCAGCCATGCCTTCTGAAAGAAACTGCCTTTTTTCATTTGGCTGCTGCACTCAGTTTGCTAGTGGCTGCAGAGCTCCAAAACACATATCTCCTCCACTCTCCCCCCTACACTTGTGTCAAGGTTGCAGATTTATTGGCAACTCTGCTGGGCTGACACCTGGGAAAAGACTCATATGGGAGGGAAGATGCCTGCAATTTTCTTAAGCAGCCTGCTCTTCCATAGTAACAGAATTTTTTTACATACAGTTTCAATTTTATTAACATTCTTTTGTAATAACAACCTAACTTTTTTTCAGAATTGTCTGTTACCAAGTAAAAAAGGGGTTTATAGCCAACTATTTCATAGAATCATCTCTATTCATGCAAGAATTTACATATCTTTTCAGAAAAATTGCTGTCTGATGTTTTCTTGAAAGCCTTCAGTGAAGAAGTACCCATGTCTCCAAAAGACAAGCATTTCATTAATGACTGTCATGATCAAGAAATTCCTTCTTGAGTATGGATTCTCCTTTTGTAATACTTTCACCCATTGGTTCTTGGCTAGTCCTTGAGACCTATGTAGAATAAATTCACACTCTTTCTCCTGAGTGTGAGTCTTCTTCAGATATTTTCTCCTTGACCCTGCTAGCTGAAATTCTTTGGCTGATAGGGTCTAAAGAAGGCCTCTTCTGATAGAATGGATGGAATTAGCCACTGGAACAATGTGGTTCCTCAGATAACCTGGTCCTATGTTGTGAACAGCTTTAAAGATGATAACCAATGCCTTGAATTAAACCTAGAAGCAAACTGGCATCCTATGCAGCTCATGTAACAGCATTCCTACATGCACCATCCTAGAGACCTCCAGAACTCACTACACTGCTTCATTCTGCACCAGTGTAGCTTCTGGATACTCTTCAATGGTATTCCAATGTGTGTACATGTATATATGTATACGCATACACACACACACACACAGACACACTAACTCAAGGGGCTCTGTTGTTGTGTTTATTGTCTCTTTGGTAGCAAAGCACCTTCAAAGATCATGACATCAGCAGTGAGATTTTCATGCACTTGTTTAATATCTGTGTTAATTGATTAGAAGTGCAGGGTTGCATAGGCTTTGCCAAGGTTTGCCCCTTAGAACACCATAGGAAAAATCAACCTAGTTTGGAAAAGTTCAGGGATTTTAAGGAATGAAACATATGCATGGCATATAACATTGACCGTGGCCCCATAGGCTACTGCAAAATAATAAAAAATCAGGTATTTTGGCTCATTGTCTTTACGGATAGTCTTGGGTCTGCTAATTGAGAACTAGAGGAAAGGAGGTTACATGCAAGTTATAAGGCTTCCCACTTCTAGTCTAGGTTGCTAGTAACCAAATGCAGGCTGGAATCCCTGCAGCTCAGAGCTTTCTAAAGGCACTTTATTAAATCATCATTGTCATTATCATCTTCATCAGAAAACTCAGTTCTAAATTATATTCAAATATATGTTTTTCAATAAGTAACTTTGGAGCAATAACTATCTTTCAACTAAATCAACCATATATGATAATTGTTGTGGGATAATGAAATGTGAATTGACATAAACCACTGGAGAAAAGACAGGATTTACATGTAATAAATAAAATAAATAAAACAAAGAGAGGAATTAACGGTTAGATTCTATTCTGTGCTTCATTATTCTTTCAATATCTTCTGCTTATGAATGACATTATAAAGACTTTTACATTTTATATTTCTCTTAAACTGAATAGATTGCCTCAGAATTTAGTGTTTCTTAGATAGGTAGAATAGAAAGGGGACACAATTATGTACATACTCTGATATTTTCACTTCTCAGAATTTTTCTTTTTGACGTAGTGGGATAGCTAAAAAAAAGCTTTGTCCTTGGCAACCAACAACCCCACTTATTTTAAAATGTTTTAATAATATCTTGTTAATAAAACCTCACTCAACCCCCTACATACGTTTTTCTCACTTCCATTACCCAAAGATATTTTATCACTAAGATGTAAAAAAGTTGATGACATTTCTATGACAAGCATGGCAAAAAGCTTAATTTGCAACATTAAGAATATGTATGTTAAGCAAAATTTCCCTCATGCTTTCTACCCCATCTGGGCTTTTCCTGCCTAAAGGCAAAACAAAAAGAGAACTTGTAATGTGAATAGCTTTTTTAATATCCAAAAAGACAGGTGAGTGCACAAAATTCAAACTGCATAGTTCAATATAATATTACATCGCTATAATTTTGTTCAAATGCCAGGAAGGGTGAAGAAGAAAGGACCATTAAAATCCCATTACTTTGTTATGATTTTGAATAGGCATGGTGCACTGCCTCACAAATCATATTTTAATTTCCTTTGCAAAGCAGAAGGAACGAATAGCAAATTCACCTGGCTTCCCTTACAGGTTATCCTATTGTCCAGTCACTATGTGCTAGGCTTGACTCGGAAGCATTACTCTAATAAATGGAAGAGAGGCTTCTTTCCATGTGAAATGAATGGCTTATCTGTGTCTTCATCTTGGACCATCTTCAAGCAGTTAAGCTGGAGATAGTGCTAAGACGTCATGTATGCAAAACTGCATGATTATGTCAAGGTGATATTCCTGACTGGTACCATCCTTGTAATGAAGTCATCCCCCAGATTCTGTGCCAGCTCTTATATCAATTTTGTTCTTGATTAATTCAACAGTTTACAATTTGAAAGCAGCTGTACTTTAAGAACAGTGGCAGAGAATGACTCACACATTAGAGATTTCCTCCTTTTGATTCACAGATTCTTATTAGGTGATGCTAGAAAATGGCACAGTGAGTTCCAGCCTTATATGGTCATGTATAGTTTAAACAGAAGTTATCATTGTTCCAATTAAAAATAGAGGAAAAGTACATACAATCATTATAAGGAAAGATAGGGGAAATTTAGAATTGATATGTCAATGCTTAATTCAGCAGGGAGGTTGCCCTTTAAAGAGTTATGGAATACAGAAATATGTGTAACTTATCTTGTTGTTTGAATTCAGGGATGGTGAAGAGATCCTTTTAGGATTTTGTACATTTGTAAATACAGCTAGAAATCTCTGTATCTCTGGATCTTTGCTCATATGTTTCTGACAGATTTGGTTTTTCAGTTGCTCAATATCCAGAACTGTTCTAGAGTTCACTCATTTATTGCATTTTTTAATCCCCTGTTGTAGTTGGTTTAATTTTTGGGATGGTGTGCAATGTAAGGCCGTCAGCCTGGGCTGCAAAATTCTATATGGATAGGTCTTGACTTACAGCAATCCATTTAGTGATCACTCCAAGTTACAATGGTATTGAAAAAGTGTTTTATGAGTGTTTTCACAATTGCAACTGTTGCAGCATCCTCATACTCACATCCAGATGCTTGGCAGTTGGTTCAAAATCCAGATGCTTGGCAGCTGGCTCATATTTATGACACTTGCAGGGTCCCAGGGTCATGTGATCACCTTTTGCGATAAGCAAAGTCAATGGGAAGCCAGATTCAATTAACAACCTTATTACTAACTTAACAACATCAGTAATTCACTTAATGTGGCAAGAAATGTCATAAAATGGGGCAAAATTCACTTTAAAATGTTGCACTTTGCAACAGAAAGTTTGGACTCAATTGTGGTCATAGGTCAAGGCCTACCTGTTATGATCACTAGATAGCCATGGACAAACACTAAGCCACTATAATTCATTGCTGCCATTTAGTGGCCAGACAGATTTTTGCAGCTAAAGTTTGAAGTCTCTACACTGTTTAAAAAATAGTTACAAACAAATCTGGCAATTTTACCACATTTAACAATTTCTTCTTTGCAAAAAAGCAATCGTTAATTATATATTACAAAAAACTGCTTCTCTCTGTAGGCAGCCTGTCTCCTCCAAGGAGTACTGCTAATAGTTACTAATTTGATGACAAAACAGAAGGCTGTTTTTCTATCACGTTTGTTTTTGATTTGCTCTTTGTTTTATTGCAAATTTACTTGGATTTTAGCCATCAATAACATAAAATTTATATCAATGCATTCCCACACCTGTTTCTTTGCCAGAGAATTCAAGCATTGTCTGAATAGTAATGGCAAATTTATGGACAATGACTAATAGTGCAGCTTGGCTAATTAATGTCAGCCATTCTGGGCCATTGAGACAATCCTAACTAATTGTGCAGAGCAACATGGTCGCTTTTAACAGAACAGGGATGCACAAGGGACTGGGATGCGGTTAAAGTGAACTAGATTTGTTGCTGCTTGCAGCATGTATGATTCTTACAAAGCCAATTGGTCATGGTGTGCTTCTGTGCCTCGCAGTTGCCTAAAGCTTGATTAATGGTAAATTGCAAGTTTATGCAATGATAATATGCATAGTGTAGACTTGTATGCCCGATAGAGAAAATAAATATTGGTTGTTGTTTTTTTAAATGGTAAATTCTGTTAGAACTTCATTACATCAGAGTCTGTTTGTCAAAATTGCAAAGGGCTATAGACTTTGCATACCTATCTAAGAGGGAGGGAGAGGAAGGAGGAAAGTGAAATTTTAGTGACAACCAAACGAAAGAATACTAGCTTCCTTGAAAATTTCCTACCTATTTAATAACTAGTGCCTGATTAGACTGAAGTATTCAATAAGATAGTATAAATCTTAAGAAGTCACATAGCTCACTTCATATACTGTTTTACTGTACCTTCCCCAACATTATGCTTGCATTAATATTTTAGCCATATTCCCATTCAACATGCATGTCCAGACAAGATATTCATACAATGGCACTGAAGCTAGTTTTGTTCAATTGTCAATGCAAAGATCTAAACAAGGCAGATATCCATAATGTGAATGTAAACCCCTGCTTAAAATAGTTCATATTCCAATCATTATGAGAAACTGGCCTTCTAACTACAAGAACATGATGAGATTTATCCGTTTTCTGGGCCAGGTCACTATTAGTGTTAGACACTTGAGCATATTCTCATTTTGTCTCAAAAAGAACAGACTGGTTTTTATTAAGAAGAGGTCCTATCCACACCTACTATTAATTTCTTCAGGATTGCCCTTTTCCAGGAATTCAACATCTTCATAAGACTACATAGCTTGTTGAGGTACCCAGCTTTTCCAACCTATGGGAACAAGTGGCATGTTGAGATATGCTGTGGGACTTTCACAAAGTGGTTGTCATGGTGTTTCCAGCCAGTCACAAAGCATCCAATTACACTATGGTAAATTGTGGAGGCTGTTCCCTGCCTCTACATTTGCCCCCCTTCCTCCTACCATCCTCCCTGTTACTTGCAGCCATCCGCCGTGGCATTCTAATAAATAGAGAAGTTGCTGGAGGCTGTCATTTCTCATTTAATTATTCTTTAAGTAAAAAAAAAAATCTCAACATTGGGTGAAGAACCCAGCAGATACCAAGAGAAGTATCCATGATCAGGTTTGTGTTCAGACACTGCATCACTTTATTTCTAAATTCATCCCACTCCCAAATTAGTGATTATGTATATAAGTAGGAATCTTAATTAATGCCAGAGTTTTGTTTGTATATTGGAGAGTACCCGGTCTATTTAGGACATTTTTTTCATACAAATCAGCTGTTTACAATAATGCATATTACTCCTTTACATATGTAGTGCACAAATGAATGGGAAGAAATAAGTATGTAACTATGTCTTTCTTTATATTTATGTCATACATGAAGCATATGAATCTTTGCTTGCTATTTAATTACCATGGGACTGCCTTTATTACCAATACCCACAAGGTATCTACCAGACCCTGATCATATTGGTTTACTGTTGTTTTTATTTATTATTTATCCTGCTCTGTATTTAGCATCTATTCCATATAAATCCAACCAACCTTTTCTCCCTTCCTCTCCAATTTCAATTCTAGTTTCTTGCAACACTAGCTTTGCAAAATCAATAATTATATGGTGTAAACTGATTCTGAGACCAATGAAGTGGAAACAAAGTAGAAGCACAGAATTTCCTACTTTGGATAAGGAAATGTTTAAGCAGTGTGTCTCCCATGTTCCTAGGGAACTTTTCATTTGTAGAACTGGAAGCTTAGTAAGGGATATTAGATAATATTTATAGAATTAGTATTGTCTTGCATTGTTCTATAATTAGCACATGTATGTGTGAGAAAGAGAGAGTGGGTAAATTCTACAGTATTTGCTAGTTTGGGGAAAATGTTTAGGTGGGTGGATTTAATGAGTTTTCATCAAGCAAAGAATAAAGTTACTTATAAAAATATATATTTTGTAATTCTTATTTTTTTTTCATATTGGCTGTTATGTAGAAAATGAGATAATCACAATTTTTCTTGGAGCTATGCAAACATTCTGTGCTTGAATCCACAGAAATATACTTGGATTCCTTGGGAATTCTACACACATTATTCTGTCTATGTAACACAGAGTGCCTGCTACTCTCCTTTGTAAATGCAAATGTGTCTGTGACCTCACCAAAACACAGTTAATAGGCTAGGCATGTAGATTTCCTATCAGACCTCAACTTTTCTCAAAGGAGCAGGAGATAAAATGATGTACATGTTTGTGATGTCTATATGAGAGGGGAAAAACCCTTCTGAAATTTCAGGTGTTAGCTAGGGATTTTCTTATCTGTCAGATTATATTATTATTTGTTATAGATTTAAAAAAAACAAGGAATATCTGCTTCACTTCTCAGCTTTAAAAACAGTGATATTATATTTTAAAAAGTAAACTAAGGATGGCATCTATTTTTGTAAGATGTTCTAATATCTCTTTTTCCCAAATGATCTAGCTACTATAATTGGAAAGAAGTTACATGTAAGAGACCTACATGACCAATATTAAATAACCGTAAAGCACATTAAACCAGAATTTAGAATCATCATAAAAGTAACAGATTAAATTACTCTGAGTCAATTTGAGGCACAACCATGTAAAACATAACCAAATTATCCATCACTGTAAATTAAAAGCCCAAGCAACCGGGATCATTAATTTTTACCTGGCTCCAAGAAGAGATAGATTTTTTTTCTAAAAGTTAATTACACTGTAAAGTCCTCTTTGATAGGTAGCCAATTAAACTCAATGAATTAGGGGGAAGTGTCCATGAATATTCTTATCAGAATATTCTATGGATACATCATTTCCTTTACCTTTCAGAAGCTAGAAGTGAGACATTAAAACTTTGATCTTTGAAACTTATAAATAATCTCCACTTCCTACCCTAAATCTTCTACCAGCTAACCAAATGATAAACTGGTAAAATAGATATTCTCATCGGTGTTTTTCCCTACTTTTAATACTTTAATACTTTTCTCTACTTTCAATACTTCTCTACTTTCAAAGTCAGTTCTTATTGAGGAACTGATTATATGGCTCAAAAAAAATGAGCCATATAATCTAGTAATTCACCACTGATTGCAGCAACCAAAATGATTAAATAAAAGCATATCGTAATAGTAGAAAGAATAGTTAATGTTTTCAAAATGGGGGCACTTTTTAACATGAAGTCATGTGACAATGTAAAATCATTATTCAGATGATATCTGACATATATGTGTCAGGATAGACTATTGATTACAACTATTATCAGGATAGATATTACAAGTATTTTTCAATTTTGAAAATGGGGGGGAAAATTGTAATGAAGACAATGAAGACAACATTTTACAATTCCCAACTTTCTAAATGCTTCAGACTTTGATTCCATAATGATTGGCCAAAGGATATGATAAGTGAGATTGAATGAAGTTGTAGCTTATATAATTGGAGAGGATTAACTGTTTTGAAATACTGCTATAGCATATACAGTGTATTAATATTATTATGGCTTGTGACACAGTCAGTCTGATGTTCAGACTGGCTTTGGCATTTTTGTCTAGTTATCGAGTTCTTTCCAAGAACTCTTCAATTCGATTAACAGTCTGGGAATGGTAAAAACTTAGCAGTTCCAGTCCTAACCAAGGACCTAGGAGTTGTTAAGGTAACATCTGAGTAAGGTGGTTTTGCAAAGTCAGAATATACAGGTCTGATAAGTTCAACATTTTCATGTGTCTAGGCAACTCTTTGGGTATTGTGCCAAGGACTCCTATTACTATTGGTACAAACATTAATTTCTTCCTCTATGATTGCTCAACTTCAATTTACAGATCACGGAATTTTGTTAATTTTTTTTAGTTGTTTTTCTTTAATTTGTGCATCCCCTGATATTGTAATATTAATGAACCAGACTTTTCTTTTCCACAATAGTGATGTCAGGTGTATTGTAGGCCAGATGTTTGCCTATTTAGATTCGAAAGCCCCACAAGATTTTGACCAAAGTTCATTTACAAGAACTTTGTCAATTTGGTATTCCCAGTCATTTTTGCTGCATTTGAACCCAAACTTCTGGCAAAGCTTCCAATGTATGATTTTGGCAACTTAGTCATGACGTTGTAGATAAACAGTTTGTGAGATTTTGCTGAAGCCACTGATAAGGTCATCCACTGTTTCATCTTTCTCATTGCATAAATAGCATTTGCTGTTGTTACTGACATTTTGATTTTTTTTTATGGAATTGGTCTGCAGGGCTTGTTTTTGGGCAGCCAAAAAGAAGCCTTCAGCTTCTTTCTTCAGCAGCCCTGATATTTATTGTTGTTGTTGTTGTTGTTGTTGTTGTTGTTGTTATCCTATAAACCCCCTTCTCTCTCTCTCTCTCTCTCTCTCTCTCTCTCTCTCTCTCTCTCTCTCTCTCTCTCTTTCTGACCAACATATGAAATGTACCTGGAAATGAACTTGATAGGTCAACAAAAATGTCAAATCAATATAAACATGTGTCTGAATGTATGATCAATACTGTTAAATTTATACACCACCTGATTCTGTTTGTGGGCAGTTTAGAAATGTTAAATATTTACAAAACAGAGAGCAATAAAGCAAACATGAAAACAGATTTTGCTTGCAAGATTAGGCTGCACGTGTCATTCACCATTCATTTAGCAACCATTCAAAGTTACAATGGCACTGAAAAAATTACTTTCAACCAGTACAGGCACTTACAACCGTTACAGCAACCCTGCAGTCACATGATCAGAATTCTAGAACTTGGCAACTGGCATGTATTGATGATGTTTGTAACATCCTGGGGTTATGTGATCATCATTTGTGACCTTCCCAGACAGCTTCTGACAAGCAAAACCAATCGGAGAGGCAGGTTCACTTAATGATCGCAGCCTTCTCGTAATAACTGCAGTGCTAATCATGGCAAAAGGTCATAAAACAACCTACTTAATAACCTTGCTTAACCACAGAAATTCTGATCTCAATTGTGATCCTAAGTTGAGGACTACCTATACTGATTTGGTTGCACCATTAATCAATGTGTGCGTAACTTTAAAGTTCTGAAATTATAAGTAGCTACTGAACGATGAGTGTTTATGGGCCACTCACTCGATCAGATGGAACTGTGCAGGTTTTAATTTGTTGTAAGATTTTATCAATTTGTTTCAACATGTATTTGTCCCAGTGGGGAGCTCATACTTTTAAATCTGCAATTATAAAATCTTATTTCACTTCGAGTCAATTATCTGGCACCTGCATTCTGCATTAACTGCAACTTCTGAACTGCTTTCAGGAATACTTCTTGAGTGCTTTGCAGTTTCAGATTATTGGGGCATGACTTACTGTACATAAAGAAGCCTGTTCCAATATATTGTGCTTGGATTTCTATTCAAAGTTGGGGATTGTTGCATCATTAATTTAGTCAAAGTTATGATGTTCTATAAATAGAATATCTTGTAAGGCAATTTCTAGCAAACATAATATTTGAAACTCTCAAAGTTGGTTTGTTGTGAAAAATTAACATGTCCAGATAGTTGACACATTTTGCCAAAAGTACATGTTTTCTGGGAAATAGCCATTTTTCACTGTTGACCTGCTCGAGTCAGATCTATCTCTGCCATTAATAAATTATTGTAACTCCTGAAGGAAATTATTTAGCCATCCTAGCTGTATTCTCCAATGCCGTATACAGATATGCATAAAGAAACAGCTCATTTCTCTAAAACTGTCAACAAAAGCAAAACAAAATTTCCATGAAATATTGTTTTCACCTTTACTCTCCTATATTTCTTTACATCCCTATGCCTTTTCTGGGGGTTGAAAACCCTAAGACAGGGGTGTCCAAACTTGGGAACTTTAAGACTTGTGGACTTCAACTCCGAGAATTCTGGGAGTTGAAGTCCACAAGTCTTAAAGTTCCCAAGTTTGGACACCCCTGCCCTAAGAGCAGCATTATAAAGTCTCCACAATGACTCCAGTTTGGCATCCTTGAAAATTTAAAATGACAGTTTGTAGAGCATCCCTCTTTGCTTTATATTTGCCCCAATATAAAAGTATTTTCCATTTTCCAGGATTATTTTAAATAAGCAATATCCTGCTAGAACCAAGGATAAACCCTTGGCTATCTATTGCAATAGTCTGTCCTTGTAGTGGCCAACCAATTGTGTAAGAAACCCCACAAGACCTGCGACAGATGGCCTTCAGATGTACCTATACTGCTATTAAAGTTAATAGTCATTATGAATGAAGGCAAATATATGTGTTACGAGATAATGTTCCAGGCAATAAAGCAATAAAATCCTTTGTTCCAAGTCCAGGATAAAATGTAACAAGAGATTTCTCTGAGTGTCATGGAGACAAAGACAAATGCCAGCACTTTCTGTGGGAGGAGTCAAATTTCAAAGTACATGAAGACGACGGAAGTGTGCCATCTTGCCCTGCCAGCTCCGGGATCAGAGAGCAACAAACCAAAAGTTTTCAAAGTTTTCAGAAGGAAACAGATCATCACCTCATTTTCACAATTACTGTAAAAAAAAATCTGCATTTGCTATGAGCGTGATTTCATTCTGGGCTCCCCCCCTCCTCCTCTGGGGGCAGGGAGCAGAACAGTTTAAAGCCGCTTGTCCAAGGGGGGGGGAATCCCCCTCCCTCCAATCACACTTCCCAGGAACAGGTTGAACGTTTTTTCAAAAGGCTGACAGTCTTTTTATTTTCCTTCACTCATGAAAGGGAACGGGGGGAATCTCCATCTCACCGCATTGCAACTGCATCCTTCAAATCTTCAGTTTGTCCAGCTGCCTCAACGCGAAGATGCCGCAGCGCCTCCCCTCTTGCCTCCCGATGCCTAGGGCGATGTGGGGAGCCCCCCCGGCCGCTGCCGACACAGGGGGTCCCCTGCTATGCCGCCCCCTCAGCAGGAGCCCCTCCAAGGTGTCCTGTGCCCCCCCAATCAAAGGGGAGCCCAACAGGAGTGCGCGGGGCGAGCAAAGCTTGCCCGTCGTGATCCGCAGCCAGAACTGCCTCTAGTCTTCTAAGTTTTTGACTTGTGCTGGAGCCCATCATCAGGGAACCTTCTCTCTCACCAGAATGTGTCAGACCATTGATATATATATAGCTCACCTTTTCTATTGTCCATGAAGATTGTTGATCATATGGGTCATGGTTGTCCCAAAGATGCTTTTTCCAAAAGGCAACTGCATTTTCTATTCTGATTGTGATAAACAGTGGGATCTCTGGTCACAACCGTAATTCATCCAGGACTTCGGTCAGCACCTAATTTGATCGTGTCTGGAAGCAAGACTGACTGAGCATGCGCGCACACAAAAAAGGCACAGAAAGGGAAATCACTGCAGCTGTGATGTGTTCGTGAACAGAGTGAAATATTTAGCAGATTTTTTGGTCAGCACCGGATTTGGTCATGGTCAGAAGCGTTCATGACCTGAGGTTCCATTGTATTACTGTCCAGGCTTAGAGCTGTAAACAGTAAAGCACTATACGTTCAGAAGTTATCAGGTTGTGAATAATGATGCTAAATTGATGGCCATCGTTTGGATGAATCAACATTCTGAAATCATCTTAAACTCTCTTAAATTGCCCTTGAATGATTTTTCAATTTTTTAAAAGTATACGTCCTATCTATCCCAACCTTATTTAGAATGAAAAAGTTATCATTACTATTGTTTACTATTTTCCTCTTGAATATTGAACATATGTTTCCCTGGTAGAAGTTTTAGCTTGTCTTTTGAAAACATTTCTTGAGCATTTTCTTTTTGACAAATTATCTGTCTGGTAGACAGAGTGATATAAGTGAGTTTTGCAAGCTAAAAATAGCTGTCATTGTCTTGTAAGTCCCAGTTTCTCACTGCAGCTAAACGTAGGTCAGAACCTAAAACTGTTCGGATGATATCTTGTGCAGAAAACCAGTGAGGTCTTCATCGATTTTTATTTGGTGGCTGGACAGAAGACACAGCAGTTTTCCTATAACTGCTCCCAAATGATTGATTCAGGCAACATTTTTCACCAGATCTCTATGTGCTAATTCAATTTGATGTGCATGTCAACCAATGGAATATACCACAGGGAGCCCTCTTTCAACAGTATACAAAGTACAGGCTTTTTTCATTCAATCATGTTTGTGATACAGATCAAATGTGTTCTTCTGTGAAGCCTCTCCTGTTGCCTCTGTCTTTAAATGCATTTCAGAACAAAATGATAGCTTTCCTGGGGCTACTTTTGTTGTTTTCTGAAAAGTCAGGAAAACAAGTGTCAGCATATCCATTGCTTCCAATTCAGCCCAACAATGCAGCTAGAAGGATAAATTATCAAAGGGAGAAAATGTTTTATCCACAAGCACAAGTCAGCAATGATAATGATGTTTGGGAAAGCCTGTGGGGCTACTCAGTAATGTCATTATAACTTTGAATATTACAAGTTCAGACAGTGGTAGAATTCAGAGTTAAACCTTGAATATTCAAATAATTTCAAGCGGTTCTTAACCAGATTTGATGTAGCCAACCTAATAGTGATTTTACGTAAAAATATTCTAGCAAAAAAATCTTTTTAATCTCTTTTTATCCCTTGGCTATCTAGGATATACAGTTTTCAATTTAGCAAAGGTTTATACTTAGTATAAGAAAGCAAGTTAGATTTCTTGGGTTTATTTAGCCCTAGGGATCAAAAACTCTAGTAATACTTTTTTAGACTATAATCTGTATTAAAGAAAAGGGCTTTTGTGAGGTACAACTCACTTCATAAGATGCATAACATGTGTAAACATAG
Organism: Natrix helvetica; assembly: GCF_964273705.1. Lineage (NCBI taxonomy): Eukaryota > Metazoa > Chordata > Lepidosauria > Squamata > Natricidae > Natrix > Natrix helvetica. The sequence goes on along the minus strand of NC_138550.1, from coordinate 37,966,535 downwards.
GTAAAATTTAAAGAGGTATGAAGCAGTGTATATAGAAAAAGAAGGGGAACACAAAATAGACATAGAGATGAAGATGAAGATGAGACATCTTATCAACTAGTAACAATAATGTGTTAATCCCATAGTATTTCCTAAGATTTGCTATGATGTCTAAAGGATTTTTATGAGTCTAAATTCAGCAACCTTTTGTTCAGTTGTGTTGTTAAATCCCACCACCAAAAAAATTAGTAACTTTAAAACTTGTAATGGAGTGCCCAGAAAGACTGAATTAAGTAATTCTAACATTACTTGTCCTTGTGTTGAATCTTGATGTCAAATTTGTGTAATTCTTTTGCACAACATTTAATCTGTTTTTCATACATAGAATCCTGATGAGTTTTGCTGGTAAATTGGGGCATTTGTCATATTGTCAGCTCTTCAAGGTACACCAGAGATTAGGGTACTAGAGTTATGAATGCTAATACTGTTCTGTTATAACATTACAGTAACATCATCATGCAATTCTGAATATGCCTTTCCATTCCGTCCCTTTATCTTAATAAGAACTGGGAGTAGGGGGTATCATATCTGATATGCTTATTCAAATTACATTTTTGCCTCACACAGATACCACTAATCTTGTGTTTGACATCATTGAGGTCTGTCATAGTGCTGTTGGTGCAAATGTGTGGGAAAAATAAACATTTGGTTCATTCCAGGATCTGGTTCTCTGGTTAGTGCTTTTGTTCTCTTATGAAAAATTGCTTCAGCTTGGGACTTATCTGTATGCTTGTATGCATTTGAGTGACTTGATCTGTAAAATGCAAATGACAACTAGTTGTTCTCTGTTGCTCTGCATGCAGTCTGTTCTTTATGACATCTTCCCTAGAAATTGATCAGGCTCTATTGATTTGTTTATTTATCTCATTGGGTAGGTGATTCAGTCTCCTGTATGTCTGGCTTAATTCCATCAGTTGAGCAGCACTGTCAAATGACAGAAAAATGTGGTTTCACAGTCCTAAATTTATGGTGAGTTCAGGATGAAAAATTGAAACAAATAGATATGCATGGCAATCTACAAGTTTTTAATATATTGTGGTGTTAATATATCTATGTTTAGTCCATAGGTCTGGGATGGCAGAGTTGTTTTTGAGGTCATGGATACCTTCTAATTCTGTCCTATTTATAATGTTGTATAAGGGAAAATGGCTAATTTTTAATAATGTTTATGTTACTTTTCTTTTTGGCCTAGAAAATATGATAAATGAACTTTTAAAGAAAATATGTAGGCATACCTGCATGGGTACATATACTTCTTATTTTACCCATTTCAGCTATAACTTATGTATGCAGTGTGTGTGTGTGTGTGTGTGTATGAGAGAGAGAGAGAGAGAGAGGGAGGGAGGGAGGGAGGGAGAGAGAGAGAGTGCATAGGTGTAGGTGTATATCTTCAAGTCAGTGTTGATTTGTGATGTTGATTCATAATGTTTGCTTGGATGTTTTCCTGCAGTTTTGTTTACAATATTTCAAAAGTAGTTTGTCATAGCCTGATTCCTAGAGAGAAGAGATGGTGACTTACCCAAAGTGACACCCAGCTGTCTTTATGCCTAAAACATGACTAGAACTCCCAGTCTCCCAGTTTCTAGCCTGATGTCTTAACAACTATATATGTAATACTAGTTTCAATATTATGGATATACTGTAAAATGTAAAACATATTGTTTGGATCAGTAGCCCCTAAGAAAGATATTAAGAAACTAGAATGTTTCTAGAGGGGAGATACAAGATGCAAGAAAGCCTGAAAAGCAAATCATATAAAAGAATATATATATTTATACTAGAAAATATAGAGTAAGAGACAATGTAATTATCCTCTTCATAATATCAAAATAATTATTACATTAATTATTATATATCAATTCTTAATTATTATGAATGATAGATCCAGAGGATATGATCTGAATAATAAAATCAATAGTACCAGAAAAAAATATATTTAAATTTACTTCCTGAGGTACAGAATGTTTCACACCAGGATATAGTAGATTCCTAAGAATCTATTATAGTAGATTCCAAAGAAACTAAGCAGTTTATATGATCTTCTGTTAGAAATGCTAACGCTCCCAATACCTGAATGGGCTGGTAACTAATTACCTTTGAGGCCATAACTATATAATGCAATAATAGGTGAATTTGAAAGTGTCATATTTCTAAGGATCAAATATGGCACCATTATTATTCACTTCAGTACTGGGTATTTGTTGTCTTGGATAGTAAGAAATACATCAAACATTTATGTTTGAAAAAATGTTGATGAATGAGTAAAATGAGAAATGTATTAGATTGCCAGACATCACCTGAATGCGTGTGTGTGTGTGTGTGTGTGTGTGTATGCCCAAATATGGGAGGGAGCTCACTACTCCCCCTTTCTGCCCTTTGGCTCATTACAGAAGACCATCCAGGCAGAAACCCATATTTTTATTTTTAATGTTGCCTTTTTATATTTGTGTTGTATTTGTGCTGATAAATAAATAAAGGGAGACTAGTATGGATCCATTTCAAGCTATTTAGCTCTCATCAGCTAGCCATGCCCTTACTGGGATTTGAACCTGGGCTGTATTACATATTAGGCAGACACATTAGCCACTAAGCCACAGGCTCTCCTCCTTATCAGCTGAGCCAGGGAAATAGGTATGTATTTGTGTTACAACCCCTGGTATGCCCAAATATGGGAGGTAGCTCACTACTCCCCCTTTCTGTCCTTTGGCTCATTACAGAAGACCATCCAGGCAGAAAACCATATTTTTATTTTTAATTTATCAGCACAAATACAACACAAATATAAAAAGGCAACATTAAAAATTATCATCATCTTGCCTCTGTCTTTATTATAAGAAAAATATAAAAATTGTTTTACAGACTGCCTTTAAATTCCCTCCTCACTTCAAAGAGAATCTTATTTATATATACCTTGTTCAACTTGAACTACCTTGACCAATTCTTATTTGCCTGGAGGCTCAAATTCACCATCCTTTCCTAAGCCTAGCTTCTAATAAAGTTAGGAAAATAAATAAACCACATCCTTATATCATAAGTACACCATTATACACACCAAGTCTTAATAAAATATTCATTTGTATCATGGCTACCTTGTAGCATTCCCGGTCAATTTGTTCATTACTATGTGGAAGTTGGATGCAATAGTTTTTGTTCTGATTTATCAATAATATTCTATACTATAAATGTTCCTACCTTCTACCATTTTACCTGAACTCTTGGACTGTCTGTATTTGTGTCAGAAGCACCTACAAAGCTAAGTGAAGGGTACTTCTGGATTCAAAGGTTTTTCCAGGGAAAACACTGTTGCCCATGGGACAACCGATTGTCAGAAGTAATGCAATCTTCTGAGAAGCACCTTTCATGTTCCCAAAACTTGGACTAAAATGTTAAGGTAGACCAGAAGATGACTGAGAAAAGAGAACACAAAAGAAATGCCAACATTACAAGAGGATGAGGAAAGTTTAGAACAAGTTAGTCATGAAATAAAATCAAAAACAGAATGCAATTGACACTTCATCAGAAATGGGTGTTAGATAAATAATTCCAGTAAGTCAATCCGAAAAGCATTTTAAGTGATTAGAAGTGGACAAACCATTTGTTACAAATAGCCTTAATTGCCAGTGTTGGCAGTTTTCCAGGTAATAATTATCATAAATGCCCCTAATTTGGTCAGCTGTGTAGATTGCTAAATAATTAAGTAAACTAATGACAATTTCCTCCGCAATCTCTCTAAAATGTGTTGTAAAGTCCTTCTTTTGTGAGACCTATAACATTACTATATATTTATTTATTTTACCAGATTTAAACATCACCCATCTCACTCATTGTACATGTATGCATATGTATGTGCATATGTACAGTCTGTGTCTGTTTATTGTATTTGCATCCACTATGGTTTGAGATAATTAAAAAGATATTGGAAAAAGACAGAGGAATAACTAAGGATCACCTGGATATCTGCTACTCTTTTATTTCTTCACTTGGTCAGAACTACCAATTCCTTTCAGGAAGAGGAGGAGGAAGAGGTGGCTAGGTAGATATGTTTGGTAATTTTTCTGCAAAAAGCATCTTGCCAGGTGTGTCTTTCAGTTTGTGAGATGTATTTGTTATTCAGTGTGTGAGCTTTGTTTGCTATAAAGACTATGTGTCAGCCCTTTGAAGTACTTAAGACCAGGAAACCAAAATCATGAATATTAATACTATCTCTAAGATTACTGTAAAAATCTTGCAAATCTGGGTATGCTTCTTTTCTACTTGATTTTATCTTCCAGAAAACTAGGGAAGATGAAATCTGATTTGCTTTATTTTTCTTTTTTGTTAAAACCTTTTATTGAAAAATTTTACGACACTAAAAACAATAATGAAATCAGAAATAAAGAGAAGAAACAAAGTGAAAAGAAAAACAAAGAAATTAAAAAATAACAGGAAAAAAGAAAGGATGGGAAAAAAGAATATTTAAAGAAGCAACTTCCAATCTTTTTTGTAACAAGTATTGGTAAATTAATAGTTTCCTGCCATGCCCTTTATGTGGTTGGAATCACAGAAGCTTTCTTAAATTACATTCCGGGTTTAAATTCAGGTACGTTGATAAAGCAATGATAGAGCTAGGAATTCTAAATATTTTATCAAGAGACTCTTATTTAAAGGAAATAAGAAAACAAAATGGATCACCTTATAAATTATTACATGCCTTAATGTTGCTAACATGAAAGAATTGTGGCAAATCTAAATCCCTAAAAATCATTTGTTTGGAAATCTCAGAATGAAATTTTGGTAATCAGAAGCTATTTTGATTTTATTGCAGTAGTGATGCACCCTGTTAAGTAATTAAGCTTCCCGTTAGGAGAACGAGTATGCAGAGAAGCGTAATGAAAGTGATATGGAAGAACATGCACAAACCAGCATACAGGGACACTGAATAGTATGAAAATATAGTAGAAATATAGAGGTATTCAGAGTCCCGTTAACAGTCCAAGTCATACACGGTTCAGGAATTCAATTATCAAAATAGTCAGTCTAGCACATAAAAATATAGCTAACAGTAGCAAACCACAATACCTCACAATACACTGATCAGCGTCTAACAAAACAGACAGCTAACACCTATTCTGGCTCCCTCTTATGGCTGCTTGAGGTAACAAACCAATTACATCTCTTAAGCATTTAAAGTAACAGATAAATTTGTTACAATCATAACTTATACATTGCCAAGCCAAGCCTAGGGTTATATCCCTAACACACCCTTTACGGATCAGCGAGAAATCTAAATTTGATGGCATTAAAAATAGAAGCCTACAGTTGAATAACTTTCATTGTCCCGTTGTTCAAAACTGTGAGTCCAATTCAGGCTCACCACTGTCCCATAATGATTCTTAATATTTATTGACATCACAAGCCTGCAGCATAAGCCTGCAGGTTTATTGCCATCATAAGCCTGCAATAGCCTTACACAGTACACTTAGCAATGTCTTTGGTACTATATGATATTGGTTATTTTTTAACAGATATATCATCACCCAAACTAGGTAACATCTTAAGGGCAAGTAGGGAGTCAGATTTGCTCTCGTTTTATATTCTAGTGGCTTGCCCAGTGTTGGTAAGAGTGGTCTTGGTGGCTCTGTGGTTGGGCTATTCCTGTTAGCTTGTTTGGCAGATTTTTGATTAAGGTATTGTTTACTTTTCGATTGTTGGTCTGATTTTAATCTTGGTGTTAATCTATGTTCATCTGGATGCTGATTGTGGTAGGACAGTGTTTTGATCTTTTGGTTCCCTTTTGTCAGGCTTCTAGGAATTCTCTAGCATTTTGGGACTTGGCTTGGTCTAGGATGGCCACAGTTTCCCAACTGAAACTATGGTTAAGTCTATCCATGTATTGTGAAATTAAAGAATTTTCATCAAGTCTTCTGATTGCTAGTTGGTGTTCATGGATATGCATGTTTGTCCTACATATTGGCTGTTGAAATCTTTACAGTATATGCTATAGAAGACACTTGTTTATAATCTTTTGGTTTACTTAGGATGTTTGGGTGTTTTAATTGGTTTGTATGCTATGCTGATGCCATGTTGTTGTAACAATCCATTGGTGGTTTCTGAAATGTTTTTGATGATTGGCAGTGTTAGCCTTTTTATAGCTTGTGTTGGTTATGCTATATTGCAGGGGTGGCGAACAAGTTCGACAAAAAGAGCCAAAATTTTAAACTGTGAGAGTCAGAGAGCCACACCACGCAGTGACCTGCCAAAACAGACAAACACCCACACAAAAGCATATAATTTTAACAATAATATATTAAACACATAATATAACATGCTCAGTCAGGTGTTTTTTGTTATAAATTTTTATAAACCCATTAGAGCTGCTGTATAACTTTTAAATCCATAAATAAGTGGAATCTCTGTCCACCTAACAACCTACAAGATTAGTTGATGACCACAACCAGGAATGCCACACTTGCAGTCATTAAACAAAGCAGTCACATATCTCGCTTAATGACTGCTTTGCTCAGTGACGAGATTGTGATTGTAAATCGAGTACAACCTATACATGGGTAAAGCCTGGTCCTAATATTATCTTCCTTTAACCTAATATATGTATTATAATATATATATGAGTTTGGATTATCTTTGATATCTATTACAATTACAGGCTGTGAGAAAAACACTCGTAGAATTTTGGGAAATATACTAACCATGGAAATTCAATTAAATGTTTTCTCCTATTTAAAACTCTGCTGCTCCTGAACCCAGAGCTTCAATATGCAACCATTATTATTAATTTGAGCAATCATTAGAACCTCACCGGAATCCTGCAGCAACTGTACTAGACTTTGAAGCATTATTTTTTTGGGCGCAGCAGAGGGCGCTGTTGAGCTAAACCCGGAAGTACGGTCGACGCGACGACGCTTGCCTGCCCTCCACCAGCTGGTGGAGCGGAGGCAAGCGTCGTCGCGTCGACCGTACTTCCGGGTTTAGCGCGCGATCCGAGCCACAGTATACTAAATAATGGTAAGAGGCAAAGAGCCTCATTTATTTTGGCCTCGAGCCGCATGCGGCTCGCGAGCCGCGTGTTCGCCACCCCTGCTATATTGGGATGAGTGGTCAAGCACTTTTTGATGAAGTTGTTTCGATATCCATTTTGTTGGAAGATGTATAAATCAATGGTCCCCAACCTTCATAGCTTGGCAGCCTGGCTGGGTGGGGGGAAGGAAAATGGGTGGCACAAACCAAAAAGGTTGAGCGCAGCCCTTGTCTGAGTGATAGGCTGGTGCATGTGCTTGTGCAGCCCTTGCATGAATGGTGGGCCAGTGCACGCACACACACAAGTGGCCACCAGCCCGCAGCTCATGCAAGTTGAGCTGTATGTACACATGCACTCTTTGGACGGCCACTTATATGGCCCAATTCCAAAAGGGCCACAGTCTGGTGATAAATCGTGTTTGGGTTTTGTGTTTGTGATAATCTAAATAGCATTCTTATACAGCTTCTCTTGTGGTAGGATGGGTTGGTAGTGGTGCAATTGGTTAGTATGTGTGGTATTTTGGTAGACTTGTGTTTCTACTTTATGTACTCTGCTGATAAGGATATCCAGGAATGGTAGTGTATTGTGACAACCCTTTTCCCATCCATAGATCCATAATTATCCAAAGATCCCATGACAAAATTGTTCTACAACACACCCAATCTAACCAAATGCACCAAGATTGAAACAACCAGAATCATGGCCTCATCAGCCTCTGCATAACCACATACTTTCAATGTGATGGACAAACTTATCTTCCTCTCATGTAGTTTCTTTACTTCTCAGACTCTTTCTCACTCCTCATGTTTTTGTTGTGTGCTAGTCACAGCCAGGTAAAAATATTTGTCTCCCTACAGAAGTTTGGCTGCAAACAATCTTTTGTTATGGTCAGTGAATATACTAAGCCCACAAATAGTTCAATTAGCTATGAACAATTCCATTGTCAATCAGAAAAAGAGCAGTTTTCTCTCTCGTCCTTCCTTCCTTCTTTTTGGCAGAAGCACCAGTGATAACCAAAGGCAAGATGATGGAAGGAACAGATGGAGGGTTTCAACTCTCTATAAGGTATGGAATGAACAACAAGTTGCTAAGAGAAGTCCACATAAGACTTACCAAGAAAACACTTAGAATACAGATTCTACAAATGACAAGAGATCTTGAATTGCACCACTACTGGAAGGATACGGGATGATGAAATGAAATGTTACAATAAAATCAAGTTAAATTTAGTTAAACTTTGAGTATTAGGTAAAAGATAAAGTAATAATAGTTATAGTCAAATAAATGATTAACAATGATAATAATGCATTTATATATACTAGATTGACAATATGAAATTTTATATAAAATTGCAAGAGGGACTATGGAGATGAGGTTGAAAAGCTTTTTATAAAAGATAAACAGTTTTATACAGAATAGAATATAAAGATGTAATATCATTTAGGACGATGTAATGAAACACCATAATATAAATTTACTTTAAATTTAGTTATGCTTCACATAAAAAGAATGTAATAATAGCTGTACTCAGTGAATGTTTAATAATTATAATAATTGTATACATATATATTAGATTGATGATATTAATAATGGGAAAAAACATGGAACTGGAAATTATTATAGAATGTTACCAATACATAATAGAATGACTTAGAATAGGATATAAAAATACTTTATTATTGGATATATTGAAGATGATATAATGAATTATTATAATTATTATAATATAAATGAATTTATATTTAGAATACCATGTTTAAAATGAAGAAACTAGTGATAATCAAACAAATGAAGTACTATAATAATAATGTATACAAATATATTTGATTGATGACATGTGATTTTAATAAAGTTTAAGCTGATAAAGATAAAGTTTAAGCTGATGACTATAGAAAGGACATACAAAAACCTTGTAACCAATCAACACACTGTACGTAATTGAAGATGTTTTTATGTTATATGTTTTGTTTGTTTTTGTTTGTTTAAAAATAAAAATTTTATTAAAAAAAAAAAAGAATGGTAGAAGAGTAAGACTTTTAAATGGCCTTTCTTAAAGCTTCAAGGATGGGACCTGGTGTTCCAAAAATAGTGGGCAAACGAAGAGCTTGCCACTGATCTCCCTGCAGACAATATTCATTGAGAGAAGAAATACAAAAACACCTTATTTCTGCAGAAATAATTGAGATAAAATGGTTCTTAAAATACCAAGATTCTGACCCACATAGGTCTTAAAAAGTGGCAGCTAGGAACTTGAATTGCAACAGAAGGAAAATAAATAATCAGCCCAGCTGTCAGAGAAGAAGTGCTATATGAACAAAATAGATGTTTCCATAAGTATTTAAGTTCCTTCATTCTCTGTCACAGGAAGGAAGGAAGGAAATACTTTAATGTACTCTTCTAAAATACTGTACCTACAGTGAGAGCACAACCTTCATATTTTGTGAGCACCATACCAAGTCCTTCCTCCTAGATTTTGAAATTTTAGTCCCTACAAAAGATGTATTGTCTTCTTCCTTTTTTATATGATATTTTAGAGAGACAAACAAGACAGATGTGGCTGACAAGGTGCCAGTGTACTAATCTTAGATGCAAGAAGTAGCAAAACATTGTGGGTTTTTTTTTCCGTTTTTTTTTCTTTTGTAAAATTATTCAGCATATGCTTACTTAATACAGCCTGGTGCTCTTGTTTTAATTCTTGAAATTATCAGGTGACCATGTCTTTCATTTTAGTTTAGATTAGATAACCTTTTTTTTTTGCCTTGGACCTTGGATCATTGTTTCAGATATATTTCCTTAGCTAAACAGAATGTCCATGGGTGAGAGCAACTTCTTACTTCCTGCTGGCTTCCCGTTGAGTTTTCTTGTGGAAAGCTAATAGAAAGCATCAGAAACCAACCCCCCTACCTCCACATTATGCACCATAAAAGCTACTATATTGATGTCATTATTCTGCCAGATATGACTTTGGGTTATGATACTGTTTCACATTAACTATTTCAGGAAAATCTTTATAATTATATTGTAGGAACAATGCCTGAAGCAGTTGCAATTGATTGTGAGATGGAAAGACATAAACATTGCTTAAATAAAATAAATATGCAATGAAATAATATACACCAACAGTTTGTTTTCATTATTAAGCATACCTACAGCAGCTTATGTCAAGTATGCATGAACTTTCCAGAGAAGTTATTTTTTATTTAAAGTTTGCATTCTATCAATCAATATATATTGCTGAATACAACAGTAATTACTATGCTGTAAGGACTTTGAAATGGCATTATCATTTGTCACTAGGATACCACCAGATGCTATCAAAAACCATTCCCATCATTCCTACATAATTTTTTCGTAGTTTCTTAATGATGTGTAACAAGCAATGAATTAATAGATTTAGGGATGCAAACTTATAGGTATGCAAAATAAATCCATCATGGATTACCTTTAGTGAAATGTCATGATCCATTAAATATTGTGAGTCAGTACAAACATAGGCATAAAATTCATAGAAGTAACATCAGCACTGCAATATTCCTCAACTCAGATGTTATATGTAAATATGGGCATTACACATTTGAGTGGGCTCAGTCTGAATAAAATCTTTATATGTTAGTGTGACATGTTCATTTTAAAGCTAAAATTATATAGGCAATTGCTCTCTAAACTATGATGATTCGGGCTCTTCATATCTTTAGTTTCACACTGATAAATGTCCTACTCCCTTACAAAGAAACAGCCTTTATGAAGGTCACATTTGATTATGAACTATATATATATAGTTCATTGAAATTTGCCTTAATAGCAATCAGCCATTGCTATTTTGTTATGCTAAGTCCTGTTCCACTGACCAGACTGCTGTGTTTGTGTGTGTATGTGTGTGTGTTTACATGTACACATACACACATTCCCTACTTCATTTCAGCATGCCCTTCTGAGCATGTGGGATTTCCGAACACAGGGCTATAGTTCTCTATCATTTTTATTTTAAATACTTATACTTGGTTCAAAATCATTATCAGATGAAAAAGGTGATGCTGATACCTAAGCTTTATAGCATACCAACTTTTTTTAAAAATTACAACAATATTTCTGAAAAAGTTAAAATTAGTGGGTCAAGCAATATAGTTGGTGCCATCTGTTATATCCATGAGCAAAAGGATGTTTATAAGCATCAATTTACTTACTTTCGATGTAGGTTTTCAATATTAAGTTCCTGGTTTATATAATCTTTCTTACTTAATTTATGGAGTGTTCTATTCCCCCCCCCTAAACTGCTTGTCTTTAGATCCATTGGTTGAGTCCAGATTTAGGACTGTGCAATAGGATTGTTGCATTTCTATGGAGGTTTTTTCCAGCCCTGCTGCTAGAAAATACCTAAGATGAAACTTTGTTATGAGAGATAAGATAAGCAAGAAGTAGAAATATCAAAAACCGAAGTAGAGGCATTTGTGGTTTCTACAAATGTTAATACACACATAGAGCTGGATTCAATTCTCCATCATTTATCTTCATAAGATGTTCCTTGTTTATGATGTTAACCCAAGATGCCCTGATAAATTTCCATTTCCTCAAAGAAGCTTAGATTACAGTTTGGTTACTGGAGCCATAAGCAATGTCATCATTTCAGCTCCCACAATGAATACCTAGATTTCACTACAAATATAGTGATAGCCTGTGATAAGTGAATTAAGACTTAATTTTGAGTAAACATGAGTAGCATTGTTTTAAAAATATTATGAATATAATAACATTTTGCAGTTAATGAAATTTAATATCAATACATTGCTTATGTTAATGGCAACATAAAAACAATTTATATCACAAATAAATTTAGAAACTTTGTTACATATTGGTGACCAACTGCATTAAATTTGTTTTTTAGAGTAAGAAATTTACTTTAGAGTAAATCGTGTTACCTATTCAAGAATCTTTAAGAAAAATAATGAATGGGAAACTTGTGCCTCTCCAGCATGGATGCTGATGAAAGATGTTGAAAGTTATATAAATATTCATTTCTAATAGAAGTGAGTATTCATAGCTTAGAGTTGAGCTGTGGAGTTTTTGACGCATTCTGAATTGGATGTATGCTTGCAGCTATTTCATTACCCAACTACATAACATCATCAGTGTGAGGTTTCCTAGGAATTCCAAAGCATTTTTGGATTTGTTTGGTTTAAAACAATGTCCCAGTGAAAACTGTGATTGAGTCTGTCCATAAGTAGTGAGATTAAATTACAGTTCTCCAAGATTTGGGGACAGGGGGGTTACAGATTCATCTACAACTGGATTATGATCCAATGTCTGCAAAAAAAATCAATAGGATTAAGTTATGGGAAAGTTCACCAAGAATGGCTGACTGAAGCAATTATATTTTTATGGTGCTCTGCCATTGCATTGTTGAAAATTCATGTGGAACATCCGCAGCGGATATAAACTAGATAGATTTGTCATAAAGTAGATGCACTGGTTACATTAGAGACATTAAAATGGCTTTATGTGCTATTCCCATTTTAATATTGTACTTGTAAAAATACTTTGATGACCTAGAAGCAGGCAAGTGACATTTTAATATCTAGCATCCTTGTCAAATGCAATTTATAACAATGCCTAGTAAATCCACACTACTCTTCATTGCACAAATCTGATTATGTTGGAAAGAATCAGCAAAACCTTAACATGAATTTTCATAGTATAATCCTTTACCATTCTTTGTTGCTAGGAAAAGTAATCATCATTTTATAGGCAAAATAACATCAAAACTGTGGTGTCTGCTTATTAATAAACATCACTACATGTTCTATTGATGTTTTTAAATACAAATAAAAACCAAGCATATACATTCATTGAGTTACTACATGAGCCGCCTGTGTTGAAATCTGTGTTAAAACATTGTGAAAATGTAAAATATTATCCAAGCTCAAACACTTCACTTATTGAATCTTCTTTTCAAGTTCAGCCTTATTAACAACACACTACAATGCATGTCCTCCCAAATGTTTGTCTTACTATGTAGTGCTTATTTTCAGACAAATGCATGTAAGATTTGAACCTAAAAATTATTTGAATAAGAGCAGATTTGTAACAGTTTAAGTTAGAAATATTTTGACTTTAATTATGGATGGATCTATTATTAATAATGGAGTTGGCAAATTACAGCCTATGGGTCAAATCCAATTTGCTTGGTATTTATACAGCCTATAGGAATGGGCAGGCATTGGTAGAACACTAGGCCTGAGACCTACCCAAACGTCTGTACAAGTGGAGAAAATCTAACTTCCAATTGAATATATGCTTATGCCAAAATAATTATACTATGGAAATTACACTACAAATAGCTATAGTTTGCTACAGATCTTTTAGAGTATTTTTATGTAGCCACCATTTATATATTTTTACAAATTCTCACCACTGATTCATAACATGCCACAATTAACCTTATTGCCACTGTACTCCCAAAACAATCCGAGTTGCAAACACTCAGGATTCCCTCTTGCTGACCAGTATGGGAGAATAAAAATTAGTAAATAGTGAGTATTCCTTGCCCTATCTTTCTACTGCTACTGTTTATTCACTTTTTTTAAAGGAAAGAATTTTGGGGCGCTTCATCATCTTAACACCAGTATAAGATAGATGGATAGATGATAGATAATAGACAGACAGATGATAGACAGACAGACATTATATGATTTATCATAGAGAAACCTAGTGAAAATGCATTTATCCATTGCCTTGGCCCACATTTCAATATAGTAGAGTATTGCATTCTATTGGTATCTGCATATGCAAAAAGCTTCATGACTTATACATATTATCCACACCGTGGACAGTATTTATTTGCTAGTGAACAATTATGGATATCTTAGAAATTGTATACATATTCAATTTAAAAATAGTTTCTTAGATGAGTAGTCACAAAATCTGGAAACTGAATGTATGAAAATAACTTGCAAAGAACACACACTCTGTTGTTAACACACCTTGTATGTTGTTTAGAATAAGCATGCATGCAGGGCCACAGAGAGTTGCCAAGGCAATTTAGATTCTTATCTTCAGCCTAGACCAGAGCTAATTTCATTCCGAGGATAAATGAGGAAGTCTTCTTTTGCCAAATGACAAATTGGAATGATTCAGGATTAATGAAACCTTTTCCCAGTATAGACCTCCCCTTTAGACATGCTTTATTATCTGTGGAATGAAAGAAAATTTGCTTGAAATACAAAGAGGACAAAATAACCACAATGCACTTATACTAAAGTCCAGTTTCTCTTATCACACACACACAGGAGGGAGAAAGAGAGAGAGAGGGATGGAGGGAGAGAATACTGTAGAATATAAAAAGTTTGGGGAAGGGGAGTTTCCTGAGTTTCTTTTAAAAGAGATTTTCTTTTAAAATCCAATTTTCTTGCCAAAATGTGTCTCTGATTAAACATGCTAGGACAATCCTTGCTATTTACTTTTCCCCATAGTTGCATCACTTGAATATATCATTTTACATCACAAATCCAAATCAATCAAATATTAGGTGCCTATGAGAAGACTTTCTGGAGCAGCATAGAGAAATGCCGCTGCCTGGGGCACTTGAAAATCAAATTTATGATATTTGGAAAATGATTTCAAGGATTATTAGCTCAATATAGGCCAGTGATGGCGAACCTTTTTTGGCTCGCGTGCCAGAAGTGGGGGGAGTGCAGGGGGGTCATGTGCGGGCGTGCCGCACCCATAATGCAATGTGCGACCCCCCCCCAGTGCGCATGCGCGCACTACAGCCACTCCCCCCCATTTTACATGGTTTTCTCGCCCTCCCCGCCCTCCCCAGGCTCCAGAGGCTTTATAGGAGCCTGGGGAGGGTGAAAAGCCCCAGAGGCCCTCCAGAGGCTTCAGGGATCGTCCGGAGGCTTCACTGAAGCCTTCGGAGCGCTTAAAACAACCCTCCGAGCAAACCGGAAGTGACTCGGAGGGGCGTTTTACGCATTCCGAAGGATTCAGGGAAGCCTCTGGATGGTCCCTGAAGCCTCCGGGGGCGGGGGGGCTCTTTTCGCCCTCCCCAGGCTCCTATAAAGCCTCTGGAGCCTGGGGAGGGCGAAAAATGGCTTTTAAAAACAGTGAACTCAGCTGGCCAGCGCACGCATGCGCGCTGGCCAGCTGACAGGGCAGCGCCTCGCGTGCCCTGAGAAATGGCTCCGCGTGCCACCTGTGGCACACGTGCCATAGGTTCGCCATCACTGATATAGGCCATATACTTGCTCGCTAAAGGGTTAGCGCAATAAGATGCTTTGAGGAAGTACAAGAAATGTATAAATTCAGGAGGGGAAATATGGTGAAACATTAGAATTAAAAACATTAAATTCCAATGTCTCACCATACTTCATCTTTGCTCTGATTGCTTTTTCACTTCCACATCTTGGAAATATTTACTGATGATATATTTCTTCCAGTATATTTCTTCTGGTACAAGTTCAATATCATTATTCAACTTTTGGTTTGGTGCACAAGCTCCACAGATATCATTTTAGGTACATCGCTATATGAAAATGAGATCAAGTTTGGGAAAGTGTAATCTTGTTCATCATTTGATTTATAATAATAAATAATAATAAATATTTATTTCTTAGCCGCACCCTCTCCCGAAGGACTCGGGGCGGCGTACAATGAAACATATGAAATAAATATGTGGACAAAACAAACATATAGCAGAGACATATACCGAGACATACACAAGGAGGAGGTCGGCTGATAAATAAAACAATTAAAATACAGTATTTAAAAACCCCTAGATAAGTAAATATAATTAAAATACCCAGTAAAAACCCGTCAGGAGCGATATGGTTAGATCAAAGTTGAGCCAGGCCAGCTGCTTGGAATAGCAGTAAATGCATGGATAGGACAGCTCATCTTCATAATAACATATGACAAACTTTAATTGATATGCTGCTTTATAAAATTTATTTTTTAAAAAACACATGTTGTAATTTATAAGCCACAGTGGAATACATAGCATCATCATATTTTTGTTGTTGTTCTACATTCATTTGCTGTGTATTGATGGATATCCTTTAAAAGATCTTAATATCAGATAATAAAATTAAAATAGATATAGTTGCAGCAAAAAATATCATTGTTGGATACTAAGTTATAGATATTGATAAACTGAGGAAGCATGATTAAAATAAAGTAATATTTCCAAGACTATGGAGAGATCTATAAAGATATGTACAAATAAAAAAAAAAATCTGCATTAATGTATTATATCGTGAATACAAATGAGTTTGGGATGCATAATTAGAGTAATTAGCAAGATAGAGTAACGTTTTCCTTTGCTATCTTGTGCGGTCTGATTTAGTCATGAGGAACAAAAACAGGGAAAAGTAGATACATTTAGTGCAATTCAGTCATAAATATTATTCTAAAAATAAGAGTTATGATAAGTATAAATGCAAGTCAGGTAGGGAAATGGGGAAATGACATATTTCCTGTTAAGTCATCTCAATAGAATTTATATCTTATACTTGGAAAACAAAACTAACATATGCATATTATAGTGTTTCTTAAGGATCATTTTAGTTTATCTGGAAACAATCTTTTTTTGTTTCCCAGGACTGACAAAGAAAAGAATAAACTAATTGCTTATATATATATTTTAGGCCAGTTTATTTTCAAGTTCAGTTGTCATTATTTAATGAACCATGCGAAAAGAAAGAGAAAAGCTATGTGTGGCCTGCCTCATGTCTGCATATAAGAAGCTTTCTGAAAACATGCAGGAAGTATATATATACTGTATATAATCTGGAACTGGCTTGCAGTTCCAGATAACAAAGTCGTCCTTTCATTTGGAAGAGTTTATTTCTGCAAACTTTTAACATGACAGTACTGAGTGGCCCAGGGTTACTTATAGGGCATGTCAAATTTTCCAACTTTCAATTTTCCAATAATATTCCAATATTATTCAATAATATTTCCAATATCCAATTATATCCAATAATATTTCCAATAATATTCAAAAAATGTGATATGCCTTGTGGATTGTAAATATCTTTGGGTTACTTTAATATAATTTAGATGTGCATGGTAAATAACTACATAAATATTATAACTTTTTAACATTTATTTTGTTTCATTTATGCATACTGTTCATTCAGGAAATTTAAAAAAAATGTCTCAACAAGTTACATACAGATGTAATATGTGATTATGGAAATAATATTAGCAAACATGTAGCTCACCATTTTCTTGGTGCCTTGCTACAAAGAAAGGCTATATCATTAACAGCAGATCCCCAATCTCATGCTGGCATAAGATATATATTGATTCTTTAATATGATCACAAATTATATGGCTGGTAGGATGGAAACATTGCAACAACTTGAACATCTTTGATAGAGGGCCTGAATAAAGAAAGTAATAACATATATCTTCTAAATTAATAATGTCAATTACGTTATGCCTTCATGAAGAAGATATAAAATAAGAAATATGCTAGCATTAAACCATTACCCATTTAACCATACAACTCGGAACATCAAAGTTATCCCATTATTTATATAAAAATATATTCAATCCATACAATTTCAAATGCATATATTTGTCAATTAATGATTATATGTATAATACGAAAAGTTAAGAGATGTATCTATGCATAGTTTTCAAAATGAAGGCACAACAGCAAGATCTGCCTATAACTCATATATATATAAAGCAAGTAATATAATATGTTATATTTTTAAGAAATATAACATATTATATACGAGAATATATTCAGAAGCCATTTTACCTTATGACATTGTTTTATTTCACTTTATCTGTATAACACTACTGTAAATCAGATGGATGCATCCGTTTATAAGCAGATGAAATACAACATAAAGATAAAATAAATAAATCTGTAATCAATAAAAAGAGCAAGTGACACAATAACAATAGCTGTCAGATACAGTATATTTTTTACTTTCTACCATTTTACTACAAGTGCAGTTTTTTCAGATCAACCAAGTGTTGGTCCAATTGGATGCTACAGATTGGCCAACCTGTTTCTTGACTGATTCTGACACTGTTAGCTGAATTAGAGTGACTGAGTGACCAAAGTCAGCCAGTTGGCTTTCATGTCTAAAGTGGGACCGGAACACACCATCTCCTGATTTCTAGCCTAGTGTCTTACAATTCTTTGGATGAGTTCCACTGATTTTTATGGCACTCAGAAATGATGGCAAAGTTGATATCAACTGATCTTCTGGCAGAATGCTGCCCACTATGTAAGGGCCATCACAGAAAATATATCTGCGTCTGCAACCCTCTCATACCAAATATATAAACATTTTCACTCAGGACAAATGTACAAGAAAGGCTGGTTCCACATGGAGAAGGAGATCCTGATGATACCTTTAGAGCTTTATAGTTTAAACTTTGTTTTGAGTTATACTAGAAAATACTGTATATTCAAGGAAAAGGTAGCATTTGCAATACTGATACTATGCCTCCAACCTGATCTCATTTGCCAATATGTGGGCTGCATTTTGAATGAACTGGAATGTTAAAGTATTTTTTTTTAAGATAACCAAATGTAAAGCATTTTATAGTGATTAAATGAGTGTAAATTCATTGGCACAAGCACGATGATAAACAGGGGCAAGAACTGAGATCCAAAAAGTATGTTTGTACTTTATGTTTGAATTGGAAACAAGCAAAAGAATATTATGTCAACTATTATTAGGACTGTATTGTACATTGATTTACTAATAGCACTGCAATGTGCAGAATATAATTATTTTGACTTCTATGAGGATTTTGAAATTAAAGTCAATTCAGAAAATATAAACAAATTCTAAATGAGCAGCAAAGAATAATTCCCCTCTGTATAAAGCCTTGATCTATCATTTGTTCTCTGCAAGAACAACAGAACTGTGTGTCGTTCAAATGGAAAATTAGATTAACATTACTTAGAATTTTGCTTAATTTAGTAAATTATGTTTCTTTTTTTTTATGTGAAAGTGACCTGCACTTAATATTTCACAGCTCTAGAAGAAAGCAGCTTTGGTATAATTTTCTAATATTTTTTCTAAAGCATGTGACAAATATTCACATGAAATCCTAGTAGAGAAGGTATATAGATATAGATTACACAATATTATCCATCTCAAAAGTGTTTTGCTTTTTGTTTGAAAAGATAACTGGACTGTTTTTTGTTTTAGGAGGAGGAGGAGGAGGAGGAGAATGAGAAGGATTTTTCTTCTTCTTTCTAAAAAAAAAATCAATCCAGTTGCCTTTAAAAAAAACCACTTTGAGACAACTATGATCTGGATGACTGAGAATCATAGATATTTATTATTATCCATATTCATTAATTGCTGGAAGGAAGAGGTGAGTGGCATACTGCAGTGATCCGTTCTAGATCCTGTGTTTGACATATTTGTATATTGCATGAATGAAAGAGGTACAGTGTCAAGGTCAAGATAAACCACTGTTCATCTCAACCCTGTGAATATGATAAACTATTATATCTTGTTCCAAGTACTGTGCTTTAGCAAGGACATTGACAAATTGGAATGTGTCTGAATGAGATCAATCAACATGATAAAAGTCTTGGGAAGGGAAGAAGGAATTTGAATTTGGGAATATTCAGGCTTACAAAGAGTAGAGAGATATGATAGCTCTTTAAGTATAGAAAGCTGTCATCGATAAAATGGGGCAGTCTTGTTCGAAAAAACAAGATAGAAAACAATGAATTTAAATTACAAGGAAGTAGATTTTGGTTGAATTTAACACATTTTCATCAAGGAAAGGGTGTTCAACATATAGCTTTGAGAAGTGGTTGGCTCTCTTTTCTTTAAGTGTGTAACAGAGGGTATATAGTCACTTATTGGAGATGCTGTACCAGCTTTATCTAATTCTTGGCTACAAAATGGATGACCTTATTTTCAAGGTCCTTTTCTATTCTTAAATTATAAAATTGTAAAATAAAGGCCAACAAAATATCTGTTCTTTCCTTCAGCAGCTTTTCCATATGCATATTAGAAAACTAATTATGCTTTATTTGTTCCAATAAAATACAGTTAATTTAAAATCATAAAGTAGCATGAGTCCATGTGTTCCATGTTTTGTTTTATTTTTAATGTCAGGCCTCTAGTAGAATCTGGACCTTGCAAAACACTTTTAATAGCTAAGGCTATTATGTTTATTATAGTCTGAAAATGCCTGAAGTTTAAATGTAGTCAACTACTTTAATTATTCAGAAAAGATAGCAACTTGTTTTCTATTTCAATCCCTATTCCTTTAACTCACATGAGCTTAACTGTAGAACAATACTTTCTTTTAAAAAATAGCATCTAATTATCCCATTAGATCAAACATTCTTCCTAAGTTTCTTGTTTCCCCTACTTCATATTTTGTATGCTATGTGTTTTCCTTTGTTAGTGGTGTTTTTTGTTTTTGCTATTTCTACTTACTTAATGAACACCCAACTAAGCACTGGAGTTGGGTATGCTTTGATTTTTGTTCCTGTTCTCTCTTGGGCATAACAATGCCCAGCAGGCTACAGTCAATTCAACAGGAGAGCTTATCCATCACTGTTCAAGAATCGTGGGCATTGACTGATGAGGAGAAGATAAATCATGGTAGAGTTGTCCATTCAAAGAGCCCTGAATGACACTGACAGAACTCTGCATAAAAATTAGTTTTATATGGGCCTGTATAATACGTCACTTGTAGAGAGATTGTCTTTACCTATGAAGACTATCCCTTGTTGCTTTTCTGAAAGAAGGTGATCATTTTATAACATGCTACTTTTAAGGGGAAGTTTAATAGTGTTAAAATTTAAATTCAATTTAAAGACTTGTAACTTTGGTTATTTTCATGGTTGATTAGATGTCATTTTAAATTATTTTACAATGGAAAAACATTGAGAATATAGATTGATATGCTTTATAAATTCATGATATGTATCAGTCTGACATGACATTCATTACACAACTCAAACCTTTTTGTTTCATCAAAGTGTTTTCAGAATGTTTTATTCGACATAAATTGATACACAGTAAATTATTCTATATAGGATGAAAGCTCCTTCACTTAATCCTTCCCATCTGATAACCTTATTCCACAAGTATGGAACAGACCAGTAGTTTGGGTGTTTTTAGTAAACCAGTCATTCTTATTTAATTATTATGTGCAGATTGCACATTCTTCCTTCCTCCTTTTTTGGTTAAAAGATTGGAGAAAATTCATAGTCCACAAAAATCCATTAAGAAAATGAAAGCATAAAAACTACAAAAGTTAAGTGATAGTTCCATGTTCAAGATAAAACTGTTTTTGTCCCAAATACTAAAAACAACAAAAAGAGAGATAGTTTTCATGTAAGTTTTTCTGGATCCTGGTAGAAACTAAGGTCATTGATCATTGATCCTGGTAGAAACTAAGGTAGCATTTTGGAAATGACCAGGTAAAACTGGTAAGTATGAGAAATAATTGCATAGCAAAGCAGTTTATAACTATAGATACATTAAGTTATTAAATTGTAAAAGAGAACAGAGAAAAATTCACCTGAAATGCAAGTTGATTGAGTAATAATGAGGGCTTCATAAATCAATATTTTCGAGTAATATATCAATGAAAATTTATGTTTATGGTGTGTTTTAAGGGATATGGTGGCTTGGTGGCTAGGACACTCAGTTTGTCAATCAGAAAGGTCGGCAGTTCGAATCCCTAGTGCCGCATAATGGAGTGAGGTCCCGTTACTTGTCCCAGCTTCTGCCAACCTAGCAGTTCAAAAGTATGTAAAAATGCAAGTTGAAAAATAGGGATCACTTTGGTGGGAAGGTAACAGTGTTCCGTGCACCTTCGGCATTTAGTCATGCCAGCCACATGACCACGGAGGCATCTTCTGACAGCACTGGCTGTTTGGCTTTGAAATGGAGATGAGCACCGCCCCCTAGAGTTGGGAATGACTAGAACATATGCTCGAGGGGCACCTTTACCTTTACCTTATGTTTTAATATTTCAAGTTTTATTTAAGTATTTTATATTTAATATAATATACAAATGTAATGTATACCCCTGTGTTTCTTAATATAATTGAATACATTAATTATATTAAATGTTCCATTTTATATTTATATTTTAATATTTCCCCCACTCTGCCCTTTCTAAATCTATAATATGGATTTGAACTGCAATGGATCAACTTAATTTGGTATTGTACTAGGTTTTGCTCATAAATTTTGTTAAAATAGTTTCTCATGGTAAAATTATACCTATCAACTTAGTTTGTAATCCCATTCCGTTCAGTGTTGTTTATCCAAAGATACATATATTTAGAATTGCAACCTATAATAAGCTGATAACTAAGAAACAAGATTTAAAGATAAGCATATCAATCCTCAAAAACATCTTTAATAGCCATATTTTTTGCTTCTAGGTAGTTTTATATTGATTTTAGCTAATCAAGTTTAGAAAGACAGTTGCAACCTCTGTCATTATGAAAAGGGAAAGGCAGGTAATTTCAGCCAGGAAACAATTGATGGAGCACACTAAATATAATTGGGGAGAACAGGAGGAAAAAGAGAAAACTTAATTGCAAAATCAATAAAAATTAATTGAATACAAAGCAACATGCTCATCTTATCTAGTGTCCATTTAAAAAAGATTTCAAATATTTCTGCACTATTTATTCAACACAAAAGCAATTCTTTGGATATTAATTGGTAGCAAGAACTATAGCAGGTAGCAAAATGACTTTCTCTGTTTCATGCTTTAAGTACAATGGAAATTGTTGTGCTAAATACATTAGCGTGCGTGTGTGTTCACATAATATTTATATATCTATTCTTATTCTTACATTGTGGAATGCCACACTCATAATAGATGATATTTTCAAGCACAGAAAAATGTATTAATCTTTTAATAAATAAGTATCCTTTAAATGAATGACCTTAAAGTGTACAATGTAGAAGATATGCATACCTATATATTTTCACAGTTTTCCAAAATTAGATAATCTCTCTCTCTTTTTTTCCTCCTCCTCCTCCTCCTCCTCCTCCTCCTCCTCCTCCTCCTCCTCCTCCTCCTCCTCCTCCTCCTCCTCCTTCTTCTTTTTCTTCTTCTTCCTATAATTTAGGATAGATAGTAACCCATGAAGTTTAAATCACATCTCGTTTAATAGCTATACATAGAAAGCAAGTTGGCTGGTTAAAAAAAGCTAAGTAGGTCAAAAGTAGTTAGAATATGAATGAAACAAAACAAAAAATCCCAAAAGAAGTTGAGAAGAGATAGGTGCAATTAGTAGATGGCAAATTATTTCTCAATTAAAAATTACATGGACTATGTAGGCACCCTGAAGTATAAGGAAAAATAAGAAGTTATCTTTTGAGTTATTATCCAAATTATATATTTTTGTAAGGACAAGAAGCATTCATAATACATAAATAAATGTGAATTGAATTGTATTTACGTTCTTTGTTCAGTGTCATCGTTGCCAATGACACTGAATTTTACTAGCTTATAAAGCAGAAATGGCAATTATTTTGTCCAAAATAATATATTTAATTTTTTTTGCCCCCTCAGATGAGGACTAATGACCAGGATATAAGTGGAATGAATACAGTTGAAAATGAAGTAAAAAAATGGTGAGCTACATGTTTGCTAATATTATTTCCATAATCACATGTTACATTTCTATCTGCATGTAACTTGTTGAGACATTTTTTTTAAAAATTTCCTGAATGAACAGTATACATAAATGAAACAAAATAAAATGAAGTTAAGCTTCCATCACTGAAAATTTCTGTCAGACTAAGCCCAAGAATAACATAGAGCAATTCATCTAGAGTTCAGTTCTTTATTTGCTTACCTTCACAATAGACAGAACCTTCACTACTCACATTTTAAAATCTAATAGCCACAGGGTGTGTCTATCCATATCCACTTCCTTTTGTCTCCTATCTATCTCTGAACTGTGTGGCCTCTTGTCTCTTCCCACCACTTTTCTGAAATATTTTCTCTCCAACCTGGAAAACTGTCACTTCACTGTACTCCATCACACTACTTGCCATGCTAAGGGCACCATGTTTTACAATAACCGATTAAATAGTAAACTACACAGAAATCCTGTCATTTTTCTTACTTCTTGTTACCATTTTAATTTTTTTTTATTTCTATAGCTGTCTCTCATTTTGTTTTTTCAGATTTGTCTGAACTATTGCCAAGCATGTTTAGGCCTTCGCTAAGTCAGGAACTGAGACTGATGCTCAAGTGAAATTTGAGAACAGTCTTCAAACAACAGATGAATATTTGATCTAAAACTACTTACCACAAAGTGCAAAATACTGTATGCATTTAGAAACAAAAGGCAACCTGTATTAATAATTTCTAAATCTATGCAAACACTTACAAAAACTTTTCCTTTAGTGCCAATGGCTGAGTATAACTATTTATTTTGCTATCCAGTAAGGATATTACAATATCTAAGTTTGTCTTTAAATGATTAAACAGATGTTAAATTCTCCTTCCATCCAATTGATCTGTAAGAAGCAATGGATGTGTCAGCACATTGCAATGGAAAGCTTTGGTCATTAGAATTTGTACTTTCAGTGACAACAGTGCAATGCTGAATAGTGCTCCAAGCTCTTACACTTTATTTTTCTAACTTACAATCATAGACTGAAACCTAGCATTAGAATTATAATCCTAGTCAACTAAATCACTTCAGAAATTTGCCCCAAGACTAAAATTCATATTTTAAAACAGAAGATTCTTAAAGTGAATGTAAAAATTAAACCAGATATTTTTCTTTTAGGTTTAATGGATAAAGAACTTGGGGAAAAAATCTAGAACATTGCTGTTTGTATATGTTGACAGCAATTCAAAAAGAGAACGATACTTTAATTCCCACAATGGATGAATGACTGGAAAAACTGATGGAAGCGAAGGTGGCTAAATCAAATACTTTAATCAAAGAAAACAACATATCCAACTTTGTTTCTGCTTGGAAACCACTTCTAAATTATGTGCTTGAAATAGGAAAAAAAATGAAATATTGACTTTTTGTTTTGATAATTATATATTTGTTGTTATAGAAATGGCTAGTACATAGTTAAATATGTAAAAGTAAATGGTTGAGATGGTAATGTTATTTTATTGTAGTGCACTAAAAGAATTGGAAGTCACTGCTCCTCTTTCCTCTGCTCTTTTGTCACTATTTTCATTTATATTTTATACTTTGATATATTTAATAAAATTATTTTTAAAAATTACCTCAGGGCTCTTTTTTGGTATTTACCAGAGTGGAACATTTAGAGTAAAATGATAAGCCAATCGTACCAACAGCTTTCTAGAAGATTTGTAGAAATTTCTAGCGTTGTACAAAGCCTGTAAGGTTTACCTTAATTTGTCAAAGCTTTATTGAATCACACTGTGAAGTAGATCTGTGAACTACAGAGACCTCCTTCAAAGAAACAAATTAAATTGCTGTAGATTTTTTAATTCTATGAATGTTTATTTTTTTCGGTGCCAGACTCTCTCTCTTTAGCTTGCCTTTATTTATATCCCCTTGGCCTGCTCCTGGTGCCTCTGCTAATTAACAATAAAGATGTATTTCCAACTAGTTACAACCTGATACAATTAAGTCCTGCTAGTGATGTCAAGGCCCATTCAGGAGAGATCTAGCTTACCAATTGGTAATGCCAACATTCTGCCACCTCAGGAAGCCTAGTGATCAAAAAAAAAAAAAAAAAATCATGTCATCTCATAAGGACAAAGTTGAATGTCTGTGGTTTAGTATCATGTCATCCAGAAAAATAAAAGGAAAGTAAGAGTTTCACTTAAAAAATATTTCCAAAAAGGTTTTTAAATCGTAATTTCATTTTTAGAATGGTATAGCAGAGTGGCTACATTATTTTAGCACGTTAGGCTCTTTAATTGTCAAATTGTTACCATCTTTCCATGTCTGTTGTAAAAGAGTACAGATGCAATCTTTCAAATCTGATTGCAAGGAAATTCTTAAATATTACCAGCTAATAACTGAAAATTGTGCAAAAAGTCCATTATTTTTTGCTATATACATCTTTTATTGGGGGAGGAGGGAAGAGAGGGAGGGAGGGAGGGAGAGAGAAAGAGAGAGAGAGAGAGAGAGAGAGAGAGAGGGAGGGAGGGAGGGAGGGAGGGAGGGAGAGAGAGAGAGAGAGAGAGAGAGAGAGAGAGAGGAGTTTTCCGCATTGTAGTATATGGTTGAATCTTTCTTAACTGAATCATGAAACTTGAATTATATCAGTTTGCTTTCAAATCACAGATTGAAATAAATTCATGTCTTCAAATATTCAGATTTGAAGCAATCAGGAGTAATAGTGTAGACCTAATATTTTCACCAATATTTTAAGAATTTCATTGATATCTTTATTCTTACCATAAATTTAAATTTTTAAGATACTTTCTGGAAAATAGCAACCTCTCCTACCTTGTAAAGTTCCTTTATGCTTCCCACTTCTACCATAAAAATATAAACAGATGAAACATTAGTTCTTCTTGATTTACAGACTGCAAGTTCATATATTCAGATATTCTTTGAAGAGTTTTCAAAGTAATGCTAATCATTGAATGCATATTATTTTTAAGATTAAAATCTATTACCAGTTACAACCATTTTTTTGTCTTCTTTTTTGATCTGTTCAAAAAGATTACATTTTTTCCTTTTCCTTTGTCTCATCCATTCATTTTGCCTATGTAGAATATTCTTGGGTAAAATATTAAACATTATTATATAAATATGTAAAATATACAGAATGTATTCTGTAAGCCTCTTTGAGTCACCATGGGCAAATAGGCAGCAATACAAATTCAATAAGTAAGTAAGTAAAAATAATGCATGACAAGGATTATATCTCAGCCCTTAAAAATGGTTTTATAACAAATGATGGAAACTTTCTAATCTCGTTCTATCTCTAAATCAGCATACTTATTTTAAGGAGGTATTACCTGCCATTCCTGTCAGAAAAATAAATTTGCTTAAGTTTGATATTCAGCAACTAATATTATTGTATATTGGTAATCAATAATGCTATACAATTGAAGTATATAGTGCATAGCAAATCTTAGTGAATCTTAACATGAGCCAATATCAAATATCTTTTTATAGCCATGTATAGGTTCTATGTAATAAAAATCTAGTATGAAAAATTTTTAAAAGCAAATATCCAGATTCTTTAAAAAAAAATATTTCCCAATGTGGAGTTCGTTATATATGTTGGATTTCAACTGTCATAAAATTTTTAGCCAGAAAGCTGTTATACAGGAACAGATTTTTAATTGATTTTGCTATTCTGGATCTTGTAACAAATAAGTAAAAAGCTATTAGAGTATAAATTAAAATTATCGAGTAAATGAAAGGGATGGTTTGAGTGAGACAGAATGGATGATGTATTATTTCTGTTTGTTATTAGAAAAACATAGAAGTATATCTATGTGAGAAAAATATCATCCATTTTTGTCCTGGTTAAGAAATCCTTTTCACTCACTTGATGGAAAGTAAGAACATAGCTAAGAAAGAAAAGGATGTATTCAGATCTAATATTTATTTTAATATTCACCTCCAGATCTGAATACATCCTTGTGAAAAGGATGGCTTGACTAGGACAAAATGGATGATATTTTTCTACAGTGACCACTGTATAATGGGTTAAACTGTATTAAAATTTGGCCTCATAGTATTTTTATGGCTAGTTTTATAAGGCTACAATAAACATGGCCAATAATAGCTTTTTCTCATCTCATATCAGTCCAAGTGTCACACTTGGGCTAGGAGAAGCTTGTTAGCAGTAATTAGCAGCAATACGCTCTATTATTTGCCAAAGTAGTTTTCACTGCTAAGTACCACCAAAACTGCCTCAAGGCTTTAATCCCCCCCCCCCCCGCCTTCTTTTCCTTCCTCTTGCCTGGCTCTGCTTCCTTTTTAACTTCGTGCATTTTCCCATGATACTGCTCTCTGTGGTGCAGGGCAGGGCAAAGACAAGGCACTCGGTATCAATGTGATCTTGAGAGATGGGGTCAGGCCTGCGAAAGCCTTTCACAAACACAGGCTGAACTCTATTAGAGATGCAAATCCACTTTCTAAGTGAGAATTGTTGAGATAATATAATAGAGCCCAAGGAATTCCACAGCAGCTGCTTTTCAGCATAGGTCTTTTGTCTGCATCTTAGCAAATTTCTGCAGCCTGTTTAAACTGCAGCTATTGTCTCTCTGGCTTCACCGATTTCTCTCCCTGCCACTGGCTTACAATAGCTTGATATGGACATCTTTGTTACCTCCTTTGTACTGTATATCAGAGTAATGTTTCAGCAGATTGAGGCCTAGCAGGAAGAATTAAACCTGTACTACACAGTGCATGATGAATTGTGGGATTTACATATCATTTTAAAGGGGTATTTTCTGAAGGTTGTTTCTGAATGGTGTTGTGTCTCCAAGGATATGATCTGAAGGTGGAGTGACAGAAAAGGAAGTGATTTAGATGCTCACTGACAGCTTAATACACATGGTACAGGCAAATAGTGGAAATTCACATGTCACCTCCTTCTGGACTTTTGCTTAGAAACATAAGAAGAAGCACTTTGAGATTTGCATCCTATAATTTAGGCAGAAAGATAATACTGGAGTAATTTAAGGACAAGGCATGTTGTTGGAGAGCAAAGTGCATCAGGGCTCAGCACCCTGTGCTTTCCATCCCATGTATTTGGATTAAAACAGAAAGTACTGGTTGAATCAGGTCTTGACATTACATAGGAAAATATTTCCAGGTCCTGACGTGGTGTGCAGTACTTTCTTGAGATAAACCGGTGTACTTTAAGGAGCTATATCCAAGGAATCTATGCAGGTATGTCCTATCAGGAGTAATCTAACAATGGTAGAGAGTGCTTTGCTCATTTTTTGAAAGCATATCATATCATCAATACTGATACATATTTAGGAAAAGAGTTCAAGAAAAAAATGAGAGAATATTTTCACTATGTATTTACGAGAAGATTTGCCTACATGCAAAGGATTCTAAATTATTTTGTAGTTGCAGGAAGTAATATTCGCATTCAGACATGAAGCATTAACCCTCTTTGTGGTAGATAATGACTGTTAATGAAAATAACATTATATTAAGACATGAGTAAAATGAAATGACACCAAGCTGGCAGGAATAGCCAACACTCCAGAAGATAGGCTTAAGATACAGAAGGATCTTGACAAACTTGAACATTGGGCACTATCTAATAAAATGAAATTCAATGGTGAAAAGAGTAAGGTTCTACATTTAGGCAACAAAAACGGAATGCACAGGTACAGTATAGGTGGTACCGTGCTCAATAGTAGTAACTGTGAGAGGGATCTTGGAGTTCTAGTGGACAATCATTTAAATATGAGCCAGCAGTGTGCAGCAGCTGCCAAAACAGCCAACACAGTTCTAGGCTGCATCAACAGAGGGATAGAATCAAGATCACGTGAAGTGTTAATACCACTTTATAATGCCTTGGTAAGGCCACACTTGGAATACTGCATTCAGTTCTGGTCGCCACGGTGTAAAAAAGATGTGGAGACTCTAGAAAGAGTGCAGAGAAGAGCAATAAAGATGATTAGGGGACTGGAGACTAAAACATATGAAGAAGGGTTGCAGGAGCTAGGTATGTCTAGCTTAAGAGAAAGAAGGACTAGGGGAGACATGATAGCAGTGTTCCAATATCTCAGGGGTTGCCACAAAGAAGAGGGAGTCAAGCTATTCTCCAAGGCACCTGAGGACAGAACAAGAAGCAATGGGTGGAAACTAATCAAGGAGAGAAGCAACTTACAACTGAGGAGAAACTTCCTGACAGTTAGAACAATTAATCAGTGGAACAGCTTGCCTCCAGAAGTTGTGAATGCCCCAACACTGGAAGTCTTTAAGAAGATGTTGGATAACCATTTGTCTGGAACGGTATAGGGTTTCCTGCCTAGGCAGGGGGTTGGACTAGAAGACCTCCAAGGTCCCTTCCAACTCTACTATTGTATTGTATTGTAAATAAAATGTTAGTAACATAAAATTTTAGGACTAAATGCCAATCCACAATCTGTGCTTTTATATGCCATCCCAGAGATAATTGATAATCTGTAGCTGGCTAACCCAGTTCCACAAGGTGTCTTATGAATTTTAGAACAATATATGCAGAAAAAAAGCTAGCTTGCTTTGTGCTTCATAGCTATTAACCTTTTATGAATGTTTATTGTATTTGAGAGCTAAGTTCTAAGAACTAATGGCTTCTAATAATCAGTTACCTGCTTGAATGGCAAATAGGGAAAAAAACAGTTTGGGAGTGGCAAAGAAACTGAAAAACAAAATAAATGTTGCTTGCAAGATGGGCATTTGGGGGCCAAAGGGAATGTTATATATATTTAGTGAAGGAACTTACACTGTTCTGAAAAACTGACCGATTAGCTTGCTATTTTCCTGAATCACTCTACCTTATATTTCCAACTATGTTTGTATATTGTCCAATCAAGAAGAAACTGTAAAGATTCCATTGAAACTGAGATAAGTATTATATTTATGAATCTAAATTCCCAAGATGCTTCTACAAGATCAAGTTTTTTCTATCATGGATGGGAAAAAGGTAAAGGTAAAGGTTGCTCTCGGACATATGTGCTAGTTGTTCCCGACTCTAGGGGTCAATGCTCATCTCCGTTTCAAAGCCAAAGAGCCAGCTCTGTCCAAAGACATGTCCGTGGTCATGTGGCTGGCATGACTAAATGCCGAAGGAGCACGGAGCACTGTTATCTTCCCACCAAAGGTGGTCCCTATTTTTCTACTTGCATTTTTACATGCTTTTGAGCTGCTAGGTTGGGAGAAGCTGGGACAAGTAATGGGAACTCACTCCATTATGCGGCACTAGGAATTTGAACCGCCGAACTGCCAAACTTTCTGATCAACAAGCTCAGTCTCTTAGCCACTGAGCCACTGCATCCCTTCAGATCATGGATGGGAGGTCAATACATTGATGTGTGGATGAGCCTTGAATTTCATCATATTGCAAGATTAATACAGTAACCTAAGAGAAAGTTCCATTGATACTTGGCTCTTGTTTGAACTGATGGAACATTGCATGATAAACCTGAAAGCAATTCACTGTTTCATTAGTAATAGAATCTGAACTAAACGAAACATACTGAAGATAGAATTAAAGCCTTCTCTGGATGCACAGTTGTACTTGATATTGCAGAATTATAAAATGGTTCTTCGACTATCTCTTCACTCCTGAATGAAAAGAGAAAGGATTATACAGAGAAACATTCATCATGGAGAATATGCACAGGCGTGTCAAGCTTCCATTTGACTTTTTTTTGTTTCCCAGCTTCCCAGTTACATGCAATTCTGAATCCTTAATTAGGATTTGAGCAGCAATGTGATTTTCTGCCTGAACAGCTTTTAAAAATTAATGTAGCAGGATTATTTTAAAGAGGTCTACTCTATAAAGTCAGTACATAGGTTTAGTTCATTATTCTCAAGCGAGGATTTAATACAAGCAATTTATCTCATTCTGTTCTATAAACTGAAACAAGAGAGAAATCACAAATTTGTACTTCAAAGGAAAAAAATTGCCAATCACAAAGCTAACTAAGTTTGTTTAATCTGAGGAAAACTGCATAGCTCTGAACAAAGTCATATTGGATTCGAACATTATGGAAATTAAATTTAAACAGACTGTAAAATTATTATTAGAAGAGCTATTTTTGTGTAGTGTTTAAGGTATGAGGCCAGGAACCAAGACACTTCTAGTCATGCCTTAAGCACAAAGCCAACTTGGTCAATTTTTTTCATCCCTAGAAAGCAGGAACGGCAAACTATTTCAAAATCCTGTCAAGAAATCTGCAGAGGCTTCTCCAGACAGTTGCCTGGAGTCAATGTTGACTCAAAGGCAATGAAAAAAAGAAAAAAAAACCTATTAATGACAACAGAACTGAAGAAATTGATGAAATACAGTAGATGAATTGTTTAAGACTATAAAAGAAGGTATAATTAAAGTGCCACAAACAGTATGAAGCAGGTAAGGAGTACAAGACAGTGTGCAGAGAACTGAGAAAGTACACACAGAAAAGTGACTGCAAGAATAAAATAAAGAGAGGTCAACTGCTTAGTACAAAGACTGTGAAAGACCTAGACTAACAACTTAACCAAAAAAATATCACCCTGAAAGGAATGTGTGTCAAGGTCATGATTTTCCAATTTTATATCAGAACAAATGAGGACCCAGATTGTTGGGGGCAAGAGGCTGACTCTGTAAACCGCTGAGAAAGGACACTAAAGCACTGTGCAGCACTATATAAGTCTAAGAGTTATTGCTATTATCAGGAAGAATGAATAAAGAAAATGGGATGCTTTTATTTTGTAGTGGTAGAGAAAGTAGTTAAGACTAAACTGCAGGAAGAATAAACAATTCAATACTAAATGAATTACATCTTTTAATGTATTAATTTAATTATAATGTGGTTATTTATTTATTAATTTGTGCCCTTCCTTTATTATTTTTACAAATAACTCGAGCTGGCAAACATATCCAACACCCTTCTTCCTCCTATTTTCTCAACAACTCTGTGAAATGGTTTGGGCTGAGAGTGAGTGAGTGGCCCAAAATTACCCAGCTAGCTTTCATAGTTAAAGCAAAAGTTGAACTCATGATTTCTGCTTTCTAGCCTGGTGCCTTAACAACTAGACAAAACTAGCTCTACTGTGTGTGTGTGTGTGTGTGTGTGTGTGTGTGTGTGTGTGTATGAGAGAGACAGGCAGACAGTCAGAGAGACAGACAGAGGCAGTGAGAGAGATCTGTTCTTTTTTTATTTGTTCTTTGATTTGATTATTATAAGTCACCCAGAATGGGATGGGCTGATGTAACCAGGGGAAGATGGTCCCTCAAATATCTTAGGCATAAAAGGCTTTAAAAATTAAAACAAACACATTAAATTGGACCCAGCAGCAAACTGGCAACCAATGCAGCTCACAGAGGTTAGGTAAAACAAGTGCTGTTCTAAGAGTACACATAACTGTTCCTGCTGCTGCATTTTGTACCAGCTAAGGTTTCTAAACTTCAGGGACATAAAGGGATATGCCAGATACTTCATGGAGGGACAAATAGCTAATATTGCAGATACTGGGACATTCTACCAGTTGCTGGAAAAAGCTGGGCTATAAGACAGCACTGAGACACTGATCATAGCAGTGCAAGAATAGGCATTAAGCACCAGATCCATTGAAAAAAAGGAGTCTACCAAAACTAGAAAGGACCCAAGGTGCAGAGTATGCATTAGAGACAGTCCAACACACAGCGACAGAGTGTGAGATGCAGGAAGGAACATGTACATTGAACAACATAATCAAACAGAGCTGCTCTGGAATTTTGTGCAGGAACATCTGTAGGGAATATGGATTAGATCTTCCCAGGTCTAGAAGGGAGATCTCAAAGAAGATTGTGGAAAATAAGAGGGGTAGGATCCATATAAAGACAGGCCAATCAACCAGACATCATGGGAGTAAACAAAGATCAGAAGGCAGAGAGGGTGATAGATACAGAGTGCCAAGTGACAGCAATGTCAGGAAGAAGAAGTATGAGAAACTGAAGATATACCACTACTAGGGTTTGAAGGAAGAACTGGAAACGTGGATAATAAAGGCCAAAATAGTTCCAGTGGTGGTTGGAGCACTCAGAGATGTAACTCCTAAGCTAGAAGAATGTCTCCAAGACTGACACCAGAACTCTCTGTCCAAAAGAGTGCAATGCTAGGAGCAGCTAAATCTTGCACAGAACCCTCAAACTCCTAGTCTCTGGTATATACCTGATGATCCATAAAGGTGAGAAGGATATGTATGTATGTATGTATGTATGTATGTATGTATGTATGTATGTATGTATGTATGTATGCATGTACGTAGTAGTCTCTTCTGTTTCTTCTTCTGGTATGGAAAAATAATGTCAAGAATATATTTATTATAGAAACTGAATGAAATTAATGTATTCCAATGACATTAACTGGAAAATGACTATCCCTCAATAAGTCACAAAATTAATTGCACTTGCCAGTCTGTAGGGAGGGAATATAGCTCTCATAACTCCCACAGAGAAGGAATTGAAGATGAGAAATTATAATGCCTGATTGTCAGATGCCTTTGTCTCCCTCAATGTCTATTTATATGTCAAGTTCTGAAACATCTGCTATGCAAAAAATATACAAACATACACTTCAATGCCAATGAACAACATATATTAGCAAGTAAAATATAAATAGAATGTATTGGCAACATTTTATTTGTATGAAAGCAATGCTGTGTAAATAAGCATAAAATATTACAATAGAGTGTAAGAATGCCATCACATGAACCCAATCTGTTTAAACGGGAAATCTTGTTAACATATCAGATGCTGGCTTTAGTATTAATATTTTTGCCAATGTATTCATTTTCAATGTATGCATTTTATTATTGTTTAAATATCAGTAATATATAGTATGTATATACAGTATCTATGACAATATCTATTGGTATTTTAAGATACTTTTGTAGACTTTTCCCCCCAGTCCTAGTTAGTCATTCTAAGTGGTAATATCTGGCACTAGGAGAAAGTTCAGATCTTGTTTAAATATAGAATGTGGTTTGTTTTGCAGAAAAAAACCCTAATCATGAGGTTAATCTCCTGTATTAATGATCCATCATGTTAACACTTATGCACCATCCTTAGCTGCCAGGAAAATTGTATTTATGATCATATTTCATTATCTGGAAGACACTGTGTCCAAAGATAAAAATTGTCCTTGACGAGAAACACAATGCTAGGAGCTCATTTTCTACAGATACTTTGAATATGGAACTCTCTATGTACAGTTTAAATAACTCATAACATTTATCTACAAAGTTTATCATGAAAAAGATTCCTGGAATTCTAAGCAAATTAAATCCTATATTTCTTATTAGATATCTATAGTACCATGCATATTTTGATGTAAATTAGAGTAGATGTGTAAGTAAGATTTTTTAATTGCCCATGATATACCAGGATGAAACTATTGAAGTGTACTCCAAAATTGCATTTTCAAATAAAACCCTGGACTCAATGGGACTCATTTCCTGTTCTGTATGTTGCAGAATTACATTCAAGGAGTCCAAGATGCTAACTAAATGAGCAACTGTTCTATTTTAAGTATTTTCTACAGTGTAGAAATTATACTATTCTGACAAACATTATTATTTATAAAGTAGCCATTTATCATTTGGCACCTCTAGACATATGTGACTATAAATCCTATAATATCTAGATAGATTATAGGAAAGGGAGGGAGGAGGGAGGGAGGGAGGGAGGGAGGGAAGGAGAGAGAGAGAGAGAGAGAGAGAGAGAGAGAGAGAGAGAGAGAGAGAGAGAGAGAGAGAGAGAGAGAATAAATAAACTGAAATGAACCTTTTAGAGGCATGTTTCAATTTTGTTAAATGAAAGGTACAAGCTATGTATCATCACTATTTGTGAAGATCAGATGGACAAGTCATCAAAATGTCATCTTGTCTGGTACAGCAATATCTGAAAAGCAGACTTGAATTGCACAGAAGCATCATACATACTTAAACCTGGAAATTCCATAGAGAATTAGCAAGCCATAACAGAAATATATACCGAGAAATACTCTGGGAATCTGCTGCCTTGTGAACCTCCTGGGGTGTGAATAAATGGATCTAGGTGGCTGCCTTTTTTTATTTGCACCTTGACAGACCTGTAGAAATGTTGCTGTGTTCCATCTGTTACTGTGTGTTGTCATTATTTTAGTTATTTTAAGGATGTTTTTTAAAAAACCCTGATATTTTCTAAACAGCACATTTGACTGTCTTTTTGTTTTCTTCATTGACAGAATCTTTTAACTGAGAACCTGGATTCCTAATGTAATACCTAGGAAGTGCCAATGTTCTTATCAGCAGCTGCTGTGGATATATGCTGGGGTCTGTGTCCCACCTGAGGTTTCAAAAATTATTTCAATATTTTTAAGTGATTATAAAGTCATCTTGTTGCAAATCAAATGCCTCAAGGACATTTCGGTTTTAATTTCCTAATGCTTCTGAGACCTGGTAATACACTGAAGACTTTCTGAGGAACTGAACATGATAGAGGTCTGCAGGCCAATTCTTTATTAGGTGGCAGTTCCTCGTGTATATATAAAGAACAAAACAAGTACGCTAGTCTGGAGTCCTATAAGGTATATCTTCCTTTAATGATTATGAGTTTAATTCTTGATGTAGCCTGCACTAAGGTTAGAAAGCCAAAAAGTAATGTTTAATACATGTTCCAAGTTACAACAAACATGAATTATAATACAACATATTTCTTAGACAGTCAGAAAATACACATCCTAACATGCCAATGAGTGCATCAGAGGAGAATAGGTTCCAACCACAGCAGGACAAAAAACACCAGCTAATGGAGAGAAAGGTGGGGCTTGACGTTGCAATGACATGACATGCAATCTTGGAGCTCCACAATTGCTGTCGATATCTCTGTTGCTGGGCGGTTCTTTTTTGATCTAAACCATTCTGAAGGAACATGATAGAGAAAAGCATGTCCTGCTGATCTCAGGGACATCACAAAGTTCCTGATCGATCCAGGAGAAAGCTCTTTTTGCCAGCTACAAGAGAAGCAGCCAAAATGGCTGCAGAAGGTTGGGACAGTCCCTGAAATGGAAGCAGAACAGGAGAGACAGTGTGTCGAAATGGTGAGAAAAATCCTTATTATTAGAGAAGAGAAAACCCAAAAGACTCAGAGTTAAAATAAAATTGAAGACAGAAGGAAATAAGTGTCAAATTAACCCTGATTTAAAACTATTGTGTTAGCTTTTTCACTTTAATTTTGTTTGTTTTCTATGGATGGACTTTTTTTACAAATGCCTCTTACTTTTAAACTGGACTGGTCTTTTTTCCTCCCTCTTCCTCTATACTTCTTCCGTTTTTTTGTATTTGTGGATTAAAAGCTTCTTTCCTCACAAGACTCGATGGATTTAACTTTTTTTTTCTGTTCCGGATTTCGGATCTTAGAAAGAGAGGCAAAAACAGAGGGAAAGAATGTAACACTCCTATCTAGAGGCTAGAGGCTTGGCAACATCTGATAATACAAAGCTATTGGCTTTGTTTACTGAAAGGGTCAGTGGCTATACAGGTGTTTCTTTGAAGGAAAGAGAGAGCTTTGATCTGAAAAACTTTACTGAATTTGTTTGAAACCTAGCAAAAGCCTTGGATATTTTAATGGCATTACCTATAACCTGGAAAAATGGCTCAATATGAAGAAGAAAAGGGACTAACATTGCAAAGAATTATGGTAGAAATTCAAAAAGTCTTAATAATCACGGAGAGAATTGAAAAGAAACTTGAAATTATAGATCAAAATACAGACAGTTCGGTGGGAAGAGTTGAGAATACTTATAAAACAACGATGAAATTTGAAGACAGAGTTCAAAAAACCACAAAGACAAATGAAAGTGATAAGAAAATTGTTGACACTGACAGCAAATCGAGAGTGGAGGGAAATGATAAGTGCAAAATACAGAAAGGAGAGATCGATGAACTGCAACTCTATCTCAGATGTCAAAATATAGATGAAGAAAGGGGAGAAAATTTGGCAGAAACAATTAGAATAATTTCAGCAGAAGCACCAGCGATAACAAAAGTCAAGCTGATGAAAGGAACAGATGGAGGGTTTCAACTCTCTATAAGATATGGAATGAACAATATATTTATATAGGATATAAAAATTCTTTATTATTGGATATATTGAAGATGATATAATAAATCATTATAATATAAATGGATACATTTAGAATATCTTGTTTAAAACGGAGAAACAATAGTGATAAGCAAACAAGTGAAGTATAATAATAATGTATACAAAGATATTTGACAATATGTGTATTTTGATAAAGCTCAAGTGATGACTATGGAAAGGACACAGAAAAACCTTGTAACCAATAGACACACTGTATGCAGTTGAAGAGGTTTTTATGTTATATGTCTTGTGTGTTTGTGTTAGTTTAAAAATAAAAATTTTATTAAAAAAAAAACACCCGCTAGTGGAGAACTGAACTTAACAGATCAAGCTTCTTAAAACAATAGGCACACAAGTCCACAGAAAGAACAGAAAAAAGTATAGTTGATGGCAAGGTATCTTAGCAGTTTTCTTCTAGTAAAAAATGTTGAAGTGAATGGTTGCGTTCACAAAGGCAGCTATTGTTGAATTGGAGAGAACTCTGAGATATACATTTTAAACCATTGAAGAGCCGTGGTGGCACAGTGGGTAGAGTGCAGTACTGCAGGCTACTTCTGCTGATCACTGGCTGTCATCCTTCCGAGGTGGGTAAAATGAGGACCCAGATTGTTGGGGGCAATATGCTAACTCTGTAAACCACTTATAGAAGACTGTAAAGCACTGTGAAGCGGTATATAAGTCTAACTGCTATTGCTATTGCTAAAAAACATTGTTAAATTAAAAACTTATTAATTGATTAAATTTAAATGCTACCAGATTTCCAATAATTTCAATAGCCAAGAAAGTTACGAACCTCTTCCTTTGACATACTAAATAACAAGGAATATTTAGTTAGTCAGATTATTGATGGAGACAGTCTAAAAATATAGCAATAGTAATAGCACTTAGACTTATATGCCACTCCATAGTGCTTTACAGCACTCTCTGAATGGTTTATAAATGTCAGCATATTGCCCCCAACAACCTGGCTTTTCATTTTACTGACCTTGGAAGGATGGAAGGCTGAATCAACCTTGAGTTGGTCAGGATCAAACTCATGGCAGTGGCAAAATTAGTCCTCAATACTGCATTCTAACATTGCATCACTACCAAATATAACATACCGTATTTTTCGGAGTATAAGATGCACCTTTTTCTCTCCTAAAAGAGCGTGGAAATGTTGGTGCATCTTATACACTAAATACAGCCATTTTTGGTCTCCCGAAGCCTTCAGCAGGGCTGGGGAAAGGAGGAAATGTCCCCATTTTTGCAAAAAATATGGGCAAAAAATGGGCCCTTATTCACAAAAACAGAAGCATTTTCTCTTCCCCCCCCCAGCCCTGCTGAAGCCTGCAGAGTGCTTCTGGGGGCCGAGGAAGACAAAAACTTTTTTTCTTACTTACCTCTTCGAAATCTTGGTGCATCTTATATACTTGTGTGTCTTATTGTCAGAAAAATACGGTATGTGCAATGGCTTATACTATTACTTTTTCTTTCACCATCTCTGAAGTTCCTTAAAAATTACAACCATGGGTTAAGTGCTTACTTAACATATTCAATAGATTTATACACAAACTACATGTATGATTAATGTGACACTTAATAGAACACCATCATTTCATAATACTTTAAGTATTTCACAAGTTCTACAATCATTCTACATGATTTACTGAGTTCTTATTTATTTATTATAAATATTATAAATATAAATTAACCGATTTACACCTCAGTCCTCAATATTCATAGTCACTTATAGAATATCATATAGCGTAAATGTAACCCTTTTTCTTTAGAAAGCAAACCCCTCAAAATTGCCATTTCACCACTATCTATCAAAAGCTCACCCAAATGAAATATTACTAGCAGCCTTGAAAAATGGAAACCACAAAGGGACAAGTTTACTTCTTGGGACCAAGTCTTCTAGACAATTTGGAATCCACAGGTAAAGCCTATTTTGGGTGCAAGCTTTCTTTATTTTTAGAGAAATTGGAAGTCTAAGTAACATCTCTATTGATGCATGGAAAGAATCATTTTCAAGGAGACAATCCATTAAGATATCCTAGCATTATCACCTAGTGATCGATATATTAATTTAAGCTTGGAAGGTTATAAATAACTACTGGAATGACAAAAGAACAGATGTATAGAAACAAGTTTGTATGGAAGAGTTTAGAAAATGCTATTCTTCTTGATGCATATATTTAGGGATTAGCAAATATCAGGTGCCAATCACAATATGTTTTATTCATTTTTAATTAATTTTTCAGAGAAAATATTACCATACTTAAAGAATGTTGAAAGATCATGTATCCTCAATGTACATTTAGGTGGAGTCTTCCACTGCCTTTCTGAAAACTGATAGATCACTTCCCTGATGTTAAAGAAGATTGCTAGTAACTTTATAAAACTCTTCCAAAGCTATTTGTGTGGGAACCAACAATTACATGAGGATAGACGTTCTTCATCTAGAATCCACCTTAATAACTAGGACAGTTGGTTATTAACTGATTAGAGGACGTGATGGCACAGTGACTTAATGTTGCTAGAACTGCCAGCCAAAAATAGTCTGCACTCTGGTGGGTCAAGCCCACTCCATGAGATGGGGTGAGCTTCCGCCACTAGCATTCCAACTCCTGCCACCCAGCAGTTCGAAATATTGTGAGCAGATACATGGTACCACTTCTGTGGGAAAAACCTATCTGTGTTGAGTTGTCTAGAGTGCAAAAGCCAGTGCTGGAGCTTGCTGGATGTGAGGCAATGCAACACAAAGTGAAGTGAAACGAGTCCAACAGAGAAGTCTGGAAGAGCCAGCAATCAGAGTGCTGCTAGTCACTTGTGTAGTTTGCACACAAGTGCTGAACAGAATGAACTAGCAATTAAGGCTGTCAGAACTGCAATGTGTCTAGCATTTGTAGATTTCCCTAACATTGCATGCCATATGCTAAATAAATAAAATAAACCAGAGGAGAGAAGAGGGAGAGAGGGAGTGGGAGAGGGAGGAGGTACAGGGGGGGGGGGGAACAGAGACTGTTTGAAAAAAAACATAACACAATTGGCTCAATGCATGAGAGCTATTCTTAAAATTGGCTATTCTAGATTGTAACTGACTTAGTGCTTCGTCCCAGAAATGAGATCTATAACCTTTTTTCTTCAAACATGTGTTATAAGGGAATATCTCCAAATGCACATATATTTTTAAGAGATTGGGTCATTTTACTTGCTTAAAAATATAGGTGGAACTTTTCCAGAATAGAAAACTGAGGACAGACTTGCAAACCCATGGGAATCATAACAAGAAAACTTCTGCTTCTTTATGGAAAAGATTCATAGTTGTACATGACAGTTGCCACATTGCTTTCTCTTAGAAGCTAGCAATTCTGAAAATAAACCATTCTTCTATATCTATATATAGTACAAGAAATTGCTCTCCCTGCTGAATTTATATCTGTTACATAAATGCTAAAAGCATCGGAAACAATATTTGAATATAATGAACAGGGAACAGTTTAATCCTGGTATCAGCCTGTGTTGATTGAAAATGTCTTCCAAGTCTCTTCATAATTACATAATAGGTAGCTTTTAACTATACAATTAAGGCACATTTAACATCTAACCTCTACTTCCATCTTTTTATTTTACAGGGTTGCTACAAAACCAATTAGCATACGAAGTGTTCTTGAAAGAATAAGATTGAACAAAATACAACAGCCAACATATCATGGAACACTAGACTACAGTGAATAAATAAGCCAAATATCTTTCATTAGAACTTAAGGAGCTTGTAGGACAAAAACTGTGGATAGAACAGGCAGTTCTAGTTTTCCACTTACATGACAGAAGGAAGGACAGAGAGATTGAAAAGGTCAGCCTAAATAATAGTAACTAATTCAGAAGTGAGATGCTAGTGCGGAAGCTATAGCAGACAAGATTTGCCAATAACACAATTCAGGAAGACATTTTCAAACATGAAGTGCACTTGAAAAACAATGTGGCATAAACTGATGAGGTCAGCCGTTAACCGTAGGTTTAAGGAAGAAGTAAACAATGAAAATACATTTATACAAGGTTAATAAATAAACTCTTTCAAATCTTTAGTGATGATTGCTTGGAAGAAGAGACTCTTCTGTAGAAGACTTACTATTTTCATAAATTAAACCACAAATTATTCCACTTAATCTTTATTTATGTTCAGATAGGAAAACTTTGGTTGCCATCATGCATTTGTTTCTGTTAAAACTCTCTAGGTATCTAATCTCTAGTTAAGTTTTATTAGTAACCATAAACCAATTATCTTTTTCCAGCACATCTAAAGATATCATAAATAGCTCATTCTTACTATAGAAAGAGAAGTAACAGCCTAATTAGTAAGTGAAAATGGGAAAATATAGATAATAATGAGGTGAAGAAAGAGAGAGGTTAAGTAATATTGAGAGGAACTTTGTAAAAAATTTCATTTCAGAAGCTAAATGGCAAAAGTTATATAAACAGCTACAGAGGCCACTGATTATGAATATGAAGAAGGGAGGAAAACTGAACGAAGAGGAACAAAGCAAAAAAAAGGATAGCACAGATGCTGTTACCTAGTTTGGTAATGAAATGTATGCAAGTATAATGTATGCAAGAAAGCAGGGTGCCAAGGACCGCATAGTTGAACTGTAAGCTATAAATATGTTCTTTTACGGGAATAAAAAAGAATAAGAGTGTATTCATACATTGAATAATAATACATAAAGTAAGTAAACAATAATAAATTACATTTGCAGAATAAAAATCAATAAATAATACCTGCTATTTTTAAAAAGATTTGACTATTATTTTACACCACAGTTAACATGTAATGGAAAAAATGGCAAGATGTTCAATTTTTGGAATCTATATTTAGGTTTATTCTCTAAGTAGGCTTACTAAAAACATTAAACTAAATAAAAGTTATTTATTTATGAAATGTATTTGCAACCCATCTTCTATTCAATGACCTTTGGATTGCAAAATTGAAAATACC
Organism: Natrix helvetica; assembly: GCF_964273705.1. Taxonomy (NCBI): domain Eukaryota; kingdom Metazoa; phylum Chordata; class Lepidosauria; order Squamata; family Natricidae; genus Natrix; species Natrix helvetica. The sequence goes on along the minus strand of NC_138550.1, from coordinate 37,923,733 downwards.
TTTTACTGGTGGAAGTGGCCACCAATTTCAGAGTACCTACAATTCAATTCAGCTACCCCAAAAATGGTGGGATATTGCCATTCATTATGCAGGGGTAAATGAGGACAAGGGTGTAAGGCCTGGTGGGTGGAAAGCAGACCCATGGCCTATGAGGACCCAATCTGGGTGTACAGCATCCATGCAGTCATTCATAAGAGTGAACAATCACGGGGTGCTACAGTGGCCGTAACTTCAAAACTAGGTCATTAGTAGCTTTGGAGGAGTCCATCGTAACTTTGAACATTCACTAAGCAACTTTCGTAAGTCAAGAACTAGTCATATGGCATCTTCAAAGATATTTAATTTACTAGATTAGAAAATGACTCACAATGTAGACACATAAAAGTTCAGAATCTATATTGTTCGGGTCCTTCAGGTGTCACAAATATTAATGTTTATTCTAACCATGATATGTCAGACAGGTCACAGGATACAGCTTTATCTTTATAGCAAGCCAAAATCAATGAATATGTGTTAATAAACTGTCTATATGTATTGCCAAAGAAACACATGTCCATTCTATAACTTGCTTTTATATGATCTATATACTACTAAAATTAACATCATGGCCTTTAACTGGCAAAACAGGGCATGTTAGGGCAATTATTTTTGTACCAAGGGAAGAGAAGAAAGGGAGGGAAGGAAAAGAAACAGGAAGAAAGGAAACCATGTGCTTTCCTAGCACACTCACCTGACCTGTGCCATCCCCTAGCACCGGGATGGGGAACCATTTGTCAGGGCATGCGAGGCATTGCCCTGTCGGCTGGCCAGCATGCATGCGGTTGCTGGCCAGCTGAGTTCAGCCTTTTTTTCACTCTCCCAGGCTCCAGATGCTTTATTTGATTTGCCTATCGTTTATAGGATTCACCTTGGGACGGCAAAAAGCGACCCAACGGACAAACTGGAAGTCACTTCCGATTTGCTCGTAGGGCTGTTTTTAGTTCTTTAGCCTTCAGGAAAGCCTCCGGGAGGCCCCTGAAGGCTCCGGAGGGCTTAAACCGGCCCTACGAGCAAACCGGAAGTCTGTTCATGAATTTACAGTTTGCCCCTAGGGCCAGGTTTTTTTTGTGTTCTGGAGGCTTCAGATAAGCTCCTGGAGCTTCCGGAGGGCCTCCGGGGAGCAGGAGAGGCTGATTTTGCCCTACCCAGGCTCCTATAAAGCCTCTGGAGACTGGGGAAGGTGAAAAAAGCATGCAGAAAATGGGGGATTGTGCCTGTCGTGCACGCATGCACACTGGGGGTCGCACATTGCATTATGGGTGTGGCACGCCCATGCACGACCTCCCCCTGAGTTCCCCCCACTTATGGCAAGCGAACCAAAAGAGGTTTGCCATCACTCCCCGAGCATGACTTCCCTGATTCATACAGCACCTCTTGCATATGCCTATGGACCCTCCTGGATCTGTGCTGCCCCCTGTAGGTCTTTTCTGACCTACACAGACTGCACTGGCATGGTCTCATGCACCACTTCTGATCTGGTTCACTTACAGGAAATCAGAATTTGCTCCCACTGCTTTTTTGCACATCGATCGCTATTCTCTGCTTAAATAATATCTCTGCAATGATAAGCTATGGCACACAAGTCATCTACTCTATAACTGTAGATGTCAGTCTTCAATATTGGAAACCCATCCACCATCCTCTGAGAAAATCTTGATCCCATGATGATAGAAAAAAAATTGATGTAAAATTCAAACTATAAACAGAGAATTACTAATTATAGATGCAGTTTATATTGATTATTTTCTAACTGAATTATTCTGAGCATCCCTGTTCTTATGAGATAATGGAACATTCCACAAAGAAGTCAAAAGGAAGAATGAGCTCTCAGAGTACGAACAATAACCCCTACAATTATAGAACTGAAAAAGAGCCCTTCTGTCAATCATCTGTGATAAGTTTTCCTGTCTCTTTTAATCTTTCAAAGATTTCAGGGCTGATTTACTGGACAAAGTAAATATATATAAGATTTAGTACAGCAGAGGCCACTGCTTTACTAACAATAAGAGACACTTAATCTAATGATTAGAATTTGTTTTATATACTGATAGAATATCTTGCTCTAATCCTTTCCCCCACATTTTCAGCAAGAAAAGAGTGAGTTGAAAATATAATTGAATATAAGATGAATTGCTAAGCACGTGACACTATGCTGTAGACAATGCATTCTTTGCCACCTTGTTAGATGAATAATAAACCTCATATTTAAAAAATCATCAATCAATATTATATATTCATTCCAAGCAATTTATTATATATTTTGCTCCTCCTAATTCTAGTCCCTCAGATTTACTTTTACAATATTACAAAGCTTAATGTTTGCAATTAGTGAGACATGGATTTAGAAGGCAAATGCTTGAGAATACAAATTGCTAGATTCAGTTAGTCACATGAATCAAAGCATTCAACCTTTTCAAACCATGATTAGTGCCTATTTTCATCCTAAATATTGTTTTGGTATTTAAAGTCTAATATTGTTTTTGCAATAACATCGTAAATCATACAAGACAAAATAGAAATGAAACTCAATACAGATATTTATTCTAATGACTGAATGTGGTGTCAAGGTAAATATCAGCAGCAGGTCAGTAAACATTACCACAACTTTCTAGAGAGAGAGAAACATATTTTTCTCTTTTACATTATTTAAACAGGATTTTTTAGCTATATGCCAGGGATCAAGCTATTTAATTAATCTTTCTAAATTTACTTCCAGAAACCAAGCACAAAAATAGAAAATACAGTTTGGTACCCCACCCCCACCCCCACCCTCTGAATATAGATGTAGTTTTATTGGAAGATAAAATATCACTTAAAATGGATAATCTACTAAAAACTAACTTCAATACAATACAATACAATACAATAGCAGAGTTGGAAGGGACCTTGGAGGTCTTTTAGTCCAACCCCCTGCCTAGGCAGGAAACCCTATACCGTTTCAGACAAATAGCTATCCAACATCTTCTTAAAGACTTCCAGTGTTGGGGCATTCCGTTAGACATCAGATATCCAATATGTTTTCTTTTTTAGCCCCAAATCAAAATGTCCTGTTATGGGGTAGATCCCACTGTAATCCTTCCCTTTTGTCTATTTTTTTTTAATTATTGTACTACTAAGGTTGTAACAAGGGATGTGGTGGCTCAGTGGCTAAGACGCTGAGCTTGTCGATCAGAAAGGTCCTCAGTTCAGCGGTTCAAATTCTAGCACCGCGTAACATAGTGAGCTCCTGTTATTTGTCCGAGCTTCTGCCAACCTAGTAGTTCAAAAGCACGTAAAAAATATAAGTAGAAAAATAGGGACCATCTTTGGTGAGAAGGTAACAGCGTTCCGTGTGCCTTCGGCATTTAGTCATGCCGACTACATGTCCACGGAGATGTCTTCAGACAGCGTTGGCTCTTTGGCTTTGAAATGCAGATGAGCACCCTCCCTAGAGTCGGGAACAGCTAGCACATATGTGCGAGGAGAACCTTTACCATTAAGCTTGTAACTGTTTAAATGTATTACCATATTATTTCATATAGTAGAATGATATTAATATATTAAGTCTTTCAAAACATAGCAGATACCTAAGAAATATGAGATGAAGGCTGGCACAAAAGAACTTTTGATTCCTTGGCCCAATATAAATGCACATGTTTGTACATTTTACACCAATCTTCACTTCTGAGGATTTCCTGGACAAGAGCCAGCTGTTTCTTTGACAACATTTTTCAGAAGTGATTTGCCATTGCCTTCTTCTTAGAAGTAACTGGCTTAAGGTCACCAGTGAGCTTTGGGGCCAAAAAAGGTCTTAAACTTATAGACATCTTTAGCCCAGCCCCTTTAACCATTGCACCAAACTGGCTGGAATACAAATATAATGCATACATATCTCGTTTTTAGCTAATTTTACTGTTGTGCTTTTTTGTTATTTTCTTTTTACTCTCTCATGAAACTCAGCACTTTATCTGCTTAAAGCTGAAGTGGATGTCATTTAAAAGAAATAAATATAACTTCTTAGTAAATCTAACATCTCAACTGCTTTCAAACTTTGTGTGCCAGAAAGGGCTGAACATATTTGGACCAGTGATTAAAATGTTTGCCACTGATTCTATATATTACGTTTTGAAGGTGTGAAAAGAATTGTAATTCCATAACATGCTTGAGAACAGCAATTAAAATCCTTAATGACACAAAGCAATGAAAGACTCTTCTGATTGCATATTAATGAAAGGGACTGGTGTAGGTCCTGTATGGTTTAATGCCGATTGCATAATGAGAGAACATCTATGTGATTTGTACTCTGACTGCTTTACAACCTTTTGAGTGATCCACAAATGAACTCCTCTGACCTGTCTTGACTTATTGCTTTGATTCCTGGCAAGCTTCTATTAAATCTGCCCTGCCAGCTTTTAACTGAGCAAATGCAAATAGCATGCGGAAGATATATTCCCTTTCTCTCAGTGTCTGCATTTCACCTTTACAATTGCAGTACAAGGTTCCCCCCTCCATTGTATTATTATTGTTGCTGTTATTGTTGCTTCAGATCCAAATGATTTAATGATTTCCAAAGTTCCCTATATCTTTACACTGGGAAATGCTTCTTATTATTTCTTTAGAAAAGAAAAGCCCAAATCGAAGAGAGTATGACCAAAAAAAAACCCCTATCTATTGTTCGAGGAAGCACAAAGCAGGACTTTGCTCTTATAACATTCTGTGAAGCTTTAAACAGATGGATTTACATAGCTAAATCCCTGAGCAATAGAATTCATCAGCTGCTAGAATTATTAGACATGAACAAGGGCATGTGTTTATCAGGAATATTCTACTTCTCTCTCTCCCTCCCAGCCCCCGCGGTCCCCAGGTTGAAAATGGTTTAATTTTTGCTTCTTAGAAAGCACATGGCTGTCCTGGACATACAGAAAAGGGGAAGCAATAACAAACATTTTCTCTATGAAGAATTTCTTATTATGCTATTTGCAAAACCTTTAATATCATCAGACACATTTTTACCGATCATATTAGAATATTAGAACAGAAACAACACCTTGTAAAGGTGCAATTCAGTAGAAAAAATAATAATGGAGTCATAATGCCATAGCATAGTTAATATATTGTGTATACATATTTTCACAATATTTATTTTAACCCATGCAGCTATTTAATGCTTTTTATCTTATTTATTCATAAAAATGCAAGTAATAAAAGAGGCCATGGAGTTGCATAATTTTCATCTGGCAGAAATGTTGAAGTGGTATACTGTAATAAAATGTTTGTGTACTACCATAAATGCAGCAATCTTTATAAGGCAACACTAATCTTTTCTTTAATTTATTCAAGATTTGCAGACCGCATGAAACATGCTGTTTGTTTTTCATTAAAAGTACAAGTTTCAAATTCCTTCTTGAAAATTTCTTTTTCATTTTTCAAATTCTACAAAAGAAGCTTGTAATAGAATCAACAGGATAAAAGAAATCTCTTACAGATGTAAACCCATCCCAGCTAAAAAGAAATCAATGTAACTATTTAAAATTATTTTTAAAAAAATACAGTTTAAACCAGTAATAAACAAATTCACTTTGTGGACATCATGTTCTTGTTAAATTTAGTATGACTGAGTACTATTCCAAATAAGGGATTTGTTGTGGTAATCACAGCTCAGTTTGGAATACCAAATTATACATCAATATTTATCTATTTATTTTATTTATTTATGTATTTAATTTATATTGCCTCCTATTCACCCATGGCGACTCAAGGCGGCTTACATAATATAAACCACATTTAAAACAATAATTTCTTTCTGGAATTTTGCATTTGATATGGCCCAAGGGCTAATCAACAAAGACTCAATGTCAAGTCAACAATAAAAACTAACAAAAAGAATCAAATAAATTACTATAGTATGTAGGATATAGGATAAGAAAAAAAGTGAAGATTGACAGGAGAGAGGAAGAAGGGGTGAATACACATATATATACTGAGGCACATATACTAATATGAATGATTAGCAAATTGGATATTTAGAAATTACTATGTGGAGAATATTAATGAGATGTATGTGATTTGCTCTTTTATATGATAGTTAAACTGAGTTGCTAATTGATTGGATAACAAGGATGATAATGAAAAGATAATTAAATATAAGTTAAAATATTTGGAATATTGATACATATCAAACTTTTAAGAAGATGAATATAAGTGAGGTGCATATTGTTTGCTATGTTATATGGCAGATTAATGGAATTGTAACAAGCATTGAATGGCAAGATAATTAAATGTAAGCTAAGTAAAGATATGGAAAAATGGAGGGGGAACTTGAAATATACCTGTAATGGAAAAATTACTGAGATTATAAAGAGAGAACTAAAAACTTGGGGCATGTAATGACATATAACTATACAATATTATGATGAGAATAGCTGGAAATTGCAACCAGGTCCAAACTTCAGCCAAAAAATAAGCTTGGGGGGGGGGGGGATAAAATATAATTGCTATACATGTATACTTTTTTTTAAAAAAAAGGAAGATATATGTTAATATTATTAATATGAATGGTGTTTATTGAAATGAAATTACTAACACCATCAACATTAAATGGAGCCCTCTCAGATACTGAAATGCACCATGCAAATGAGATGAAGAGTATGGAAGAGACAAGAGAGACAAGAGGAAGAAGAGAGGGTTAGGAGAGAGGGTAGGTAGGGGAAGAAGAAAGAAAGAAGGAATGGAAAGAGGTGAGAGAAGAAGGAGAGAGGAAGGGGAAGTAGAGAAGAGAAGGATGACAGGATGAAGAAAAGAGGTAGGAAGGAGGAGAGAGAGAGAAGAGGTAAGAAAGTGATGGATAGGGTATAAATATGGCGTATGGAGAGCAGAAGAGCCAATGATAGTTTTGGGGGATTGATAGTAAGACGAATTGACATAATATGAATAATACAAAAAAGTGTTGGTTATGTAATGGTATACATGTGGTTATTTGTATGAAAATAAAAAAAATAAAAAATTAATGTAGTATGTTGTCAACATAATATATGTTGACAAATACAGCGCCACCACAGCATCTTTATATCAGCACATTTTTAAATCAACTGTGCCTATGGCTACAGTATCATGCAGTACTACAAGCTACTTCTGCTGACTGCTGATTCGGCGGTAGGCCCTTAGGCAAGGACCACTTGCAGGGTCCAGGCATTCTACTTCCGGCTTTCCAGCATCCTGGGTTCCATTTTGGGGCCAAATAGTTTCAGTAATTTTCCCTTATTTGAAAATGAATGATGGGAATAAATATGAGATCTCTCTGGAATGCAACCTATTCTTTTCCCACCTCTAATGCTACCACAGCAGTTCAGGTGGTAAACTAATCACAATGCAATCCTTAAGAGCCATGGTGGCGTAGTGGTTAGAATGCAGTACTACAGGCTACTTCTGCTGACTGCTGGTTCGGCGGTTCGATTCTTACCGGCTCAAGTTTACTCAAGATCAGGGAAATGAGGATCCAGATGGTTGGGGAAAATATGCTGACTTTGTAAACCACTTAGAGAGGGCTGTGAAGCACTATGAAGTGATATATAAGTCTAAGTGATATTGTTAGGGTTCTAAATACCATGCAGAAATAAATCATTGTCCAAGGCAAAACATCCTTAAAGATAAAGATATCCTGACAGATATTGCTAATATATCTCTACATTTCAAAAATTGATAATCCCAAACTATTTCTGGCCCTTCTGAAAGGCTCAGGAAGACTTTTTTGGGATGCTTTTATCTTGTAATTAAATATTATAAATGAATATGTGTGTTGTAACCAGTATGATATAGTCAAATAAGGACAAGCAGTTCTTATTATACAGATAGTCCTCAATTCATGAGCACAATTGAGCCCAAAATTTAGATTGCTAAGTGAGAAATTTGTTAAGTGAATTTTGCCCCATTTTACAAATTCTCTTACCACATTTGTTAAGTGAATCACTGCAGTTGTTAAATTAGTCACACAGTTGTTAAGTGAATCTGGTTTCTCCATTGACTTTGCATGTATACCACAAAAGGTGATCACACAATCCCAGGACACTTCAACCATCATAAATATGTGTCAGTTACCAAACATCTGAATATCCTGGTCATGTTTCCACACTGTAATTTATCTATATATCTGATGGCTGAAAAATGCTAATGTTAAAATAAGAATTAATGTATGTGTTGACATTCAATTGCAAAAACATAAAACTAATAATTCAGCAGGAAGCAACATAAAAGCAAGGCTGTTTTAATGTCTCTTTGAGTTACTTTTTTTACTCCTGGTGAATGCATGGACAATCCCTGCAGTTTCCTTGAAAAGGTGTTTTTTTTTAGACGTGTTTTGCCATTGCTTTTTTCCTACAGGCGAGAGAAAATGACTGGCTTAATATCACCCAGCTGGCTTTATGCCTAAAGCAAGACTATATGTTCCCAGGTTTTAACCTTACCACCACAGCAAATGAGTTCAAAGCAGCAGTAATAGTAAATAAAACTTCATAGGACAAGTGTTCAGTACATAATGTGTTCAAAGGCAAAGTCTTTCTAAGCTACATTTTAGACTTTGTCATTCTCTTCAACCAACTTCAATTTTTAGCACGTCAGACACTGAATATTAAAGTCTAATATCCCTTTATCATTTTGACATTGCTCATAAAACACAATTAATACATCAATTAAAATACCACTAAATATAATACTGAATTGCAAAAAAAGAACTGAAATACTTTATTAGTGTACTTTGAATCCTGACCTCTACAATACTCTTTCTAAAAAAAAAATCACCTAGGAGCTACAACATATACTTAATTAAAACCACATGTTCTTTAAGCTTTACCTTGTAAAAATCAGTAACATGGCATGAAAGAATTAGTTAAAATGACTTGTGGTTTTCTCATTTTCTAAAAATCATGAAGATCATGGGCTTTGATTTTTGGAGACCATATGAACTTCAAAAATGGAACATTACAAAACATGAATTAACCCTGTCTTTGCCTTTAATGAAACAGAACCCATTTAATTATCATCATTAACTAGAAATTATAAACTGGATAAATTTATCCATTTCACTCTTCCCAGCACCTGTCCATTAATATTGAACAGGCATTCCACTTTGAAAAATTCAAGTGCATTCTCTTCATTGGGTTAATGTGGGTTTATTTCATATATACAAAATTCCAAATTATACAAACTGCCTAGCTTTCAAAACTCCATGCGGTTTTCAAGTGCTAGAGCAGCACAACCATAAGTCAAAAACTACAATAAACAAGTTATTGGTCACAGTAAGCACAATAAAACCAAAAACCTTATAATACAGTAATTTAAATATATACTATAAAAGTTCCATATAAACCTAAAATGTAAGTCAAGAAAAAGATTGGTAGAGTCCCATTAAGATATGAAATTTGCTGATTGAGGTGGGCACCTTCATAAATTAAATAAACAAAGAAATAATTGAGGGACATTAGAGAACAGATTTTGGTTCAACTTCTAGAGTTCCCCAGCCAGCCAAACACAAGTTGCTAAGGTTGAAAAAAGTGGTCTAGATCATCTGTCTTTTAAAAGCTAAAATGGAGATAACAACGTATTGTGAGTAACTAAGGCTCAGAGTTGATGTTATAAAGCTGATAATAGCATGCAGATTATAAATGGCATGCCCATGCCTTTTTGGGATCATAATATGTTCTGAAACACATCTAGAACCAATCTGGATCGGGTTGTTTGTGCCTTAAATTAATCTAACCTACACATAAATAATTTAATGAGCTACTTTATTGTTCATGGATCGTTCACAGCAGTGGTGAAATTCAATTTGTTTTACTGCCAGTTCTGAGAGCATGGCTTGGTGGGCATGGCAGGGGAAGGATACTGTAAAATCTCCATTCCTACCCCACTCTAGGGGAAGGATACTGCAAAATCCCCATTCCCTCCTGACTCCTGGGGGAAAGATATTGCAAAATCTCCATTCACACTCCAGTCTGGGGACAGCCAGAGGTGATATTTCCAGTTCTCCGAACTACTCAAAATTACCGCTACCGGTTCTTCAGAACCTGTCAGAACCTGCTGAATTTCACCCCTGGTTGACAGGAATCTTCTCAGACTAAAAGTTTGCACCTGAGCCAGGTTAGATAAAGTCCAACAGCAATCAAGAAAGTTTGGACCTTGTTCTCTTTTACCCAGGTAAGAATTCTAGACTAATTCCCCACTTGACTTCCCCCTTTGTCTCAGCCATTTGCTTTCTCTCAACAGGCTTTCTTCTGCTGTTCCACTTATGTAATAATAGATGGAAAATGGATGATGTTGGGTCTTTTTCAGGAAAGGGTCGTTTCTCCCAGTAATATATAATAATGCAGACACAAGATGAAAATTAGACATATATGGAGAAATCCATCATTTGATCCACAGAACAAAACTCTGTAAGGTTTAAGCTAAGAGACTGATTGGCTTGCTTAATAAATTATTGGCAAGCTTTTGTAAAAATAGCACATTTTTATTGACAAATTGTATCTGTTTTCTTTTCATCTATGACAGTGACATCACAGTGCAGCTGAATTTGCTCCATAATAGCCAAATGCTGTTTTCAGACCCAAGTCTATAGATAGCTCTGAATAGGATTAAATCAGAATGTGAAACTGTTTCATCATAACCTCTGTATCATATTCTTATTTCTGAGCAAGCATCATTCCTATTTAAAATCAATATTTTTTTATTAAAATTTTATGTTACCCATCTCTCTTATAATGTGGCTCTAGGCAGTTAAATATTCCTAATTTCTGTAAAACAAAATATTACTAATTTATCCTAGGCCAGTGATGGCAAACATTTTTGAAAAGGTGTGCCAAAATTGTGTGTGTACGCACTATTGCACGCATGCACATGGCCAGACCCACAATGGAATGTGTCCCACCCACATGTGTGCAACATCTCCCCAATGCATGCGCACGTGACCTCCCCATGAGGGAGTTAGTTTTCACCCTCCCCAGGTTCTGGAGGCTTTCCTGAAGTCTGGGGAGGACGAAAAACGGACCCAACGGGCCAACCAGAAGTTTAGAAATGATCCATTTCCACCTTCTGGAGGGCGTCTGGAGGGGGGCGGAAAAGCCTGCTTTTGCTCTCCCCAGGCTTCAGGAAAGCCTTTGGAGTCTGGGGAGGGTGAAAAACAGGCCCAACGAGGCAACCGGAAGTTCACTTCCAGTTGACCCATTGGACCTGTTTTTCACCCTCTCCAGGCTCTAAAGGCTTTCCTGAAGCCTGGGAGGTTGAAAATGGCCTCTCAAGGGCCTCTGGAAGGCCAAAAATCAGCTGGCCAGTGCGCATGCGCACCAGCGTGCCAGCAAATATGGTTCCATGTGCCACCTGTGGCACGCATGCCATAGGTTCACCAACACAGTCCTAGGCTACTCAAATGTCTAACCAGATGATAATAGCAACAGCACAGACCTCCATATGATCATAATTTATCTCTGATATTGGATCAACCTTTTGTATATACATTATGAAAGCATTACTACATTAGTGATTTAGCTACCTGTAAAAATTTAAAAAAAATGTTTGTGAATTATCCCCAATTGCTAAGGAGACTGAACAATGCCCCAAAACTTCATGCATAATTAAGTCAATGGTGTCATCAAATTTAGTCAAGAGTATCTCTTGAAATGTTTAATTTATTTTTTTAAAGAGGGGGTTACAAATGTATTCTGAATGAACATGCCCCCTACCACGAACAGCATGTAATATACCTATCTTCTCAACTCAAATATCTGCCTTGGGAGCACTCATCTCCATTTTCAACATAGGGAGGGAGAGAGGGCACTTCTACCACCTGCCCCTGGGCTGATTTCATTTAATGCCTGGCTATTTGCCAAAGCCCTTGAGTTTTGCTAAGTGCAGCTTTGTGTTTTTTATTTTTTTATTGGGGAAATCTATTTCAAATGGCTATGTTTGTTTGTTTATTTATTTTTGGTGTGGAAGGATAATAATATATCAATTTAAATTTTAAACTGGAAAGCAAAATTTTATCTCAGTGCTGTACTTGTCCAAATCATTATAGTACCCAGGGTCTGAAAATTAGATGGAACCAGTTTTCTAGATGATTATTTCACCTTTCATTAATAATTTAAACTTATAAAGTTGGACAAATTTGACCTGTTCAGTTGAATACTCCGAGCACCCACACTTTGATGAGTTATTGTACATACACATCATTAAGGTTCAGTTAAGTCCCTAGTAGTTAAATAATGCTCTGCAGTTCTAAAACATTAGCCAGTAGGCCTAAAGCAGGGATGTCAAACTCGCATCGTCACTGCATCGTCATGTGACATATCGTGACTTTTCTCCTCCCCACCTTTGCTAAATTGGGTGTGGGCATTGCCGGCGCATGATGCATCTTGCCCACAGGCTGGGAGTTTGACACCCCTGGTCTAAAGGTTAAGGTACCAGACTAGAAAGTAAGTAATGATGAGTTCAAGTCCCACGTTAGTCATGAAAGTCAGCTGGGCTGGTCATCATCTCAGCCCAACTCACCTCACAGAGTTGTTGCTGTTATGGGATAAATAGGAAGAGGAAAAATGTATTAACTTGTGTGGCACCTTGAATTATTTGTAAAAATAATAAAGGTGGGAAAGAAATAAATGTAGCCATTTCTATTTCAGTCTCACCCATTCATTTCCATGAATATTCTTTATTTGAAATAACCCAGAAAACTGTAGATTTTACATAGTTCTAGAGCTGCCCAGTAAATTAGTCAGTCTCTTGCTTCATCTATGGTACAGCTGGTTGAAAACAGACTTTCAGAGCCAATTATCTGGCTAATGTACACCAGGTTTTCACAGCCTTAAGATTTTAAATTATGACAGTAGCATTGACTGATGGAAGATGCCATCAAATCCCACTGGTGAAAAAGGTGGTGAAAAAGGTCTATAAATGCTGTCAATTCCATCATGTAATCTGCTTCATTATCTCTTTTAGTGACCTTTATAGCCTTCTGTGGGAGCGGGGAGGGGGCTAAAGCATTCCTATCACTTAGATTTGAAGAAGAAAACATTTGGTTGAATTTATCAAACCACTCTGAATTTTTAAGAAGTAGGAAGTGGTGTATAAATATTTCAAACAACTAGATATTAATTTCTCGGTGTAATTTTTTATTGCAACAATGGCAATATGAAAATATGTATTATAAGAAATATTTACAAAATTATGCATAATGTTCATACTAACGTCAAAACAAAATTACATATGGAGGCAATAATTTTAAAATTAAAACATAAGAAGCTGAGTAAATAAAACTAGACAGATTTATCCCGTCCTGATTTATAGACCCTAAATTGAAATGATAATTCAGATTGATGGCTTTGAAATAACACATTTAGAACTAATTAGATTTTCATCTATTTTATACAATAAGGAACTCTTTCTTGGTAACATTTGTCTCAGAATAGCCAATTCCTTTGTGGTGCCAGCTGTTTTTGTAAGTATATCCTCAGAGGGATAACTGACAATTGTTTATTTATTGTTATTTTTTTATTTGCTACCTTTCTGCCCAAAGGTTACTTGAGGTTGAGGTGGTTTAATAGAGAATGAAGCACAGGAGGACCAGGTTAACAATATGCTTGGCTTACATATTGATATAATCTTCAGGTTATTCCTTTAAATAACCAGGTGAAGGTTAAAATGACTCATGCCAAGAGTAGAATTGTGTGTGTTTGTGTGGCTAAACAGTATCAAATGTTGCTGAATTCTCATTTTTTTCCTCTATTTGCATAGAGCCGCTGTTTGTCTATGTGCTCTAAAGAGATAAACTGCATAAAGATAAACTGCAGCTTTCACTTTCTAGCCAGACAGCTGTCATGGAACTCTGTTTTTCAAGGCCTGACCTAAAGGCAAAATGAATATTGCATCACAATTAATTAGGAACATTGGCAGGTACGATGTATATGGGACACACCACGTTGTTGAACCACCGACTCTGAAGTGAGTTAAAAGGCTGTGTTACAACCACTACTATCTCTTGTGATAATGCAATTGGAAGAGCATCATTTGAGGATTTGTCATAGAAATATCCATATTTACTACACTGTAGAATGACACATGGGAAAGAATTTACGGATGTCTGGCTGTAGCTCAGCGTGTCATTTGCAAGTATATCAACTACCCTGAAAATAATTATAAAAATTATATTGGGAAATGGTAGGAATCGCCATAGAAGGGCTCAAGTAAATGGGGCCAAGAAATTCACCAGTTTTGTGACTGATTTTTTGCTGACTGTGACAGCTATTACGAACAGGCAAGGCAGCTATTATTTTCATGTCAACAACTCATAAATCCCAAATGTATCTGATAAATAATAGTCAACTCATGACTCATGGACCCCATGAAACTGCCAACCCCTCAATTTGCAGCCTACCAAGTACTCTAATATTACACTGCTAAAATTAGGTGGTAAAAGTGATGACTTGGGGAATGACTTCTCATGCAAAAATAAGGGTGGAAATGGCTATGTTAAGCTCTGTGAGGCAAACTTACTCAATGCTATATAGTTCTCCAAATTTCAAGGGGGAGGGAGCCAAAATTGCTCACTTGCCCAGGTCTTTTCAGCATCATATTCTCCCCTGCAATTCTTTAGTTAATTGGGAAAGGAGGAACTAAGTAGTACTCTGAAGAGACCCACTTTAATACACATCTTATGTGGAAACTGTGGAAGAATATAAGATATCTGTTTATTAGAGTGTTGTACTTATATTTTATTGCTTTTAGCATTTGAAAATACGTTCTTAGCCTTTTTATGAAATAGATTAATAACACTATCTATTCATTTCTTCATATTACATTTTACCAATCATTAAAATCATTTGCTTTTGATTATGTTAATCAATAGTTGCCGGGCAATTCTGCTTCAATGAGTTTACAAAATATCTACTTGAATTAAAATGTTTGTAGCTCAGCTGAGTAACAGTTTCTAGTCAAACCAAAATAGAAGGAAATGTATATGCAGTAATTTAAGGTGATATTTGAAGGATTATAATTGAACTTCTATAGATCCCTAGCATGACCCATAATTGCTTTTATCTGGGATTGCAAAGAGCAGGAACAGTTGAAAATGAGAAAACAGCTTTTGGGGCTCCAGAATGTGTTCAGACTTTAGGTGTGAACAGATTGGAGTGAGGCAATTCTCACCTGATGTAACAAAACAAAACTGTTCCTAGAACCACAGTAGCTCTAAGAAATTAACTCTGTAATAGGAAGATCAACACATCAATGTGGGTTGTTTTTTTTTACAATAGTTACATGTTCTTCCCAAATATTGAGGTAATTTAACAGTCACCTTTTTTATACCATAAAATATCAGATTTTTGAAGAAACTTTATCTGTACCTTAACAGATAATATGTCTTTGCCAAAGAACTCAAATATATATTACTATTATCTACTAATTGTAGCCTAGCAAATGACGGGCTTTTCTGATGGAGTTCCATTATTACACTCTATATTTGCCCTGCTTATAAGTTCCTAGCTTATATTTGAACATCAAAAACCTTCTCTAATTTAATCTGAACTTCAGGAAATAAAATAGCATAAAGCAAATAGTAACCTTGACTCTCTGCTATTTTAAATATTATTATCAGCTATATAATGCTAATTTGAACAATTCTTGGGGTTTATTTCAAATGTCTAGATAGTGTGGCATGTGCCCTTAGTTAAATGTTAACATACTGGGTTCCTTAGCACATTGAATAATGCTTATACTAACTATATTATTCCAATTTTCTAAATTAGCATGGCACACCAAATAATAAAAATTGGTTAGTTTTTCAATCTACCATTGTTTACCTTTTAAAAATGCACCTACTAGTGAATATCTCTATATCTCTTAGAATCAAATAACACATTAATATTTATTTTAAAATTGTACAATAATATAAAAGGCAGAAAACATGCAACATCCTTAAGCTTTCCCATGGTAGTTATCGATCCCAGATTTTGGATACATTTGGTAAGTTGGTCCACTAGACTTGTGTAGATTCAATCATTATTGCTCTATGACTTACCAAACTGAAATTTATGAAGAATCAAATAGACACAAGAGTTTTTGGAGAATGTAGATTAGAGCTCACTGATTCTGTCTTTGCAAAGTAGTCAATAAAGTGTTAGAGTTAGCCTGTAATGAAGATAAGGCACCAACTAAAATGGACAGAAGCATTCTAAGTGTCATAAGGGGGAAATGGTATTTTTTTAAAAAAGGAAAATTGTGCCAAAAGGAAAGAAAAAAAATCACATTATCTGTTCCTGCTTTTCCAAAATGATTTCTGGTTCATCTAATGAGAAGGCAGTTGAATAATGTGGACCTTATCAAAGCTATGATGGAAAAAAAAGTTTTGAATCCTTAATTCCTAGGTAAACATATCTCACTGAACTGTATAAAAACATGAAGACTTTTGCACTGTTTGTGACATTTTATTTCAAAAAAAGCTAAGGTTATCTTGCTATGCGAGTAATAATAATTTTGAAAATAAAACAACTAAATAAATGTTTGCTGTTCAGTCCTCATAAAAAATGTCTCATTTTTTAGCATTTATCCTGACCAATATAGGATGCTATTTCACACAGGTGTAAAGCAAATGATAGACTTTGCCATTTGCTTTTCACTAGCATTAATAAAAGAAGCAGTATGTGATATAACAAGAGTCATATGAAATATGGATTTCGTGAACTAGAGTAAAACTAGAAAAAAGACTAAATATGAAAGTTCAGGGTTTATAATGAAACATAATCTCCTGTGTTTTGCACAGTCCCTCCCTTGAAGAAAATTAAATTTTAATGTTTTTGAAAGCTCTGAATTCTTCCTATCAAGATATATATCTTTCCCTGTGACTTGTGCATTAAACACTTGTAAAGCAAAGGCCAATTTTGTAGACTTTTATATCATGTCATTGTGTTGCTGAACAGTAATCAATATGCTGCAGAGAATAATGGAATAAGCTGCTAGAGATGGCTTCTATCTGCTGTCTAAGGAAACATTAACAAAGATTTATATTTATACAAGTATTTCTATATATTATATTGCAAGTTACTCTAGGCAGTTTAGAAATGTTATGAAACTCAGAACACACACATATGAAAACTTCGGAACACTTAATAAATAGTTGACTGAGGATAACAAAACTTCAAGGACAACCAATACAAGTTTCTTTACAGACTTCCTAAAGCTGGATGATTTCGTGCTGTCCAAACTCTGGGGGTGGGGAGAAGGGTGAAGATATTCCTTACCAAGAAAACTTGTTTCTTCAGCAGCTCAGAAAGAGGAAACTAAGCTTCCCTTATGATGAACATGTATAAGATGGTTTTATCGGGGGTAGCAGTCCTGAAGATATCCTCCTAACAATTTTATGGGTTAAAAACTAAAAACTTTCAGAAATTCAATGCATGTTTGCCAAATAGTTGTCATCTGACTACAATAACTATCACTAACCAGAAGGTAGACCACTGAATTTTGTTCCAACTGCAAGGACATTCCAAAATAAACTGAATAACAGTGCTCTGGATTAAGGGTGATGCATCTACTGTCATCGAGGATAGCAAATCCAAAAAAGAACCATAGCTGACACGCCCAGACAAATTGGGCAAAGAATTCACTGAATATGACTTGCTGATCCAGCAGTAGCAAGTCCAGGAGAATTTTGAGAGATTATGGAATAAAAAGAGGTTTTTCTTTCATTTAGGGGGGTTCATGCGATAAAGCTGTATTCTTTGGGGATAATTTTTGGGAGGAGATAAGTAAAGGGGGGGAAACAGATTGATTACGTGCCATCAAGTCACTGTCAACTTTGGACATATATGTGTCCAAAGTTGACAGTGACTAATATACATATTACCAGGAGAAACACAAATTAGGTGAATTATTACAATAAAACAGAACATCCTGTGTTAATCACCTGCTATGAAAGATGTCAGAACACAACTCTTTTTAGAAAAACTATAAGATCATCTCAATCAGAATAGAGATAGAAGGGAGCTTAGAGGTCTTCAAATCCAACCCCCTGCTCAGGCAGGAGACCCTATACCATTTGAGACAATGGTGGTCTAGTCTCTTCTTAAAAACTTACAGTGATGAAGCATGCACAACTGGTGGTGGAAGGAAAGCTGTTCAACTATTTAATTCTTCTCATTTTAAAAAGTTCCTTCTTAATTCCATTTTAGCATCTTAATTCCAATCTTGGCATCATATCCCTTTTGTCAGAGTATCTAACTTATTGATTATAATAAGTATAAACATGATCTGTTTATACTGTCTAGTGTGATTTACTTCTTTTGCAGATTGGAGTTTTAAGAAAGGTGAAATTCCATTGATTGGGTGGCAGTTTTATAATTAGACAGAGATTAATTTTGTTGTAACTATATAAAATATAGTTATTTTATTATCTGTATATGGGTTCTATTTATATAATCTGATATATTTCAGATTATATGTGTCCTTTAATATGTGTCACCATTTGATGGTTTATGGGACATTTTTACAGAGATAACAGAATACATAAAGATGGATACTGATGAAATAGTGTTCAAACACAGATATGTTTTCAGTCAGGAAGGCAGATCAAGAAGGTTTGTTAATCTGTTCCATTTAACAAAACGTACTAGCTTCACTCCACCAATTCTCTTTCTGCTATTTTTTAGCTGTTATGGAATTGGTATTGGTCTACCTCTATGTGCAATGTATATTTTTCTTTGAAAATGCTGTCTTATATAAATTAGAATATTCTTAAATAGAGGAAGGCAAAATTTTCATTGTAACTATCATACATGAGGACTGAGTCATTTTCTTATTGTTCTTTCAGCTGCAGATAGGAACTGTTTTCTTCTTTTTTTTTTAATAGTGTGGAAAAAAAAATACCTGTTTTAATCTATCATCAGTCCTTCGCCATCTCTTAATAGTACACAATACTAACTGGATTTCCCAGACTTCAGGAATAAATGTTTAAAAGCATTTAAATGCTAACATTTCTTGCAATGCCCCATTCAGCAAGATGTTGACTTGATCAATATGCTGTCAGTGCATTGGTGCCAGTCGAGAAAAGGAGCATGTTTTAAAAGACCCTAAAAGGAAAGCAAATATTGATGTCTCATTGCTTATGCACTATATTGCTCTTTTCTCAAATAAATAAGAGCAGAATGACAATGATCCTCTAAAAGAGCACCATAAGTCTTGCTAAAATTAGGACTTTGTTATTTCAATAGCTACAGTCAGTC
Organism: Natrix helvetica; assembly: GCF_964273705.1. Taxonomy (NCBI): domain Eukaryota; kingdom Metazoa; phylum Chordata; class Lepidosauria; order Squamata; family Natricidae; genus Natrix; species Natrix helvetica. Next base: position 37,904,465 of record NC_138550.1, on the reverse strand, counting down.
CTTGCCATAGTGCAGTTTATCCATGATAGACTGGTAAAATATAACAGGGAAATCTTACAGGTTCAAGCAGATAGAAATTCCGTCGTCTATTAAAAATTATTTTACTGCAACTGTACCTTTAATGCAAACAAAATCAGCTGGGATGCATGTGTTTGGTCAAACCATCATCTTTTTAAAATACTAAGACAAATCTAAAAGAAAAAAGGATTTGGAAGATCACTAATAGCCGTCAATTATTTAATTGGATTGATCTTCAATTGAATTGATACCAGAATGTATACAAACGCAAATTTTGGAAAATTTAAACCTACAATTTAACAGTTTTATTTCTAAGCTTTATTTTTTTTTACTCATAGACATTTAAAAAAATGAGGAATGAAGCTATCCTTGTTCTTAAATCTTAAGTGTGACCCATTGACTGATAATGTTCCTTGAACTGGGGCATGTGATATGAACTCATGTCTGCAACTTCTGATCATTTGGGGGGAGGGAGGAATGCTCCATCCATTAGGACCATAGCTAGTGAAAATGAGAAACATGATTTTTACCTTGTCTCAGGAAACCTTTCTGTTCTCCCTAAATCCAGAAGATGAAAAACAGACCGTAGCTCTTATCCACATGTATACTGTGTTCCTGGCCAGTCTGTATTAACATCATGCCTTTTATGGCTCTCACCTCCTAATAAATGTTAACTATGTCTCGTGGCCACCAAAACGTTTCCTAACAATGCTTAGATTTCTTGGACTGGTTGGAAGCCTGGATTCCAAATGTTCCAATATGTACGTTTATTCATATTAATTATTAAAATATAATTTCAATATGTGAGAGATACTCATGATATAAAACTAGTTCTGGATTATTTTTATATCAGTACAAGGAGGAAACCTCAACTGAGAATATCAAGAATGATTCCTTTGAATTCTGATTCACAAAATAGCTATCACTAAACAGTAAAATGTCTTTAAAACTGTAAAAAAATGTACAAACCTACAAGGTTATGCCAAGAAATACAATATGTTGCAATTCTTTATTATTGCAATCCTCATAAACTCATATATTGTAAAACAGTACCATAAAAACATTCAAGTCTGACTAATGTGAACATTCTATACTATTTAAGCTATACTATTTGAAATTTGTATAGGACTATAATTAATATGGCTAATACAGTTAATCCTTGGTCTGTTCAATGTCTACCTCAATGATTCACAAATGATGCACCTAATAACAAAAGTTTTCTGTGTGAAACTGATTGAGGTGTGGTCATTTTCTCTTCACCCTGTAAAAAGGGGAAGAAAAGGGACAAAAATGGGCCAGACAAGAATGAAAGAACTTAAGCTGAATCAGATGAAGCAACCAATGATCTTCGCAACTCTCTGTTAGTCATGTTTTCACCTTAGCAACCATTTTGCTTAGTATATAGAAAGATAAGCAAAACTCAGAGAGAGAGAGAGAGATTTTGTTATTTCTTTTAGCTAACATTTATTGGCTGACAGCCTATAAGCAATTTCTAATACAATGACAAGAATATCATCAATTAAGCAATTATATTTTTATTAATTTTATTTTGGCTATATTTGTGACAATCATTATTTATACTATATTTAATAAAATATTTAAAGCCTGTTTTTTATTATTATTATTTTCCTATGATATTTTGTGCAACATGAAACACATATAAATGTCACAAATATATATAGGAATGCGAAACATATTTCAGTCATGAAATATGTGTGAGTCAAGAGTCATTTCAAGTGTTCCAAGCTTAAAGTAACACATGGGTATTCATCCATTGAACATAATATTTTGATCTGTTTTAGGATTAAAACAGGATCATTGTGACTATAATAATTTTGAGTGTGCCAAGTGCCACAATGGGATGGTTATTGAGGCTTGTTATTTCATAATTTTCATTTCCAAACACTTTCCAATCAAGTCTCTACAGCAGCACATCCCAGCCATCTCCTTGCTGTTAATGATTTAAGCTGGATAGAGTAATATAGGGACGGAGTGTTGGAAAATGAGGCGCATGGCCATATGGAAGAGGACATCATTCCTGTCAGCCTGACTAGTATATTGCAGCTGTTCTTTCAACATCCCAGGAGGAACTTGGAGTTTAGACAAAATAGTAGATTTCAAATGTCGCTTATTTTCCCACAAGTAGCCTCCCCTATAAAAGTAGAGGATGGCATGCAAAAAGCAAGGCATACATTTAAAACAGAATATCTTATTTTGTGCCAGTCCCTTCTTATACTGCCAGATGACTACTTTATTGTTGTTAGTTGTGAAGTCATGTAAGACTCATCAGAACCCCATGGACAACGTTCCTCCAGGCCTTCCTGTTCTCTACCATCCTCCAGAGTCTGTTGATTATTTAAAGTGTTGACTCAGTATAAAAAAGAAGCATTCATGTGCTTCTCAAGATGTAGAAAGGCATTCCAAGGGGTCATTCCATTTTTTTTACTGATAATATCGTGAATAGGTATACAAGATAAATTAATTAAGTCATCTAAGTTAGGGGTCCCCAACCCCTGGTCCATGGACCAGCACTGGTCTATGGCATGCCACACAAACAAATGAAGACCGATCCACCAGATGCAGGCAACACATGAAACCACGCCCCTTCTGGTCTGCTGTAAAACCTCTTTCCAAGGAACGAGTCCCTAGTGCCCAAAAGGCTGGGGGCTGCTGATCTAAGTAGTATGATAATTTGGTTTTTATGCACAAATAGAAATTAAAATCTTGCCAAAAATACATAATGAAGAGCAGATGTTAAGACTTATTTGTTGTATTTACTACATTATAGTATACATTCCTTAACATGTATCTTTTCCTTGTAATTATTAAATAAATCACATGTTATCCTCCCTTATTGACCCGCAATTGCAGCAGCCAACTCCATTACTAAGTAATATAGTTGTAAAGTGAAACTTTATGTGACTTATGTCGGTTATAGCTGTGATCATTAAGAAAATTATACCTGGCCATTAAGCACAATACATGTGATAATGGCTTGTGACTTCCTAATAGCTTCCCCAATGACTTTAATTGTTGGAAACCAGCTGTAAAAGTCCCAAATGGTGATCACATGAAACACAGGATAGAAATGTATTAGAAATGTGTGCGAGTTACCAAGGATTTTAATCACAATCACATGACCACAGGGACACTGCAATACTCATAACTTTGATCTTTTTTTTCCAGCACCATCATAACTTTGAACAATCACTGAAAGAATGGTTGGTAAGTGAGAACTGCCTATATATGTATAACTTTATTTATGACTACTCTTTCTTTGAAAAAATTCAAGATAGTTTAGATTAAGAACCACCCTGACAAATTCTTGCTGTTTGTAATAGCTAGGCCAAGTAGAAATCTAAAACATTTACAGAACATCATTAGTTTTCCTAACTGGAAAACATGGTACCTTCCAATTTTATTCATCTATCATTTTGTTTATGTACTTATTGCCTGCTTGCTTACGTCAGATTTTATGCCATTGGACACTCAGTCAGATTCACTTACATCTTCTCCAGTAGGAATTTGTATTTGGTTTACACTGGCTGAATGCATATTTAAGCTTACACCTCATTGACTTTCATCCAGTTACCTATTTCTACACTGCATTGCACCATGTGCAAAGAAAATTCTCCTGCCATGCATCATAACAGCTAGTTTGGTCTCAGAAAAACTATTAGTAGGATTGCTAGTACTCACAGCTGTATTGTCCTTGTTTATCAAAAAGTACCATTAAATAACAGTTCTATTCACTCTACAAAAATAGCCTTGATTTATATGAAATTAATGGGACTTATATCGCACTAACCTTACTGAGATTTAAGTCTATCTCTGGTTTGTCAATCTCATCTGGCTTCAACCCTCCATAGACTATAGAACTTACACAGAAACCATTTTCTGTTGCCCTTATGTTAATGTGCTCTCCTGTCCCTGTAGGAATGATATAAACTTCCACATATTTTGTGACCCAAGAAAGCTAGTTAATTATTAAAGGTCTATTCCAGGATCATTTTATAAAGCCAGATAGATATTTTCAGGCAATTTGAACCCTGGCTGACCTGCAATACCAGCACAGATGGAAATATTCTCAAGAGCATGATAAAATGAATACTTTCAGAGCTGTCTGAAAATGTCAGGCAATTCAACAAACAAAATATTTAAAAGGGCCACACAACCCTTTCATAATATAAGCTATTCTCCAACTAAAGAGTGTCCTGTACAGAATTCTCCTATTCCCATTCAGTACATTTTTCTGTCTTGAACCTATGAGACTAAAGCTGAAAAATAAGAGAAGGGAGAATCCTACCAATGGTTTATTAGGTATTATTTTGCTTTGAGGGTCATACATGCAGGCTCCAATCACCCGAGGTCAAACCTCATTTTTATTTGGTAAAATGTATAGAGTGTGACTTTGCTGGATGTTACAAGCTATCTCACACTCCCTACTTTCTCAGGCATCTAAATTAAGCAGGCAAGTCCAAGAAGCTTTCAGCAGCGCTGTTTCCCTATATTATATTAATGCAGTATTGCTCAAAAGCTTTTTCTTTCTATCCCATTTCTAATGTAAGGCATTAAATCTTCTTGGGAATACTGGAAACAATAGACTGCAAAAGAATTATCAGACTTTGCATGGCAGGAGAGATTTAGAGGCTTCTCTGGTGTTTCATGGTAATACTGAGTCTTCCATAGATTACGGTTTTCTATTTGGGGAAATATGGGCTTTTATTTTAATTTCCCAATGGGTATATATAGAGCATGATGAACAGGATGGTACTTGCTTTTTCTCTCCTTCCTTCTCCTGTCTCTCTCTGTCTCTCTCTTTCTCTGTCTGTGTCTCTGTCTTTCTGTCTTTCTGTCTCTCTCTCTGTCTCTCTCTCTGTCTCTCTCTGTCTCTCTCTCTCTCTCTCTCTCTCTCTCTCTCTCTCTCTCTCTCTCTCTCTCTCTGTTGAGAGAGAAAGACAGAGAAAGATAATGAGAAAAGGAATGGACAGTACTGTCCCTATTTGGGATACTAATGAATTCCCTTCATTTGTCTCATTATAAATGTGCCACCTTTGGCACTGGTCTTTGGTTCAGCTCCTAGTTACATCAGAGCAATTTCCCTATACTCTGATGCATTACAGACATCTTCTGAAGCTGAATCTCTTTCTTTTGTTTCCCACTTTTTTTCATCTCAAGACTTTCATTATGTCCCTTCCCTTTGCCCAAGGCACACCAGATTCAATAAAAAGTAATTAGACTATTAATTAGAATCTGTATAAAGGAGGCCAGTTCTACTTAGGTATTATCTATGGTTGTTTTTGCTTTTGCTTTGGACACTTTTAGTGAGATTAATTCCTGTTTACATGAGTTATACAAAAATTAATATCTCCCAGTGAAATAAGTAGGGGGTAGCAGTTTGTGATTCTGCTATAATAGCTAATTTCTTTGTTGGGCATTATTTCTATCAACTTATCAAGTCTAAGGAAAAAACTGAAGTAACTTTCCGGTGCTTTTGCCTACAACCTTTAGCTGCTCTATCCAACATGGCCAATATTCATATATTATAATAGTTATCATTTAAACCATCTGGACAGCAACAGATTGTTTCTGAGCTAATCTATTTTAAGTCATTTTTGCTAATAGACTTTGGCGTTTGTTAAAGCAGTTAATTGTGTAAATTAATTTATGTTTTGCATGAATAATTTCATTTCTTTTATCTTTTTCCCTCCTTTACTTATTGTCGCTCTATTTGTATTTAAAAAATTCATCAAGTTCTCTCAAATATAGTGTTTTGAAACAATTCTTCAAAAAACGAAATATCTGCTCCAAATACTTGCTAATGCTGAGTGAAATTTATCAGTTCTGTCATTACCAATGTAATTGTTTCTAGGAATGTAAGATAATAAAGCTAGCAAGGTTTTCTTGGGAAAGTCTTGATGGTACCAATTATATAGTCTACTACTAGTAGGTGAAGGCTATACACATTCCCCATATCTTTTTTCTAATACTTCTAATTATGCAAATAATTGTAACCAACACAGTAATAGCTTTGCACATGAAGGTGATATTTCTTAGAGATAATGTTTTGAAAGCAAGTTGATCTTTTGAATGTATAACTACAACTGCATATTGTATCCTAATATGGTACATCATACACACATATATGCACACCAACTGTACATACATATAGAATATGTGTATAAAATAACATACATAATTTATACAGATGTTATAATAATCTCAGGGTCCTTTTTCCCAATTAAAAAGTGAATAAATGTGAATTTTTCTTTTAAATATTCCTGCTTAAACAATTCTAGCAGAAGAGATAGAAATAATAAAAAAACCCAACATAAAATCTTTGACAGCAAAGTTTGCAGTAGAGATAACATTCTTTGGCAAAGTATAAATACTGATGCCTCAGAACTCATTATACCACTCAATCATCGCAGCTTTGTTCATTTGTGGAAGGAAGATTGAAACACATTTGAGATTCTGCAAAACCAAAAATACAAGTTTCTGAATTGCCTATGAATCTCCTTGCATTGAGTTCAAGGCATCTGATTAACTTTAATTCCTCTAATTAATTTGTAAGTAGAGTTTGAATATTTCACTGAATCCTAAATAAATATATATTTTCTTTTGAGAGCAGGCAAAAATTTAATGTAGGCCATTGTACCCTCAGTAAAAAATGGCAATAAAGATAATCTTATCTTAACAGTCACACTGTTTGCTAGTTGGCTTTTGGTTCCAATTTAAGAACCTGATAATAATTTTTAAGGCTGTTCGTTACTCAGGGCTTGTTGTGGTTCAGGGCTATTTGTGGTACGCCCTTCTCAGATTGAAATCTGCCAACTCATAAAAATCTAAATTGTATATTCTGAAAATGTTCCTTTGATTAGGGATTGTCACCTATAACCAGGGGTGGGTTCCTGCCAGTTCTAACCTCTTCTATAGAAAAGGTTCCACAAATCTACAGTGCCGTTTAGAACCAGTTCCAATTCCCTCCCCCTGCCCGTCTGCACATCATCAAGACGAAGAGCGAGAGGAGGAATTCTGGGAGTTGAAGTCCACAAGTCTTAAAGCTGTCAAGTTTGAACACGCCTGGGGTTTTTTTTCTCTCTAAAGGGTCAGGGGTGCAAGAGTCTTGTAACTTGACAGCTTTAAGACTTGTGTGCTTCAAATGCCAGAGTTTCTGAGCCAACATTTTGGTTGCTAAGCAAGAGCCTTGTTAAGTGAGTTTCACCACACTTTACAAGTTGGCCACGCCCACCCAGTCACATGGCTGGCGAGCCACTCCCACCCAGTCACATGGCTGGCGAGCCACTCCCATCCAGTCACATGGCTGGCGAGCCACTCCCACCCAGTCACATGGCTGGCAAGTCACTCCCACAAAGCAGGCCACACCTACAGAAGAGGTTCTAAAAAATTTTGAAACCCACCACTACCTATAACGGCCATGAAAGCATACCTTTTCAGTTTCTGCCATCTGTTCTCTGGAACTTTATTTTCTCCCATAGACCTGTACCTATTACTAAAGACAATTAACAGAGAAGAGGGTGGGATAACTATCAATTGGTTGACCTCTTTATTACTGTTCTTGTACCTTTAGCCTATTTTCCCTAAAATTACCACCAAATGAAGAGAACAAGAGGCTTCCTTTTGCTTCTGTCATGTTCCACTAACTTGAAAAAAATAGGCCAGCAATATTTTTCGGAGTATAAAATGAACCTTTTTTCCTCAAAAAGAGGCTGAAAATCTGGGTGTGTCTTGTACATCGAATACAGCATTTTTTGCCTTCTGAAGCTCCGCCCCTTCACCAAAATGCCATGCATAGCTTTATGTAGGCTTTCAAAGAGCTCCTGGGGACTGGGGAGGGCAGAAATGAGCAAAAAAATGGCCATTTTTGCCACCAGCCCCCTAATCCAGTAGCACTCTATAAGTCTCCATAGGCTATACATGCAATTTTTTTGACAAAAAATGGGCCTGTTTTCACAAAAAATGGGCCTTTTTTGCTCGTTTTTGCTCCCCCCCTCCAGAGCACTCTGCAAGCCCCCCCAAGACTATTTATGCCTTTTATTTGGAAAAAACAGGCCTGTTTTTGTGAAAAACGGGCCATTTTGGGGAGGTTTGCAGAGTGCAAAAACTTTTTTTTTCCTTTTGGAAAGCTCTTTAACTGATTGATGAGAATTACACTGATCAAGTGCTGTGCCAGCAGAAACAAAGTTTTAGATGTTGCAGATTGTCAGCTATTTCCTTCTCCAGCACATCGATAAATACACCTGGAAACATCTACCTACCTACCTACTCTCTCTCCCTATCTACCTACCTACTGTATTTCTCTCTCTCTCTATCCCTCTACCTACCTACCTACTCTCTCTCTCCCTCCCTATCTACTGCATTTCTCTATTCTCTATCTCTCTCTATTTCTCTCTCTCTCTCTCTTCCCCTCTCTCTACCTATGTACCTACCTACTCTCTCTCCCCCTACCTATCTACTGTATTTCTCTATCTCTCTATTTCTCTCTCTATCCCTCTACCTACCAACCTACCTTCGCTCTCTCTCTCTCCCTACCTACTGCATTTCTCTATTCTCTATCTCTCTCTATTTCTCTCTCTCTCTCTATCCCTTTATCTACCTACCTACCTACCTATACCTAACTACTCTCTCTCTCTCTCTCTCCCTACCTACTTACAGTATTTCTCTCTCTTTCTCTCCCTCTCTATCCCTCTATCTACCCACTTTTTAAAAAAATTGCCTCTTCAAAACCTTGGTGCCTCTTATACTCCAGTGCGTCTTATACTCTAAAAAATATGGTAGTAGCAACAATAAAGAGAAGGAATATAGGAGAAAAAAGCTTCGGGAATCATAGCATCTGCTCTTTATCAGAGTTCTTGGCCTTAGTAACTGCCCAGCAGTATAGGCTCCTAACAGAGGCTATGTAGGAGGTCATGCGTACATTTAGATTGGTGACACTTAAGTACAGGCCTTTTGTTCTTAGTATCTTAGTTGTTCATTGCCATCTCCACAGGGGAACATTAGGCACCTTTTAAAATACATTTTGGATTAATTTCCTCAACATAGTTGACTAAAATGTAATTGTGTGGTTTGTGGATCAGTATGTTGTGGTCATTTAGCCAATTGTCTTGCATATTGTACCCTGTTTCCCCAAAAATAAGCCCTCCCGACAATATTGCAACACAGCAGCAGCCAAGAGGCTACCACGCTCGTTGCCTCCTGCACCTCAAAAATAATAAAACCTCCCCAAAAATAAAGCCAAGTGTTTATTTTGGGGGTCAAAAGAAAATAAGACTCTGTATTATTTTCAGGAAAACATGAGTTTAGCTCTTACATTTTGCTATAATTGGTTTATCACATAGGGCAAAAACATAACATCTATGATATTGTTTGCCTGGGATTATGGTTAGCAGTTGGATGAGCCTACGTTTTAGTTGTCAGATGAAAACAGAAGTCATTTGTTAGATATTGATTATTGTTGTTCTTAATGTGTCTAATGTATCTAATATGATGTTGCTTCTTTCTATTATTAAACTGTGTACGTAATTGTATTTAGTCTACTTTATGTAAATCATAATATCATATAATGAGAAAGTATACAAACAAAATATCTTTGAAAAAACACTTTTGAAGAATAGTAGGATACATAATAATTTCAATAAATGTACTTGACTTGAATCATTATAAAATATTGGTTATTATTTTTCTTCCCATGAGTCTATAGCACAATATTTTTTCCAACAAAGACACAGATGTTTTGGATCACCTCTTGAAAACTGCCATCACATTTACTTGTTCTGATGTCATCCTCATGCCACAGTAGATCATTTCATAAGAACAAATTATAGAAAGAAATTAAATATCCCTTGAGCCAACAATTAAAAAAAATCAAAGAGATTTTGGGTGGGCCATGCTAAGTTCCAATTAAAACCAAATTATCCCATCCTGTAGTAAAATATATTTTTCATAACTAATAACCCCATATTTGGCAATTGCTACTCTGAGCTTATTAGCCTGAAAAGAAAACATTGTTCAGTCTGGGGTTATGGTTTAACTTTAAAAGAAATGAATCAATAAATTGGGACTCATCTTAGTAAAATCATATTTCTAATGAATATATTGTTAAAAACATTTGAAATTATTTTGTTGAAAGTGATTGATTTATCAAGAGATTACATTGGTATCCTTGAGGATAAATAGATTTGGTGATGGCAAAGGGTTATTTCTATAGAACCTGAGAACATGAGCAGTTCTCTGCTAGATCCAACCCCTGACCCATGTAGTCAGAAGTCTGTTCCAACCACACTAGTCTCACATCAGATGGTTTTCAGAGATAGTCACATAATAGCCATGGATTCCCATGATTTGTATGAATTTGTCCAACCTTTTTTAAAGCCAGCCAAGCTGCCCTACATTTCAGAGTAATGAATTCCAAACATGAATTATTATTGGGTAATAACAATCCTTTTGTCTCTATTGATTCTCTAGGATTCAATTTCATTGGTGATCTCCAATTCTAGTGTTTAAATTTGGTGTTTTGGAAAGAGAAAATAATTTATAATTGTCCACATTTTGCATATTTTTATAGACTTCAATTATGTCTCTTCTCACCTACCTCATTTCTAGACTAAAAAGGACGAATTGTTGCAATCTTTTGTCTTAAAGAATCTGCTTCAGGCTTTTGGTTATTTAAATTATTCTCCTCTGATCTTTCCTTACCTTTCTTTAGCTGTTCCAGATAGGACAACTAGAACACACACAATATCTCAGAAGTATTTGTAGCATTAATTTATGTATAGACATTATGATATTGTCATCTCTATGTTCAATATTGTTTATTATTGTCTATGTAGATTCTCAGTCATCCAGGTCATGGTTGTCCCAAAGGCGTTTTTTCAAGAGGCAATGGGACTTTCTGGTTTTTCTTTGAAGATGTTTCGCTTTTCATCCAAGAAACAAGAAAAACTAGAGAGTCCAGTTGCCTCTTGAAAAAGCATTTTTGGGATTGTTTATTATTATTCCTTTATTGATACCTTCATTGAACTCTTTATTGAGACGCCAAGATACCTTGTCAATCTTGCTTACTATGATCCCATCTTATGATTAGTAAGTATTTTGGCACAAGTGTATATCTTTTTACATTTGTTGCTAGTGAGATCTGTAATGTTGTTGCCCATTGCCATAGTATTTAGAAATTCCTTTAGAGCTCTTCACATTGTTTTTACCATTCTGATCGACTTAGTGACATAACAATTTGCTACTCCACCAGTCATGCCTCATTCTAAATAATTTATAAATATGCTGGGAAAGCATTCCTTAGGAGAAGTCCCATTTTTTTAAACAGATAACAATCTTAGTGTGCCCGAAATGAATTGAGATTGCAAAGATTTTTCCATAGGTACCAGTTTATATATCCTTGCAGGAGAAAATGTAGCTTAAGGCAAAGAGTTTTAACCAGAAAATTATGAGTTAGTGAATTCTAAATGCCCACATCCTCACCATTGGTGCATTTTCCTAATACCGTTTTAAAGACCCATAGAAAATCTTCACCACAGATTTCCTGTATCACATCTACATCAGCCAAGCTGAATCAAGTCCTACTGACAAAATTAAAGTTGGTTGAAATTCAGACGTGGTGCTTAGTCAGTTGGAGTATGTGGCTTTTTATCTTCCTACAAGCACTTTCCCAAAGTAACTCTTCTGGTTATCCACAGCACCATATTTACATTTTGCATGCCAGAAAGTGATAAACATTAAAGTAAATATGACAGTTGATCATGCAGAAAATTAAGTGAAAATATGACAGCAGCTCCTGGAAGACCCACATCCCCCCCACATCCCCAACTTTCTTGGCTGTTTTACTGTTTGTATTTCCCAGTAGATCTTTGATATTCTATGTGATAAGGATCTATTTTTTCATAAGAATACTAGATTGTGATGCAAACTAAGGAAGTTTTTAACATAAACTGAATACACAGGTGGCTTTTTAAAAATGATTAAAATTATATTCACAACTTTACTGGATACATTTGGATTCTTTCAATAAGCCTTCCTTCCTTCCTTCCTTCCTTCCTTCCTTCCTTCCTTCCTTCCTTCCTTCCTTCCTTCCTTCCTTCCTTCTGTAAATTGAGCCATTGATTTTATCATGCAAAAATATCAACTCAGTTATTATGTTAAAAACTTCATTTTCTCCAAAATACCAACCTACCTTAACAGTAGCAATATGAGTAGCAACAACAGCCAAATTCTAGCTGACTTGGGTGTGATGAATGTTATTTACACTTCAGTTTGCAGCTTTTTGTACAATCTCATAAAAGAATAAATCCACACTTCCATGGAGGGGCTGTGCACAAGGAAGTCTGTGACTGTTAAGCAAAGGTGTCAGACACATATGGGAATGTATTAATAAGGGTCACACCTACATTTTAAAGATTTACAAGTGACTATGAAAATGTGAGTGTGAGAGAAAAAGAGATCAGGACAATAAAATAAAAAGCTTGGCATATGATTTAACAATGGGAAAGAGTTACTTGAATGCAGTTATTTATGATCCTATGAAAATCCATCCATTGGAAATTTTTAATCCCTTAGCCATTTGTATTGTAAAAATCCTATTGTTTTATATTTGTTACCATCAATTGTGTTGTAAAGATTATGGCTGCAGAAGGATCATTTTTCATGTAGCACTTAGCAATAGCAATAGCACATAGAGTTGTATACCACTTCATAGTGCTTTACAGCTCTCTCTAAGCAGTTTACAGGATCAGCTCATTGCCTTCAACAATCTCATTTTACCAACCTTGGAAGGATGGAAGTCTGAGTCAACTTTGAATCAGTCAGGATCCAACTCCTGGCAGTTGGCAGAGTTAGCTGCAATACTGCACTCTAACCATGGTGCCATGATGGCTCCTTGGCTCCACCATGGCTACTAATCAATCATAGTTTCTATCCAAATCCTCTCTGAACATAAACATCAATTAATTTTTTTAAATTTTAAATAAGAATGAGAAACAGCATAACAGCTCTCTCAGATCTGGAAGAAGTCTATTTATTCAAGATCAATAGAATGTTGTTCTGAAAGGAATTGTGTATCAGTTCTATGTACAGGCATATGCCGTATATATATTTATACTCTATATGTATACACACACACATACTGGTGGTGTAAGATTTCTATCTTTTCATATGGAAATTTACACTTATGTATACAGTTCCAATTACCTCATAACCACAGAGCTTGTTCACTGACCCATTTAATCTATTGTTTATTATGTTTGTTTGTGTGTGTTTGTGCGTGTGCGCATGCTATTGTTTTTAGAAATCAGATTGCTTCATTTGACCTACTTTGGCCTACTATGTAAGGAAGGAAGAGGGGCAGTTTAGACATGTGAAATATAAATAAATACATTTATTTAAAGCTTTATTAAAGCCATACAAATGGGTGTTTTTTTTGTTCAATGATATCAAATCACACAAAAAAAGCTCAAACCTCAAACTTTGATTAAAACAAATGAGGTAAAAATGGCAAGCACCTTTATGGGATGGTCTGAGAAACCCTAGCCATAACATTTCCTTTTAATTTATTAAGGATTGTAGGAATGTATCCTTAAAGGATTTGCTTTTCCAATGGAAATGTTATACCTGGAAGCAGGTAGTATAGCCAACATGTAGACAGCCTCATCAAACAGTAACTGGAAACTGAATTATTATGGGAGAGAATGAACAAAACAGCCCACCCGTATAGGGAAAGATTGAACATACAAGATTTAGGTTTTCTTTATTTAACTTCTGTCTACAAAAGGAGACCTCTTCAGCCAACTATAATAAAATAATAAGCTAGCAATAAATTATTTGTTGACTCAATCCCACAACTTGAATTAGTGTTAGTACTATAAAACACTATAATTTCTGAAGCACTGAATAAACCAGTTTGCTTTGGGAGGGATTTTGACAGGATAACAGTTTGATTCTCTAATTAACAACTGTGTGCTGTTCTTAAGGCTTTCCGCCTTTCAGATTTGCATTTAGGATTCACTTGCCTGCATTTTTACTATATATGGTTACTTTTACATCCCATACTTTATATGGAAACATAACAAAATTATTAAAGCTTATAATAGGACAGAAGGATGGTAGGAAAGCAGGACAGAAGGAAGGAAGGAAAATTTGATAGCAATTTATCATGTACCACCATTGAAATGGAAATATTCACAGGTAATAATAAAGGGGGCGGGAGAGAAATAGCTTTCAAGGACAGTGTAGATTGTAGAGATTTTTGAAAACTGAAAGAGGACACATAGTTTGTTTGCATAGTTCAGTTATACCTATTTCAAACAATGCTATAATACCCTAAACCTGGGTAATTAACCATTTAAAATATACATCAAGGAAAAGAAAGGACAGTATTTCAATTTATGTGTTTAATGTAGAAATAGCAAGATTACATTTTATTTTTATTCTTTCCATATATTCAGTTTAGTCATTTTTTTTCCTCAGGAAGTGAGATATTTTTCTTTCTTTTGTTCTGCAATCTTGAGCCCTTAACAATATTTCACCAGTGCCTTACCAATCTCTTGCCATAAGGCTAATAGGGGGAAAATCATAAACCAACCTTTTGCTATATATTTTAAGATATGTCTCTTCCTGCTTGCAGCTTCATATTTTGCGATGTGTCTTCCCGCTTTCATTTCCACTACATCTATAAAAATTAAATAAGATCATAGGAACACCTTTATATTTTAGTTAACAATCACTGTATGATTTTGGAATGTTTCTTCTTTTTCTCCCTTAACACCAACATAGAGTATTTGAATAGTAATGCTATTGATGTTAGTCCTATTTATTAGACTTAATATTCTGCCTTACCTCATGTGCTAAGGTAATGTACTGTACTTATCATTCCCTTCTCCAATTTGAATCCCTATAATACTAACCTTATGGAATGGGTATGGAAGAGATTGACTAGTCCAAAGTCACTAATGAATTTCAATGGCTGATAATGCACTTGAATTTGGATGTTCCCAGGCCTAGTCAAACATCCTAATCACTTTACCACTGTATGTTAGGGTGTTACACTGTATGTAAGGCTAATGGTTAGCGACTGCTGTCACTTTCAAGTTAATGTTTGTCTATCAAATTATGGCAATAAAATGGATCCAATAAATAGCACAGAATCAAATTGGAAGAGTTAGTAATATCTAATATCACCGTATCTGTGTTGCCTTCAAGTCAGTGTTGATTCCTAGCAGCTAGTCCATACAGTTTTCTTGGTAAATTTATGGAAGTGGTTTGACAATGTAATCCTTCTGATTTTGTGTGAACTCATAACATCTTGCTTTCTAACTGATGCCTTAACTATCACTACTAAAATGGCACAGTACTGTATTACTCCATCCAAAGTCAGAAGTATTACCAGCTGAAAGCATATTGCTAAAGATTTCTATTCTTACCATACACTTAACATAATTGGAATGACACGAAAATAATGCACTGTATCTATACTCAATATCTCTTATGTAAGCTAAGAATGAGCTTACATTAAGCTGAAAATTAAAAATAGATTCTTTAAAAATTAGTAAATATTTTACAAATACAAATACAATAGCAGAGTTGGAAGGGGCCTTGGAGTTCTTCTAGTCCAACCCCCTGCCTAGGCAGGAAAACAACATCTTCTTAAAGACTTCAAATGTTGGTGTATTCACAACTTCTGGAGGCAAGCTGTTCCACTGATTAATTGTTCTAACTGTCAGGAAATTTCTCCTCAGTTCCAAGTTGCTTCTCTCCTTGATTAGTTTCCACTCATTGCTTCTTGTTCTACCCTCAGGTGCCTTGGAGAATAGTTTGACTCCCTCTTCTTTGTGACAACCCCTGAGATATTGGAACACTGCTATCATGTGTCCCCTAGTCCTTCTTTTCATTAAACTAGACATACCCAGTTCCTGCAACCGTTCTTCATATGTTTTAGTCTCCAGTCCCCTAATCATTTTTGTTGCTCTTCTCTGCACTCTTTCTAGAGTCTCCACATCTTTTCTACATCGTTGCAACCAAAACTGAATGCAGTATTCCAAGTGTGGCCTTACCAAGGCATTATAAAATGGTATTAACACTTCACGTGATCTTGATTCTATCCCTCTGTTTATGTAGCCTAGGACTGTGTTGGATTTTTTGGCAGCTGCTGCACACTGCTGGCTCATATTTAAATGGTTGTCCACTGGACTCCAAGATCCCTCTCACAGTTACTACTATTGAGCAAGGTACCACCTATACTGTACCTGTGCATTTCATTTTTCTTGCCTAAATGTAGAACCATACTCTTTTCACTATTGAATTTAATTTTATTAGATAGTGTCCAATGTTCAAGTTTGTTAAGATCCTTCTGCATCTTAAGTCTATCTTCTGGAATGTTGGCTATTCCTGCCAGCTTGGTGTCATCTTCAAATTTGATGAGTTCCCAATTTATTCCCTCATCCAAATCATTGATGAAGATGTTGAAGAGTACTTGGCCTAAAACAGAGCCTTGGAGTATTCCACTGCATCCTTCCCTCCATGCAGATGCAGTTCCATTGAGGACTACACATTGAGTGCGGTTGGTCAGCCAGTTACGAATACATCTGGTGGTGATGCTGTCTAACCCACATTCTTCTACTTTATCTAGTAGTAGGTTATGGTCTACCTTATCAAATGTCTTACTGAAGTCCAAGTAAACTATATTGATGACATTCCTCGGGTCCATTAATTTTGTCACTTTGTCAAAGAATGCAATAAGATTAGTCTGGCATGATCTGTTTTTGACAAACCCATGTTGGCTTTTGGCTATTACTTTGTTAACTTCTAGGTGTTCGCTAATTCGTTGCTTATCTTTTCCAGAATCTTTCCTGGTATTGAGGTCAGGCTGATAGATCTGTAGTTTCCTGAATCCATTTTTTTCCTTTTTTAAAGATGGGAGCCACATCAGCTCTTTTCCAGTCCTCTGGCAGTTCTCCGGTGCTCCAGGATCTCTGAAAGATATAGTTCAGTGGTTCTGAGATCCCGTCTGCCCGTTCCTTCAGAACCCTGGGATGTAATCCATCCGGTCCTGGTGATTTGAACTCATCTATGATAGACAGGTGCTCACTTATGCTTTTCTTCCCTATTTCAACTTGTGTTCCTAATCCGATTTTTGTGGTGCTGTTTTTGATAGGTTGGACTGTTTTATCCCTTTGTGTAAAGACAGATGCAAAAAACAAGTTAAATATTCTTTCTTCCTTGTTGCTTGTCACCTTCTTGCCACTTTCTCCCAAAAATGGACCAATTGTTTCCTTAACTTTTTTCTTGTATTTAACATGTTGGAAGAAGCTTTTTTTGTTATTTTTTTACTTTTGTAGCAAACCTTTCTTCATTGTGAGCCTTAGCTTTCCTCACTTCATCTTTACAGGCTCGGGCTATTTGCTGATATTCTGCCTTAGTTATGTCCCCTTCTTTCCACTTTTTATACTTATCTTTTTTGTCTTTCAATTTGTCAGAAAGTTCTTTATGCAGCCATGCTGGTTTCTTTTGGGAGCTGCTATTTTTCTTCTTCATTGGTATTGTGCTAGACTGAGCTTTTGTAATCTCATTTTTCAAAATTTCCCAAGCTTCTTGAGTTGTTTTCCCCTTGAGGTTTCTCATCCATGGAATTCTTCCCAAGCTCTCTCTAAGTTTATTGAAATTAGCTCTCTTAAAGTCCAAGACTCTAGTTTGACTTTGTTCTACTACTTTTGTTTACATAATGTTGAATTCTAATATTGCATTGTCACTTGCCTCCAGGGTTCCTGTGTCTTCAACACCTTCTATCATTTCCTCTCTGTTAGTGAGAATTAAGTCCAATATGGCTGATCCCCTTGTTCCCTTCTCTACTTTTTGGGAAACAAAGTTGTCTGCTAGGTTTGTTAGGAACCTGTTGGATCTTCCACTTGGTGCAGAGTTTGTTTCCCAGTTGTCAGGGTAGTTGTGGCATGCTTCCTACATACCTTAGTTAGCTGACTAGCAAAAAGTTCATCTACTTCCTCTGCTTGGTTGGGTGGCCTGTAGTATAGACCTATGGCAATGTCATTCCCCCCCCCAACCTTTAATATTGACCCAAATGCATTCAAGATAGTTCTCATCCTTGTTGTGCTCTATTTCTGTAGAGCTGTGGTTATTTCTTATATATAGTGTAACTCCACCTCCTCTTTTATTTGGTCTATTTCTTTAAATAATTTAAATCCTTCTAGCTGTATGTTCCATTTGTGGGTTTCTTGGTGCATGAGAAAAACCCAAAATCTCTTGAAAGTTAATAGAGAATTTTTTTTTGAATTTTTTTAATTATAATTTTTTCCCTTTACAACACCTTACAGTCATTATATCAACATTATTATGTCATCATATGTGTACATGTAAATATTATTTTGCTTCTATGTTTATAATATATTGTTTTTCACCTTCATTAATTTTATTCTTGTTTTGCAGCCATTTGTACCAATTATTCCAAATTTCATAATATTCTGACTCTTCTTTGACTTTTAATTTAAGTGTTAATTTGTCCTGCACAATCCAAATTTTTTTGCATCACTAATTCATCCAAGGGGATATTATTTTGTTTCCAGCATTGTGCAAACGCTATTGTAGCTGTGGTCAGCAGATGTGTTAATATGTACTTAGTTTTCTTTGTATATTTCCATTTGATTATTCCCAGCAGAAAGAGTTCGGGTTTGTATTTTATTTGTTCTCCTGTAATTTCTTGCACCCATTTCCAAATTTTTGTCCAATATTTTTGAGTTTCCAGGCAGGTCCCCCATATGTGATAGAAAGTCCCTTGTATTTTGTTACACTTCCAGCAGGTCGGATTCATGTTTGGGTACATTTTAGCTTATCTCGTTGGTGGTAAATGCCAACGATAAAACATTTTATACATATTTTCTTTGAGTGCTACTGATCGTGCTAGTTTATAATTTGTGTTCCAAATATTTTTAGAAAATATTTTGTAAAATTTGAAAGTTGGTACCTTATATATTTTAGTTTCCCACTGGGCAAGATTATTCTCCCTACCCTGCAAGCTAAGATTGGATTACAAAGGTAAGGTTTTAATTTGAATCAACTTTACTCAAGGCTTCACTAAACCTGAAGAGGCTTCTTCATTGAATGACTGTCTTCATTGCACAGGCCTGCCACATAATCTATTTTCATGAAGTGCCTGACTTATTGATCTGCTAGAATGCCAATAACCAACTTGAGGTTTGTTGGTTGGATGAAGCAATCAGCCCTCATGAAAATTGATCCATAGCACTCAGTCTAGGCAAGTAGTTCTGTGAAACAGGAAATTAACATTTTACTACAAAATTGTACCTTGAAATAGTTTGATTGACTGCCATTAGAAACAGAATGGGTCAGCACTCTGATCTGCTTCCTAAAGGAGATTGGTCACAAATGCAAGTTTAGAGATTTTAAAATAACCATGCAGGAAGATAATAGGCACACATACCCATATACATATACTATTAGGTGGGTTCCTACCAGTTAGGACCGGTTCAGCCAAATTGGTAGTGGTTTGGCAGCCTGGGTCTCTGGAACTGGCAGTGAACCAGGCCTGCCGCGCTACCAAACTGGTTCTCCCGGTGGCGCTGTAGGCACCATCATCTTGTTTTTTGCTTCTGCACATGCGCAGACTTTTATTGCTATTCACATGCACATGCAGTACGCATCAAGCGTACATGCGCAGTGCATCCATGAGCAAACTGGCAGTAGATACTGCCAGAGCCCACTCCTGCCTATTAGCATATATCCCTTTTACACTCAAACTAGTAGGTCCCAGAGGTGGGTTGCTTCCGGTTTGGCCCGGATAGGACGAACCAGTAGTAGTGGCGGCAGGAAGCTCCACACACACATCCACAGAAGCATTACGGGAGTGCACAGAGAAGAACGCCTGAACCACTGGTAAGTCCACTTATTCCAGAAATGTAGAATCTAAAATTACATGGTCTTGCATACTATTCAAAAAATAGAATGTCCCAGAGAACACCATTGATCTGGAGTTTTCTAGAAATTAGTTATATGAATTGGGGATGTGGCAAGATGTCCCACAATTAGAATGGGAGTCCAGAGAAGAAGTAGAATTTTCTGGAACCTTCAGTTCCTTGAATTGCAGCATATTCAAAAAGTTATAGGTTATACAAAAAGTTTAAGATGATAGAAGGGAATATTTATTAAACACTGTAAATGTTCAGTGATAATGTTGCTGCTATCATTTTTCTTAGCATTTGTCCTGCATAATAGCAGGGTCTGCTTGTTTTACACTGCACTAACTTAGTTCTTACAGTGAAGCTTATCAATGCATAATACAACAAAGGTTTTTCTTTTTAGCTGGCTGATCACAATGCCTAATGCTGTGATATCTATTAAGAAGCAACTACTTAGCTTAATGTCAACCATAGGCTGTTGTGGCTAGGAAAGAACTAGAATCTAAGTTTCCTTATTCCTAGTCATCAGCCTTAACCACCATACCACATTACCTAATTTAAATCCTAATGATGGATAATAATGTTGTGTTGTGTTAATTATGTAAACATTTAAATGCAATCAAATCATTATTTTTCATTCTTCCACTTATGTATTGAAGTTCATGGCCTAACATTTACCTCACATAATGAAATAAAAATTCTCCTTTTTTTAAATACTGTCTGTTACTGGAAAAAAGGAACCTACTATAAGGTGCCAAATTCAATTTATTGCAATATTGATTGCTTTAATTTGTAAAGGTGAATTAATTCTTCTGATCTGATTTCTATATTTCCTCAAAGCCCAAATGTCAATAAAATGCACAGTAAATAACAATAACAACAAATTCCATGTGGGATTTTATGGCCTTTAACTGGAACTTTACTCAGGAAGTTTTACATACAAACCATGTCCTGAATCAGTAATCAAAGCTTCTTCTCACATATGCACAAGATTACACACTGAGCAATAAACCTTAGGGTTCGGTACAAGTGTTGACTTTATTAAATTTCATTTCCATGTCTCCTTTCCATTGTCCAAGCAAGGTAGCCATCCTGTTTGTTATAGACTTTTGATAATATTCAGCACTTCTGAAATTGCATTCATTGATATATACACTTCTGCTGCTATTTTCCTAGTCATTATGAAGCCCAGCTATATACATATTTTCCAGATTACTTTAAAAGCCTCTCTCAAACTAAAGCACTGTCACCTGAAGATTATGTTCAACCTATAATTGGTTTAGGGTGATCCATAAAGACTTGCACATCCATCATCTTTTATGATACATGGCAGTGAATACGATAAATTAGAATGACATACAGCCCATTTGCTTGCCATTCTACACATACAAAGGAAGAGTATAGTTTCTCTTCTTAAAATCTTTGTTCTTTAATGACCTAAATTTAATTCTAAAGTGATTGCAGTAATAATACTTCATATGTTTTACCTTGTATTTAAAAATAAATTAAGCAGAAATTATTCTCCTGTACCTGATATAAGTATGTCATGAAAAATCAATTAACACATTGTTAATCTTATAAGTAGTACATTTTCAAATACATATGGTTAAACAAGGAACAGGATTGCCTATCATTTTCAAGGTGTCTTCTAGCATAATTTATTCATATTAGTCCAATTGTCTATGTTTCAATAGAAGCTATACCTGACGATAACATAATAGGACAAGAGCACTATTTCTTTTCATCTATGTGTGATAATGACCATCTGCAGCAGAAATCTGTAGTGAGGTGAAATGATCTCCCTCCTTCCTTCCCTCCCTCCCTCCCTCCCTCTCTCTCTCTCTCTCTCATAAAGTGACATTTTTACTTTCCTTCCTCTTACTGCTGTCCTCCAGAAACTGTAGGCATTGCTATCAAATAAATTAAATCCCCAATTCACACACACTCCAAAAAGCATAAGATAATGGATACATAACATAATCTTTTAGAGGCTGCCAGACATCATTTGTGCCAATAGATGATGGGAAGATTAGCTTACTAACATTAACTGAAGGAGTACAAAGATGGGAAACCCACAGATGTCATATGGTGCTTCAATACTACTCCAATTGTGTCTGCCCATCTTATTACATCTAATAGGACTGGCACTCTCTATTCACAAAAGCATGTCATCTCTTGGAATTTCAAAGGTGTGCCTTTTCTGTGGCTACCCCTCTTCTTTGGAGCAGCATTCTCCATATTCTCAATTTGCATGGACCAAGTCTTTCTGTCATTTAGAAACATCTTTAAAAAATGGCTCTCTCATAGAAAAAAAAATCTTTACTCTATATAGGGTAAGATTACTTTCCCTTAGTTTATATAGGGAACTTTACTTTATTTATACTTTATACTTTATTTCTGCTTAAACAAGAAGGCTTGCCTGATTAGCACTGGAGCCCCAGAATGAAACCACCTTATAAATTTGACCTGAATTCTATCCACAACTAGTGGAGTGATCAAATCATCACTATTGTACTACTAAACCTTGCTTCTAATAGCACTTAGATCTCTGCATTTTGGATTAATTGCAGTTCTGAGTCATCTCCAAAGGCATTCCCAGATTATATAGTGATGAATATACTAGACACTGACATAAGTTCTTCCAGTTAAGAAAGACCTATATCTGATGCAAGATCATCTGACTACAGCCTCCTCCTGCTGCTCTGTTGGTGCTCTTAGTCCAGAAGGACTCCAAAGTATAGAACTGCTCCTTCAGAGGGAATGGGATTCTGTTCAAAGCTAAATTCAGTAAAGGAACTGAGTCAGATCATTTACTTGCTAACAACAAGTCTATCCAGCTAGGATTCAATTTAAACTCTAATCTCTTAAGGTCTTCAGATGCTAGGTAATGATCCCACAAGGCGTGTGAAACAGATAGTGTTTCAGCAACTAATCTACGTTTTTAAATTCAGAATTCTTAGAATCCCATCTAGAAGCTATCAGAGGCATTCAAGTAGACATTGTTGAATAGGATGTATGTAACTTTTAAACAGTTCTGCCTTTGGTTTCTTATTTAAGTGCTTTTCCACCTGACCATTGCTTGAACTTATACAGTCTGCTTCTTCTGTTTCCTTAGACTGGAAAGAGATGAGTTTCCTTTCAAAAGCAATTGAAAAAGAATACATTTTAGATGTATTTAACCCTTTTCTAATGTAGTTGCTAAGCTATCAGATACACCCACTGTGAGAGTAAAATAAACCATCACTCAAATCTTCCGCCAAGGTTTCTTGATACACAATAATAGCATACAAATGTGAAATAAAATTAGATTTATTTGTTATGTAGTTCTATGTAAATTCTAGAATTTATATGTATTCCCTCTTAAGTAACATTATTCCATTATGGTAGTCCTTCTGGGATTGTGTTTAAGATTACAGTGCATTTTACATCATAGCTATTCACTAATGTGCCATTAAGGATATTTAATTGTTTGCAGGTCACACAGTGAATAATAGGGAACTATAGGAATCAAAACATATTACAGCAGTGAAAAATAAATAAATCTTCACATTATACTGTAAAGTTGGTTCACACTTTCATTGATTGTGAGCTCCATGGAATTTTAGTTCAACATTTTAAAGTATCCTGTAACATATCAGAAAAGTAATTCACTGTTGTAATTAAGTATGTGCAGTGAACCTTTGTGAAGGTTTTAATGGAAATTATGGCCAGCAATATATCTCTAGAATACTTGTTTAATGTTATTTATAAGAAATATGCAAAGGGAGGAATAGTTGTCTTTGTCTTGAAATAAATGTATTTTTTCCTTTGTTGCAAATGACTCACACTTTTATGCTTTTTCCAAAACTATGTAGTTTCCCTTTATTACAGTCACTGTAGTGAATTTCAAGAACATGTAACAGTTGATGTACATTTAATGCAACAGCCTTCCCTACTGGATTAAGATTGATAATCATTGCCCAGAAAAAGCACCATTGACTTACTTTGGAAAAGGCAGTAGTTCATCTTATGGTCAAACTAAGGTTCAAATACATTTGTAAATTGCAAAGAAATAAATTGAGGAAATGACTTTTCCTCAAAGAAAGCCTACATTAAAAAAAAGAATTTAAGAAAACAAACACAGCCACTGTATGGGGTGTTTTATTGCCTAAAAAAATATAACTACAGTATATATTACTACATTTAATTAATTTCCAAAAGTGGTACTCATTTCCAAAATTAAAAGATAGGTTTAATAAGGCAAAGATTATGGTTTGAGAAGAAGTGTACGAAATCTAAGGACACCCTAACATTTGTCCTGTTCATCACTGTTGAATGGACTGCATGAGCCAAAGCAAAGCATAATGTTTTTGGGGGAAGGTGGAGGAGAAGCTCAGAAAAATCATGGAGACAACTGACACAGGCCTCCAAATATAATGATTGTGTAACATTTTGGAATATTGTATCTGATTAGGTGAAGATCAAAATAAGAAATTTTCATATCTGTGTGGCAAGTTTATTGCATATCTAGCTACATAAAATAACTCCTAAAGTGGCATAGGAAGATCTGCCAGATTGATCCCCTGCTACTCAAACTGAAACTGCTAACCTAGTGATACTAGCCTACCAAGCTGTTAAAATTGAATATTGTGAATACTGTATTTTTCTGAGTATAAGACACACCTTTTTTCCTAAAAAAAGAGGCTGAAAATCTGGGTGCATCTTATACACCGAATACAGCATTTTTCCCTCCCGAAGCCCCGCCCCCATCACCAAAATGATCGTGCATACCTTTATGGAGGCTTTCAGAGAACTCTTGGGGGCTGGACAGGGCAGAAATGAGCAAAAGACCTCCTTACCTATCTACTGTATTTCTCTCTCCATTTCTCTCTGTCTATCACTCTACCTACCAACTTACCTACTCACTCTCTCTCCCTACCTACCTATCTTCTGTATTTGTCTCTCTATCTCTTTCTATTTCTCTCTCTCTATCGTCTACCTACCTATCTACCTACCTACCTACCTACCTACACACACTCTCTTTCTCTCTCTTTCTCTTTCTATATATATCCCTTTATCTACCTACCTAACTACTCTCTCTCTCCTTACCTACCTACTGTATTCCTTTCTCTTTCTCTCCCTGTCTCTCCCTCTATCTGTCTATCTACTTTTTTAAAAAAAAATGCCTCTTCAAAATCTTTGTGCACCTTATACTCCGAAAAATACGGTATGTTTTAGTGGTTTTGTTCACAGCCAGCACAGACTGAAAATACATATGGAATAGAATGGTTATATTACTGTTACCACATAAAAAAGAAGATGAGAAAGACCCTCTATTGACTGATAGTTTATTAAATAATATTTGTAAATTACATCAAGATACTTATTTTATAAATTAATGGACTGAATGAAATAGAAAATCTTACTCATTGAGGGATAGGCTGAAAACTTCAATCAGAAAAACAGTCCAAATGCAGTCCATAGTTCCAAGAGTCAAGTCAGGTTTGTCAACAGCTTCAGAGGTCCAAGATCTCTTACATGAACAGGATTCACAGGGACATCATATAAAAACCAGAAACCAGATGTTAATTTCATCAAGAGAGCATGAGTCAGACTTGTTTCTTAGATCAAGCTGCAGCCAGCTGTCATAAGACATTTACTCCCTTGTTTGGTGAGAAGCATCATATCTCATCTCTGCTCTTTGATTTTACTTTCCAGGTACAGGGGCTGGGACCCCTACATTATCCTCATCTGATTGCTCTAGATCTTTAAGTGATCCCTGTGTTTGATAAGTCTCATTTGAATCTTCGTTTGATATTTCCTGTTGCTGAAATTCCACAGATTCAAGTGAAGCAGCTTCTTCAGAAGCTGAGTTTTGAGCTGGGATCAAACAATCATGTAACACATTGGTTATTTCATCCATCTGCTGCCACTTCTAAAATGTTACCTGATAATACTGTATCCAAATTAGGTAACTTTTATGCTGTCATTCTTATTTCCAAGGCATATTTGGGGCCCTTTGTTATTTAGGTTTTTTTAAATTATAATCTAATATCTACTGTCTGCAAAACCACATCACCTGCTAAGTCTGGCTAGTAGATCTATTGTAGGTAATACAGTTATTATTTTAACTTCACATGAGGAACAGTGATCTAAGAAGGAAAACAAAAAGAACTATTGTTTCCTATTGCACCATTAGTACTTAGAATCACCAAGTTTGGAGACCCTTGTCCTAATATATTGTGGACTTTTACCAAATGCATGGTATTTGATCTCAGTGAGTTTTGAACAAGCAGTCTTCCCTTCAGCAATATATCAGTGATATTGATTTCCAATATTATTTTAGCCAAACTCCACCTTACTTTATCTTACTGGCACAGAAAATAAGCATTGCACCGGGTCTTATTTGATAGCACATATGAAAACTCCATAGGCTTTTACATTAGCCCACTATAATATCTGTTAGATATTAGCATATATCGTAGTAAGTCTCCCCTCTGGTCCGCTGCTACAGCGGGAAACAGGTATCGTTCTGATTGGTCGAGGGGCGTACCCGATCCCTATAAAAGGGGAACCCTCTGACCACAGAGCAAGCTGGATCATTACTACTACTAATAAAGAGCTGTTAAGTCACTACGTGTCCGCAGTCTGTCTCTCGTTGCCCAGATCTAACATTGGCGACGAGGGTGGGATCGAGAGGCAGATAGGACGAAGAACGCTACCTCCAGAATCTCCGGATTTGATCCAGCCCAGGAATTCGGCAGAAATTCCGGCAGCCATCTCAGATCACCGCAGCACGGCAAATTCAAACAGAGAAGATGGCGATGCATGCTCCCCCCGCTCCTTTCGACCCAGCAAACGACGAATGGGAAGCCTTCATGATTCGTTTTGAGTGTTTCCTCGAAGCAAACGAATACACGGGGATCATCGACGCGAGGAAGAAAAACATCTTCCTCGGCTACTGTGGAAAGGAAGTCTTCAATACGGCCAGAGACCTCACCGCGCCTACTCCAATACAGGCAGTATCGTGGACGGCGTTGCAACAGGCCCTGCAAACTCATTACGCGCCAAAACCTTCCCGCCATGTCTGCCGCAAGGAATTCAACACGAGGAACCAGAAGGCGGGAGAATCCATCAATCAATATGTTGCAGCCCTACGAAAAGCAGCAACTCACTGTGAGTTCAGGGATCTGGACGAGCACATCTTAGCGCAGCTCATCTGTGGGTTAAGAGACATTTCTCTACAAAAGAAGCTGTTGGCAAACCCGAATTTAACCCTACAGATAGCGCTGAACGAAGCAAGAGCGTCAGAGTCAGCAGAGAAATCATCGGTGACCATACAACGAGGGGCCAACGTAAACCAGCCAGCACCGAGGCAAACCAGAGTACACTACGAGGACACAAGCCCCGACTACGAGAATCCCGAGTTCGAGGACAGTCACATGATGCGGAGCAGTCACATGAGGCCTGGGGGGAGACCCGGATCCTGCTTGCCGCCCTGCGCAAGTTGCGGAGGGAATCACCCCAGGTCTACTTGTAGGTTCAGGAACGTTGTTTGTTCGCACTGTAACAAACTGGGGCACATCGCACGAGTGTGCCGGAGCGGAGTCCCTGCCTCATGGCAGCCACCCATGTACCGCCAACAGAAGCCCAACCCAGGGGTTTGGCGGAATCAGAAAGGGCGCCCAGAGAGAAATCCACAAGTGTATACCCAGAGAGAAAATTCCCAAAGAGCTGAGCGAGCGTATCCCCAGAGAGATTACTCACAAGGAGCTGAGCGAACGTATCCCCAGAGAGAATACACACAAAGAGCTGAAAGAGCGTTCTATCAAGACGCTCAACGAGAGTATTTTCAGGATGTAGACGATGAGATAGAGTTGACCCAGAGAGAGGAGTTGCGAACGTATCTCACCACAATACATCAGGTCCGCCCTAAGCGACCAAAAAGGCTGAGAGTCACAGTCCTCTTGGAGGGCTCACCCTGCGAGCTAGAAGTTGACACAGGATCAACCCTGACGATTATTTCATGGGCATCCATGAAACAGGCTATCCCTAGCCTCAGAAAGAGCCAACTCCGCGCTCCAGACGTCCTACTGCGAGACTACCAGGGGAACCAAGTCCCCATCGTGGGCCAAGGCACATTCCACATCCGTTTCAAGGACATCGAAGCCCAGCTGCCCGTGACCATCGCCAGCGCGCCATTACAGAACCTTCTGGGGCTTGATTGGTTTGAAGCCCTGGGGTTAGAAGTCACCGGAATCAACGCCGTGAGAAACAGCAGCGCTGATCAGATTTTTAAGGAGTTCGAGGACGTGTTCAGCCCCGGTCTTGGTAAGTATGTGGGTAAACCAATATCATTCAATTTAGACCCCAAAGTGGCGCCAATCCGACTTAAACCGAGACGAGTGCCTTTTGCACTCCGCCCAAAAATAGATAAGGAAATAGATAAGTTAGTGGAGCAAGGAATCCTTGAGCCGGTGGATCACGCGCGTTGGGAAACACCCATCGTGACCCCAGTCAAACCAGATGGATCAGTCCGCATCTGCGCGGACTATAAATGCACAATTAATGTCGCGCTACAACAGAGCGCATATCCTGTGCCTGTAGTACAGCACTTATTGCACTCGTTGGGGCCAGGAAAGGTATTTGCTAAGTTAGACATGGCACAAGCTTACCAGCAACTGCCAGTTGATAGCGCCACAGCGGAGGCCCAAAATATAGTGACGCATAGAGGAGCATTCAAATGCAACCGGCTTCAATTCGGCGTGAGCATTGCCCCAGGATTGTTCCAGAGCGTCATGGAACGACTTTTGCAAGGGATACCGGGAGTCGTCCCCTATTTTGACGACATCTTGGTGTCCGCTGCAAACGAGGAGCAATTAAATAAAAGAGTCAGAACTGTTTTGGCCAGAATCAGAGAAAAGGGTCTCCGCCTTAAAAAGGAAAAATGCCAAATTAACGTGCCTAGCGTAGAATTCCTGGGTTATAGAATCGATGGTCAGGGAATACACCCCACTTCAAAGAAAATTAAGGTGATCCAGGACGCCCCCACACCACGAAATCAGACCGAGTTGCAGGCCTTCCTCGGATTACTTAACTTCTACAGCGTTTTTCTGAGGCAGAAGGCGACCGTTGCTGAGCCACTACACCGTCTACTCCAGAGGAACGCACCATGGAAATGGGGACGATCCGAAGCTGCAGCTTTCGCCGGGGTAAAGCGCCTGCTCACCACTGACTCACTACTTGTTCAATACAGCCAGACCCTACCGCTGGTATTGACCTGCGACGCATCACCTTTCGGAGTTGGAGCAGTCCTCAGCCACAGGATGCCCAACGGAAAAGAAGCACCCATCGCCTTCTACTCCAGAACTCTTTCATCGGCCGAAAGGAATTACAGCCAAATGGACAGGGAAGCGCTGGCTGCTGTAGCTGGAGTAAAGCATTTCCACGAATACCTCTACGGCCGCGATTTTGAACTAATTACAGATCACAAACCGTTGTTGGGACTTTTGGCGGGAAACCGCCCCACCCCGATCTCCCTTTCTCCACGCATGACCAGGTGGACTGTTTTCCTGGCTGCGTATTCATACAAATTGATTCATCGACCGGGCTCCACTCTCGGACACGCAGACGCACTCAGCCGTTGCCCATTACCTGACATTCTGCCAGACCCCACTCCAGAAGTACCGGTATTGCTCATTGACTGTTTGGACTCTGGACCGGTTTCTTCATACGACGTTGCAAGATTCTCCTCTAAAGACAATGTAATAAAGCAAGTTCAAACTTGGGTTTGGAGGGGGTGGCCGAAAGGAAACGTGGGCCCGGAATTCAAAATGTTTTGGTCAAAACGGGACGAACTCTCAGTGTTACAAGGTTGTTTATTGTGGGGGGATCGAGTTGTTATTCCATATGTTTTACGTAGGAATGTATTAGAGGCTTTACATGTGGGTCATCCGGGGATTGTTAGAATGAAGGCGTTAGCAAGAAGTTACGTTTGGTGGCCAAACATGGACAAAGAAATAGAAGAGTGGGTGGCCACTTGTGACCCATGCCAGGAATCGAGACCAGCACCCCCGGAAGCGCCCGCCACAGAATGGGAGAAACCTAAAGCACCCTGGTCGCGAATACACATCGACTTCGCAGGGCCATTCCAAGGTCAGACTTTCCTTATAGTTGTGGAGGCATACTCAAAATGGCTAGATGTAGTCCTAATGACTTCAACCACGGCAGAGGCAGTCATTAAGGTTCTACGGCGACTTTTCGCCACTCATGGCCTGCCCGACCTCCTAGTCTCCGATAACGGGCCCCAATTCACGGCCATGCATTTCGAAACGTTTTTAGCAGGTCAGGGAATTCGGCATGCCCTCGTCGCGCCATTCCATCCGGCATCAAACGGACAGGCGGAGAGAATGGTGCGATTCGCAAAAGAGGCCCTCGCTAGGATGGGTCCAGGTGATTGGCAAACACGCATTGACCATTACCTCCTAATTCAGCATATTACCCCAAGCG
Organism: Natrix helvetica; assembly: GCF_964273705.1. Lineage (NCBI taxonomy): Eukaryota > Metazoa > Chordata > Lepidosauria > Squamata > Natricidae > Natrix > Natrix helvetica. Next base: position 37,874,010 of record NC_138550.1, on the reverse strand, counting down.
CAACGACGGGTAGGAGTCCTGCTGAACTACTTATGGGCCGCCGTCTACGGTCTCACCTGGACCGTCTTCACCCAAATTACTCTGCCACAGCTCCCCCAGACTCCACAAGTAAAATTCAGTCTTTCAGCATAGGGGATTCAGTATACGCCCACAACTATGCAGGGGGAACATTGTGGATGCCGGCAAGGGTCATTGGCATCACGGGTCCACGATCGTATTTGCTGGAACTAGAAGACGGGCGGAACTGGAAAAGGCACATCGATCAACTTCGGGGTCGCCTAGCACACTCAGACCTTCGAAACGAAGACGAGATGTCCCTGCCTACAGAAAGTCAACCACGCGAGAGCCCCATCATAGAAAACCACGACACCTGCGAACCAAGCTTGGAACAAGAAAACACGCACGAAGCAGAGCAAACCCCAGACAACGCAACCGAGCAGACTCCAGAACGCCTTAGCAACGAAGGCACAAAACCTCCCGAACGTGAAACAGGAAAAGCACCCGATCCTGCAACCACTTCTAACTAGCCCGAACTACGACGCTCCTCCCGAGCAAGACAAACACCCACATACCTAAAAGACTATGTTACCTACCGCAACGTTCCATCTAGGAGGGGAGGGGTGTTAGATATTAGCATATATCGTAGTAAGTCTCCCCTCTGGTCCGCTGCTACAGCGGGAAACAGGTATCGTTCTGATTGGTCGAGGGGCGTACCCGATCCCTATAAAAGGGACCCTCCGACCACAGAGCAAGCTGGATCATTACTACTACTAATAAAGAGCTGTTAAGTCACTACGTGTCCGCAGTCTGTCTCTCGTTGCCCAGATCTAACAATATCCTTCCATCTTCTCTCTTGGAAATGTTTGTGACATTCCTAAAGAGTACTATACCTATGTATGTTATGTGACATTGAAACTGAGATACATAATCTACTAAAGTGACTCTTTCATAGAATCTTTGAAAAGAGGTCAACTTCATCTGTTGAAACACAGAAGATATCTAGCACGCTACTTGAGTGGACTGAGTGGAATATGTAACGGTATATATAATTATTGTCCTTACCTCGCAGGATTTGAAGATTACCTTTAAAAATTAAAGAGGCTAAGAACAGACCGGCAGTATTACTTTTGGTGTCTCTAGAAAACCACTGAGGATGATTATCAAGAAATTCCTTTTGGAATCCTTTCTTTTGAGCAAATTCATGCAAAGATGGACTATTTCTAGAATCATTCAGACTATATCTATTTCCCAATTAAAACACAACATTTAGGCAGGAAATGGATAAACTAACCCTAACTAAAATTCTGTTATGAATCTCAGATTATACAGCTATATTTGATATCTTAACTATGATACAACCAAAAAAATACTTCACGCGGGAGATATCCAAATATTGTTTTATGTTAACATAATATTATGTGTATTTTTGAATACTACAGTGTTGTTATGGTTTAATTTGATGTTAACTATTTTATTATTTTTAAGTTGCTTTGAAATATGACCATAATAAACTAAATTAAATTAAACTAAACAAGCTAAACTATCTAATGTTTAAAAATCAGCTACAATATAAACCAAGAATGTTTCAACAGAAAAATCTAGAGATTAACCATGACATACTGTATTTTAAAAGCAAATTAATACCATTTAAAATTAACACATTAAAAACAGCCAAAATTCATGAGAAGTTTTAATCCTACCCATTCTGTATATGTAGCACTAAAAGAGGGATGTTTATTCTGTTCAAATACTTATTTTAAAAATTCAAAATAAACTAAAAAATTCTTGAAGCTCACTTTGGCTTTTTGTTTATTTGGATAAATTACTGCTTTGCTAGAACAGGGTCTCCATTCTTTCCAAGGTCCAAGGGAACTTGGAATATTGAAAACGTCTTGTGGGCACTCTTATAGACTATCTGCCTCTCAAGAATAATAAGCACCCAGGCTCTTCCCCATTGGAAATACATACTATATGTCCATATCTAATTGAATATAGAATCTGTTCAGAATGCAGAGTATGGTTATCAAAATGATCGGCTATTTATAATCGAAGTTAGAATTATAGAAGTTAGGGAGCTGTTTATCTCTAATCTAGAGGAACGTCTTTGCAAAATTTTGAAGCATCCAAAAATTGAACCCCAGATGTTATACATGCAGACCATGTGCTTATATTTAATTAGTTTCTCCTGTACTATCATACCTTGGAAGTATATTTAAACAATGCATTTTTTTTAGCTTCTAGCAAATGTTACTCAAATCTCATTTAAAGTAGGGAAGGCTTTTTCCTCATACAAATATTCCTGTTTGTTGACAAATGCATTTTCTTGAATAAATGTCAACATTTTTTTTTCAAACCAGTCAAGTCTGTATCAGAAGTGGTATTCTGATTCTGGTTCTGACCAGTTATACAGAACTGCTAAGGAAAATTTTGAGTAGTTTGGAGAACCGGCAAATGCCACCTCTAACTAGCCCCACTCCCATCTATTCTCTGCCTCCCAAGTCCCAGCTGATTGGGAGGAAATGGGGATTTTGCAATAACCTTCCCCTGGAGTGGGGACAGAACAGAGGTTTTACAGTATCCTTCCCCTGGAGTGGGGGAGGAAATGGAGATTTTAAAGTATCCTTCCCATGCCATACCTACCATTGTCCACATGCCCATCAAGCTATGCCCACAGAACCGGTAGTAAAAAAATTGAATCCCACCACTGGTCTGTACCCTTTAAAGAAACAGGTCTGTCTGTCTGTCTGTCTGTCTGTCTGTCTGTCTGTCTGTCTGTCTGTCTGTCTGTCTGTCTATCTATCTATCTATCTATCTATCATCTATCTGTATCTATCTATCTATCTATCTTCTAGCTATATCTATCTATCTATCTATCTATCTATCATCTATCTATCTATCTATCTATTTATCTATCATCTATCTATCTATCTATCTATCATCTATCTATCTATCTATCTATCTATCTATCTATCTATTTATCTATCATCTATCTATCTATCTATCTATATCTATATATCTATATCTATCTATCTATCTATCTATCTATCTATCTATCTATCTATCTATCTATCTATCTATCTATACCTATACCTATACCTATACCTTTATCTAATCTATATCTATATCTATATCTATCTATCTATCTATCTATCTATCTATCTTTCTATCTATATCTATATCTATATCTATATCTATATCTATCTATATCTATATCTATATCTATATCTATATCTATATCTATATCTATATCTATATCTATATCTATCTATCTATCTATCTATCTATCATCTATCTATCATCTATCTATATATATATATATATATCTGGTAGAATATATATATTCTGGTAGAAAAATACTGATGAATACTGAAGGAGAATGATAAAAAGGCAATGGATGAATGCCGATGGGCATATTTATTTTGCAACAAGTGATCCAGTTTTGTGTTCTTTCTCCTGCTCCTTTCTCCTTTTGGAGAGATCCTTTCTTAATCTTCAAATGCATCTATTTGCATTTATTTATTTGCTACACTACAAATAACCACCAAACAAACAAATATGCAATGCCACCTGCCAGGTTCTTGCCCTGGTTTGCACATTTAGTCTATTTAACAGGTGGCCTGAATCTTATCCCACAGAACCACGAATACTGTTACAATGGCTACAAAAGCTGGTAAATGAACTTGTACCTCACTTTGGTATATCAACCAGTATAAATTGTGGCAGAAAATCTTACCTTGTTAACACTATCTTTTCTGAACTAGAACATTGCAAACGGATCTGTGGTTTTATTATGTTTTTTCTTTAATCTGCAGATCTCTGGATTAATGGACAAACCTAAAAAGATATTTAAAAAGCAAAATTTCTAATATATGCAGTCAATATATTCAAAAGCAATCAAACAGCCTTAAAATATTATTTTTATTTTAATTTCAGGAGATAGTTGTCTCAGATATCAAACACCCAATCTTGGGTACCCTACTCCCTCCCTTCCTCCCTCCCTATTCTACTATCTTAAAAGTGTATAGTAGTTGCTTCTTTGTTCAGGAAGCAAATTGTCTTAGATGAATTCTGACTAGATATTTTTTTCTTCCATGGTTAAATCACTAAACCAGAAATTGTTTTAGAAACTGTAGCTGTTTGACTTTGTGTAAGATTTGAATGTTGCTATACTATCACTACCCCGTTTTATAAGTACAACTGATAAAACAGAACCATTTAGTGATCCAAAGGATTATGAGTTCCAAGAGAATGTCTGGGATTGTTGCATAAGAGCATAGTACACCAATCCTTTCATTGGAAGTCTTCCTGCAGAAGTCTTGAATTAATAAAGTTATTTAGATGACAGTAATCGTGAAACCTAGTGCCCCTGGGACCATCAGTAAATACCTATTCACATGGTAGCATTAGGTTACTATCAAATAATTTATAAATGTCACTTACATTGTTTTTGTAGGTTTTTCCTCAACCAATATTAGTTTAATTTTCTCATTCTTTTCATTAATCATTAACCTTTAGTTTCTCAAGTTTATTTTAACTTAATTTTATATTTTAATTTTATGTACATTATTTTCAATTTAAAAATATATTCAAGTATTTGTTTATTGCATTTCTAGATTACCAAATCTTGTCACTTGTGATGGTTTATTGATTGCAATGGTGTCAGAAGTAGTCATAAAAAAAACAAAAGAACATTTGTATTTAATAACTGCCTAAGAAAGTATAGAAAGTTTGAATATTTTGCTAAGCATAACTTGAAAACTATTTTTAGGGTATTATTTCTCTCCCTTTGAAACAGTTGAACCATCTTTCAAATGCCAAAAAATGACTGTAAATCCTGGCACAGATATGCTTTTCTCAATCAGATAGCTTTTTTATTTCTTTTAAAAAAGAGGACATTAGTTTTGACTGGACTAAAATAGAATAGGTGAAAATTATAGAGAATCTGAGGGCTGCCTGCTGCACTAATATTTTCCAGCCATTAGGCTTTGCAACTTGTTCATTTTTAAAATGAAGAATAGTTGCAGTTTCTTTTCTACATAATCATTGTAACAATCCCAAGGCTCCAGTTGCTACACAATTGATCAGTAATGGAGTGGTAGAGTGAATATTTCTAAAAGTTCTTCCCAACTTGTATGTTCTTAACAAATATTCAGAAATAGAAAAGAACTGCAGTGTCTCAGTTCATCCATTTTCCATTGCTTAGCTGAAGGATAAATTAAATGTAACTATATCAATATTTTCAGTCTATGTACCATTTTTACACTGCTAGAACTGGAATTAGAAGCCCCTATAGATATAGAATCTATTAGACAGGGCCAGCTAAACATGGAAATCATGTCACAGTTAGATTAGTGTCACTTATTATTATAGCAAAGCAAATACATACTTCTTTTTGCATGTACCACAAACCTTTTCAATAAATTATATCCTTTAGATGCCAAAATGTATTTTAAAATGGGTGGAAATATGGTTTTAGATTTCATCAATAAGATCATTTATTGCCTCGGGTCAGATCTGATTCCTGGTTATTACATGGACAAACTATCAATTTGGCATTCACATCCTGCATTTATTACAGTATAGTTACCAATGGTAGAATTAATAAAAGGCAAAATGCATTTCAGTGGTCTCTAAATGCAAAATTGAGAATTCTTTCACATTGAAGGGTACTGCCCTGAAACAAAATGATAGTATTTCTTAAGAAAAAAAAATAACCATAACTCAAAAAACTGTCCCGACAAACTTTATACTGAATAGCAATTATATTGAACTTGACTGTGTAATGGAGATTCAGTCACCAGCTTCAGTTAGTAAGCTTTTGAATAGAATTGTTTTCCAGGTTAGATTTACATTTGAGATAGAGAAATTATTCTTTCACTTCTGCTCATTCACCAACTCAAAGCAAACACAGACATCAATAAAGGATAAAGAAATAATTATTTCTTCTTATTTATCTCTTTTGCCTCATTCTTTTATGAGCCAGGACAAATGTGGCAATACTGGAACTTTAAGGCATTAAGATTAGAATTTTCTAAATTGCCTGGCATCTTCCGGCTGTTGCTAGTAAATGACAATGATGGTAAAAACAGTGCAGTTGTATTCATTATATATCAGTTCACTGCTCACTTGGTTTTAGAACAGATTTTAAAAATGTGTTCAGTTGTTCATGTTGTAGACTATATCTTATTTCTCTTTTCTTATTATTCACCAGACTGCCATTTTATAGCACTATATAGGGTGACCAATAATCTTTTAGTAAAAAGGGCAGCACGTAAATTTTCTTTCTAGTTACTGTAATTCAGTGGTGGGCTGCGGTGTGGTCGTGTGGGTTCAGGTGAACCCTTAACTTTGATCACTGGTTGGACCCACTCATTCGCCTTTGTGCTAAGTTATCCACTTATAATTAACTTTCTGCTCATTCCCTCTGCCCTCGCTGCCCAGCTGAGTTTTATACCGCTCCTGCTTTAGTCAGCAGAGTTTTCACTCCCAAAGGGGTGTGTGGGCATTACAACCAGAGAACCGCTTGTGAACGTAAGTGCAGCCCACCTCTGCAACTGTATTTTGCTGACAAAGTTGCCCATTTTGGCCAAAACACTTCATCTGGGCAAAGTCCATTGTAATGGTAGTGCCAGTTTTCTTAAAAATGCCCTAATTGGTTCATAAGTATCGAGTCAAGTTTCAATACAAAACTAGTCATTTACTAGGAGCATCATAGGCAAGATCTTTTCACAGTCAGGTCTAAGCTTTGTTTGAGTTATAGCTGAACTTTGCCCCTGTTCCTTCCCTCCTCACAGTCTGTGTCATAAATCACATTCCCCAATGAGGTGCACTCCTTCTAAGCTTGCTGCAGTAATCTGAGATCTGACTTAAGGTGACAGTATGCATGGAATGCACTTCCCCCTTTTCTCACTGTGACAGGTGGGAATTGGGAATTGACAGGTAGGAATAATTTTTTGCCCTCTTATATGGAATCAGTTCTGCATTATGATGGGGTGCTGTCAAAGGTATCCCCAACCAGAGATGCATTTGACCTGTGCTTCTTCTGGCTCCTGAGGATAATCTTCTGAAGTCATTGTTACTTCTGGATTGATTTAGGGAAGGGATGAGCCAGCTGAAGCAGAGTTTCATGGTATATGAGAATGACCTTGGGAGAGAGGATGAAGAAATGCCTAGATAAAGGTCCGTTAAGTGTGTGTATAGTCCACAACTGCTTAATGGGTGAAGCAAGAGGTTCAGAAATATTACTTCCTAAGTTCTAGGTGTGTAAAGATAATGGCTGCTCATCTGGTCATATTTCCATGTGGTGTACCTGGTAAGGCTATCAGTCATGCCCAGATCCACCTCAGCCTAGCAAAGGATACCTGAGGAATGCCTTGGAATGCCTCATCAGCAAAGCCCTTGCTAAATTCAGCTGAAGCAACTTAGTTCAAGTGGCAACCTATGGTGCCATAGCCAGTGAAACTTTTCAATTGAGGCTTATGAACTGTGACATGCAAAAGACACATCCATGATGGTAAGCCATTGGGTTATTGTTTTTACATTATATCTAAACCAGATGTATTCTATTAATTACATTAGAACTATAATGTACTCTAGTTAGACTTAATTTAGTAATCTGAACCCCCCCCCCCCCACAATGTCACTATTAAAGCCTCCAGTATGACTCAGTGTGCGTTGATAGTTATTTTGCCCAGATTTGCTAATAAAGCTTTCTTTCCCAGACGCCTCTCACTGGCTCATGGTCCTGCTTTAACTTTATAGTAAATGGCTCTGGATGATGCTCAGTTTTTTTTGGGGATTTTAGTTCAGTTCCACTACTAAACTCCTTCTATTGGCTCTTCTCTTATTCCTAAATTCCGCTTGAATCAGCAAAGAGAGGCCAGATTTCCTCTCTTCACAAATTTCTCTCAATGAATCTTAATGAATCTGAGATGTCTTTGGACCGTTCATACTGTTTAATGATCTTTAATAGGCTTTAAATTTATGTGGTATGCTTTGGTTTTGGAAGATAAAAAGTAAGCCAAGATACTTGTGGTTTTAATGTGCTATTAATTAGTAAATCTGGGTGGCTTTTTGTGAAGTTTTCCTGAAATAGCTCCCAGGCTCCCAATTCCCCCAAGTTTACCTAACTTCAATATATATTTTAATAAATACTCAGCTTATGTGAAAATCAAAAGACAAAGTCATTCTGTTCTGCTTTCCCCCCCACTATTATGGGTTACTAGATTTTTTTTTTCTTTGCATAAGAAGAGACAGGGAAGAGTCTGATTATTGGTAGTTTTTATTTACTGATTTAAATGTTCATTTCATTATTTTTATAACTCTCTCAAGTGGAGCTAATATTCTTTTCTCCTTCTATTTTCCCATGTTATTAACCATCTAAGGTGAGTTAGGGTGAGAGAGAATGATTGGTCCAAAGTCACCCAGCTGTCTTTCCTAGTTTCTAGCCAGGTGCCTTAACCACTAGATCAAACTGTCCCTTTAAACAATTTATGAATTAAACAGTTAAACCATTAGTTTCCATTTGGAGAAGAAAGAGACAGACTTATCCAGAGCATGTCAGACAACATAATACACTGAGTACCGTGTTCTAGGTCACACGATAAAAAAGATTTTCTGTCTTCCATTTCTCATAATAATAAAACATCCTTCTGCAGGTAGGAATCTTTTATCATTCTGGCTGGGGATCATTGAGGAGAAAAATCAACCGGAGTTTGTCAAATTGAGAAGGCTGTATGATATTTTTCTTACAGGTTAAGGAAATAAAAAAATAATATGATTGAATTGTTTTTGACAGTGTTTCCACACGAAGTGGTGATGATTGCCAGGCTAAACGGTATCCCAAAAAAATTGATCAAAATAATTCAGCAATATGTCAGAAATTCTATTCTTCAGTTGCAGTCAGTAATGAAATCAAGCACCCAAAGAGCTTCACAATTTCTTTGATTCATTGAATATGTAGTAGAAGTGTTCTAGAAACATCTTGATGGACACATATTTGAGACCAGATAGATCTCTAATCTAACCCATAAGGTAACTATGAAAATAGAAACAACAAAACAATCTGTGTAAAATATAGAGTTAAACATTTCTCTCCAACTGGTCACTATATTTTAAAAGGTAGTATTCCATTTGTTTCACTGATTTTCTTTCAAGGATAAATAAGAACTACTTATGATAATTGCAGCACTGAACTCTCTTTTTAAAGAAGCAACCAGAAGGCACATTGTAGGCAGCCATATAATTTGACTATTAAAAATACTTTACTTTTATAGCAGAAGCTTGTTTATTTTGCTCTATTTAATCTACACTGGAGCCAGAGTCATATTTGATAGATTCAAATATGTAGTTTTCAGTATTTACCCTGAAAGTGTACTTGGTGCTCTAGGATTATGATACATTTGATGTTACACAAAAGGGTAGTTTTCCACTTACTTTAATGTGTTGGAGAGTAGGGAGTTTTCTGTGGATTTCTTGATGTTTTAGACAAATTGACTTCATCCGAAGAAAGATTTATTCATCTTAACTCTTTAGCGCACAACCACGGATTTATTTATTTATTTTATTTATTTACTGAGCGCTTATAGACCGCCCCCTCTCCCGAAAAGGACTCGGGGCGGTGTACAGTCCATATCAGAAATACAACATATAAACAATTAAAATTATTAAATAGATAAATAGATACAAAAGAGGATAAAAAGGTATAAAGAACTGTACAGCTGAGTAAATAATTTAAAACCCCAACAAATATCCCATAAAATTAAATTTAAAAAACAATTCCCCTAAAATACCAGATTAAAAATATGTTTGCCAGGAGGTAGCAGTTATGATTATGCCAGGCCAGCCAATCGGAACAGGTGTGTCTTCAATTTTTGTCGAAAGGAGCGGAAGTCGGTGGTGGTTCTAATGTCGGGGGGGGGGGAGGATAGATAGGGATTTATGCTACCAATGTATGGCCATTCGTCACTTTATTTTGGTAGCATAAATTGGAAATGTTGATTAGGAATGTAATATTTCTAATAGCATTGTAATAGAGGGAACATATGTACAGTTGGCACCATTACCTCAGCAAGAGTTTAGCAACTCTAAACTCTTAGCAAGAGTTTGTTTTGCTGATTTTTGGGGGGACATCCCAATAAGTAATAGTCTTAAACATAACAAAACAAAAACAATGCTTAGGTTTATTTAGATCCTTCAATCCCCTCTCCTTCTGTTTTGGCTGCAGGATGTTTGACTGCATTTTTTTTTGTCTCTTTATTCTTTCAGTAGGGTGATATTGCCAACCTGCTAATTGTTGTCAGTAAATGATTAGAGATATTTTAGCATGCACTTCTTTATGGGATATATAGGGCTCTATACAGGGGTGAAATGCTATCAGTTCGGATCGGTTTACCCAAACCGGTAGAAAAAATGCTACCAGTTCACATGAAGCAGTAGCAAAACAAATGCTACCGGTTCAAGCAAACCGATATTTCCGATGATCAGCTGTGACATGTGATTTATATTAACTAGAAAGCAGGGTTTCCTGCTTTCTAGCTAATCTAAATCGCATGATGCAGTGGATTCCTTTCCTCTCACTATTCACTTACCTTTGCAGGCGTGCTCAGTAGCAGGCTCTATCCACCCACCCAGACGTCATCATGTCTGTTTTTGATACTCTGTGCATGTACAGAAGGTCCTGAGTATGCGTGGAGGTGGCACGTGCACTCACATTGCTATCGAACTGGTAGCAAAGGTAAGTTTATTTCACTCCTGGCTATGTAGCCTTAGGCAACTAAGTGATGACACACAAATTTCTGGTGTGTAAGATTGAGGAACTTCTTGGGGTCCGGTTTAGGTGGTTATTAGCAGAAGGCATGTTGATTTTCTGGGAGGGCAGCAGAATTAGAATTAATACAGTTGTGGAGGCAGAGGCTTTCACTAAAAAACATAGTGCTCTCCTAGATGAAATGGGGGATGGTACACAAGAGACGAGGGAGGGAGGGGCTGAGGCTCTGCCAATGGACGGGGGGGAGGGTGCAACAACTAGAAGACTCAGATCACAAAAGTGACTTGAAACATTATTGCAATTGTTGTTATAATGTACCTTTACGGAAGTGATACAAAAAAATGATTGAAATATACTGATGACTTAGTGTTAAACTTAAAACTGCTAATTTCTATTCAAATGTTGATGTATTTCTATTCTTGTTTGTAAAAGTTGTGAGACTTGGGGGGGACTGCTCTCCCCCACACGATGTAGCTGTCAAAAAAATTTATACCCTTTTTAACCCTTTTCCCTGAAAAAAATTGTAAAAACCAATAAAACTTGTTTTTAAAAAAAAGATTGAGGAACTTCTCTTACCTGAAATGGATTTTAAAAGGGAGTCAAGAATTCATCTTTCCACTTTCTCCTCTTCTAGTCAACAGTGTTTTACTGCCAACTTCCCTAAGAAAAAACATGGACAGACAGCACCTGAAAAAAAGAAAATCAATTCTATTAGGCATAATGTATTTCTTATGGAGAAGCCTGATAGAATTACTAGAAATTGCATGTAGCCGGAATCACTTGTCCTTTAGCAACACAACTACAGTTCACGCTAATCTGCTATAAATGTTGTCCTTACTGTATATTGTGCCTCATGCAGTTCAATGTAGTGTAAGAATATCCATAGAAAACATATCAAAGTAATGAATAATGGATAAATGTAATCTCCTTTAAATGTAATTGTTAGTTCCTTCTGTTTCCTTCTAGTATCCAATCTTCCAGCTTTTCGTGTTTTTTAAAGAATTCAAAACAAAAGCATTTTTTCATGGGAAGAATTCTTACAAATATTTTTTTTCAAATCCACCTGGACCTTTATTCACCATCTATTTATTAGTATTTGATGGGAGAGAGAAAGGGAGGAAAGACAGAGGGGGCACGGGGAGGTGTGGAGAGAGAGAGACCTACAAAATAAGCACATATTATGCTTTCTACAAAGAAAAATAAATAAATACCATACACATGATTGGCAAATATTGTTCTATCCATGTGGATAATGCATAATGAGAATCCGAAATCGCTTTTGAAATATTTGCTGCCAGATGTGATAGGGAACCTCCAAAGTCAAGTATCATTATCATCTGTCTGCTAGAAGCTGATAAACTTGTGAAATAATGTAACACTTTTCCACTCTGTGCTGACAGAAATGTGTCTCAGCATTTACTGTGACTTTTTTTTTTAAATCCTCACTAATCAGAGCTGATCTCCTGCCGCATGGTACCTTTCTTTGTAACACCTACACCTTCTTTTGCTTGTTATATTCCACTGGTATGTTCTTGTTAACATTGCCAGCAGAAAGGCAGACTTCAGAGGCATCTACATCAATTACCTTCTCAAGGCTGAAGGAGGTGATATTTTGCAACACGCTTTCAGAGCGGAGATGGACCTACTGGAGAGCCTACAAATAAAAGTGCCAGGTTTTCATTGTTACTGTCTTTTTGTACATGCATCTGGTGACTCTTAATAAAAGATTTTTTTAGCTGTTCTCATTGGTATATAGATATATATATATATATTATATAAAGACTATTCCCTTTTATTGTGTTGGCATAAGTCCTAATATATTGTATTATTTATATTCTGTCACAATTTCACCAGTACTCAAATATACTATTATATCAAAATCCTGACATTTCCTGCTGTACTTAAAATAAGTTTGTCCTTGTATGCTTTTACAACACCGCTGAATCTTTTACAACTCTTGCAATCAATCCTTTTTCGTTTCTGTAAATGTAAGAAGTTGAAAATTTTTGTATTGTTGACTTAAAATGATCTGCCAGACAGAACAAAAACAGGAAACGTCTGAGCCTTGCCTAGGTGATCAGATGAGTATAAACTAGGAAGAATAATAGTCAACATAATATAATATCATTTCTCAAGTGGCTTATTTATACAGTCAGGATGCATATGACCTGTCCAGAATTATTCATCCTGAAATAACTTCCAGTTATTCAATAGCATACAATAAAGAGAGAGAATTTCTTTCTCATGAGCCTACTAATGGCCACGGGGGGGGGGGGGGAGCTGCTGAACTAAAATGGCCCTAGTTTTGATTCAGCAGGACAATTTTTGTATTCTTAGTATATTGGAATTTAAATGCAAAAATTCCTCTAAGTATAGTATAAAAACATTAAGGAAGATCAGACAAACATTTTGTGATATTGACCAATTATTTCTAAATTAATAGCTGCCCAAAGAGCAATGGCACCGGAAAGTCAATATCTGATCCACTTCCAAAAGTAACTCAAATTCTAACATCAAATGACATTAGAACTGGCATTACCAATTAGGTTTTATAAGCAGGATAGTTGTCTTGCTTCTGAAAACAAGAAGGCCCATGCATGATTTTATCCATATGAAAGCCTATTGAAAGAAAATTAATTTATTAGCAATGCAAACATCCTAGGTCCAGGATGAATAACTAAATATTTGTAAATAACTATAGCTCCTAGTATCTTCCATTGTTAAATTTAAAAGTTTAGCCTGCTGAAGAGATAATTCAGCAACACACAAGGACTAGATATTATTCACTTCTGTTAGAAGCTGCATGAGATTTGACTTCAGAAAAAGGAAACAATTATTCATTTCCAGAAGGAAAGGTGAAATGTGGTTTAATAGAATAATCCCTCAGAGAACACAGCAAACTGTTTTAAAGAGTGGCATTCAAATGGACAAAATAAATATGTTAAACAGATAATAGTGAATATTTGTATATTTTCAATATTTCAGTAACTTTTACAAAGATTTATCTAATGAATAGCTCATTTTCTTCTTCATATTAGCTTCTGAGAAGTAAACTAAATTAAACTGCAACTTTCTTGGGAAAAAATGGAGAATACTGCAAATTAAATATTTAAAGTACTGAATTTTTTAAATTTTTGGACAGTACTCTGAAAAAAAAAGAGATTAACATTTTATAAATCACTTCAATGTTTCATGTCATTCTGATGGAGTAATAGTCAATATCTTGCACTATGTAATCTTTTATTTCAGCTGCAAGCTTCTTTGAGACTGTAATACATGCCCATTACCTAAGTGTAAATCCTGCTCAACTCAAAAATTACTTCTGAATGGGCTTGCATAAAATCATATAGTTTTTATATTTTCGCATTCAGCTATATTAGCATATATTTTAATAACTATTAGAATAAGTTCAGAAAAAAAAACTCTTAACATCTTCATTAGTTCAAGCATCTCCTACCTATATTTCACAGACACGACCCCCCCCCCCAAATACCCAGAGAACCACTGTTTATTAAATTGTTTTGCTTTCTTACAGAATATTTTGCAAGAAATCCTGGGGTTACTTTGTGTAATGAAAGGCCTGCTGATATTGTATATATTAATGAGTTGATCACAGTGAAGGAGTTGAGCAATGGATGGCCCTTATGCCACAATTTAATATGCAAAATATAGTATTCCTTTTCAAAGAGGAACTTGATTCCCTTTGTCCTGTGGTCAGTTGGAGAGTTGATCTCACAAAATGGCTTTGAGTAAGACTAATACTAACAGGGTTGTTTATTTAATTAGTTAAAAGGATAAAATCCCTCTAACACGGCTGATCAGAGGTCAATTCGAAAGGTCTCTATCCAAGTATTGCCAGACTTTAGCGGCTGAGGCTTAATAATAATCTCTAGACTTCAATTTCCTACTAATAAAGGGTAATATAATGTAGTGTAAGCCCTCTTATTTGTTCAGATCGTTTTAACCACTGTGGAGCTAATATGCAACAACTGAACAAACAATGACCACACAGGTTCCATATTTAGCCATACATATGAGTTTTGATGAAATAAACTATCCATCAGGACACAAATCAAAGATGAAAATCATTAAATGAATACCACCAACTCTTTCTTTTTTTAAAAAAACCACTTTAATATTTTGTACAATTAAACAGTTTCCATTGATTGACTTATTGCTAAGATTTCTACAAAATTTGGATATTCCAATATCTATATTCAACAATACATTTTTAAAAGTTTAGGGAATTCTTTCAGTCTGCTTTCAATGAATATATTACCTTTAGCTATCTAGTTGCATTTGACATAAAGCTGTTCTTTTTTTAAAGTTATACAGCTAAATCATATAGTTTGGTTTAAATACAATGTCATTAGAATTGGTTTATGGAACAGCTGCTCAAATACATAAGTACTAATGTAGTAATTATTCAGGGATTACTATAACCATTGGGCAAACATATTATTATCATTACCATTATTCTAGCCTCTGAAATTAGTTCACAGTATTGTGTGGTGCCTATGCAGTGTTGTGCTGCGTATGACATTGTGTTTCGGTCGGAAGAGTCACTATCAAGGGACATCTCTGAGTTGGAGCATCTATAGGTGTGAACAATAATATCATACTGGCAAGCTGCAACACATATTGAATCCTTGCCCATTATTTACATACATATGACACACATTAATAAAGCTTTAATTGCCCAATTGCATCCACCATTTTGAAGTCTCCCACCATCCAGGTGGACGTCCCTTTCAGTTACATTTATGATGTAGCAAGTATCTAAATAGAGAAAAGAATGTAGCCATATTGGTGACACATGAAAACATAACAGATGTGAGATGGCACATCTCAATGAAACAGCAAGAGTTTCCTGTTGTACAATTTTGAAACTCATGGCAGAAGAGACTTGCTCAAAAATTACAACCAGTAGATACTGCAGATGTGGCGGGTCACAATTGATACTTCACCTTTAAAGCTCTTTAATGTCTCACTTTTGTTTTTAAAATGCACATAAAATAGTAAAGGTAAAAGTTCCCCTTGCACATATGTGCTAGTCATTCCTGACTCCAGGGGGCAGCGTTCATCTCTGTTTCAAAGCTGAAGAGTCAGTGCTGTCCAAAGACGTCTCCACGGTCATGTGGCCGGCATGACTAAACACCAAAGGTGCACAGAACACTGTTAACTTCCCAGCAAACGTGGTTCCTATTTTTCTACTTGCATTTTTACTTGCTTTCAAACTGTTAGGTTGGCAGAAGCTGAGAGAAGTAACGGGAGCTCACTCTGTTATGCAGCGCTAGGGATTCAAATTGCCAAACTGCCAACCTTTCTGATCGACAAATTCAGCATCTTTGCCACTGAGCCACCGCATAACGGAAATAGAAGACTCATTTATTGTACTTTTCTTCCCTCAGACATCATCATGAGTATGCATTTCAAAATACAAATAATTTTCCTATAAATTGAATTGGTTGCTTATTTGTAGTCATTCTTATTTGGAAAGCACTTAGTGTATTTTCTCACTAGTTTTTATTCTTATTTTCACTTTCTCTTTTATCCTGCTATTAATGTTAGTTTTCTCTGGACAGATTAACATTTTAAGTCACAAAGTTCCGTTGGTGAAGAGGAACTGGGGCAAGGAATCAATACTAATGAATCTGATTGGGAACTGTGGGGCATGTAGATCTGTCAATAAACACCTAGGAAAACAGGCAGCAAATTTCTGCACATCAGAGAGGAAATTGGAAGGTTCATCTTATTCAACTTTATTGGAATAAAAAAAAAGGTTGCAGGATCCAATCTGAGTTATTCATTGCCACCAAAGGTTTACACTGCCAAGTTTGGGGCTTGTGCTGGAACCCATATTCAGAGAACTTCTCTCTCCATAATATGTGCACTAGGCAACAGTGCCTGGTTATATGTAGCTTTTAGTTGATAATTAAGGTGTTTATAGCTGGCTGTTAAACTGTTGGTTGTTATTACCTTATGCCACTGCAATCTCCCAAGTATCTCATAAGCTGGTGGTCAATCAGCACTCCTGTTGAATGACAAAGGACCCATTTCAATAATTTATCTGACTATTTTTGTCCATGCTCAACCAACAATCATAGAAGCTGCAAACTTGAATGTCCTTGTTCACTGCAGTATAAGGCTACCAATGACTTCAGGTCTCTTCATCTAACTGCTCACTTGTATTCTTGAAATCTTGCTTCCTTCTCTCCCAGTGGTGGGATTCAAACAATTTAACAACTGGTTCTCTACCCTAACGATCAGTTGGGTAGGCATGGCTCGATGGTCATGTGACTGGGTGGTCAACTCAGCGCCACGTCGATGGGGGCTTCACCTTAGCTGTTATAATATAATAAGGATTAACCAGAGAGGCAGCTTCTGTAAGCAGAGCAATAACGATTAGGGTAGAAACAACATCAGAATGTTTCCTTCCTGCCTTCCTTACAGGATTAGCCTGTAAAGTGGGGAAAAAACAAAATAAGATTTCTTCTAACAACTGGTTCTCCGAAGTTAACAATCGGTTCTTCCGAATAGGTGTGAACTGGCTGAATCCCACTACTGTCCTCATCTTTCCCACAGAGTCACAGGGAATCTGGTAAATGACATTCAAAGTTTCTGCCATCTCCAGATGATCTTTGTAGTGTTTGATTTGTACTTGTCTGATAGCCTCTGTGTGGTGTCAATGCACACTTGCAGAACTCAGAAGTTGTGTTCTACTGCTTTTGAATTTAGCCGTGCTAAGTGGTCAGGTACTTTTTGATTAAAGTACCTGACATAGATATTTGTTTTATTGTAAAATGTTGTATAGATGGTATATAAAAAAGGATTTGTTTCCTTTTTCTGCTGTTCAGGGTGTCTTTCTTCTTTGCAACAGAGAAGCTCAGCCCGTTCTGCCTGGCTAATACCCATTTTTCCTCCCTCACACCATACAGTCCTTGGAAAAGACAGTGTGACAACCATTGTTACTGGAAGTGCTTGGAGTTGCATACAGTCAACTTCTGATATGTAGACTCAGCCATGCACATAGAGTTTGTAATACATTGGAATTGTTCAAACTTGATTTGGATGGCATTGTATGGCTCTAAAGCAGGGGTGTCCAACCTTGGCAACTTTAAGACTTGTGGAGTTTAACTCCTAGACTTCCCCAGTCAGCAACTCTTAAAGTTGCCATGGTTGAAAATCCCTTTTGCTTTTTTCCTGAGCTTGGAGGAACTTACAATAAGTTATAGTATCATTGCAAATAGTTCATAATGATTATGAATTTCATGAAGAAATATGAAAGAGGGTATAGCTATATCAACATGAAAAGATTTCAACTCACAAATATGCAGCTTTGAATAATTTTATTTAAATTTATTTATTGAGGAAAATGATCAAAAGCTACATATTTGGAAACAAAATTATGTGAACCTTTAGTAGCAATAACTACAATTAAATGTTATCAATAATTGTTGATCAGTCCAGCACACAGCTTGGAGGAATTTTAGTCCATTCTTCCTTACAGAAGAATTTACAGCTTTAATTCAGGGATGTTGATGGGCTTCTTCACCTGAACTTCCCACCTCTTATCTTTCCACAACAGGAAGGATTAAAGTCAATAACATTTTGGACATTCCAAAATATTAACTTTCTTCTGCTTTAACCATTCATTAATCACACAACTTGTGTGTTTCGGTTTGTCTTGTTTCAAAAAACCTCTTTCTCTTGGCCTTTAGTTCATGGACCTGACATTTTCCATTAAAATTTCCTGATGCAATTCACAAATAATGGCAAGACATCCTGGTCCAAAGGCAGCAAAGCATGCCTAAATCATGCTGCCATTCCCACTATGCTTCACATAAGACATAAGGCTGTTGTGATGGAATCAGTGGTGGGCTGCTACCGGTTTGGACCGGTTCGCTCGAACCGGTAGCTCTGAGCACTGGTTGGCCCCACCCACCTGCCCTGATGCTATCTGGTCCTAGATAATCTCACTTTCCAGCTTGCTCGCCCCGCCCTGCACCCAAGCTGATTTGCGCACTTCTCCAGTTCTACTAACCGTGACTGACCTAGCAGGTGCACAGCTGCCCCCATCAAAAAACCTTTGTTTTACATATTGTGCACTAGTGCAGAAGGCACACGCACACAGCACATGCACACTCACATTTTCGGAGAACCAGTTGTTAAACTATGTGCAGCCCACCTCTGGCTAGAATATAAAGTTAGCTTTGGCCAAACATCATGCATTTCATTCAGGTCAAAAGTTCTATTTTGGCCGTACCCATCCACAGAACTCTCTGCCAATAACCTTCTGGCTGGCTGTCTAACTCAATATTATTTTTGTAGATTTCTCCTTGCAACCTTGCAGGCACATCTTTGTTCTTTGCTGTTGTTCTGTGGCATAATAAATACCTATATTTGCCAATGCAAATGTAATGGCATGTGGAAATGACTTTTAGAGACAGGGATAATAGAAGCAAGAAAAAAAGACAACTTATCCCACAGCAAGAATGTGGGCAGGGCAAGTTGTTCAGAAAATATTCTTCTCAGTTTCTTTGGTTGTAAAGAGGATGGATGGGGAACAGAACAGTACTTTCATACTTGCAATATTCATTTAACTTTGCAATAAGGTGGAATGAGCTCATCCTGACTGATCTACTTCACAAAACTGACAGCAAAAGAGGCAGTTAGTGCCTTAAACATTACCTTGGCTTTTTGAGACCTCCCAAGTATTACACATCTTGGTTGCTCAACAATTCCTGGGGAGAGTAACAATGGTGTTTAATTGCTTTCATTTACACACAATCTGCCTGACTAGTGGAATCCAAACTCTTTAGAAAGAGTTTCTAACCTTTTCCAGGGTGGTAAACATCAATAACTGTTTGGGTTTTTTTTTAGAAAATCTCAGAAATCTCTTTTATTAGATCCATGACACCCTCCCTGTGTTGTGAAGATCAAACTTTGATAATGTTACTCTGAATTCTGCTCTTTAAATTAGGCAGGACCCCACACACTCACACCTGATTATCTTCCCATTGAATAAAACACCTGATTCTAATTTCCTCTTCAAATAACCTGATAATTCCAGAGTTCACATATTTTTGTCATACATGGATGTGTAACTCTGATCATTTCCATCAACAAATAAATGAACAAGTATAATGTTTTTGACTCATTTGTTTAATAGGTTCTATTTTCTAGTTTTAGAACTTCAAATGGAAAACAGATCACATTTTGGCCTGGGGAGTCAATGGGGAAATGGCTGCCAGATTGACAACAGACTCCAGCTTCCCCCCTTGTGTTCTGCTCCCCACATGCCCATCTTTTTTACTAGTCATATCGATGTATTTTCTTTGTTTTCTGTTTTCTTGTTCTATTATTTTACTTTTGCTTCATTTGAACTTCTTATTTATTTCTTCATATTTTTATGGTTGTGGGCTATCAGGCTAGCTCATCGGGAGGTAGATAGAAAATAAATGTAACAATAATAATATTTTTAGGTCATATTTGTGCAGAAATATTGAAAGTTCAAAATTATTCACAAAGTTGTAAATACCACTGTAGCTAAGTGACATGCTTGTCATTTAACAAATATGAGCCTAGATAGAAAAAGAGACATTTGCATTATTATTTGGATGCAAATACCTTTATAGCAGTGGTGGATTCAAAAAAATTTACTACCAGTTCTGTGGGCATGGCTTTGTGGGCATGGCATGGCATGTCAGGGGAAGGATACTGTAAAATCTCCATTCCCTCCCCACTCCAGGGGAAGGTTTCTGCAAAATCCCCATTTCCTCCTGATCAGCTGGGACTCGCGAGGCAGAGAATAGATGGCGGCGGGGCCAGTCAGAGGTGGCATTTACCGGTTCTCCGAACTACTCAGAATTTTTGCTAGCAATTCTCCAGAACTGGTCAGAACCTGCTGAATACTACCTCTGCTTCATATCTGTGGAAGAAAATGTATAGAAAGGAAACTGTAGTTTGATTATAGTGCCATATCCATGTTCACCTAGAAAAGAAAAAATGGAAGACATTCTATGCAGACTAAAGGCATTTTTTTACTGCAGCAGAATGATTTTGCTTCTATTTTTAAACCAGAGGGGTGTTTAATAGTGGTAGCTGCTCTGTTTCATGCATCCCTCAAAGATGAAGTGCAAGTATTAAAGAGGGCAGTAATGCTGAAGTTAATGGCATGCAAAGTGGCAACAAATTACAGAAACCATAGAACTGAAGCTTATAGGCATGCAATACCTAGATAATTTTTGTCTGTCTTATCTAATCCTGTTGGAATATAAAGCCATGCTTTTCTGGAAACTGACACTCAGTCCAGTTTTACACTGTCTAAATAAATAACCCATTGGGAGTAAGCAATTCAAGAGAAACTCAAGGATTGCTCGCTGTAAGGCTTATCAGGCATATTCTCCAACTACCCAATAGAATTACCTGCGGGATCGCATCCTGCCCCATACATCCCTGCGACCCGTCCGCTCACACAGAGAGGGACTACTCCGGGTGCCGTCCTCCAGAGAGTGCCAGAGGGCGACGCCCAGGAGTAGGGCCTTCTCTGTAGTGGGCCCCACCCTTTGGAATGACCTCCCCCCAGACATCAGGACAACAACCGACCTTCGCTCCTTCCGTATGAAGCTGAAAACCTACCTGTTTCGACTAGCTGACCTGGCATAATACTACAACCTCTCCAGCCCAGGGCATTTTTAATTGGTAATTTTAGTTTTTAAGGGTTAATTTCACTGGGGTTTTAACTTTTTTAGGTATTGTAACTTATTTATTTATTCTTACCTCCTCTGTACGCTATATAATACTTTTGTACGTCGCCCCGAGTCCCTGTGGGGAGAGGGGGCGACTAATAAGTTCAAGTAATAAATAAATAAATAAATAAGAATTGAGGAAGTCTATCTCTTAAAGGAGGGGAACAGTGGGTCAGTGGCTAAGACGCTGAGCTTGTCGGTCAGAAAGGTCAACAATTCAGCGGTTAGACTCCCTAGCACCGCATAACGGAGTGAGCTCCCTTTACTTGTCCCAGCTTCTGCAAACTAGTATTTTGAAAGCATGTAAAAGTGCAAATAGAAAAATAGGGACCACTTTGGTGGGAAGGTAACAGCGTTCTGGGCATCTTTGGCGTTTAATCATGCCGGCCACATGACATGGAGACATCTTTGGACAGTGCTGCTGGCTCTCCAGCTTTGAAAGATAGTTGAGCACCATCCCCTAGAGTCAGGAATGACTAGCACATATATGCGACGGGAACCTTTGCCTTTACTTATTTCTTAAAGGCACCATCAGTTTGTGAATAAATTGAATGAATGAATAATTGAAATATGTAATTGGATAGCAGGGTTGTGACTGGAGCTCTGCTCTTCAGTCTAATTCTTTCCTTTGAAATGAATCTCTAGATTGCTGATTTGAGGCGTTTATTCAAATTGAGTGCCTCAAATCCATATGAAAATCAACTTTTGCACATGTACATACTTTTTATCAATTCAAGCTGGCAAATCAATAATATGTTTAAATAAAATTGACTTAACGCATCAGCCCAATAATTTAAATTATCTTATTGAATCAAATCCGTAATTTGCTTATGTCCATTATTACTCTGTTTTTCTAAAGACTAGGTACTTGGGAACAGGAAGCAGGTTAAATTTTACTTTTTTATAATATATATAATTGCTCTACAATTAAAGGGCAGTTTTATTTATTTTAAATAACAGATGACTGAAGTAGGCAAGAAAAACTGATGCACAAAATAACCCAAAATAAAATTAATGATTACAAGGTATATTTTGCAAACTGACTCATTATTTGCTAACCTGCCTACATGAATTTGCACAAATTATTTGCTTCCACTCTGATATATTTAAAAAATTAAATCCACTAGAATTTACTGATCCCCTGCATGGAGTGTTCTCCTGACTATGTAAGAAAGACAGGAGGAAGCTAACCACCAGATTGCAAGAACACAAGTAAGCAATCAAACGAGGAGACCCAAAGGTATTGGTAGCATCACATTGCAATAAACAAGGACATACATTCAATTTTGTGCTATTAAGATTGTTGAATGAGTAGGCACAAAAACAGCCAGGGAAGTGATTGAAGCCTGGGAAATGGATCTCTTGTCAATCAACAGGAGTGCTGATTTATCCCCAGCTTATAAAATACTTAGGAGGCGAGGGCTTGGCAGCACAAGGAAACAACAGTGAATAACTTAATAATCAGCCATCAACATCCCAATCTACATCTAAAAAGCCACACAGGAACCATATAAATACCACACAGAGAAAAGTTTGAAGCATATAAAGAAGTTCCCTGAGCATGGGCTCCAACATGAGTTGAAACCTCTGAAGGGAAAATCTCTAGTCGCAGTGAAGACAAAATCTCTGATCACAGTGACTGAACCAGATTGGATCCTGCAACATTATCCTAGGACACATTCACTTTCATTTGTAAAAAATGAAAGTTCATTGGCTAATTGTTTTAAAATATAGATTGTGTATTTATTCTACGCCACACTCTCCACAGTTTTAAAGTCCCAACTTTAGGTATCAGATTTATTTTAATGTCAGGGTTATGAATGCATTCAGGTTGGCTCAAGTCTTTATCTTCTCAATATACCATATTTCACTTATATATCTAACCCATTTTTTTTTACAAATGTAAACTTGAAAAAAAAGCAGTCCTTACTTGGTGGCACTTTAAAGACATAATCCAATTTCTCAATAGCAGTATTAAATTAATTTCTTTGAAGAGATTGATTAAAATTAATATTTAAACAGCTGAAAATAAATTATTTGGGTTTCATTTAGAAAACTTCACTTTGCTAATCATGCTTCCCTGTCAGCAGTTATCTTTGCAGTTATCATCTTTCCCTCTTTGTCTGACAAGTCTTAGAGAGGTTTCAATTTGTATTTGATAGCATCAATTGTTTTCTTTTTTCTCAGTCTTCCAAAAGGAAAGTATAGCATGACAGAATCATCATAAATTTTATTGCCCCCAGACTGACCTCATTATTGATAAATTACTTCACTAGTTGGCAGGTGGAATTCCCTTCCAGGAGATAAATACTCAGCTTGTCATCTGAGAATGATGCTAGAATCAGCAGTGCCTAAATGGAAAAGACACACAGCTCAATCTTATCCACTTTGGAACTACTCTCGATATAATAATAATAATAATAATAATAATAATAATAATAATAATAATAATAATAATAATAATAATAATAATAATAATAATAATAATAATAATAATAATAATTTTATTTGATTAGCCGCAACCCTCTCCCGAAGGACTCGGGGCGGCGTACAATCAAAACGGATAAAAATACACATAAGACAAACATATATACAAAAAGAACAGAGACATATACATATGTGCATGGAGGAGAGTTGACTTATAAGTGAAAGACAATTAAAAACACAATTTAAAATCCCCTTAAATAAAATTACTAAATTAAAAAACCCATCAGGAGCGTTACGAAGTTATGGTTGAGCCAGGCCAGCTATTTGGAAAAGGTGGGTCTTGAGCTTGACACGGAAGGAGCGGAGGTCAGTAGTGGTCCTAATATCTGGGGGGAGGTCATTCCACAGGGCTGGGCCCGCCACAGAGAAGGCTCTGCTCCTAGGCGCCGCCCCATGGCACTGTCTGGTGGACGGCACCTGGAGAAGTCCCTCTCTGTGCGAGCGGATGGGTCGTAGGGATGTATGGGGCAGAATACGATCCCGCAGGTAACTAGGTCCTGAGCCATGGAGTGCTTTAAAGATCGTAATCAAGACCTTGAAATGCACTCGATAGACCACAGGAAGCCAGTGCAGCTCGCGCAGGAGAGGTGTCACATGGGAGTACTTAGTACTCCTCATAATCACCCGCGCGGCCGCATTCTGGACCAACTGCAGTCTCCGAGTGCATTTCAAGGGAAGCCCCATGTAGAGAGTGTTACAGTAGTCCAGGCGAGACATCACCAGCGCATGGGTGACTGTGCGTAAGGCGTCCCGGTCCAATAGGGGGCGCAATTGGCGCACCAGGCAAACCTGGTGGAACGCCCCCCTGGCCACGGCTGTCACATGTTCATCCATGGACAGCCTGGCATCCAGGAGGATGCCCAAATTGCGCGCCCACTCCACGGGGGCGAGTTGAATGCCCCCAATGGCCAGAGATGGAATTATCTGGTTGAACCGGGGAGCCGGAACCCACAGCCACTCCGTCTTGGAAGGGTTGAGCCTGAGTCGGTTGTCATCCATCCAGACCCGTACGGCTTCCACACACCGGGACATCACTTCGACGGCCTTGTTGGGGTGGTTCGGGGTGGAGATGTACAGCTGAGTATCATCAGCGTACAGATGATATCCC
The DNA here is from genome assembly GCF_964273705.1 of Natrix helvetica. Classification (NCBI taxonomy): domain Eukaryota; kingdom Metazoa; phylum Chordata; class Lepidosauria; order Squamata; family Natricidae; genus Natrix; species Natrix helvetica. The sequence continues at coordinate 37,848,896 of NC_138550.1, read as the reverse complement.
ACCCCGAAACCACGGATGATCTCACCCAGCGGCTTCATGTATGTGTTGAACAGAAGTGGCGAGAGGACCGACCCCTGTGGCACCCCACAAGTAAGGGGGCTTAGGGTCGACCTCTGCTCCCCTGCCAACACACGTTGCATCCGGCCGGAGAGGTAGGAGCCGAACCACCGCAAAACGGTGCCCCGGGCCCCCAACCCCTCCAGTCGGTGCAACAGGATCTCCTGCTTTCTATTTTCTGCAGTATTAGAATAAGCTCTGGATCATAACCATACAACTTAAAAGATCAATATAGTTAATTTTATAATTTTAAGTTTTGTCATTTTAATGTTATAGTCAATTCATTCTTCCCTTCCTTAGTTATATCTCCCCCCCCCCCCGCCCCATGCAGCATTATTACAAATTTCTTCAGATCTGAACCATGGGAATCCAGGTAGCCTTTAGATGGCATAAGTTCAATTTTTGTATCACTGCTGTCATCTAGTGATTACCGGGTTTCTGCAGCCCATATTTGAAAACCTTACCAGTATGATTTCTTAATCACTTGTCTTGTATGCTCGATATTAAGAAATAATGTGAACAAGGTTTATTTTAAATGTTCAAAGTCACAGAATAAATAGGTATTGATTTCTTTCTGGATACTGATAGATGAATGATTTCTGTCCAGATACTGGTATTTTTAGAAAGGATTAATAATTTTTCTATTTTAAAAAGGAGTTAAAGCAGGGGTGTCCAAACTTTTTTCAAAGAGGGCCAGATTGGATGAAGTGAACATGCTGGAGGGCCGAACATTTTTCTGAACATTCTTTGAACAATTACAATTAAATGCAAATGAATTATTTTATGCCAAGTTAATTGCAAATGGCATACTTTTCATTTCATAACATTAAGATCAACTGACAGCTGAGTTTTCACAATGTATTTTAAATAAATTTTAAAAAAACTTACCTGCACTAATGTGAAGGGTGAAACTGCCCCATTTTCCCAATGAATCATTATTTTGTTAAAGTGGAAGCAAAATATGTGAGTTTTGTTGTTGTTGTGCCCAAGGAAAGAAACCGGGAACTTGAGTTACCCCCTTCAATTCTTTTTCACCCGCACATCTCTTTCATTCTCTACATTGCTAAGATGTTAATAAACTTCCCCAAAGTTTAGACGCGGCAAATATGCGAGCGCGCACACACGTACGCTTATTGATACCCTTTAAAAACCTTCCGATATTTGTTTATAACGGCTCATGTGAGCTTTAATGGGCCATCTCCTCTTTTTTCTTTTTTCTTTGGTCTCTTCAAGCAGAGAAGTTAATGCGTGGCTGAATATTTCCTCCTTCCTTCCTTAAAAAAAACAAAAACAAAAAACCAACCCACCTTGGGGGAAGGTTCCTTGCTTTTCGCCTGTCAGACCTCTCCGACGGAGAGCTACAAGTATCCCTTGGCCCCGTGCTTCACATACTGCGCCTGCGCCGCCTGGTAGTTTGCCCATTTCGCAGCCTGTGTTGCGAAGGCTATGGTGCGCGCTCTTTGGTGATACCCGTGAGGCTTGGTCTCTCGTTTCCTCAAAAGGCACCCTTTCTCCCCCCCCCCAAGGGAGACAGAAGTTTCCCCCTTTTCTTTGGTACGAATGTGGCCCGACCAGTTTACAAGCAAGTCGCCTTGCCTGTTTTTAGGCTGGCCTGTGGATGACAGGTACCTTTGCTGTAGGACAGAGTTTCTCAACCTTGGCGACTTTAAGTCCTGTGAACTTCAACCCCTAGAATTCCCCAGCCAGCTTCCGATGCGGCCCTCTCACCGCCCTCCCTCCTGTGGCAGACAGTCTTCTGCTTGCCGCCCTCAATCAGAAGGGAGGGCCATGGGAGGGCCGCATTTACACAGAGCAGGGAGGGCTGTTAGAGGGCCATATTAAACCGCCCCCCGGGCCGCAAATGGCCCGCGGGCCTGACTTTGGACATGCCTGAGTTAAAGCATCTGCTGTGAATTTGCCCAAACAATCCCTGAAGTCTGATTCAGTTGAATTTACAGACTCTATAAAAAGTATTATATGATACGCTTATGAACATTTTACAATTTTTAAAATTTGAGAATGACTGTCAGTTACAGAATATTTGCAATTTTTATTTACTTATTTTTGAAATCACAATTCAACTATACCTCATTGCATGCCATAAAATCTGTAAATAGGTTTCATGCAAGCTGAAGGTTAGGAAACTGAAAAGACATAAAATATGGATCACAGGAATTCCCCCCCCCCCCATTTGTAACATAATTATGTAAAATAATTATAAGGAGGCCAATGCATTCCAGAAAAAGAATCTTAGCAGACAGAAAGACAGAGATTACATAAAGTAGTACTGTGGAAATAAGAAAGGAACTGGCCAAACAGCCAATGAAAGACAGATGCAACTTCTGGAAAAAGAAATGGTTGAGTTGGACTCATGACAGAAGAAGCAATTAAAACCTTTCCTTATTTGATCAAAAAATGTTTTGCTAGAGAGAAAGGAAACCAATACTTCAAGTCCCACAGAGCAGGCCTTGAGAGCGGTCAGCATACATTCTTAGAGAGCTCTTTACCTGCCTGCCACCATCTCCTTTTTTGCATAAGGTGATTTGTTAGGTTTTAAGCTTGTCACAAATGTGTGCCTTTGCCAACAAGTTGTTCTCATACTTGAGACATTCCCAAGGTTCTTTTCTCTTCTAATTATGCAGCAGCAGAGTGAGCTATAGCAAGCACCTTGAGTTACAGCTAATCACTCATAAGTGCTAAAGCAAAGCTGTTTTGCAGAGAGCAGCAATCAGACCAGTAAGCAGATGCCTGCCTCGTGTTTAGTAGTAGAGCACTTTGCACAGCATGTCGCAGAAGTGATGAATTTCAATAGAGGATGGCTATGGTGATATTTTTACTGGAGAAACAGCACCATGGCAAAGAGAAGGACAGGCAAATATGTGAATCACTGAAGACTGCCAAAGTTTTGAATAACAGAACTTCCTTCTTAAGAACCTTTGATCACTAGATAACTTACATTTGATGGCTATTGGTTCTCTGTCTATTTGGCTTCCCAGATCAAGTTTACTTTGCTAGCAAAAGAATCTGCAACAAACTGTTGCCATTAGTCCTCTTCTTGACGCTGGAGAAATGAATGTCCTGCATCATCCCTGAAAGCAACTAATTAGCAGGAGAAAAACATTATTGAGTGGCTGGCCAGCTGGCCGCCTGCCTGGATTCCTGAACATAAACACACTTTTGTAAGATGACTAATGGAAATCCCATTACATATATTACATGGCCAAGATCTTGGGCAATGGCCCAATTGTAATAATGTTTGCTTTTCCTCAAAATTTTTGCATGATTTCAGAAATACAAAATCTTATAATGATACTATTTTAGTTAATTTCAGGATCATACAAATGCAATCTGAGATATATAGATAGATAGATAGATAGATAGATAGATAGATAGATAGATAGATAGATAGATAGATAGATAGATAGATGATAGATAGATAGATAGATAGATAGATAGATAGATAGATAGATGATAGATAGATAGATAGATGATAGATAGCTAGCTAGCTAGCTAGCTAGCTAGCTAGCTAGCTAGCTAGCTAGATAGATAGATAGATAGATAGATAGATAGATAATCATCAGCTGCTGATTCCTGTCTTAAGTGGTGGTTGTCAAATCAGCTCAGTGATGATGTCATGATCCAATAAAGTAATATTGAAGTAAAACAATCTGAAAATCTGTAACTAGATTACTGTAATAAAATTGCCTTTTTCATTTTGCTGAGAAAACATCAGCAATGACTAAGTACTACATTCTGGACTCTTCTTTGGAATACTGGGAACCATAGAAGATCTAAGTTAGGGACAATTATTTATAAATGGTATTTTTAATGGAGAAAATAAAAGTTCTAAAAGTATTTATTCACACAGTCAGCCAGATGTTAAGACTGGATTTAACATTTTATTTGCTTATCAAGTCCTTCCCAAGGGCCCTGTGGTAGGCAGATGTTGTTGCTTGATGGTGTTAAAGATATCATCATAGGCTGTAAGCTGTTCCAAAAAAAGTTGTCTTTTGCAATTGACTGATGGTGATTTTGTCAATGCCAATGGCTTTCAAGAGGTGTTGTAGATGGTTTGGGATTGCACTATTACTATGGGTATTATCTTTGCTTTTTTTTTTGCCAAAGTCATTCTACTTTTAATTGTAGGTCTTTGCATTTTGTGATTTTCATTTCTTTCTCTTCTATTCTGCTGTATCCAGGTAGGACAACATCCACTAGTTAGACTTTTTTGTCTTTATTATGACAAGTCTAGGATGTCATGTGGCAGATACTTGTCTGTGTGAATTCTAAAGTCCCAGATCATTTTAGCTTATTCATTTTATATTGCTTTATCTATTTTGCTGTACAAAGCAGATAACAAGACCTGCCAATGATTAAGAGCAATTTAAGAAAGAGAGGGGAGGGTGATAATTCTAGTTTCACAAGACCAAGATTAAGACAAATGCATGTAAAGTCACAATTGAGAAAACAGCAACAACAGCAAATGCAACTTCTGCATAAAAAACGAAAATGGTTACCTAGTTGGCTATTGCAAGAAGATCATACAAACAATGGCGGGGCAAAATAGCAATAACAGTGCATTGGAATATCTGCAAGAAATATTATTTGCCTGTTATTATTAATTCCCTTTCCTTATGTTAATTTTGTGAAATATAATGTCCCAGGAAGAGAATCACTCCTAGGCAAACAGTTTTTATTTTGCTGTACTTCAACCCCAAGTATCAGCAAAGGTAACTAAAGAATAAATATTTAAATCTATATAATCTCTCTCCCTCCACAAGACTTAAGAAGCATTTCTATTTATTTTAATGGGATTTTGACAGCAGATATTTTGGTTTACATTCAGTTTACAAAAATCTTGATATGGAAGAAGTTTCTGTTAATATGTTTATATTTAATGTCATAGAGGGATTTGGGTTTTATGGATATGGAATTTCTCAAAAGCAATACAAAAAGCTAAATAAACAAAGTTTTCCAGGACTGATGACTGTAGAACACTATAACTTAGGTTATACATACAAGTAACGCACACACAAAACTGTTGTTTGGAAGAAAAAATGATGTGATTTGAAGTGTGTTGCTCTAAAATATATAGGAAATGATCCTGGGGGAGAGAGGGATAAGGTGGGGCTTTGTGTCTTAATTATATATCTTTGTAGTTGTTTAAAAAAACAAACAGTTGAATTTAAAAACAGACTTTTAAACAGAATTGCTGCAGAAATTCACGCCACAGCCTGTTCTGAAAAAGGCTAATTTGTGAAAGAGTCAACTTGTTCAAGCAATCATATCAAAAAAAAGTACACTGAATGCAATCTATATCATTTAATTTATAACAATATGTTGCAAGCTACAATTCTGATTGGTTCAGAATCAGGTTATAAAAATTACATCAATTGTCCCTTCAGGAGATGTTTTTCTGTAGATGTGTCAAATTATATCACTTTTGCACTAAATTTGTTTACACATTTGGTAGGAACATTCTTTTTTTTTCTCTTTGCATTTTAAAGTAAAACATGTGAAAATAACTGCTTAATGAGCAAGTGTGACTAAAGTCGAGTTAGATATTTTTGTTATTTTATTTTTTTGCTAGTGAAGGTCATGAGAGTTTGGCTGATAATGTAATGATCTTACCTGAGGGAATGGGTGAGGCTAACATGTTAAACCCAGATGTTGAAGACTTGGGAAGAAGATTTTGTACCTTAAAACCCACAAGAGACAAAAAGAATGAATACACTGACTTCACTCTATCTGACAACTGCATTATGGAAACTGCCTTTGGCCTATGATCCACAGTTTTCATATTCCTGAAATATGAGCAGCTTTAATTATAGGTTCTGCAATCTCACTGCACAAATGTTAAAGATGAGCTTTCGCTATTTTCCAATAATATTAATTAACTATGAAAATATGTATACAGACATTGCAAATGAACTTAACAAATGCTATAGAATAGAGTAGAGGACTATATTTTCCACTGCACAAATATAGATCCAAGGTTCACTGAAAGGTCTGAAATTTAAGAATATAAAAATAAATGTATTTTTGTTTCTTTTACAACCTTGGACTTTTACTTGAAAGTAAAAAGTAGTTCATTTTATTTTTGTACGTCGAGTCAAGAAGGCCATGTAATAAAATGGTTCCCTTTTTCAGTTTCAGTATTTCATTTAACAATTGAACATTCTTGTAAGATGGTTCTTAGCAGGATAGCCAATTACTTTTTATATTACAAAAGAACAGTTCAAAAAACAAACCACATTCTCCACAGAGAACTAAATTATAAATGTCTATTCCACAGCGGCCTATTTTCTACATGGCTATTGTTGAGCTATTCTTGGCTTCCAGATGTCCTATATTTAACACTACTCACTGTAGAATACTATAGCTTTAACCAACTGATTCTGTTATCTGTCTGCAGTTTGCTTTAGTCAACTGAATCATAAAAAATGCTTCTTCCCTTCACAGATTAAGTTCTCAGTGGAATGTTTTAATAATAAAAACTTTAGGTCCTTTGATCAAATTTTGAAACAAAGAGGAAGGTAACCTACAATAGATGTGATTTAAAATCAGCTTGTCCTATAACAATTGACCTCGTCCTCCTGATTGCTACAGAAATCATAACCCTTTCCATCCATTAGGCAATTTGTCCTATAGCCTTTCAGTTGCTAGTCTTTAGTTAGTAATTGGATTCACTTTTTGAGACCGTGTCTGGAAGAATAGTTGAAAGGCTGGAGCCAGCCATAGGCTCTAACTGAATGTTTTAGCTAAATTTGTATCAGTAAAGACTAATCTCCTAACAGGAATAAAATTGATTTTAATTTCACCGTGTTGTGTGTTCCACTTGCTCCCTATTGTTCCACTAGGTGGTCTCACTACATCTAACCTGATGTTGGTGCTATTATAATGGTAATGTTTTATAGAACTTTAAAATAATAGAAGTCTTTTTAAAATGTTTTTATTGGTTTATCAAGATATAAAATACAAGGAAAAATTTAAAAAAGTGAGGGGGAAACTAGGAAGAGGGGGGGGACAAGAAACAAATACCTTGTTTCCCTGAAAATAAGGCCTTCCCAGATAATAAGCCCAATCGGGCTTTTGAGCGCATGCGCTAAAATAAGCCTTCCCCTTTAAATAAGCCCTCCCCAAAAATATTGCAACACAGCAGCCATGGGATGACCATGCTCTCAGCCTCCTGCACCTCAAAAATAATAAGACCTCCCTGAAAATAAGGCCAAGCACTTATTTTGAAGGTCAAAAAAACCCAAGACCCTGTCTTATTTTTGGGGGAACACGGTATGGTGTAAAGAGGGAAAAGAAAGAAAAAGATACAGATTGCCAACTCTCTTTAGCACAGTAGAAGATAACAACATTACAACTTTTTACTTTTACACAACAGTATGTACAACCCATTTCTATAACAATAAACCAATCTAATTAGCAAAAATAAAATCAAAATTTCTTTCTTTTTTTTTGCAAGCACAAAATCCGGAAGCATTTTCAAAATAGAAACAAGGTTAGATATATTCTCTTCTTTGGATAAAAGTATCAATTTGACCATCTCTGTTTCTCTTTGCTGTATGTAATGCATCTTACTGTTAACTCATTAATCTTTATCATAATTCAGAGAATCCTCTATATTATTTCAATTTTTTAAATTAATAGAAGCATTTACTAAAATAACATTCTCATGTCTACTGAAAGTCTTTGGTTGGAATGTCGATCTAATAGAAACAAAAAATTATAAAAGAAAATGGCAATAGTATAATCTTGATTAGGTGTGGAGTTAGAACTATGATTTTGTTTCTGGAAAAGAATACAAGCAAACATACTGCAGAGATTGAGGAAGAAAACCTTGACTGAGAAAGAAAAGAGTCATTATCAAAGAAACAATGGGAAGTAGGGAATATCTTAAATTCACAACCAGCAGAAAGTAGAAGAGGAGCCCTTTGATTGCTCCTTCATTCCATCCATCTACCAGAATACAATGACGTTAATAAACCTTTAAATATCTTCTTTTTCTTTGTTAAGTAAATGAAACAAAGCTTTCCCATCTTCATGATCATATAAAGATATACTGAAGTTTCATATAAGTGCAAGGATGAAGTAAAAAAGATTTGTCATAACTCCCTATGAATTTTAAAGGTAAAAAGATTTACTAAAGCTATCATTTAATTTCATTCATATTCAATCCATTTAAAAATGTCCCTGCACAAAGCAGAGTGGATGAACTGCTCAGTTTACTCAGATATGCATTTACAATTTTAAGTTTACCTTAATGAAAAAGATACTTTAAATCAGTGAAATATCTAGAGTCTTTATTCAGCTTCGGCTTAAGACTTTTGCTCATTCCCACTCTAAACAACAGTGATTTAAAGCTTCCTTGGTGATTTATTGCTTTATCTACAGATATGAATATAAAACATAGTATAGCACATCATTTTATATCAGGGTATTAGTTTACGTCAATGAGAATGCTACAAATCATGGAAATATTCTGACATTCTTATATGAAGGGCCAGCAAATAGTTTAAGAAATCGAAATATAAGTCTGGTTAGTGCTTTGGTTCTTATCTCAGGAATAGAACAACTAGAATTTCCAAGTCTTTCCAAGAATGACTTACTATATTTGGGTGGTAAATAGAGGTCCTAAGAAGTTATACTCCAAATATACTTAGAGAACACCAGATGAGGTAGTTTAAGATTTTTTTTTAATTATCTGAACAACACTGGATTAACCAATAAGCCCAAAAGGAAAGGAAGAACAATACTTTTTTTTTGTTCAATCTATCATGCCACATTTGAATTTAGTTGATTTTTTATATAATTGCCCTTAGATGTCTGGTTCAAGATTAATTTGCATTGTTTAATTTGCATTGTTAAAACAAAAGCAATTATTTTGGCATGATGGATGACTATTGTTTAAACGTTTGGCTTGAAAGTGTCTCTAGATATCATGTTTGTTTCTGTCTCACTGTCTGAGAGTTTCACTTTTCTTGGAGCGCACAACTCTTGGACTGTATTTTAGGGTATCAGGTGATCATTATCCATCCCTATTTGTATAGTGGTTAAAAGATTATAATAATGCATTTTTGCATAATAATCCTCTATCTAATAGGGTGAGCCAACCAAGATGCTTACAGCAACAAGTGCAGAATTCCACACACTCCCATCAATATTTATAGAAAGACAGCAGTTCCAATCACGCTTTGCTCACACAAGCATGAAGCCGAAGGCACCAGCCTGAAGATAGCAAGTGAGACCTCGTCGAAACATCGCCAAGATACTCTCAATCTTATACAGGAAAAGACCCGAATACGCCAAGACCTGCGTGGATAGATAGATAGATAGATAGATAGATAGATAGATAGATAGATAGATAGATAGATAGATAGATAGATAGATAGATAGATAGATAGATAGATAGATGGGGAGAATGAGAAAGAATTTCTATTCAAATCTGTTTCATTAAAGAATTTTATTATGGGAATGTTAAATGATACTTATAAAAAAACTACAGTTATTCTTGAGGCATCAGTTCAGTTCTTCAGTAGGACGGGATCATGATCATGTCTACTTAAGACCACTATTATTGTGCTTGCACCAAAAACAAAAGATCGTCAAAAGATAGAAACTAGTCAATCATACTAGTTTCTAACACAATCCTAAAACAAATTATTGTTTTGCGTGGTGAAAGTATTTTGATAATCACGCTGTATAATATCCATTTTCTTAGAAGAATAGATAACTGTTATTGGTTACATACATACATACATACATACATACATACATACATTCTGTTTCTTACAATGAATTATTTTAAAAAGGCAATAGCAAAAGTATTATTGATGACATGAATTAATCATCACTCTGTCAAACCAAGTAGGCCTTAGATTAAAAGGAGAAAGAACGTTTTCACATTAAAGCCATGCCATTCAATTTTATTTATAGATCTTTATTTGCTGTATTTATATTTTGTTCATTAGATTTACATTGTACCTTTTCTACTGTGTTAAAGGGAATAGAGATTGCATTTCCCCCCACAATTAACCCCTAGAAGAAAGACTGAGGAGTAATGAATGGTTCAGAACCACTTAATAAACTTCCAGGACTTAGGGTCAATGCAATATCTCTATATCATTCTGTTTATTTAAAGTATTTAAAGATTATGCAGTGCTCCTAGGAAAATGTTTGTTACTGACCACCTTTAAAAACACAGAGAGAAAAGGAAAAATGATAAATTTTAAAATTTCCATCATTTGCATGTAGAGTACAATTTCAGTTGTACAAATACTTTTTAAAAAGAAAATGCTAGGAATCAATCCATATCACATGAGATTGCCATCTTACAAGAAGATGATGATTTGATCAGCCACTCTTTGTTCGGCCATTCATCTGTGGTAAATTCGAAATGATTGACATCACAAATACCAAGTCAGATTGTTTCCTCTAAGTCCTCAACACAGTTCCTCAACACAGTTCTAGGCTGCATCAACAGAGGGATAGAATCAAGATCACGTGAAGTGTTAATACCACTTTATAATGCCTTGGTAAGGCCACACTTGGAATACTGCATTCAGTTCTGCTCGTCACGATGTAAAAAAGATGTGGAGACTCTAGAAAGAGTGCAGAGAAGAGCAACAAAGATGATTAGGGGACTGGAGACTAAAACATATGAAGAACGGTTGCAGGAACTAGGTATGTCTAGCTTAAGAGAAAGAAGGTCTAGGGGAGACATGATAGCAGTGTTCCAATATCTCAGGGGTTGCCACAAAGAAGAGGGAGTCAAGCTATTCTCCAAGGCACCTGAGGACAGAACAAGAAGCAATGGGTGGAAACTAATCAAGGAGAGAAGCAACTTAGAACTGAGGAGAAACTTCCTGACAGTTAGAACAATTAATCAGTGGAACAGCTTGCCTCCAGAAGTTGTGAATGCCCCAACACTGGAAGTCTTTAAGAAGATGTTGGATAGCTATTTGTTTGGAACGGTATAGGGTTTCCTGCCTAGGCAGGGGGTTGGACTAGAAGACCTCCAAGGTCCCTTCCAACTCTACTATTGTATTGTATTGTATTGTATTGTAAGTCCTATCTTTATCTTGTGTAGAGTTTGATTCTGACTAGCATTCCTTTACCTCTAAAGCATTTTAGCCTATCTTTGAAAGTTGATGTTGTGTCCCATCCATTATAAATGAAGAGACTTAGGAGAAGCAGTGAAGAGGGAAAATGGATATGTCCCAACTACCATTACCTTGCCTAGTATCCTGGCTTACAGGAAAAGTAGAGTGTTTCACAACCCACCACAAATTAACCAATTTTTCACTCCAGTACAATTTATGAGACATTCTATTAGCTAGCTAAAGGATGGGTCAATAGAATCAGTCCACCTACAAACTGTAAAATGATTGTGACAAAATTAATAATATCTATGAAATGAATATGAAATGTAAGAAAATATATATGCAATCACTTCAGTCTCATTAGAGATAAAATGGCTTTAATGGATATATTTTTCAATCCCAAATTAATTAATCCTACTAATGATCAAAACTCAGCCTAGTTAGTGTTTAAATATCTCCAGACAGATTCAGAAGGAAAATACTAGTTTCTCTCTCAGAGCAAGAATAGAATGAATGTCACTTTCCTTAATGCATACAATACCTAGAAAAATGAACTATAATAAATAATGGTTTACCTATATTATTTCATAATCTCATGACATTTTTCAGGTGGCTTTGCTTATCAATATTCAGCCATATTTCTAAGTATACTGATATGTGTGTGTTTAGATAGATAGATAGATAGATAGATAGATAGATAGATAGATAGACAGACAGACAGACAGACAGACAGACAGACAGACAGACAGACAGACATAGATAGACAGACAGACAGACAGACAGACAGACAGACAGATGATAGATAGATAGATAGATAGATAGATAGATAGATAGATAGATAGATAGATGATAGATAGATGATAGATGGATATATAAATAGATAAATGGATGATACATAGATACAGTATGCCATTGGTTTATCAATTCGAAGTACTTATTTTTAACTGTAAAATTTAAGTCTGTTGAATATTAATTCTTTCCTTGTGAAAGTTTCGTCTATTCAACAATTAAACTTTATAATTAGAGATGAATATTATGACACATTATTATATTATAAAAATTATAAAAAATAAATTCTGTTGATTTAAACATTCAAAGTTACCTTCTGTTTATAAAAAAAAATATTCAAACTATAAAGACCTATTGTATGCCATCTTTTCTGCAATTCAATAAACATGCCAATACACTGGAATTTTCATATACATAATCACATTATGTATTCCATGTCTTAATGCCAGTAAATTCAATCTAATCATGTTACAGTATATCACTTTATAAATTGATTAGTAACTAGTATAGAAAGATAGATTATCTTTTTAACATGTTTAAGATTTTGCATATAACTATTTTATGCAATGAAACTACTGAGGTCTGATACAAGCAATCAGGAGTATCTTGGAACCTATTCTCAGCAACTAGTAGTTTGATGTACAATTGGGCCCCAAACCCCAAACATGCATCTTTGCCAAGCTTTTTGATAAAGCAAGACTTTTTGGTTCTGTTTTTGGTTCTGGTGTTTTAAAGTATTTTTTTTAAAAAAACAAGCAGAAATGTTTGGTTTTGCCATCTGCCCAATTTAAGAATTGAATAAAGACATAATTATTAAGAAAAACACAGGCACACAAGAGCTGGACAATAATTCACACTTATTTTAAGTAAAATGTTAGCTTTGATTTTTAATTATTAAAATAATTTAAAATTTATTCTATACTTTTTAAACTGTCTCGCCCAGTACCCTACTAAGAAAACTCTTCAATAAATTTAAGATGTAATTACAAAATTTTATTAATCCAAAAATCAAGGCTTTTAAATCATGATCAGTCTTGCTTTCAGTTTTGAAAATTTAGCTACTTGTTCCTTCAGACTAAGTTCTTCTGTTTTTTATGCTCTACTGTTACTGAAAATCCAGCAAAACTCATGAATGACTGGGAATTGCAGATACATATGTTTTTGTCAATTACAAGAGCTGTATTTGCCACTAGGAACAGAAACTATAAACTGTCTGTTTATAAATGTAGAGTTATGAAAACTGTTTTGAAAATGTGAAGCAATGATATAATTATGGTATTTGTATTTTTAATTTTAACATTTTAATTTATTTTCCCCAAGAAACAGTGCCATTCTTAACCTAGCATGGTGCTAAATTGTCATTAGTTGATAGTAATGGGAAGTGATAGAAGGATATGGAGAAAGCCTTTATACCAACCTCCATGTCCCTGGTGGTGATCAGACCTATTAAAGCTAATGGCAAGGAATTACAGATAAGGTGGATAAACCAGTGATGTTCATTTCAAAGGAAAGGAGAGAAGAAGGGAGGAGAAGGGAGGAGAAGGGAGGGATGGGAAAGGAAGGGAAGGAAGAGGAGAAGAGAAGAGAAGAGAAGAGAAGAGAGGAGAAGAGAGGAGAAGAGAAAAAACCATTTATGTTCTGTATGAAGCAAGAGGGAGGGGAGAGATATTAGCATTTTCTCACAAATACTATTTTGTGAAAGTATATCACTTGCCTAGAAACAATTGTCAGCTGCTATATTGGATGAATACTGAGAAGCTGAAAGTGTAAGCTGAAGATATCTAAAAGAAAAGAAGAGTTAAGAAAAATAATATTTCTTTGCCATCATACTAGTAGTAAAGCAATAGATAATCAGTTCAGAAAAATAATTTTATTTGATTCTTCAAACTGAAAATTCAATGTTTATAACTGTGATACTCATAAGATTGATAGTAAACCCTATTGGAAAGAGTCAGAGGCATATTTGGGACAGACAAATCAGCATTTTCAATCATTTATCTATAAGTGCCACTGAAGTAGAAGCATCTCAAACTAGCCAGAAAATAATAAAAGGGTAAGTGACTGTGAAAGATATATATTTCATAGATTCTGTCTATCTCCTTTACTTTTTAACCATGTACTGTATGTGCATTTTGGCCTGGAGAATAGAAGTCAGCATGTTCAGCAGCATTCCACATCTTAAATATGGGTTCTGTATAAAATACTATATCAAATAAAAATGTTACCTTTGTATAGAAGGTAAATACGTTTTTATTATCCTATCTTCTTGCTGCTATGGTTTCCTGATTAATTATCCTCCACAGATTTTGATTTCAAATAATGATTATTTATTTACAACAATATGCAGAGTGGGCAATAATCTCTACAAGTTTTGTTTCGTCTGTTGGATAGTTGTAATAGTGAATTACAACTCTGATATCAGAAGTGGGCAAATAAAGGCAAATATACATGTCCCTCTTGCAAGGATCTTCCATTAGCCAATGGGAATGGAGGGGACTGCCTGCAGTGAGATGGGACAGAGCAATCAAGCTAGGCAGCACCACATGAGCTAGCCCAAGATAGAAAACTAAGTGTCAACTTTGAATGGAACCTGGCAGAAGCCATTTCTCTATTCCTCAATTGCCACACTGAGTGGGGAGGGGGAAGGAGGATGAAATGCATTGCTAGACAAAACAGAACTTTCTCATAGAAACCAAGGTCATCGCTACAGGTGGTCTATAGAGGCAGGGAGGAGTGCCTGGAGAGTCCGCCAATTAATCTAATTGGCCAACATAACCTGTGACTTTTGGGGAGGGAGTTATTTCCTATTATACTGAAACCACGGGAAGCATTTACAGTTGGTTTTCCATTTGATTGTGCCAATATGATGTACCCAATAAAGAAGTTCTTAGAGGATATATATATATATATATATATATATATATATATATATATATATATATATATATATGTGTGTGTGTGTGTGTGTGTGTGTGTGTGTGTGTGTGTGTGTGTGTGTATGTATATATGTGTATGTATGTATGTATGTATGTATGTATGTATGTATGTATGTATGTATGTATGTATACATGTCCCAGAATAATGTTTCAGGATTCAATCTGAGTTGGTCACTGGGACCAAAGATTTGGTCTTCCAAGTTTTCTGACTTGTATTATAGCCTAAATTCTGAAAACTTCTCTCTCTTTCTCCAGATTCAACTAAGATTAGATCCTGCAGAAATGGCAAGTTTTTGGTGGAAGGCTATGACACAAAATAGATAGGACTGTATCATGTAAATTTGTGGAATACAGAGGTCACTTTCATTATTTTAAATTACTATAATAAAATGTGCATAAACTGTTCCTGATAGAATCACAAGAAACATTCAACCATTTAAAACTCTAAACCTGAACACTAGCAGTTAAAAATATTTTAAAGGTAATTCTCAGACACATGACAACATTTCAAGTACTGCAAATTCCTCAGTTACAAGACCCTGATCAAAAAGGTTATTAACAAGTAATTCAGGTGTTCCTAGGCCAACTAAAAACAGGAGTAGATTTCTGCTTCTTCTTTTTCTCCAAGCCCCTTATCATATAATTTATTTTCTTTGACAAAATGTGATCATGGCACATGAAAAATAAGCAGTTTTAGACTTCCAGGAAAGAAATGATGGGTTGAAGAGAGGTCCATGAAAAGAGGAGCAGATAACCATGGTAGAATGAAAGCTGGTGAGTAGAATCTCTTTTCTATAATTCCTTTCTAAACAAGGAGAGGATTTGAGATTGTCCACTTGTGTTCCAGGCTGTGTTGAATCCTTCAAGGTAACTAAAGATATCAAATCATAGGTAGCAAGAAAACAAACAAATGGATAATTGAATAAATCTACCCAGAGTTCTTGAAGTACAAGTGAACAGACACAAATTATTCTACTTCAGATTTACACTATGCAAACACTTAATATTCTGGAGAAGTCCCTAATCCTGGGAAATATGGAAGTAAAAGAAGATGACCTGCAGCAAGAATGCACTTAGTTACAGTGGCGATTAGTTATAAGACATGAAAGACCATGTTATGGACAGATCATCTTGAAGAAAAAATATCTACATGGTAACCAAGAATTGACACTGATTTTATAGCACATAATCAATCAAATTGAAGTAAAATACAGGTTATGTTTATAGATCGTAGGGGTTTAATTTTTTTTTTTTAGAAATTTTGCTTCTAACAGAATACAAAAAATAGAAGATTACAATGTAGAAATAAATTGATAAAACAATTTATTGCTAAAGTGTTGCTAAATGTCCAATTCTAACACTGTGGAACTATAAAAAACATGGCTAAGACCACAAAATATGGATACATATTGGCATTTTAATTTCTGTACATGAGATATACCAGTGATGGCGAACCTTTTTGCCACCGAGTGCCCAAACTGGAACATGCGCGCATGGGAGCACCAGAAACCGAAGACCAGCAAGCCAGTGTGCATGCGCGCACTGGATATCAGAAGAACAACTAGTGATGGCGTGGGTGGCCACAGCAAGGGCTCTGCATGCCAGCTCTGCTACGTGTGCCATAGGTTTGCCATCACGGAGTTATACCATATACAAATGAATTATCTCACTGTCATCTATGTACCAACAGTAAAATATAAATAAAAATCACATGATCATTTCTGCAGGATTTTAATCACGCATTTTTTTATCTATGTGTATGTGGCAAATTGTATTCTATCGGTTCTTACAGTTCTAATTAAGCAAGAAAGTTATAGCAGGGAGAAGCTGCATAACTTTGACTGCCTTTTTGATACTCCAATCTGAGTTTTGTATGCAGTTATTCTATACTAATCTGCTATTCATTTCTCCTGACTTTGTTTTTTTGGAAGTTAACTTCTCATTTGCCTGTACCATAACAGCACTAGGAACTGCTTGAATAGGCCTCTGAACCACTGTACCTCTCTATGGCTGCTGAAGGAGATTCGATTAAATGGTTGCCAGCATATTATCCCTATCATAAAATAATTATTTGTAACTTGATAATAACAATTAAAAATAGGCTAATATTATCTCCACCATACCAAATTGATCTTTGTGGAGGCCAAATGGTTTCTTTAAATAAACATGATAATAAAGAGCTTGAAATTCATTATTTTCTATTTAATACTTTTTAATCCATTTTTTTAAAGTACCAGGCTGTACAGGGAGGATAGTCATCACGATTGCCTTCTACCACAATAATCCATATAAATGTAATCCTCCAGCACATCTATTATATCTTTGTACAGTCTAAGGGACCTGGTGGCTCAGTGGCTAAGACTAAAGCTGAGCTTGTCGATCAGAAAGGTCGGCAGTTTGGTGGTTCGAATCCCTAGTGCCTCATAAGAGAGTGAGCTCCCATTACTTTTCCCAGCTTCTGCCAACCTAGCAGTTCGAAAACATGTAAAAATGCAAGTAGAAAAATAGGAACCTTTAGTGGGAAGGTAACAGTGTTCCATGCACCTTTGGCGTTTAGTCATGCCGGCCACATGACCACAGAGAACGTATTCAGACAGCGCTGGCTCTTCGGCTTTGAAACGGAGATGAGCACCACCCGTTAGAGTCAAGAATGACTACCTCATATGTGCGAGGGCAACCTTTACCTACCTTACAGTCTAAAACTAAATTCCTTGCCTTTCTTGATAAGTCTTGCATAGGCAAATCAATGTTTAAAAAGAAAAAAAATATCCTGAAACTTCTGTATCTACTGATATTATGCAGCTTGGCTAATTTCCATTAAATTTATCTTTTGCCAATTGTACAGTTAATAGGAAACAGACATCTACAGGCCTACCCAATAATATTTTGGGCTAAAGACCAGAATGTTCATTTCTCCTCCCAGTTGTGATGTTTCTGTGAAAGCTAAAGTCTTATTTTATTATTACTATAATAGTCCCTGAACCAATATCACAAAAGCATTTTTGGAAGAAGAAAAAGAAAGAGTGCTGTGCAGGCTGAACTTCTGCTTTGCCTTGCTTTGATTATCTTGTTTGTTATATCAAATGGAAGAAAAAAGTTCTCTCCTGGGGAATCAGATCCTACTCTTGTTTTAATCCATTTCCTTTGATTTCCACAAGTTGCTGAGATTAAAGGTAGATGTACTTTTGCTGTCTGATGTTTCCCCTTTATGTGCTGCTAGCTGTGAGAAAGAGCAACTTAACAAAGGTCTCTGCCTGATGGTGCTTCTTTCTGGGTAAAGTGCTGAGCTGCTTAATGGTGGATGAACTACAAAATGTAACCTGACCAGCAGAAAGAAAACAGAATAGTTGGCACCCTGGGCTGCCAGAAGAGGTTAAAAATAAACTGTAAAATTTGGTTCTTCCTCTTCTGAAAACATAACACGCCAAAGCACACAGAAAGAGATGTGTAGATGGATGAACTCAGTAAGATATATTAAAACAAACTGTGTAGTTTTGATATTTTAAAGTCTGTGTAAACTCCAGCTTCAAAAGTTGTAAGCAGTTTATTTTTAGGATCTTTTCACAACTGCAAAACTGTTTTAGATAACATTTATGGGGAAGCAGTATGAAACATAATTTAATGATTCTGTTGTAAACTTGTATAAGCTTGTATTTGCTGGCCTAATAAAACACAATTGAATTATGACAAATATGTTAATTATCAAGATAAAAGATAATTTAAAATTCAGTTAAACTATTGATACTGTATCCTCTTTCTAGATAGATACAGTATGTGGTTAATTGTTTTTAAAAATCTATTTTTGGCATGAACATAATATTGTTAGGCCTCATCTGTTATACTGATTAGCCTACTATTTTGAAAAAAACGGAAAAAGATATTTGCAGTATAATTGTGCTGATGTTAATGGAATCAAGTGCAATTTATCTCTATCTTTGTGAATAAAAAGGAATAGAAATTCTGAAAAATTGAGGATGCCTTAATATTTCATGTAGTTTCAAATTGTTACCATAGAATTTTGGACCTATATTTTTTTCCTAATATAAAGCATTAGCTGTTTTTAAAGCATATGTTTGATGTTCTAGACTGTTGCATTTAATTTGTTGCGTACGTTTTTATTAGACCGTTAGTACAAATACTTTGGTAAGGTAATACATCTTCCCAAGTGATTGGAAGCACATTTCTTCTCATATTGATATTTCCATTGCATTATCTCATTGTAACACACCCCTTCCCCTACCTAGCTACTTAATTATTATACATAGTTTTCCAATGAGAACAATTACCGACTAAAGCAAAAGTCATAAAATGTGCCCCAAAAAGAATTGCCTTGGTGAAAAATGTGTAATTCTTCTCTTTTAGCTATTTCCTTAGCACAAGAATACAAACAGACAAACTACTCTCAAAAGGGTTAGCACAGACTTAATATGGCATTTTACATTTCAGCTAAAATTGTATTCCTAATCAGGCATTTTAAGCAGCCTGCATGCACATTAGCAACATAGCTGACATTAATCAATTAATTACTGGATTTGCCATATTCATTAATTTGTTGTCCAAAGCAAAGGTAAAAATGGTTCAAGATACTGAAACCCAAAATTATATTGTTCCATACTAAGACATGGGAATTATGTTATTTTCTATTGATTTATAATTAGTAATCTTATTGAATCTGACATAAAGATTTTCTACTATAATATTTGAAAGATTTATGGGACCAGCATAAATCAGATTTAAGCTATTTTTCTCAGCTAAAATAAACAAAAAGAAACAAATAAATTTTTTTTTTGATATTTTTGAATATAACACAATAACTATTTCACTGCACACTGGACGTTTTTCTACATTTTGAGCAACTATCTGATTTCTCCATCTAGGAACCATGCTGGTAAACCTATGGCATGCGTGCCACAGGTGGCATGCAGAGTCCTTTCTGTGGGCACACCAGCTGTTGCCCCAGCCTAGCTCTACCACACATACACGCACATCTCCTGCTAGCCAGCTGGTCTTTGGGCCTCTGTCACGCAAGCAGAGGCAGAGGGCATGTACAGGGGGGATCACATGCACATGCATGGAGGGAGGTGCATGTGCAAGGGCGGGACATGCTGGGGGCGTGCATTGCATTATGGGTGCAGGCACATGAGAGTGCTGCTGCAGGTGTGGGCGCTTTCAGCATGTGCCGACAAAAAGGTTAGCTATCACTGATCTAGGATGTCATGGACTATCCATATCTATAAGCACACATTTGAAAAATATTAAAACACAAATGCCAGCATGCTATATTCATAAATGATGTTAATAGCTTAACTTGTGATACCATCAGTTATGGGAAGAATTTCATATCTAGGTAATTGTTTCTTCTCTCAGATAAAAATAATATAAATAACGTATCTCGTTACATGTTTTGTTTCAACGCAATAATATATGTGCAATGTACTGTACAATGAGCCAAAGGCAGCAAAATAAACAAAAAATATTCTCACAAACTGATTTGTTGTGCCAATATCAAGAAAAAACAAGAAAAGAAATTAATAGCCTAGGAGCTTAGATTCCAGGAAGATCTGTTTTCCAAAATTGTTGGTAGCAAGAATAAAAATTAACCATGGTGTTATTTGATATCTTTTTTCCAAGTTAAAAAAATTATGTACTGGTATTTTACTAGAGGGTCTTTCATTAGTACTAAATTTAACAATAAGCACATACTGCACAGTTAATAAAGATTATGCATGATAACTTACAACTGAAACTCATGGATCTTCTAATGTGTGTATCAGTATCTCTATCTGGACAAATTTTGGCAGCAGATAATTTCCATTGAAAAAGGAAACTGTTGCTTCAAAACTGAAATAGTCACATCTTCATATATTTTTAATTTCTTTCTGTTGTCCCTTATCTTTCCCCATGAACACAGGAAATTTAAAATTAGTTTCAAGTTCACCATAGCTTATACATTGCTGAAAATCATGGCTTAAATATCCATTATTCCAGCATCAGATCAGCATAAAACAGAAGTATCATTTCCCATGTCGTGACACAATACTTTTGTTAATGCAGCCTAATGATGCTTTGGCTATTTTGGCATCTGCTGAACATGGTTGGCTCATGTTTAATTTGAGGTCTATCAGGGCATCCAGATCCTTTTCACAAATACTATTGCCAAGCCATTCAGCTCCTATTTGTATTTTTGTGTTTTGTGTTGTTTTTCCTACCTAACTGCTAAGTCCAAATTTCTCTCCATTGAACAGCATTTTGTTAGATCATTCCAAATTAATGTCAGGTTTATCACAGCCTATACATTGTTGAAAATATAGCTTAAATATTCAAATTTAACAAAATTTAACTTACATTTTAACAAATAAATCTAAACATGTGACTTCTTTCACTTATAAGAAAGTATACTGATAGGTATTCAAGAGATAATTTTATAGAGAATTTCATATCAAAAAATTATAAAATTTTGGTACACATTAATGGACTTGGATTATGCAGGCAGTGCAAAACAAACAAATATATATAGGAAACAAAAAAACAAAGTAAAATCCAGGTGTTGAATTAACAAAGTACCTGTCAAAAATCTACTGAAAGAATGGAAAGAAAAAAAAATAAGAGTATTTTTATCTCCAGTCTTTTTTTCCCCTGTTCTACTAATTACAGCAATAATGCAGTACATTCATAATTAAAATCAAATTCAATGGGTTTTTTTTTCAGTAGTAACTGTATTTGGCAAAGTGTCTATTGGCGTGGCTTATACTGCAGCTGCACATAGTGTCACATTGTCTTAATTCTTTTCTTTTAATTCTTTTCTTTTCAGCCTCCAATGCTTCAATTCAAGTAATTCTTTTACCAGAATTGATGCTCTTTCCACAGTAAATCAAATCTACTTTTTCCTTGCTTTATGGTTTTTATATTAATCCGTTTCATGTTTATTGATTTCCTCCTAAAAAGATCATTTTCTTTCCCTGCACTGCACTTTGTAATATCTTGATAAAATGAGAGAGGAAAGGAGACCAACCTTAGGAGACCCATTTATCTAACAATCCCAGGTGTAGATACTGCCTCCTTCAACCTTCCTTCCATGTTGTGCCACTTATTCTCCAAATACCTTTATTGCCAAACGGTCTCTGTATTTTGCCTATATTTCACAGCAACCTCCCACACTTGCTCTCTTCTAAATATTTATATTTTGCTATTTCTCAGACACAGTCGTGCTATTTTTTTCCTGCTCCTCTCAAGCTCTTTGCAGACATTTAACCTGTGTACAGTTGAGCAACTGGAAAATAGTTCGCATTAATATTGACATTGTTGTGCAGCAGCCAGTAAGTGAAGGTTAAGCAGGTCACAATTTCATTTTTTATTATTTCGAAAAGATTATTAAGAGAAACTCCAGACAGAGACATACAGGATCAATCACAAATAACTAAACAGTCAATAGGCTAAAGAGACCAAGGATGAACATTTTTTTAAAAAAATGTTCTATACTGAGAAGGAAATCTCTCTGATTGCCTTTCATCTAATATTGCACAAGTACCAAGACTTTTCTTTTAAATATATATACATATGAAAATAAGTTCTTATACAAGCATCCTTGGACTAAATCACAAAGGGATTTGAAGTTCCAACTATACATTAGACTAAGATTAAGAACCAGATTCAAGTGTTACAAGGATTTCACTAGATGACTTTACATATCCCAAAGGTAATTTTTTAAAGAGGCCACTAGAATTTCTTGCTTTTCAAGGACAGCAACATTTGAACAAAGCATCCTTTCTTATCCAAAAACAGAAATTATCTCTAGGAAATTAAGTGTAATATACTTAATAATTTACCCACTTCCTCAGCAATTACAAACTCATACAGAAAATAGAAGGGTTTGGGTTTATGCATCTTTTCCAATGCTAAATGTTATTTACCCTAGATAGCCATACACTGAATATTTATTTGCAAGCACTTGTACTTCAGTCATCTTTGACCACTGATAGTACATTTGTCCCCCACTCTCTCTCCCAGGTTTCTCCAACCTTCATATTTCTTTCTCATGCACTGACATAAAGCAAGCTCCAAATTTTAAAAGGCCATGCAAATTTCTTATCTACAATTCCTACCGGAAGCCCAGAACAAAAAAAAAAAAAAAAAAAAAACAGAAATATGTGAAGAAAACAGGAGCTGGTTTTTTTCCTCCATTATAAAGTACCTGCTGTCATTCAGCTTGGCAATACAGTTTTGGCAGCAGCTGCTCCACAGGATAAATTGAACAGATCATTAAAGAGATTTTTTTCCCCTCTCTATTTCCGTTTCTGACATCTTATTGCTAGTGAGATCGAGTCATTGTGAAAGTTAGCTTTACTTCAGGCTATTAACCTGACCACTGGCCTGTGACAGAAGAGAAAGACTTAAGAGGAGAAAAGATGTAAAGAAGCAAAAAGCCTAAAAGTTGGCAGGGATTCCACCCCCCCCCCTTTCTTTCTCTTCTGGATAATTTTCATATTCTGAACTAAAAGTATGCAATTTCTTAATAGCTATATAATTATTTCAAAACACACATATTTCCTGAGCCCAACTAAGATTCATTGGAAACTAAATCTCTTGGTGCATTGTTCTCCAAAGAAAGTAGTTCTATTGAGTCCATCCTGCCTTCACATATTGTTGAACTGAAATTGAGAATTTCTAATGTCCCAATTTTTAAAATGCAGGTGAATTCAGTTGTATTCAATTAGTCATATTTTATTGATGGCTAGAAGGGAGGGCAAGAATGTAGCCTGTGTGTGTAGTTTAAAGCACAGATTAATGTCCTCTTGTGAAAGGCTCACATTGAATGTTGATTAAATTGTAAGAAGTGCACGCCTGGGCCACATAAAAACCAAGTGGTTCTTTGGTGCAGCTTGGTTGCTAATATAAACTGTACACATTATAACTGCATAGATATGGGGAATCAATGCATTACATTAATCATGTAATTTATTTCTAAAAAATGCTAGCACAGTAAAACTGGGAAATCATTACTAATTAGATGTAGTTTTCTTAAATAATCCAATGTGAAGCCATGCAATGCCACCTGCCCTTTTTCAGCATCAGCAAAGAAAATGAAAGAGGTTTGTTTGCTGGATAGAAGGAGTAAACAGAGAGTTAATGGGTCAATCTCTTTATCCAGATCAGAGTAAGCCTACATGCCTCAGGGTAGCTAGCAAAAGGGTCAGTGTAGTTAGCAAAAATAGAACCTCATATTTATTTATTTATGAAACACCAAGATTTTTTTTAAAAAAAAATCAAAAGCAATTAATTAGCTTTTTAGAGCTCGGCTGGCACAGTGGATAGAATGCAGTACTGCAGGATACTTCTGCTATCATCAGCTGCCAGCAGTTTGGTAGATCGAATCTCATCAATCTCAAGGTTGACTCAGCCTTCCATCCTACCGAGGTGGGTAAAATGAGGACCCAGATTGTTGGGGGCAATATTCTGATTCTCTAAACTGCTTAGGGAGAACTTTAAAGCACTGTGGAGCTGTATATACTGTAAGTCTAAGTGCTATTGCTATTGCTAATTAGCAAAATAGGATAAAAGGCACATGAAAACAGGGACAATAGAGATCCAAACAACAAATCACAATTTACACTATCTGTCAAACAAGCATAAGGTATTCTACCCATTTAATTGATAAGAGTTTCTGGAATGTACAGTACAGCCTACTAGTAGACAGATTCTTTCATGGTGAGCCAGATCTTCTATGTTACTTTGCTATTTGCTTCACCAGAGATTGTTGGTCAAGTCTTTTTTGCTACCTTTTCTAAACCATCGATTTTCTGCTATTCTTTCCAATGTAAGCTGTTAAATCTTCAATGCCATATTTTGAAGATCAAGCACTGTCCCTTCATCTGATATGTATTCTCTCTGGGTCATATGAGATGAACTTCTTGCATGTTCAGGAATTGGAGCACGCCATCATCATTGAAAACCTGCTATTAGTAGTTGAAATTTCTGTGAACAATTAATGCAGGAAGTGAACACTGATTCTATTTTCCCTCTTACTTCCTAGTACTTTTTAACAAATGCCATTGTCAAGGCCATTCAAGGAGACAAGGGAGACTAATTATAAGTTGATAATCTTTGTCACCAATTCAGTTACATTAGTATGACATTTTAATTACAGCAAGCCATGTTAAGTACACGTTTTTGGCTTTAAAAATGAGATGAAATGTTAATAAATTGAGAATAATTGTATTTTTGCAAACTTGTATGAAAAACAGGAGGTGAACTCTCTGATAATGGAAGCATGTTAAAGGCCCATCTGTATCCCATCACAAAAGGCTGAGTTTCCACCAAAAGGCTACCTAGTCCTTCAGTCTGTTTTTTTCAAAATGCTCAAGCCAAAACTTTCACAAGCTGATCAAAGTGGCATGAAATAAAAGTAAAAAAAGAAAAAAGAATGAGTTAGATCAATATTTAAACACTAAACTGAAACAAATTAGATTTCAGCAGCAACATGAAAAACCTTAGCCAAGCACATTTCAAACAATTTTGAAATGTGTTCAGCTGATGGCAAATGTTTTATATAACCAGTTTTCTGGGAGGATGTCATGTTTTCATCAATGTTGGCTGAGACGTGGATTTCCTTCTCAGGGAGGAATACATTTTCAAACAAGTTTTCCTCATGTTCACGTTCATACTTAATCAGTCTTGCTACCACAACACCAACTTTATTCTATATTTTTTTTATCCACAACAGTAAGCATGACTATGTAACAAAATTTCGCTTGATTTATACCAGGGGTGGGCTTTGGGGGATTCGCAGGGGTTCAGGAGAACCTCTAGCTAAGATTCTGTGCAGTTTGGAGAACCCCGAAATCCCACTCCTGGCAGGCCCCACCCACCCTGCACCTCCCCTTCCAGGAATCCCCACACGGCCCACTTTGGATGCTGGTAAATGCAGGGTGTGTGCGGAGGCTCAGGGAAGGTGAAAATGGCCTTACTGGAAGCACAGGAAGGCCAGAAACAGAATCATATCTGGCCTCCAGGGGGCCTCTGGAGCCTGGGGAGGCCATTTTTGCCTTCCCGGAGGTTCGAGGAAAGCCTCCGGAGCCCAGGGAGAGCAAAAAGGGGCCCACTGCCATGGTGCAGGAGGCTGACTATGCCATGCCCACCATGGGCACACCCACCCAGCAACCAGACAGGGAACCCCTTGCTAAAATTTTTGAAGCCCAGCCCTGATTTATACCTCTTTATTCTGTCAAATGTCCCTATTTTCCACATCGTTATTTTGTAACATAAAACAGGATTAAATCAACTTTACAATAATATTATCCTTTTTGTCAATTTGAAAAGTCTGGCATTACTCATACATATACATGATGTCTAATGAAGAAAATAAAGGATTAAAAAAATTGATGTCTAACCTTCTTTTCTGAACCTTCATTACCTTTTCTAACCTTCATTACCCAAACTAGGTTATTATCATCAGTACTGATAGGGAGTGGGGTTGCTCTCAATTTTTATTATAATGGTTTGCCCTGTCAGTATTGGTGATAGAGGTCTTGGAGGGCTGTTTATTATTATCTTTTTTACATTTAGTTGATTAGGGTATTGTTTACTTCTTGATTGTTGGTCTCATATTAATCTTGATGTTCAGCTATGCTCATCTGGGTATTGGTTGCTGATGTTATCCTTGAGCTATAAATATTCTCCTTTATCAGATTGCTGTTCTAAAAGAAATTAGGTAATTATGATTTGCTTGTATTAAATAATTGCTGTGCAAGCTGCAGATTATTTTTTCCCTGAATGTAGTTCAAGGTGCTGATATTACTTTTATATTCCTGAATGACATGAGGCCAGGATGACCTCTGTCATCATATTTGCTGGTTTTACTAGATCAAATAGAACGGCACACTCCAGGTGACCTCCTTAAGGGTTACCATCTGGTGGAGTCTCCCTGCCCTATGGAAACACTTTTACCCATGGAACTGCATCTATATGGGGGGGAGGTATGCAGTATGGTACCCTAAAGCTCTGTCTTAGTCCCAGTAGTCTTCAATATCTTCATCAATGACTTAGATGAGGGGATAGAAGGGGTACTTCAATATCACATGAAGTTTTAATACCACTTTATAATGCCTTGGTAAGAGCACACTCGGAATATTGCATCCAGTTTTGGTTACCACAATATTAAAAAAAAAAGCATGTAGAAAAGAGGAACAATGATGATTAGGGGAATGCAGGCTAAAACATATTAAGAACAGTTGCAAGAATTGGGTATATGTCGTTTAAGGGAAAGAAGGACTGGAGTGACACAATAGCAGAGTTCCAATATGTAAAGGGCTGCCGCAAAGAAGAGGGCATCAACCTAACCTCCAAAACACTTGAAAGTAGGATAAGAAGCAATGGAGGGAAACTAATTAAAAAAGCAACCTAGTAATAAGGATAAAATTCCTGACAGTGAAAACAGTCAGTGGAACAACTTGCTTCCAGAAGGGATGGGTGCTCCAACACTGAAGGTTTTTAAGAAGAGATTGAACAAGCATTTGTTTGAAATAGTACAAGGTCTCCTGCTTGGGCAGGTAGTTGGGCTAGAAGACGTCCAAGGTCCTTCCAACTCTGTTATTCTGAGATATGCCTGGCCACAACCCTTCTAAATCTTTGAAAAGCTGACATTTCTCACAAGCATTGGTTTATGGTAAGGCTCGATTTAATTGTGGTTGTTAAACACTGTTAAATCTGCTATTCCCAATTAGCATACTGACCACATTTTACATCAGTGGTAGCTTCTGAGTCATCTTCAAAGGAGTCCAATACCGTCTATTACAGTAATTTAACCACAGGGTTAATGAGCCCACGAATCATTATTATCAAGGCTTGCCAGCCAAGGAAAGCTGCAGTTGACATACCATCTAAGATGGACAAAGACACTCATGATCAGGGCCTCCATCTGATAAGTGTCAAGTCCAAAAGAACTCCATAAGTACCAATCTTCTCCTTTAGAGGCTTTAGTTTATCAAAAGACATTATCAGAACCATAATCAAGCCAGACCTCAAATCCAAGAATTCTATTTTGCAGATATTTATATTTATCTATCTTGAGGCCTTTATAGCTTTCAGACACCAAGTCAGAACATAATTGATTATCTTCAGCATGCTGATTAAACATCATTCCAACCCAGTGCAATGTTTTGTGTAAATATTGAATAGAATGGAGAGAGTACCAAATTTCATGGCAGACCATATTAGAGCAATCACAGATATGACCTCTCCTCCATGACTCACACCAACTGGAAGCATCAACTTCAGAATGCTATTCTGGCAGTCTGGAAGGGAAATTTAGAATTGGAAAATTTTATGGCAAAAATAGAACTTGAAAGAATGTCCTTTTTTCTCAGATTCCAGAACCTACCAGAGACAGAAAATGAAGATCTTAAGGATATTATGAGTACAATTTTAGCAGAATATATTAAGAGAAATAAAGAACAGTTGTGGTGGGATATGGATCTGGTTTACAGGATTAATTCAGCATATGCTAGAACACACAATGTTCCTAGGGAGGTACATGTTAAGTTTCGTAGGAGGACCATGAGGGATGAGGTGCTAGGGGCCCAAAGGGAGGGACCATTAAAATATAAAGATAAAGAGCCACGCGATTGTTGGAAGCTCTTTTTTTCACTTTTTAAAGCTTCCGACGATCATGTGGCTCATAGCTGACCCACACAATCCTAGGAAGTATTTTTTTTTACTACTGGTTTGCAGAACCGACAACAATCGTCTCTACCGGTTCAGCCGAGCTGGGCCAAACCAGAAGGATTTCACCCATGGTGTGCATACTCTCCATCCAAATGCCAACAAAGTCATTAACCAGGACAACCATGACAATTTTCATCTGGTATCTAGCCCTGAATCTAGACAGGAACAGATGTAGATAAAATAATAAGGAAAAAAATTATATTAAGATAGAATTCAACAAAAAGAAAGGGGAATAAATAATAATAAATAAATATTTATTTCTTAGCCGCACCCTCTCCCGAAGGACTCGGGGCGGCGTACAACAAAACATAGGAAATAAATATATCGACATACATATAACAAAACATATACCAAGACATATATACGACATATACAAGGAGGAGGTGAACTGATAGATAAAAACAAGTAAAAACACAATGTTTAAAAACCCCTAAATAAATTGAATGCAATTAAAATACCCCAAATAAAAAACCCGTCAGGAGCGATATAGTTGGATCAAAGTTGAGCCAGGCCAGCAACTTGAAAAAGGTGGGTCTTGAGCTTTACACGAAAGGAGCGGAGGTCAGAGGTATTCCTAATATCCGGGGGGAGGTCATTCCACAGGGCTGGGCCCGCCACAGAGAAGGCTCTACTCCTAGGCGCCGCCTCTCGACACTGTCTGGTGGACGGCACCTGGAGGAGGCCCTCTCTTTGCGAGCGGATTGGTCGCAGGGATGTATGGGGCAGAATACGATCCCGCAAGTAACTAGGTCCTGAGCCATGGAGCGCTTTAAAGATTGTTATCAAAACCTTGAAACGCACCCGATAGACCACAGGAAGCCAGTGCAGCTCGCGCAGGAACGGTGTCACATGGGAGTACCTAGTACTCCCCATAATTACCCGCACGGCTGCGTTCTGGACCAACTGTAGCCTCCGGGTGCATTTCAAGGGAAGCCCCATGTAGAGAGCGTTACAGTAGTCCAAGCGAGACGTCACCAGCGCATGAGTGACTGTGCGTAAGGCGTCCCGGTCCAGTAGGGGGCGCAATTGGCGCACCAGGCGAACCTGGTGGAACGCCCCCCTTGCCACGGCTGTCACATGGTCATCCATGGACAGCCGGGCATCCAGGAGGACGCCCAAATTGCGCGCCCGCTCCACGGGGGCAAGTTGAATGCCCCCGATGGCCAATGATGGAATTAATTGGCTGAACCGGGGAGCCGGTACCCACAGCCACTCCGTCTTGGAGGGGTTGAGTTTGAGTCGGTTGTCATCCATCCAGATCCGTACGGCTTCCACACACCGGGACATCACTTCGATGGCCTCGTTGGGGTGATTCGGGGTGGAAAAGTACAGCTGAGTATCATCAGCGTACAGATGGTATCCCACCCCGAAACCACGGATGATCTCACCCAGCGGCTTCATATATGTGTTGAACAGGAGTGGCGAGAGGACCGACCCCTGTGGCACCCCACAAGTAAGGGGGCGTAGGGTCGACCTCTCCTCCCCTGCCAACACACGCTGTGTCCGGCCAGAAAGGTAGGAGCCGAACCACCGCAAAACGGTGCCCCGGACCCCCAACCCCTCCAGCCGGCGCAGCAGGATACCATGGTCGATGGTATCAAAAGCTGCCGAGAGGTCTAATAGGACCAGGATAGAGGAACAACCTCTATCTCTGGCCCTCCAGAGATCATCCACCAACGCGACCAAGGCCGTCTCCGTGCTGTGACCGGGGCGGAAGCCGGACTGGCGCGGGTCTAGATAATCATTTTCCTCCAGATGCCGTGGAAACTGGTAGGCCACCACACTCTCTACAACCTTCGCCAAAAAGGGAAGGTTGGAGACAGGACGATAATTGGCCAGCTCCAAAGGATCCAGGGAAGGCTTCTTGAGCAAGGGTCTCACCACCGCCTCTTTCAAGGCGGCCGGGAGAGACCCCTCGCTCAGCGAAGCGTTCACTAGGTCCAGGAGCCAGTCTCGTGTAACCTCCCAGGATGCCAGTACAAGCCAGGAGGGGCACGGGTCCAATAAACATGTGGTGGGTCGCAGTCGTCCATGCATTCTGTCCAAATCCTCGATGGCAACCAAGTCAAACTCCTCCCAGGTCGATTCCTCAAGACTCGCCACGGACGTCTCCATTGGACCACTAACAGGGACCCAATCCTTCCGGATTTGAGCGATTTTATCCTGCAGATATTTCCCAAATTCCTCTGCTCTGCCCTGTAGAGGGGCCTCCCGCGGCCTCTGAAACAAGAGGGAGCGGGACACCCGAAACAGGGCGGCAGGGCGGTTCTCTGCGGATGCAATGAGAGTGGCACAATATTGGCATTTGGCCACTCTCAATGCCACAAGGTACGTCCTTAAATGGGCTCGTGCCTGTGTTCGATCAAGTTCGGAACGAGAGGATCTCCAACAACTCTCTAGACGTCTCTTGCGGCATTTCATCACACCCAGCTCCTCGGTAAACCAAGGGGCCAGGGTGGATCGTTGCCGCCGGAGAGGCCGCAAAGGCGCCACCCGGTTCAAGGCCCCGGTAGTCGCATTATTCCACGCGACCACCAGGTCCTCTACCCGGGGGCGGGTCAAGGTTACAGGAGGTGGCCCAAGCTCCGTCTGGAACCTATCTGGTTCCATCAGGCGCCTGGGGCGGAACCATCTAGTGCTTTCCGGTTCCGCCTCCCCGCAGCGGGAGGTAGCACCAGGGAAGTCAAGACGAAGGAGTGAGTGATCTGACCATGACAGGGGAGTGATGGTTAAGTCCCCTCCTCCCAGATCACTCAACCACTGGCCAGAGACAAAGAGATGCAAATAAAAGTTATTGCCCAAAGTTCTTGATATTCCTTATGTTTCATTCTTGAGCAGGTAGGACCACACACATGCAACATAGGAACATGAAGATGCAAGTGTCTTCTATATTGCTAAATATTTTAATCTGTAATTTGGTGTCATATTATGATATTTGTATTTGTTTCCATAATATGAATGTTCTTATTTCCCAAAATTAAATTAGATTAGATTAGATTCAGACAGAGAGATAGATACATATTCCTTGTATCTGTGTAATTCTACAATTTATAAGTCAGTGTAAAAAACAGTGGAAGTTTATAACAGTCACCTTTCAATGGCTATTAGCAACCTCATTTGACCCATGTTTTGGCAAATGCACACATTTTGATTCTGCCTTAAATAACTGTGGTATTTTCTGCAGACTTTAAGTCTACTATACAAATCAAAAGAGGGTTTCCTTCTAACTCAACTATGAAGAATAAAAAATGCATCAGAAGCATGAAATCTTTCATGTCAGCCACCTCCAGAAATGTTTTCCTACCACAATTGCCAACTAGACTTTTTCTCATGCTGTCAATGAGACAGAAAACATAACTGCAAGGTTTTCTCACACTACCTCACTTTGCTCCAAACAATTCAGAGTTTTTGTGGCTTATAATAAATATATATTGGATTAAATATTTAGATACTACTTAGTACCAAAATAAAAAATGCATATGTATTTTAGTGTAATTAGAGAAAACCATAAATATTATATGAGATACCAAAATGTCATCCATGCCTTAACTACAATATGTCCCCTTAAAATGACTGTTGTTCTTAGGAATAGGCAAAATGTCTCTATTCCAAATCAATATGCAAAGTAGAAATTCATTTGCATTTTAGGACTCTGTGTGTGGCTATTGAACACACACACACTAAAATGCACCCAAAAATTACACATCATAAAAATATTTACACATATTTAGTGTAGGTGTGTGTAAAACTTCTGTGCAGAATTTTATAAAGTGAAAGTACACAAAACTTGAATTAAAAACTTGTGCTTACTTTTAAAAAGTACAATTTGATAAGGAAATGATACATAGTAAATTTAAGATTGAAAACATTGAAGAAATTGATAATATATTTCCTCATCCCTATTTTGCACTATAATGCATATTTTATATCACTTCAGAAGTGATATAAAAATCTGATTTGTAATCGATATCAAGATGATATAATATGTTGATATTTGTATACTATCATAATAGCTAACCTGACATAAAATATAGTGTACATACACTATGCCAGAACATATTGTTGATCTACTGATTTCACTGAGATCTACTATCTACAGTATATTCTAATGTCAAAAGTAATATACTTAAATACATAGGCTTTAGCTATATGACTAGATTCACTGGAAGTCTTCAATGAGAAATTGGACCTTTCTGCCACTGCTTTGTTATACCACTTTCTTCAAAGTAGTTATATTAAAGCTCTACATATACATGCACAGTAATATAGGAATAGTGCATACAGACTTCAGGAGAGAAGCTGTAATAGGTGCTGTATCATGTGCACTAAACCAGGACGCAAAATGACTTAGTGTTATCTCAATACCCATTAATTGCTTTGGACAGTGCATTTGAAAGTATAGACAGAGTGAATGGAATATATATTCATGATTTGGAAGGAGTGTGAAATCAACAAAACATGATATAACGAATTCTTTCACTTCCTGTTTTCTGAAGCTATGGAATGCAGGTTTTACTTATTCCTAGAATGTATTTCAAATAAATAAACCTGCTTTCTATTATATCTGTGAAGCCTGTTTCACATCATTGCTCGAATTATATTCCTGCCCTCAAGACCTCTCACTTTTGCACACAGAACATTTCAAACTCCACCTCACTGACCCTTTCAGTTTCAGTACTAGTAGGTGATTCCAGCTGGGAGTGTGCACAAATGCCAACTCTACTTCAACTGTCCCAAGCCTTTTTCATGTGGAAAAGACAAGCAGCTAAAAGAGCCATTAAACATTGGTGTTTGTGAGTTGCCTTCCAAGTGATAATTTTGTAATAATTCACTGGCTGTAAAGTTTTCATTTGCAGGAATTCCATTTTGGGTTGGTCAAAGAACCACTTTCATTTTGACTTTCCTGAATCATTTTTGAAGGGGAAAGCTACAATGCATTTGTGTCTTGCTCATAACCATTTAGAAGATGTGGTTTAGAGGTGAAATCTCTCCTAACTCCAAATGAGTTTCACTTCACACTGATTCTGGAGCTGAAATTAGAAGTAACCAAAACTAAACCATCCTCAAGTCTTTGCTTCACTTCATCTAACAGACAGTTATCATGCAGAGAAAAGTGGCAAAAAGTAGGTCTTGATGAGCCAGGGATATAGGTGCCTTCCACTGGAGGATGTTTCACTCCTAGTTGCTTACTAAACCATGTATCCAGATTATCAGCTCCTGATTGCTTACCATGTATCTTCATTTGAAAGGATGATGAGAGAGAAATAAGAATGTGATTTCAGGAATGTGAAGGGCTTTACTCTCCAGTTGACCTGCCCCTGCAGATGTTGATAATGAAGGGTCATCACTCTTAAAGATTGTTGAAAGAGAAAAAAGGAACTTGACTGAAGTTTCCCTTAATAGTGGCTGGTGGAATTTAATCCAGCAGCATAAGATTCCTTTTTTTCTTTCAGTTTTGTGCTTGTAAGGATGAAAGAAATAATTCTGCTCTGCTGCAACATAGTTTTGTTTCTATATTTTTTTTCTAATAAAAAGGAACTTCATAAACGTATCAGTCTCTCCATGATTCTGGACAATCATAAGAACATTAATGAATATTCACTTCAGACAAAAGTGAAACATTTATAAAAAATTAAGTCGATCAGACTCATCATCTCTATATATTTACTTCTGCCCATCTTCTACCAAAAAAAACCCTTAAACATCAGAATTTAATACAAACCCACAATTGTTTATAAAACTGTTAAATTCAATCGGGAGGCCAAACCACTAACGGACGTTAGTCAAAATTGCATATTTCTTGCAAAACTTCCTTATTCATTTGGGTTTTTTCATAGAATAAATTCTTTCATATTGTGCTCCATTCACGTTTTAGTTTAAACAAATAGTACTGTAAGAGCTATTATTTGCCATTTTCATTTAGTTTTTTCCTTCCATTTCCTGAGATAATGAAATATTTTTGTGAAATAAAATGTAACATGACTATTTTTTTTCCAGCAACATGCTGTCGCTATTCCAGAGGAAGTGTTCCAAATGGAATGTTTGCAATTTCTGATACTAACAAGAGGATGGGAACATGAAAACCAACCTGTTACTTTTCTTCCTCAAAGCTGCCATGACAGTCTACAAGGAGAAAAAAAAATTCAGTCACAAATTCTTAAGTGGATTTGACTTCCTAGTTCTATCTACAGTAGTAGAGTATCCAAGAGCAAATATTTTTGGGTGGCAAAATGCTACAATTCTTTACAAGTGTAGCCAAACATAATTTTTAATAAACGGTATCAGTCACTACTTAATGTGAATTCTCACCTCAAGTGGAAATGTTTTCTTTCAGTTGTTAATATGATAACTGCAAATATAATTTGCAAATGTACAGTATTTCACAAATATAAACAAATCTTCTCCCATCATAAACAATCAAACCTTTTTAAGCTGTAAATCATTCAGATGAAAGTCTTAAGACATGATGGAAGATTTATTCAACAGCAGGTCTTATAACCCAATTCTCTCCATGCCTTCAAATATTAAGGATTACTGCTTGGTTTTTGTTAAACAATGCTTTTATAAAATTTACAGAGATACTATGTTTAAAATACTGAAATACTTGTCAATCAACAGAGTGATTTAAATGTTTTCTTTCAATTAAAAGATGCTAAATGTCAAGGTTTGCTTTGTCCTTTAAAAAATCAATCTCAGACAAGCATCAATTGTGGGAAATGATTGACAGTCTAGTAGAAAAACAGATTTGTTTTAATACATTTATTTGTTACAATAAATTGTTTTTTAAAAAAAACTAATATTCAGTAATGCAAGTTTTAAGTCTTCTCCCTTTTACCTTATTACATTTACACTTCGAGCAACTACTTTTGAAGATTTCTAGAAACCATAGAGTAGAATTTCAATAGCCACAGATGGCCCTGGAGCTTCAGGCTGTAGATCTTCCAACATAACTACTCTTGGTTATGTTAATAAAGCCTCCTTTCTTGTTTTCTAATATTCAGCCCCAAGTATATGGCAAGATCAAGGAATCAAGAACTTCACAGACTTCAGTAAGATACCTTCAATGTAATCTGAAGCAAATACAGAACCTTGGAATCAGTAAGACAAATTTCCCACTCTCCTTCAAAGTAAATTAATTAAGGCAGAGTCTCATTTAAGGAATTGAAACACTTCTTCCTATGTGTCTTTCCACCTGAACTAAGTTGTTATTTAAGAAATAAATTGATTTACCCACCACCTCTTGATTACTACAGTACTATCTCTCCCATTCTTTTCTCAGCCTTCCCACTATCTATCCCACCTATCACTTAAAAAGATTCAGAGCTAATGCTATGCACTTCAATTTTTCAGAGCTAATAATATGCACATTTTTTAGAGTGACAACTCAGCTGAGTATATTATTAGAAGCTTTATAGATTGTATATTAGAATCAGTGCTTGTGGGTGTTTATGAAACTATGATAAAACAAATTATATTTTGGGATAAAAATATGAAAAAGTAGTTTATCAAAAGCTTTGTAGAAATCAGCATATGACCACACCCTTTCCACAATATTCTTATAAAGTTTGTCAATAGAACTTGTTCTTAATAAATATATCACCATTATTTAAATTTTAAGCTTCATCTTTTCTTCATACTTGCTTAGTTGTGAAACACAAATCCACTTCTCAGGAAGAAACTGAGGCCAAATATAAAATGACTTGTCAAACTTGTCCAATGTGCAGTATATTGAGCAATTGGCATAACAGTTCTTTTTGCTTTTTTATTTAACATATGTGTTTCTGACAGGATCTCTTTCTGTTGATTGCCATATAAATGAAACAGTTCTAGGCTATCTTTCATTTCTTGGTAACCAATCTCTTTGTCCATTTCCTAAATATCCTTTTATATTCGGATGTTCAATAATGTAGCCATATTGGTTTTTTCTACTGTTTTATACATTTTTTTTCAGTTTCATAGAAATACAAATTGTTATACAATAGAGAATTGGAAGGGACCTTGGAGGTCTTCTAGTCCAACCCCCTGCCTAGGCAGGAAATCCTATACCATTTCAGACAAATGGCTATCCAACATCTTCTTAAAGACTTCCAGTGTTGGGGCATTCACAACTTCTGGAGGCAAGCTGTTCCACTGATTAATTTCTAACTGTCAGGAAGTTTCTCCTCAGTTATAAGTTGCTTCTCTCCTTGATTAGTTTCCACCCATTGCTTCTTGTTCTACCCTCAGGTGCCTTGGAAAATAGTTTGACTCCCTTTTCTTTGTGGCAACCCCTGAGATATTGGAACACTGCTATTATATCTCCCCTAGTCCTTCTTTCTATTAAACTAGACATACCTAGTCCCTGCAACCGTTCTTCATATGTTTTAGTCTCCAGTCCCCTAATCCTCTTTGTTGCTCTTCTCTGCACTCTTTCTCCACATCTTTTCTACATCGTGGTGACCAAAAATAGTTTGCAATAATACTTTTAGGATTTCATTTTTAGGATTCATGCATATTCTAAGCCCTTTGTCCTGTCATGAAATTCTTCTTAATGCTCTAACTTTATTTACACTTGCTTTTTGGAGATTAAAATTCACATTTCAATACATTCAGCTCTAATTTCCCTTAAAACAATAACTCCAGTTACTTCCACTTCCTCACCTAAATATTATAGTTTATTAAGTGTAGCTGATTTTTTGTGTGTGCATTCTTCCACTTGTTTCATTAGCTATCAGCAGAACAAATCAGGAATTTCCTGAAAGACCATGCTTGGAAGACTTTGCCTCTGAATAGATGACAGGGTAATTCAAGCTCCCCATCATTACTATTTGAATAAATAGTATCTTTTATACCTATTGAGTCATTCTTTTCCAAAAAACCAAACGTCTATTGTTTAATATCCATACTCTGTATATTAGTGCATAAGAATGAATGTCATTAACTTCTTTTCTTTATTTCTTGGTGCACCGTTTAATAGGTTCCTTTATGCCAAAATTTGTACTTCTTTCTACAGTTCACATTTTTGGTCTAATCATCTAACCTAGAATTTTCAATTTCCAACACCCAAAAGATTCAATAAAGCTCTTTTGATCAAACTTTCCATTCCTTGGCCAGATTTCCTTGTGGAAAGTAATCAATCCAACATCAACAGTCCATTATTTCAGATAGCTCAGTCCATGATCCCAGAAAACAAATTTCATCTGTCAACACCATAGCTAAAAAACCAATAATTTCCTTGCAGTGTAAGTCAGCTATTCGGCTTCATGCTTTATAAAGGAATTCACTTTTGCTTAGATTAAGTAAAACATTAGGCATAGATATCCATTATAATCTGCAATTATGCTGGTAGTAAAGAGTAAATTAACTCTGTAAATTGTGATATAATGACGCACACATTCTTTTATACTTCTGCTCTGATGTCAAATGAAGTTTCATAAGTGATGAGTTTGGGAAAGATACCACAATGCACATTTTTTATCATTCACTTCCCTTGCTCTCTCCCTATACTTATACTGTAGCCCTAAATTTGAAATATTCCAGTGAAGGGAAGCCCATCGCTACTCTATACATATAATTCACAATTAACCAGCTCTTACCATCATGTAATTCAATTCATTCATCTTTGTTCATTCAGTTACGGATCATTTCAGATATTATATTTTCATTTATATTTTTCTTCTGCAAGCTAAACCTGTCCACCAAATTTAACCATTCCTTCTACATTTCCCCCCAAATTATTCTGATAAACCCTGATATAATCCAGTTTGTCTATGTCTTTTTTAAAATATTGTGCCCATAATTGGACCTAGTACTTTTTGTTATTGTTTAGTCATTCAGTCATTAGGTCATGCCTTTGTGCATCTTTGTGATGCTCATGGAACATAGCACGCCAGGCACCCTGTCTTCCACTGTCTCCCTGGGTCTGCCCAAACTCATGTTCATGATGCTATATAACCATCACATCCTCTGTTGCCCACTTCTCCTTTTGCCTTTAATGGATATACTACTGAAAGTAGTCCAACAGCACAGAGTACTATGGAGCTATTAGGTGTTGCACTGCAATGGTTACTTGTGTTCTGCTGTTGGTACTCTAATACTCTTGGATCCTTCAACTATGCATTGTTGGCAAACTAGTTTTACCTAACACTATTGTTGTTGTTGTTGCACTCTAGAAAGAGTGCAGAGAAGAGCAACAAAGGTGATTAGGGGACTGGCGGCTAAAACATATAGAGAATGGTTGCTGGAACTGGGTATGTCTAGTCTGATGAAAAAAAGGACCAGGGGTGACATGATAGCAGTGTTCCAATGTCTCAGGGGATGTGACAAGGAAGAGGGAGTCAAGCTATTCTCCAAAGCACCTGAGAGTATGACAAGAAGCAATGGGTGGAAACTAATCAAGGAGAGAAGCAACTTAGAACTAAGGAGAAAATTCCTGACAGTTAGAACAAATAATCAGTGGAACTATTTGTCTCCACAAGTTGTAAATGCTCCAACATTGGAAGTTTTAAAGAAGAGATTGGATAGCCATTTGTCTGAAATGGTATAGGGTTTCCTGCCTAAGCAAGAGCTCCAAGGTCCTGTCAAACTCTGTTATTCTATTCTATTCTATTCTATTCCATTCCATTCCATTCCTTTTCATTATTAATCTATGCATTTGGTTTTCTTCCAAAAGAAGGGATTAAAACTTGTTACACTAGGGTACTATCCTATTGAATTTAGTGAAATGTTCAGACTTCTAAACTCATTCTGAATTGTGGTTTTATCCAGTAGTTTCCAAATTTTAACAGCCTGCTTTCCATTCCTTCCTTTAACGTTAATTACAAAATTATTACATCACACTTGAATAAGTCGTGATGGGGAACTTCATATTTTCCTCCAGAATAATTCAGAACCATTTTTGGTACATGCAAATATGGCCTAGGGCTCTTCAACCAGTTTCAAGTCTAGTTGCAAATGGAACACATGTATCCCGTTGGTTCACAAGTATGCTATGAGACATTGTCAAACATTTTACTGAGATCACAAAACACAACAGCATAGTATTGCTATACCAAAGTAGATACTTGTATAAAAAGATATACATTTCATCTGATATGATTTGTTTTTGGCAAAGCAACACTGACTTCTGATAATGGTATCATTCTTTTCTAAGTGGCTGTGAAAAAATTGTTTGACAATATGTTTTAGCCAGATTATATCTATTCCTAGTGTATCTGTTAAATGAACTGTCCCACATTCCCTATCTTCCTCTTTTTGAATATAGATACTATAGATGCTTGTCTTTAGTCTTTCAGTACTTCACCCGTTTCACCAATCACATTGAAATAATCTTTTCTTCTAATCTGAAAGAACATGCAAAAAACAGCATGGCTCAATCAATGGTATATATACATAGCAATAGAAGTAGACAAATAAAATTTTTGTTACACTCACTGACCCACTCTCAAGAAGGCATGGAGAAGTACAAATCCTTCCATAGTAGATGCCAGTATGAGCTCAGAAAAACCATCAAGTTATCTTTCCTTTGCTGTTATCCCAACGTCTTTTTCGATTTTATTAGTAGAATTATGGACTAAGAAGCAACAGTGAATGCAGTGACGTGCGGTGAGGTTTATGGCTGGTGAGGCTGGTGACGTCATCAGGAATGCGGGGAATAGGACCACGTGTGCTGGAGGCTCAGGCTGCCTCAGCCTCCAGCACACGTGATCCCATTCCCCGCCTTCCTGAGCGTGCTCCGCTGGCTCGCGCTCCACAGTCCTCGAAAGCGACTGGGGAACGCCGAGAACTTTCCTGCCTCTGCTGGACTTTGCATATTGCAGTCGCGAGGAGCGTGCGAAATCCAGCAGAGGCAGGAAGGTTCTCGTCATTCTCCAGTCGCTTTCGTGGCTTCGTCATCCGGGAGCACCGACAACATTTCTGCCTCCGCAGCTCCCGGGTGCGGACGGACGGAGGTAGCCAGAATGGCGCCGAGGCAGTCCGGTGGGCGAGCGACCGGGGGTCAGGCTGCCTTGCTCACTCTTTCGTCCGCCGGGACCACCTCAGCGTCGATGTGGCTACATCCGTCCAGCCGCACCCGGGAGCTGTGGAAGCAGAAATGTTGTCGGCGCTCCCGGATGACGAAGCCACGAAAACGACTGGGGAACAATGAGAATCTTCCTGCCTCTGCTGGATTTCACACGCTCCTGACGCTTTTGCGCGACTGTCGCTTTCGTGGCTTCGTCATCCAGGAGCGCCGACAACATTTCTGCCTCCGCAGCTCCCGGGCGCGGCCGGACGGATGTAGCCACAGCGATGCCGAGGCGGTCCGGGCAGACAAAAGAGCGAGCGAGGCAGCCTGATCCTCGGTCGCTCGCCTGCCGGACTGCCTTGGCGCCATTCTGGCTACCTCCATCCGGCCGCGCCCGGGAGCTGCGGAGGCAGAAATGTTGTCAGCGCTCCCGGATGACGAAGGCACGAAAGCGACTGGGGAACGACCCAGTCGCTTTTGTGGCTTCATCATCCGGGAGCGCCGACAACATTTCTGCCTCCGCAGCTCCCGGGCGTGGTCGGACGGATTAATATAATATTATAATATTATATATATATATATATATATATATATATATATATATATATATATATATATATATATATATATATATATATATATATATATATATATATATATACATACACTATTATTTCATGAAGAGAGGTGAGGCTCTGCCTCCCCTGTCTCCCCTGACCGCACGTCCCTGAGTGAATGTATAAAACAAATATATATCTAGGGGAAATATTGTTGAAAACATTTAGCAGAGAAGTGTCTAAAACAATTGGTGCCATTCAGACTGTAGTTCCCACAATTCTCCTCCAAGATGGAGAACATGTTTTAGCTTCAACTTAGAACTAAGGAGAAATTTCCAGACAGTGAGAACAATTAATCAGTGGAACAACCTGCCTCTAGAAGTTGTGAATGGTCCAACACTTGAACTCTTTTTAAGAAGATGTTGGATAACCATTTGTCTGTAGTGGTGTAGGGTTTCCTGCCTAACCAGGGGTCTTGACTAGAAGACCTTCAAGGTCCCTACCAACTCTGTTATTCTGTTCTGTTCTTTTCTGTTCTATTCAAAACTTGGATTTTATATTGGCTATTCGTCATCTACTTTAAGACTGAGAAACGCCGTAGTTTTTATGAAGTTGGAGAATGTCTAGTGGATTGAATCAGCAAACAGCCCAAGGGAAAATCATGGTGTGAGGCTAAATTATGCTTTTTTTTCTGCTGAAACTCAATAACAAACTTCACTTGTTGCTCTTTTTTTTCCATAGGAGAAAAAGAAATTGTTTTTGCTCGACAGCCAAAATGAAGATATTTTCTAATGTACACTGTTCAGTGTTCACATGAAGTATGTCCCTTCAGGCAAATGCCCAACTTTAATAAACAAAAAATAATCAGCACATGTAACTCAGACAGTTTTGATGCAGCTTTTCAGAATTATGCTCAAAACATGAAGCATTGTATTGTTTTACTTTTTCTGTTGTACAATACACTGTAGTCCCCCCCCCCTGCGCATTCTTTTATTAATACTGAAGGCAATGCTTAAGTGTAGTATAAACAATATTTATTGTAGTTCAAAAGGAGAATATTTACAACAGAGGGAAAAGGTTGAATACCAAAAATATTTCTTTAATTGATAACTTTTCTGCATTCTTAGCTCTCATTTTTCTACTTAGGCACTCTTAGAATTATGTCTTTGTAGTAGGAATCAATCAGATAAATACTTGGGCCAATTTCAATTGTTTTCAATTTGCCAAGAATGTATTAAAACTTTTGGGATGGGAATGTGCAATTATAAATTAGGTACTACATCTTTATGATGTATGTAACCTAATTAATTACTCATTCAGAATTTATTAAAATGAAGGCAGACATTTTGATCATTACTATTGCAATTGTCAAAACTCTTGTGATTTGATTTGCATAGCGTCAGTAAGCCATACTATAGGGAACAGATAAACTTAGGTGCAGGTTTGGCTCTAAGTGTCAGTGTATGCTGAAATTTCATTAAAGTTATTGCTCCATTTTGCTTTCATTCTCACATCTGACTCATTGATAGGATTCAATTTTTTTACTACTGGTTCTGAGGGCGTGGCTTGGTGGGCGTGGCTTGGTGGGTGTGGCAGGGAAGATACTATAAAATCTCTATTCCCTCCCCACTACAGGGAAAGGTTACTGCTAAATCTCCATTTATTCCCGATTTCAGCATATTTTTATGTCAGGCAGAGCCATACTGACAGCAATGATGTTTCATATTTCCTAATTTAATTTCTTAGACAGATGTCTATAAAGGCATAAAAAGACAATGTTATATCTGAGGTGAGAATGAATACTAGCGTGGATCACTAGAATAAATGACCACTGATAATTTCCATTTAGTTTTATGATGGAAAGGATTCCTGCTGATTAGAATAAATGGAATAGAAGTGAAAAAGCATTTTCATTTTCAGTAATTCTATATTTTATCTGTACTTTTAAATAAGTCAATTCATTCATTTTAGCCCAATCCTCAACTCAGGTAAGCCATTTTTAAACTGTTATTTGCCTTAAGTCCAGTTAAAATATAAGCCCAATATAAGTAAATATAATTTCCCTAAGTTTGCACAATGAACCCATTTTTCTACTTTAAATAGGTTTTGAGAGGCATCACTGAAGCACTTATTTTACATTACACGTTTAAAAATTAGACCATTAAATTGCTATGGTTCCTGTCACTCCTATTAGGTCACATGATATATTAATAGACATCCTACACACAATTTCTCTCATTTAAGATTTGCAAATTGTTCTACAGGTTTACTGAGATCAGTGCTAGACAAGCTATATTGCATC
This sequence comes from Natrix helvetica, assembly GCF_964273705.1. Lineage (NCBI taxonomy): Eukaryota > Metazoa > Chordata > Lepidosauria > Squamata > Natricidae > Natrix > Natrix helvetica. Next base: position 37,805,439 of record NC_138550.1, on the reverse strand, counting down.
ATTCCAAAGAGCAGTTAATCATTTGTCTTCAAACCTAAATTACAGAATAATGATCTTATTTCTAATCTAGTTTATATATCAGAACCAATAAAATCAAATAGGCTTACTCTAAATTCTAAAGCAGTTGACCAAATTCACACATCTCCCAAAGCAGTAAAGTTATGAGATAATAGTTTTTCTTTCTTCCATTACCATACAGTGTTTCCTATTGTCCATTATCTTATAGAGGATAAGACCATCTAAAATGTATTATAATAGTGAATCACCTTTTGACTTCTCTAGTCCTTTGTATTAGGCTTAATATTAAAAAGAATATCAATGGAAAGATGCAGTACAATACCTTGATATTGAAACCACAAAGTCTGCATTTCATTATTCTTAAAATGGAGAGAGAGTGATTGGACACTTAAGTTCTGTGGCAACATACCAGTAGGTTTCAAGTTACATCCAGAGGCGTTTGGATAAAGATGTAAACAGTCCCTGAGTCCATAATAAGTAGTAATTTTCTGTGTCTTTGTCTGCTAATTCTTTTTCTACCAGTCCTCATTTTATTTGCAAGCTTTTAAGAAACCACCTACACATTTTCTAGGTATCTTATCTTAATGCTTAATTTTTGCTCTAGTCTTGGTAAGGACTCTTTCACATGTGGCATTGTGCCAATCAGTGCTTCTTTCTGCAGTCCTAGGAGATTGGAGTTTCACATCAGCTTTTCTACATAATTTCCAGGTCGGCCACAGTGCGGAAAGAAATGCTATGAATATAACAGTCAAACCCCAGAGCGACTCAGTTTCACTGATAGGAATTGTAACCTCTTGTTCTATTTTCCTGTTCCATACCATTACACAGAAGTGTTGAAATCAGAATGCCCTGGTCAGTGGTGGGATTCAAAATTTTTTACTACCAGTTCTGTGGGCATGGCTTGGTGGGCATGATATGGCTCACCAAGCATGGCTTGGTGGGCGTGGCATGGGAAAGATGCTATAAAATCTCTATTCCCTCCCCACTTCAGGGGAAGGTTACTGCTAAATCCCCATTTACTCACGATTAGCTGGACTCAGGAGGCAGAGAATAGATGGGAGGGGGCAGTCTGAGGTGGTACTTACCGGTTCTCCAAACCACTCAAAATTTCTGCTACCGGTTCTCCGGAAGTGGTCAGAACTTGCTGAATACCACTTCTGATCTGGCTGTGATGGACATCTCCTCTTTCTTCACAATGAGTCATAGGAATCTTAAAACTTTCAGTATATGGTTGATGAAAAGGGCTTGTATCATGAATAAAATGGTAACACGTAGTAAATTTGTTTTGCTGGGGCAAATTTCTGTACTTAAAATGCAGTTTCATCAAAGAGAAAGAGTAATAGGCAACATTAATGTTGGAATATAATAGACAGTTTCATTAAAACTGGAAGAAGTCTGGAGAAGTGGAAATCTTCAAATATTGCTGTTGCATTGATAATATTAAAAAAAACGTAATGGCTTTTCTTCATTTTTCTATGCCTCAAAGACAGGGAACTAATTCTCTTTCTTATGTGATTAGCTCTCCACATACAGTTTACTTTGAAACTTATGCTATTGATTTTTTTTCCTCATTTTCGTATCCTAGAGTATTGCAATTAACACGTTTTCCTCACAAAACACTGCTGTTACCTTTGAGGCATCTCTCACGTGTAAGTGTAATCATGGTTGGTATTACTCTGGAGAATGTGATTGTGACACATTCTTTGCTGATCAAATGAATTCTTAAAGCCACAAAGGACATAAATTAAAAATTATGCAGTAACACACACAATTGTTTAAAAAAGGATGTTGCAATGATTTTTGTATAAAGACATTGTACCAGATTTCATAAGCAACTGTTTACAACATGAATGTGACAAGAAGCTGGTATATGTCAACTTTGCATTTTGTTATTATCTACTGGAAATAAACATCATCAGCATACATTTTCCAAATGTCATTTTGAAATATGTTTACTTATTTGTAGATTTATTTTATTCATTCATTTATTTATATCCCTATATTAGTTTTATATGGGATGCGGTGGCTCGGTGGCTAAGACGCTGAGCTTGTCAATTAGAAGGTCAACCGTTCGGCAGTTTGAATCCCTAGCACCACATAACAGAGTGAGCTCCCATTACTTGTCCCAGTTTCTGCCAACCTAGCAGTACTTGTAGAAAGGCAAGTAGAAAAATAGGAACCACCTTTGGTGGGAAGATAACAGCATTCCATGCACCTTCGGCATTTAGTCATGCCAGCCACATAACCATGGAGACATCTTCAGGCAGCGCTGACTCTTCAGCTTTGAAACTGAAATGAGCACCGCCCTCTAGAGTTGGGAAAGACTAGAACATCTTTGTGAGGGGAACCTTTACCTATTAGTTTTATAAATAACTCAAGGTGGCAAACATATTCAACACACCTTCTTCCTTCTATTTTTCCCACAACAACAACAACAACAAGCCTGTGAATGAGTTGGGCTGAGAAAGAATGCCTGGCCCAAGGTTATCCAGCTGGTTTTCATGGCTAAGGTGGGACTTTATTGATGTCCCTATTTCATTAACATATTATCTTCATTCCTGTGCCCCCTTCTTCGGTGTTTTTACTTGTAATTGTCTTCTACCGGCAAGGTGTTATTTACTTGAAATGTTCACAATAAACAATTTAGTAAATCAAGGACCATCTTCGTGTGAGAAGGAAAGTCATCAGTTTGGTTATAACCTTCAGTGTTTTGCAGTTGCTGGTAATAGTCTCATCAATTTAGAGCCATTGCATTTGGAAAATAGGAAGAGTCAACCACCATCACTTGTTTTAGCCATTATTTTAAATGTTCTTTGGACTCCATGAGTAGAGCCAATAATAAAATAGAGGGAAAAGTGCATCGACAACCCTACTTTCAAAAAATTGTGGTTGGTTCCTGTCCCTTGGTCTGGAAAAGAAAGTTATCTTTTTATGTTAATCTACATAACCATGTGAAATAATTAATAATATTTAACACTAGATATTTTTTTATTCTTAATTGGGCCATAACCCTAAACTGGAAGTAACCAGGTTACTGGACTTACATGACACTCTGGATTTTTAATGTATCCAAATATGTGAATTGTGGGAGTGTATTTACTGTATAGGAACATGGGAAAGAGCTTATAATGAATTAAGATGCCATATATAGACCGTTATTGTCAACTATGACTTTCAACAGCCTTCAGCGGCCTTCAAAACAAATATTTTTCCAGCCATTTCTTGAATTAAATTAAAATTTAAGTGAGACTTTTGCATGCAAGGCATATGTTCTTCCATTGAGACACAGATGGTCTCTGATGTTCCCTGGTTTCTTTAAGCATGAGGAGTATGCAATTTCTTTTTAAGAACCCCCCATTTTAGGAATTGCCAGATATATTGAGGGCAACCTTTGAAGCAGGGAAAAGACAGCTTTTAAAGAGTTTGCATAAGAATTAAGGCACCTATTTTTCCCCTTAAGCCTCCTTGAAAATTTCCAAAACAGAACAGGAACTTAAGATAGACTGGCCACAGTCGATTTTGAACTTGCCATGGATGTTGAAAAAGATAAAATGGTAGGTTACCTGTTTTGATACCTTTATTCTATGTGCAAAGTAAGTGTTCTGCAGAACTATAATATTGCTAACATTATAAAAATGCTCAGTTATTCCCTATAAATTAATAGCTGTTGATTCCCTGGTTGAACTTGACAATCTTAGCATACAGCATTGTTTGAAATAAATTAGTATTTTAATGTGCATAATATCTTCTGATATTAGCACAGCACTAAAAACAAGTGGAAATTAATTCCAGAACTTCCAAACTAATTCATTACAAGTACAAGCAACACATTAAACATAAAAGTACTGATATCTTCACTACCATCCCATATGTATCATTCCTATTTACATGAAGATTGATGCATTCAATTCTTGTAAGCATATATGTTAGAACTTTAGAACTATCGAATTTAGTAAAATCTGTTTTCAAACATGCAAAGAAAATGAAAATTACTCCAAATTACTTGTTTCATTTACAAACAACTTGTTACAAATAAATATGATCCTGGGATTGAAATGGAACACAATTAAAGCATGAGGGAATACTTAGCAACAATGGTATAATAGTGAGTTTTAAACACAAATGCCTTTGAATGTGTATTTTTATATCCATGTTTTCCATCTGACTATACAGCATTTTCTCTATGAATTGGAATGAAATTTGGGAGATGAATAGTATATTCAACTAATGGTAGATTAACAAATGATTGAATTAAGGAGACAAACAGATGCAAGACTTCAAAACAATATGAGTGGATTGAGATCCATTGCAAAATGGGTCTACTTAAATGGAAAACCTATGCAAAATGAGCTTCTGATTGTACTTGAGGATAATTGAGTGTTCTTTTAAAAACTGCACATACCCATTAACTGCATATAATGCTCAAACATTGATAGAGTTGCTTGGCACTATCCCAAGTCCCCAAGTTACTTTAATTGAAATTTACAGTAGAGCTATTGATTATTCCTTCCCATTCCGTACTTGGAAAAGATGCAATAATGGATGGTAGCAAATGAAAAATTGCCTGATATTTTGCCATGTCAGGCATAAAGGGGGTGGTGGGGAAGGAGAAGGATCATACAGCCAAACAATTAGTGCAAGGCATATGGTAGATGTACAATTAATCTGCTCAGGAAGTGGCAGGAGAGATAAGAGGAAAACAACATTTAAGAAACTCTAGTTACACAAACAGATTTCATCCAAACAGTTCTGTTGAAAATTTTGAAAATTTAAGATGATACATGATTTCTTTTTCTTTTTTTTCAAAAATTTTATTGGTTTTTTTAACATTTATAAGGGAAAAGGTAAATGGAAAGGTATACAAATTTTGGCAGATGCAAAGTGTGGCAGGCACCCCCTCCCTCCAAACTCATAGTATACATCTGAGTGTAAAACATTAATACATAGTCATATATAATCAGCATATTAATTCTATTGGTATTTTCAATCAGTTTATACATTGTAGTATATAATCCACATATAATTCCATTACTACTTTCGGTCAGTTTATAACAATGAGATTTTCTTATTCATTTTTGTGATCTGAGCTTTCTTGGTATTGCCCCTTCTCCCCCCGCTGGCAGAGCTCCGGCCCCTCCCGCGTCTTGCATATCCGTTGTAGGATCTTCTGTTTTTTCTAGGTGTGTTTTATTTTTTTCCATAAAGGCCTGTGCCTCTATGGGTGTGTTAATTCTAATTCTTGTCTCCTCCCAGAATATCAGCATACCTTCAGGCATCAACCATCTAAACCACACCCCCTTCTGGTATAATTTATTCGCCAATTGCGAATAGTTTTTCCTTTTCTCCCTAATTTTCTTGGGGATCTGCTTCAAGATGGTTATTTCCCTGTCGTGGTATGTCAGTGCCTGCCCCCTTTGCACACCCAGAATTTCATCTCTTGTGCTTTTTCTAAGGAATTTAATATGAACCTCCCTGGGTACATTATGTGTTCTGGCATAAGCTGAGTTCACTCTGTAAACCAGATCTATCTCCCATTCCATCTGTTGTTTTTCTTTGTGTATGTATTCAGCCAAAATGTTAGTCATAATGTCCCTTATATTTTCCCCATCTGCTTCTATGACATTTTGAAATCTAAGATAAAAGGACATTCTCTCAAATTCTGTTTTCATTTGCTGGGTATCAAGTTCTTTGTTTCCCTTCTGTACCGCCTCTACGCCCCCCTCACCTCCGCCACCCCACCCTCCACAAGGTCCAGTCTCTGTGAGTTCTTATAGATTTGGACTTGGTTCTCTTTAATTTCTTCCTTCATTTCCTTTAATTGTTTCTTAATTTCTTCCTGGCCCTGTATCAGTTGCTGAAGCATTTGTTGCAAATCCATCTCTGTACTCTTAGGTTGCATCAGGTCTGTGATCTTTGATTGTGTGGCAGGACTGGATGTTGCAGATGTCGGGGCAGAAGTAGCAAAGCCAGGTTTTCCAGGGGGTGGTCTTTTAGGAAACATAGTTAATAAGGTAGAGAAATCAGTCAGTATAGAGAATGGACAGCTGGAGAAGCAGAGCAGCCAGATGAGTCCAGGAGGCAGAAGATCCAAGCAGAAGAGAGTTTCTCTAGTCAATCTGGCAGTAGAGAAAAAAATTTTCCCCAGAGAGTTCAAGAAATAACAATCCACAAGAGGTTCTTCTGGGTGGCACGGAGACAAAGACCGGAAGCCTGAATTTTAAAGGTGGAGTCAGGTTTCAGAGTTCATGAAGACAACGGAAGTGTGCCATCTTGCCCTGCCAGCTTTGGGCTCAGAGGCATAACAAAGTTTTAAAATTTTAAAAGTTTCCAAAGTCCTCAGATCATCAATAAGTTATGGAGCTAGATTCAATAAAAAATCACTTTTGCAGGGGTGAGGCATCATTGGTTGGCTCTCCCCCCTCCTCCTTCCCCTGGGGCTGAGAGCAGAATTGTTCCAAGCCGTTTGTCCAAGGGGGGGAAAATCCCCCTCCCTCCAGCCGCGCCTCCAAAGAAATCCGAAAGTTCAAGTTTTAAAATGCTGAAAGGTCCTTCAAGTTAAGAAGGGGAATGAAGGGGGGAAGCGCCTCGCCACACCGCCGCTGCTTCCTTCTATTTTTTCATCGTCCGATCAGCCTGTTGCGAAGACTCTGTGCGCCCTCCGATACTGCTCCCCGATGCCTAGAGCAAAGCGGGGGTCCCCCACCAGCTTCCGCCGATGCAGGGATCCCCCGCCAAGCCGCTCCTCCGGCAGGACGCCTCTCCGGGGCGTCCTGTGCCCCCCAAGGAGTGGGGAAGCCCACCGGGGAGCCGGAGCGGGCAAAGGACTTGCCCGTCGCCGTCAGCCGCCGGAACCGGAATTCCATGATACATGATTTCTGATAGGAAGCTTTATTATCAGGAATTAGAATAATTTGATCTTAAGCTGTTTCTGTTTTTATCACTTCAAAATCTTCCATTATTGGTTTTCCAATAATGAAAGTCCTTCCGCAATTCAAGAAGACACTCTTTAGAAAGATAGATTTTTTGGATTAGTTGCCAGATCCAAATTATTAGAAATGAGAGCCTTATTCCCACCAAGTGCTTCTACTCTAAGTAAGTACCAGATAAATCATTTGGCATCATTTATAGACTTGCCTTGAAAGAGAAATTAAAAGAAATATTCGACTTGGTATGCAATGAAACAAACGGAACTATTTTTTTTACATATCTACCAATTGAATTAGACTAATATATAAGATTAGATTATTGTCAACTACCTTCAGTGAAGAGCAATGGATTGATTTGGGATATTCATCATCTTTGATAGAAAGGCTAGATAATAGGATATATTGCTGACACATTTTACAATATCCTCTGAAAACAAACTGTTTACCCAGGAGATTTTAATTCACGGATATATTGCCACAGGCACTTTTCATAAAGTGTATATTTGAACATACATTATGGAAAAATTCCATGCTTGTAGCACTCAAACAATTTAAATGCAAAAAAAGTTAAAATAAAATCACAGTATAGAAATGGGATACACTCGCCATCTGGCAGCTGTGCAAATATCCCAAAAAGGAGATTAATAATACCCGCTTGGGAACTTGTTGATTACTGTGCATCTCCACTGTTAAATGTTTTGTGGATCATGGATATGTTTGACATGGGCTGCTCCACTCTGTTATTTTGACTTTTCATTTGGTAGTACATCCTTCTGAAAATACTTCCTTATGTTCAGAGTGAGCAGGTGTTACAAGCATTCCTGATACAGGAAATCTGAGGTCATTTTATCTCTCTAATACCACAATTTTTCATAGTAGATTATATTAGGAGGAAGTGCCCCATCTTCTCCAAACCTGTCTTGAATTTCTAATGTCCACATTACCATCACAGCTGAAAAAACCTTCACTTAACCAACAAATATTTTTCATTTTGGGAATGTGGTTTCTAAGTTCTTATCTATATATGAAAGGATGTGAATTTTGAGGACAGACTTTAACATTATTTTAAAAGGGTATAATTTTTTTAAAAAAAATTGTGTGCTTTTTCAAATCAAAGTTTAAAAATCTAGGTGCAATTCAGGGTTTATTCAAGTTCTTAAGAAAACCTGACAATTGTTTAGTTTACTTTTAACTATACCTGAACAGTTACATGTTTATCACTCCATTTACAAGTTTCATAAAATTGCTATAGTAATCATGACAGTGGAGCAATAGCAACAGAGGTGGTATTCAGCAGGTTTTACCCAGTTCAGGAAGAATCCTGAAAGATTCTTGCTCTATAATTTGACCAAGGGTTTGCTGGATGTTGTGTATCTCCTCTGAGAATACTCCATTATTTTATCTCCTTTATACATCATCATCATCATCATCTTATCATGGTTTCCCTTTAGTGGTAAATCTAAAAACATAAGTCTTTGGAAAGAAAATGAGGTGCAGCAAGATTATATACATGCTCATTGTAATCATATGTACCTAAACAAAAGCAATATTATGTGATTCTTTTTTCCTTTCTCCATCAAGTATAATTGAGCATGCTAATTACAATAAAATTATATTTCTTTTGTTTTTCTGCTGATATTTCCTGTTAGATTTCATCTTTGTATTCTCATTTTTCACTCTTTTCTTTGATTTTTATTTATTGTCTAAAAGAGACTCAGAACAAGAAAAATTACCAATTAAACATGCATTCCATTTAAGAGATAAGCCATTGTAAATCACCTTTGCAAAGAAAAGATTTGATGGTGTCCTCTACATGATTGAACTGTTACTGACCTTAGTTATGGAGAGTAAATGGAGATCTGCTCATTTCCAACTCTACTGTTACTAAGTCATTGACTGCAATCGTGGTCACAGAAGAACTTGGTCTGAAACATATGCTACAGTTGGAATGATCTTTACTTCCAGCTACAGCTCATATGCTTTTAATAGAACAGCATAGCACAGTATAGAAGTGTGCTTCCCAGACCCACCAATAAGTGTTGGTTTTGGATGTTATTGCTTCTACTATGGTTTCCCATGCAATTTTTCCTATTATCAGTAGCTAATACATTTTGAATGGTTGGATATTCCAATTTCCTTTTTAAAAAAAAAACAGAGGTACTTTAGCTTTAATAGAATTTTAAAAATTATATCTCAAGATGATTGATGGAGTTTATCTTATTTTGCTTGATGTGCCTTTTGTATTATACACCAATGAAGCATTGACCATTGTGTCAATTGTGTTAGTCCATTATTTGACTACTATTTCTTCATCTGAGCTTGCAATTTGAATTGGCTCATAACACAAATATAGCTACAGAGGACATAAATCAATGAATTGGGAGGAATTTACATTAGATGTAATCTGAGTTGTTTTTTTTTTAAAAAATTCACAAATAGATTTCCATGATCTGATTAGTATCTCATTGTTCTCCTACCCTTTGGCCCTTTGGTTATAAAAATGCACATTTGCATATACCCCACATGGATCTGTTTTGTTTCCAAACTATATTAGCAAAAAAAATCGGTGCTGTTTCAGTTTTTCTGAAAAGAGAACTAAGGGAAAAATTGGTACCCATGCAATAGCAAAAGCATTTAGACTTATATACCACCTCATAGTGATTTATAGGATTCTCTAAGCAATTTACAGTGTCAGCCTAATGCCCCCAACAATCTGGGTCTTTATTTTACCGACCTCAAAAAGATGGAAGGCTGATTCAACCTTGAGCTGGTGAGATTTGAACTGCTGAACTGCTGGCAACTGGCAGTCAGCAGAAGTAGCCTGCAGTAGAGCATTCTAACCACTGGGCTACCACAGCTCTTTAACCTGTGCCCATTGACCCTGACTCAGATTAGTAATTACTGTGTACTGAGTACAGAAAGCAAACCTCAGCAGCTGCATGCTGTTTCATTAAATTCCACGACTGACCCCAAGCCATCTTTTATTTTACAAAAGCACAAGCAATACCAAATAGAATTTGATTTTAAATTTTTATTTAATGAATTTTAAAATCAGCATTCTTTCAATGCAAACATTTTCATCCCCTTTTTTGTTGTTACTGAGATTTTTCTTTGAAAGTATAAAGGTCTACTCTCATTTTGATATTAGTAAAAGAAGAGTATAAGTCAGTATTTAATATAAATGATAGCATTTATTTATCTTTTATAGCATGCTATTTTAATTTACTCCTTTCAGTGAAAATGCTTTCTTCTGGAGTTCCATAACTAGTCTGTTAGACTAACATGTAATAAATAATAATTTGCTGGGGAAGGGGGGAAAGAGATGAAGTCTCAAACTATGTGTTTGTGAAATTTCACTGTTCTCTAATTAATGTCATTTTCAAAAGTTGATTTTAAAACTTTTCCAGTAGTTTGAACTTTCAATCCACATAAAGCCATATCAAATTCAGAATAAATAATCAAACTCTACTGAAGTCATTTTTATTTGAAAAAAATACTCAAGTTACAGTGCATCTTGCTTTTTAAAAAAGATTTTTAAAAATTATTTATGGATGAATTAAATACTTCTTCAGGAATTACAACATGACATGAACAGTTCGGGTGCTTTTTAACTTGTTTATAAATGATGTAGAGTTAAAGTTCGACATTAAAGTGATCAGATCTACTGATAATATTACATCAAAATCAAAAAAACATCTTGAAATGATCCAAAATAACATCTTTGAAACGTGCACAAATGTCAAATTCAGTTCAACACAACAAATGTAAACCATTGTATGCTGGAGCAAAAGATCTGAAGACTGATCTGAGTTGAAAATGACCAAGAAAGTAAATTTAAAGCTTTTTGAATAGTTCAGAGAAAATGTTGGGCTGATGTTCAACTGTGTCAGATAGACAACAAAAAGCAAATAACAATGTAGGAATCATTCAAAAGGAATATAAATAATCTGCCAATGTAGGAATGCTCTTATATAAACAGTTCTGATTGACACACCTCAGAAGGCATATTGTAGGGGTCAAGATGATTCTGAGAAACAGAATCATAATGATTAGTAAGGTAAAAGTAAAGATTTGCCTCGCACATATGTGCTAGTCGTTCCCGACTCTAGGGGGCAGTGTTCATCTCCGTTTCAAAGCCAAAGAGTCAATGCTGTCAGAAGACAGTCATGTGGCTGGCATGAGTAAACACCAAAGGTGCACAGAACACTGTTACCTTCTCACCAAAGGTGGTTCCTATTTTTCTACTTACATTTTTACATACTTTCAAACTGCTAGATTGGCAGAAGCTGGGACAAGTAACGGGAGTTCATTCTGTTAGGCGGCCCTAGGGATTCGAACCACCAAACTGCCAACTTTCTGATCAACAAGCTCAGCATCTTAGCCACTGAAACACGGTGTCCCTTATAATGATTAGTAGGTTAAAGCAATTCCACTGAAAGGAAATGTTTGGGGCTTTCAGTTTAAAGTGAAGATGAATAAAGAGACAGATGGTAGGGGATATACAGTATATATATATAGATAGATGCAAAAAAATGTGGACTTTTTTCTGTTTCTTTCACTATGTTAGAACTCCACTGAAATAAAAACAAGGAGTCAAGGTTAATTTAGACAAAACAGTGCTGATTTACATAATGCACAGTTAATTATGGAATTTACCATCATGGAAAATATTAATTCAGATGTTTTAGAGAGAAGACTATACAAAAAGATATATGAGAGATCTATCAATGCTGATTTGATTTGTTGACAGTACATACCAGTGGTGAAATTCAATTTCTTTTATTACAGGTTATGTGGGCGTGGCTTGGTGGGCGCGGCAGGGGAAGGATACTGCAAAATCTCCATTCCCACCCCACTCTGGGGCCAGTCAGAGGTGATATTTGCCGGTTCTCCAAGCTACTCAAATTTTCCGCTACTGGTTCTGTCAGAACCTGCTGAATTTCACCCCTGATATATACTGTTTCCAGAATAGAACATAGTATATTTCAAATGCCAAAAGTGAAAAAGTACTATCATTCCCATATTCTTTACCTGAACCTCTTGGATTTATTTATTTCATTAACGTGTAATACATTGCAGAGTGGAATAATTGTTGCACTTTTTCTCCAAGATGTCACTAAAGAGCAGTTTCAAATCCATTCTCCATAGACTTTAAAAACGGATACACAGTCAGCAGTAGTATTTATTTACTCATTTAAAGATATTAATGCACATTATAAGAGAAACATGAGAACAACAATGGGAAAGAAGTAGTTAATCAGATTACAAACATTTGCAACTTTCAAACAAAGTAGAACACGATAAAAGCAATCAAAATTCAGTTTTTCAATTAAAAAGGTAGACTAAAGACACAAGGTACTTAAAAACCCCAGGTGACTAAAACATCTTAACCCAGTGCCAGAGAAACATTCACTATATTGTATTTATCCTTTTTTTTTGGCTCTGTTTAAACTTATGGTAAAACTGGATTAATTAGCTATATATGTAATGTAACTGTACAAATAATATCTGAGAAACAAATGTGAGACCAAGACCTATAGGGCAAGATGTCCAGCAAAGACTCATTTGTTTAGTTTTCTACTGGATAAATGGCATTTGTTACAACAGCCGCCACGCTGACATTCTAACACTCACGTTTAGTGTAATCAAAGAAAAGGCAATCATCATTAACCCTGACAATATGGAGCATAACAAGATTAATTTAAGTGATTTCTCTGTTGTGCTTTTCTTCCGTTTTTTGCTACATGTTTTGAACAGTGACAGTATCACAGGGAATGAGGTTAATCTGAAGAATGATTATGGTCTATAATTCCTTATGCTTAGAAGTGAAGCAAGAAGATTTCTTCTTTTAAAAAATATCTGCTTTTGAAGATAACTTGCAAAACTAGACAAGTTCAAGCTTTACTGACTGATTTAAACATGTGTATCTCATCTCTCTCCTACAGAGTGGAAGCATTTTTTTCTGCCTAAAGGAAAAAGATAATAGCATCTTCTCATTCCAAACAGAGAAGCTTCCCAGACAACCAATACAAATTTATTTCAGTGCTAGAAATGGTATAGCATTCCTCACAATAATAAAGAATAGGACTGCATAATTTATTTTCAGGCTAAGGCTTCTAACTGTATTTCAGGCTCTATTTAGAGGAAGAGGTAGGTTAGGATGGGCCAAGGGAGAAAAAAATCTATGTATGATTTAATTTACGTTTGTAAATTGGGACACATAATCGTTTTTCATTATTTAAAAATTTTTCTCTGTCATATTACAGTTACAACTTGTAGCAAACTTTGGGTAAGTTCCAGGTTTTTGTTGCAGTTCTGGGAGGAATATAAGCAGGGGTGGGCTGCTGTGGATTCATACGGGTTCAAGAGAACCCTGCCCCACCCAGGAGTCCCCGTGTGGCCCATTTAGGATGCCAGGTAAGTACACTGCCAGTGCGGAGGCTCAGGGGGTGGGGGGGCAAAAAGCAGACAGCATGGAAGTTCCAGAAGGGTCTCTGGAGCCCGGGAGAAGCCATTTTTGTCCTCCCGGAGGCTCAAGGAAAGCCTCCAGAGCCTGGGGAGGGTGAAAATGCCCCCGATAGTACAGGTGGCCAACTAGGCCATACCCACTATGGCCATGCCCATCCAGTGACCAGGCAGAGAACATGTTGCTAATTTTTTTGAAACCCACCCCTTAATATAAGTGTGCACTCTTACCTTAGTGTTTATCCAAATATGCAGGTGTCCAACTTACCGTTTGCTGCAGACAGGTTCTCAAAATGGCATTTCTATTCCATGCTGTTCAAGCAATAAGTTCCCAAAATGTTTTTACTGTCTATAAAGCACGCACATCTTTGCTCTGTGACCGGTCACTATCATATTCTGCTCTTCAGCACTAAGTTACCTCATTTAGAATATGATCTTTCTTCACAAAGATCCACTCATATTTTTAAGGGTCTGGCTAAACTCCCGCATGTTCCCTAGTGTTGAACCACTGATGTACATTTCCTTGCTGTTGTGATTGATGTAAACACAATATTTGATTTTTTTTTGTTTTGGTTTGATTCTTTAAACCTTTTATGAAATTATGCATGGAAAGTCATAAAATATGGCTTTCTTTTTCTTTATTTCTAGTTTTAGAAGTCTGTACAAATAGTAATGTGTTCAGTATAGATATGTTTGTGGAGAGAACAATAATATCTGACTATTAATGAATCAGCCAATTGGCTAGCTTAGGATTCACTATGTGGGTTTGAAGGGATAGCCACTATTTTGTTACGTCTTTTACTAAGAATAACATGTAAAAGGAATTTACTCATTATTTCTGGATCATCAAGTCTATGATCGAATTTGTGTCACCCAGAGAAATGGCCTGTTTAACATCTTCCACAAATAGTTTGGATTGAAAAACCCTGGTGTAGTATCAGTCACTCTAACTATTTCTTTTTCTTAAAGTAGTCACATCCAATAATCACTATCAACATTGAGTACTGCTGAGTTACTTAAGATAAGATTATAGGCTCAACGTCTGTAACAGGACAAAAAGATTGAGAAGCTTGTTTTACATGGATAGGGTTCTTTGGAGACAAAGCAAAATATCCATATAGCCTAATTAAGAAAGTAGAAGTATGTCTGTGGAGAGTCTCAGTCATCCAGGTTATGGTTGTCTGAATGGTGCTGAAAGAAAGTCTAGTTGTCTCTTGAAAAAGCACTTTATAATTAAATATAAGGAAATCAGGACATAAAATATATTTGAGCTATGCTTACCACTAATTCAAGAGTAAGAAAATGTACTTTTTCCCTGCCATCCACTTCCTCACTGAAGTTTTCATTAATTTCTAGAATATGAATTGGTTAAGTACCAATTTTTACAAGTTTTACAAATTAATTGCAAGGCTGCATGAATGCCACTTAACAGATTGTGAGTTTATGAAGTCAACAAAAGAACAAATCTAAAATCAAAAGTGAATTAATTTTGTCAGATAACCAAACCGGATGCATCTGTGCTTTATTTCTAAATGCCTTATGTAAGATATTTGTTAGTGCTTGTTCCATTTGTAAGACAATTTGAATGTCAAGCTACAAAGTATCACATTCACAGGTTTCAACTTTTTAAAAAAAAAATCTAAATTTTACTATACTTTATGAGATCTCAAGTAGGCATTTAAGACTTTGAAATTAATTGGGGCTGGCAAACTTACCACAGGTGTGCCACCTGGTTGAAAAGAAATTTTGCAGCTTTAAATGTTTTCAGAGTAGGTTTGCACATGTGTTATAAAGCAGATACTAGAAAAAAATGTATTGCATAGAAAATTGCTTCAAAAAGCTATGCTGCATAAATAAAAGTATGTGAAATTAAAGAGGATAGATAGACAAATTAAACCCATTTCACTTATACGAGCTAGTAGTTAATTCTTTTTTTTTTTTTTTTTTTTTTTTTATAATAAAATTTTATTGGTTTTTCAAGATTTATAGGGAAAAGGGTAAATGGACAGGTATACAAATTTTGGCAGTTGCAAAGTGTGTGAGGCCCCCCTCCCTCCATACCCATAGTATACATTTAATATAATGCATTAGTATATAATTGATTACAGTCAGCATATTAGTTCTATTATTAAATTCAATCAAATTAAACATTACAGTATAAAATCCAAATATAATTCCATTTTCACTTTCGGTCAGTTTATAATAATATGATTTTCTAGTTTATTTTTGTGATCTGAGTCTTCTTGCTATTGCCCCATCTCCCTCCACTGGCAGAGCTCTGGCCCCTCCCGTGTCCTGCGTGTCCGTTGTGGTATCTGGTGGTTTCTCTAGGAGTATTTTATTTTTTTCCATAAAGGCCTGCGCCTCTATGGGTGAATTAATTCTAATTCTTGTCTCCTCCCAGAATATCAGCATACCTTCAGGCATCAACCATCTAAACCACACCCCTTTCTGGTATAATTTATTCGCTAATTGCGAATAATTTTTTCTTTTTTCTCTTATCTTCTTAGGGATCTGCTTCAGAATGGTTATCTCCATATCATGATATATCAATGCTTGCCCCCTTTGTACACCCAGAATTTCATCTCTTGTGCTTTTTCTAAGGAATTTAATGTGAACCTCCCTGGGTACATTGTGTGTTCTAGCGTAAGCTGAATTCACTCTATAAACCAGATCTATATCCCACCCCATCTGTTGTTTTTCTTTGTGTGTGTAGTCAGCCAGAATGTTTGTCATGATGTCCCTTATATTTTCCCCATCTTCTTCTATAACATTTTGAAATCTAAGATAATAGGACATTCT
Organism: Natrix helvetica; assembly: GCF_964273705.1. Lineage (NCBI taxonomy): Eukaryota > Metazoa > Chordata > Lepidosauria > Squamata > Natricidae > Natrix > Natrix helvetica. The sequence goes on along the minus strand of NC_138550.1, from coordinate 37,789,228 downwards.
CTCAAATTCTAATTTCATCTGTTGGATGTCAAGATCTTTGTTCCCTTTCTGCACAGCTTCCACCCCCCCCCTCACCTCCTCCACCCCCCCTTCCACAAGATCCAGTCTCTGTGAGTTCTTATAAATTTGGGCTTGATTTTCTTTAATTTCATCTTTCATTTCCCTTAGCTGTTTCTTGATTTCCTCCTGGCCCTGTAAAATTTGTTGAAGCATTTGTTGAAAGTCCATCTCTATAGTCTTAGGTTGCATCAGTTCTGTTATCTTGGACTGTGTGGCTGGACTGGATGTTACAGATGTTGGAGCAGATGTGGCAAAGCCAGATTTCCCAGGAGGTGGTCTTTTGGATGCCATCCTTTATAACATTAGAAGTTCAGTCCATATATAAGATAAACAGTTAGAAAAGAAGGGTAGCCAGGTGAGGTCCGGGAGCAGAAGAACCAGGCAGAAGAGAATCTCTCTAATAAGTCTGGCAATAGATGAAAGGTTTCCCCTAGAAAGTTCAAAAAGACCAATCCACAAGAGATTCCTCTGGGAGACACGGAGACAAAGACCGGAAGCCTGAATTTTAAAGGTGGAGTCAGGTTTCACAGTTCATAAAGACAACGGAAGTGTGCCATCTTGCCCTGCCAGTTTTGGGCACAGAGGCATATCAAAGTTTTAAAAAGTTCCAAAAGTCCTCAAATCACAGTAAATAGTGAAATTAGATTGCAAAGAAAATCATCCAACCTGGGTGAGGCTTCATTCGTTGGCTCTCCCCCCTCCTCCTTCCCCGGGGGCTGAGAGCAAAATTATTCCTCGCCGCTTATCCAAGGGGGGGGGAAACCCCCCTCCCTCCAGCCGCGCCTCCAGAATACTCCGAAAGTTATTTAAAGAAAGCTAACTAGTTCTTTGTGCAAAATAGGGCATGAAGAGAGAAGCAGCCTCACCGCACCGCAGCTGCTTCCTTCAATTGCTTCATTCTCCCGACGGCTTTGGCGAGGCGCGAAGCGCAGAAACGCGAGGCGCCCTCCGATCTAGCTCCCCGGTGCCTTGGGCGCGCGAGAGACCTCCCGCCGGCCGCCGCCGATGCAGGAGCTCCCCGCGATGCCGCCCCTCCGGCAGGACCCCTCTGAGGGGTGTCCTGTGCCCCCCAAGGAGTGGGGAAGCCCACCGGAGAGCCGGAGCGGGCAAAGAGCTGCCCGTCGCCGCTGCCGCCGGAACCGGAACTCTAGTAGTTAATTCTAATATAGAAAATGAAAAAGTATCATAGTAAACTCTGGAATCGCAATCTCTAAATGTGCAACTAAAAAATAAAAACTAAGAAAGAAAATTTAAAAAATTATCTTATATTTTAAATGTATCAATAATCATTGATTTACTAATGAAATCATGACTATAATGTGAACAATACAAGGTATAATTGAGGCTCAGTTGGATATTGGATTTTAAAAAAACTGATCTAGAGATCAATCTCCACTATCTTATGTGATTATCCTTATAATTCTATTTGCTGTGTTTTAAAGCTACCCCAGCACAGCCATTGTCTTGAATTTCAGCCCCATTCCTTTTCAGTTTGCAAAGGGAAAAGCAGCTGCCATCCATTAATACATTAGAAAGATAAGCTAAACGGCAGAGCAAAAGGGCAATGGATGGTGTCAGTAACAAAGATAGTATTGGTAGTAGGCATTTAATTACCTAATTATTTTTGTCTGTGTCTCCTGTGCTTTGAGGCTTAGAATTCATCACACTAAAATAAGTCTCTCCATTCTTCCCTCCCTCCCTCCCTCTCTCTTTCTCTCTTTCTCTCTGTATGTATATGTATGTATATGTGTGTGTATATATGTATGTATGTATGTGTGTGTGTATACATGCGCTTGCACACATATGCATGCATGTGTGTATGTATATATATATGTGTGTGTGTGTGTGTGAGTGTGTATGTGTATGTATATGTATATGTGTATGTATGTAGATAGATAGATAGATAGATAGGTAGGTAGGTAGGTAGGTAGGTAGGTAGGTAGGTAGGTAGATAGATAGATGATAGATAGATAGATAGATAGATAGATAGATAGATAGATAGATAGATGATAGATAGATAGATAGATAGATAGATAGATAGATAGATAGATACAGAGAGACAGAGACAGAGAGACAGACAGAGAGAGACAGACAGAGAGACAGACAGAGAAAGAGAGGCAGAGGCAGAGGCAGAGACACAGAGAGACAGAGAGAATATACAAAGTGTATATGTGAGTGTGTTGTGTTGTGGTTGTTCAGTCACTAAGTTGTATCCAACTCTTCATGACTCCATGAACTATATCAATACCCCTTGTGCTCCACTGTCTTCCAGAGTTTCCACAAATTCATGTCCATTGAGTCAATGTCACTATTTAATCCTCTGCTGTTCCCTTTTCCTTTTGCCTTCAATCTTTTTCAATGTCAAGGACACATTGGAAGTTTTCTCTTGTCATTTGATAGCCAAAGTACAAAGCTTAAATATTTGTCCTTCCAAAGAACATTCAGGGTTGATTTCCTTTAGGATTAACTAATCTGATCTCCTTGCAGTCCAAGGGACTCTCAAGAGTATTCAACACCACTATTCAAAAGCATCAATTCTTCACCTCTCAGCCTTCCTGAGGATCCAACACTCACAACCATACATTACTACTGGGAAAACTATAGTTTTGACTATACAGACCATAGTCAATAATGTGACATATCTAGATACCTAAATTACAATAGAATCAAAGGTAATCAATAAAAAGAAACTCATTATCCAACTTCACCAACATAAAGTGCTGAACAACTAGGTTTTCATTCTGATATGTTTTGACTCTTACAGGTGAGCTCCCCATAGCCGGTGCTGTTTATCTGACTTCTGAGGTACTTAAAGTCAGTTTGTCTGACTAGGTTGTCAATGAGGCAGAAGAGTTCCTCATAGGACACATAGTTTTCTGATATTGGAAAGAACAATCCCTTCAAACCAAATCCATCTCTTACATTTATTATCCACAGCATTTCTGGTATAAATGTATACACAGATTCTTGGGGGGGGGGGATGCGTGTGTGTGCATACACATGTGTATGTTCATACACATATATGCACACATGAGAGTCAATATGCGGGCATTATTGTGTATGGAAGACAATTAGGTAATTTTACATCAGCCACTCATAGTCAACAGGAAAGTCAATTTGCCTTTCAAATCCTTACAGGTCGAGCATAATAAAATTAGGTTCATATGACTGAAAGCCTTCATCCTGCAGTGGGTTTATTTAGGCTGGTAGGTGTGGTGTGTCTGTGTTCTATCTGAAAGCTGATTGAGTGTGCATACAGACACACTCACACACACAGAGTGTGTGTTTCTGTGTACCCCCTTGCTATTAAATGTAAACTGCCAGTTACAATAAAACTCTCCATATTTTTATTAGAATAAACAAGAATTTATTGTATAATCTGTAAATTCTACATTAATGAGAATTATAAACTCTAGGTTCTTGATGAAAGCTAGAGTATAATTGGCATACAGAAAGTTATACTGAAGTGCTTCTTTGAGGGTTTTGTTTATTTGTTTTTCTATTTAGCAATGATTTGTGAAAACGGTACTGGAATAATAAATTTGAGTAACAGATTTTGAAAGCTAACTACTGTAGTTTGCCTTTTCATAGAACACAACTTCCATAATAATATATAGTTTAGGCCGCTGTATATTATAGTTATTTATCACTTACATTGTTCAGCATACAAATATTTTAATCCTGATATCTCTTGGGAGGGGGGGAGACACATGAAACTATGGCATCGCTGATATTTTATTCATTTTTGCTTAACTGCTAAGATCCAATTGTATAAAAATTTAGGACAAATGGAAAATTATTTCACTATTCTAAATTTATGAGAGAAATTTCAATACATTCAACACATAAATATACAATACATAAATGTGTATAAATAAATACATATTTATTCATATATTGATTTTTTTAAAAACTACTCAATTTCTATAACTGTTGTGGCAATTTACAATAAAACATACTAAGAGATAACAATTTTAATAAAGATGTAAGGAATCAAATTAAATGCAAAATGAAAATATACAAACTAGTGGAAGATAAAAGTCAGTCAGCATCTTAAACAATATAATAAATTAAAATTAAATTAAACCACAACCTGGTGCCCCAAGATGATAATGTGGCCTCAGGACAGGGTGAGCATTTTATAAATAGAGGTGTCACAACAGCAAAAGCTCTCTCCCACTTCTATTGATTTTGGTTGAACATTTGGAAAAAAAACTTGCAGTAAAAATGACCAGTCGTTCCCAACTCTAGGGGGTGGTGCTCATCTCCCTTTCAAAGCCAGCCAGCACTGTCCAAAGACATCTGCATGACTAAATGCTGAAGATGCATAGAACACTGTTACCTTCCCACCAAAGGTGGTTTCTATTTTTCTACTTGCATGACGTGCTTTTGAACTGCTAGGTTGGCAGAAGCTGGGACAAGTAATGAGAGCTCACTCCATTGCGCGGAGCTAGGGATTCAAACTGCTGAACTGCTGACCTTTCTGATTGACAAGCTCAGCGTCAGCCATGCTCTAATGCTGAATTTCCAGTAGCAAAAAGAGTGGAACTTGGTGATCTCCAAGACCTTCCTGACTCTTAATTATATAAACATACCTCAGAAGTTCATAGTAATAAATATCATCATAAATTTTACATAGTACGATGTCGCCGTTGTCAACAATTCAGTCGTTTCCGACCCTTGGCCATTCTATGGATCAGCACTCGTCATGCCCTCCGCCTTCAGATCTACCATGGTAACGCTAGTGTCATCCTTTATAGTGTCTATCCAGTGGGTACTAGGGCAACCCCTTCTCCTTTTCCTGCTGATCACTCCCAACACGATTGACATTTACTTCATAGTATGGTAAGTGGTATTATGATGTAAATGTCATTAATGCAGAAAGCTCGTGTTTATGACTGTTTTCTATTATACTTCAAACAATGCAGGTGTCAAGCTAAATTTCACAAGGTTCAGGGTGAATGTTATGCATGTAGTGTGCAGCTGGCAAATTTTCTGCTTTTCCTTATACTGCACATGTTCAGGTCTTCACTACAAAGTAGATAACTGGGTAGAACCTTTTCTCTCCCATCGACTTGCATTTATTTATTTTGAATTCTATCACACTGTATAGTTTTAAAAAAAATATTCAGTGTTTCTAAATGTTAATATGCCCCTTTTTTTTCCAACCATTTTTTTCAACTTCATTGTCTCCAGAAATTTCATTTTTAAAATTTTTATTTTGAATCATTAGCTAGCAAGATAACCATAATGCCATTATACTTATACATTTGTATATTAATTTTCAGCAATATGCCAAAAAAACACCAGAATTTCATAATGACATTACTGTGGCTGGTTACATGCTAGCACTATAGGCAGTCCTCACAAAATGGCAGTGATTCGGATTGGAATATTTATCACTAAGCAATGCAGTCATAAAGCACAATGATAGAATTTCAACAATAGTTCTGCTAGCTGAGCATTCTAGGAATTTCAATCCAAAATTATGCAAAAAAGAATACAGCTATGTACAGTATTATGACAGGTGTATTGATAATTATGATACAGTATCATGGTGGAGACAAGATCACCCTATGCCACAGATTTTTTTAAGGCCCAATTTGTAGAAGAATGAATGACAATCACTAATACAAAAATCAATGAGGTGAAAGGGCCTATAATTTCAGTTGCTTGTTTATGTCTTTCATTGACATAGTATTAATGTTACTTATTTAGATTAGTGTAAGGTCAGTTCAGAGAAACTAAAGATTGAGAAGTACACAACTTTAGCTAAGCCTTTTGAACAGGGCAAAGCAATTGGAAAATGTCAGAGACCACAGACCAGATTTCCAGGCACACTCTGGAGATATTCAAGTGAAAAAGAAACCCACTCAAATATTAACTTACTAGGTTAATAAAAATTGTATTAATTGAAATTTGTGAGAAAAACATATATGAGGTACTATGAAATGTTAGAGTGAGGTATTTTCTTGTATGGAAATACATTTTTTTTAATTTTTAATTATTTATTTATTTGTATACCACTTTTATTATGTTTACAAATAACTCAAGGCAGCAAACATATCCAACACAATTTCCTCTTCCTATTTTCTCTGCAACAACCCTGTGGGGTGTAGTGGGCTGATAAAAAATGGCTGGCCCAAAGTCACCCAGCTGGCTTCCACGGCTATGGTGGGACTTGAATTCACAGTCTATAGCTGTGATGGCGAACTTATGGCACGCGTGCCACAGGTGGCAGGTGGAGCCATTTGTCAGGACATGTGAGGCGTTGCCCTGTCAGCTGGCCAACATGCATGCTCATGCTGGCCAGTTGACTTTGGACTTCTTTTGATGCCATTTTTCACTGGAGTGCGAAAAACCAGCCCTACAGGCAAACCGAAAGTTCGGGAACGTACTTGCGGTTTATTTGTAGGGCCAGTTTTAGCCCTCTGGAGCCTTAAGGGAAGCCTCCAAAAGGCACCAGAGGATTGAAAATGGTCCTATGGACAAACTGGAAGTCACTTCCTGTTTGCTCGTAGGGTCATTTTTTCCCCCTTTGGAGCCTTTAGGGAAGCTCCTGAAAGCTCCTGAAGGCTGCGGAAGGCTAAAACCGCCCCTACGAGCAAACCACAAGTCCTTTCCTAAATTTCTGATTTGCCCATAGGGCCGGTTATTCGTGCTGCGGAGGCATCAGGGAAGCTCCTGAAGCCTCCGGATGGCCTCCAGGGGGACAGGAGAGGCTGTTTTCACACACACACCATGCTCCTATAATGCCTCTGGAGCCTGGGGAGGGCAAAAAAGGCATGACAAAAATGGGGAGGAGCTGGTTGTGTGCACATGTGCATGCCTCTTGGGTTATTTATAGATCAAAAATATTATTGATAAAATTGCTCACAATATACTAAATCATAGCGCAGAGGCTAAAATCAAGACATATAAATAAAGAAATCTAGGTCTATTTTCAGCTAATCCATCTCAATATTTTTACTATGGAAAAATAGAGGTACTACTTTTTTGGTTTTTATTCTTCAGTGTAAATAGCAGTGGTAAGATTCAAAATATTTTACTACCATTTCTGTGGGTGTGGCTTGTTGGGCATGGTATGGTTTGGTGGGCGTGGCTTGGTTAGGGAACAATGCTGCAAAATCCCCATTCCCTCCCCACTTCTGGGGGAAGGATACTGCAAAATCTCCGTGTTAGATTCTCAATAACGAGTCTGAGGCGGCTGTCAGTCCAACAGGTTTTATTCTTCTAACAACTAGCTGACAGGAACACAACGCGGGCCGTCTGACAGCTATTTATACTTGCAGCTGTCAGACGGCTTAACCAATGAAATCTCGACAATTCTCCCGCCGGCTGGAGCCGCGCCTTGGCCAATCAGAGGGCTCCCTGAACGCCCTCTGCTGGCCAGGCTCGGCAGAACTCAACACCCCTTTCCCCCGGATAGCGCATGCGTAATCGTCGAGATAGCCTGGGCGTCTGCGCACGCGCTGGGAACGCCTAAGCGAAGATGGCGTTTCGTCCGAGGTGGAAGGAGTGTCCGCTCCGCCCCTATGACGACTCGCTGGAGGAACGGCTTCGGCGGGCCCAACCCCATGGAACGGATTCAACTGAACAGGTGAGTGAACCAGCGCACCGGGAGCGCGATGTGCGGAATCGGAGACAGGATTTTGTACAGAGTCGGGCCGGCAGGCGGCGTTGTCAGGGCCTGGTTGTGGTAGTCCGCGGTTTGCGTGCGTTGGATCTTCTGCCGGTCGCCTCCGTAACAAGTCTAAATGCCGCCGCCAAGATCTCCCATCGTGGAGGAGGACCCTGTAAGAACAGGGCCCTGTTACTTCGGTGACTCTTCCCGGTACCCACTTTGGCTCCCCTGCGAAATTGCGGGCGAAAACCTCCTCCCCCACCAGAAAGGCCCTTGGGGGGGTAGAGGGGGTGAAGGAAGGAATGGAAAAAAGAGGATTAAGACGGTCTAAGGTAGAGCGGAGGCGGCGGCCCATGAGTAATTCAGAGGGAGCTTTGCCCGTGGAGGAGGAAGGGGTGGTGTGTTGGGAACGAAGGTATGTCTGGATGCGCTCGGGCCATGGGAGGGCGGACATGCGGGCAAACGCATCCTTAGCCGAGCGTACGGCCCTTTCTGCCAGACCATTGCTGGCAGGGTGATGTGGAGAAACGGGGGCATGGCGTATGCCGAGAGAGGTTAGGAAGGCAAGAAATTCAGAGGAAGAGAATTGTGGCCCGTTATCCGAAACTATGACATCGGGCAGGCCGTGAGTAGTGAAAAGGGCATTGAGAACGCGGATGGTGGACCTGGAGGTGGTGCTGGTCATTGGGAAGAGTTCGACCCATTTCGACCAGGCATCCACTATGAGTAGGAATGAGTGACCTTCAAGAGGACCCATGAAGTCGATGTGCAAACGACTCCATGGGCCCATAGGTGGTTCCCATTCGCGGGGTGGCGAGGTAGGAGGGGCAGCCTGGACACCCTGGCAGGCCGAGCAGCGCTGGACATAGGAAGTGATGTCTGCATCCATGGATGGCCACCAGACATAGCCGCGGCCAAGAGCCTTCATGCGGACTATGCCGGGGTGGCCGTCATGGAGGCGAGACAGCACTACGCTGCGCAGGGAGGAAGGGATGACCACTCGGGAGCCCCACAGCAGGCAGTCCTGCATGATGGAGAGCTCCAAACGTCGGCGAAAGAAGGGCAGTAAGAGTGGGTCACGAGAGCCGGCTGCCCATCCTCGAGATACGGCGGCCATAGTGCGTTGTATTAACGGATCAGCGCGGGACGCCTGAGCTATGTCCGTGACGGACACAGGCAAGGTGAGATCAGCAATGAGGGAGATAGAGTGCGTCGGGGCCGGATCTTCCAATGGAAGAGGCAAGGGGCAGCGGCTCAAGGCGTCCGCATGGGCAATGTGCCCGCCGGGCTTATAGGAAAGGGAGTAGGAGTATGCGGAGAGGAATTCTAACCAGCGGGACATGCGAGGTGATAGGATTGGGGGAGTTGGGCGGTCCCCGGCAATGATGCCAAGAAGGGGCTTATGGTCAGTAACTAGGGCGAAAGGCCGTCCATAGAGGTAATGGTGAAAACGTTTTACCCCCGCAACGGCAGCCAGTGCCTCCTTATCAAGCTGGCTGTAATTGCGCTCAGCCTTTGATAAGGTGCGGGAGTAAAACGCTATTGGGCGTTCAGAGCCATCAGCGTAGGCATGGCTAAGGACGGCGCCCACCCCAAAAGGGGAAGCGTCACAAACCAAGGTGAGGGGGAGAGCCTCATCGTATTGGGCCAGGACTGGGGGTGAGGTGAGGGAGCGCTTGACAGCCGCGAGGGCGTGTTCCTCGCGGCTAGTCCAACTCCACGGAGTCGTGGAGTCGAGAAGGCGGTGGAGGGGTTCAGCCAAGGAGGCTTTGTGGGGAATAAAAGAGGCGTAGAAATTTAGGAGACCGAGGAAAGCTTGTAATTCGGTCTTATTAGTAGGGGAGGGGGCCGACAAAATTGCCTCTAATTTAGAGGGGTCGGGGTGGATGCCTTCGGCATCGATGCGGTAACCTAGGAAGGTTACGGCTGGAACCCCCAGTTTGCACTTTGTGGCTTTTAAATGTAGTCCAGCAGTGCGAAAGCGCTGCAGGACGGTCCGCAGCGTTTTGACGAGCTCCGCAATGTTGGGGGCTGCGATCAAAACGTCATCGAAGTACGGCGTGACCCCGGGAATGGCATGGAGCAAGCGCTCCATTAACCCTTGAAAGATTCCCGGGGCTACACTGACTCCGAACTGCAGGCGCCGACATTTGAATGCCCCGCGGTGAGTTACAATTGTCTGCGCAAGCGCGGTGGTGTCGTCCACGGGCAGCTGCTGGTACGCCTGCGCGAGATCCAGCTTAGCGAAAATGCGCCCTTTGCCCAGTGAATGCAGAACATGCTGGACAACGGGCACAGGGTAGGGATGCGATTGGAGGGCTTTGTTCAAAGTTGACTTAAAGTCCGCGCAGATCCTTATGGATCCATCGGACTTTAACGGTACAACGATGGGAGTCTCCCATGGGGAGAAATCCACTGGTTCAAGAATGCCCTGACTGATGAGCTTATCTAGCTCATCATCGACTTTTGTTTTAAGGGCCAGCGGCTTCGGCGGGCCCAACCCCATGGAACGGATTCAACTGAACAGGTGAGTGAACCAGCAATCGGCGGGCTTTTAGGCGGATTGGAGCAATAGAAGGGTCTAGATTTAGAGAAATGGGGGAGCCGGTATAGCAGCCGAGGGAAGGGTGGAAAACATCAGCAAATTCAGTAAGGAGAGAAGAAATGGAGTCAGAGGGGGCCATAGGTGAAGGTACGAGGGAATGAACCCCAGCGATAGAAAGACCTAGCGCCCTAAACCAGTCTAGCCCCAGCAAGGAAGATAGTTTGTTTTTTACAATTAGCAGTGGCAGAATGGCATGCCGGGAGCCGTATGTAATGTTAAAGGTCCCGCAGCCAAGCAAGTCAATGGGGTTGCCTTGGTAGTCTCGGAGTCGGCAGTCAGGGGGACCCAGGAAGGAACGGCGGACTGATGGTAATAAGGAATGGAAGGTTGCCCATGACATGATGGATCGCGCCGATCCCGTGTCAACCTCCATGGAGGTAGGAACTCCCTCAATGCATACAGGGAGGTGCAGCTTACCTCGGCCCTCCGCAGAGGAAGAGGCCGAGTCTACCAGCCATTCTGGGAAAGCTGCGTTAGGGTCACCAACAGTGAGGGAGTTTTGACGCCGGGCAGGCATACGAGCAGTAGCGCGTGGCGGCTGTGGAGGTTGTTGTGAAGGCCGTCGGTCAGTAGGCGTGGAACGGCAAACGGCGGCAAGGTGTCCTTTTCTGCCGCAGTGGTGGCAGAGCGCGGCTCTAAAACGGCATTGGGAGCGTTGGTGGCGGCCGCCACAACTGAGGCAGGAACGCGCATCTCTAGTTGACAGTGATTGCAGGCGGTCGATGGCGTGATCCACTTCAGTTTGGAACGAGGAAGCTGTAGATGGAGCATAGGCTGAGGCATTAGCCGCATAGGAAGAGGGCGGCAGATAGGCAGATGGAGGTAGGTGGCTGAGGTGGCTGAAATCCGGCGTGGATTGGTCAGCCATTTCGTAAGCCCTGGCATCGTCGACTGCAATTTTTAGGGTGAGCTCAGGGCGAGCCAGGATCCGTCTATGCAGTTTGACGTCGCGGAGGCCGTAAATAAATTGCTCTAGCAGAGCATCGTCGAGATCGCTGAATTCACAATGTATAGCCTCCGCACGGAGGGCTGCTATATACTGAGCGATGGTTTGTCCGTCCTTTTGGATGCAGCGACGGAAGTATTGACGGCGGGCAAAACGAGATGGGGCGGGCTCGTAATGGTGTTTGAGGCGGAGAATCAGCTCGTCCCACGGCAGTGCGTGGGCAGGATCCGGGGAAGCTAGAGCCCGGGCTGTGGCAAACATTTCTGGCCCGCAATAGTTCAAGAAGATTCCTCTCTTCCGTTCCATGGATAGGCTAGTGAGGTCGTGGGCGATGAGGAAGCATTCAAATCGTTCGAGAAAAGCTTCCCATGCCTCAGCCTCAGGGCGGAACGGGGAGAAAACGGCGTTGGAAGCCATTGGTGGCACCGTGTGAGGGTCCGTGTTGTCGCCCGTCCTCGTCGCCAGTGTTAGATTCTCAATAACGAGTCTGAGGCGGCTGTCAGTCCAACAGGTTTTATTCTTCTAACAACTAGCTGACAGGAACACAACGCGGGCCGTCTGACAGCTATTTATACTTGCAGCTGTCAGACGGCTTAACCAATGAAATCTCGACAATTCTCCCGCCGGCTGGAGCCGCGCCTTGGCCAATCAGAGGGCTCCCTGAACGCCCTCTGCTGGCCAGGCTCGGCAGAACTCAACACTCCATTTCCACCCCACTCCTGGGGAAGATACTGTAAAATCTCCATTCCCTCACCACTCCAGGGGACGGATATGGTAAAATCTCCATTTCCACCCCACCCCACTAACCTGCTTTCCAGCCTCATTTTGTGCAGAGCAACAAAAGAAGACCAACCGATCAGCTGGGATTCGGGAGGCCCTGAATTGATGGGGGCGCAGCCAGTTAGAGGTATTTGCCAATTCTCCAAACTACTCAAAATTTCGTCAGAACCAGTCAGAACCAGCTGAATACCACCTCTGGTAAGTAGGATATATCATATATATCATATCATGTATAATAAATAAGAACAGGATAAAGGAATATCAAAAAGCAAAACAAATCTGAAGATGTGACAGTCATACATTATGCATGACCGCCTTACAACTAGTAAATCTAAGAACAACCCACTTGATACATTTCTTTCTCCTCTCAAAGACATTTCACAAACATTTTTTCACCAAGGCAGATGAGATTGCTAAAACAAATAAGCAAAAAAAGAAAGCCATGCAAATAAAATTTCAGTAAGCCACTTTATATCTTTTTTTCTTAGTGAACCATGCTTCCACGTAACAGCTCAAATTCAAATATAATCAGAGATAAGTACTGGATTAAATGAGAATTTAACTTGATTCATTATTAAATTAAAACTAAATTCTCTATAAATTACATGGAAAGTTCTTTTATATTAAAAAAAAGAAGTCGCATAAACATTAATACACATTCTATACACAAGGATTCCAGTCCAAACTTTTAAAGAAATAAGCACTAAACTCCCTTTGCCTGCTTGCATGAGTCCCAGGTTGATGGTTTTTATAAAGTAATTTGAAATGTTTTAAGAATGTATGGAAAAGTGTAGAAATATAAAAATATATAACATTTTCACTCATCCATTCTCATAGATTTGTATTCACTTTTCATATCCACATTTGTATTATTATTAATACAAATGTACATAATAATAATACAATTATTATTATTTTAATCATATTGAAAACACAATCATGTCCAAATATTTTTTCCAGATTTGCAGAAAAATCAATTCTTTTATGAGGGAGGGCTGTTTCTGAATCTGTTTCAGTGGTGAAAAAATCTCTTAGTAAATGTAAAACATAAGAAAGCAAGTTTACATGTATCAAACGAATGTACATCGGCCGCCAGTTTTATATTTTGCAGAAGTGAAAGAATGATTATGTACAAGAAATCATTAAACATAGAAACAAGACTCTATATATATTGCCTTTGTGATAAAGGTAAAGGTTGAGATTTCCCTCACATATATATGCTAGTCGTTCCCAACTCTAGGGGGAGGTGCTCATCTCCATTTCAAAGCCAAAGAGCCAGTGTTGTCCGAAGACATCTCCATGGTCATGCGGCTGGCATGACAAAATGCCGAAGGTGCATGGAACGCTGTTACCTTCCCACCAAAGGTGGTTCCTATTTTTCTACTTTCATTTTTACATGCTTTTGAACTGCTAGGTTGGCAGAACCTAGGACAAGTAATGGGAGCTCACTCCATTATGCAGCACTAGGGATTCAAACCACCGAATTGCCGACTGATCGACAAGCTTAGCATCTTAGCCACTGAGCTACCTTGTGATATGATTCCTTTTAACATTAAAGAAAAGAAGTAAGACCATAAATGTCTTTATACACAAAATCTTTGTGGACATATGTACCATGGACTTTACAAAAACAATATACTGTGACCAAATGAAGTTCAGTCGAGTGTTGAGGGAACATAAATTCTGACTTCAGAATAGTATTGATAAGCGCATTACTCTACGAGCACAAAGTTTCACAAAGCAGAACAGCAGCTCTTAGAAAAATCAATACAATTGAAGAACACTCAGCACCTTGCAGAATTATCAAGTTCTTTAAATTACAGGTATTGAATAACAACTATGCGTACATAAAGTCAGCTAAATTGATTTTTTTTAAAAAAAACCGATATAGTTTATCAATTAATACAAAGAACAGAATGTTAGAGAACCAAAGAGCAGGGTTGGGAACAGCTATACCAATATATTTCAGGATAAAGATTTATGATGGTTTGAGAACCTTCTGAAGCAACTGAAACCAAACTGGTAAGCTGGTTAAGTAATGTGGTGCTTATATTGTTTTAAGATTCTTGTTGCAAAGAATTCTCTTAGCATTATTATTTCAAATTTACTTGGGTTAAGCTCCACAAAGGGACGTCTCTAGTTGTAAACATGACTTAATTCTGCCAGAAAACAAGTACCGTAAGTTCCAGATCATCTTGATACTTTAACTTACTTATTTATCAAATTTATTTGCTGCCAATCTCCACTGAAAGAACTGCAGTGGTTAGAGTCCAGTACTGCAGGCTACTTCATTTGATCTCCAGCTGCCTGCAGTTTGGAAGATCAAATCTCACCAGGCTCAAGGTTGACTCAACCTTCTGCAACTTCCAGGAGGCCTGTTTTTTGCTCTCCCCAAGCCTCCGCGCCGGCCCTATACTTACCTGGCATCCCAAACGGGCTGTGTGGGGACTCCTGGGAGGAGTGGGGCAGGGTGGGCTGGTTGGTGGGTAAAATGAGGACCCAGATTGTTGGTGGCAATATGCTGACTCTGTAAACTGGTTAGAGAGGGCTGTAAAGTACTGTGAAGATGTATATAACTCTAAGTGCTATTGCTAAGTGCTATCTCATGATTCATGGTGACTGACTCACAAATATGTGATAATTATAAATAGAAAATACATTCAAAATTATAAAAAATTAAAACAAACTAAAAAACAGCTATGTGGAATGGAGACATGCAGGTGCCTTCTCTGCTAGTGCCTTTTCTACCCATCTTTGTCCAACAGCTTCTCCTTCAGTATTTCATATTTTAAGGCTTTTCCTGAATATTTAAAGAGAGGGAGCAGATCTTTTCTCCAAAGGGCAGGCACCATAGCAGAAAAGGGTCGTCTCCTGTATCCCATCAACCAAAATTCCTTGACTGCTAGTTTTTACAGTAGACTCCTTCAGCCAGCAAGATTGGGGTGGGCCAATCCCATTGCGAAAATATGGTTCCACAGATATCCTGCACCCATGTCATAAAAGACTTTCAAAGTTGTAACCCATGCCTTGAAGCAGGGATAAGCTGCTGCGGGCTCCCATGGCTTCAGGAGAACCTCTAGCTAAGAATCTGCCCAGTTTGGAGAACCCACAAATCCCACCCCTGGCTGGCCCCACCCCGCTCACCCTGCCCCACCCGTCCCAGGAGTCCCCACACAGCCCATTTGGGATGCCAGGTAAGTATAGGACCCACGCGGAGGCTCAGGGACAACGAAAAACAGGCCTCTTGGAAGTTCCAGAAGCCTGGAAACAGACTTCTGGAGCCCGGGGGATGCGGTTTTTGTCATCCTGGAAGCTCAAAGACAGCCTCCAGAGCCTAGGGAGAGTGAAAATGGCCTCCTGCTATGGTGCAGAAAGCCGACTAGGCCATGCCCACCATGGCTATGCTCACCTAGCAACCAGGCAGAGAACCCATTGCTAAAAAATTTTTAGCCCACCCCTGCTTTGAAGTGTAGCCACAAGCGTGTTACATCTACTACCCTAGGGGCCTCTAAAACTGTGCTGCAGCTTTCTGGACCAAATGATGCTTCTGAATACTCTTCAAGGGTAGCCACATTGCAAAACTCCAAGCAGAAGATGATCAGGGTGTGAGTGACTGAGCACAGGTTTCATGATCCAGAAAAGGTTCATTTTCCCGGAAAAAGGTTTTAAAAGATTCTAACAAAATTATTGGAGTTAGCAGTCAGATATCTGGCTAAAAGGTAGCTCTAATATACATGTGGAGTTTTTCATATATTTGATTGTATTGCATGCCATCACAGATACTTGGTGATTTGATTCAGGTTCAAGTAAAATAAGGACCTAAAATAACTACCCATAGTTAACTCATCATTACTTGAATATGTTTGTAACTAATAAAGAATATTGTTAGCTCAGGATTGAAGGTCCTTGGTGCTCTCTGAGCTTGGTTGTTTTCTTGCAGGAGTTTCTTTACCCAAACTAGGTAACTATTTGCATGACAGTAAAAGATACTCACAGCTTGATCCCCAGAAATCCCCAGAAGCATTTGCACACTATTCTTGGGTATTTTCACTATGGCTGTCCTTGTAATGCCCACCATGAATCAAGCACTATTTCCACTAGTTGATCAATGGGAAATAAAAACATTGATATCTAGTGACTACTCTACCTAGAGTCCTTCTTGTTACATTTCTTTTAAAAAATATATTTAATTTGAAACACACCTTGGAATAGTAGTGAAGCACCAGGGCCAGGGGGATGGTATTCTGTAGGTTCTGACCAGTTCTGGAGAACCGGTACGGGAAAATTTTGAGTAGTTCAGAGAATCAGTAAATACCACCTCTGACTGGCCCTGTCCCATCTATTCTCTGCCTCCCTAGTCCCAGCTGATTGGAAGGAAATGGGGACTTTGCAGTAACCTTCCCCTGGAGTGGGGAGGGAATGGAGATTTTACAGTATCCTTCCCCTGCCAGAAAATGTGTAGGTGGTTTCTTAAAAGCTTGCAAATGAAATGACGACTGGTAGAAAAAGAATTAGCAGACAAAGATACAGAAAATTACTACTTATTATGGTCTCAAGGACTGTTTACATCTTTATCCAAATGCCTCTGGATGTAACTTGAAACCTACTGGTATGTTGCCACAGAACTTAAGTGTCCAATCACTGTCTCTCCATTTTAAGAATAATGAAATGCAGACTTTGTGGTTTCAATATCAAGGTATTGTACTGCATCTTTCCATTGATATTCTTTTTAATATTAAGCCTAATACAAAGGACTAGAGAAGTCAAAAGGTGATTCACTATTATAATACATTTTAGATGGTCTTAGTATATCCTCTATAAGATAATGCACAATAGGAAACACTGTATGGTAATGGAAGAAAGAAAAACTATTATCTCATAACTTTACTGCTTTGGGAGATGTGTGAATTAGGTCAACTGCTTTAGAATTTAGAGTAAGCCTATTTGATTTTATTGGTTCTGATATATAAACTAGATTAGAAATAAACTCATTTATTCTGTAATTTAGGTTTGAAGACAAATGATTAACTGCTCTTTGGAATGATGCAATATAGCTTGTCTAGCACTGATCTCAGTAAACCTGTAGAACAATTTGCAAATCTTAAATGAGAGAACTTGTGTGTAGGATGTCTATTAATATATCATGTGACCTAATAGGAGTGACAGGAACCACAGATATTTAATTTTTAAATGTGTAATGTAAAATAAGTGCTTCAGTGATGCCTCTCAAAACTTATTTAAAGTAGAAAAATGGGTTCATTGTGCAAACTTAGGGAAATTATATTTACTTATATTGGGCTTATATTTTAACTGGACCTAAGGCAAATAACAGTTTAAAAATGGCTTACCTGAGTTGAGGATTGGGCTAAAATGAATGAATTGACTTATTTAAAAGTACAGATAAAGTATAGAATTACTGAAAATGAAAATGCTTTTTCACTTCTATTCCATTTATTCTACTCAGCAGGAATCCTTTCCATCATAAAACTAAATGGAAATTATCAGTGGTCATTTATTCTAGCGATCCACGCTAGTATTCCTTCTCACCTCAGATATATCATTGTCTTTTTATGCCTTTATAGACATCTGTCTAAGAAATTAAATTAGGAAATATAAGACATCATTGCTGTCAGTATGGCTCTGCCTAACATAAAAATATGCTGAAATCCATTCATTGTCACAAATACATACAATGTAATCTTGAATTGTTTAGCATAAAAAGCAGTTGTCATACTTGAATATATTGGAATTATAACTATTGAGTTTTAAAGCAATATTATATGTTACAGATTTATCAAAGAAACAAAACACAACTTTAAAGACTATCACAAGTGTTACTTCTTGTGTCTGTGTGCACATTCAAGTCATGTGTTGAATCCTGGCAATTATCTGAACAAGTCCCCGCAGTTTTCTTGGCAAGATTTCAGAAGTGATTTGTTACTGGCTTTTTCCTAAGACCGAGAAAGAGGAACTGGCCCAACGTCACCCCTCCAGCTTTGGGTCTAAGACAGGGCTAGAATCCCCAGTCTTTCAGGTTCTAGCCTTGGGCTTAACCAGAGGTGTATTCTGCTGGTTCATATTGGTTTGGGCGAACTGGTAGTGGCTGCGGCGCGAAGCTCTGTCTACCCACCCACCCAGACATCATCACGGACCTTCTGTGCACACTCCTGCTATCAAACCAGTAGTGAAGATAAGAGGATACTATTACTGGCCTTAACCACTATCCCGAACTGGCTGTCCTTACCACCTATTGCTATTTAGCCACTTTCATAATTATTGCATCCTTTCCACAAAATGTCCAATGGTGTTTATTTGACCAGTGTGACAAAAACTGCTTTTTACGCTAAAACAATTCAAAATACGAAGTTTCCAGCTAGAAAACTATTGGTTGCTGGATATTCCATACCAACATTACAACATTTCCTATACTGTGAGGTGAGTGCTTATATTTCTGATATAAATATAGTTAATATTCTGTGCAAACCTATCTATCTCAAACAGAATATCCACTACATTTATACTTTAAGACACTGTTAAATCTCTTAAAGTTTAAAGTAAATAAAATATATTCTTTATCATAGGTCCCTGGGCCCAATTTTCACCCTTTTAAAAATTGTTTTATGATGTCTCACAGAAAAAAAGGAGCTCCACTTTATAACCTCCTGGGTTTCTCAGTGTCAGCTATGACAACACATTTTAACACATAAATTAGCTTAGAACTCTAGGGAGGAACAGATCTCTATGACAAAACTGTTGTCCTCTGCTAGAACCTTCTGTTGAAAGCACTGCCAGACTCATGCAATCAGCGTGGTGCATGGAGTTTCCTTTTAAAAGATTTCTTTACACTATCTTTATTATTTTTATAAATAACTCAAGGCAGCAAACTTATGTAATATTTCCTCCTCCTCCTATTTTACCCAGAATAAAGCCTGTGAGGTGTCTTGGGCTAAAAGAGCACTTGGCCCAAAGTTTCCCAGCAGTTGTCATGCCTAAGGGAAGCTGAGACTTCACTGTCCCTTGGTTTATATACAAGAGAAAGAGAGATGGGGGGAGGGAGGGACAGGGGAAGTGAGGGGGAGAGAGAGGGAGAGAAAAGAATTATGTAGTAACAATGCCATCACAAACTAGAAGCCACATTACTTTAGACTAAGCCAAAATTCTTCCCCCAAATATTTACAAAATTCTGCAAATGTAAACATTCGTTTTCACCATTTCCTTGATTTCAGCTGTATGGTAAGTTTTCTGAACTTTTAGAAGAATATCACTTTTTATCATAGGTCAGCTGAAAGTTTCTATCTATATTCTCTAATTATTTCTTTCTTAAAATTTTTAAAGTTGGAGCTTTTTAAGGCTCCTTGAGAATTAAACAATCTAAAATGAAATGGTATTACAGTTCCAGGAGGTAGAAGCAGTGAGACATCATTACTGAAAGATTGTTAAAACATCTTCTAGGTTCACTTCTCAGATTGATGTATATGTTATGTGGTATAAACAATATAATATAGTGTAATTCCAACACATTCCTGAAAGTTATGGAGAAAGTCTTGCATTGCTGGAAATAGGTTCAAGCTTTTAAAATGAAATTGAAGGACAAAAATACAGTGGAAATGTTTGATTTCTTTTTTAATATCAAGAAACACAAATATTCCAAAAATTCTAAGGAATTTTTATTTTTCCTAAGTCTTCTGGGGAGTATCTTTCTTTAGGTTTTCACATAACTTATCCATAATATCCAAGAATTTTAAAAAAAAACACCCTTCAAGTCCAGTTAAAAGTGTTGCTCACCATACAGATTTTAAAAAATCGACTATACTGGAATACTTGCCAAATTGAAACACATTTTATTATTTAGGAATAATATTCAGGACTAGATACTGGCCCCAACTGTAAGACATCACTACTGGAAATGTTGCATTCTAAAATGAATTAATGTTTTATTGCTATTACAATAATTATTCATTGATAATCAAACATTCAGTGAGGCAGAAATCAGTTTTGCCTATTTCTACAGTTTACAATAAAACTAAACAAGAGATTTCTTGTATTTTATCTAATGCAGTTCCTGCACTTTGGTAAATATTAAATGAAGTGTCAATATTATTTGAAATTGATCTTACAATATTTCATTTACTCTTTACTATTTCTCTCATTGCAGAAACAGGATTCTTTTGCAAATCTAACCATGGTAATGCCATTTAACTATGAGGTAGTATTGAGTAGTATTTTTTTTCTTGTAAATGCTTGAGAATATCTGCAAACAAAAATTGTTAGAAAAAACATGCTCTGCAGAAAAATGAATTCCCTTATAATTGGTATTTATAAAGTTGGTAATAACAGTATAATAAAGAAAGCTAAGTGAAAGATGTGCTTTGTTATAAAACAACTATATACTTTCAGATGCCCAACCTTTTAGTTTGTGGCATTCTTGCTATCTTTGTTAAAATCAATGCTTTCATTTTGCGAGCTGATAAGATAGATGTATTCAAATGATTTTTATTTTCCTCTTTAATGAACCTTTCCCTCTGACAATAGAATATTGACTGAAGCGCCTGGATTTTATTGACAAAGCTTTACATGTTTTCTGAACCCATACATTCTAAAGAACCACACAAGAAGTGGTTATACCTCCTGGTAATCGTTTGGTAGAGTTGGGGATGACCGCACAATATCTCCCTAAAAATAAACATGAACAGATTTACAAAATACAAAAATGATAAAGGCCTGGATTTAGATTGGTGTACTACTAACCTTGCTTTAATTCTACATTAGCAGTTAAATATAATATGTCTTTTTTCAGTCCAAAACTTCAAATGCAGGTGAGCCAAATGTATTATTTGTACATATATTATCATGAGTACTTAGGAGTATTTTGCACATCAGCTAAGCAAAGGAAACTTATTGTTTTCACTAGTGAGGAAAACTATATTGTATCATTAGCCCTAGACAAGTCTGTTTAAGAGATTTCACTGAAAAAATAAAATAGTATGCAATTCCTCAATCTCCAACCTCCAAAGGTTATTATACCAGGTAACCTATGCCCCATTGGATCATTGTTTCAAGGTACAGTATTTCCTCCCTACATAGGATGACCACAATAGACCAAATAGTAGTGGGAGAAGGAACAACTTCTTAACTTCCTGCCGGATTCCCTATGTCATGGAGCATCAGAAATCCATCCTTCCTCCCTCCCTCCCTCCCTCCCTTTCTTACTCCCTCCCTCTGTCCCCCCCTCTCTTAAAATGGAGGCCAGTGTGTTAGTGACCATCCTTGGGCTTCTTTCCAGGTTTTTAGTCAATATTAGATATGAGCAGAGCTAAATTCTTATTAAACAATGTTTAGAAGATACTGAGCACCAATTGGGCTTAACCAGGTCTCCAGCCTTCATTGCAAGGTACATTGCTTTTCCCATTCATATTTAACCAATATTGAGATACCGAACAACTGGAGGGCCTTTATTTTGGCAAAATTTCATGTCCTCCCCTCAGCTGTCCATAAAGGCTGATACAGGTAAATTCCTACTTGGACAATGCCCATCTGACTCTGGACAAACAGAGCATGTGGTCTTCCAGTGTCTGTACTACAAAGATATTTGTACTAGTCTCATCTTGCCAATACTGTTTAAATATCAGGGTGCACGGAACAATTTCACATCTCTTGCTGTTTGCAGACACTAATTCTGCTACAACATATATTATTGCCAGGTTCTGTGCAATAGCAAATACAAGCATCAGATGATGACCTATGCCTCAAACTAGGCTTAATGAGTATTTACTTATTACTTAAGAGTGTTGTGTATTGTGATATTCAATTAGCGACATTTTATATTTCCCTGTTTTTAATTAGTTTTTAATTCCTTTTATAGCTTTTTAATATACAGTGTGTGTGCGTGTGTGTGTGTGTGCAATATACTAGATGTTTTAAAATGTTTCTAACCTTGTGTATTTTATTTTGTTTAGCTTTTAAAATTATTAATTGTTTGTGTCTCACTCTTCTTATGCTGGTCTATGAGTGTAATCAGATGTAAGGTAGCTTAGATGTAGAAAATACAAAATGATTCAGTCAGCCATCTAGCAACCATTTTAGTGTTAGAGTTTTCAGCTGCCAAAAAGAGATTGTCACTTTCTTCTTCATTGCCTGATATTTTAATCTTGTTCCCTTCCTTTGAAGGCATTTTAAATGATATTAAGAATATGTGGAAGGTTTTATTCATCCCACTCATGTCTGCTCTCTTATCACCATTGATGTGTTATTATGGGTTGGGGAGGAAACTAAAATCATATAGATAGCTTGTCTGGAGCAGGTCCGTTTAAAGCACTTCAGTCATGAATATCAGAGTGGTTCTATAATCCTCTACTGAATTATTTGCACAACCTTGTGAATTAGGTGAGAAAGGGAGTCAGTTTCATTCCAGACAAGATTAAATCTGATTGGGACTAAGTCCCTTTTGATTATAATTGAGTCAATAATCAGTTTGGATTTAAAATACATGCTTTTCCTATCTTCTATTACAGAAAAAAAAGCAGAATAACAGTTGGAAGGGACCTTTGAGATCTTCTAGTCCAAGCCTCCTGCTCTGGCATGAAACCCTATACCGCTTCAGACTAATGGTTATCCAATATCTTCTTTAAAAATTCCAGTGTTGGAGCATTCACAACTTCTGGAGGCAAGTTGTTTCACTGATTAATTGTTCTAACTGTCAGGAAATTTCTTCTTAGTTCTAGGTTGCTTCTCTCCTCGATTAGTTTCCACCCATTGCTTCTTGTCCTGCTCTCAGGTGCTTTGGAGAATAGCTTGACTCCCTCCTTTGTGGCAGCCCCTGAGATATTGGAACACTGCTATCATGTCATCTCTGATCCTTCTTTTCATTAAACTAGACATACCCAGTTCCTACAGCTGTTCTTCATATGTTTTAGCCTCCAGTCCCCTAATCATCTTTGTTGCTCTTCTCTGCACTCTTTCTAGAGTCTCAACATCTTTTTACATCGTGGCGACCAAAACTGAATGCAGTATTCCAATGTGGCCTTACCAAGGCATTATATAGTGGTATTAGTACTTCACATGATCTTGATTCTATCCCTCTGTTTATGTAGCCTAGAACTGTGCTGGCTTTTTTGGCAGTTGCTGCACACTGCTGGCTCATATTTAACTATAAGACAGTTAAGCACAGCTTTAGATATAACAAATGTTAGCATACGGTATACATTCATATTTACATGCCAGAAGTTCAGCCGGCAGAATTTCAGACTGTTTCACAAATACAGGAGAAGATTAAATGAATCAAAAAGTGAATTACATTACAAAATATACATGGATGCATAAAATACCATTAATCCCTGTTAAATCACCTGTTAAAAAAGAAATGTACAAATTTACAATTGCCAGTATGTTTTGGGCCTTATTTTATATATAGTACCATTTAGAAAATAATGAAGTGGGAAGCATGTACTCCTCATTCTTGACAGCTAACCCACCATGTTGTTCTTTTCCCACAATTTAATCCAGTTAGTTATTTTATTAGAATTGCTGTTTAACTTTAAGGATTGGTATTGAGCTGTGTTTTCCTCCATCTTCCCCCATCACTTTTGGATTTTGCAGCACACCTTTAAATGGTAAGTCCTTTTACATGGGTTATATGGAAGCATTTTAAATTTTGACATTTTTGCTTTTAAATGTTACGATTAACATTTGTATTTTTTTCCTTTAAAAATATATATGTTGGAATCTTATTGATGGTGAAGAAACTGACAGATAGAAGACCTATTATAAGTCAATCCTTTATTTCTGACAATGTTTTTCTCTTCCAGTTTGAGTTTTAAAATTCCATGCTGTTTCTAGAATTCTGCAATACAGAATTCTATGGACTGTCAAGAAAATGTCCTATGTTAGGGCTATCCCACAAACACACACATGTATTGCTTATTTCCATTAAATATTTAAACAATCTCCACCCCTTTTCCATTTAAGAACTATTTTGCTTCAGTTCCTTATATCCATTTCTATTGATCTCATTTCCCAGCTGTTGCTAAGGAACACAAGAGAGGAGGAAAAGGAACTTACAGTATATATTGCTACATACTCAGACCTCCTTAAACTGGTCAGAGCAGCGTGCCTAATCTGACCACACAGTATTCAGAACATCTATGAGGCTCAAAAATAAGAAGGAAAAATCATTACACAAGCATCCACATGCATAAAGCAAGCATGTTTATTTCCCATCATTTTTCTTTAGTGTCTACTTTCATAGTATGGCATCATTAACATCAGCAAGTTATTATTTATTTAATGTATGATGAGAACATGACAGAAGTAAACATACTATATATACACAATCCACGTAATTATAAGTAAAACATCTATGGGGGATTGGCAGTGGCCTCATAACTGAATGTCAAATTCAGCTATCCGGGCAATTGCCTCTGTTATTGCTGTATACAGATCTTTTGGGGAATCAGAAACTGCATGTTGTGGGCAATATTGCACAATATGTTTAATAGTTTCCATATCAGCACCACAACCGCAACAAGGACAGTCTTTCCATTCCCACTGATACAGGGCAGTGGCACTGCTTTCGGTATCACACATATGTCTGTTCAATGTCAACCAGACACAGCTAGACAGGTTACAACCAGGTGCTTTGGTAGAGGGATCACTAATGATCAGGCCACAAGAAGATGCCTTGTACCATTCCTCTCTCCAGGCAGTCTTGGGTTAAATTGGATAGATGTCAACTGACTAACTGTTTTCCAAGCTGGTCTATGGGATTTCAATCTTGTGATGGGCTGTGCATTGTCCCAGTTAATAAGGAGGGCCTTGTTCAGAAACTTTGACTGTAGTTGAATGAGAACTTACTGTCTTTTAATGGTATGATATTGCTAAGTACTGGTAATAGTGCATAGGAGTAGGATGCAATGTTCCAGACATTATATCCATTGTCTGGTGGACTTGGACATTGATCATTTGGCTGTGAGCTCTGTTAAGCCAAACACTGGCAAAATACTCAGCTGGAATAAACCAAAGTCAAGGTTGTTGTTCGAAGGGTGTTAGCATCAGCACCCCAGGATGTTCCAGCCAGTCTGTTCAGTAAATGGTTGTGGCTTTTCGATTAGGCAGCTGCTTTTTTCCAGATGTTGTCATAAAGTTGGTGATCTATCCAGTGTTATCCCTCCAGTACTTTGGAGAGTTATTGCATTGTAAAATGGTTCTGGAACTTCATTGAAGGTTAATAATTTGCATAGCTATTGCTGGGGTGGAATGTAACTACTTCTGTTTTATTAGGCTTTGTTGAAAGTGCCATTTTTGAAGTAGTCATCCAGCTTCTAGAGATCTTGAGAGAGGATATACTCTGCATTACTGAAGATGGCTGTTTGGACTGTGAAATTGATATCATTGGCATAAATAAATTTCTGAGAAACAGTTTCAGGCAGATCCTAGAGCTACAAGTTTAAAAGAGTCTGGAATAGCTCTGATTCTGGTGGTAATCCATTATTCAACTTATACCTGCTTCTATTGAATTCTGTGAAAACTTGAAATAACTGTAACTCAACATGTTGTCAATCGAGGCAATGGTGTTACGGCAAAGTATAAACTTAATTAGTTTGAGGAGAATTCCTTCTCTCCAGACAGTATTGTAGACCATTGAGAGGTCAAGAATAACAAAGACATTTTATATGTCTCTGCTTGAGTCCATCACCTGCTGGTGTCCAGGTCTTCAGTAGTTCTGCGTACATTAAATCAAAGCTGCAGAATTTGGAGCATTGTGTTCTGCCCATTTTAGTAAAGCTCATCTCAACATCTGCAGATCCAGCTTCTTAGGAAAAAAGGTGGAATGATATGTGTCCTTCTTTGTCATTATGGTAGGTGATTTAGTGAAAGATCCAATGGGTGAAATAACATGCTGTATGCCATCAAGAATCTCAATAGATTTTTAATTGGTATTTGGTGGTTCAGCTCTCTCACAGCAACAATTGAAAAGTCCAGCAGGTAAGTACTTTCTGATCTGACCCTATGACAATGAATTTCATGAAAGGATTGTGCTACCTCAGGAATTTGCTGTTGTGGGAAGATGTATTTTAGCAATCCACATAAGTATATTTATCTACTTATTTTAGTTAGATTTTCTTCATTCCAGTATTTCTGAAGAGAGAGGCTAGAAAAAGTGCCAATAAGCCATTTCATTTATGTTAGGAAAAGGGAGGGCGAGACTAATATCCATTTGCTGTGATAGCACTGTTCACAAAGAAAAGAAATTGTTTGATATAAGGACATTGAATAATTTATGCAATATTTAATAATGCAGTAAACTAGGGAGAGTTCAGCAAGACAGGCATGGCACTTTAAATTATTTGCCAGCCTTGCTTTTCCAAATAAAAGTACCCCACATTTAAATGCTATTAGAACAAACTATGAACTCAGGCAATAATGCCATCTAATTTGCAAATGAAATGAAACCACAACAGGTAAATCAAAGTCGCAGAGTGAGAAAGCATCATTTAGGGATATGCATGTAGGCATACAGAACAGCAGCAGGAAAAATGCACCACCTTGGAAGATGCCACACAAATGGCCCTTAAATGCAGCATTAGATGCACCCACTCATGTTCTGCATAGGCTTGAACCCTCTAAGCCAGATAATCACATGAATTACATACAAATACAAGTTCAAGAATAGAACTAAAATCAGTCTTTTCCTCTACGGGGATGACATTAAGCTGAATACTAAAAGTAAACAAGACATTGACTGATTCACCTGATATGGATCTACAGGAAGGATATTTAGATGACATTTAGACTGGAGAAGTGTGATAGGATGGCAGTCAAGAGAGGGAAGATACTTAAGACTGAAGGGGTGGAACACGTAAAGTACTTTGGTATCCCACAGTCACATGGGAACCATGAGGAGAAGGAAAGGAAATCAGCAACTTGCAAATGCCATCAAAAGATAAGACAGGTCTGAAGAATCTGTTCAATGGGAAAAATAATATCCACACATCAAAATGCACAGTATGCTCTGGCAGTCATCAGATACTCTGTCAGTAGAGTGAGCTGTCCAAAGGAGGACATGGAAGCTTCAGATGTAAAGACCCAGAAGCTCCTTACAGTTATGGGGATGTCCCTTCCAAGTCCAACACCCAAAGATGTGCACCACCTATAAAGAAGGTAGGCTGGGTCTGGTAAGTATCAAAGCCACTGCTTTGGATAAAGTCCAGATCTGCTAGGAGTTCATCAGTAATATGGTACACAAAGATGAACTCCTGGGAAAATATCAAAGGCAGGAGTAGACCTAAAGGAAGATAATGCAGTGGAATGACAAAAAAAGACCCTGCATAGGATGTAAATAGCTGAGGTGGTAGACATTGGGAAATTCTATCAGTGGTATTTAAAGGATGGACTAATATACAGCACTGATTATCGGAGCACCAGATCCATAGAAGGCATAAAGCACCAGATCCAAAGAAGTATGAAATCTACCCCAGTAGGCAGAAGCCAAATTACAGATTATGCAGAGAGCTCTCAGATACAGTTCAATACATAGAGGAAGTGTGTAAAATGCAGACGGGAACAGCATAGGCTGATCAGCACAACCAAGGAGCTGGCATTGTGTATAGGAAAATCTGCAGTGCATGGGTTAGAACCTCCTATGTCCATATGGTAGATTTCTCAGAAGATCATGGAGAATAAGAGGGCTAAGATCTAGACAGACAAGTAAGTACTTGGCAATCAACCAGACATCATATTAATAAACAAAGACCAGAAGATAGTATGGATGATAGATGTAGCAGTGTGAAGTGACGACATCAGGAAGAAAGGGTATGAGAAGCAGGAGGAGTACCAGGGACTGAAGGAAGAAAGAATGTGGAAAGTAAATGTCAAAGTAGTTCCAGTGGTATTTGGAGCACTTGAAGTTGTGAATCCTAAAATGGAAAAGTAATTCCAACAGATTTCAGAAACAACATCAGGACTCTCTGTCAAGATCAATGCAGTGCTAGGAACACTGCATTGCACAGATATTGCACAGAAATTCCTGGGTCTTTGGTAGAAGACTCAAGATTGAGGAAGATTAACAGATTAACAGAGTTGGAAGGGATTTTATAGGTCATCTAGTGTAATCCCCCACCCAAGCAGGACACCCTACACCATTTCTGACAAATGGCAGTCCAGTCTCTTTTTGAAAGCTTCCAATGATGAAGTCCCCACAACTTCTGAAGGCAAACTTTCCCTTGGTTGATTGTTTCTCACTGTCAGAAAATTTCTCCTTGTTTCTA
This sequence comes from Natrix helvetica, assembly GCF_964273705.1. Lineage (NCBI taxonomy): Eukaryota > Metazoa > Chordata > Lepidosauria > Squamata > Natricidae > Natrix > Natrix helvetica. Next base: position 37,760,951 of record NC_138550.1, on the reverse strand, counting down.
GGTTGAATTTCTCCTTGGTCAGTTTCCAGCCATTATTCCTTGTCTGGCCTTTGGATGCTTTGGAAAATAGCTTGACCCTCCCCCCTCTGTGGCAACCCCTTAAGTATTGGAACACTGCTGTCATGTCTCCCCTGGTCCTTCTCTTCACTAGACTAGCCATGCCTAGTTCCTGCAACGATTCATTGTATGTTTTATCTTCCAGTCCCCTAATCATCTTGGTTGCTGTTCTCTGCACTTTTTCTAGCGTCTCAACATCTTTTTTTATAGTGTGGTGATGAAAATTGGATGCAGAATTCTAGGGCTTTATAGAGTGGTATTAGTACCTCACTTGATCTTCATTGTATCCCTCTGTTAATGCAATTTAGGATCGCATTGGGTTTGTTTGTTTTTTTGGCTGCTGCCACACACTATTGGCTCATATTTAGTTGGTTGTCCACTAAGGCTCCAAGATCCCTCTCACAGTTGCCTGGTTTCACCCAATCTATATGTGTATTTTGATTTTTCTTGTCTAAGTGTAAGACTTTACTCTTCTCTACATTGAATTTTATTTTGTTAGATAGGGCCCAGTGTTCAATTCTGTCAAGATCCATCTGGATCTGGAGCTTATTATCTAGGCCAGCGATGGTGAACCTTTTTTGGCTTGTGTGCCACAAGGGGGGAGCGCAGGGGGACGTGTGCGGGGGTGCTGCACCCATAATGCAACGCGCGACACCCCCAGTGCGCATGCGCGCACAACGCATGACACTCTGATTTTTACATGCTTTTTTCACCCTCCCCAGGCTCCAGAGGCTTTATACAGCACCTGGCGTGCCCTGACAAATGGCTCCACGTGCCACATGTGGCACGCGTGCCATAGGTTCACCATCACTGATCTAGGCTATGCCTGCCAGTTTAATATCATCCACAGATTTAGTAAATTCCCCTTCTATTCCCTCATCTAAATCATTTATGAAGATATTGAAGAATGCTGGGCCTAAAAGGAACCTTGTGGTACCTCACTGCTTACTTCTCCCCATGTAGACGTTACCATAGTGGAGAGAAGTAAGTGTGTGTGTGTGTGTGTGTGTGTGTGTGTGTGTGTGAATATAAAGTTCAGAGAATAGAAACTACATTAAAGAAAGGGATAGTTCTTGCTCTCATATCTGCTGAAGAGCTTTTATCTGATTCTTAAAAACATGCCAGCTGCATACTAGAGAAACATAACCAAATATATGATTTATGAATTATCTTGGAGCAATTATATGTTTAGAGGAAAAGATGGCATCCTGGTATATATGTAATTTTTTCAAATATGCTACCTTATGCTTCTTCATTTTTTAAATTGTTTTTTTAAAAGGTCTATTGGAAGGTGTGTTTAGCAATAATAGCCAAAAGCACAATGTGTTCTATTTCATCTTGGTTGATTGTTTTTTCTGCCTTTGCAATTTATACCCAAATTCAATTTACACTTTTGCAATTTACATCTTTATAGTTAAGACCCAATAGAATGGTCATTCAGCTTTTTCAGTATTTTTGTTTGTTTTTTTTAAAGAAAAGAATATATTTGTGCATTTTTCATTTAAAATATTCATTCATGTAGTGGAATATTCATGGATTTGTTATATACATTCAAAATTATTTAATAAGATAATTTTTTTTTAAATCACATCAATTTAAACTTGCATGTCAGCACAGACAGAGATGTCTGTGGATTGCTTTTTAAAAGATCAGAGCATTTTGTCATTTTCAATTAAATCACAGATCTTGGTTTCTGCAGAATTATGCCTCTCCAAATTGGAAGATTTAGTGGAGCAGATCTATCTATGTGGTTGACAATGGCTTGATGGCAAATAATCAATCAAAAACTGGAAGGTTAGATACAATCCAACTTGCCTCTGTCTACAATATGTCTTGGAGTTAGTATCGACTCCTGGTGTCTGCTCATATATTTCCCTACAGATTTCTTGGCAACATTTTTTTGAAGTGGTCCGCCATGGCCTTCTTTCTGGCGCAGAGGTCCTCAAACTTGGCAACTTTAAGACTTGTGCACAAAGTGCACAAGTCTTAAAGTTACCAAATTTGGGGACCCCTGTTCTAGACCATGGAGAAAGTGAAGCACCCAAAAGTCGCCCAACTGCTTCATTCCTAAAGTGGGATTAGAACTCCCAGTCTCTCAGTATATAACTTTAATCACTCAACCAAACTGCCTTTCATAAATCATCTTGGACAGATATATGGGTGACATATAAATTTAATACATAATTAATAATAATAATGTTCTTTAGTGTTAAATAACATTGAAACAAATTGGACTCTTCCTTGGAAATATATCTGAAAGGATTAAAATGATTTTAACATTTCCTGAAAAATTTAATAGGTTACACTGCTAAAATTAGAGTAAAGCTTAAAGAGATTATGCAAATATTGGATGTTTTTAAACAACAGATTCAACACTTAATCAAAGTGTGCATAGATAATTTTATTCTTTCAACCAATTCTTTCAGATTACAGTCTTCAGTGAGTATAAACAATATAATTACAAAATGTATTCAGTGAGAAAATAGCTCTGTAAAGACAGTAAATAAGATATTTCACTCTTTGGATTTAAACAACTATTATTTGTTTTTTACAGAATTCGTTGAAGATGGAACTTTTCTTCTTAAAATAAAATTATGTTAAACTAGGGCTGTGTCATCATCTTGCTCTTCCCAGCTATACATTCGGAATGTCCTAATTACAACATTAATAATTACAAAGGGATAATTGCTACCATATGAACATAATGATTTGTTCATAGGTACCAGGCATCAGTCCTAACAGGTGGACATGGGAAGAAATATATATTTGGGGTGAGGTAAAGTTGCTGACTTACTTCTAGTTCAATATATAATAGTTTTTCACATAAGTAATGCGAAGAAAGGTATGTGCTAAAGATCCAACGTTCTTGGATATTCAGATGATGCCACAAAAGTGCCAATTTGACTCTCATAAAACCTCTACCATCCAGTGTCAACAATACAGGTTGATCAACCAGTGGCTTCACTCACTATAAAGCAGATTACTGTGTTTTTGGTGTAAATTCATCCTTGTCACTCTCTTTATCAGGATTTTATAGTATTTGAAATTTCTGATAAATCTATCAGATGTAAAAGTATGGCCAAATAAAGGAGGCTCCTGTCATAGGAAATTCTTTAAATGGTTAACTATTAGACACAGCCCAATTTTACTATTGTACAGTATATGACACATTCTTTTACAGTGCCAAATATGGTTGTAGGCTTCCCTAATATTTTTAGGATCAGCAATGTTAAAAGATTTTTTTTGTATTAATCATATACTTATATAAAGTGTATTAGGCAGACTTTGTGAAATCTTGCACTAGCCAGCATTTTTCATGTAGTTAATGTATTGAAAAATCCCCCCTTTGTGATAGATTTATTGATTTAATTAATTAACCAGATTTTCAATGTCTCAGCAGCAACCTCAAATCTCCTCCTACTTCCATTGTTGCTGCTACAGTACAAATATCAGTTCTATGAAATAAGTTCCATCATCTTATGCACATATCAAAAGTTTACTATGGTTTCTGTTTGTTTGCTTGCTTCCATTATATTAATGAATAAGAAATTTAAGATTTAGTGAAATGCTTTATTAACAATACTAGTAATGGAAATAATATGCTGGTTACTACCGTGTTTCTCTGAAAATATGACAGGGTCTTATTTTCTTTTTACCTACAAAATATGGCTTGGGCTTTATTATGGGGGGAGGGTTTATTGTTTTGGGGTTGCTGGGTGGCTGCTCTCTTGCGAGCAGGCCCCAAAGAGCCGGGCACAGCCTCATGGGTGAATGGCTGTGTTGTACTGTCGCAGCAGCGCAACACAACAGCCATGAAGCGACCGTGCTCATGAGCAGCCACCCGGCAAACCCCCTTTGCAGCCAGGCACAGCCTCATTCACTGACTTGGGGGTATTGCCAAGCCGCGTGAGCACCTGTTTGCCGCCCCTTGGCTCCCACAGCTTGGTGCCTTCCAAATGCTAGTGAATGGCGCTCTGCACGGCTGGAGATGAGGGGGTTGCACAAGCGGCTGTTCCACTCTCGCTCACCCGCCACCCAGCCTCAGGATTCATGGCCCAGCTCTCATTACGGAACCAGGGCACCTCCGCTGCCGCCACCATCCCAGCCTGGCTTTTTCCGTGGCTTCCAACCCAAGTCTTTTGGCAGTGGCCGCTCTGGGCACACGCTCTATGGTTGTGGGCCAGCTGCCAGCAGTGCGTACAACCATAGAGTGTGCACCCAGAGCAGCCACTGCCGAAAGACTCGGGTTGGAAGCCAGGGAAAAAGCCAGGCTGGGATGGCAGCGGAGTTGCCCTGGCTCCGTAATGAGAGCTGAGCCATGCATCGTGAGGCTGGAAGGTGGATGAGCAAGAGTGGAACAGCCGCTGCACCACCCCTCTATCCAGCTGTGCAGAGCGCCATTCACTGGCATTTGGAAGGCGTCAAGCCGCGGAAGCCAGGTGGCGGCAAACAGATGCTCATGCAGCTTGGTGATTGTTGTTTACCGAGGCCATCCACCAGCAGGTGGCATTGTCCTGGTCTTCCCTGATTGGCCCTGCCGTTCGGTGGAAGAATTCTAGTTATTCCATTGGTTCCCCGACTGACAGCTATCCGTATAAATAGCTGTCAGCCAGGGTTTTTGTTGCTCTGTTCTGTCAAGTTACTGTTGCTAATAAAAGGTTAATCGTTCAGCAGCCTCCTCGTATTCCATTTCCTCAGAACATAAAACTGGCGACGAGGACTGGCGAATCTGAACCACAACCTCTTCATACCATGGCCACTGCTACGCTGTTTGCTCCGTTACGCATTGAGGCCGAATCATGGGAAGCGTTCATCGAACCCTTTGAATGTTTTCTACAAGCCCATGATCTGACTGACCTCTCACTCAATAGAAAGAGGGGTATCTTTCTTAACTACTGCGGCCCCAAGATGTTCGCCACAGCACGGGCACTCTCTGCCCCTACACCTATTCACACCATGCCTTGGGACCGTCTGATGGTGAAGCTCAAAACCCATTATGAGCCTGCTCCCTCACGTTTTGCGCGGCGACAATTTTTCTGCCGCTGTATTCAACAAGAAGGTCAATCCATTAGCCACTACATGGCTGCACTCTGGGCTGCCGCTATATCCTGTGAGTTTTCCGATTTAGACGAGGCTCTCCTTGAGCAATTCATTTATGGCCTCAAGGACATTCATCTACACCGGCGCATACTATCCCACTCGGAGCTGACCCTTAAAATCACTGTAGACGAAGCCCGCGCTTACGCCTGACCTTTGTCGTTTCCCTCCTTCCACTGCTCTGGGTGGACCTGCCTCTTCAACCCACCAGCTGCGTACATCTGACTCTTTCAAAACTGACCTAGACTTGGCAATTGACCACCTGCAGACATCCCACAAGGACGGCCGCACTTGCCTCAGCTGTGGCGGTCGCCACCTTCGGTCCACCTGCCGTTTTCACAATGCTGTTTGCCGCAAAGGCGACAAAAGGGGCCATCTAGCTGCTGTCTGCCGCTCCAGTGTTCCAGACACACGTCCTTCTACCATGCCTCCTGCCTACCGTCAAGCTCCACCGCCTCCTCCTGCCCGCTGGCAAAATTGTCTCTCCCTAGGAGACATTGATGACTCCTATCCAGAATGGGTCGTCGACGCTGCTTCCTCTTCTCTGGGGGGCCGTGGTAAGCTCCATCTCTCAGTCCTCATTGAAGGCCACCCCTGCTCCATGGAGCTGGACACCGGATCAGCGCAATCCATTATGTCCTGGAGCACCTTGTCATCTATTCTGCCCCAGTTCAATCTGCATCAACTGACTCCAGCCAACTGCCGCCTCCGAGACTACCAGGGCAACCCCATTCCACTGCTGGGTTGCGCCATGCTAACCGTTGCCTACGGCTCTTTCCACAGGCGCCTGCCCCTCCTCATCATAAAAAAAAACCTGGCTTCGCTACTGGGGCTTGACTGGTTCAGGGATCTGGGTCTCTCTATTTCTGGTATCCACTCGACCCACTGCTCCTCCTCCCCCAGGGATGACCTTTCCTCCCTCCTGTCTGAATTTCACGATGTTTTCTCTCCCTCTCTGGGCTGTTACACAGACTCGCCTATTTCCTTGAATCTTGACCCAACAGTAGCCCCTATCCGCCTCAAGGCTAGACTTCTGCCTTTCGCCTTAAAGGCAAAGGTTGACGCTGAAATAGATAAACTCCTCGCTCAGGGTGTTCTACAGCCCGTGACTTCTCCCCTTAGGAAACCCCTATCGTGGTCCCTTTAAAGTCCAACAGATCCATTAGGATCTGCGCGGACTTTAAATTGACCGTAAATAAGGCACTTCAATCCCATCCCTACCCTGTACCAGTTGTGCAACATGTCCTACACACCCTGGGCCACGGTAAGATTTTTGCTAAATTGGACCTTGCGCAGGCGTATCAACAGCTCCCTGTTGATGACACCACCGCGCTTGTGCAAACCATTGTTACCCACCGCGGGGCCTTTAAATGCCGCCGACTTCAATTTGGCATTAGTGTGGCTCCAGGCATTTTTCAGGGTCTCATGGAGCATTTGCTCCATGGCATCCCTGGAGTCACCCCTTACTTTGACGATGTCCTGATCGCCACCCAGGACCGATCAGGATTCGCCAAAACCCTCCGCTTCGTCCTGCAGCGTTTCCGCACTGCTGGCCTCCTCCTTAAGCCCTCCAAATGCCAGCTGGGTGTTCCAGCCGTGGAATTCCTGGAGTTCCTTATTGATAGGCATGGCGTCCATCCTTCCCCCTCAAAGGTAAACGCCATCCTCTCCGCTCCTACCCCCACCAACAAAGTTGAGTTACAGGCCTTCCTTAGCCTCCTCAACTTCTACTCATCATTCATCCCTCACAAGGCCTCCCTGGCGGAGCCTCTCCATAGGCTTTTGGACAGCTCTGCCACATGGGCCTGGACCAGCCATGAAGCGCATGCGCTCGCGGCTGTCAAACATGCCTTGACGCTTCCACCCGTCCTGGCTCAATACAATGAGTCTCTCCCTTTGCTCCTTGCCTGTGATGCCTCCCCCTTCGGCGTCGGGGCTGTCCTGAGCCACTCATACCCTGATGGCTCGGAAGCCCCTATTGCCTTTTACTCCCGCACCTTATCCAAGCTGGAGCGTAATTACAGCTAGCTTGATAAGGAGGCGCTGGCCGCCATTGCGGGGGTAAAACGCTTCCACCATTACCTCTACAGCCGCCCTTTCTCCCTCCTCACAGATCACAAACCCCTTTTGGGGATCCTCGCAGGAGATCGCCCTACCCTGCCCATCCTGTCGCCACGCATGTCACGATGGGCGGAATTCCTGTCCGCTTACAATTACTCCCTCGTTCATAAGCCTGGCCGCCATATGGGCCACGCGGATGCCTTAAGCCGCTGTCCTCTGCCCCAGCCTATCTCAGACCCTGCTCCCACCGAATCTATCTGCCTCCTTGATGACCGCCACTTGCCCATGTCCGCTTCGGACATCGCACTGTCCTCCCTCTCTGATCCTACCATCTCTGGTGTCCTGAACTATGTACTCAGAGGGTGGCCCCCTTCCTCTGTGGAGGCCTGCTTCCTTCCCTTTTACCGCTGCCGCACGGAACTTTCCGCCCTCCAGGGCTGCCTTCTGTGGGGCCATCGAGTGGTCATTCCTGACCACTTGCGCCAGGCCGTGCTCGCCCGCCTCCATGAAGGGCACTCTGGCATTGTCCGCATGAAGGCCCTGGGCCGTAGTTATGTTTGGTGGCCCTCCATGGACGCTGACATCTCGGCCTGGGTGCAGTGCTGCTCGCCCTGCCAGCAAGTCCGCGCGGCTCCTCCCTCCGCCCCTTCCCACGATTGGAAACAGCCCAGGGCCTTATGAAGTCGACTCCATATTGACTTCATGTGCCCTCTGGCTGACACCTCCTTCTTCCTCGTTATTGATGCCTGGTCTAAGTGGGTGGAGCTTTTTCCCATGTCCACCACCACCTCTATGGCCACTATCCGCATCCTGGAGTCCCTATTCACCACTCATGGCCTGCCAGACATCATTGTCTCGGACAATAGCCCCCAGTTCACCTCCCAGGAATTCCAGCAATTCCTTGAAGGTTTAGGCATCCGACACACCCCTGTCGCTCCCTTTCACCCTACAGGCAATGGCTTGGCTGAACGCGCTGTGCATTCTGCCAAAGAATCACTCCCCATATGGCATCCCTTCCCTTACATACCAGGGTGACCACCTACCTCTGCTCCCAACACTCCACTCCTTGCCCGGTTACGGGCAAAAATCCTTCTGAACTCCTCATGGGCAGGAAAATCCGAACCACACTCGACCGCCTACATCCTCTTTACTCCTCTTCCCCCCTGCCTCTTTCCCCCCCATCCTAGGGCTTTTCTGGTGGATGAGGGGCTGTTTGCTAGAAACTTCACGGGTGACCCGAAGTGGGTACCCGGGAGCATTACAGAAATAACGGGGCCCTGTTCCTACAGGGTCCTCCTCGGCGATGGACGACATTGGAGGTGCCATGTAAATCAGCTGCGGCGGCGAAACAACAACGGGCCTCCGGACAGGCAAACCACTTCGAGTAGACCAGGCCCTATCAACGCCGCCTGCCGGCCCAACAACTCAAACAAAGCTAGCTCCGAGTCAGCGCCTCCCACCACGTTTCCGCCGGGAAGCTTACCTTCCGATATTGGTGCGTCCCTCAGGGTGGGGCCTCCGGAACAGCTCCGCCCGCACAACAGACTGGACACTCCTTCCACATCGACGACGGCCACTCCTTCTCTGAGAAGATCTCTGCGTGTGCGCCGGCGTTCCGGGTATCTCCGGGACTACGTCTGCACAGACCAGGGGAAAGGGGTGTTGTGTACCGAGGCCATCCACCAGCAAGTGGCGCTGTCCCGGTCTTCCCTGATTGGCCCTGCCGTTCGGCGGGAGAATTCTAGTTATTCCATTGGTTCCCCGACTGACAGCTATCCGTATAAATAGCTGTCAGCCGGGGTTTTTGTTGCTCTGTTTTGTCAAGTTACTGTTGCTAATAAAAGGTTAATCGTTCAGCAGCCTCCTCGTATTTCATTACCTCAGAACATAAAAGAGATACCCCTAGGTCAGTGAATGGCGCTGTGCCCAGCTGCAAAGGGGGTTTGCTGGGTGGCTGCTTGTGAGCATGGTCGCTTCATGGCTGTTGTGTTGCACTGCTGCGACAGCGCAACACAGCCATTCACCCATGAGGCTGTGTCCAGCTCTTTGGGAGCCTGCTCGCAAGAGAGCAGCTGCCCGGCAACCCCCCTCTTCAGCGGGGCACAGCGCTGTTCACCAACCTAGCGGTATCCCAAAGCACCAAGCAACGCGATCACCTTTGCCTCTCCCCAGGTTCCCACAGCTTGGCACCTTTGGGATACTGCTAGGTTGGTGAGCAGCACTCTGCCTGGCCCGATGTGGGGGGTTGTCCAGGGGGCTTATATGTGGGGGGGCTTATATTTTTGCCCACCAGAAAAATGTGACATGGCTGTATTAGGACGACATGTCGTAATTTCGGGGAAACACAGTAATAAGCCAAGAACTGTCTTGAAAGTTTCCTGAATGTTAATCACATATTTGACTAGACATACATAAATATGTCAGTAAACATGCAGATATGCTAGGATTACTAAGAAAAATGTTCAAAATGTTGCACATGTTTTTCATAACCCAAACGAGCAATTCCTGGCTGTTGAAAGCTACATCTTTTTAACTGTTCCTTCCTAAAATATACATGTTGTTGTTAGTTGCAAAGTCATGTTCGACCCATCGTGACCCCATGGACAATGTTCCTCCAGGTCTTCCTGTCCTCTACCATCCTCTGGAGTCCATTCAAGCTCACGCATACTGCCTTAGTGACTCCATCCAGCCACCTCATTCTCTGTTGTCCCCTTCTTCATTTGCCCTCAATCTTTCTCAGCATTAGCTCTTCTCCAGTGAGTCCTTCCTTTTGATTAGGTGACCAAAGTATTTGAGTTTCATCTTCAGGATCTGGCCTTCTAAAGAGCAGCCAGGGTTGATCTCCTCTAGGACTGACCAGTTTGATTGCCTTTCAGTACAAGGGACTTGCAGGAGTCTTCTCCAGCACCATGTTCAAAGGCCTCAATTCTTTGGCGCTCAGCCTTTTTTAGCCTTTCAGCGCTCATATATTTTCAGAAATAGAAAAAAAAATACCAGCCTCTAGTATTTTAGTGAACTCTTATACACCAATCAAAACTCACTGAATTGAAAAAAAAATCTACATATATATAATCCTAACATTTGGTGACAAAATTTAAATTGATCCAGTTTGTTTTTTTCTCCTGAAATAACTTTACATTGTAGAAAATGAAGTTTGTGTGTGTGTGTGTGTGTTTGTTTGTGGTTGCTACATCATATTGATCTGATCCAAGGAAAGCAATCCTTGGACTTCTAAAAGTTTCAAATTGTGCCTCCTATAATCCTATAGAGCATGAACTATGATAATTGAAGTTGAAATGAATTGAAATGGAGAAATGCTTGGAGTAGAATACATGTTCTCTTTACTTTTGAGCAGTGTCTTTTTTTAACTTATTCTAAATCAGCAAATGGATATTGCTATTTTTAGTATTAGCTACCTACCTACAGATACAACATCAACCTATTATTATCCATTCATTCCGTAAAATATTCAAGTGTGGATTTTTTTTTTTAATCTCCTTCATTTTATACTGTGTGCTCAGTATCCTTCTCTTTCTCCTTTTAACTCTAGGTTGAGAACTAAGGCTCTATCAATTGCCTGTAAAACCCTATATCGTATAAAGTACTGTGTACAAGGCTAAAATATAGCTTAGTTTATTCTTTTTTGAAAACAAGATAAATAAAAACAGAAGGAGGAAGGAGGAGGAACAGAAGAAGAATGATAAAAGGAAAGAGAAGACACACATAAACCTTTTTTTTTTAAAAAAAATGGAAAACTGCTAAAGATCACTGTCCCTGAGAGGTATTGTCCCAGATGGCAAATAAATTTCTAAACAGGCACAAGCAAAAATACCTCATTTTTTAAAAAAAACTTCTTTTTTCCGGTATGAAAATTATGGTTAGATTCATATCAATTCAGGTTTTTCCACTAATAATTAAAAACAGAAATCTGTGATTTTAAAAGCAGAGGCAGTAACAAAAACCCTGACACTCTAGCAGCTTTTTATTCCTTTCCATACAAATGCCACCCATTCATAACACAAATTTCCAGACCTTACAGAATCTGTAGGTATTGCCTGAAGACAGACCCTTGGATACCTTGCATAGAACAGCAGTAGGTTTAAAGAGCAAGTCAAAGCATGCTAAGGACCTCTTCCATTTGCCGTCGCTGCAGGAGGAGGAAGGGTAAATGGAGCAGAGGCCTAGTGAGGCATTACTAATCTGAGAGGACAGTTCAGGCTTGTCATAGACCTATTGCTGATAATAAAATCTGAATCTAACCACTGACTGGAATCCACTGGAGACTCGCGGCTTCTTTAATATTTAAAGCTGTGGAAGGACTTGACACGGAGGTGGATTAAATAGCACTCGTTTGCGTGCAAATTCTTACTTAGGCAAGTTGCAGCAGACCAGTCTGTGTGCATGTACACTCAGGCGGACACCTCTGGAAAGGCAACTAATTATGGCATTCCATTAGTCCAGACTCACTGTCGCAATTGGTCCTGAGTAGTCATGGCTGATTTATTTCGATTAGTCTTCCCAGGCTCAAAGAGTAATGACAAATGTATGTTTTGGCTGCAAGAAAGTGGTAGCAATCACGATACCACCAAAACATCAAAACAGAAAGGAGGGTTGCCTGTTAACATGCACACTGCTCAATTCCCAGGGTTGAGCATCAAGCTTAATTCAGCTCAAGTGACTGCTTAGAGGCCTCTGTAGCTCACCAGCCATATAAAGTGCTTTAACTAGCCCTGGAAGTGGAGTAGGTGAGGAGGAATGAAAACCTGTTTTTTTTCCTCCCTATAAAAAGACACTGCCTTCTGTGTACAGCTGGAGAGGGAGGGAAGACGTCTGCTGTAATAAAAGGTTTTGATATAAGGGAAACCTTTAAGGAATAGGTACCAAAACAAATAAGATAATAATAATAATCTTATAATTATTATAGTAGAAAGAATTGGGGGAAAATAAAAATTCAAAGACCTGCAGATAGAAGTAGAATGACCATAGCAAAAAAAGGCAAAGCAATAGATTCCCTGGGTGCAATCCCAAAACATCTGGAGCACCACTTGAACACTCGCTTTCACAAAATAATCACCAGTCAATTGCAAAAGGAAATGTTATTGGGAGCAGCTGACATCCTGTGGCCATAGCTTTAACACCATCAAACACCTGCCCACCCTAAGGTCCTTGGAAAAGACTTGATTGTTGGATAAAAATGGCAAATCCAGTTTAAATACCATCTGCAACCAATAACAATAATAATAACATCTATCTCTGCAGAAAATAAATATATATTAAAAAGTCAAATATTTCCAGTTTTTCAATTTCAGAAAATTGTAAGGAACAGATTATATGAAGAGAAGCTTTGTGGTTATTAGAGAATGGAAGGGAGACAATTTCTCTCATTGGAGGGAAGGAAACATGGATCCTAATGCGAATTTTTTTTGTTAGGCCACCAATCATATTCACTTCTAACTGACATAGGTATATACACATAACAATTCATATATGTGGAATTCCTCCCTGGGTCAATTTAAGATTCCTAATGTGTGAGAAATTATATACGTACCTATCTATTCAGATTAGGCAGAGATGGTATTCAGATGACCAGTTCTGGAGACTGGTAGCGGAAATTTTGAGTAGTTCAGAGAACCGGTAAATACCTCCTCTGATTGACCCCGCCCCATCTATTCTCTGCCTCCGAATCCCAGGTAATCCGGAGGAAATGGGGATTTTGCAGTAACCTTCCCCTGGAGTGGAAGGGAATGGAGATTTTACAGTATCTTTCTCCTGCCATGCCCAGCAAGCCACACCCACCAAACCACACCCACAGCACTAGTAGTAAAAAAATTTGAATCTCACCACTGATATTAGGCCCATTCAAATAATTCATACCACCTTTGATCGGGGACATAGTTTGCCCTTTCCATGATGGGAAAGTTTAGTAATGCATTCCATGATTCATTCACACATTATTTTAACAAGTTGAAGATCTGAATGAAACTCTCCTATGAAATGTATTGTTTTTGTGCTATTTCCCGACTGCCAGAAATTCGATTCTCACCAACTCAAGGTTGACTCAGCCTTCTATCCTTCCGAGGTTAGTAAAATTATGACCCAGATTGTTGGGTGCAATATGCTGACTCTATAAGCTACTTGGAGAGGGCTGTAAAGATGTAAAAGCACTATGAAGTGGTATTGTGATAAGTGCTATTGCTATTTAATGACCATTTGAAGTTACAACAGCACTTTAAAAAAAGTTACTTATGTCTTCCGCTTCCGGGACCGAATGGCGACGGACGTGTAGTCTGCCGATCGCTCCCTTGGCGGGCTCCGAAGGGAGCACAGGAGACTCGAACAAAGGGTCTCCTGCCGAAAGGCGGCTTGCTGGGACCCCCCACAGAGGCGGCAGCCGGTGGGGGTGTTTTTATCAGCTTCGCCTAGGCGCCAGGGAGCAGTGGGGGGGCGAGTGACGTCGCCTCTTCACCGGACGGCCCTGGGAGGTTTTAGATCAAAGGAGAAGCGTGGCTGAAGGCTGGAGACGCTGATCCCACCTGGTGCTCTTTGTTTACTTTGAAAGAAAGCTACAGATGTGCGTGAGTTGGTGTGCTCTGGCTTTTGAAATGGAAATTAGAGGGGGTGGTTCCTCTATTACCCCCCCCCTCGGAATAAGCGGCATTTAAAGGGACTCTCTCGGAGAGAGAGAATAATGACTGATTAGTTACTTGGACAGTGAATGAGAATGGCTTTTTACAATTGCCAGATATGGTTCTAAAGCTGACCTTCGCCTTTAAAAAACAGGGAAAGAAAAACTTTTTGTGACTTCTCTCCCTGCGGAAGGGAGGGCCAAGATGGCACCCGCCCTCCTCCCTTTGTCTACATATGAATGAAACTTATCCTTTGAAACTGCTCCCAAAGAGAAAGTAAAGAAAAGTGGATTGTTTGCTGTACTCTCTCAAAGGGAAGCTGGGACCTCTTTCTGTGGCTCTTCTGAGCTTTGATTATTGGAATCACTTCTTGGATTATCTCTCTATTGGAATTGTGGGTTTCCCTGCTTTTATTTGCCTTTTGAGGCCAGCTCCGCTGTGGAATCCCCGGACACCATTTTCTCTGGAAAGGATTTTCACCTCTGAACCTAACCAATGGCTGCAAGAAAACCACCGACTGGCAAGGCGCACTCAGCTCCGTCATCTGCTGCCCCCAGCCCCACAATGCAACAGTCTAAGATCACCTCATTGTTGCAAAAAGGAGGGGCTGGAGAGGACACAAAGGAACTATCTGTTACGGAAATGTTTAAAGAACTTATGAAGGGGCAGAATGAAATTAGGAAAGAAATGGCAGAGGTTAAAGAAGAGCTCAGAGACGTTAAAGAACATATTGCTGGGAATAAGCAAAGAATTATGGTGTTGGAGGAGAGAGCGGTGGAGATGGGGGAGGAGCTTAAAACAACATGCAAGGGAAACGCAGATGTAGAAAATTTTCTGACAAAAATAGAATTTGAAAGAATGTCCTTTTTTCTTAGATTCCAGAACCTGCCAGAGGAAGAAAATGAAGATCTTAAAGAGATTATGAGCACAATTTTAGCAGATTATATTAAGGGAGATAAGAAACAATTATGATGGGATATGGATCTAGCATATAGAATAAACTCAGCATATGCCAGAAGTCACAACGTTCCCAGAGAGGTACATGTTAAATTTGTCAGGAGATCCACAAGGGATGGGGTGCTTGCGACCCAAAGGGAGAGACCATTGAAATACAAAGAGGAACAGGTCACCATTCTTAAACAGATCCCCAAAAAAATAAGAGAGAGAAGGAGGAAATATTCCCCCTTATCAAAAAAATTATACAACATGGGGGTCTGGTTTAAGTGGTTGTTACCAGAGGGGGATGATGGTCTTCTGGGAGGGAAATAGGATCAGAATTAATACAATTCAAGAGGCAGAAGCCTTTATTAAAAAGAATCTTTCCCTCCCAGAGGAGGAATTTAGTGGGAGTAAGGAAAAGGACAGCAAGATGCAAGATAAGGAGGGGGGGCGCTGAGGCCCCTCCGTGGGGCAGGGAAGAAGAAGCAATATCGAAAAGGCTTAGATCACAAAAATGAATGTATTTGGAATAATTGTAATTTTTGATACTACAAAAAGTAACAGAGAAAAAATAGTAGAGTACATGTTTGATAATATTGGTTAAATTTGTTCTGATGCTTTCTTTTATATTTTATTTTTAAGATTGTTAAATCTGTGAGTTTCTTGGGGGGGATTTTCGCCACCAGTGTGGAAGCTGCAAAAAATTTTCTGTACACCCTTTTACCCTTCCCTATATATTTTAAAACCAATAAAAATTTTGCAATTAAAAAAAAAGTCACTTATGACTGTTTTTCATATTTATGACCATTGCAGCATCCCCATGATCATGTGATCAAAATTTGGACCCTTGACAACTGGCATGTATTTATGTGTCCCAGATCATGTGATCATCTTTAGTGACCTACTGACAAGCAAAGTCAACAGAGAAACCAGATTCACTTAACAGCTGTGTTACTATTTAACAACTACAGTGAGTCACTTAGCAACTGTGGCAAGAAAAGTTGTAAAAATAGGACAAAACTCCCTTAACAACTCTCTTATGTAGCAACAGAACTTTTGGGATCAATTGTCATCATAAATTGAGGACTACCTCTATTTGCAGTAAACACAACAAAATGCCTTGTAGAGAAAAATTAACCTTAATTTCACAATCTTAAGCTATGTTGCAAGGACATTATGATTGCATCACTTTTAATAGTAATACCCACAAAAGTCTCCTACATATCAGGCTTAACTCACCCTAGTCCTAACCCTAACTCTAACCTTAACCTTTAACTGTATGAAGCATTGTTTTTTTTCTGGCAACAGCACAGAAGTGACTTGATAATGCCTGTTCCTAAAAGGAAAGCCTTAACTTTTTCAGTTACAATTACAGCCCAGTATTCCCATATGGCATTTAAAATAGGAGCTTAGGAAACTGTCTTGTGCTGAGTCCATCCATCATTGGCATTGATTGCCCAAAGCTCTTTCAGTGTCACAAATGAACTTTGTATATTGTGCACGGCAAACATTTGTTTTACCAGTTTTACCAGTTCCATTTCTCTTCTGATTATATATACTAGCTGGATACCTGTGCTTTACTACGAAACTGTGTGATTGGGCTTGATACTTAAAGCTTGAAATTTAATGTAACATGTGTAACTCTTTAGCATCAGAGCATGTTAATATAAGGTAACTGGCAATTGGAAAAGAGTTCATGAATGCAGAGCTGGGGATCAGGTCAGTTTGGATCACTAAAAAAATATCATTTTTTTTCTATCATCACTAGTTTTATCCTCACCACACTTCTCAAATGTGAGGTGAACAGCTGAATCACATTTAAACTTTTAAGAAGTCATGTGCTTCTAGATCATAATGCCTGCTAACATGTCATTTCATATCTCATTTAATAATTTTATGTTTCTTATATTGTAAACCATTTTCCATTTCTTTAGTACCATAAATTAGACATTCATATGAATTTGGAGACTTATAATTATCTTGAAATGTATCTACTCCACCAATATTTGTCTGTATCTTTTAAATGTTTAACTTGTTAACTCAATTTCACTTTTCCATTGTGTGCATTTACTGTTTCCTGCCCATCTGAATTCATTAGCTTTCCATTCCTTGTCTGGTAAAACAAACTGACTTTGATAACCACATTTTCTCCCAGGCAGCACCTGTCACTCTCATAATTTACCTGAATGACATCAACTTAGCAATATATCTTCCTAAATTTCAGTTTTAATGCATAATTTCTCTCTGCCAATAAAAAAATTTCAAAGATCACCTTCATAGGTAGCATACAAACTGAAGTACAAGGTATGTTGATAATCACAGGTATTCAAAAACAGTAAAATTTAAACATTTGCTTCCATAGTATGAATAAAAAGGTACTTAATCCTAAAAGAATGCCTTTCCATGAAACAATATATTGACAGTTCCAGTTTATGACTACAACCTTGATTAAATGCATCCTTTATCGTTATGTTTTTCCATAGTATATTTTGTGTAACTTTGCAAAGAAAGACAAAATTCCACCAGTCAACAATTCCAAGTAAGGAGCAAGTCACAATATGAGAAAATAGAAAAGCAAGTCTGCATTTATATTGTGGGTTTTAGTTATTGGGGATATGCACAAACTTTTTTCAGACTTCTTTAACCTCACATCTCAGACTAGCTCCATATTTTCAAACTCTGTACATCTGACGAAAAGGCAATAAGATGACTTGTTCAAGACCTATTTTTATAACATGTTTTCAACCATCCTTCCTTTGTCTATATATTGACTAAGAACAAATTAGCTAGAATAAGAATAATCTTACCTAAAATATTAGTTGGAGGCTTATTATAGCCAGTAGTCTATTTCAATAAGTTCTTACGAAGAAAATGTGGGACTCAATATGAAGTATCTGAGGACCACATTATTAGGAAGCAATAAAAATATGAGAATCAATTATCATAAAAATTTACTGGGGATGTATAGAATATTTGTGTGTGTGTGTATGTACAGTATATATACATGTGTTCTATACATCCCCAGTAGATTTTTATGATTTTACTATTTAAACAAGATTTTTGCTACTAATAATGCATTCAAATTCTTAGAATGTAATGCTGTAATGCTTCAACTGTGGACAGAGGCAATCAATTCTATTGATCAGTCCCACTCATAATGAACTGGGTGTAATGACATAATTAGATGCTTATTGCTTTTTATAATTCCCTGCCAAGCAGCTACAGTAAAGTCAAACTATAGCTAAATATCCTTGGAATTCCAGTTTTATCAGCATTGTGTCAGCCTAATACAACAAAAATAATATATTTTTAACGTGTGAAAAAGAAAGAAAAATAGGGACCTGATGTGCCTATTGTTGTATTTTCTTATAAAAATAATAAAACAATATGTAAGAGGATTAGTTATTTATAACAAAAAAATAAATAAATAAATTGCATATTATTCCTGGCAAATGTAGCATTCTTTAAAAAAAACAATAAATGATTTTGTGCTTATTGTGCTTAATCTTAATTCTTTCTGTTTTCTATAAATATTCTCAAAACAATATGCAGTATGAATATCAATACAATTAGTAAAATGGGGTTAATATTTACATTAAAAGAAAAAGATCTTGAAATATAGAAATAACTGAGTTAAGTTAGTTCAAATTCAGAAAGAAAATCATTGTCCAGGTTCTGTTGCAATAAAGAGCCCATTGCTTTTTATTCCACAGATAACAATGCTACACATTTTCATTGGTCCAGAAACCTATACGTTCTCTAGTAAACATGTATCCAATGACAGTGGTGGGATTCAAATAATTTAACAGCCGGTTCTCTGCCCTAATAACCAGCTGGGTAAGCATGGCTCGGTCATGTGACCATGTGGGTGTGGCCAACAACGTCACTCAGGTCCATGGGCGCTTTGTCTTTGCTGTTACAATGTAATAAGGGTTAACCAGAGAGGCAGTTTCTGTAAGAAGGGCAATAAAGTTTAGGCTAGAAACAACACGGGAATGTTTCCTCCTTACCTTCCTTACAGTATTAGCCCTGTAAAGTGGGGGGGGACGGGACAAAATAAGATTTCTTCCAACAACCGCTTAGAAAGTTAACAACCAGTTCTCCCGAATAGGTGTAAACTGGCTGAATCCCAACATTGCAATAGGACTAATTTAAGACTATAGTCAAGGTTACTATTAGGAAGATATATGTGATAATAGAAAGCTGTTCCAGAGATGAGATTATGAAGATAAAGTGAGTAGTGAGGGAGCTACTCATCACAGCCGCAATGTAGTGGATTGCAAGGCTTTGGGGAAGAGAGGAAGATTATCTAATGAATATTAATGTCACAGAGTTAAACTGAAAAATTTCCTTGTTAATCTGCAGCAGAATTTGGCCATATGAAGGGTTCTACAAACAGTACCACATCTTGGTGGTTTGAACCATTCATATTTTTTTATTCAAAGCAGAGATTTCAGTTCCTACTGTGCTGTATCAACTCTCAGTGATTTGAGCCACTCCATAAAACTCTCTTAAAAGTGTTTAGGTTTAAAACAAACAACTAAGTGTCTAGTTTGCTTTATGTCCATGGAAGGATCAATAACATAAATAAATTATATGTGTGTATCTGTCTGTCTGTCTGTCTGTCTGTCTGTCTGTCTGTCTGTCTGTCTGTCTATCTATCTATCTATCTATCTATCTATCTATCTATCTATCTATCTATCTATTCTTTGCTACCATATCAGCCTCACAGCTATGTTTTATACATCATTCTTTCTTTCGGGTTTTAAATATTTGGTCTATAGAAATCCTTACCACCTCTCTAGTAGTTTCCAGTAATATTTAAACAAAGGCAATAACATTCAGATGTAGACACTACTTCCCAATAAATTTCTTCAAGCATGAAACCAATACCACCTTCCCTGCTGAATTATTACCGTGATCATTAAGGGAATTACTTACAAAAAGAAATAAAGCATTCTTTTCAAATAACAAATTGAAACAATTTAACTATTTTATTACACGTTTGAGTCTTCCCCAATCTCTCAAAGAATCTATAGTCATAAAGTCTGTCATTAATTATTTTCACATCATTCAGTCAAATGTAATATATTCTTCCTCCTTTCTTTCAGTCTTTTCTTTGCCCCTAATTTTTTTGGGTAAGTTGAGTTTATTAAATATCTTTGCTGAAATTCTGCTTTAAACTTCACCACCTTATAGCAAACCTCAACCAATTACTCTAACTTTTTATAACTTTAGTATAATTTCTTTAAAACTGAAGACCGGGAGTAAAATGCTAACAGTTTGAACCAGTTCACCCAAACCAGTAATAAAGTGCTACTGGTTCGCACAAACCGATAGTAAAATAAATGAAATCAGTTTGGGAGAACCATTTTTTCTGACGATCAGTTGTGCCGCATGATTCATATTAGCTAGAAAGCAAGATTTTCTTCGCTTACCTTACCTTTTTGATGCTCTGAGTATGCGCAGGTGGTACTGCACATGCGCGGAGGTGGCATGTGCGCTCACAGTGCTACCAAACCGGTAGCAAAGGTAAGTAGATTTCACCCCTGCTGAAGACCTCCTAAATCTAACAGTCTTGTGAGTCAAGGTGAGACATCATTGCCTCAACTTTCTTTCCAATGAAAAAACAAGATGCCTTCTGCATATATTGAGAATACACTTTTCTCAGAAGTCAGTAACTATACTCACTCTATTATGTTCCTTAGAAGTGGCGTGGAGGAGCTTTTATTTGCTGAGGCCATGCAGAGGGTGGGGAATTGATGAAGGATTGGATTGTGAAGATGGCTGAGCTTGCAGAAATGGCTAAATGTACTTGTTTGATTAAAAAGGGAATTACAAATACTTTTATTAAAAACTGGAAACTCTTTATGACTTTTTGCTGAAAATAGATAAAAATGAACTGGCAGTTTGTGGATTATTAAAATGGATTGTCTATGAGAAGAAGGAAACCATGGTATGCAATATAATAGATGGTACCATAATTACTATGTTTGTAACTGCTGCAAAGATGATAGGAAGTCAGTTCTTTAGATATATATTTTTATTTCCTCTTGTTACTCTTCAGTTTTTCTTTTACTCCACTACAATTTCTTTTTCTACTTGTTTTTTATTGCAGTTATATTTCTGCCATTTTAAAAAATGTTTGTAAAATCTTTTTAAAAATTTTATTTATTAAATAAAAATGAGTGCTTGGACACAAAATTTAAAACTTTTCTACTTTCTCTAAAAGGGAAGAGTTTTTTTCCTTCTTCTTCCACATCCCCACTCCAAGGAAAATTCAGGTACTGATGCCAGTTGTGTTAATAGAAATTCAACAAAGGGAGGAGATATTCTCCTTTTTGTTCCCATAGAATACAATTCTTTATTGGCCAAGTATGATTGGCCACACAAGGAATTTGTCTTTGGTGCATGTGATCTCAGTGTACATAAAAAGACAAGATACATTCATCAAGAACCATAAGGTACCGCACTTAATGATAGTCATAGGGTACAAATAAGCAATCAGGAAACAATCAATATCAATATAAATCGGTAAGGATACAAGCAACAAAGTTACAGTCCTGCAGTCATAAGTGGGAAGAGATGGGTGATAGGAATGATGAGAAGACTAATAGTAATAGTAATGCAGCCTTAGTGAATGGTTCACCATCCAGCAGACATAGTTATGAAATCAAATATTATACAGCTTTTATTTAGTTTCTTGAAGGGATTTTTTGGGGGAGGGGTGTGTGATTTTGCTATAGTAGTCACTGAGACTTTTTGTATGGTATATTATGATCTTGCAAAGTGTCTGCTTCTTTCCTGCCCTTCCTTGTCTATTAACAACTCAACAACCTATTTTTACTTTATGTATTTCCTGATTCCAGCAACTGGCTGTAATCCACCCCTTTCAAATATGTGATCTTGTAGACTCTGTAGATTACATGACTCATTAAATATTTTTATATGCAGTGTTGATTCTGTATTATTGCTAGCATTCAGTGTTGGGAAAATATTGTAATTAAAATAAATTATTTTTCTGAGACTATAAAAACTAATTTTATACATTCTATGCTTTTTGTTTTACTGTAATTTTTGCCACAGATGTCAATGAAGTTAAACACTGCGGCCTTTTCTACCCCTTTGACCTCCTTTCCAATTGTATATGCCCTATTTTGCCTGTTCAGATCATTGGTAACTTTAACTGCCATTGACGTGTTTCCATAAAAATAGCAATCACAGGAGCTTCAATGTCTTTTAGGAAATAGAAACATTACTATTTTCTTGACAAATAAAGCCTTGACATTGTTTTAAAAAGCTACAGTATACCTCTAAAATATATGTGCAGTTTGAAAAGAGATCTTGGCAGAGGGGCATTCAATTCTTTAGAATTATGGTGTAGCCAAGTTCCTTGCAGACAAGACAGGTGGGGAGCTGGCTTCTAACTAATAGAAAATGAACACTTGAACTCTCCAAAGATGGAGAAACCTGTGCAATGTATTCTTCCCCGACCCACTTTGAAGGTCAAAGGCTGGAAACAAAAGCAGACTCTTTGGAGTGTTTGCATTCCAAATCAAGCATTCAAAAGTAATTACACACACACACACAAACCAAGAAAGAAAATAGGTCAGGTTTCACAGCTTTAAGCTTGTTATCCACTTTGTGCACAAGAGATTCAAGGGGTATTCCAAACCCAGCATAAGATCAATTCTTCCTTGAGAAGACCCTGGTCCCTTTCTTTCTTCTAAAGCAGGGGTGTCAAACTAGCGGCCCACAGGCCGAATGTGTCACGTGCTGGCCCCACTCCCTCCCATTTTAGCAAAGGGGAGGAAGTCCCAATATGTCACATGATGCCACCTTGGCAACATGGATTTGACACCCCTGTTCTAAAGACAGGCTGTCCAATATGACGCACTACCTTTATTCAGTGCCTAGAAAATGAACTAGACCCAGCTAGACAGCATAGAAGGGTAGAGAAGTATGTTTATGCAGAGCCTAAGGATAATTCCTACAAATACTTCTGCAGGCCTCTTTTTGTCATTGTCTTCTGGTACCAGCTGTGCCCACCAACATCTTCCCCAATCTTCACACCTGCCCTTTCCACAAAGCAGCCTTTAAGCTTAGCCAGCCCACAGCCCACAGGCATTTACAGTCAAGAATTGTGACTTACTTAGAAGATGTTTTTCCTTCACTGTTTGTGGATGATATTTAATTTATTTTATCAATGAGGTGTTCCATTATAGTATGTCAGAGTGTACTATCTCCTAGACTTAGTCTAACCATCTCTTGCAACCTTTGATACTTAAAATCATTGACAGAGTTTGTCAGTTGGGATGTAATCAGAGGTGGTATTCAGCCAGTTCTGACAGGTTCTGGAAAACCGGTAGCGGACATTTTGAGTAGTTCGGAGAACAAACAAATAGGCTGGCCCCACCTCTGCTGCCTCCCAGCCATGCCCACCCAGTCACATGGCCGGCAAGCCACTCTCACAAAGCAGGCCACACCTACAGTAGAGGTTCTAAAAATTTTTGAAACCCACCACTGCCTGAACAGGAGAACAGAGCTGCAAAGCAGGTTAGTGGGGTGGAGAGGCAATTGGGATTTTGCAGTATCCTTCCCCTGCCATGCCCACAAAGCCACGCCCACAGAACCGGTAGTAAAAAAAAACCTGAATCCCTCTATTGGATGGAATATCATTAGAATGAACTCATAGCTACTGCTGGCTGAGCTGACAGAGATTGCATGGGGGAAACGGGTTTTTGTCTTACATATACATATACAGCTTGATTCTTAGTATAACTAATTTTTGCAAAAATAAAATATTATTATGAATATGTCCCCTTATTTTCTCATTCTCCTGTACATTTGTCTTTGAGGAATGCCTGATAGTTTTTCTTAAGGTATAATGTTGACATATTCTAAAAAAAATATTGATTGCAATGTTTTGCAATATTGATGCAAAATGGAGGCTTTGGATTTAGCTTCATGAGGTGCTCCTATTCAAATCTATCTTACTTTATTGCAAAATAAAAAAATCAAGGCCTCAAAGAACTGCTCACCTCCCAAATTATTTTTATAGCATTTTATTCTCTTTTTCTCCAATACTTACCAGAAGAAAATACACACAGATCATCTCTGTGAGGAAGATGGGCAGTTAAAAAGTTTGATATATCAATAAATAAAATAAATAAATAATGTAATCCTTTAGAATGAAGAAGCTAAGAGACATGATCCATACCAATCTTAACCTCTATGAACATTATGATTGTAAAATTAATAATTTATTGATATAGCAAAGTCATATTTCTGTTTTAGAAAAATGTCATTAGTCAAGAGATGCTATTTAATAATTAATCACTGATATTTACTAGACAAATTACTGTCATGACAAGGTTTAAATATGCTGTAGCACAAATTTATATTCATACCAATGTTTTCTAGAATACTCAGTATCAAGGACGTATATTCCAGCACAGTTCTTTTATTTTATTAATCAAGATATGAAAGCAACTCTCTTGTTAGTAATCAAATTATTGAGTTTTTTTCAATAATGATTTTACACTGTTTATTACTTAGTTATCAACCTTACACAGCAAATAAGCATAATACAATGCAGTAAAAGTCTAGAGAGCATTTAACAAATAAAGTATTCCATAGGTAAGTATTTAATTTTAACAGGTGACAATCTAATGTCATTTCCACAGGAGTAACTTATAGCATCACCCATCCATTAGCAAAGTGATGTATGTCTATCTGCCCTATTGTGATTTATCACAATGGTAGTTGTGTTTAGATAATCTCTAGAACAGGGATCCCCAACCTATGGGTCATGGCCACTACCAGGTCGTGGTCTCTTAGACACTGGGTCATGTAAGTAGCTATCAATGTACATGCATGACCATGTGTGCACGCACACACACACACACACACACACACACACACACTACCATCACCGCAAGCATCACGTGGGTGCTACTATCATGGCAACTCCTGTGAAGGTGCTACTTTCATCCTGAGTGTAACACGGGCATTACTGTCACCACGGGCTCCAGGCTGCCAACTAAGAAAGGTTGGGGAACTCTACTCTAAAAGATGTTGCAAATAAATTTACTTGTTGCAAGTAAAATGACCCTTAAACAATCCTACTACATCAAGCTATGGATTCAATTTGGCACCCAATTTTCTATAGTGGCCTGTGTTTCTTGAAAAATGCTCTTTGACAATTGCTTCCTAGGAGCTGACAATAATTTCCTGCTTTTGAATATAGAGATTCTGTTTCGATATTACGATTAAAAATGATTATGATTAAAATCCATATCTATGGCTATACATTAAGAAGATGATAGAAGGAATCTCTTCACAAACTCTGGTCCAGGATACTAGCCATTCAATGGCGGCAGTGCAGTTCTGCATCCCATTTGTAAGGGATGCCAAAGAGATCATCCTATTCTTCTGCTATTTAACATTTATCTGAAGCGGAAATGAATGTTTATCATCAGATTCCAAGTGTGATATCATCAATAATTTCAAAATAATTAGATATTTCAGAAACCAGCTGGAGATGCAGTGGAAGTTTTGTCTCAGAGCCTTGACACGATCAGATTCTGAATGGACAAAACAAACTGAAGTTAATCTCTAGCAAGTCGTAGTTGATATTTGTCCATTGAAGCTTTCTGGTCCTCTGTGCCTATTGCATAACATTTATAATTTGAAGGTTTTCCTTGGTCCATGGCTACTACTAGAAGGTCAAATGGGGGCCATGGCTAGGAAGTCCTTTGTCCATATCTGGCTGGTAGTCTAGTTATTGCTGCAAGTGGAGCAGGAGAACTTTGCTGCAATAATTCACATCTTCAGCCCATATCTGGACAACTGCAATGTGATCTACATAGGACCACTTTTGAGGACCACTCACAAACTGCATCTGATCCAGAAACAAAGTTATTTCAGAAGCCTTTGGGAATGAGTGTATTGTCAGTATTTATTTTAATTCGACTTAGTTTTAACTTTACAGTACTATGGACATTTTACTGTTCTATTTTATAAATGATATGAACAGTCAAGCGTTGTGAAATGTGTTAATATGTTAATTAATTTCTTGGCATTTTTAAAATACCTGTTTGTATGATGCATCATAGTTTGTACAAGGGTCACACATATCTAGCTATAATACATCAAAACAATCTTAATACCTTATATGAAAGGCAGTATCAGTGATTGGAACAAATTAGCTGTAAAGATCTTATTTACTGTATAGCTTAAAATTGCTTTAGAATTGATACAGTAGGATTGCTTACAAATATACAGGCATCTTAGTGGTAGACAGCCTGATGTCCTCTACATAAATTTCAGCTATAACTGACACAACCTCTTGCCTTTCGCTGGGCTAGGTGGAGCAAATGGGACAGATTCTAAATTGGAATTCTTCTATAGGTTCTAATATCTACAGTATAAACTTACATTTCCTGTCTCTAATCTAAAAGCTAATCTGTTCTTTAAAAACATAACTCTTGATAACTCTTCAATCTAAGAAAAGATAATTCAAAAGTAAATGTGTGCAATTTACCATTCCACAATATTGCAGTGATAATGGAAATTGATCAGTGCACATAGAAAATATGAGGCTGAAGAAAGCTATCAAGTGTCAAATTATTTCAAAAATAGTTCTTCCTAATAATATTAACTGTATTGAACATTTTTTTCAAATTGTGCATGGAAATTATACATATATTTCTTTAAGTCTCTGTTGCTATATCCATATATAATGGAGTAGGAAATCTTAAGTGTAAAGAGGATGTATAAATAAAAAAAAATCAATTCAAATTGGTGCTTTGAGCTCTTGAGAGAGATAGAAGATTAGTACTATCTTAATTTTTATATTTATATGTTTTCCTTTCAGATATTCAGAGTGATTTCTATTTTCTCAAATTTATTGTCACAATATAGACTGGTGAAAAATGAAGTCAGTCCAATAAGGTTTATAACCACGTGCCCATTCTTAGTTGAATATTCAAATTACTAACACTTTGCAATCTATTTGCAAAAGCATTAATATCAGGAGAATCCTGGTGCATATCTCTATTGCTCTTAAAACATTGTCCTGCTTACATTCTGGTAGATTATGATAACTAGACTAAATAAACAGCAACTTGTTTCAAAATCTATTTAACACAAGGCTTTTAATAAAAGCCAGCATTTGGTTTACCATGTGAGTGAGAAACTTCCATCCAAATGTACTCTATATATTTAATTATAAATACTTAACAATAGAAAAGTTGACCTAGCATATTTTATTATCTGATTCAGGAAAAAAAATATCTGTACAAAGGTAAGTTGCTTAGTACTCAAAGTAAATCTAGTTAATTTTCTGTCTTACTCAGAAATACCATAGGTGACTGCCTGAGTATAAAAGCATAATTATGATAAGTAATGCTTGCTGCCGTTTTTCATATCTTAAATCAGTTAGAATAGAATAACAGAATTGAAAGAGACCTTGGAGGTCTTCTAATCCAAACCCCTGCTTAGGCACGAAACCCTACACCACTTCAGACAAATGGTTGTCCAACACCTTCTTTAAAATTTCCAGTGTTGGAGCATCACAACTTCTGGAGGCAAGTTGTTCCATTGATTAATTGTTCTAACTGTCAGGAAATTTCTCCTTAGTTCTAGGTCGCTTCTTTCCTTGATTAGTTTCCCCCCATTGCTTCTTGTCCTGACCTCAGGTGCTTTGGAGAACAGCTTGACTCCCTCTTCTTTGTGGAAGCCCCTGAGATATTGGAACACAACTATCATTTCTCCCCAGTCCTTCTTTTCATTAAACTTGACATAGCCAGTCCCTGCAACTGTTCTTCATATGTTTCAGCCTCCAGTCCCCTAATCTTCTTTGTTGCTATTTGAGAAGCTTTATTCAACCTAACGATAGGGCTGATCCACTGCAGTAGTACTGGTTCTTTTTTAGCTAGAGAAAGAGATGTGAAATTAAGTCCAAAGAACTTGGACAAACCGGATTATTTAATATTTTAATAATTAAAATGATTATATTTTAATAAAGGCATATAATTTTGTAAAATAAATAAATTTCATTTGGGGAAAACAGATTGTATAACAATATCACATGCTCAGTAAACCAATCATAATACCACATAATAACTTCATTTTACACTAGTTGTGAAAGATGTTAACGTCCACAGAAATGTGCTAGAAATAATGAAAGATTTTTAAAGCCTCAATCTTCCTTTACCCTCACCCACAGTTCCTTTCAACTGAGTGAACAATCGTTTTATGCTTTGCATTTTCTCAGTGAGTATTAATTTTCAGAACTGTGAGAAGAGGATGGCCTCGAGGGCAAACTTGGAAAAGATTAGTCTAATTCAAGCCCCACATACAGAACAAATAGTTTTATCTGTCAGCATGAAAGGGAACTTTTAAAGACACTGATACAGAGCAGAATCACCACCACTATTAATTGCTCAGGCATATTAAAGAGACCTCAGGCAGTGACCTCCTCTAAAACAGAATGCATGAGGAAAAATATGTCTTAATCTTTATTTCTACATTTAGATAAATGTCAAGTGCATCTATCACCTCAATTAACTGTAGGGAGGGGAGAGCTGTCAAAATCTAATTCTTTTTGTGACAAGGCGTTTATTCTGAACCCAGCAGAGGAAGAAATAGACAGTTGTATTAGACCGAGATGAATATCAAAGGTTTCCGAAACACATGGTGAGATTCATGTGGAAAATGCTGATTAAAACCATGGTAAATTGGTGCTGGTGTGTTTGTTGCCTAAGCTACAATATGTTGAGGGGAGGGGCAAGTTGTGGCATGGTTTACTTTAGTCTTGAGGAAAATGGGGGGGAAATGTTTTTCAAGTTTAGTACCATGCAAAATATGAAAGGGATGATGAAATGAAACAGCTTTTAACTGCAGGGACATTAAAGACTATTTTAAAGAATGTTGTAGAACGTATTTATACTATAGATACTTGTCTGATTTTTGCTAAATAGACTGAAATCCTTCTCTGTGCGCGTGTGTGTGTGCGTGTACGCCTGCTTTCCCACAGTAAAGTGCATCAGAATAGCTTCTTCCATCAGAATTTGATTCACATGAAAAATAAATTGCATGTGTTTTCTTTCCAGCGTACAGAAACTTTATAAAATCTGGAGAACTATCAACGGTCTGTTTATGTTTCAGACTGTTGTTTCTGCTTTTGCATTTGAAACATACCCTGAAATCAGTCCAGTGAAACTTCAAGCTTATTTTCAAGGTTGGAATAGATGATAGGGTTTCTGGATATCAATCCATGATTATCTAAATGATATGAATAGAAATTATTCTATAACTTTATAGAGCTAAGAATTGCTGTTCTTATGTTACAATTAAATTCACAGCTGGAATCTTTGTGGTTTGCAGCTGGTTTCTCGATAGTAGGGCCTATCTTCTCTCCTTTACAAGCAATGGCAATTCTTTCTTTGTGCATAATGATGTATTTCATTATAGGATCCTTAGTACATTCCCATGCATCCTCCCCACCCACCTCCAATAGTTAACAGCAGTAGATCTTATAAGATTAGACTTCTTGTGAATTCTGGATATCTGGAAAAATTATTTATAGCTGGAAGTATTTCATATCTCCAAAGTTACAATATAAGCCCTAATATTTTTCCAATATCTGTCTGGCATCCAGGTGAATATCAGTGATTTATTTCTTTTGGTAAATAGCATAGCTGACTACAGATACTTTAAAACTCTGAATCAAATATATAGTCTTGCATCTTCTCTGCTGGTAGTGTTGTTTAAATGGCTGTCATGAAGCTTTCCAGTGCTTTCTTACCATATCTCAGCTGGAATAACAATTCTGTCAGTATAGGGAATTACTTCTTGTGAGTTCTCTCTTAGTAAGGATTCAGTTTATTCTATTTTATTATAATAAACAAAAGAAAAGTACATATACAATAATACAGCTTTAAAATGATAATAATAATAATAATAATAATAATAATAATAATAATAATAATAATAATAGGATATAGAAAAGAAAAATTAGCACTATAAAATCTTGTTATAATCTGGACAACTTTACAAATTGTAATCACGTTCCTCAAAATACTTATTTCTTGTCCTTTTGTGAAAAATAACTTGTTATACAAATTGTGATAAACAATATTTATCAACAACAGATTACTGTAAAACATACGTATGTAGGGACTTTTTTTCCCATTGTTAACATAATTATTTTAGTCAGCTCCCCCTGCCTACATAATTGTTGATATCTTAATGCAAGTACTGATGATATAAACAAGAAGAACATTGATTATGTCCCATGAATTTGGTGTTGACTTTTAGCAATCACTAGGATAGACTTTTTCTAGTATGATCTGTCCCAATCTTGATCCTTCAGGTCTTCCAAAGGAGCACTTATTTCAACAATAATTCAGTGTATTCATTTTGTTGCTGGTTGTCCTCCTTTTCTTCTATCTATATTTCCCAACATTATAGATCTGTCAAGAGAGCCAGGTTTTTACATAAATGTATCCCAAGTACAATAATTAAGAATATATACAACTTTAAAGTAAAGACTTGATACAAACTCATATTAATAATCCTATTAAATTCCATTCAAAATACAAACATAATAAGGTAAGAACAAACCATATTCCAATTAATGTTCCAATTCCTAAGGTATATGCTCAACAGCAGGTTGAGCATAACAGAATGTTACAAGACATTCTCCAAGGGGTCCAATATACACCAAAGTATATGATGTTTATTGTATTAACCTTATTTTATGTTTCTAGAAATCTAATTTCACATTGTTTAATGGAACTCACAATCGTTCAACCAAAGCAGAATACCCAAGCTTGTTATTCCAATAGTCATATTAATAATAAATACCTACCTAAAAACTTTTGTCTTTCTAGTGTTCAGTTTTTGAAACTGTGAAATTGCTTATCTTTCTCTTGTAAAAACCAAAACAGAATCTATTTCCCTCAAGAAGCTGTTTATTCTTTATAATTAATTTCAAAATCTTATTGTAAAGGTTTCAGCATTCCGATATCATCTGGACCCTTAGTCCACTTATAACTTTCTAAGATCAAAATCTTATTTAGTTTTTTGCTCTTTGTTTCAGATTCTTTCAATTCTTAAGCTTATGAATTATTTTCATTCATTATTGGGGGGAAATTTATCCAGCATTTTCAAAGGTCTGAGTCTTTCTGAAGATTTTTGATAGCTCAGAAATAGTTAATGAGCAATTTCTAAAAATGATTAGAAATTGAGACTTATAAACTTGGTGTCCTTTAAAAGGACGTATCTCAAATGTAGTTGCAAGCAAGATGGCTATCCCCATTGTTAAGGATGTGAAGTATCTCTAACAATGTGATATGCAGAGATATGTGGGACTAGCCCAATAAAAGTACCATAACTGTGAGAGGGATCTTGAAATCCTAGTGAACAATCATTTAAATGTGATGCAGCAGTGTGCTGACAAAAATCCAACACAGTTCTAGGCTGCTTTAACAGAGGGATAGAATCAAGATCACATTAAGTATTTGTGGGAAGGCCCCCATCCCGAAGAATGAAAAATTTGGGAAATATTTAAAAAGGCAGAATATTTCTCCAAAGGGAGAAATGGAAAAGCATGCTCTTAAAAACAAAAAGCAGACTCAATTTTTCTTAATAGTTCCCAGCAGATATTTTGTGCTCATTAAGAAAGATTGGGCCAGCTTATTCCCAAGACAAAAGAACTTCAGCTCCAATGTAATAGGATAAAATACAGGACATTGAGAAAAGTGGAAACAATAAGATAAAGGTAAAGGTTCCCCCTGCACATATGTGCTAGTCATTCCCAACTCTAGGGTGAAGTGCTCATACTCATTTCAAAGCCAAGGAACTTTTGATAGGGCTTTCGTTTAGAGCAGGTAGAGGAAAAAGGATGCCGCACTAGGGGGAGACTTTATGGTGGGGGAACCGGACTTCCAGTTGGCTTCAGAATTGAACAGGGAGCTTCCGGTTAGGACCTTTGTGGCTCTTTGAGTGTTTAAGTGTTTAAACTAGACCTCTGGTCTTGTTTAATGAAAAGAAAGACTAGGGGTGACATTATAGCAGTTTTCCAATGTCTGCCACAAAGAAGAAGGGTAAGCCTATTCTCCAAAGCACCTGAAGGCAGGACAAGAACCAATGGATGGAAACTAACCAAAGAAAGAACCTCCTAGAATTAAGGAAAAATTCCTGATAGTTAGAACAGTTAATCAGTGCCTCTGCAATGAAGTAGGCCATGTTGCAAAGTATTCTGAAGAGTTTCCTGAAGAAGCATAAATCCCAGGAGTGTTTGGGTAGCAACACTGGCCTATTGGTTCAACCGAACTACTTACTTGGCCTGTTTTTATTAGCAAAAGAACCATAATCAGCATTATTGAAGAAAAGAGTAATTCAACTTGAATATATATTTTTTTCTTCAGCAAATATAATTTTAAAAGAGTTGAAGCCACTCATGTAAAGATGAGGTCTTAATTTACTGACTGATTGAGTGGCATACTTACTTTTTGCAGAACTGTATATTTGATGAAGTTCAGATGTTTCTGCTTTGAACTTTTTTGTGCATTAAATAATTCTTAGGCAAAAAAAAAACCTGAGTTCATTATGTAGGCTTTTATTTTAAAAATAATTAGTAAGAGTAATGTGCATAATTAACTCTAGTAATTAAAATGCAGCTTTAGTATTGGTTAGGAAAAAATGGGTCTTTTTATAATGATTACATAAGTTGCTTTCTAAGAGAACTTTTAATGTAACCTTAACCAGAAACCATTATGCATTATTACAAATATGCTAAAAAATAATTTTAAAAATCAACCAGAAGATATTTATAATAACAATGTTTCCTACTATTTATACCTTTTTAAAAGTTCTGGTATTACATCATATCCACAGATTAATAAAAAAAACTTCATTTTGCAAAAAAACCCAACCCTCTTAAAAAATAAAAACTATATATGGATATTTTTGAAGCAATAAAGCTACTCCAGACCTCTGTGTGTGGGTTTGTCAAAAACAGTTCATGCCAGACAAATCTTGTTGCATTCTTTGACAAAGTTACAACATTAATAGACCAGAGAAATGCTGTGGTTATAATTTACTTGGTCTTCAATAAGGCGTGTGATAAAGGATAGACTCAAGATCAGGTGAAGTGTTAACACCACTTTATAATGCCTTGGTAAGGCCACACTTAGAATACTGCATTTAGTTTTGACTGCCACAATGTAAAAAGGATGTGGAGACTCTAGAAAGAGAGCAACAGAGAAGAGCAAGAAAAATGATTAGAGAACCAAAGGCTAAAACATATAAAGAACAGTTGCTGGAATTGGAAATGTCTAGTTTAATGAAAAGAAGGGCTAGAAATGACAGGATAGCAGTGTTCCAATATCTAAGGGTTTGCCACAAAGAAGAGGGAATCAATTTATTTTCAAAAGCACCGGAAGGCAGGACAAGGAGCAATGGATAGAAACTAATCAAGAAGAGAAGCAACCTAGAATAAGGAGAAAAATCCTTATTATTAATTGTTAGAACAATTAATCAGTGGAACAGTTTCCCTCTAGAAGTTCTGAATGCTAACTTTTAAGAAGAGATTGGAGAACCATTTGTCTTAAATCGTATAGATTCCCTGCCTGAGCAGAAGTTGGTTCAGAAGCTCTATAAGGTCCCTTCCAACTCTGTTATTCTATTATTGTGTGTGTGGTGGGTAAGTCTCAGTCTCCCTCTCCCTTTCCCTCTCCCCCTCTCTCTCTCCCTCCCTCCCTCCCTCCCTCCCTCTCTCTCTCTCTCTCTCTCTCTCTGTGTCTGTGTGTGTGTGTATTACAGTGCATTACCATTTTTGAAAAAAGTGCTGAATCCAGAAAGAACCTTGCCCCCCTCTCAAAAAAAAATCCAATAGGTTGGCAACAGAAAAATAAAAAACAAGACTTGAGTAGATAAATTGTTTTAATGACAGAGCCCAAGAAACTCTAATAATAAAGTTTGTGTATATAGAAAAGAGGAATCAGATAAGGTTTTTTAAAAAGAGTCATTCCATATATCTGTGGAGATTCTCAGTCATCCAGTTCATAGTTGTCTCAAAGATGCTTTTTACCCCCCTTCAAAACTCAACTGGGCTGGGTTTTTTTCCTTGAGGAAGAACAAGAAAACATTTTGCTTCTCATTCAAGAAGCTTCATCAGTTCTGATGGGGGGGGGAGAGATGGAAAGATAGGTCCTGACAGTTGAGATTGGATGATGGAGGATGGAAGGATAGGTTCTGATATGATTGTGGGAAGGGGGGAACGGAAGGATTGTAATTCTTTGCAGTCATCTGGTTGTTAGCACTCTCTAAGAGCTGTTGAGGCCACTTGGCACAGATAATACCCCAAAGTGACCTCAAGAGCTCTCAGAGAGTGCTAACAACCAATTGACTGCAAAGAAATACAATCCTTCCACTCCCTTTCCCCAACCTATCAGAACCTATCCTCCCATCCCCCCATCCCCCCTACCATCAGAACTGATTAAGCTTCTTGAATGAGAAGCAAAACATTGTCTTCTGCTTCCTTAAGGGTGGGAAAAAACCGTCCATTTGCCTTTGAAGGAAAAGAAAATTCTACATTTATAACCAATATAGCCAGAAGGATAACAGTATGTATATTAATACTAATAGTAAAATATGATATACAGAAAGATAGTAAAAATAGAAAAAACTGCAATATTTTGAAAATGTAGCATTCAGAAAAAAAATTAACTGGAATATGTATTTGAACCACAGTCTCCATTACTAATAACCATCTAAAATCTGAAAAAGTTATCTGCATGGATCCTTATGTGACATAGTGAAACAGCTATAAGGTTGACTCAGTCTTCCATCCTTCCGAGGTGTGTAAAATGAGGACCTAGATTGTTGGGGGCAATATGCTAACTCTGTAAACCACTTAGAGAGGGCTGTGATTCACTGTGAAAGAGTATCTAAGTCTAAGAGCTATTGCTATTGCTATAACCATTTTCCCTTGAAACATACCACAAATTGATTATAATTTTTACCACTGCTAGATGTCTTTTGTTTGTCTTAAAATGTAGTTTCATTCATATATATGTTTTGTATTTGTGCTGATAAATAAATAAAGGGAGACTAGTATAGATCTATTTCAAGCTATTTAGCTCTCATCAGCTAGCCATACCCTTACTGGGATTTGAACCTGGCCTATATTACATATTAGGCAGATGTGTTAGCCACTAAGCCACAGGCTCTCCTCCTTTATCAGCTAAGCCAGGGAAATAGGTATGTATTGTGTCACAACCCCTGGTATGCCCAAATATGGGAGGGAACACACTGCTTCTCCTTTCTGTCCTTCAACTCACTCCAGGAGACCATCCAGGCAGAAAACCATATTTTTAATGTTGCCTTTGCTATAGGTCTCCTGGACTGAGCCAAAGGACAGAAAAGGGAAGCAGTGGGTTCCCTCCCATATTTGGACATACCAGGGGTTGTGACACAATACACACACACACACACAAATATATATCCTTGTTCAACATAAACCAGAACAAGAGTAATCTACCCAAAATAATCTGTTTGTCTTTCAGTTTACATAATTGAATCCCAGAATGGAAAATGTTAAAGAGCAAAGAAGATGGTAACAGGATTAGCAAAGCAGTAAAACCTTACAGTGGACAGGGAATCATTAAAATCTATATAAATATTTGCAGGCACAGGAGAGACCAGATGTGCAGTCAAGTAATCCAGACATTGTGAACTGGCTTTTAGAAGAAACCAGCACTGTCCAAAGCCAAAGTATAATTAATCAAGGGGAATGCTTTAATCAGGATACAGCT
This sequence comes from Natrix helvetica, assembly GCF_964273705.1. NCBI lineage: Eukaryota > Metazoa > Chordata > Lepidosauria > Squamata > Natricidae > Natrix > Natrix helvetica. The sequence continues at coordinate 37,725,343 of NC_138550.1, read as the reverse complement.
ACCAAATTATAATACATTCTGGAATTGTTACAGAATATGATCAAGAGAAAGATGCTTATTTCATAGCATGGAATCCCAGCTCTAAATGAAAAATAAAAACACATACTTCTCACCAAAGCTCTGTATTTAAAAAGGATGTGAGACATTTGTTATATAAAGAAAAAGAAGAAGAATGAAGAAAGGAAGTAGTAGATTGTCTGCCTTGTTGCTGTGATGCACATTTAAGTTTCAGATCAGCCTCATTACAAGTCTGGACTCAATTTCAAGGAAACATTCTCAGTACTTGTCTTTGTTCATAAATATTCACATTTTTGCACTCCCCCACTTTTGTATAACTTTCCAGTAAATTCACATTAAGTTATTTAAAATGCAGCAGATCTGGAGGAAAAACAATCAATCAATGGCAAATGGATCATATGAATTATTAGATTCATTTTTCTCAAGAACATATATTAGACTAACACATTGGAAAGAAGGATTCCTTGAAACGTATGCTTGGAAACATAGCTAAGCCATAAGAATTATCTGGGAACATCGAAGCATAGTAATGGCACAACAAAGATGATGCCAAATGAAGTTGACATGAGAATTACAAGCCATAGCAGTTAAGCGGCTTCATCAAACTTTTGTAGAACTAGCTCATTCATTGGCTCCCCAGCTATTTTCCAATCATATCTGCAGATAAATTTTTAAATATGTAACCTATATGCGGTATGTCCATGAGATAAGGCCACCTCCAGAGTGGATACTAAATATCACCCTCCTTTGGCTAACAGTCAAGAAATAAGATGTCAAATGTTTAAGATGACTACAAAAACCAGAAAATTGTAAGATGCACAGAGAAAAGAATGATTATCTTGTCTTCTAAAAGAGTACAAATAGACATACAAATAGCCATTTAAGGCAGCACAGTTAAAATGTTGCACTAAGGCATGGATTGAATGCATGGATCATATCCCCACTATAACTTTTTGCTCCATACAAAGTTTTGTTGCCATCCCATCTTTCAAACAGATAGAATTTAGCATATTTGTATTTCTCAAGTTGCCTGGTTTCTTTGGATGGCAGCAATAAAAATATATTTAAAAAAAGAAAAGAGAGCAGAAACAAAAATGAATATTCTTATATGATAAAATATAGCCTTTGGATTTATCCTGAAATTTCTTGTTGCATTACCCTTTCTATCAAACAGTATACAGTACCATTGTACTTCTTTGTTGTCTTCTGGCATTATCGTTTTCATTTTACAGGAAAATCATTTTTCTTTCTCCTTCTCCACAATGACTGTGACTTTTGCTGTTTAAATGATCTAAAATAAGATATTTCTCCCCCGCCCACATCTGGATTCCAACTTCCATCCTTGGAGGCTTCTAGATTCTTTCTTAATTTAAGCCTTAAAAAGTATGATAAATCCTTTTAAGGCAAAGCTCTGTATGATGCACTAAATTGGATGACCTCATGGGACTGTTCAACCATTACTTATTCATTGGTTGTTCCCACCTATACGTAGATTGATGGCTTCATCAACAAAAGACAATGCAACTAGCAAACTAACAAAAAGTCATTTTAGGAATGCCTGGAGATTATTAAGTTAGGACTTTTTTCTGTGATTATCGACTATTGCTAAAAGTAAACATAGTCACAGGTATATAACACCACTTAGTACTAAAAGTGTAGGAATTAGGTTCCTAACAATTCAAGCCTCTCAGTAGTTGACTAGTAAAAAAGGCAATAAGTAAGTCATGCTTTCAAAAGTCTGGAACGAGTGCTTAATGCATTGGTTCATTAGAATTTCTGGCCTCTTAGATTAAAATATAGTGATATACAGTATTTATATTCTCAGAGTAGAGAATTCCTTAAGTGCTTATGTAGCTTCTGGCACATATTCACTTAGAAGCTGATACACTGAACTAATCATAATTTATCCCTTGCTCCTGTGTTAGGTATCTGCCTCAAGTTATGAAATAGATTGAGGGATGAAAATGTTAAGAATTTTTGGACACTCAGAAGTAGAAGTGATGTTCTCCTGGCTGTGGCTCCTTTCCATTTTTAATTATGTATGTACTGTGATAGATCATGGGGAAGTGACAGCACATAGACAGAGATTAATGATTGCTAGACTGCCCTTGTGTATTGCATAGTGAAACTTGTCTTCACTTAGGGAAGGAGTTCTGACTTCTTCCACAGTAGCTCTAAGGCATGTTCAATTAAGTTGCTCTGCCAATACAAAGCAAGTATGATGTATGAATAACAGTAGGGTTCTCTGATGATACCAATGTCCTCAAGGAAATGAGCATGAGCTAATCTGTTCTTTCAAGATCAATGCAAGATTTCCATATTGTGCTGACCTTTGATTTTATCTTTCCTTCTAAAATTGAACTTGGGCATAGAATTGCTTGTCACAAATCAAAGGAAAAAGGAAAAGGTATTCCTATCCAAGTTAATTCTATTTATTTTTATTCACCACTCTTGTGGCAAACCTCTTGATTGTTAATACATAATATTTAGGAGGGGTGGGCAATACTTAATGAGATATTGATTCAAGATTGACAAAACCAGCTGCACTTCTCCCAATTATTCAAATTTGATATTTCACTTTGTTTTTAAACCATTGTCATTCATTCATTTTCTATAGTAACCCATCTCAATCAAGTGACTCTGGGCAACTTATAATTCTATAACCCTGATGGCAAACCGATGGCATACATGCCAGAGGTGGCATGTAGACCCCTCTCTGTGGGCACGCGTGCTGTCACATTTCTCTGTCACGTTTCTTACCATCATTTGCAGGGAAACAAACATTTGAGGGAGTAAAAAAATGCGCAAAACAGCATTCCGCCTTCGTTGTAGTACATTTGCTGTTGCTGCCCCCATGGCATGCCCCCTACGTTCACAGTGCCTCGCGCAGCACAGTGAAATTTAGCACAGAGCCACATTGCGATCCTATGTCAGCTCGGCTTGGCAAAAAAAAGTAACTGATATATTGTCAGTTGCTTTTCCTGCAGAGCTGCCTGTGTTGGGATGTCTCGCCTAACTGCCGACCAGCTAGTCCTCAGCGCACTGCTACTATCTATTATATTACGGTTCTATTTTACAGCATGTTTTCCATTCAAGTGTAAAAACATTGCATTGATTGTTTTTGCTATTAGAACAGCCTTTTTTTGGCCATAGCCCACCAAAGCATCTGTAAAGTCTTGATGCCCCCCCACGTGTGACATATAATTCTTACTTTACTCAAAAAGTGAACTCTACTCATGTGGAGGAAGCCTAAAAGGCCATTAACTTGGTTTAAACAAGGTTCAAATTGCCCCATTAAAAATCAAATTGTTCCCTATGGGTCGTGGGTCCCACGTTGGGAACAAGTGCATTATCTCTCTGTTTTACATATTTCATTCTCTGTGGCAAGTTAGATATAAGGTCAACAAATAAATAGAATTGCAATTTGGAAGTTCTAGCCCAATGACAGCCAAGCAATTACAATGTAAAGACAAGCTGCTAAAAAGAGATAATAAAACTAATACACAAAGTCCTCTACTTACAACCACAATTGATAAATTTGTTAAGTGAGTTTTGCCCTATTTTATGACTTTTCTTGCCCTATTTGTTTTTTAAAAGTTTTTTATTTTTTCATTTTCATACAAATAACCACATGTATACCATTACATAATCAACACTATTTTGTATTATTCAATATTATGTCAATTTGTCTTACCATCAACCCACAAAAACTATCATTTGCTCTTCTGTGCTTTATACACCATGTTTATACCCTATCCATCACTTTCTTCTCCCTTTCTTCTCCTCCCTACCTCCTTTCTTCCCTCTGTCATCCTTCTCTTCTCTAGTTCCCCTTCCTCTCTCCTTCTCCTCTCTCCTCTTTCCACTCCTTCTTTCTCTCCTCCTCTTCTCCCTCATCTACCCTCTCTCCTAACCCTCTATTCTTCCTCTTGCCTCTCTCCTTTCTTCCACTCATTTGCATGGTATATTTCAGCATCTGAGCAGGCTCCATTTAATATTGATGGTGTTAGTAATTTCATTTCAATAAACATCTTTCACATTAATAATTTTAACATATATTCTTTTTAAAAAATATATACATATATAGCAATTATATTTTAAACCCCCCCCCCCAGCTTATTTTTTCGCTGAAGTTGTGGACCTGCTTACAATTTCCAGATATTCTCATCATAATCTTGTATAGTTATACATCATTACATGCCCCAAATTTTTAGTTCTCTCTTTATAATCTCAATAATTTTCCATTATAAGTATATATCAAGTCCCCCCTCCATTTTTCAATCTTGCCCTATTTGTTAAGTGATCCACTGCAGTTGTTAAATTAATAACACAATTGTTAAGTGAATCTGGTTTGCTTATCAGAAGGTTGCGAAATGGGATCACATGACCCCCGGACACTGCAACTGTCATAAATGTGAGTCAATTATCAAACATCCAAATGTGAATCATTTGACCATGGGGATGCTGAAAAAGTCATGTGTGAAAAATGGTCATAAGTCATTTTTTTCAATACCATTGTATCTTCAAATGCTCACTAAGTGACATGTTGTAAGTTGAGGACTATGTATAATGGAAAGCTACTATTTGAAAAAAAAGAGGCATTATTGTATTTCTATGTTGTCTGGTAATGATTTTTTTAGAACAGCAAATAACAGGTTCAGTTGTAAATCAGATGACTTTTCAAAAATGTCAATTATAATAGACACTCTAAAAGATAAAAAATTTGGATTGACTAAGAGACCTTTAAAATACTAATCAAGTGGGAATTCTAATCTCTGCTAAAGATGTTACTTAGCCTGGTAAAGAAATGTTCAGAAACCAACAAGCTCAGAGAATGAAACTTTACCCTCATTAAATGTGATTCTATACATCTTAATATTTATTATATTCCTGTGACACTGTTTTATTTTTAGTTTCCCTCACTTATATATCTGTAAGGAAAATACTCATCCAGTTTTTGATAACTATAGACTATTTTGTCTATTCTGCCATATTGGTTGGTGGGGAAGATCTTTCAAAATATAAAATAACCCAATAGTATCTTTGTGTTTAAATAAGAAAAGAATCAAATTTTTTACAATAATGCACTACCAATGATGTTTTTGAGGTAAGAAGAAAGCTCTTGACCATTCTCTTTGCCATTTAGGGATGGCCAAGAAAATCATTCTATCCATAATGCTAGATTAGTGGAAGAACATATTGAATAAAGGACTGTAATTTACTTTGAACTATAATTGAAAGAGAATTTCTAAAGGATGATGCAATTGTGATGATATCAAAGATGTATAATGGTATCATACAACATATGTTGGAAATGTAATCACTCTGAAGGTACTTTTATCACCCTTGGTATAACATGTAAAAAGGCTAAGAGTTATTAAGACCAATTTTGTACTTTGATTCAGATCATTCTTAAAACAAATTTACAATTGAAACCAGAAGTTTTTCTTTTATGTTTGATGGTAAGCAATTAGAAAAAAATCTGACTTTGTTTCCATATATGATTATTGTGTGCACAGAGATAGAAAATCTTACAGCTTTCCACATTGAAGAATGGACAATGAAATTAGGGGAAGTGGCAGAGACAGCAAAAGTTTGATTAAAGAAAAAACTTTGTCTAACTTTGTTTCTATGTGGAAACCATATTTGAACTTTTTGCTACAAATTGAAATGCATGTTACATTAATTTTGGGATTTGACTATTACAAATAGGTTTATGATTACAATTAGAAATTCTGGATATTGTTGAATTTTATATCAAAATATAAAATGTATTTTAAATCTGTAACTATATCTGTGAATTTGTGAATTGTATTCTCATCTCTTAAATTTGCTTATTTTCCAGTCAACACACTGTACTAGCACAGCAAATGTTAATGTACAGTAGATATGGAACATGGTGGCTCAGTGGCTAAGATGCTAAGCTTGTCAATCAGAAAAGTTGGCTGTTCAGTGGTTCAAATCCCTAGCGCCATGTAAAGGAGTGACCACCCATTACTTGTCCCAGCTTCTGCTAATCTAGCAGTTCGAAAGGACATAAAAATGCAAGTAGAAAAATAGTAACCACTTTTGGTGGGAAGGTGACAGTGTTCTGTGCACCTTTGGCATTTAGTCATGCCGGCCACATGACCATGGAGACTTCTTCGGACAGTGCTGGCTCTTCGGCTTTGAAACAGAGATGAGCACCGCCCCCTAGAGTTAGGAATGACTAGCACATATGTGTGAGGGGAACCTTTATCTTTACAATAGATAACTGATAGAATAAAGTGACATATCACAACAAAATGGGACAACAACCAACGGGGTTGTAATAATATTAAACAAATATAAAAGGGAGGTGACCCTGCTAATATAGTGTCAACCTTATTTTCTAAAATAAGAAGCAGGATAAGAATGAATGGATTCATATATGCAATGAAGACGTTTAGAAAGAGACTAGGGAAGAAAATTAATGGGAAAACTCAAAAATGCTTGAAACACTAAAAGAACAAGAAGATACATACTAATAACTCCATTCTCATTGATTCTGTCAAATTTCTTTAGATGTTTCTACTTAGGTACAGCAGAATGTACAAAACGCAGAATATATTGTGTTTAAAAAGTGTATGATTCTATAGTTCTTCCTCAAAGGAATGTGATTGTAATGCCTTGATAAGCCGTTCTTTATATTAGAAGACACCCTAATTTCCTTCTCATGCCATTCTGTGGTTTTTTTCCAGAGGTTTTTTTTATAACCCCTGAAAAGTGAAAGCAAAATAGCAATGGCTTACTAACTGCTTTTCCTTGGTCCCCAGAAGTGCTTAATTGCTTCCAAAGCTTTCCAAAGGATGTAGTATTAAAGAAATTGCACTTCAGCACAAGAAGGTAGAGTGATCCAGTTTAGCTTAAATGTCCAATTTGACTTCAGAGTCTGCTGAGTCGGATACATATCCTGTATATTAATCCCAGTGGCATTTAAATTCCCTTTCTACAGGTTTGAAAAGGTTTCATTTTATGCAGAAACCACAGGTTTTCCTTTGTACTATCACATAATTGGTAAAAGGAAAGTAGTGACACTTTGCTTGCATTTAAGGAACTAACAGGCAATGGAAGGTGGCTACATTTCATATCAATGAGGTGCTTTGCACCTCAGAAATGGTACTATTTATCTCATCAAGATGCAGAATACGTTGATTTGTCTCATCAAGGTTCTTTGTATCAGTTGTTTCCTCTGGCAGAAACTTGCAGTAGCCCTTTCTAGTGACTGAAACAGAGGTGGTATTCAGCAGGTTCTGACCAGTTCTGGAGAACCAGTAGCAGAAATTTTGAGTAATTCGGAGAATTGGTAAATATCACCTCTGACTGGTCCTGCCCCCATCTATTTTCTGCCTCCTGAGTCCCAGCTGATCGGGAGGGAATGGGGATTTTGCAGTAACCTTCCCCTGCCATGCCCACCAAGCCATGCCCACCAAGCCACATCAAGCCCACCAAGCCACGCCCATAGAACTGGTAGTAAAAAAAATTGAATCCCACCACTGGACTGAAAGTGCCAGAAGAGTCTCCAGAAGTCACCCCCAAATGCTTGAAAAATTGCAGGCTACAGGAACCATTTGCACTACTCAGTGACTCTGAGGACACAGATAAATGCCCAAGGGCCTCAAAGACTTTCTAAAATAATGCAAATGTTTAGCGGGTCTGCAAGAAACATAATTCCTTCCATTCTCCATCAATCGGTGCTGAAGAAGCTTCTTGGATGAGAAGTGAAACATCTCCAAAAAAAAAAAAAAAGTCCAGTTGCCTCCTGAAAAATCACCTTTGGGACTTCAAGCAGGTGCTTTTCAGCATCACTGAAGTGAAACACCTCTTTGAAAATCTACAGATTGGTGCTAACAAAAATTAAACATTCAGTATCCTAGTATTAGGTACAGTTAAATGTATCAGTGAGATGTGTTTTAGCAGTTCTGTATGTACTTTAAAGTGCAATAGCCTAGAGAGATGTCAATCTCAAAATCCTAGACAGTTTCAGGCCCTTTTGTTCATATCATATATCACTGAATAACATCATGATAAGTGTATTAGCTTAAAATAGCAGAATGCTGGGGTCAGCAGAGGGAAACTGGGATTATTGCAGACAGTTTGTACCAATTAGAAAAGTTCAAGCAGTTACCTAAATACCTGAGGCTGTTTTCTTGCTTTCAAAACTGGAGGAAAGGTCTACTTCATCTCTGAAGATTAATTGCATTCTGTCTGGTGATTGGCAGTTAAGTTTACAAAAAGGTTATAAAAGCCCTAAGGGTCACCCTAAACAAACACCAGGGTTGGAGCAGTAAGATTCCTTAACAGTAAAACAACATATGAAGAGTAGAAATGTCACTACTTTAGTGTATTTTTTTAAAAATTCTCCATAACAGGAAAAGGGAGCAACTGATGCTTGGTTGACCCACAGCAAAAGTCACAAGCATTGATTCTAATTAAAATGAGAGAATAAACTAGATCTAAACTCTCCTCTAGATTCTTTTATGAAGTGCATAGGGGAACCATACATGGATATTTCTGAGTATTTGGTAATACTGATAGTCCATTCATTAACAAAGTTATTAACAAGATCTCTTTTTACATCTTGTGAATTACTAATTCTCAGCACCTGAAGTCCTAGCTTCCAAGTTAACTTCAGGCTTATCATGGCAAATCCCCATCAGTTTGCATCAGTTTCACTGGTTTTACCAACTTCATTGGAAACTCTTCATTTATACAGAGAGTCCTTGACTTACAGACATTCATTTGGTGACCATTTAAAGTTAGAGCAGTACTGAAAAAAGTGTCTATGATCAGTCTTTGCACTTACCACCATTGCCGCATTCCCACAATTGTGTGATCAAAATGCAGGCGGCTGGCAGCAGTGATGTATTTACGACTGCTGTGGTTTTCAACAAGCAAAGTCAACAGGGGAAGCAGAATCCACTTTACAACCACATGATTTACTTAAATACTGTAGTGGTTTGTTGAACAACCATAACAGAAAAGGTCATAAAATTGAGCACCACTCACATAACAACTCCCTTGCTTAGGAAAGGAAATTCTGGTCTCAATTATGAATGTAAGTCAAGGATTACCTGTACTTAAGCAATCAGAGGTAAATTTGTCTGAAATAATACCTGAAACGCTATGAAATTATTGGCTCATATATCTAATTTATTGTCCAATTAAAGAAAACATTTTCAATCTGTGGACATGGATTTTTAGTAACTATTTATGTACCTATACTAGTGTCTTGGAACATGCAATATTTTCCCTAAATATTTGATAGTATGGTATTACAATGTGGTTACTGGCAAAAGTTAGACTACATACAAAATGCTAAATGATTGTGTCAACACAAAGATTTGTTGTTGTTGGCATGGTTGATTTTTTTTTAACAGTGCCTAAAATAATTTTAAACTCCTGGTTTCAATCGCTCTGAACAACCAGTACAAGCATGTAAATCTAGAAAAATAAGTGATTACTATTTGCTATCTTTTTTGAAACCACAATAGCAATTCAGATGTAATTTCTCTACATGACGATAAAGCTGTCAAGCCACACACTGTCCCTTGTATAAGACTGTGTAATTGGATTTCAGCTTTTCTGTTGAAACATGCACAGAAGCTGTATATTTCAAGGCAGGCCAATTCAATCATACTATAAAGAAAAGCCAAGTAACTTGGGATATGTTAAAGTGGTTCTTGGTTATCCCATACAAGAACAAATAACTTTAATAACTATGAAGTTTTCTGTGACTTTGTACGTACATAAGTCTAAAGCACTCTTGTGATGGAACACTTTGGGTTCCTTCCTATGTCAGTAAGACCACAACATTGGGTAATCAGTAGATATATTTATGTGAAAACATCATGACTATATCTTTTACAAGAATTAAATGAATAATAGGTTTTCACCTACAAGCGAACGTAGTTAATCCATGTGAAGAAAATGATTACTTAAATATGTGAGATCATAAAATTGGATGATGATGCATAGAGAACCTTTTTTATTAAAATATTGTAGCAATAGCACTTAGACTTATATACTACTTCACAGTGTTTTACAGCCCTCTCTAAGTGGTTTACAGAGTCAGCATATTGCCCCCAACAATCTGGGTCCTCATTTTACCAACCTCAGAAGGATGGAAGACTGAGTCAACCTTGAGCTGGTTTGGATTGAACCCTTGGCAATCAGCAGAATTAGCCTGCAATACTTGATTTATAACCACTGCACCACCATGGCTCTTGTAGCACAGTTTGTAGTTCCAAATAACATTCAACAACGTTATTGTCAATTCGCATTAAAATTATCTAAAATATAAAATACAGTTTGTGCACTTATGTCATTCTTACATATGGTGACCATTTAATGTAGCCTTTTGGACATGTGGAAAGATCAATGCAGACCATGCCAAGGAACATGAAACTCATAAACAGCATGCTAAGCTTTATCCCACAGATATCCTCATATATGTAGTCTTCTACAATAAAAGCAAAACTAAGACAGAATGTGAATATGAGCTTGAATACAAACAATATCCTCATATGTTGAGCTAGTGTTTGCATGCTAAATGTATGGAGGTGAGTCATATAAGCTTTACTGAACCTAAGAACATTATCTTTTATACACTTATAAAATGCTGTGAAATAATCATATTTACTAAGGTGATAAAAACAACTATGACTATTTGTGTGTACGCTATGTCCCTGTCACATTTATTTGTACTGATGCTACCAGTGATCCTTGTTCTTATTTTATATCCCATTTCTTGTCTTGTTTTTTCCTTCAATCACAGACAGAAGCTGTGATTGGGAAAGTATCAGGTCCTGCTACAAATACTTAATGTACCTGTGATGTTTCTGTGTGTGTGTTTTTGTTTGTGCTCATGTATTCAGCACTTCAAATTTAATGTCAAAAGGGAATATCATGGCTGTTATAATAGCATCTTTATGTAAGCAGATCTGAAGCTCTACAATGTATACGATGTGTGCAAAAGTGTAGGTATACCTGCTTCTTCGAGTTGCTCAATAAATCTCTAAGCAAACACCAGATAATGCAATAATGGTGCAAAGTGAAGCATGATTTCTTTTTGCAAATGCACGATTACCATTTAGCGCAGATATTTAGAGATCCAATAAGAACATAGCAAGTGGAGGGAGGGAATTAAACAGTCTTCCAGTCAATATCTCCTCTGGCAAAAATAACAGCTTCCAAAAATTTTCTGTAACAAGCTCAGAGACTCTGTTCTTGTTTTTCATTTCTTTTTCTCATTCTTCCTTGCAGCATTCTTCCAGCTCTGGAGTTTCCTTACTATTACATGCACATTGCATGTTTGAGATAGCCAAAGATTTTCAGTACTATTCAGATTTGGAGAGTGCAAAGGCCATTCCAACAGCTATATCTTTCTTTTCTCTAAGTAGTAGTCTTAAATGTGTGTTTCAGAATGATGTTGCTGCAGAGGAAAAAAGCATTGCCCGAAAGTTGGTCAGATCTACATAACAGAGCATACAGTTCATTGCAAATATTGTGGTGGTACAAACATCTACCCAACAATATTATTTATATAACATTGATCTTCTGCCTGTGGCATATTCACTATTTCTTTATTTTGAATCTGTAAGCAACTGCACCAAAATAATAAGCACACACTGCCGTTTGCAAAAAGTCATCGTATTCAGCTTAGGGGTGTGTGTGTGTGTGTGTGTGTGTGTGTGAAAAAGAGAGAGAGAGAGAGAGAGAGAGAGAGAGAGAGAGAGAGAGAGAGAGAGAGAGAGAGAGAGAGAGAGAGAGAGAGAGAGCTTCTGTACATTTGGGGATGCATTAAAACACACTGCTTAAACTTTAGTATGCAATAGTATGTGCATATTAGTATGCAGATATAGTATGTCTAGCTCTCTCTTGCATAATATGGCACTGATATATTCTGGCAAAAGAATGCATACTTTCAAACTAATCTTTTTATTCAGCGAGCTTAAGCAAGAGGTCTGCTGTACCCATCCTTAGTGACAACTTTTTAAATGTATGGATTAGATTCAAGAAATGCTTCCTGAAAAAGTGTAGAGGAAGTGATATCACTTGTATGCTACAAGCATGTAGCAGTTTCACGATATTTTGTAATAGCAAATGAACTTTGAAAATATTGACTTCTGGTCCTGGATTTAAGCATAGTTATTTTAAGAGGCTTTTATGCTTTAGGAGATAAGAAGTTCTACATATCATTCATATGAGGCATGTTATTTGCTCTCAGACTTAATGAAGTTATTTTCATTATTCTCCTTTTTCGATTGAAAAAGATATTTTTATTTTTTTTAAAATCCAGCTTTGAAAAATGCACCTGTAGGAGATAACCAGAGGGAGCCAGAGGGAGGAGTCAGACATATCATGAGTCCCTTTGCACCAGGGGTGAAATTCGACAGGTTCTATCTGGTTCAGGCAAACTGGTAATGACAGCGGCAGGAGGCTCCACCAACCCACCCAGATACCATAACGTCCCATTTTTGAAGCTCTACACATGCACGGAAGGTCTGCACATGTGCGGAGGTGGTGCATGCAAGCGCTCACATTTGCAAATTGGTAGCAAAGGTAAATTGATTTCACCCCTGCTTTGCACCCACAAGAGATCTAAGTCCAGCCCAGAATTTCTTATCTATCTCCAAACTGCTTTGATCATTAATAGTTCAGATTCTTCCTGAGAATTTAAGCTTACAATAAATCTTTAAACTCATTTGAATTGCCTGGAGCTCCTGGTTTCTCTGATGCTTGACAGCACCACTTCCTCCTTTATCCTATATATCAATATGTAACATATAATTCCTAGTTAGTGGAATATGAACAGTGTGTTAAGTAACAAGGTATTCACCAGATTAAAGACAAACTTGCTTAAAATAGCCTGAACATGCCTGGGATAAATCTGTGTTTTTATTGTGATTGTTGTATGTTGACTGAAGTGTGTTTAAAATGATTAGTACCATTTTTACCGTAAAAAGGAAATGTTGTATGTAGCATGAGAACTATTAAATGTCCTATTAGAAAGTAGAATGTGAAAATCTCAGTTTGTCAATGATAGGCAGAAAGTCAGTATCTGATGATGTCCATGGCACCTGACAGATTATGGTTTTGAATGTAAGACAACATGGATGTTTGCAAGGAAATCAAATCATGAAAAGTACACCACAATGTTGAAATATAACAGCTCACGGTTTTTCTCTTGCATTGTGGCATTGCAGTTCATATGGGATGGAACATACCGTACATTTCATCATATGGATGAAAGCTCAGTTGCTTCAGACATTTACAAAAAAAAGTAAATGGTAAACTTCACGAAATACTGAAAAAAATAGATATGCTGTGCATCTGTAAGAGAAAAGGAAGGTTATAATAGATCTGAATAAAGATGGTAGATCTTGTGGAATTGAGTAAAGGAATACATACATACATACATACATACATACATACATACACACACACACACACACATATGTGTGTGTGTGTGTGTGTGTGTGTTGTATTTGTGCTGATAAATAAATAAAGGGAGACTAGTATGGATCCATTTCAAGCTATTTAGCTCTCATCAGCTAGCCATACCATTCTGTGATGAGCCGAATGACAGAAAGAGGGAGTAGTGAGCTCCCTCCCATATTTGGGCATACAAGGGGTTGTAACACAAATGCATATATATATACACACACACACACAAGTGAAGTTAAAAAAAAATCAGATTAATTATGAGGGAAAGGGCTAAGCATATGCCGGAAAATATAAATGGGTATTATGCAGTGGTGGGATTCAATTTTTTTTACTACCGGTTCTGTGGGCATGGCTTGTTGGGTGTGACTTGGTGGGTGTGGCTTGATGGGCGTGGCAGAGGAAGTATACTTTAAAAACTGCATTCCCTCCCCACTCCAGGGGAAAGTTATTGCAAAATCCCCATTCCCTCCTGATCAGCTGGGACTCAGGAAGCAGAGAATAGATGGGGGAGGGGCCACTCAGAGGTGGTATTTACCAGTTCTCCAACTACTCAAAGTTTCTGCTACCGGTTCTCCAGAAGTGGTCAGAACCTGCTGAATACCACCTCTGGTATTATTCATCCTATTAAGAGAATGTGTAATAGATGTGTAATCTATTTGTTGGTAATAGTTATAGGTTGATTTCCAAATAATTGCAATTGTGGAAGAACCAGAGAGTTTTGGATAGACTGCAACATTCTAAATCCATGAAATTCAGCAGAAAATGCTTTGGTTTCTTTACCTCTCTTTTGAAATACTCCAATACTCCAATACAAAATAAATGTTGTAATATGAGTATTTCTCCCATTTGGGCTCTGAGGTACTTAAATGCCAGTTAAAGAGATTTTAGTTTGATACCACCATTTGAAATTGGAGCTCCTACAAAATAATTTGCCCAAGGTGAGTTCAGAGCTAAAGGAAGATTTGAAATGGAATTTTTTTCTCATTTACATATATTTAACTATTATACTTCCACGCTGCTACACAATACAATTTTGTAAAATAAGAAAAGATTGGATCTAGAATCCTCTCAAGACAAGTTTGCTGGGCTTTGGGAGAGATGATTTCCCAATTTTTGTTGTATGTGTGTTTGTGCTCACATTTCCTTTATTTGTTTCACAAACATCTCAGTAAAATTTTAAACTGTGAGTGTGTGCCTGAGTGTGTGTGTTTGTGAGTGTGTGCCTGAGACAGGACACATAGATTTGCTTAAATTAATTATAGCCCTTCACCCAATTGGTCAGTCAGTAATGCCACTGGTCCAATTTGTCTGCAAGCCTGCATAGAAGTTGAAACTTGCTTGTGTGTTTCACCAACGCAATTCTCAACTGTAACATAGCATATCAAAAGTCATGCATAATCTCAGGAATAAACCAGACAGTTCCATTTTCTGTCCTTGTAAATGTAGCATCAAGGGATGCGGTGGCTCAGTGGCTAAGACGCTGAGCTTGTCGATCAGAAAGGTCAGCAGTTCGGTGGTTCGAATCCCTAACATCGCATAATGGAGTGAGCTCACATTACATGTCCCAGCTTTTTAGACCTAGCAGATCTAAAGCATGTAAAAATGCATGTAGAAAAATAGGAACCACTTTGGTGGGAAGGTAACAGCATCCCATGAACCTTCGGTGTTTAGTCATGGTGGCCACATGACCATGGAGATGATTGGCTCTTCAGCTTTGAAATGGAGATGAACACTGCCCTCTAGAGACGGGAACGACTAACACATATGTGAGAGGAGAACTTTTACCTTTACCTTTAAATGTAGTATTGTTCCCAGCATATTAATGTAAGGAGATCTCATAGCCTAAAGCTAGCCAATATTATTTGCAGCCCTGTAATGTCCATTTGGTAGCTTTCATAATAAACAGGTAGAAGCAATTATTTCAATTTTGCCTTCCAGACCAACTTTACTGACCACAATAAAGTAGATTTAGTGCCTGATGCCAAAACTATGGCCATTAGTTACAAATGTGCATGCATTAAAGACCTCATCTGCAATGCTGACATTACCTACAAATCCTGGGAGACTTAAAATATATTGCATCTCTCAGGGAGTTTGTAATAAAAATATTTATTAAATGTGCAGTGTAACGCTTTAATATTTTAAATATGAATAATCTTTGCGAAGGGGGTCTGTAGCTGGTGTAAAGCCAGCAAGCAAATAGCAAACCATTTGTTCAGATATAACCACCGCCATTCATTTTCCATTGGAACATTCAATAGCTGAGAAAGGAAAAGGGCTCAGATAGAGTGCTTACCATTACTGGTAAGTTGAGATTTATTCTTCTGTTTACAGCACTCCGGTCTCATGCGATGAAATGTTAATTAGTTTTCTAACATTAAAAGATAGCAAGGATAACATTCATTTGAGCCTTTTTACAAACCGTTTGCTCCATCTATGAAATGTATAAGTTAGCTTTCAGCAACTTTTATTGACATTTCCCTGTGTCAAAAGCTTATTGATGGTGTGGAGGGGGCTAGAAGCTGCTGGAGGGGTTTGGCTCCCATCCTATTTCATTCCCACTACATTTGTCTTGTCTCAGCCTCTGAGGTGGCTGTATGTCTCATTTTGTCAGCTAGAAGCAAGTGCTCAGCTAGCATATGTACTGTCTGCAAAAGTGTACAATTATGTTTTCTTAATTGTGCAAGTAATAAATATAAATATATTCTATTCCCCCCCCCCCGTGCGCATTCACTATAAGCAAGGCTTGTAGAATTAAGTCATTAGAACAAAAAAAATTCATTTTTAAAAAAATACAGATATAAGTAATCAAGAGTCCCATTTTTCTGATGCTATTTGTTCACAAAGCAGACTTTCCTTCAGAAATTTGCAATAAATTTCTTTATTTACAATTAAAATATATGGACAAGTCCTTTTCTACATAACAGGGACAATTGTAGCTGAATGTTTAATTTTTTATTGTCTGGCAGTTTAGCCACACAGTGTAAAGTGTGCATCCCTTATGTGCATTCCATTAAGAGGAAAAATGAGTACAAAAATCAGTATTTTGGTTTATTTTGCATTAACAAAGCATTTTCCTAAACTAAAAACAAGCATTTTAAAAAGGAATATAGTAGGAGCTAAATAAAAGTATCAGATTAAAAATATGCTGACTTTTGGGATCAGCTAAAATGCATATGATGGAAAATTGTGCTTGCGTATGGAGATGGAAAAGGTAAAAGTTCCCCTCACACATATGTGCTAGTCATTCCCAATTCTAGGGGGCGGTGCTCATCTCCATTTCAAAGGCAAAGAGCCAGTGCTATCCGAAGATGTCTCCATGGTCATGTGGCCAGCATGACTGAACACCAAAGCTGGACCCAACACTGTTACCTTCCCACCAAAAGTGGTTCCTATTTTTCTACTTGCATTTTTACATGCTTTCAAACTGCTAAGTTGGCAGAAGCTGGACAAGTAACAGGAGCTCACTCCATTATACGGCACTAAGGATTCAAACCGCTGACCTGCCAACCTTTCTGATCAACAAACTCAGCATTTTAGCCACTGAGTCACTATATGGAGAAGGAAAGAGAAGGGTTATTTTTTTTTTAAAAAAAGGAGGTGGTGATGGTGGACTAATAGCCTTGCCATAGTGAGAATCAATATTTGGTAAGTCCATTTCTGTTTGGTGATAGTGAAGCCAAACAATAAAATGCTCATAAATGACTGTGGTTTCATGTTGTGGTTGTTTTTTTTAGTGCATAAAAAGCTTTTTTTTCCAAACATAAAAAGTGTTAGGAGGTTGTACTTGTGTTAATGAGAAAACATTATCTCACAAAAAAAGAGCTTAGTACCTTCATTTCCATTTATATAGAAGATTGATTAATACTTAGCTAATTGGCACATGCAAATAGGGATTAAATGAATTTTCTTTTCTTCACAACTCAACAAGTATAATTTAGATCCTTAATAAGATTTGGGCTTTATTATTTTTCCAAGGTAATCATCTTTTAGTCATTGGAAGTAAAATATCAAAGTGCTCTGCTAATTGTATCTTATTGTTTCTAACAAATTGGACAATTAACCTTACCATAAATAAAATGGACAACTAGTGCACTTTAAATCTCTGAGCTAGATTCTAGCTCTGAGAGTTGGATGCAGATGAATGAGGTTAAGAAAGTATATCAATAATATAATAATTGACAATTGTATTAATATCTGGTTAAAACAATGTTTCCTACTTCACTGTTTCTGAAAGTGGCTATTAGCAGCTGTATTTACAGAATGCCTATTTGAATGCAATATGTGAAGACATGAAGGACAAACATAATGCTAGATGACAGTTCCATAGAGTAGCCTCAATATTATAGCAAGGAAATATGTGACAGCAGGTCCAACATCATCAATAAAAGCAGCATTGGATAAATTGTTCAATTCAGCACTTTCAGCTGCTTTTACTATTCAACTTATTTTGCTGCAATAAAAAGAGTATTTAAAAAAAGATGGATTATGCAAATAAGATGAATGGATAAAATATGGCAAGTGCTGCTCAGCATAAGCAAATGTGAAATGGTATATGTTTAGGGAAAGCTTAACTTCATTTAGCTGATAGACACCCGACAAGAGCCAAATAGAAAAGTAATGCAGAGGCATGATAAAACATTCAATAAAATGGTTGAATACAGTGACTGTGTCAAAAGCAAATTTCCTGATAGGAGTAATCATTAGGAGTTAGGGTGAAAGGTTGTCAGCATTATACTATCTTCATTTTTTTAAAAAAAACCTTATAATCCCACTTGAATTAATGTGTGTATTTTAGACATAACATTTCTAGAGTAGGAAAACAGAAAGAAAATTTAGGGGGGGAAAGCTGAAAAATTCTCCATTGAAAAAAGAATTATGTGTTATGTCTTTTTCTTTCTTTTTTTCTTTTCTTGGAAGACATCTCCAAAAGGGGAGAGTATGAAACAACATTTAAAACTATTATATAAAACTATATTTAAAACATCATATGGACAAAGAATGAAGTCTAACAATTCAGATATGGAATATACAATAAAAGTCTAAGCAGTCTCTATTGGATTAGACTCTTGTCCCATAGTCAACAATCTACTCTCATAGTGGCCAACCAATATAAAAGAAAGTCTTCATGTGGATAGCCTTCAGAAGTAGCCACTCTGCCATCAAGGCTAATAGCCATTGATCCCAATGATGTTCTTTTTTGAAGCCAGCCAAACTGGTAGTCCGCAATGGAAACGCCATTTAAATTGTGTAAGAATATAATAATAAATGAAACCAGTGCTGAAAAATTAATTTAGTATGTGAACACCTTCCTGGGACTGAACTGAACAACATGGCTATAATATATAATTTAATTTGGGTATTTTTTTGCTTTTTCCCCATAGATTTCTGTTACATTTTAATTGATGAAGAATTGTGGAAGAATTGTACAAAACGTGACATACTTTTATGTTTTAGCTGATTTTAATAAAGATATTATCCAACCGTGATATTTTTTTCCCTTTGTAGATCCACATGACCAAATTTTTTTCCCTTCATTGCATCATAATGCTAGAACTATCCTCTAAAGTTGAATGGTGAAAGATCAAGGACAAGCATTCCTTCTTCTAATTTTGTCATTACTTCAGCCACCCTATGAAGCAGACTAAGCTGCAATATACCTGCTGATCCAAGTTAAACTGAAGTTGAATATGAACCTGGGCTCCGCAGCCATTTTTAAGCTCATTTCTTCAAAGGAAAAGAGAATTTTCAAAAAATTATCATGAGTGAAATGGAGTTTTTGCAAAAAGTATTTTTGCAAAATGTTCTTTTTTCCATTGTGCAATCAATTCTCCACTGCATCTGCTTCTGCTTTGACTTCTAAAGTTAAATTCCAAGGGAAATGATAATGAGGAAGTCATCCCTTTGGGTTTTGTCCTTAGAAATACAGCAAAGTTCTGCCTTTGATAAATTATTTTAAACCATTTTCTTTCTCTGGAGAAGTTTGAGGATGAGGATGTGCCTCATCCTCTCGATTTATTTAGATATTAATAATTCAATGAATGACTTCAAAATAGCATTTGATCCTGTTAATACTGTGTCCTCTTGAAAAATCTCTATTGGCATTTGGTTGGCTGCTGAGAAAAACATAATGCTGAACTAATAGGCATTGGTGGTCCCTATCAAACTTCTTCACATGTTCTTAAATAAATTAAAAAGCTGTAGCAAAACTCGAAAAAACAAACTCTGATATAATTGCTTCTTGGTGACTGTTAATATTATTTCTGGTTCTGCTTCTTTGTAAATTGAAAGACGGAACTAATCTGTAACTGGGACAAACAAAGGAATGTCATTTCACAGGCACAGTTCTTAAATGTTGGGACAGAAACTCAATCCCTAAATAGAGCTAAACAGATAAGTCTGATAAGTCATGCTGTCTTAAACCTACTCACAATGTATGTCTTTTTTTTCGAGACTTTTTTGAGTCCCATAAATGTGCTTTCATTAATTGGACAATAAATTAGGATGAATAAATGGTTAGTTAAATAACTTGCTGGAAGCTATTGAGGTCATTAACCATATGACAGGGTTCATAACCTTTTCCCACTGTCATTGGGAATACATTAATAAAATATGTTTATTATCTCATGCTAAGGAGATCTTTAAAAACTCAAAGATTCTGACCATTAAGTCAAAGGTGAACATTTCGTACATGTGCATGCAAGCATATTATTGCATTCAGTTCTCATTTAAATATCATAAATTATACTGACTTTTAAATATCAATGAGTTATTTCTAATTAGTTAATTTATTAACAACAATGGTAAAAATGAACCCACTGAAAGAGAGAGAATGTTGTCCCTTTAGTTTTCAGTCTAAACAAACCAGAGAAGAAAGACAATAAAAGTATGTATGTATGTATGTATGTATGTATGTATGTGTGTATGTGTGTATGTATGTATGTATGTATGTATGTATGTATATATATATATACACACACACACACACACAATCCATCCAAAAGTATTACTTTAATGACAGAAAATTAAGAAACAAAAAATGATTATTTGTTTTCCAGATACAGTAATTAATCAGAATACCATTTTACAAGTTGATAAAAATCCAGCTTTCGTGTAGTTACATCTACCTTATTTAATATGTGTCACTGTTTCTGCAATCTGATCAGGGGTGATATTCACATACCTTCCACACATGTGCTTTGGCTTAAAAAAAAGTGCCTAAAAGGGACTGCATAGAGTAGTGATGGCAAACCTTTTTTGCCTTGGGTGCCAAAAGCACAGACGAGTGCACGTGTGCCCACACCCATAATTTAATGCCCCCCGTGCTGTGCCCCCTGCGCATGTGTGTGTGACCCCACCTCTGCCCCTCACATGCATGGTTTTTTTGGAGCCTGGGGAGGGCAAAAATGGCTTCCCCCACCCCCGCAGAGACCCTTCAGAGGCCGGAAAAAGCCCATTCTTGACTTCCAGTGGGCCCAGTATAGGTGCGTTTTTTGCCCTGCCTACGCTCCAGAGGCTTTCCTCCGGAAAGGCTTAAAATGCCCTCCCAGAGCCCTGTACTTACCCAGCATCATGTGGAAGGGAAGGGCAGTGTAGGCCAGCCAGCCAAAAATCAGCTGGCCAGCACGTGCATGCGTGCTGGAGATGAGCTAGGGCAACGGCTTGTGTGCCCGCTGATATGGCTCCATATGCCACCTGTGGCATGCATGCCATAGGTTTGCCATCACAGGCATGGAGCCAGGGCGGGAGGGTGGGTGGGCAGGTCCACCCATGATTTCCGCTACAGGGTCAGGCGAACCAATCTGAACCCGCAGAATACCTTCTCTGAATCTGATCTGCCAAATAAGGAATATTTAGCTAGTAGTCCAGCCCAACTGGAATTTAGGGAAGTCTGCACTTTGTCCTATATAAAGAAGTTTGCAAAGTAGGAAATACTTTTGTTCCAAGGCAATTCAATAATGAGCCTTGTTTCAAAACGTTAAAATCCTTTGTTCAATGCTAAGTAATGTTTATTTAGCATACCTGCTCTGTTTTTTGCACATGGAAAGCCAATATACAGGTATATCTTTACTTCCTGAGGGAGAACATAACAAGCTTTTACTTGGACTTTTGATGTGCTAATGTCAACTTACTTAGTAAGGTAGGATTAGCAAATAGGACCTGTAGTTATTTGGATTGAAAGGAAAAGTTGATTTCTTCCTTGATGAAGCTATGCCTTTTCCTGTCTCACATGGATGCAATCATGCATTTTTGATTTAAGGAGGTGATGACAGGTGCAATATCAGGCCCCCAACATATTCTACATCATCTTTTTGTCTTTAAATATGGAACCAAGCAGGGATTATTTTGTTTATGAACTGCACATGATTGTCATTTCCCCACAGCATTAGCCTTTTAGCATCTTGATAGCATCATCAAGTTATCATTGAAGTAAAACATGCACTTACAAATGTTTTCAGTACAAGTATAGTTGTATGCTTCTCGAAGACAATTTATGCAGCTAGAGGGAGAACAATCTATATGACAGAGGAAGTTGTCATTATCTGATTAGCTTTTATTGTTAACAATTTGGTACCCTGTGAATGCAATCAATAAATAATAGAGGATTCTAGTGAGCAACCTGAGACCCAAGGGTATTAATCTTGCATTGGTTTACCTGTCCAGAAGTCAGATTCATAGATCTGCTCTTTCTTTCTCTAGGAACTAGTGATACCCCTGACTATTTGCATGTTTTGAATAACTGATTCTTTATATAACAGCTTCATATGATGGGTGATGGGGATTCAGAGGATTGTGAACTTCAGAGGCATGGCTATTTCGCGGTAATTGCTTGCAAGAACAAAGCTACAAGCCTCTTCACACTTTAAAGATTGACAGATTTAGCAAGGAATAAATACATTTCAAAGCACTTAGATCATCTTGTATAAACTACCTAAGTTCGTGACAAATGAAAATTCAAATTTTAGTTTATTCTAATATTTCTCATTTTGAGAAACTATATCCTGTTCATAAATCTGTTTTACAGTGGAAATACCTTCACATCAATAGGAAGCAAAATATTGTTTTCCCAGTTTGTTTAGTAAAAATAGCATAGTATCTCAACATTATTACTTGAATAAATTTCAAATATCTTTTGGGGGATTTATTCCTTCACATTTCAGTCACAGGTGAAACATGGCCTAAGGCGAAAGGAGTGGTCGCTGTACTGAAAGCATCTTTAAAAATATTTTTAATACTAAACATTATTTCCTTCTATTAAATAGATTATTTTTATCTTAATGGAACCTATTCATGATTACAAATATAAACTGTCATTTCTGACTCTAGGGGGCAGTGCTAATCTCCATTTCAAAGCCGAAGAGACAGCGCTGTCCGTGGTCAGGTGGCCGGCATGACTAAACGCTGAAGGCGCACAGAACGCTGTTACCTTCCCACCAAAGATGGTTCCTATTTTTTCTACTTGCATTTTTACATGCTTTCGAACTGCTAGGTTGGCAGAAGCTGGACAAGTAACGTGAACTCACTCCATTACGTGGTACTAGGGATTCAAACTGCTGAACTGCTGACCTTTCTGATTGACAAGCTCAGCGTCTTAGCCACCGCGTCCCCTTTAATTTAAGTAGATTTTCTTTTATTAGCACTTATATGCACCATTTTTTATTACTTATTTTGGTACTTTGCATAATGCTATTTATTCTGAAAGAGAATAATGTGTTAAGTAGGCATGTATCATTTATATTTAGCTTTGGGGGTGGGATGGAGGAAACCGATCAAGAAATGAATTTACTTACATAAGTTTTCTAGTTCATTTCTTTTAATTTAATGGAGCAATGGTAGCACAGTGGTTAGAATGCAGTATTACGGGCTAATTCAGTTTACCTCATCAGCTTAAGATTGAGTCAGCCTTCCATCCTTTTGCGGTTGCAAAATGAGGGTTAGATTGTTGTGAGCAATATACTGGCTGTATATACTGTATATACTCAATATACTGACTTTAGAGGCTGTAAAGTACTATGAAACAGTATACAAGTCTAAGTGCTATTGCTAATGTATACTTTGAAATTGTTATCTAGAACTCTTTTCACTATTCACTGAATGAATTATATATGTTCCATGATTGATAAATCAATATCATCTTAAAATACATTGTTCAAAATAACTTTTTTATAAGAATCTACATTGAAATTTAAATAAACATTTTATAATTGCTATTTTTCTTTTTCATATTGTAAATGTATCTTCTTCCTCACACTGTTAATTTTTATAATTTGCAGAAAACCCTAAGCCATCATGTATGATATTCAGAAGATAAGCAGCTGGTCTAACCACAACTTCCTGCCATAGAATTCTACTAAACTGTGCATTAATTTTTCAAGCAAAGTTTCCACCTTAGAGACTCTTCTTAAAACATGCAGCAATAAAAACGTAACTATGGTGTATTCTTTTTATAATTTCAGTTTGTTTAGTATAATTTAATAGAAAACAGTGAAGGAAACCACAAAAAGTACATGAGTTTTATTTTTATGGTTCCCAGACTTTATAATGGATTTTTGGTACGTATATAAAACAGATATATTAATTCTCTTAAACTGTCGCTTTTTAATGCTGTGTAAGCAAGTCTGAAAGTGAACTATCTTTTTGCTGTGTAGCATTTCTGGATTCTGTTTGTCAGTAAATTTGTTGGAACTTGAGTGGTTCCCTGGGTCAAAGTCCAACAATTAAATCACTATGTCAGAATGACTTTTCTTAACTATTTAGAAACTGAGGAAACGGCCAGATATTCTGATCTTACAATGGAAGTCGCCTTTGGATGCCTATATGTCTGGGTGAAAATAACTTTGTTTTTTAGAGATAGATTGCTCTTCTAATTTTTGGTCTTGGTAAATTTGTGCATTTGTGAGAATTTTGTTTCTTCATTTATTTGGAAAACTTTTGTATGGCTAAAAAAGGTATTATTTATATTTACTAGGGCAGTGGTTCTCAACCTATGGTCCATGGACACCTAGTGGAATGTAATGTCATCACATAAGGTCCGTGAAGAAATGTTATGGCTTTGGTGGCCCATGGTCATGGTCCTTGGCCACAAAGGTATTTAAAGGGCGGGGGCTGTGGTGAAGATAACGTTGAGAATCACTGTACTAG
This sequence comes from Natrix helvetica, assembly GCF_964273705.1. Taxonomy (NCBI): domain Eukaryota; kingdom Metazoa; phylum Chordata; class Lepidosauria; order Squamata; family Natricidae; genus Natrix; species Natrix helvetica. The sequence continues at coordinate 37,700,716 of NC_138550.1, read as the reverse complement.
GATATAGGGTACAGCCTCCAGACTTGAAAAATTATTTAAGCTTCCTTAGCAAAGTGGTATGTAGAAAGAATCTAGTCTTTGGCTTGCCCCCCAGATCTGATAAGTTCTTTACAAGTTCAATAGAAGAAAATGCAATTGTACCACTGTATGCTTTAAAAAATACATATCATAGATTACTCCTCACAATAGTTTTGACTGGTAGTCGTACCCTGTGCTGTTGACATACTCAGCATTTCAAAAATATTTTTTTTTACTAAAGAGAGAGATTTTTAAGAAGATAAAAACTTTTTAAAAAGTAAATAGAGAAAAATAGAGAAGAAGAACAAAGATGATTAGAGACCTGGAAGCTAAAGCATATGAAGAATGGTTGTGAAAACTGGGTGTGTAGTCTAACAAAGACAGGACATGATAGCAATAACACTTAGACTTATATACCACTCCACAGTGCTTTTTACAGCCCTCTCTAAAGGGATTTAAAGAGTCAAAAAATATTTAAGGAAGTTAACAGAACGATCAGAGGCAATCTAATAACTGAAATGCTAGGTAGAGGAGACTATAAAGAACTGAGTCTAATGGTCAATGCTGTGGACTTGAATATACTATGCAATTATGCCAGCAACCAAATCATCAATAAAAAAGTAAAACTCTGGCTATGAAACTAACATTATTAACACTTGATATAAGGGTACAATTTCCCCCCATTATCCAATCTAATCTAAATCAAATTGATAGACATATGCTATGTTGTTACTATAAAATTCCCCAAGGATGAAAGATTTTTGTTCACATTACCTGCTTGTCTTTCATTGCTCATCCAGATAATAAGCCCTAAATTCCTGATGTTCATAAATTCTGAGTAAAGCCAGGATGTCAAGAAAAAAATAGATATTACATATTTTATAGGGAGGTTCCAATTACTTCCAATAGATCTTAAAATGCTAGAAGCTTTTAATTCGTGCTTCATTAGCATATCATCATGTATCACCTAGAAAATGACATTTACTGTATATAGTAGCTATAACCTTAAACTTTTCTATCGCATATATGATGAATTACAATATTATTATTAAGTTCTATTATCTATACTAAACATAATTAAATCTGAATCCAGATTAGTATGTTCAGCAAATAACAAAAAATATAATGTAACAAACATTTCTTAAAATATTCTACAATGAAATATACACATTCTATTAAGCCCTGGTTTTATTAAACAAATTATACTAATCTGGTTCTCACAAAAAAGGAATTCATAAACCGTGGTTTGTAAACTATAATTGCTGTCTTCCAATATTGCATTAAAAATAAACCAAACAAACCAGTTTACTGTTTAGTGGGATACGTACATTCAGTCAATATGAATATTCATTTAATTTTTTAATAGTAATTCAACAAATTTGGATTATCTGGATCTGTAATCCCAACACTGTTATAGTGTTATATATTCACATTCATTTATTAGTATCATGGAAACATTAGAGGACAGGTTATTGGGCAATTATACCTGGAATTATTTTGCATTTCATATTGTTTTACATTACCATTATTCATACCTAGATTCACAGGAGAATCAAATGGTGTCCGGATTATGGGAGGTTGTGCTAGACTAAAATTTTAATTTAATCTAATGTTAGGCCTTTGGAAAGATGTTCTCAGTGCTCTTGCAAATGCAGTAACCTTTCACCCACCATTATTATTGTTATAATCCATTTTCTTGCTTCTCAAAAGTGTACAAATGTTGAGATTATTGCTCGTTTTCCTTGTCCTGGCATTGGCAACCAAGATGAATGAACAGCAACAGCAATACAGAGAACACCATGTTGGTATTGCAGCCAATATTTAAGCCATAAACAAATGCCCAATGATGCCAATCCCTTGCCCTAACTTTGAGAAGGCAGTCCTTATGGTGTGACAGAATGTAACATCATAATTCAGAATCCTAAAATACATTCAAGCAATTACTTGGTAAAAGAGACCAATTTATGTTTGATGGATAAAGCCAATGAGATGAAGAATATGGTGCTGTTGTGAAGTGTTCTGCCATGAGATAGCTATACAAAACTTACAAACAGAGCTATGCAAAGAGGAATGACCCTCTTTGCTAAAGTGATATTTTTCAAAGGCAATGACTTTGTTTTGAAGGAAGAAAACTATTACAAAAAGCTATCTATTGTGATCCGGAGAACTGTCTGAAATGTGACAAGCTTTATAAACAAAAGAAATTAGTGCAAACTTCTCTCTTTCATTGACGCCATTGCCCATGAAGGTTAATATAATTATACCAAGTCCATTATTTTTGAACATAGTAATGGAAAATGTCCTATTTAATAAAGTGGGCATCAACATCCTGAAGAGGTTCCACAGCTATCTGTCTTCTATCTTTAATTTTAATTAACAAAACAAATGGACAGTAAATTTAAAGCAAAGAATCAACATTAATCTCTAAATCAAAGGGTTTTACATCAGGATTACAATTAATCACATGCATGAAATACCTTATTTAATAGGGTGATGCCCTTGGTTACTTTGTTTAATCACTAAAACAATTCAATTTCCAAAATTAGAATTTGGATCCATTCCAAATATATCCCATTAAGATGATCAATTTGGTAACAACAGTGACAGAAACCCTTTGTAAAAGAAATTGCAGGCTTCGTCTTCCCCTGGATCAGGGAGCCATGCACGGAAGTATTTATACCACCAGACACCTTATGCTTCATAAGACCTGGAGCTAAGTCACAAACATTACAGGGTAATTATATTCAAAGATTGCTTTTCAGGCACTAAGACACAGAGTGAAAAGAATGTTAGTACTTTTGTAAGGCCGTCTCTATATTCAGGATGAGTCCCTAAAAATGCCATCTTATAAAGGTGATGCTACCGCTTTCTAAATTGCAAGGTTATTGTATTCAGTTTAGCTACAGAACATGACCTTATGAAATTTGGACATTTTTCTCTTTCACAGGAGAAGAAACAGCACATTTGAAAACAGACGTTGGCATAGTATTCAAAGCTGTGTGCTGCCTCAGGCACAACCATAGATTTCCCAGTGTTACTAATAATGAAATTGTTGAAATGAAATTCAATAGTAACGTGTAAAGTCATCATATGTTTCTCAGTGCTAAAAACATAATGGGAAGGGAGGGAAAATGTCAGCCATGGATTCTGTTGCATGACCTGCACAGCAAATAATTCTAAGGACCATAATCAGGTCTCCCTCCCAGGAAATGTGAATGGAAATGAACTGTATTTTTTTTAAACAAGCAAGCAAATGATCTCTTATGCACTTTTTCTCATGGACAGTCTTTGGGCTCCGGAAAAATATTGGCTATGAAGCAAGAAAAAAGATGTTCTAAGGTAAAAATATTATAAGAGCTGTGGTGGCACAGTGGTTAAATGTAGTATTGCAGGCTAACTCTACCAACTGCCAGAAGCCCAATCCTGACTGCCTCAGGGTAGATTCAGCCTTCCATCCTTCCGAGGTTGATAAAATGAGGACCCAGATTGCTGGGGGCAATATGCTGATTCTGTAAATCACTTACAAGGGTTGTAAAGCACTATGAAGCGGTATATAAATATTAGTGCTATTGCTATACCCTACTTGGTAAGCAGATTCCACTTTAGATGGTAAAGAATGTACTTTATCTGCTGCACTTTGGAGCTATTGACTTCATTCCATACTGCAGATTAAGAACTAGAGGCAAGTTTGATATAAAATTGACCAATCACAGGGAATCATCATTATACAGCCTATTGTGTAGCAGCAGCAGCAACATAAATGTAATCTCTTTATCACCATTGTGTTTAGAAGCTTCAATACAGCCCAATTTAATTCTAGAATCTTACTAAGATTGCAAAATTGCATATAGTATCTCTCTTGAGTCACTTTTTAACTGCCTTTCTTCAGTATTAAAGTATCAAGGCAAACATCCTCCAAAGGATGAACTCTTTTCTTCAATAAGAAAACTAACTTACCCACTAATAATTTGGGATAATATTTTTTTTAAAACATATTCCAAGTTTTCAATGTCCCTTTGTTATGTAGCTGTAAACAGCTTGGTAAAAACTTATTTTACATATTTGGGTAAGGAAGCAAAACAGAGTAAGGCAATAAAGCTAAAAAGTCGTGGTCACATCTAACATGTTGGTTAAGTATGCTGGGTATTTGTTTTTGCTTTTTTAGTTTTACCTGTTTTGGAAGAGGGTGGAGTAAAAGTGCAGCTTGCTTTGTTTTAGTACCTGTTGAAACTACTGCATCCATAGCAAATCACAATGAAACTAAATGGCAACATATGACATGACATTAAACAAGTGCAACTATTTGTATTTCAATGTCTGACATTAATATGTAAGTTGCAGCATGTGTAATAAATATCATTCATCTCCTCTGGTCCACTGGGGAATCCAGTGTATATAAATCTTATTTGGGGTGTTACACTACAGTTTTCATGAATTTTCCTCTTCAAAATAGGAGAAAGCATTGGCATCAATTTTTAGCAATCATCTCAATTAATTTTAAAGAGGGCTTTAAAAATTATAAAAAGTGTCACGGGTAAGCTTAACTGCTGGTCTACATCATTATACAAAAATGGGATTTTTTTAACAATTGCCTGTTTTGGATATGGTAAATATGTTGTAATGGTAAAATGGTTCTATTTAAGTATTGACTTGAGCATACTCAATATACTTGGTACATACGATGTCTTTCATGAACAAAACTCATCTAATAGATACAGGAAGCAGAGACTTTGTGGTATCATGTGCAGGGCAAAAATTCATAAAAGGGGGGCAGTTCATAATTAGGACATTCTTCTGAAGTCTCAGATGGCTTTCACAACTGTGTTTCTCTTTGCATTCCTTGTTCTTTGGATAGGTAAAGACATAAGCCCATAATTTAGAAGAATAGTTCATCTCATTCCCAAAGGAACATTTCAGAGCTGAAAGATAGCTGAAAAAATATACCAGGTCTTGGTGCTAATAGGCAAGTATTTCCTCACCAAATAGGGCAAGCAGATGATCTTCCCCTCACAACAAGGCAACATATGGTACTTATACCTTGCTGATTATGTCAAAGTTTATTAGCTGAGAATCATAAGTCTTTTAGAGGAAGGGACACAGGTGTCTGCAATTAATATTGCTCATCCCCACTAGAGGAATGTAATTTAATTCTGAATGTCTTTATCATAAAGAAAGGTTCATCCTGTAAATAAATAAATAACTCACAGATTATGTTATTAGAAAGAGACAGCCTTAGAGAGACTTGTAATAATGCTTCTTGTTTTCTTTCCATAGTAAAAGATAATTGGAGCCAAATGAGTAAAAACAATGCAGCAAAGGCAAACAGGAAAATCTCAGCCCTTTAAGAAACTCAAATAAATTAAACCAATCACTGTGGATGAAAAATACAATGTGTTCAATTAATCTAAATGGGATAGCACTCAACTGCAAAACTCCACTTAAGCAGCAATGAGATCTGGGGGTGGGTGGCTCACAGATGTCCTTTTCAAGTTGTGTAAGTACAACAGCTAGTAAACTAAACTCAGTGAATGGATGCAAAGAGGGAAAACACAGAACCTGAAGGCTGCATCATGGAACAGCAAAAGAATATAGGCATTTTAATGACTTGTATGTGTTTTGCAATAGTTACAAACAAACCTATTATCTTTAAAATTGTTTTACATGGTTCCTTTCTTCCTATATTCAATCTTTCTTCATGAGCAAATCCATAAATCAACAGTTTGTTTTATTCTCATTTTCGTTATTTTTTTCAAATAACGAAATAGCTTTTTTTAAAAAAATGCATATTATTTGCTCCATTTATATTCCACATCAGGTAGCACTTAGCAATAGCACTTAGATTTATATACCTCTTCGTAGTGCTTTATAGCTCTAACGGTTTACAGCACGGATGTCAAACTCAATTGCCTCACGTGATGTATTGTGACATATTGTGACTTTTTTTACCTTTGCGGAGCCAAGGTGGGTGTGGTCTGCACACGACTCACCTGGCCCACTGCCCACCAGTTTGACACCCTTGGTTTACAGAGTCAGCATATTGCACCCAACCATTTGGGTACGCAACCCTCATTTTACTGACCTCGGAAGGATGTAGGGCTGAGTCAACTTTGAGCTGGTCAGAATTGAACTACTGGCAGTGACCAGTGAATTAAAATCCACTTTATATTTATATTGAAAATTTAGAAAAATACATGCCTCTAGTGTCCAATATAGTAGTATCTTCCTCAATCTCTTGTTCTATTTACTACAGAACTCCCTCATTTTGATCCACTAGTATCCTTCAGTTCCTTTTTCAACTTTCCAAGGAAGTTTCTTGCCTTTTGGACTGAGGTAAATCAAAACTTCTGCTGCTTAAAAGTTAAAATCACCCCATCTCATTTAATCCAATGAAATTGAATCTTTCTTCTGTTTGTCAGCCAGAAAGGTATATTCTTTTCTCTTATGCGATATTGTAATAATTATTTCTTTAAACAAAATTACTTCTTATTTATTATTATTTATTTATTTATTTATTTAGGATAGGACAGGATTTGGACAGGTTGCGTGGACGGCTGCGACCCACCACTTGCTTAACGGACCCGTGCCCCTCCTGGCTGGTACTGGCAGCCTGGGAGGTGACACGAGGCTGGCTCCTGGGCCTGGTGAGCGCCTCACTGGGTGAGGGATACTTACCAACCGCCTTGAAAGAGGCGGTGGTGAGACCCTTGCTCAAGAGGCCTTCGCTCGACCCAATGGAGCTAGCTAACTATCGTCCAGTCTCCAACCTCCCCTTCTTGGCGAAGGTTGTTGAGAATGTGGTGGCGCAGCAATTTCCACAACACCTAGACGAATCCGATTATCTAGACCCACGCCAGTCCGGCTTCCGACCCGGGCACAGCACTGAGACAGCCTTGGTCGCGTTGGTGGATGATCTCTGGAGGGCCAGAGATAGGGGTTGTTCCTCTATCCTGGTCCTATTAGACCTCTCGGCGGCTTTTGATACCATCGACCATGGTATCCTATTGCGCCGGTTGGAGGGGATGGGAGTCGGAGGCACCGTTTTGCGGTGGTTCGGCTCCTACCTCTCCGACCGGAAGCAATGTGTGTTGACAGGGGGGCAGAGGTCGTCCCTGAGGCCACTCACTTGTGGGGTGTCACAGGGGTCGGTCCTCTCGCCACTTCTGTTCAACGCATATGTGAAGCCGCTGGGTGAGATCATCCGTGGTTTTGGGGTTGAGTACCATCTCTACGCTGATGATACTCAGCTGTATATTTCAACCCCAAACCACCCCAACGAGGCTGTCGAAGTGATGTCCCGGTGTTTGGAAGCCGTCGGGGTCTGGATGGGGGACAACAGACTCAAACTCAACCCCTCCAAGACTGAGTGGCTGTGGTTACCGGCACCTCGGTTCAGCCAGCTGACTCCATCGCTGGCCATAGGGGGCGAACAATTGTCCCCTGTGGAGCGGGCGTGCAATTTGGGCGTCCTCCTTGATGCCCGGCTGTCAATGGAGGACCATGTGGCAGCCGTGGCAAGGGGGGCGTTCCACCAGGTTCGCCTGGTGCGCCAATTGCGCCCCCTACTGGACCGGAGTGCCCTGCGTACGGTCACTCATGCGCTGGTGACGTCTCGCCTGGACTACTGCAATGCCCTCTACATGGGGCTTCCCTTGGGACGCATCCGGAGACTGCAGCTAGTTCAGAACGCAGCCGCGCGGGTTATTATGGGACGTACACGTTACTCCCACGTAACACCTCTCCTGCGCGAGCTGCACTGGCTACCTGTGGCCTTTCGGGTGCGTTTCAAGGTATTGATCACCATCTTTAAAGCGCTCCATGGCAGAGGACCTAGTTATCTGCAGGATCGCATCCTACCACATACGTCCCTGCGACCTATCCGCTCACACAGGGAGGGGCTCCTCCTGGTGCCGTCTGCTAGGCAATGCCAGCGGGCGACACCTAGGAGTAGATCCTTCTCTGTGATGGGCCCAACCCTCTGGAATGACCTCCCCCCAGACATTCGAACTACCACCGACCTCCGTTCCTTCCGGCAAAAGTTAAAGACTCACCTATTTCAATCAGCTGGCCTGACACTCTCTTAGCTTTACCTCCCAGGGATCTATTTTATTTTAGGGTTTGGGGTTTTAATTGTGATGTTTTTAGGTATTTATTTCTTAGTACAGCCTATCTCCCCCTCCAAATGTATTTTAAATGTAGCTTAAATGTATTTAATTATTATGATTGGTTTTATTGTATTGACTGTACACCGCCCCGAGTCCCTTTTTGGGAGAGGGGGGGTCTAAAAATCTAAGAAATAAATAAATAAATAAATAAATAATTCTTCAAACATTATTTTCAATATATCTGGCATAATCTCTTTTTATGTTATTTGCTTTGAAAACAATCCTTTCCTTCTACTGTTTTTGCTGTTTTCTAGTAGCAGCTATTTCTATTTTTCAATTTATAATCCAGAAAGGACAGTTTTAAAAAAAAGAAAATAAAGTTAATTCCTTTCCTTCTTTTTTTTTCTCTCTCTCTATATCGTTAGCTCTGTAATATCATTTAGCACTTTATAGTTCTATGGTTACATCATCTTTCATAACTTTCTTTTATTTTTTTGTTTAATGAAACCAGCCAATTGTCCTTCTTAGCAAATTTAAACAGTCCTCGTTTCTACAGAAATATCTGTTATTTATTTCATTAATTTAATCATACCAAACTAAGAAAGTTTAAATGGATTAAGGGAATAATCAAATTTGATTGTTTCCTTAATCAATTTTAAATGTTATTAGTTCAAACCCTTGACCAGCTTTTATCCTTTAATTATTTTTAAAGCCTTACATTATTTCTTCTTTTTACTTTAATCTAGGTCAAATCCACATATCAGGACTTTTAATTGCTCTGCTGATCAGATCTTTGTCTCATTTAATATTTATAATCCAACTGCACCCTAGAAAGTGGAGTTTTGGGTAAACCCAATATCCTTAAAGCAAGTTCTGCATAAGACTGTGAGCTTGATATTTTTTCCACGCACTTGTTTCTCTACTCTCAAATTATCCATTGGGTACCTCCAGATCTGAGGGTTTCCTGATAAGGAGCTGCCTTCTGGTACATAAATGGGAAAGCTCCTGGCTTCTCTTTGTCAAGAGAAGCTCTGATGGCCCAAGTTGGACCAAGTCACCAGTCTCCACCCCAGCAGCTTCTCCACAGTTCAGAAATGTGTTAATCTACCATTTCCTCCTGCCTTAGGTCCCTGACTTTTCTTATTTCTTGAGCTTCCTATTGATTGTATGTTATTTCTACAAAACAGAACGATGAAACATTCTAAAACCACTTACTCTTTTCCCTTAACAAATCATTTGCATTTCCTCTCTGTCTCTCTCTTCAAAAATGGATGAAACTTGCATTATAACAAAGTCACTGTCTGTTTCTGATATAACCCAACAGCCTCCCTGCTAGCATTTCAATCAACCCAACTAGTGGGGGGAAAACATAATGTACTTTAGCATGGATAATATGCTTTCAAGATCTTCACAGGCAGCATAAAGCTTGCTAGAATTTCATTTTCACATATATTTTTCTGAAAACATTTGACACAATGGTAAACAGAATGCTTTGCTAGTTCTCATTGCATGTAATTGTTTTAAAATTGGTCTTTCTTTGCAACTGCCCTATAACAACCTATTAGAAAAAATATGCAAACCAATAAATGCACAATAATTACAGTAAGACATGGACTTTAGGGCAGGATCCTCAACATTTATTTGCTGTGAAGGGATCTTTAGAATTTCAAGTTGTACAGATTGAAACAAAATGAGTCTTAATAAATGGGCATCCTCTGCACTTAGTGATAGGCTAAATGGGACAGAAGGATAAATGGCTAAAGGTGCTGTCCACTAGCTTCAGATTTCAGATTAACAGAGTTGGAAGGGATCTTGTAGAACATCTAGTCCAATCCCCCACCCAATCAGGAGACCCTACATCATTTCTGACATATGGCAGTCCAGTCTCTTCTTGAAGTCTTCCAGTGATGAAGCTCCCAGAACTTCTGAAGGCAAGTTGTTCCATTGGTTAATTGCTCTGTCAGAAAATGTATCCTTATTTCCAGGTTGAATTTCTCCTTGTTCAGTTTCCATCCATTATTCCTTGTCTGGCCTTCAGGTGCTTTGGAAAATAGGTTGATCTCCTCCTCTCAGTGTCAGCCCCTCAAATATTGGAACACTGCTATCATGTCTTCCCTGGTCCTTCTCTTCACTAGACTAGCCATGCCCAGTTCCTGCAACCATTAATCATATGCTTTAGCCCCCAGTCCCCTAATCATCTTGGTTGCTCTTCTCTGCACTCTTTCTAGAGTCTCAACAACTTTTTAATAGTGTGGTGACCCAAGCTGGATGCAGTTCCAGACACAGAAGCACATAAACATCATCATGTGTTTGAGATGAACAGCTGGAGAGGCAATGTGGGGATATAATGGATGGCTTTGACTGGCTCTGCAAAATGGATACGCTAATGTTGCAGTAGATATCTTTATGAGCAGGCTCCTCCTGGAACCTCTTCTTCAAATAAGAACCAAAAAGACTGCAGTACAATCGAGAGATGAGTAACAGAATTGAACAACATTCCCAGCTGCATTAAAACAAACGTGTAGCCTGCTGAGTTTATTCCTCCCTTAAATAATGGATGCATAATCTTTGTTGGTTTTTTTTGTTGTTGTTGTTGCAAAATTTTTATTGGTTTTGAAAAATATAGGGAAGGGTAAAAGGGTGTACAAGAAAAATTTTTGCAGCTTCCATACTGGTGGCGAGAGTCTCCCCTAGAAACTCACAAATTTAACAATCTTAGAACTAAAATATAAAAGAAAGCATCAGAACAAATTTAACCATTATTATCAAACATGTGCTCTACTATTTTTTCTCTGTTACTTTTGTAGTATCAACAATTACAATTATTCCAAATACATTCATTTTTGTGATCTAAGCCTTTTCGATATTGCTTCTTCTTCCCTGCCTCTTGGGAGGGCCTCAGTGCCCCCCACCCCCTCCTTGTCTTGCGTCTTGCTGTCCTTTTCCCTACTCCCACTAAGTTCCTCCTCTTGGGGGGAAAGATTCTTTTTAATAAAGGCTTCCGCCTCTTGAATTGTATTAATTTTGTTGTTGTTTTTAAAAGTAGCCTTTTTCTAATATACCGGTAATGTTTTTTCAGAATGTTAAACAATATGTCCATCATTGCCAGCCAATGTGTAGGTGTGCAGATGTATAGAACATCATGCCACAGGAGGCTGGTCAAAAGAAACAGTTAAGTCTGAATGCAGAATAATAAGCATTAGCATGTTATTGGGAACATGGGTAGCATAAAATGAACCATCTCAGTTTTATCATTCATGTCAGGTATGCTGTTTAAACAATGTATTTGATTTCAGTAGGAATTGGTATGCATTTTCTTGTTTAATTTGTGAGTCACTGCTTATTTTTTTAATTTTATTACAATAATTTATGTTTAAAGAATACAAAATTTTGCCCTCTGTTAAGTCCTAGCAGTAGCTCACAAGAAAGTTGAGTTCTCAAAGATTGCTATTAGCCAAGTTATAGCAAGGAAAAAGGAATTAGATTATAGAATTCCGGAAACTGGATATGTTACCTTAGCACCATTAAATTTGTGTTAAATTTGTTAAGTACATTAAGAAAATGCCTTCTTCTGGAGTATTTTGGAAGCATCCATTCCTGTTCCAGGGTAGAGAATTCTGATGCATCTACACAGAATTGTCAATGTGTTACAATGAAAGAGAAAGACTGAGAAAGACTGAGAAAGACTGAGAGTGAACATCTTTCTTCAGCCCATGAGTGTAGGTTCAGAGGGATAATTTATTTCCAACAAGATCAGATTACTTTATAACTATAGTTTAAGTTCATAAAATCCAAAACTCTTCATAAATGGATACATTTCTTGTTTTAGCAATGTAATTCAGCTTAACTCAAGAAAGTTCATAAAATATATCTTGACTTTCCCAAGCTAAAGTGCTTCATTGCTCTCAATGATGAAGAATTTCCTGTAGCAAGCTACATGTTAAGTTTATTTTATAGAACATAGCTGGCCCTCTTGGGTATTTCTATTTTAAAATAAATGACCCAATCCAGATACAACCAATGAAAGCAGTAAAGATTTCAATCTCCCACTAGCTGATTTATTTCAGTAATTCATCTCCATCTAGAGCAGAGATTTCCAAAAGTCTTCAGTCTAGGGGCCAGAGGCCATGCTACTGCTGCTGCCACTATTTCTAACAGACTTGTTGCTGTAGCCATGATGATGCAACTGTTAAATATATTTCTTTTGGGTATCATGGGCTAGATGATTTTGAATGGCAGGAAGTAGGCCACATTTTGATTAAGTATGCACAATATTGCACTGTGTAACTAATATAGCCCATTTCACCCAATATGGATGATTAAGAGAATGTCATGAATCAGAAGTATATATTCATTTCATTTTATATGTTATTGATTTTAAAAATGTAGTCTATCCTTTATTGGTGAAATATATTGGTCTGAAATCATTTCATTTATGATAAGTGGTGGCTTGACACTGACATATTGTTAAAAAGGAAATCACACGTACACAGATAAGGTAGACAAGTTTAAATCAACATTTATCTTTCCCATTTTAAATAAGACAAACACATGCTTAAGGTTAGAGCAATTTCATTCATTTTTTGATAGGTTATTCTTCTTATAAACTGACATCCAGCTTGCTTATGGCACTGAAAAGCAATCCTGCATTCATTTGGGCCAAAGCATAACTCTCTACGTGTTGAATTACTTGAACCTGCAATTTAAGGAGAACCCCTGCAAATGGAATGGAATATTCTCCACTCTCAACCTTGAGATAGTTCAAAAAGAAAGCATGATTGAGAGTGCAAACTGAGAACTCAAACAACACCAGAAAGGTCTTGCCAGAGATCACCCACAAATACAATCAGTTTCATCTCAGTTGCTAGATTCAAATCTGAAACAGCTTCAAAAGGGGTCTGTCTATTTCTTCTAACAGTCTAAAATATACAAAAACTGTCTTCTCAATGGTCCTCCAAAGAAGGGAAAGTTGAAATTGGTTAAAATGAGCAATAGATTCTTGAGAAATTTAACACTGTCTCTTTCAAGACAAGCAACATCATCCTCTTCACAAATGCCTCTAATCATGACCAAATCTACCTGGTACTTTTCCCAATGAGGAAGAGCAGAAATCCAAATTGTAGATGACAGAACCAATATCATACAGAGCTATATCCATTGCCTCAGGAGTCATATGCACAAAACCCACTCAGAAAAGTATTGCAGTCATCTCTGAGCTACCAGCTACCATGCCTGGCTGAATTGATTTCTTCTGGGGGGGGGAACTGCCTGGAAAATCCCCCAAAGTACCTAATCCGCCCTAACAAGTCTGAGTCACTTTAAATAGTGACTATTTCTCTATTCCTTTTTATAAATGTGAGAGGAATAGAGAAATATGGAAGTATTGCCAATCTTACAGCCACAGTATAAACCCATATATGGACTTTTACTTGTATTCAGTCTGATTTGCTATTTGGTCTCAGCATAATTCTAAGAATCTCTTGAATTAACTCCTCATCAGCTCATCAGTAAACCAAAGAGCATCCTCCAGATTGGCAACCCAGCAAAGGTTGTTCAGGTGCAATCCTACTTAAGGTTTTTGGAATCTCCTATTTCAGCAGAAATGCTCAACTGTAATTTTGAGAAACTTTGTGGTTCCGTAAGATACCTGGACTAGACAAATATATTCATTCTCCGTGAAGAGGCAGGTGGCCCCAATCAACTTCATAGCCATCAAGAGTTAATCTGACAATGACAAAGGACATGTAGTAATGTACCAAACCTTCAGATCACATCACATTTGCCATGAGACAAAACAGATACAGGATGTGGCATTCTATACGCTTCAGGCCCTGAATGATCCCAGACAGGGCCATGGTAGCCATGAATTCCCCTATTGCCTCTGACTCCCATTCCAGAAAAGGCATGCTGAAATTCCCCAGAACCACAATCCTGAAGATTTCCATCATCAACTTCATGATAATACCTTCTCCTTTATGCTGATGCCAAGTCCAAAAATGGATGAACACATCTTTGGAAAAAGAGGTTCTGCTTTTCCTAATAGAAACCAGATCTGTCCTCTTATCCACCATATAATCATGGATGAGGGATTTATTGCAGGCAGACATTGCAATTTAGCAGTAACAGCTGAACATCAGGGACTCCAAAGATCCAGTAAGCTGGCTTTCGGATCAAGATTAAGGGGTTTTGAGAAACAGTCCTTCCCCTGCCTATCATTATGTCTCCCTTTGCCAGTCACTTCTTTGATCTTCATTCTTTCCTTCAGACTCCAATCTTATCCCTGGGCTTCCCATTTTCCATAGTCCATAGAAAGAACCCTATTTACTGTCCTATTCACATACCCCTCCATGTTTTTATCAAATCAATCGAACCTGTAACATTCAATGCCCTTACCCAAACCCAAACCCACAAACTTTCTTGAAACCCTCTGACAAGTCTCACCTCCAATTAATCTGTTCAACTTTTATAATTTTCTATCACCCCTCCAATAACCTGCTGTCACCCAAACCAGTCAGGGAAAATATTAATTTTTAACCATGTCTCATAATTGCTTTTGAATTATGTTGGTGTTGAAGAAGACTCTTGAGAATCCATGGAACTGCAAAGAGATCAAATCAGTCAATCCTAAAGGAAATCTACCCTAAATATTCTTTGAAAGGACAGATACTGAAGCTGAAGCTCAAACACTTTGACCACCAAATATGAACAGGGGACTTATTGGAAAACCTGATGTTGGGAAAGACTGAAGGCAAAAGAAGAAGGAGACAGCAGAGGACGAGATGATTAGATAATGTCATCGACACATTGAACATGAGATATCCAGGAGACAATGGAGGCATGCTATGGTCCATGGGGTCCTGAAGAATCAGAAATGATTTAGTGATTAAACAACAACAACATCATCATCATCATCATCATCATCATCATCATCATCATCATCATCTCATTATAGCCAAACATGGCACTAAAAAAAGTCTTGGATTTTTATATAATTTTTCCATTGAAGAGCCTTTCTCAGTTAGTATCTCCATTACTTATTAAACCAAAATTCTTAAATTAAATCATAATGTGCCTATAAAAATTAATATATGTAGCAAGAAGGCTATAATATAAAAGAGAGCAAAGACCCAGAGTTCAGGTCAACAATAATGGTCTTATATTGCAAGAAGTCAGAGTTTGGTTGACAGTTAGGAGAAAACAAAATATTAAAACATTAAAATATTAGTATTTAAAGTAGGGTAATAGAATAATTATCTATAAATAAAACTAGTTTCTCTTTTGTAGATGCATTTAAACAGAGGCTGGGCAGTGATCTGTCAGTATAGTTTAATTTGAATTCCTTAACTGACCAGTGAGTTTGGATCCAAAGACCTCTAAGGTGCCTTCTAATTCTTTAATTATATAAAAATTCCAAGTGGTGTAAATAAAATGTTTTATATTGTCACAGATCAATCCAAATTCTTACAGAAAACAAAGGCTTAGTCACTAAGTCATGTCTGATTCTTCAGGAACCCATGGACCACAGCATGACTCCATTTCTCCCAGAGATTACACAAACTCATGTTCATTGCATCGATGACATTACCTAACAAACAAACAAAGTAATCAAGTAATCAAGTCTAGCAGGGGTGAGAGTACAATTAGATCAGGTCCAATGGTGGGATTCAAATTTTTTTACTAATGGTTCTGTGGGTATGGCTTGGTGGGTGTGACAGGGGAATGATAATGTAAAATCTCCATTCCCACCCCACTCCAAGGGAAAGTTACTGCAAAATCCTATTCCCTCCTGATCAGCTGGTACTTGGGAGGCAGAGAATAGATGGGAGTGGGGCCAGTTAGAGGTGGTATTTACCGGTTCTCCAAACTGCTCTAAATTTCTGCTACCAGTTCTCCAAAACTGGTCAGAATCTGCTGAATACCACCTCTGGTCAAGTCCTCAATGATGGCACCTGGGATGGCATAATCCATATCTAGGAAACATCTGTTGGTCAAAGTCATGTAACTGGAAAGAAAAAGATGCAGACTTTATGATGTAACTAGGCAACAGGTTGAAAATTTCTATTATTTCCAGTCCTTGAGAATCCTAGAGGCTGGCCTTTAAAGTTTCCATGGCTCTGAATAATCACTTGGGCTTAATCCAGCATTATAAAACAAGAGTAGAATTAGGAGCAATTTATCCGGGAACAGGAAATGGATAAAAATAAGCATACAGCAGAGATGCGAAAACTGTACCCCATCAGACACTTAAGGCTTACCAGTATAACTTTTGCCACCATCCTTGGTTCCTAAATATTTTCAGCAAAAAATTGGACCACAGTATGTTACACAAAGCTTGGTAGTGTCCATCAAGCAATCTGGAGAGAATTGAAACTTGTTCTTCCCTTTAGAGAAGAAAGATGACGTAACCATAGAAAGTATCAATGGTTCCTATGCAGTGGTGGGATTAAAAAAAACATTTACTACCTGTTCTGTGGGTATGGCTTTGTGAGCGTGGCTTTGTGGGCATGGCAGGAAAAAGATACTGCAAACTCCCCATTCCCTCCCCACTTCTAGAGGAAGTTTACTGCAAACTCCCCATTCCCTCCCAACCCCACTAACCTGCTTTCCAGCTCTATTCTCCTGGAATGGGCAACAAAAGTAGATCAGCTGGAAGGCTAGGAGGAAGCGGGGGCAGGGCCAGCCTATTTGCCAGTTCTCTGAACTACTCAAAATTTCTGCTACTGGTTCTCCAGAACCTGTCAGAACTGGCTGAATACCACTTCTGATCCTGACTCTTGATGGAACTTTCCAGACCTCCAGATTATCTGGAGATGCTTCAACTCTGGAACATCTACAAGCAATGTTCCTAACCGGGGAATCCCCTGCTTCCTATTTTCTCGAAGCAAGGACAATGAGGATATACCCACTCCCAGAGGTAAGCAGTTTCAATCTTCCAGTTTTGCTCATCTCCTTTAATGATCATTTACATTGGCGATCAAGCACCAGTTTTCAAGAATCTAGCTGTGGAGTCAAATATGACAAAGATATTCCTCTTTTTATTAAGGCAAAAGAATGGAGTTTTACTCCTAAGAGACTTCAGGAATGGCAAGATGAAGACCCAGAAATTAAAATCATTTTCTCAGCCTACAAAAATGTGCAAAAACAGCTCTTTAAAAAAAATCCCTAGAAGATATTTTGAGATAAATAATTCCAAAGCTTTTAGAATTACATTTCTCCCAAAGTCTTCCCAAAAGCTTTGGTGGAAGCTTCTCCAAAAGTTCTCATCAAATAGTTTTTTTAGTACAAAAACTGGGAAATTATTTAATAGATGGAAAGTAATCATATTAACTGTACTTAAATAAATTACATTTTAATTAGATGAAATCCAATTTAATTTTGTAATTGTTCTAACCTATTTTCAGTACATTTCCCCCATTCAAAGGTAAGTGAATCTTTATAATAAAATAATGATGTTATGGAATTTGAAGGAGAAAAAACATCCCTAAATGTGTAATAAAATAAATTAAAGCATCAGCAAAATAAAATATTTAGACTACATCAATGGTATGCTTTTATATTTCATGTAATGTATAGAATCTCTACTGAATATAATGAACAATTATTGTTCTCCATTTCGGCTTCTACTGGAATACATTTTCAGAAAACATAAAAGGTTTATTGACCAGTGTACTGTAGATTGTCTTGTTTAGGCACAATGAGAAAAAAGTTGATACATGTACTTTAAGAATAAAACAAGTGTATGTAAATCATTTGGTTGGCATCCTAACTAGTTAATTAAGGTCTATTCTATACCGCCAGTGTTTTTAAACTTTAGCTAGAATCATCTGCATCACTGCTTGTAATGCCAAATCCAGGAGCAAAGATTATGATGCAAACAAGGCATCATGTGAAGAAGAAGAAAGAAGTCCTCATGCCCAATCCATAGAAAAGTGAAATTAAAAGAATTAAATGGCTAACATCACATATATCCCTAGTACATATTGTTTTGTGGCACAGGTGGAAGAGGAGGTGGAGAAGAGTTTTGCTGCCAAAGATGACAAGCCAACATGACGAGGAATTGATGAGACATCTGAAGCAGGGTGGAGTGCTACAGGTCCCCCGGGTTCGGGAGAACCCGTAGCTAACGTTATGGGTGGTTTGGAAAACCTCCAAATCACATCCCTAGTTGGCCCTGCCTGCCCCTCCTCTTCCAGGAGACCCCACGCAGCCTCTTTTGGATGCGAGGTAAGTGCAGGGCCTATGCAGAGACTAGGGGAGGGGGAAAAATAGGCCTTCTGGAAGTTTCAGAAGGGTGGAAACTGGCAGTCAGAGCCCGGGGCAGGCAGTTTTCACCCTCCCAGAAGCTTGAGGAAAACCTGCGGAGCCTGGGGAAGACTAAAACGGTCCCATGCCATGATGCAGGAGGCCAACTAGGCCACGCCCACCATGGCCATGCCCACCCAGCAACTGGGCAGAGAACCCATTGCTGAAATTTTTGAACACCCTCCCCCGCCCCCCGATCTGAAGACCAGGAGCCAGAAAGTAGAATCAAGCAGACATTCTTTCCAATGGGAAACTCTGTGGAGTTGCAACATTTCTAAGCATTACAAAAGAAAATACAAACGTTGTTGTGAAAGAAAAAAAAACTTTACTGCAAATTCATCTACTCTGCAGCTGAGCCAGAAATCAATCAGGTTCAGTTCTCCGACATTGCTGATATTAAGTTATTTTCAAATTGGCACCGATATCTAACATGAAAGTGGCTTTGTTGTTTGAACACTACAAACTCAAAGGAGAACAGAATGAATAAAACAAACAAACAAACAAACACACACACACACACACACACTGAAAAGTTGCCTTTACCCCACTCTTGGACAATATAGTGATAATGATGACCTGCTTTTGTTGTTGTTCTCAGATGGGGGGTGGGGAAATGTCATTGCTTCTATGTCATTATGCTGACCCTGATTTGCATACAAGTAAATATTTCATAAGATTACGCTCTGTCATCAGCACTTTACTTGTTCCAATGTAAGACTAATTTACATTCAGTATGTTGCTTCTACTGACCATCACCACTGACCATCAGTCTCTCAAGCACACATACAAGAATTCTTTAGGGAAACTTGTCAGAAAATAAGTCCATAAGGAATGCATAAAAAGTTGAACTGATAGAAATAAACCAACACTGAAATATTAACCATTTCAGTTCGCATATGCATGAGAAGAAAGACATATATATTTCCCCATCTTTTCAATTTACAGTAATACTAACATAATCCCATGCTTATAAATTATTGTGGATTCCCTACCTGTACTCACAAACAGATTAAAGGTGAACTATAGATTTTTCCATTAGCGCTCTATTCTGTGTTAACAAATATATTAGTTCAATAAGATGAAGGTAAAGCTTTTTATGAGAAACTAAGACAGAATTGATGGGAAAAATAGATTTGGATAATGACAGTTCAACTGCTGCATGAGCACACAATTCATTTCTTCATGGATTATGGTGCAACACCTCCACACAGTGGCAATTATGGGAATTTCCCTTAAAACTCTAATGGATGTATTGATATCAAGTTGTATCTCGCAGGAGAGGTGGGAAAAGGTAAAATTGTCTAATATATCCGAACAGTTTGGAACAGCTTCTAGTGCTATATATGAATTGAATAATACTGTAGCAGTGAAGCAACATATTTAATTGCATGAGAGCATTTGTTTCTGCTCTTTATTTTGGAAGAGAGTTGCCAATGCAATGAAAACTTCCTTCCAAAATGATGGATGAAATCTCTGCCGTGAACATGCAAAGCTACTATCAATCTGTGAAAACGTCATTGAAACCAGTTGTACCACCATAAAACAAATAGAACATCGTATCTTTTATTGCCTCAAAGCATGGAATTATTTTCTACAAAGAGTATAAAAAATTTACTTGGGGCTTATGAAAATTGAACCCGAGACTTTTTGTTTACAAAATCCATGTTCTATTTTGCTAATGGGTTTTCAGCCCCATAGATCTTAATGAGAAATAATGCTAAGCACACTGTGTATAAATTTAACATACTTAGTAAAATGGACTTCGGTGTGTTTAGCTTCAGATGAATTGAATCCAATAGCTGACACTGCATTTTGTTGATAATCTCAACAGGATACTTACAGAACACTTCAATCATTCAGATGACTCCTCCTGCTCTCCAATATTAGATACTTTCACTAGCAATACCAGCATAGAGATGGACATGTGAGATTTCTACTGCATTCGTATCTTGCTTGACATTGGCTTAATGAAAGGCTTGCCTTCCCCATAACTTTACCTAATGTTATGATGGCATGTGGTATTTGTTTCAGTTAATGCATCTAAATGAACATTGCATCAAAAGCCTCCTAGATATTTGCAGAACAACATGTGTTTATGGTTACTTCTGCCCCCTCACATACTCACAGGGTCATCATGGGCACCTCCTTGTGGCAATGTCATCTGATGGGACCTAACAAGAAAGCCTTTTGTCTTATGAAACCTGCCTTTCTGATCAAACTCGCCCTGCCTCAGCTTGAGATTCAGATGACTGAAATGCTCTTAGCTTTCAGGAAAGCTTTAAAAACTTGTCTTTCTCTTGTCTTTGGGCATTGGCCCAGAATGATAGATGAGCCCATCTTCTGGGTGGAATTATGATGTAGTTGAGATACTGGCTTATGGATTTTGTCTGCTGTTGATATTTTGTCATTTTTATTGCATTATTTTAGGAGTGACAATTATTTCATGTACGTACCTTGACTTGAATACTGCCTACATGGCCTGAGTGACTAAATAAATTTTCCAAATAAGATGAAAATCCATTTCAAACATATTTGTAACCCACATTTATATTGTTGTTCTTCTTTAACCAAACAGGCTTTTTATTCTACTGAATTGGCTTTTAAGGGAAATTTACCATTATACTCAAAATGTTTGACAGCTACTCTACTGTTCAATTGTTGTAATGCATTAAATAATTTGATTTTGTTTTCATTATGTGCCCTCAAGTAGATGTCACATCTTAGTGACTATATAGGTTTCTCCTTGACAATATGCTCCTAACCGCTTCAGCTGTATGTCCTTTCTTTACTACTATAAATAAGCAAAGCCTTCAGTTAAAGATGTTGTTCTCTCGCTTGCTTCTCTTATCTATTTAATTTTCTTATGACTTATATTAAAAGACTGTAGTCATGTTGAGCATTTTAAGATAATATATTTAAAATAGTTGGACAAATGTAATTTAAATGGACTAATCCCAATTTAGGTTGAAATTATGCTTGAATATATTACAACATAATTAGATTCCAAATCAATTTTAAAATAAAAGTGAGACTCCACCCTTGGAAGAGAAATAGAAGGGTATGCAATCTGATTCCATATAGCTTGACTTCCTAAGTTTATCATATATGGAAAAATAACGTGTCACTTTCAATGGCTCACATGCTTGTCTCACTGTTAATAAACTTCAATCATATCATCACAATCTCAAATGAAAATGAATGTATAATGAACACATATGTCAAGAAAACTAGTAGATCTTGATTTTAAGTATCGGTAATTGAGATTTTTCACCTGTGGTCTCTGGAGAATCACCTTTAGCACTACTTGCAGGTTCAAATGAATCTGGATGTCTAAGTGGCCTCTTTCACATCCAGAGGCTTTCATGGCATATTAACTGGAGTGCTTCCTATACAGTGTCAATGTTGTTTTATATTCATTAGAATTATGTTACGTTGGTTGCAGAACAAAGAGATTTAAAGCTATTCTTGAAGACTCTCTAGATTTTACTATTTAATCCAAATAGCAATAGTATTTAGACTTACTGTATCTATCATCCCATAGTGCTTTACAACACTCTTTGTGCACTTTAGCAATGTCAGCATATTGCTCCCAGCAATCTGGGTCCTCATTTTACCAACCTCAGAAGGTTGGAAGGCTGAGTCAATCTTGAGCCCATCAGGATTGAACTCCAGACTGCAGGCAAAGTTAGACTGCAAAACTGCACTCTAACCACTGCGACACCAGGGCTACTATTTAACTACGGTACTACTTCAGGCGTGGCCAAGATGCTTGGCTTCTTGAGGCAGAGAAGAAAATTGGAATCGATTCCAGGCAATGCACCTGTTGAGTGTACCTAACAATTCAACAAACCATAGAACTGTCTTTCTCAAACTTGGAAACTTTTAAGATGTGTGAACTTCTTAGTTCACACTTCTTAAAGTTGAAGCCCACACATCTTAAAATTGCCAAGATTTAGAAACACTGCCATAAATAGATATAGGATATAGATGTGAGTGTGAATGCTTAATAGTGAAATCAAATAATTAAAAGTCTGAATTATTCATGTGTATTTCTTTACATGGTCTTCCATTCTTATAGTCTGCATAACTGGTAGTTTTCCTATTTCTAAAATACCTAACAAGCCACAAATAAAATTTTCCCAACATCTTGTCATCTTTTAGGTGGCAATGTGACTACTTTAGCCAATAACTTTTCCTGACAATATAATTACATTATTTTTCTTATTTCGAGTGAGTGTAGAGAGAGGCAGACAGGTGCTGAAGGAAAGCAATCCCCATTCCAATCTTCCCACTGATATGATTGTTACAATTTGTAGTCAGGTAAAGTGTGTGGGCTATTCTTTTGTTATCCTGGTGCTCTCTATTTCAGTCTGAATCCTAAGCCTATAGGGATCCAGATTCTCAGACAGGGGTTAGTTAACAGGTCAGTTGAAATTTTGTTGTCAGCCAGCTCGCTCTCATTTTTTTCTCTGACAGCTGTCATGGATAACATTTCCCTGTACAGTATACTCTAACAGGTCTTTTTTTCATTTTTTTTTTAAATCACAGCTTGACATCATTGACCAATTGGGAGAAGGCTAGTTTTCAAAAACAGCAAGGCTGCGTTCAATTTTTATCAATGGCAGGTGAATCGTCTCCATCTGAGGGAGGTAATTCGGGACTGAGGAAATATATAGCACTTGCATTATTGATGAATGGGTTCAATAGCAGTTCTCTGTTCCAAAAGCAAAGATTAGTACTTTTTTCCTGCACGCATGAAAGAAATGCATCTCTGGTCTCTCCTCCCCACTTTTTAGATAAGATATTCAATTCTTCCCTTCATTTTTCATGTATTTTACTTCTATGAGCACCTCCACCACAAGAGGAAGTCATTTTGCATCAGTTCACCATTTAATATTTTAAAAAAGGCATCAGAAGAAACAAGCTTGGGGGGGGGGGGGAGCCAGCACAAGGTGAATCTCAAGGTGGTGCTCTCTCTCTCACATTGATGATTTATTCATAGGCAATCTAAAACAGTCAACACATTTAGCAGAGAAATCCCCTGGGACTGTCTTATACCCACACTATCCAGAAAGAATGTATTCTTTCAAAATGGCTTAGGCAATACATTCCGAGGAGTCCTTTTTTTCCCCTTCCCTCACTAAAATGCATTCACCATTTTTGATTGTATGAATAAGTCATGTGTTAAATGAGCTCCACATTAGCATTACCTCTTCTTCTGATTCACACATTACCCATTTAGAAATAAAATACAGTTCTTAACCTCTGCCCCTCCCTCTCCCCGTCCTATTGATTGGCGGAGATGGAGGAGAGGATTACCGGATCGGTTTGTAGCAGGATGGAATTTGCCTAGTAGATTGAGTGATCAGGGACTAGGAAAAACTAAAGTTGCCCTTGAGTTAAACATAGCAAGAACTGCACAACCTTTTTCCATCAATTACTTCAACCGAGCAATTGATCCAGGCAGTTTTTCAAAAGTATTTTGCCTTTTGTTTTCATTGTACATAAGCAGACTGTATTAGGTCACAACAGAGCCCAATAATGGAGCAAATACTGCAAGAAAAAAAGTCAGTACGCAAATAGTGCCAGTGCAAATGGTCTGAATCCTTTGAATACTAGTGGAGTATTTTTTTTAATGAGAAGTTCCTACAAAGAGAACAACTGTACTTCATGCAGATTAGGAAATACAGGCAGCCATCAACTTACAACAGTTTATTTAGCGACAGTTCAAAGTTACAGTGGTACTGAAAAAATTGACTTATGACCATTTTTCATACTTAAGACCTTGCGGTATCCCTGTGATCACATGATCAAAATTCAGATGCTTGGCAACTGACTCATATTTAGAATGGTTGCTATTTCCTGGGGGGGGAGGGGTGTCATGTGACCAGTTTTTGTGACCTTCTTGCAAAGTCATAGGTTACTAACTTATCAACTGTAGTGATTTACTTAAGAATTGTAAAGGTTGTAAAATGGGGCAAAACTCACTTGATTTAGCAACAGAAATTTTGGGCTCAATTGTACTACTAAGTCTAGGACTACCTGTACAAAAAAAAGATTAGGGAGTACCTGCCAAACATACCTGAAGGGAGGGATAGCCCAGAAAATAGTGTGACAGTAATAATAATAATATAATATATTTATTTCTTAGCCGCGCCCTCTCCCGAAGGACTCGGGGCGGCGTACAACAAAACATTCGAAATAAATATGCAAACAAAACAAACATATAACAAGGTACACTAAAACATACATACATATATATAAGGAGGAGATCGATTAATAAAAACAATTAAAATACTGTATTTAAAACCCCTAGAAATTAAATGTAATTAAAAACCCAGTTAAAAACCCGTCAGGAGCGATATGGTTAAATCAAAGTTGAGCCAGGCCAGCTGCTTGGAATAGGTGGGTCTTAAGCTTAATACGGAAGGAGCGGAGGTCAGAGGTATTCCTAATATCCGGAGGGAGGTCATTCCACAGGGCTGGGCCCGCCACGGAGAAGGCTCTACTCCTAGGCGCCGCCCCACGACATTGTCTAGCGGACGGCACCTGGAGGAGCCCCTCTCTGTGCGAGCGAATTGGTCGCAGGGATGTATGGGGCAGTGTTGGGGAGAAGTGTTGGGGAGAAGACTAAAAGTAATATGCAGGTAGTGGAGGCACCAATAATGGGCATGCATTGAAGAATATATCAGGTTACATATTCCAATATTTGCAGTGTTTCAGTATACATTCTTAGGGTATGGAAAACAAGCAGCAAGAATTAAACACTTTCTTTCAGAAAGACAAATATGGTTTAGTAGTCATTATTCAAAACTGGCAGGATGACATTCATGATTTAAACGCAAGAGTTGAAGGGTATACCAAATTCAAAATGAATAGGCCTTCTTTGACAAAAGTGGCATTATTTGTGAAGGAAACATTTCATGTAAATATCTAGGAATTTGACCATAAAAGTCCAGCAAAGAGCATTCGGGGAAGAATAAAGGGGAGAGGAAAATATCAATGAAATTACTGCTCTATAATCAAGCCAGGATGAAGACTGATAAACGTCCTTCTGTATTAGATTATAGAACTTTTAGGGAAGAGAGGTTTCAACTATCTAGAAAGCCAAGACTGCCAAGACTGCATGGTCGCAAAAAAAAAATCTGTTTCATTTTTCAAAATTTGAGGAACTGACAAGAGAACTGCCTTGCGTAGATCTGATAACTAATATGGAAGAGTTAATTGATTAAGTAAAAACTATAGAACCTTAGGAGGAAGAGATCATGTCATGGCTGCCAGATTCTAAAGAAAGTTCATTTTGAGCAGAAGCATACATGCATAGTAATTTCTGAACCAGGCACCAGAGACTTAGAGAGGCACTATGTAGGATCTTATGGATAGAAATCCTTTAAAGAAAGTGCAGGTGGGTTAGGAATTTCTCAAAAATAAGATACTAGAAATACTACTGTACACTATTCAAATAAGAAAAGCACACGGAGAACAGCTGAAAATACTACTGCAGTT
Organism: Natrix helvetica; assembly: GCF_964273705.1. Taxonomy (NCBI): domain Eukaryota; kingdom Metazoa; phylum Chordata; class Lepidosauria; order Squamata; family Natricidae; genus Natrix; species Natrix helvetica. The sequence continues at coordinate 37,674,788 of NC_138550.1, read as the reverse complement.
TTATAGAGAAAGCGTTCTACTGAGCTTGGAACTGAAAAGCGTAAGAAATGTAAGATAGAACTAAGATAAATCAGAAGTAGTCTAATATTTTCAGAAATCAAATTAGGAAAGCTTAAACATAAAAGAAACAACTTAAAAGAAAAACAGAAGATTATAAAAAGTATCTTTTTTGGCGATACCTGTAGTAATAGAAGAAAAAACAAATTGTGGACCTGCTGCTAAAAGATGAAAGGATGGTAACAGATGATAGGGAGAAATTGGTGTTATTGAATTTCTAGTTTGAGAACAGATGGCAAATGGGCTCAAGTGGGCTTAAGCAGAACAATTTATACCAAGAGGAAGTGGCAATTGAAGCTGAATAAAGATATGGAAGCACTGAGCTACCATGAATGAATTTCTACAGAACCAACTCAGTTACATCAGTCTTGAAGGAGTATGCAGATGTCATTTCACAGCTCTTCTCTTCAAAAAGCTGATGATGAAGTGAAAAGAACCCACATAATTTACAAAACTGTTATCTAGTAAAACTTTGGAACAGATTATTTTTAACAATTAAAAATAATGCATTATTCAACAGAACCAAGCTTATCCAAATTACAGTATGTCATGCTGAACAAATCTGATCTTTCTTGGTAGAGTGAATGGTTTAGTTAACCACGGTAGTGTGCCTTGATTTCAACAGTATATTTGGCAGAGTCTTCCACATTATCGTAATAGGGGAAAAAAAATATAAAATGGTAAAATGGTATAAAAAATATAAAATATGAGCTGGTCTGCACACTATTAAGAGCTGACTGTGCAATCATACTGTACCCAACAAGTATGTATCAAAGGTTCTGGGTAAGGTGAAAGGAAGTGTGAAGCAGCATATTACAAGGTACTGTTCAATATCATTGTATTGTTCAACATATTATAAATATACTTAATAAGGGATCAACAAAAAGATGAGAGGAGTGATGGAACAGCAAAGACTATTCCAAGATTCAGGAAGATCTTGATAAACTAGATCAATGGGAAGATTTCAGCAACATGAATTTAAATTCCTTATGAATTTTCAAATTACGAATTTGAGAGCTAGTATGGTATAGAGCAGTGCTTTTCAATCCATGGTATGCATACCACTGGTGGTACTTCAGCACCTGGCAGGTGGTATGCGTACGACAGGTTGAAAAGCACTGTTTAAAAAGAAATGTAAAAGGGTAGCAGGGCAAAGAATTGAAGTGGCGGCAGCACTGCACAGGCCTGTGGGAGTCAACTGGAGCTGCGCTGTTGCCAGCTCTGCTGAGAACCCAGGATTGGCGCTCACGGCTACAGCTGATTGGCACTTCCGGGAGCAGCATGTAGCCTTGGGGAGCAGAGTCAGCTGGAGCCGCATCAAAAAGGGGACTGGAGGAGAGGATATAAAAGGTGGTGGTTTTGGGGGGAAAGGGAGAGGGAAAAAAGACAATGGGGCAAGAGAAGGGAATGGAGAGACAGAGGAGAGGCTTCTTTGAGACGAGCAGAGGGAGAGAACAGTGCAAAGATTAATATCAGCTTCCCATTAATAGAGTGATTGTACAGATAGTCCTCAACCTACGACCATAATTGAGCCCAAAATTTATGTTGCTAAGTGAGACATTTGTTAAATGAGTTTTGTCCCATTTTATGATTTTTCTTGCCATATTAGTTGTGAATCACTGCAGTTGTTAAATTTGTAACACGGTTAAGTGAATCTGGTTTTCCCATTGACTTTGCTTTCCCATTGAAGGTTGCAAAAAGGGATCATTTGACCCTGAAAAACTGTGACCATCATAAATGTGAATCAGTTGCCAAGCATCCGAATATAAATCATGTGACCCTGAGGATGCTGCAACCGTCATAAGCGTGAAAAATGGTCATGTCACTTTTTTCAGTGCTGTTGCAACTTGGAACAGATATTGCCATATCCTAAAAGTGGAACCATCTGTGAAAAGGTTGAAGAACACTAGTGTAAGGTTAGGTACTAGACAAGCACTGTGGGATCCAGATTTGCCCACACTCATCCACCGTTCACCAAGTGATTTGGGACAGATACTCTGTCCAGCCTACACCACAGTTTTGCTGGAAGGAAAAATAAAAGAATGTATGTGCAATGTCTTTATCTTCCTACAATATGAGACAACACTGACGCAGCTGCAAAAAAAAGCAAAAACAAAAATGCAAATATAAGTACAAATATAACCATAGGCTTATTGATATAAGAACTGTATCAAGATTAAGATATATCATTGTTGGTCTGTTGATGTCTAGAGTACTGAGTATTTCTGGGCATATTTTAATAAGAACATGAACAAATTGGAACATACCCAGAAGGCAACAAACAATTTACTTAAATTATAGGGGAAAAGATTTTTATTGGATATTAGACACAATTTTTAATGGATATTAGACACAATAGTAATAATTGGAAAGTGGTAGACTTTCTTTAGCTGGAAATATTTGAACATGTGGATATGTATCTGACAAAGATAATGTGGGAGTAGATTCCTGAACCAGACATAAAATTGGATTAGATAATCTACAAGGAGTTTTCCAACTCTTACATTGTGATTTTGATTTAAAAAGAAATGATAAAAATAAGTCAGAACAAGCTCTTAAAAAGGATCCAAATTAAAAAGGAGCAAGAGTGGGAAAATACAGTAATAAATAAATAAATAAAAATAAAGTAAAAAACTTTCAGTTTCCAGCAGAAAAATAAATATCTGGATGCAGACATAAATACCAGATTTTAAACCAAAGTATTGTTAAAAATAACTTTCTCGTATTTTTAAAAAAACTATTTACTAGCAGTAGGCCATTTTGTTTATATTTAGAAAGAATCCTTATATATGTATATACCGTATTTATCGGCGTATAACACGCACTTTCCCCCCCGAAAAATAGGGGGCAAATGATGTATGCGTGTTATACGCCGATATAATGTTAAGAAGCCATGTTTTTACAGTTTAATACAGCCCTTTAACAGACCTCCCTGCTCTATGTAAATGCGGCCCGCCCACGGCAAGCAGAAGACCTTTCAAATTTCTCTCCCCCCCACCTTCTTTTCACGCTTTTCCTTTCCCTTTTCCTCCTTCAAGCTCCGTGCTCGCTGGAGGAAAAGGGGAGTGGGGGGGTATTTCTGAGTTCCAAAAGCAGACCTTTCAAATTTCTCTCCCACCACACACAGGAAAAGCAGACAAGCAGGAGAGAGAAGAAAGAAGGCAGGAAGGCAGAAGGAAGGGAAGGATGGAACTGGAAGGGAGGCAGGAAGGAAGGGAAGGAGGGGAGGAGGGAGTAAGGATAGACAAGCAAGAGGGAAAGAGGAAAGAAAGCAGGAGGGCAGAAGGGAGGTGGAAGGAAGGAAAGAAAAGCAGACACGCTGGAGGGAAAGAGGAAAGAAGGCAAGCAGGCAGGAAGGAGGCAGAAGGAAGGAGGGAAGGATGGAACTGGAAGGGAGGCAGGGAAGGAGGGAGGGAGAAAGGAAGGATAGGAGGATAGGGAAAGAGGAAAGAAGGCAGGCAGGCAGAAGGGAGGGAGGTGCAAGGAAGGAAGGAAGCATAGATAAGCAGGAGGGAAAGAAGGCAGGCAGGCAGGAGGAAAGAGGAAGGAGGGAACTGTAAGGGAGGCAGGAAGGAAGGGAAGGAGGAAGGGAGGGTGGAAGGAAGGATATACAAGTAAGAGGGAAAGAGGAAAGAAAGCATCTGAATGTACTAAACACGAGTCTTCAGGGAAAAGATGCTTCAAAGTTCTTTATTTGAAATTTAAATTTTTTTCCTGAAATTTCCCTCTTAAAATGAAGGTGCGTGTTATACGCCTGTGCGTGTTATACGCCGATAAATACGGTATGTATGATTGTAGATACGTAACTGCATAAATGCACTAAAATTTAAATCAAATTAAATGTGTTCAAAAATACAAAGTCTCTATTTGTAATGACACATATATCTCTTAAACCTTTATCACTCAGGAAACCCAAAAACAAAATAAAGTTATTTTACATTCTATAATACCACCACCTATTTGATTTTTACTTGTAAGGATTCATGAAAGTTTTTTTCAAAACCTGGTAGCTGTTCACTGTTGATTTTTCCACAATAAAGTGAAGTACCGTAGTAAGTAGTAGTAGTAGTAGTAGTAGTAGTAGTAGTAGTAGTAGTAGTAGTAATTGATTCTTCCACAATTATCTGAAGTAGTAAGAATACTGCCTTTTTATAATTAGTCTGAAGATTGCAATTTTTATTAGGAACAATAAGAAGTAGCATAAGTGAAATAAACTAGATGTAGTAACTGCCACAAATTAAGTGCTCGTCTTTTTTATAATTTTACAATTGTCTTGTATTCTTACAAGTATGTTTGTTATATGTAAATAGCTAAATGAATAAGGGTTGTACATAACAAATAACAAATTTCAAAAGATTTTATGGAGAAAAGTAACATTATTTCATAAATTCCCCTGAAAACACTCTATTAAATTTAGCACTGTTATAACCTTTTCACGCATATACTGATTTAAGTAACAATCATTTTAATGATGTTGCTGTCTTAGCAGAAAATTCTATCAAAAATAAAAAATGCTTTGTTTGTGCAACCCTGAGATTAAACTGTGAAGGGTATTTAACTAAGACTTAAAATTAAGTCTTTGGCAAAAGAATCTCTTGCAAACTTAACAGATTCATCACACTTCTGTATTCTTCTATCCCAAAGGGGGGGGAGGAAAGCTACAAGCAGTCAAGATGACAATATTACATCTGCAATTAGTTTATGCTTCTCATTTATACTTGATTCTTCCTGGCTATTCCCACCCATCCTCTATATCAGTACTTTGCAGAAGTTGACAGGAAAGTAGAAGTATCTTCTCACCTTCCCTCCCTTCTCATGTAGAAAATAATCTGCCAAAGTAATTTTTCAAATTGTAAATTTGGGGGCAAGAATCAAGCCAACAATTACCAGCAGCAAATTTCTATGATCAGTAGTCACAATTATCTCGTAGTAGGAAAGCATGGATTTTTTTAAAAAGGCAAATAAATTACTGAATGCTTTGAGTGCTCTCCTGCTGTATTTTCCAAGGCCCACATACTTTTCTCCCTCGTTTTGCAAAACAGAACAGTCAGTATTTTTGAGGCTCAATCAAGGCAAGTTCCTTGGACACATAAAATTCCTGCAGTTCTTCTTGCTCGTATTTTATGCGTGGTCTTTCTATATGGGTCCCAGGCTCTATCGCATTCTGGCCAACAATCTTTAGATTGACAAACTTGATTTTCCATGTATTATCCCTAAATGGGCAGCGTATGAGGCCAAAGATTTGTTCAAAGATTCCCAAACAACAAGTACTTCTATGAACTGTGCCAGCTACGGCTACCACAACTAATCCATATCGTGAAACGGTACACTTCAGGCCACCTGCGTTCAAGTTGGGATTCAGAAAGAGGTATTCTTCTTTCACTAATGACAGCAAGCGAAGGCTCACCAATTCTGCACCTGAGTACTCTTCCATGTTTTGTTCCAAAGTGTTGTAACAAAATTTTAGCGTTACATCAGCCCAAAAATGTTGTGGTCCCCATTCTTGTTGTGGTTCTCCAATCAATGGGTTCTGAGAGTTTAGCATTCTAAAATACCACTGACAAAATTCTTCTGCCAGATTGTGACACTCTTTGTTGTCATCTTGATCTCCTCGTGTTCTTCCATCTTCTTGTTGCTGAAAAATAAGAAACATGAAGTAGAATAGGATAATCACTTTTACTTTATAAAATAACAAAAAATAATTAAAAAGATCCTTAAAAATTCAGAGAAAGTGGAATGAAATGGTGACAGGAAAACGGTCCTTGCTTTGAAACGGTATTTATGAATGTATATGATTTATTTATGGACTAACTAAGGGCCTGAATAACAATTTACTTGGAGCCATTTTATAAAACAAATGGAGGATTTATGTTTCTTTTTATAATTTGTTTCTATTCTATGTTCTATTTAGTGTGATGCACTGCAAATTACTTCATAAAACATTTCAAACATGTTTGTTCAAAACTGGTTAAGGATAATTGTGAAAGATCTCATAGAATGTTTGCTACCCATCCACTATTACTTATATTACATAAAACGTGATAAAACTACTTGTCAGTTTTTTCAAATTAATTCTATCATAGAAATCAATGTTTATGACTTCTGACAAAAAAAAAAATAGAAAATAGAAGCTTGGAAAGCAACTTAAAGATTCTACTTTAAAAACCCTTTCAAATAATTATATTGAGTATTTTCCAGTTGGTATCAGAATTAATTTAATCTTTTAATACTCAACATGACTCTCCTAGAAAAAGCGGTGATTTTAATAAGGCAAAATGCAGTTTTTCATACCTAAACCTGGTGAGTTATAACTGAGGAAACAAACATTTTCTACTTCTTTCAAATTAATAAGGCCACAATAAAATATATTATGAAATATATCTCTAAAATATATAGATAGGTTGTTAAGATTCAGCACCTTTTTAACATCATTTGAAAAATCTTATTCAATTATGAAAATTTAGAATTAAGTAAGAGAACCTTGGGTGAATTTTGTGTAGGGTATGTGAATGATTAATTGAAGAATATTGTGAGCTATATATTCTTATTTATTTGAAGACCCTGAATATTTTTATTTTTAATCTGTTAATTGCTAATAGTGACATTTTATAGTGTTTGTGTGTGTATGTAATATATCAAGACATGCCACATAGGGCTTTAAAAGTCAATATCAAGGCAGGAAAAGAATGTGTTTCATCTTTTCAGAATTACATATAAGATATACAACTTTATATATCAATCCTCTTTGTTCTGTAGTTGAAAAGATAGTTATTAGAAACTAATAAAACAAGCAGGTACATTTGAATTCTATTTAAGTAGGATACAATAATAAAAATAAAATGAGTGAACAATTTCATTTATTTGTCATATTTACATGGCTGTCCATCTCACAAACAATTGACTTTGGATGGCATACAACAAAACTGAAAATAACATACACTAATATTATCAAAAACTATACAAATGCAAATTAAAATCATAAAAGTTATATAACTAAAACAATTTTTTTAAAAAGATTAAATGGAGAACAGATGCTAATTACACTGAAGTCATCATCATATTTTGCTAGTCCCCTAGGGTCCTCATGCCCAATGACACAATCAGGTCATAAGCGACTTCAGGAATATTAAAAAAGATGAAGCTAGTGTCACTTCAGTGTGAAGGATGTTCCATGAAGCTCGCCAGCTGATGGTAGCCACATGATGACCTTTCTGGTTGATCTAGTAGGATAAGTAGATGTATTGGAGAGATAGCCCCTCAGATAATGTGATCCCATTCTATGTGTAGAGCTTTAAAAGTCAAAAACAGCACCTTGAATTGGATTCAGAATCAGACTAGTAACCAATGGAGCTCATGGAGCAGAAACGTAACATGTCTTCTTCTGAAACCACGCATAACTATCCATTGAAATGTGTTTGAATATGAGTAGCTCAGGTTGGTAGTTAGGCTGTTGGTTTGAACTCTGAGTTTGGCAATTTGGTTGCAAATGTTTCATCAATTCAAAATATACTGACAATGTCTCCTCAAATGGTGGCAAAATGTTTGCAACCAAATTGCCAAGCTCGGAGCTCAAACCAATAACTACCCATTATAGATATTCTTCAGGAGAAACGCCATGTTGCTACTGAAGAAAAATATAAAGCATAGTACAGTAGTCCAACCACGAGATAATTATGAGATGAACAAAGCTACTTGATCTAGGAATGGGAACAACTGATGCACAATAAAGTTGAATAAAGGCTCTCCTAGCCATGACCCATAGTTGCTACAGTCATTGTAAGACTAAGGAAACTCCCAGGGTTTGGGCGAGGCAGTGCAACCACATCAAGCACCAAATATAGCATAATTCTAGAACTGGTGACCCCAAATCCAAACCCATACAGATTTGCCAGGGTTCAGTTGAAGCCTGTTATTGCCCATCAAGACCCTCATAGTCTCTAGGCAGCAGAAGAAGACAGCCACAAAATTGCCTAGTTCGCCAAAGCCGGAGGTGTATAATTAGATATCATCAGCACTGATAATCTCACTCCTGGGCAATAGATCATCTCACCCAGCAGCACTCCACACAGTAAGGGCTTCTTCCCTATCACCAACTGGAATTGCTCCCTAGGAAAATATGCAAATGCACAACACCACACCACCTATTCCCAATCCAAAAGGCTATCATGGTTGATGGCATTGAAAACAACCAGAAAATCAAGCAGAGTAAGGATGGATGCAAAACTCATCCTGCTCATGCTAGAGATCGTTCAATAATGCAACCAATGCCATTTGAATCTTGTATCTGGGTCTGAATTCTGATAGAACTGGATCGATAATCCAATTTATCTAGGGCCTTCTGAAATTCTCCAATACAATCAGGTCCAGCAAAGGCTTCCTGAGCAGGGAGAAAACCATAGCCTTTTAAAGAGATAATGGAACAATCCGCTCAATCAAATGATCACTTGAACCCACTTACACAAAATCTTCCAGACCCCTTAACCAGCCAAGAGGGGCATAGATCTAAAGAGCTGGTGGCTGAGCTCAGCTAATCCTAAGGACTATGTACACTTAATCAGCTCATTAGGCTCATTAGGCTCAAATAGTTCCCAGATAACTAGGAAAGATTCCTGCCCAGGTATCTTGTCATACTTGCAACAAGGCCAGCATTCAACTCTCAGCACATTCAGGTGTGTAATAAGACATTGAGCAAATTCTTCTGCATGAGGAAGGCATGTTGTAATTCAAAAGAGCAGGATGGTTATCAGGGACACAATGTGTGGGAAAGTATTGATGCTTTGCTGCTTAGCATCACAATGTAGGTCTTACTAGCAGCTCTAACCTGCGTCAGGTTCATCCCTATAAAATGCCAGAAACACGTTAGATGTCTCTTCTTTCATTTCAACCCCCTTAACTCCTCCATGAACTACAGTGAGTGCCAGGATCCACAAGACATTAGAGGTTGCATTCCTGCAATCAGATCAAGACATCAATTGCCCTCTTATTCCAAGTGGTGGCCATGTCTTCAGATGGATCATGCAGCAGAGCAGCAGAAACCCACAGATACCTCTGAAACCCATCAAGGTCCATCAGTTGCCAGGCATAGACTAATATAATGGGTCTAACTTCCTTGCAGTGGATGACAGTGTCAGAGAATCCCATGGTAATCAGGGTGTGATATTGCCATGACAAGGGACACCAAAAGCTTCCTCAATTTCAGATCACGTAGTAACTGCTCCAACAGGAATACCAGATCCATGTGTGACCACTGTCCAGTGTCAGACTCTGGATGTTCTTTTGGCTGTCCTGGTGGCTATGAACTCTTGGATCACCTGAGACCCGACTCCCATGGAAGGCAGATTGAAGTCTCCCAAGACCTCTCTGCCAACTGAGAGATGCCAATGAACTCCAGCAATGAATAAAAAAGAAATCATAAATTTTCTTTGAAAATCACTGAACAGCAGTTTAAGTGTATTATTGTTTCAATAATTAAATATAATTATAAAAATATTTTTGGCATTTCCTAATATTATTTATGTACCTCACCTGTATACTAAGATTAGTATATGTTTGCTCTGGAGCACAGACTTTCAGCTCTTCACACCAGTACTCCTTTGCACGATAAACAAGCTGGTGTTTTTCAGAAGAAGGTGGCACTATAACTCCTTTCATTGCCAAGTACTTGAATATTATCTCTCGAAATACTTTCTTTCTTTTCAACAGCTCTTCAGTACTTTGACTGTACAGCAAGATGACATTTATGGCTTCTATAAACAAATTCAGAAATAGATATATTACCTAAAGTTAATTTTATTGCAAAACACAACTAGCAATTTGATTGTAAATCTAAAATTCTGAAAATATATTTCTGAATTCTAAATATGTAACATAAAGATGGCACTTTTGCTGCTGAAGCTGCTCCAAGAATTTTTGGGAAAAGATAGCAAAAGACATAGCACAGAAAAAGCCATTCTATAAAGATCTGTTAAACATAATTATTCGTAATTGTGGATTAAAGAATCAACTTCCTGTGATTTTTGCTGAAAATGTAGAACTTTTTCACTCACTGAAAAATAAAAAAATCCTGTAATCAAGTCTCATCATCCCTAGTGAAAAAAGCAATATGTTACCCATGGCCAGTGGTGGGCAACCTTTTTTTTCAACTGAGCCAAATCTCGCCAAAACCACGATTGAAATTTATTTTGAGAGCCACATTTTTAAAACCGAAAATACATAGGATGGTACACTGTTTTTAGTTTCAATAAACTCTGGCATTTGAAGCACGCAAGTCTTAAAGCTGTCAAGTTACAAGATCCTTGCATCCCTAACCCTTTAGGAAAAAAACCCCAAGGGGTCTTCAAACCTGACAGCTTTAAGACTTGTGGACTTCAACTCCCAGAATTCCTCCTCCAATCATGTTGGCTCAGGAACTCTGGCATTGAAGCATGCAAGTCTTAAAGCTGTCAAGTTGCAAGACCCTCGCACCCCCAACCCTTTAGAAAAAAAAACCCAGGGTCTTCAAACCTGACAGCTTGAAGACTTGTGGACTTCAACTCCCAGAATTCTGAGAATTGAAGTCCACCAAGGGCATCAATCATATTAGCCCAGGGATCTGCAAAATTGGCTCTTAAGACTGGTGGACTTCAACTCCCAGAATTCTGAGAATTGAAGTCCACCAGTCTTAAAACAGCCAACTTTGCAGACCTCTGTGTTAGCCCAAAGCCTGGCGCTGGGCGGGCCTTGCTCCCCCATTGGTGGAGCCCCAAGAAGCGAGGAGGGAGAAAAAGAGACAGAGGCCAAGGAGCTTCCCCCCCGCCCCCTCAGAGCAAAAATCTAACCGGGGAGCCGGGCGGGCAGTAGCAAATTAGCCGATCACGCCGCGTGGGCAGTAGCAAATTAACCGATCACGCGGCGTGATCGGCTAATTTGCTACTGCCCGCCCGGCTCCCGGGTTAGATTTTTGCTGGGAGGAGGCGGGGGGAAGCTCCTTAGCCTCCGTTTCTTTTTCTGCCTCCTCGCTTCTCGTCCCCGCCCGACTTCAGGATCCTCCCTAATCATTGTGGGTCAAAAAGAAAAAAGGGAAAGGGGCGCTTGTTTTGAAGTGCCCGAGAGGAGAGAGGGGAGCAGGCGCCCCGCACACAGAAGAGCCGCATTAAAATGTGTAAAGAGCCGCATGTGGCTTGCGAGCCGCGGCTTGCCGACCACTGCCCATGCCTATGAAATGCCCCACAAGTAAAAGAACTAGTCAATAAGAAACAAAACTGCCACTCATAATCCATAATTCTGTAGCTCATTTTTTTGTCTGTCTAGAAAAACTCTTGATTGGATCTTTTGGAAACCACTTGCAATCAATGCATCAATATTGGCTTAGAATGGGCAATGGTGTGACACAAACAAAGCAACTTCCTATATTATGCTTTGTAATAAAACTTAATTTAAAAAGATATACAGTCATATAATTACTTTTTAGAAAAGGGCTGGATCAAGGTATATATTTCATTAAAATAATTAGTTAAGAATTACACATTACTCTGAATCCTTGTCAGCAATTTATACTTATGATTCTTTGTTATAGCATATTATCATTTTCTCAACCTTCTAAAAATTGAAGTTTTCCTGTAGCAAGACAATCATATTTACTGTTTTGAACATAAGCTTATTACTCATTTGGCTATATTTTGAAATATAGACCAATAGTACACATCGTTAATATGAGAAGATCATTTTAAGAAGCTTTATTTTGGCTGTAAAGATAGAATGGAAAGTGAATATTTCTGCTTCGTCTGGCAATCAGAAGAAAATTGAATAAAACTGGTGCATTTTTAATTATAAAAATAAACACATTAAAATAGAATTTAGAAGGTTCTCAGAGATTGCAAGATCATGAACACCACTAACTTTAATATTGTTCAAATACTTAAATTATTATTTACCTACAAGTTAAGGCAACTCTTAACATATACTGTAATGTGCTGTAGATGTGCTACTATTACTTATATGAAAGCTGTATGAAATCATCAGCCAAGTAACAATAGATCCAGCATATGATTTTATCATAATGGTTTGCTCTATATCTGGGGCATATTGCTTTCCCATTGATCTATAAATACTATCTGAACAAAGAAATTGTTTTATATTGACATAATGCACTAATTTTGTCTGCTAATATATTTAATTAGTAAAATATTTTGTCAGAAGACTATAAGAAAAAAACAGATTACAAACAAATGTACAGCTAATGTTTTCTTTGACAGTTTTTTCACGTTGTACCAGGATGGGGAAACTACTGCAATTTTAGTTGCAATAGTTCTCCATGTAAGATTTTTTATTGAAACACCTTATTTTTAAAAGGAAAAACCTGCCCTAGCATAATGATAAATTGCCTTCACATTCTGGAAATTCCTATCACGACGCTTTTACAACTCTTTTCACACTGAGAAGATGAACATTGTTTTGAAAAATGTTACTTTTAAAACATGTTTGAAAAAGGTATGGGCATTTTGTTCCTGTAACCAAAACACAATACTAGGAAAGAGTGCTTCAAAAATATAGAGAATCATAGGTATTCTCTGGCTAACCTTAACCATAACAGCCAGAAATTATATCCGATAAAATATTTGTTCCACATCATGTGCCACCATCAGCCTTTCTTCAAAGAGGTTTAAAGAAAAGCGAGTATCGTTGATGAATAGAAGTCACAGGGCCTGGCGCCAGTTTTCAAGCTATTTTCAAACGAAGTTATCTGTTAATAAGGCGATTTCTATGGCAAAACGCCTGTGCCACGCCAGTAGGCGGGGGGGGGGGGGGGGAAACCTCACTGTATGAATTCAGCTGAAGGATGTCGCAGGGCCAAAATACTTCTGGCACAGCTGAAGAAGAACCCCTTATTTAGACTGTAGGAGGGGTAAGGAAACAAATATCTCATTCTGATAAGTGGTCACAAGGAAGCACCAGGCTGGAATTAATGAACCTCAAGCCAAGAAGTATTTTCCAGCAGAGGCCTCCTTCAAACTCTCATCAGGATACCGGGTCCTTCTAGCCCCTTAATATACCTTGGCGGTTGCTGGGCTGCACGAGGCGGCTGGTCACCGTGTCCGCTAGAGCCAGCAGGTCGTCGGTCTGGAGCAGTTCCAACAGCTCCCGGCAGCCGTCCCGCTCGCGCTCGGTCATCCCCGCCCCAGCCGAAGCCATATTGTTGGGGGGGGAGGAGCGTTGCTTCTTCGAGCGCGAGACGGGAAGCCCAGACCAGCAGCGCGCAGCTGGAGCGGCTGCCTGAAACCTTGACAACCTAGCCACGCAGGGCGGAACAACGCCACTTCCGCCTGTTATGTCTTACGCCTCCTCCTCCTCCCCCCCCCGCCCCTCCAATCCTTCCGCGCTTTAGTAAATCGACCAATCTACACGGGGAGCGCGGGTGAAAACTGTCCGGCTTGGAACAGAAGCAGGCTTTGTAGTTCCGTCGCTTGGATTGGATGCTCTATTATTAATCTTCGTGGAGGTTTTTTTTTTTAATTAATTTCAGTACTTCAACTATTCGGTAAGATATATGGTCCTTTGAAACCAGCTCTGGTTCTGCAAGACAAAACTTTTCTGTATCTTGTGCTTTCGTTTTACAATTCGTTTTTTTTTCCGAATAAATGTACGTAGCTGTTTGTTGTAAGCTTTGTCTAAGTTTTGTTTTGGTACTAAACTCCAAATATTAACCTATAAAACGTACGTGCCCGCGCGCGTTTATTTCTCTCCACTCTTTTAAAGAAGCTCTTCTATACAGCTATTTTATTTGACCACAACTTATTTGTACATTATTCTTCGAGAACCATGTCAAATGTGACGATATTAAGACATATCACGATATCATAATTGGTTCATTAAAAAAACAAGAGAATATCTCTATTAAGATATTTCCAAGTTAAATTTCCATTTTCCAAAGTCATACCAAAAACAAAATTGTTAACCAACATACATTTCCCCAAATACATGAATGTAACAAAAGGAACTAAATGGCTACTTCGCACACGTTTTGAATATATATAATATCCCAAATATGAGTTACAATGTAAGGCTAACGTTTTTAACAAAAGGAATTTCAGGACACAAAGTGGAAAACAAAATAAGATTCTTTCATTGCAAATTAATCTTGTGAATGAGTCAGTTTAGTGCAGTAGTTAAGGCATCAGAGTAGAAACTGGGAGACTGCAGGTCATGGGCCAGTCACTTTCTCACAGCCATGGGAAGGAGGAAAAGGCAAACCACTTCTGAGAAAAAAAAACATGCAAAAAAAAGTGATGGGACTTCGAGGCTCTTGAAAACTGGGCACGATTGAACAGAAGAATATAAAAATCTTGTTAATAATTCACAAGAAGGACTTATATTCCCATGAGCAAATAAGCTCACCTCAAAAGACACTGATCAGAAGAAAGCAGAAGAAATACTTTTACACAGGTAAGTACAAGAACATGGTTCAATTTGGCTTCTCAAAATCCATTTGTCCGCTCAATATTATTGGATTTTTTAAAATCAGTCGGTAACTAGAACTTTTGTTTCCAATAAAAACCTTAACAATTCATATTAAATTTGCCATTCTATACTGTGCAGTTTTTCATATTACCAAATTGTGCATTCAAGCAAGTTAAGTGCATGTTTACTTATCACCTGCTTCAGGATATAGTTTTGTATTAAAGCTATACGAAATGTCTTGCTAGCTGCTGTACCTAACAAAATCAAATCTTTTTTTTTCAGAATTTCAGACATATCTTTAATATTTTATTGAACAATAACATTTTATTGAACAAATCTATTTACAATACAAAAAAATTAAATGAAATACTACTGTTGATTTATTGCAGTTTGATGGCTCAGTTTTTATTTGTACTCGTATAAAATGCAGAATAAAATAATTTAACCATCAAGAAGGAAGCACAAATTTCCTTACTTGTTAAATCTGTAATTGCTTTTACAAATTAAACATAATTCAAAAATACACACACTGCATGTAATCAAGGTGTTATACTGCGCAAAATAAATTAAAATTTTTTTTGAAGTATTTCATCCTACACCTTGCATTAAACAAGAAATGCTGAATCTTGTCCTACATGACTCGAACTATACAGTTCTAGATGTTTAACTGAATATGGCTAGACCAAAGTACCAGTAACCTTTCCCACAGATGAGCATTTCAAATTTGTTTTATAAGAGATGGCAGAGATAAAATAGCCAAATCAATACTTTTTGCATGACTGAGGATGCACAAAGTCTTGTGACAAACCAAATGGATAAACAAGTTTGAGCCATCCTTTAAGAGTCAAGTCTTCTAAAGGCTATTACTAGGGAACCACTGTCAATATTTAGGGTAGTAGAGGATCTGTTGTAGGTGCTACAAGCTATCCTTAAAAATAAAATAAAAATTGTACCTAGCTTGAGTCAGATTTAATGGAGATGCTTGAAGTAAGTACAGTATAATTTTTATGTAATGTCTTATTTATATATCTGGTATCTAGTTAGAAAAACTGTCAGCCATGCAGTTTCTTTACTGAATAGGAAGATTAATTGAGTAGCATACCAAGTGTTTATTAGCTGGCAAAACATGGGGCAACACTAACAATCATTCAACTTTTAAGCTTTTATTTTCAAGATGACATAATCTTAAATACAGCAATAATCCTCTTGTGGCTATGGAAATTTTTATTCTTTAGGTGGGGTAAGGGAACCCTAGCACATTTTCAATTGGGTCCCTAAGCACTTCATAATTATTACTGCTGGCTTTGTATTTCTCATTTCAGACTGGAGGTAAGAGAGCATTACACAAGCCATTTGAGAAATACCACTTTTGTAATACCAATGGCAATTCTAAATTAACTAGAAAAGAGAACATTATTTCCTGCAATAATGAAAACGTGCCAACGACAAACAAGTGTTTGATTGAAGTCACTCATGTAACTCTTCTTCTGGATAAAAACAATCAATCAGTATCCTGTTTTAAAAGCTGGTGGAAAGTCAAAATACTAATCACTTACAAAGGGCAGTCAACACATTTTCCAAAAGTATGTATTTTAGAATATGGAGTTAGGCTCACAAATTTAATTACTAACTCATAATAGTATTTAACAGCAATTGGGAATACCTTGAAATTAAGTATTGCAAATCTATTTTAAAGTACCTGACAAGTCAACACCGAAAGACTGGCGTCCTAGCAATGCTGCCATTTGTATAATTTATCCTACGTATTAGTTTGGTGGTAAAGCACAATAAATCAAATGGTGCACCTTAAAATTCCACTCAACTGTTTTTTATTAAAACATAGCATAGCAAGTAAGAAACTGAACCTTTTGCAGAAGGTTAATCTTCCCTTTCAGTTTTATACTAAATATTTATGATGTTACATAATTTGGAATTAATTTGAAATGGAATGTTTTCCTGAGGAAAAGGCTTATATTTCTTGGATATAAGTCTGGATACTTAAATGCCTATAAATCAAGAGTGCAGCAAGACACTAAAAATAAAGTTGGTAGAAAAACTAATGTTTTTCATTTCTAGAAAATTAAAACCCAGCTTAGGGAATACTGAAGTATAGTTACCGATTCATACCCACAGCACTAATTATCCAGCAAGTGTCAGTACCAGGCACGCCTTACTTGGGCTTAGATTATAACCTTGAATTTAGCCTGGATGACAGATCCATAGGAAATAACAGGTTCAGCTAGTCAAAAAACATTGAATAAAGTAATAGCAAACCATTTTATATTATCATTTTGAAAAGTGCACAGTTGTGCCTATGTAATAACTAGAAGTCAATCTTAGCATGTTATCTTTAAACATCACCCCTAATGCAGATTAAGAAATGAAACACTAAAGCTGCTAATACATACTAAGGTCCAAGAAAATCAATGTTTTATTTTTGAAAAAAGTCAGTTTCATGTATTGATATATTAAAACATGCTGTCATTTAATATTGCCAATTTTAGGACTCCTGTACAAGGAAAACCTATTCTCTAATCTGACCAAATTAAATAAATTCCAATTAAGACACAATTGAAGACTGAGATTTGCAAATAACTCCCATTTAATAATATAAAGTATTAAAATATTTTAATAAAATCTCCTATATAGTAAGATGTACAAATATATTACAAAATATATGTTTTTGGATTTTAATTATCTCAAAAGTAGATAACGTAGGTACCATATTTGTGCAATTTTGCATGACTTACAAAAGTAAATTGAAAAAGGTCTGTTCGAGTTATAATTCGAATTGTTTCAACAGTAGCCTTTGATACTTAGCATAGTCAAGCACAGCTTCATCTGTGTAGTTATTAAAAATATCATTTGGTGCCTAGATATCAGGATTGACCTAAAAGTGGTTAGAAATATAATTATAATTTAAGCATATCTGTGTCAAAGGTTCATATTTGTTTCTTGAGAAAAAAATGTCCTTAATCTTTATGAATAAAATATGATTTTTTAAAAATCTACTCACTTACCTGAGAGTAAGTACCATTAAACTCAATGGGACTGACTTTGGAGTAGAAATGTGTAGGATTGTATTGAAAATATAGCTCAAAAGGTCAAATAATTTCCATTTTTAAAAAAATTGTACTCACTTTCAAACTCCAATGATCTTCAAGAAAGATCTTAATTTTTATTATGAAAAAGTTATTTTTCATAATAAATATTTGTACACCATTGTTCTTAAAGAAAGGGATTTCTTGGATATTTTGGGATTAGAATACTCTGCTTTTATATGTGTACTATTTTAAGAATAAGGGTTTTAAAGCTTAACTTTGCAAGGCACAGTGCAAATAATTTTATTGGTACTCTGAACTAAAACAATTTATTTTTACTGGTTAAGTCATGGGATTTTATATGTATGCTCACTTCAAAAAATATTCAGAAATGCTTTGAACTTCATAATATTATACTTGCATAGAAGCCTGACAGGACTGCTTAATGAATAACAGATTCTATGCTCAAATTACTTCCAAATTATTTTTATAGCATGCACTTGCCATGATAGCATTTGAATGGATTTCTTAAGAATGCAATTGTTTCATAAAGAAAATTAAGTGCAACTTTTCAATGTTGATGCAATATGAATATAAAGTTATATCCATAGTGTCTTAATGTCAATTTAAATCAAGTGTGGCCCTTTTTAATTCATTTTCAATACTAAAGTAGATTTTAACAGATGTAACTCATACAGACAACCTTAAAAAGTTTATGCTTAAAATTTATACACCAGCTGAATTCAGTTAAATTCTAACCATATGAATTTACTACTGAGCCTAAAACTGCTTTTTGATATCAAATATTGTAGCTGTGTGGATTAGCTAGTTCTTGTTAGGAGTGAATTCTATCTATACATTCATCATGATCAGGTCTTGAAAAACTTTGGTGCATTTGAATGCAGTTTAAGTAGGTGAATTTGGAAATATCAAAGACATACTTTAGCCCTTATTGTATGCCTTAAAACATTTATTAAGATACACTGCCCAGCACTGTTTTTTTCTTACATTCATCGGTTCCATTTCCAAGGTACAAAATATACCATTGCAAGAAGAGTCAACCTCTATACATGGATCTATTTTTAATTGATCCAATTTTAATGCACAGCAACATTGAATGTGACTCAAACTAGTTTTATCATACAGAATGGCTTCCTTTGAACATACAGATTCAGAAAGAGGCATGTCCCATAGGCATTTTTCTCTGGAACAATTGTTTTCAGTCAGCATGAAACCTATTCTGTATACAGCCACCCAGTGAATTTACCTAAGAGTAGAACTATGCAAGAACTTGTGGCTTTTAGATAACTGGTACTTTGGGGGTTTAAACAAAGTTTGCTTGTTTTCTGGATACTAATACTGCACGGCTCCTACTATCACTTAGTTGTGACCCGTGTGCTTTAATTATCAGAAAGATCATGATTTTCTTTAGTAATTTTAGACTTCTTTATAATTAAGGCCAAGAAGGGAAAAGCAGGTTGATGCAGAATATTGTAGTGTTCCATCACTACTCCTCAAATGGAGAAGTCTTCATACATCATTTGTTCAGGCACCTGCAAAAAAAATTAAGTTGGTTAGTCCTTTGGAATCTAATATCATACTGAGATTCAGTCATTTATTTTTCCTAAACAAAAGTGAGATCAAACAATATTTGATTTATTTTTCCCAGTATAAGACGCACATTTGTCGTCGTCCCCCCTCAAAAAAGAGGGTGAAAATCTGGGTGCGTCTTATACTCTGAATACAGCATTTTTGGCCTACCGAAACCCTGCCCCCTTTGCAAAAATGGACGTGCAGAGGGTTTGGGAGGGTTGAAAAATGCTCCTGGGGCTGGGGAGGGCAAAAATGAGCAAAAAACTGGCGTTTTTTGCTTGTTTTTTGCCCCCCTCCCCAGCCCCCAGGACCACTCTACAAGCCTCCCAAAGCTCTGCGTGTCTTTTTTTTTTTTTAATGAGGCGTGCAGAGAGCTTGGGAGGCCTACAGAGTACAAAACCTTTTTTTAAAAAAAATTACCTCTTCAAAATCATGGTATCTCTTATACTCCAGTGCGTCTTATAGTCTGAAAAAATACAGTAGTTACCTTTTTTTTCTGAAGACTTCATGAAAACATTGAAACACTGTAGAGTAAGCTTCATAATTTTACCTGGTCAAGTAATGATTTCAACAATGTTGCAGTTAAGTGCTGTCAAAACTAGCAAACATTCTATTACGTGTAATATAATGCTTTTTCATACTACTGGGCTAAGGCAACACTAGATGCTACTATTTAACATTATATGTAATATAATTTTATTACATTTTTAAGGTTTTTTTAATCCTTTACCTAACAGTATTTGCATCCATTTGTTTAAATCTCGTTTAACATTTTATTGCTGTACAAATACCTAAAATTATACTTAGTAAAATTGTAAAACTTACTTTCATCATCTGAATCAAATCCAAAAAGTGTCCGACACTTCTTTTGTGCAAGATGACGCTGAAGTGCTTCTGAGTTACAGTAGGTGGTCAAACATTTGCTGCATCTTAGTCTCTCTGATTTGCTACACGTTTTGCCTTGCTCTGAATGTGCATCTACTTTATCAGTCAAAGTTTTTCTTCGTTTTGGCATGCTAATATATCGTTCATCAAGGTAACTCGGAGGCAATGGTCTAATATAAGGCTTTGTTAAAATTAAGCCGTATGATGTATTTTCTGTTATCTGATTTGGTTTAGAAAGTGTCTGAGAATCCACAAGAGTAGTATCTGATATATCTGTACAGTTCTGCAGAACAGGTAGAATAGATCCATTTTCTGTCCTAGTATTGGCACTCGTTCTTTCCAAATCAGCATCCAGTGTGGCTGTTGTTTGTTCCAATTCACCATGCCCATTGACTAGCTGATCATTAAGTTTACAGCTTTCTAAATTTGGCTCTTCTTCTTCAGGTATCTTTTGGTCTATTACGTTCACAACTGTGATAGCACTACCATATGCATTTTCATTCCCATTCTGGATTAGACTATTTACTTTTTTCTCAGTCTGGATATAAGTCTTTGGTTCTAGAGAATCTTTCCTTGCTTTCCAAGTAGGAACTGGCAAGTCCATTATAGGCTCCTTTTCACCACCATTATCTGCTATTTCTTGAATAGCACATTCAGATTCCAAAACAACTGAAGAAATATTTTCACTGACTTCAGAAGGATTTGGTTTGTTTAAGTAATGTTGAGCTTCATGCTCATATAACAATGAAATGTCATCAAAAAGTTTACAACACTCTGCAAAGTTACACTGAGCTTTAAACTCAGTATGACTTTTCATATGTTCTGCAAGCTCAGTAGACAGCTTAAATCTCTGATTACAGTTAAAATGCAAACAGAAATATACATTTGGATAAACATGTTGTTTCAGATGATCAATAAAATGATGGGAATCCAAAAATTTTCTCTGACAAAATCTACATTTTCCATTATTCCATTTCATTATATGCTCTTGCACATTCAGATCAGTAGGATGAGCCTTGCGTGCATGCTTATTCAGAAACCGTATTTTTTTAAAGACTCTAATACATCCATCTGCAGGACACTTGAAATTACTTGTGTGATCAAAATCATTTTGAGGACAGAACGCACCATTTACTTTGTGAAGTATAGGGAGTTCTCTATTCAGGCTGTTTTCTGGTGATCCTTCTTTAATTTCCACCTCAGGAATATTATTTGAATCATTATCACAACTACCATTTTCAACAACATCATCCTGGCTACTAACATGATTTTTGGTTACATCCAGTGCAAGTTCAGAATTCTGCATCTCCTGATTAGTACTTGGAATGACTAGCTCCACTTCATTTTCTTTAGTACTGTCCAAGACCCCATTTTGAAGGGGAACATCAACACTAGAACAGTTCATTTCATTTACAATAAGAGTTTCTTTATCAACAGAAGTTGCAGTCAGATGATGCAGTGTCATTTTCTTGATGTGATTCTTTAAGTGCTTAAGCATTATACTTTTTTGTCTGAATTTTCTACAACACATTACACATGAGAAACTGCCCTTCTTCTGATGAGCCTGGGCATGCCTCACAATATGGCCGCCAACAAATTCTCTGTTACATAATATGCAACGATGTTTTGGTACATTGTGATCAGTTTTAGATGAATTAAGAACTACATGGTTCTTTTTGCAATTACCATCATTTTCCAATTGTGCTTCAGAAGTATCTTCATGACCTAGATCTCCATTGTTTATCTCAGGTATACAAGATTGATCACTCCTCAGCACTCGACGTGTCTTTGATGTATTTGCAGAAGAAAGCTCACGTGGACGTTCAGTCAGTTCAACTGAGGCTTTTTCTCTTAGCAGTGCTAAACAGTTCTGTTTGATCATCAAAAAATTCCAAAATTCTGGATCAAAAAACAATCCCTTTTTCAAAATTGGGAGCAACTCAAAACGTACACGATTCTGAACTGAACTTATCTGTTCATTGTAGTCTTCATCTGTACATTTATATAGCTGTTCAATAGTATAATAGGACTCCATGGTGCGCTCAATAAAAAATATAGAAAGAGCACATATTCGCACTATTTCTAAGTCACTTGGCAAAAAGTGAGCAATGGTTTTGTATATCAAACATTTCATTTTTGGATCATCATGAAGATCTAGCTGAAGAGCACTTCCACAGATCTCTACACAAATCTGTAGACCTTCCTTGCCAATCTGTGAGAAAGAAAGGAAAGGTAGAATAAATTCAGAATACTGAGTCTTTGCATTTCCTTCCACAGAGTTTCATATCTCAAAATTATAGCTCAGTTATACAAGAAATGATTCCAAAGTTACAATTCTCAGCATCTTTAGGGAGAAACTGGATATAAAACAAAAAAACCCAAACCCTAATACACAGGAGAATTGGTGAACAGACATAAATATTCTTAAAAGTATTGCATTATGTCAATGTAGAAAAGAGACAATATTGCAAAAATTTTAAAATATACACTCATTTTAAACTGTTATCATTGTACATTATATTTTCCTATAACAGTACGTTCACTCAGTTGAGTCAAGCCAGTTGATGAATGGAGGCTTTTTCAATTCTAGAAGACTAAATTTTGATCATTTTTTCGAAATACAGTTAAAGCATGTGCAACATATAATTATATCTTTTAAAACACAAGGACAAAGAATTTGTTGTAATTCTTAAAAGTAATTTAATTACTAAATTAAGGTTCAGGCAAGAGCATAAACAAGTACTCCTTTTCAAATGATTAAAATAATGCAAAGGCTTGCAAAGTTGTTTTGGAAAGTGCTCGAAGTACCTCCACATCAATGTATCTAGGAAAATGGCAATTCACGAATACACAAATTGAAAAATTGGAAGCAGTTTCCAAAGCAGCTGCATGAGCCCTATAAAAAGATTGCTATTTCAATGTTCCTGTGTACTGCAGATCCCTATATACAGCACATTTTATTCTTGCCCTATAATAAAACTTCAAAACCCAAACTTCATAAGTACGGCTAGGGTACTATTTACTGTTCTCCTATGCTAAATATGCAAATAAAATATTTTAGATAGTATCAATATATTCTTTAACTAAATAATAACATAACTTATACAACATTTAATATTGGTACTTTTAAAACACATATCTGAGGCAAATGCTATTACTTACTTCATCCCTAATGACTTTCATGAAAGGGAAAATAACTTGTAAATTTGTAGCTATCCTTAAAAGATGGTAGCATTGATCTACAAATACTTGCTTTGATGGGTTAGACCTAAGTTGCAGTTTACTCCAAATAAAGATCAGCTCCCTGTAAAACAAAATGAAGCTTATTATTTTAGGAACCAAGATACCAATCATATGCTATTTATCATGTTAATATCAATGGTAGATATAATTCAGAGTTATAAAAATAATGACATAATTTGTGTCATTTGCATAATGGTACTATTATGCAAATCAACTAGGAAATGCACTCTCCAATTCAATGGCCATTTATTAAAACCAGCCACATCCTCCAATTAGTGTATTAAAATAAATTTTCACTGTATGCAAATTCTACATGAGGATGTATATAATATTATCAATATATTTATATTATTCAAAAAGCTATTTGAGAGAAGTCATAAATAAGTGGTTGAGCCTAGTTTGTCTGCAGACCAAAGGTTCAATTTCCAGCATCTATAAATGTAACAGGAAAACTCCAAATCTCTAGAGCAGTGATGGCGAACCTTTTGGGCCCCAAATGCCGAAAAGAGAGTGTGTACGCTTGTTGGGGCTGCAACTCGGAAGAGGAGCTGCCCAGAGGGCATGCATGCACTGTAAAATGAACTTCTGTTTTCCACAAGCTAGTCTTCTGGTTACTTTGTGCGCATGTATCCGCGACGATCAGCTCATGCCGGAAGACCAGCTCTTCCAGTTCTGGTACTGCCACACAAACAAAGGCCAGCTGATTGTCACACACATGCGCACCAAAAACCCAAAAGAGGAACAGGTGATGCCGTGCGTGCCAGGCAACATGGCTTCGCATGCCACTTCAGGCATGGGTGCCATAGGTTCGCCATCATGGCTCTAGAGCCTTCACCAATCTATGTGACATTTTTAGGTAGTCAGCTTAAGGCACTTTTGCACTCTCTTAGATAATTCTCCATTTTTGAATTTTTTAAACAATTAAAATGTAAGGTATAGTTTGTACAGATTAATGAAATTTTGATCAAGTTTCATAAAAGCCCCAGCCATAAATGAGAAGTTGTAAGAAATTAACTTAGAAAAAAATAAGTTACTTTCTAGTTGTCAGTTAAGTAAATCAGTTAAGATTATCCAATATTTTAAGCAATTTATAACAATACAAAAATATCCAATACTTAGTTTTCACTAATATATTGAATTGATGGATTTTACTGTCAATGAAATTACATTGAAGCACTATTTATTCTTAATAATTAATTAGGCGCTGACCATTCCTTTATAATTTACTCGTAATTTACTTTTATTAAAGCAGTATTATTGAAAGAAAAGATTTACCAGATGCAATACATATCCCCTTTTTTGAGCTGTGGAATAAGAAACAATTCACAAAGATTCAATGCTACAGCAATCTTCCCTTCTTTTGCAATGTTGCAGATGATTTCAATGCCATTCTTGCAGTCAGTCCTCAGCAAATGCTATGCAATCAAAATGAGATAACTCAGGCAAGTGTAGTAAGAAAGAAGCTAACCTTTTACAATAATTGGAATTCTTAGCTCCTATTACTAGTTGTATTACCCAATATAGGAATCTAATAACACAAGGGAGAAGGGAAGTATATACAATAACAGGAATTTATATATGGCATATTTGTTTTTTATTAATTTGAACAGAATAGTTAGTGTTACTCCTATTTTTCATGACCAAATTTCCCATTACATTACTTGTTACTTGGCAATCTTAGAACAGGGTTAATGAAATCCTAATACTAGGAAATAGTTGTCCAATATTCAAAAAATAAATACAGAGTTGTGATTAATCTATATAGTCATAATACAGGAATATTTTTTTAAAAGAAATTGTAGTTTATTTTGCTTAATATGAATTAGATTTCTATCCCTTTATCAAGATGTATCATAAAACTGCATTAAAGCTGACAAACTGTACCTCTTGGAATAGGTGATCTTCTAGCGGAGACATATAAAGACACATGAAAAATGCTTGATGGAAGTAAAGATCTTTGCTAATATTAGGATGATTCATGCAAGCTTTGATAAGAGCCATTGCCTCTGGGATGCGTTCACAGGCAATAAGATATCTGGCACGTAATTCAAAGAACAGTGGATTTTCAGAGCTTAAATATTTGTTGACTGGTAAAAGAAAACAAATAATTCAGTTATAAAATATGAACAGTAGGTTATATAAAATCACTTTTGCAAAATATTGGAAACATTATATTAAACTTATTAAAATTAAAAAGTGGATAATCTATGTAGGTTTTCTTTTAAAAACATGGATAAGAAAATGTGGCCAGTATAAAATTACTATGACACCAATGCAAAAAAATGCAGTTTACTATCTTCCTTTTGTTGCTGCCTCCCCCGCCCCAATTGAGTGAGACCATAAATTTAAGATCTTTCTTCCTGACTGAGTACTTGGGAATTTCAAGGACATATCCTAAAGATAGCCATTTCACCCATTATGAGTCTTACAACTTCCTTCCAAAATGGAAACATGTAAATCCTAATGTAAAGAAGTGCAACCTTCTTCTACAATAATAACAAATAGCATTTCTTTAACACTGCTCCTAAATATGCACACATAATTTAATCCTTGAAACTATTCATTTAAGACCGTAAATACTTTAAATTAGAATGCTGTTCAGTGAGTTCATAATATATTCCTATGAAAGTAACACAACATTTTATTTGAGAACATATCTGTAATTGCAATAAAATGATTTATTATGTGCCATCAAGTCAGCTTGACTCTTGGCAAGGTGATAAATTTTGTCCATGATGTAACAAGATGCACACATAAAATTATTCTTTAATCCTGTGCCCATCTCAGGACCAATAACTATAAAATCAATGTAAATTGTTTTCCATGCATAAGAAATAATCTCAAAATCCATAATATGTTGTACACTAAATTTTCTTATCGTTCTGCCTAACTTTAGTCTCTAATTGAATTAGTTCTATTCTGTTATTAAGAAATACATTACAACATTCACTGCCTGGAAACAATTATAAAGAAATGAAATAAAAATTTCCTACATTTAACATTAATTTAAATTTTGCTATTTTCAATACATATGGAAAATTATTTGTACCTAATTCCTGAGAAGCTGGTCTTCCTTTAAGAACAGCTTGTAATACAGGATCCTCCCAAGGTCCACCGTCTTTGGTAATTCGAGTCACCAATTCTAAGTTAACATTTCTGTATCTGCTGAGTCGATTCTGGCAATCCTATGGAGGAATAAATAGTGAACATTAAAGTACTTAGAATGTACCTGGGAATGTATCAGTACACTGCATATACTTCTTAGTTTTTAAGAATATGAGCAGTAGTGCCTGGAGTTAACCTAAAGCAAAGATTTCACCATTTTTAGCATAAAGTTAGGGGCTACAACAGCACTAATTGCATATTTGCCAAAAGGTACCAAAACTGACTGCACCATACTTTTTTATTACTTGTCCCAAAGGAAATGTTTTAAAAGTGAAAAGTTGAGGAGAGTTAACTACCGTGTCTCCCCGAAAATATGACATGTCCTGATAATAGGGCCATGCCACATTTTTCGGGTGGGCAAAAATATAAGACCTCCCCCAAAAATAAGCCTCCTGGACAATCATCCCCTCCGGCCAGGCAGAGCACCGCTCACCAACCTAGCGGTATCCTGAAAGTGCCAAGCCGTGGGAACCGTGGGGGGCGGGGCAAAGGTGATTGCGTTGCTTAGAACCTTCAGGATACTACTAGGTTGGTGAGTGGTGCTGTGCCCAGTTGGAGAGGGGGGGTTAACGGTGGCTACTGTCTTGTGAGCTGGCTCCCAAAGAGCCAGGCACAGCCTCAGGGGTGAACGGCTGTGTAGCGCTGTCACAGCAGCACAACACAGCAGCCATGAAGCCACCACGCTGATGGCTTCAACTCCCTTTCCAGCCGGGCACAGCATCATTCACTGACCTAGAGGTATTGCCAAGCTGCGTGAGCGCATGTTCGCCACTGCCCGGCTCCCGCAGTTTGGCGCCTTTAAAATGCCAGTGATGGTGCTCTGCACGGCTGGAGATGGGGGTTGCGGAAGCGGCTTTCCGCTCCCGCTTGCGCGCCTCCCAGCCTCACAATGCTCTGGCCCAGCTCTCCCTGCAGAGCCAGAGCACCTCCGCTGCCGCCACCATCCCAGCATGGCTTTTTCGGTGGCTTCCAAACCAAGTCTTCCAGCAGTAGCCGCTCTGAGCGTACGCTGTATGGTTGTACGCTCTGGGAGTACGCTCTACCGGCAGCCGGCCCACAACCATAAAGCGTACGCCCAGAGCCGCCACTGCCGGAAGACTCAGTTTGGAAGCTGCCGAAAAAGCTATGCTGGATAGTGGCGGCAGCAGAGGTGCTCTGGCTCTGCAGGGAGAGCTGGGCCAGGGCATCGTAAGGCTGGGAGGTGCGGGAGGGGGAGCAGCCGCTTGCACAACCCCCTCTCCAGCCATGCAGAGCGTCATTCGCTGGCATTTCGAAGGCGCCAAGCTGCGGGAGCTGAACGGCGGCAAACAGGCGCTCACGCGGCTTGGCGATATCCCTAGGTCACTGAATGGTGCTGTACCCGGCTTGAAAGGGGGTTTGCCAGGTGGCTGCTCGTGAGCATGGTCACTTCATGGCTGCTGGGTTGCGCTGCTGCAACAGAGCAACACAACCGTTGGCCTCTGAGACTGTACCTGGCTCTTTGGGAGCCTGCTTGCAAGAGAGCAGCCGCCCGCAACCCCAAAATAATAAGCCCCAACCCATATTTGTAGGTCAAAAGAAAATAAGACCCTGTCTTATTTTCTGGGAAACACAGTAAGAATTCAGTAAAATGAACAGAACTGAAAATGTAACTGATGAACTAATTTGGAATATAATTATTATCTGTTCACAATAATACAAAGTCATAGTTGCCATTCTTTATCTGGTGTTGGGCTTCATATTGATCAACCTCTTCTCAAAAACCTTGGATGTCATTATGTACATTTGCAGATCCATGCAACATAACCTTTTACAATTGACAGATAGAAATTTTGTCAATTCACAGATTTTGTAAGTGCTGTCCAAGTATGTTTGGTATGGCACCCAGTGTGTTAATAACCACTGAGATCACCGTGGCCAATTTATGCTATCATTTTACAAATTTTGATTTTAGATCTTGATACTTTGTGATCTCTCCTGTTTTTTTTTCTATTCCACTACCCTCTGCTATTTTCCTCTTTCCTTCCTTCTCTTTCCAGCAGGCAAATAAATGACCGCTGCTGGATAAGGAAGGGCTGCTGCTGGATGAGGAAGGGAGACACTGGCTGGGTGACTGTCACAGAACATGAAAACAAAGATAACATGACTGCAGCAGCACAGAGGCAGTCAGCAGCATGAAGCACAACTCCCCCAAAATTGATTCCCTTGGGAGTCATGGCTCCCAGATTTTAGACACATCCTGTATGTTAGCCATTTACCTTACCTTGCTTCAAAAACTATTGCCCTATAACACACCATTTCATCCAGTTTAAGTCCTTAACAATGAGAATTTTAGTAGTATATAGATATCATAAATAAGAAGTACTTAAAAAATAGTGTATTAGGCACTAGGCCAAGAGCTACTGAAAATTTCAACAGGGGAAATATAAACTATAGGAAAATGTTTATGAATTTAATTGGCAAGGATTATGTAGCTTTGCTCCTTACTAATTAACATTTTGTCAACTGCCATTAAACATTTATGGAACATCTACAGAGTGCAAGGAAGAGAGATGGTCTGATACAATAACAGACTCTAAAGTCACAAACTGATTCCTACATGAATTTGATATTAACAATTAATCATGTTATTTATATACAATTCACAGCCTTATGCATTGACTCAGAATTTCGTACTTAAATTTTAAGTTATTTAGAAACTGATTTTTTTCTTTTTGATAAAGTTCCTTATCCAGGTAGTTTGTGACGCCACAGCAACTGGATCCAAAATTTCCTGTCACTAAGTAGTACCATCAGAAAACATGATCACATTGCTTGGCAACAGCAATCCCTGCAATCCCATTTACTGTTGTTAACTGAATCCCATGGTCTTTAGGCAAGGCAATTTCCTGCTGCTTCAAGATCAATGGGGGAAGCCAGCAGAAGTTACAATTCCCACACTCACAGGCAAGTTAACAGCTTCTGCTGGATCAGGGAAGAAGAAAAGGGAAAGGTGTTGTGGGGAAGGATCAGAAAGGGTACACAATAGGTACGACAGTGTGTGTAAAGATCTGCGAAAAGTGCCACATGAGTATGGGTGGATGGGTGGGTGAAGGTGTAGGAGGGGTTGCACGAAAGGCACTAAATAAGTCAGGAAGGGTGTGTGAGGGTTTGTGATAGGCACTGCATAGGTCAGGGAATGTGCACAGGGTTGTCCAAGTGACCAGTGCAGTGCAAATTCAAAGAGGCTGGGGGAGGATGCACAAGTAGGAGAGTTGCCCCAGCAACTTGCAGTCTTCTCTGCTGGCTTCCCCTTTGACTTTCTAGAGATGGAAGATTGCAAATGACACTCATGATCATTGGGCACTTGGGAACCAGTTATAAGTATGAATGGATTGCTAACCATTCAGATCACAATCATGTGACCAAGGGGGTGCTGGAATGGTTGGCACTTTGCAAATCAGCTATATAACTACCATTCATTCAGTGCTTTCAAAGCTCTGAATGGTCACTAAACAAACGGTCATAAATCAAGGACTACTTGTAAACTGGTAGCATTATGCCTGTTAACACTTAATTATTTGAACACTAGCAAATTACCTGGATTGATCCAAGAATGTCTTTTAAAGGATCTTCATAGAATTCATCTTTTCCAAAGAATAGCAAGAGTTCGAAAAAGCTCCTATAAATCAAAGCAACTTGAAGTTAAAAAAAAATAAGCAGAGCAAGCATATTACGTCACAGGTTTCAATAAAGAATTTTAAATGAAGGAGCAATGTTGACAAAGCCCTGTGCATTCTCAATCAGGCAAGCTCATTTAATTGTACTGCAGCATAGAAAGTTATTGACAGGGTAAAATATTGGAGTGATATTCTTCCTAATACAATATTGAAGTGGTATGTTATGTTATATATTAGTGGATTTTTAGTATATTATAGAGTCTATGTAAACTTCCATATCATATAATTGAAGAAATACTTTATAAATTCAAGGGGATTTAAATGATGAACCAACAGTTGGTGCTAATTCTTCTATCTCCAAACAGAAAGCAAGGTTTTTTTTCAGTAAACACTGCATTTTTTCAGTTTTTGTACCCATGCATATTATTCCACATCATTATAAGACAATGGATTGTTCTCAAAATCCATATTAGATTAAAAAAAATAAGCAGTCTAATGAAACTGAACTTTAAGTCCCAGTCTACAACTGTTGGCTTGATAAAATTAAAATTGTTGTTAATCAGAACTGAACCTCTATATGTATGAGGGTGCTAATTTCTGATACCCTGAGGTTTTAGCTATTTGTTGTTCAGCATTCTTTTTTTTTAAACAAAAATTTTATTGGTTTTAAGAAAAATAATCAGGGAAAGGGATGGTGGATAAAGTTACAAATTTTGACAGTTACATTATGCAGGAAATGGCCCTCCCCCCCATTCTCATAACTTTCATTTATTAATACATTAAATTGTTGCTACTTAGTAGTATTTTGTCAGCATATAACCTTTTATCTTCAAATAATTTCAATCATTTTATATCAAACAGATTTTCTAGTTCATTTTTGTGATCTGAGTTTTCTCGATGTTGCCTCTTCTCCCCCCTCCAGCAGAGCTCCGGCACCTCCCGTGTCCTGTATGTCCCGTGTAGTGTCATCAGGTTTATCTAGGAGGACTTTGTTTTTTTTCCATGAAGGCCTCAGCCTCCATAGTTGTGTTGATTCTAACTCTCGTGTCCTCCCAGAATATTAGCATACACTCTGGCATAAGCCATCTGAACCACACCCCTTTCTGGTATAATTTCTTCGCTAGAAGCGAATAATTTTTTCTTTTATCTCTAACTTTCTTTGGGATTTGTTTCAGAATGGCTATTTCTCTATCCTTGTATTTTAATGCTTGCCCCCTTTGTGCACTCAGAATCTCATCTCTTGTAGTCTTTCTGAGAAATTTAATGTAGACCTCCCTTGGAACGTTATGTGTTCTGGCATATGCTGAGTTTACTCTATAGACCAGGTCAATATCCCACCCCAACTGTTGTCTGTCTTTTTTGATATATTCAGCCAGTAAACTTGTCATAATATCCCTCAGGTCTTCATCATCAGCCTCAATTACATTTTGAAATCTAAGAAAAAAAGACATCCTTTCAAATTCCATTTTTATCTGATGGTTCTCAAGTTCTTGGTTTCCTCTCTGAACCCCCTTCACCTCCCCCCTCATCTCAGCCGTCCCCTCCTCCAAAAGTTCCAGTCTCTGTGAATTTTGAATCGTTCGGTTTTGGTTCTCTCTGAGCTGTTCGTTCATTTCTTTCAATTGGTTTTTCAAGTCTTCCTGCCCCTTTAAGAGTTGTTGAAACATCTGTTGAAAGTCCACCTCAGGGGGCTTAGGCTGGAACAAAGACGTTAATGTTTGTTGTCCACTGGGGCTGGACGTTGAAGAAGCTGGGGCGGAGCCAGCAAAACCCGGTTTCCCCGGTGGTGGTCTTTTGGGTGGCATTGTAGTAAGAAGAGCTCAGAGGTGACTGTGTCAGTGCAGAGAAGAAACAGTTGTAAAGGTGGATAGCCAAGAGAGATCGCGAGGCAGGGAGTCCAGACAAATAAAGACCTTTTCTCAATTCTAAGTCCAGGCAATAAAATCCATTGTTCCAAGTCCAGGATAAAGTGTAACAAGAGATATCTCTGAGTGTCACGGAGACAAAGACAAAATGCCAGCAGTTTCTGTGGGTGGAGTCAAATTTCAAAGTACATGAAGTGACAACGGAAGTGTGCCATCTTGCCCTGCCAGCTCCGGGATCAGAAGGCAACAAACCAAAAGTTTTCAAAGTTTTCAGAAAGAAACAGATCACCACCTCATTTTCACAATTGCAGTAAAATAAATCTGCTGTTTGCTATGAGCGTGACTTCATTCCAGCGCTTCCCCCCCTCCTCCCCCTCAGGGGGCAGAAAGCAGTTTAGAGCCGCTTATCCAGGGGGGGGGAAATCCCCCTCCCTCCAGTCACACTTCCCAGGAACAAGTTGAAAGTTTTTTCTAAAGAGCTGACAGTCTTTTTGTTTTTCCTTCAGTCATAAAAGGGAACGGGGGGAATCTCCATCTCACCACATTGTAACTGCGTCCTTCAAATCTTTAGTTTCGTCCAGCTGCCTCAACGCGAAGACGCAGAAGCGCCTCCCCTTTTGCCTCCCAATGCCTAGGGCGATGCAGGGAGCCCCCCCCCCGGCCGCCGCCGACACAGGGGGTCCCCCGCCAAGCATCCCCCTCGGCAGGAGCCCCTACAAGGCTTCCTGTGCCCCCCCCGATCAAGGGGGAGCCCACCAGGAGCGCGCTGGGCGAGCAAGGCATGCCCGTCGCGATCCGCAGCCGGAACCGGAAGTCCGTTGTTCAGCATTCTTGTGATGATCCTTCACTAGAGCTTGCAAGTCTAGTGCCTTAAATGAAGTTATCAAATCTTTCCACAAGATCTGAGAGATTTTGCAGTAATTTATGTATAAGTGTGCTAACAATTATTTCCCATGTTTGTAGAAACAATTAGATAAAAAGGCAGCTTGATGATAATACCACACTAGCCATGCTGAGTGCAAATAATTGCAACTTATTACATTTTTATATTGGGGAATTGCTTTGGCAAGATTTGCCTAAATATAGATATGCGGTTTTCCCTTTGACTTGCCTAAAAATGAAGGATGATGATACCCAACAGCAACCTGCCCTTCACTAGATAAGAATACTTGCCTCCAGTCAGATTCCAAATATGTATTCTGCACTGGCCTAAATATGTATTCTGCACTGGCCAATGCACTATTTGATATATATCCAAGAGAGTCTGGATTGAATTTCCTATATTTCAAACTAGTATCGGAGTCTGTATAAAGATAGACTTGAGTTTGAATAAATGATTAAAACTTTTTTTTTCAATTTGAAAATGTTTTGTTGCCATAGCATACAAATTAGTTCATGTCTTATATTTTATTTTGTCAATTGTAACATCATTTACAACTTTGTTTTAAATATGGTAATTATTCCTATCCCATAAATAATTGTTTAAACAAAGATATCTTAGTTTGGAGCAGTGTTCTTTATAAAGCCCGTATGTCCATTAGTGTACTCCACACAAATTCTTAAACAGTTCTCACATTTTATACATTTGGAAAACTATGACAATAGTCTTATTCCCAAAGCTTAAAAAATATCTTTGAAGATTAATTTTTCAAATTATCCTATACTATCCAGAAAGTTAAAGAGTTTACAATAGGAAGAGCATGGTCTACTTACAAGGCTAGGCTACTTAGCACATACTGTACATGTTCACATTCATCTGGAAAAGATACACATGCAGATGTGAAACAACAGAGAGCTGTTTGGAGTACTTGAAGCTGTGGCAGAGGAACTTGCCATCTTCCAGCATAATCTTCAACAACCTGTTTGGAGAGAAAACAGTACACATGAAACTTGATCTGAAACAGCATATAAGCAGGAATATAGCATACAAGGAAATAAATCAATTTATTATCTATTTCATCATTTATCCTAACATTTCTCTATCATTACCCACATATAATGCATCCCACTTCCGGCTCATCAACTTTTTAACCTTAATTTGTAGTATCAGTTGAAAGTCTGTTTCCTATGTATATTTATATGTATTAAATTCCTCCAAGATTAGCTGTCAGATTTTGGCTTCAAGCTTTGTTTAAAAAGTAAACAATATGTTCAGTATTATACCTTAATAATTCTTAAAGGGGTGTATTTAAGTATGTCTTACACTGAGTTAATATGCAAGAACTTTTCCAATAAACAGGAATTTATGATTTATAATAATTTTTATATG
This sequence comes from Natrix helvetica, assembly GCF_964273705.1. Lineage (NCBI taxonomy): Eukaryota > Metazoa > Chordata > Lepidosauria > Squamata > Natricidae > Natrix > Natrix helvetica. Next base: position 37,640,596 of record NC_138550.1, on the reverse strand, counting down.
GTTATATTTCAGGATTTATAATAAACAGAATTTTTATTTCACTCCAGAACTATCACATTCAAAATAATAGAAAACAAGTTTCAAAATGTTAGACGGACCATGTACAAGAACAGTAACCTGTTTTATATTAGTAACTTAAAACATCTTATTATAAAACAGATTATCATACTTCCATCATTTTGACTTTCGAAATGTTACATTCTGAAATTGTCCTTGGACGACAGTGACTGATTTATTTACAAAAAAGCTAAATTGAATTGTCTAATAAGAAGTAATGGTAACTTTTAAATCAGCTGATTTCCTTAAAAAAATAAATATACGGTATTTCTACAGATACACCAATTAAACGTGGCAGAAAGGCTGTATATCATATTTATATGTAGAGAAAATATAAATACATAAGATTATTTGAACCAGTATATAATGAAGTTATATAAATAGAACTATTAGTGAATTACACTAAATAAAACTACATGAAAGAACGTTTTAAAGTCTGATCTCTAGATTACCTTCTTAAATTATATACAAAATCATGTAACTTAAAGAACTGCTATTTCAGTAAGGACTAATTTCCAATAGGGAAACCTACTTGACTTTTAATTCCAATAGATTCTCAGAGAGAGAAAAGAAATCTTTGATACAGCTAACAAAAGTACTGCGAAGGTAATTCTTTACAATCTGCTTCTACAAATAGTCCCCGCTTACCAATTGATTTCTTAACAACAATTCAAAGTTACAGCAACATTGAAAAAGGAACTTTATGACTAGTCTCAAAGGTCCAATCACTGCAGCATCCTGCAATCACATGATCACAATTCAGATGCTTGGCAACCAGCATGCATTTATAATAGTCACAATATATGGAAGTAACTTGATCACAATTTACAATCTTCACAGCCAGTTTCCAACAAATAAAGTCAACGTCAGAAGACATAAGTTGCAGTCACATGATGTTGCACTTAACCACAGGTGATTTGCTTATTGACTGCAGGCAGAAGTGATATCATAAGTTGGCATGTTGCTTAGCAATTGAATTGACTTTCCCATTTGCAATGGCTAAATGTGGATTTACTAGCCTTATTTTTCTCCCCAAGAAAACAATTCATGCTATAGAAATGTATATCTACTTTTGTTAAAAGGAAAAAAAAGTAGCATCATTTCATGTCTGAGAAATAATAGAAAATTACAATTCAAAACATTCCTAATTTAAGAGGCCTGTTAGCCCTCTGATTTACAGATAAAACATAGCATCTACTTAGAAACAAGATACACAATACAATTGCCATAAGGATTTTTGCCTCAGTATCAACATGCTACTAGCTATTATGATTGGTTGCACAGTTAGCCAGATGTTTAGATTAGATCCAGCATTTTAATTCATCTATTGAGTCCTTCCCAAAGACCTGGAATAAGTAGATATTGTTGCTTTATATTAAAGGTATTGTCACAGTTTGTAAGCTGGTCCAAGTGAAGCTGCCTATTGCAACTGACTGATAGTTTTCAATGTTGATGGTGTTCAAATGGTGCTCCAGATGTTTTTGAATTTTTATTAATAATTATCATTATTAGGCCCAGTGGCAGTTAGCTACATGTTTAGACTAGCTTTGGCATTTTAATCCATCTATTAAATCATATTTTATCCCTTTTTATAATATATTTGATTAACTCAAGATGGTAAATATATTTAAACATATTTAATACTCCTGCTTCCTATTTTCCTACAATTACTGTGTAAGGTATGCTACACTGAGAAAGTTACCCAGGTGGCGTTCATGCCTAAGAAAGGCCTAGAACTCATCATCTCCCAATATATTGGTATAATAGGGGGGGAAACTGCAAAGAAAAATATCCATAAAAGTATGATTTAAGTATCAAATTTTATTTAAAAAGTTAAGTGTCCCAAAATTAAAAACCAGTTCCTAATCACAATCCTATGATTAATCATCAATAATCAATGTGATATTTGCCACATAGCATTCAATTCAATACATAAATCAAAGCTTGGAGTATGTACTTACACTGTAACCAAACCAAACCAAACAGTATATAACTATAAATTACAAGAAATAAAAGAAATACTGCTTGTGCTTGCCCTGTATGAAAGGATCTGTTCAACTGGAAAAGCTGTCAAATGTCAATAAATGTATATAACATCAGACTTCACTCCAACGTGCTGATAATTACACCTGTTTCTCCCATTGAAATGTCTAAGTGAAATATTACATTTATCTTTACACCCCAAGTTATAGTAAAAAATTGGAATGTCACATCTTTACCTTCAAACCATTAAAAAAACTACTTATTCGTAAGATTACAGTATGAGTACACTTATGTCAATTCAAAGTTAGCAAGTCATTCACATGAAATGCTCTCCATATTTTTTAAAATGCACCTTACTTTGGAAGGTAAAACACCGATTAGAGAGGCACATCACTGTCAAATTAAAAACAAATGATTAATATAAAATAGGAAGATCAGAAAGGTAGTTAAATGTAATGCCACACAAATCTAAATACATTATCTGCATGTATACACAAAATCAGTTTGCTAAATAAACAACAATGGCTGATTATTACACTTTTTGCTAAGTCAAGTTCAAAAACACATTATGATTATGAGTAATAAATTAACCCTAAATCTTAATTCTTATTTTTTGTTTTGCTGACACCAAAATATAACCAATTTTGGATAGCTCTATATTATTTTTTAATCACTATCACACTGATTTCAAAACTGTGATACATGATTTGTAGGAACTGGCTTTTGACTCTTTTCTTGGGATAAACTGATATGTAAGGAAAATGTGTTGGAAATGCTTCAGCTCATTTATAGGATTAAATATTATTTTTAAAAATAATTTTCTGCAGTAAAATAAAAATATTATCTGCATAATAACTTAGTGGTATTATTTACGTTTATATTTACAGCATATACTGACTTACATTTTAAATATAGACACATCTTATCTATGCATCTCATGACACTAAAACAGCCCAAAATTACTTCCTAATTTTAACACATCAAAAACTTTAATAGGTTTTAGACTATAGTACATTTTATTCAACAAAAAATATTTCAGACTTACTAAATTACATTGCATTTATATACTAAAAACTTAGACACGCAATTAAATTAATGCTTCATTTTCATCGTTCTATAAATGTTTCAGTTAGGAAGAAAATTATTACACATATTAATCTTATTCTGAGACAAGACTCAATAATTTCAGATATAAATATTCCACTGAATTATACCTACAGCATGGAAACTGAAGCTTGGACAAAGAAAAGGGTACTCCATGTTCTACTTATAACCAAAAGATTCTTCAGTATTAGAAAGAAAAATATATGCCCCAATTCATTAAACTGCAGTTTGTTATTAGCAAGTCATCAATAAATGACTTATCAAGATATTTATAATTATAATAAAATATAGTTACCATTCATTAAAAGTTATGTAGAACTTTTATATTTATATGAAAATTTATTAATATGTACTCTGTATGAAATCATTCTTTTTCAAAATGTTTGTTTTGAATTCAATTAAGAGACTTTTTTAAAAAGCCAGGAATAGAGAACTGGAATGAAGTCTTTATATCGGTGGCATGGAAAATGTAACAATACTATGTTTTCAAACCTGTTTTTACACAGGATTTTATTTGTAGATTTTTATGTGTATTTCCTATTCTGGATTTAGAAAAACATCCAGTATATGGCCACAGAGGTAAGCTTCTATCAGATATATACATTAATATTAATAATTCTCAGAAGTATTATAGAGATATACTTTAACCTATGAAACATATATAATATATTATTTCTAAATCAAAAGTCAATATGAACCACACATCAATTTACATCATAATTCTCTTCATTTTGTGTAAATGTGATACAGTAAAGGGATCCAGACACTGAGGTATTTCAATCATACTTTATGGCATAGCTTTGTGTGAATATAGTAAACTGTGGTTTATGTCATAAACTATGGCTAAATGGTTAATTTGATATATGAATCCAGCCACTGCTTTAGTACAATTTTATTTGAATAACAAAGCAAATGTATTCACTAAAAAAATCACAAAACAATTGTATTTAATCAGACTTATTTTTAGGTAAGGATAGGATTCCACCTAAATAATGTAGAAATGCACAAGGCTAGCACAGCATAAAAGTAAAAATCATGTTTAGACAAGTTCACTTATATTCTAAGTCTCTCAAACATAAACAATTAAACACCATTTAAAAATCATGAGAAAGCAATGATATAATCAGAAGATTCTTCATACATCACAGATGCCAAACACTTCAACATGTGGCTTTTTTCTGAATATGTTAATTCAGGTAAATGTGCATGATCTTAATTTTCATTTGGGTCTTTATTCCAACCCCGTCACAGAACTACCTTTAAATTCCCCAAGCCATGTTGGATAGAATTCAAGATCATGGGATCTTATAAAATAAAATGCCAGCAAAGTAATACATGGCAGGGTTAGAATGAAGTGGCAAACTGAAGTCAACACACCTGTAACAACCCATCGAGATCTTCCCTCCAGCTTCCATCCCATCAGAAAAAGATATGCACTGGCAAAATATCTTCCGCAGGTTCTTAATGGGAAACTGAACAACTACCGGTAATAGCAATAAGGCAGCAACGAGATAATAAACAGTGGGGTGTTTTCTCCGCAACCCTCATTCATGCTCACCAAATGCAAAGTTTTAAGACCAGAAGGCGGCGGTCTGGGAAGAACTGAGCTCCTCCCCTAACCCCTTTAAAGAACTAGCTTTTTCTTATTGCCTCAACATTCATGCAAATGACAAGCTGTCTGCAAGGAATATACATCCTTCCATTCCCCACTATCCTGTCAGAGCTGAAGAAGCTTCTTGGATGAGAAGCGAAACATCTTCACAGAAAAAAAAGCAAGGAAGTCCAGTTGCCTCCTGAAAAAAAGCACCACTGAGACAACCATGAAATGGATGACTGAGAATCTCCACAGACTTTTAACGTCAATTTAAAAAAAATCCGAGAGGGCCACCAACTCCTGGAGCTTCGGAACGGACCCTTCCCCACAGGCCCCTCACCCAGGTAACAGCAAATGGAGCGGCCCGCGAGAAGACGGGGTAGAGGCCTTTTGCTGCACCTCAGAACCCCCAATTCCGTCAGACCGTGAGGTAAAAGGAAAGGGCCAGGGCCAGTTTCCAAGCCACCAAGGGTGACAGTGACAAGGACAAAATGAGAGAGCGCTCGAGGAACGGAAAACTGACGTCGCGAAAAATCAACTCCCCCCTGACGGACAGCCGCCTGCTCGGCCACGGGCGACTGTCCTACTGCTCTCCCTAGAAGGGAGCGAAGGAAGAGAAAAGGCAGAAATGAAAGAAAATCGGGTTCCTTCGCCTCGCCCGGAGAAAGGGGGAAGCGCCTCTGGGAGCGCTCGCCCTCTTATTTTTTTTTTTCCCCTACAGCCGCTAGTTCTGCAAAAGGCCGAGACAGAGAGGGAGGGAGGGGAGCCTCCGACGTTTTCGCCGCAGAAAGATCGGTCCGAAATTCCTTGGCGTCCATCGCTCTGCTGTCTTCGCCCCGCAAGTCCCGGAGTGTCAGTCTACAGGGGGCGGGACTAGCCACTCACCTGGCAGAAGCGGTAGCAATAATACTGGCTGCTCAGGGCAGGAGACAATCCGGCGGGAAGGTGCGGCTCATTAATGGCCTTGAGTTCCTCGCCGAGTCTCTCCGATTCCTGGTCGCTCTCGTCTTCCGCCATGCTGCTCTGGCCGCCCTGCGCGTACCGAGTCCCAGCTCCCTCCCCCCGCCCCGATCTGCCGGATGACCCGCCCTCTCGGCCGCATACCTCAATTCCGGCACCGCCCCCGCAGTGCCTTGTTAGTGGTGCGCGCGCTTGTCAGTCAGGCGCCGATCCCTCATCCTCTGACCTACAGAACCTTCATTCCAGCCAACCCCGGTGGTTGAGGCCCCGATTGGCCGAGCTGGATTCCCTGTTCGAAGCTGAACATTCGGCAGCACTTTTTGATTGGTGGAGAATGTTATCGATAAAATGAGCTAAGCCCCGCCTTTACCCTTGTCGATTGGGCCCACATTTCATCCTTCAAAGTAAACATCTCCGCCCACTCCTTGCCAGTGGGCCACAATTAGCGGTACAACTTCCGTTCTTTCCTTCGCATGAGTGGTGGGAAGGTTTGTCACTCTCTTCCTCGTGAGCCACCCAGAACGGCGCTCACTTTTTCTACCCTCGCACGAGCTGACTCGCTTTTAGCAACGCCTTCATTGGAAGAGGTGTTGCTAGGGGGCTACATCCCGCCTTCCTCGACGAACCAAAGAGAGGAAACAAGTCTATTCAGCCCTACCATCCGCCGTCGCGCCCCCCCCTCCCTGCGCGCGTCTCCGTCTGCCTGTCTGTCTGGCAGGCGGCTCCGCCAAGTCTGACCCACGCCATCGCGGAGTTTTTTGGGGGGGCAAGCACGGGAGCAGATCGGAGGTTTGGTCTCGGTCAATGTGGGAGCCGAACTCCGCGCTGTCAGGATCGGTAAGGACGAGTCGGAGAGAGACGTTTTTCGTTGCATCAAGTGCAGCACTGTAACCCACCTTCTCTTCTCCCCCCCTCCACCCACCGCATTCCCCCAGGCGGGGAAGAAATACGAGTCTCGGTTGTGTGGAACGAGATTGATGGGGAGGGAAGGAGACTCAGTTGGGGGAGAGAGAGGGGTTGGGAGGAATGTCAGAAAGGGGGAGCGGGCTCAGAAAATTTCAGGTGATGGAGAAAAAAAGCCTTGCAGAGTCGATGGAGAGGGCTCTCCTTTGAAAGGAGGGGAGGGACGGCAGAGTGTCTGCTGGGGACACAGCTTGAAAGGGGTTGCGCCTGGTAAGAGGGACGTTTTCTGTGAATATAATGAGCATTTCTGAGCCAGCCAACTGTACAGCTGATCAGGGTTTATAGAGACATTGGGATTGGGGTGGGGGATAAGTTTGCCACCTTGAAAGTACATGGGAAAGGATTCATCTGGTTTTAGAATAGCCGAAGGTTTGGGGTTTTTGTTTTTTGTTGTTAGTTGCGAAGTCGTGTCTGACCCATCGACCCCATGGACAAGGTTCCTCCAGGCCAGTGGGTCTCAACCTTCCTAATGCCACGACCCTTTAATACAGTTCTTCATGTTGTGGTGACCCCCAACCATAAAAATATTTTATGTTTTCCATTTCTTTTTTGAAAATATGTGTTTTCCAATGGTCTAGCTGACCCCTGTGAAAGGGTCGTTCGACCCCCCAAAGGGTCGTGACCCACCGGTTGAGAACCACTGCTCCAGGCCTTCCTGTCCTCTACCTTCCTCTGGAGTCCATTTAAACTCACACGGACTGCTTCAGTGACTCCATCCAGCCACCTCATTCTCTGTCATCCCCTTTTTCTTTTGCCCTCCATCTTTCCCAGCATTAGGCTCTTCTCCAGTGAGTCCTTCCTTCTCTTTGGTGGCCAAAGTATTTGAGTTTCATCTTCAGGAGCAAAGAGCAGTCAGGGTTGATCTTCTCTAGGACTGACCAGTTTGATTGCCTTGCAGCCCAAGGGACTTGCAGGAGTCTTCTCCAGCACCATAGTTCAAAGGCCTCAACTCTTTGGCACTTAGCCTTTCTTATGGTCCAACTTTCACAGTCATACATTACAACTGGGAAAACCATAGCCTTGACTATACACACTTTTGTTGGCCGTCCCTTAAATATACAGGAAAAGTAGAGATGCAATTCTGAGATCGTTCCCGGTAGATAACAGTGTGGGACAGAATAGGTATGTATTCTGGCAAGTAATCCCACTGTCTTCAATTTTACTTCTGCCCAAGGGAATGTGCATAGGACTGCATCTCTGAATGCTCTTACTAAGTATAAGAGCCATTCAAGAGAGCCCCACTTAACTTCTGAGCAAATATGCTTGAGTATGTGTTCTGAATCTGCAATACTGAATTTCAGATTATTAATAATAATTTGATTATCAATATTAATGTTACATAACAGAAGAAAGAATAAGAGTTGGAAGGGACCTTGGAGGCTTTCTAGACCAACCCCTTGCTCAAGCAGGAAACCCTACACCATCTCAGACAAATGGTTGTTCAATCTCTTCTTAAAAACCTCAGGTGTTGGAGCATTCACAAACTTCTGGAGGCAAGTCGTTCCACTGATTAATTGTTCTAATTGTCAGGAAATTTCTCCTTAGTTCTAGGTTGCTTCTCTCCTTGATTATTTTCCATCTGTTGTTTCTTGTCCTGCCTTCAGGTGCTTTGGAGAATAGGTTGAACACCTCTTCTTTGTGGCAGTCCTTTAGATACTGGAACACTGCTATAACATCACCCCTAGTAACTAGACATACCCAGTTCCTGAAATTGTTCTTATGTTTTAGCTTTTAGTCCCCTAATCATCTTTATTGCTCTTCTCTGCACTCTTTCTAGAGTATCCACCTTTATTTTGTGACCAAAATTAAATGCCAATAGTTTATTTCACTAGATGCCACTAATTGTTTCTAGCCCAAGATTAATTTTGGGACGCAGTCCTTATTGTTACTCATATATTGCAAAATAAAAATTGTTATTATCCCCCACTGTTCAAACAAGAAGCTGTGTTATTGTCAAATACACAAACCGAGAAAAACGGTTTCCTACTGATCCTACTTTTGCTGTTCTTGAGTGTATCATGTTGGGTAGTAAAGCTTATAGGACTTCCACTTGTGTTTGCTTAAACCATAGTTCACCTTTAGCCACAATTCACATACTTTGCAGGTAGGGATGTTGATAAAGCTTGGAACATAACTGCACAGAGGACTCAATTTTAATTCAAAAGAAAGTTGAATGAATCCTATCTGAAGTATAGCTCATTCTAGCCAGCCAAATGTGGGATCCACCAGTGCAATCATACACCAAGTTAAAATAGTCTTTTTATGCCTCACAGGTGAAATAAATTTTACACATTATAATTGATCTTGTGCACATTGTAGCATAAACATTGTATACCATTCTAGAATATCATTCTTGAAAATGTATAAAACAGATTTGTTACATTTTGGGAATAAGAGTTTGGGCTATCAAAGTATATACTGCAAAACCTAGAAGAAGTGTGACAAAGTTTGGTTTTTCACTTTAAAATTAAATTGTTTTAGGTAATTTGCATAATTAATATCCATGCATTTAATAAATTTTCTCCTTTGTTACATTAAAAAAACACAGATTTTGGAGAGACTGTCCTCCAAGTGCTTGGACGCCATTGGTTGGGTACCCCTAATCTTCCTGATTTTAACTGACAACAAAATATACCCTCAGGTTGAATGACCATTAATGAAAAAACATATCCTCAATCATCAGAGAACCTTATACTTTCCACAGATCAAGTAACTTCTTTACCATGGTGTTTTTTTTTAATGGTCCAGTTTTGTGTTGTTTTGCTACAAAATCTGATTTATCAAATCACAAAGTTTAAATAGAAGCATGCTTTAATTTGTAAGAGATTATGTATTTGTATTAAGCATATATTCCCCAAATATCAAGTAATTAACACATCAAATGTAGAAAATATGGTTTTCAAGCATCTACAAAGAGATGGGGAAGAGATAGGGAAAGAAAATGGGAGTGGTATAAAAAAAATTGACCTCAAATTTAAATTAGGGACTGCCAGGAAAAATAAATGATTAGATTAATATCATATTTATCTATAGTTGATATTGCCACAGTGGTTGCATTCTAGAAAAAAGTTCTTCAAAATTCAGGAAGAGATGAGACAGATACACAATCTTCAGGTGGTTTCAGTTGTTTCAAGTTTATGATCACAAATTTTATAATAAATACCAGAAATGATAACAGCTTCTGCATAGTTAACTATTCTGAACTTTCTTAAATCACTTTAGGTGTACTAAAATGCATTTTTTAAATACCTACACTAAACTAATTGAGCTATGAAGAGCTTATCTTCTCTGATTCCTGCCTAAAAGCTAGCCATAAAAAGTTCATTAGGAAAATTAGATTATCTCTAAAATTTGGCAAGTATGCACTGCTATTGAGAAACTAGAAATTAAAATACATATTCACTTTGGGCATGATTTTTTCCTTCTTAATATTATCATAATATTATTAAAGCACCTTTGTTGGTGGTCTATGTTAGTTGGACATGCAGCTGCTAATGGATCAAGAATCAGTATAAGACTTTAGAGATCTCCACTACTACTAGAAAGGCACATTGTTTCAACCTTCCTAATTCATCAGTTAACCTCTCTTCCCTTTTGGCAAGGTTTTCAACAAACAAAATTGTTCCATTAATACAATAATTTTTAAACTAGTTTTTTGTCTGGGCCATTTAAACCCAAATCATTAAATATTTTAATTTGAAGTTAACAATTTAAGATATAGATAGTTTATAAAATAAAATGTTGAAATATTCCATTAATTTTATAGGTAACAAAATTTAGTGATGGTGATTCTGTGGAAAACATGCTAGAATTCTAGCTCATAAAAGTATTTTTTTTTAATTGACAGCAACAATTATGTAATAAATCAGAAGGTAATCTGACAATGTTTGAGCTGCGGTGAATTTCTAGTACTAATTTTCCAAAAAAAGAAGAGTGAGTTAGGTTTTCAAAGCAGTCAAAAATGTCTGCTTGGTATTTTACTATGAGGCTGAAATTTGATCTGACAGCTGAGTGGACTTAAGCTGATACTGTATGAAGACTCCTTTTTCAACACTTTGTCACGCTTTCATGTTTGTCCAGAATAGGTGTGCTCTTCCTCCAAGGTTTCTTCAGTGGGGATCTTTTATCTTTTGTTTTAATATAATAAATGTGATTTCTAAAACAACATACACACAATTGCAAAAAAAAAAAAAAGCTTCTCAATAAATTCTGTGAAACATAAGGACAAAACAGTAAGAAAAAGACCCCTATTCATCTTAATTTTTCTAGGCTTCACATCTTTACTAGATGTCAGCACAGTACAATAATAACCTCTCTGTTAGGATTTATTTGTATTCTGTTTCTGAACAGAAATGTCTTTTGAGGATAAAGAACTCTAGAACATCTAAGCCATTTGTGCTTATATGATCTTTGGGGGAAAAAACTTCTTCTCCCAAGAAAACCAAGAAATCCAATGATAGTAGACATGACAGGCTTTAAAGATATGTGCTTCCTGACCAATTAGGGAAGGTGCCAGTCAAGTAATTTTTTTGTGATTAAAATGGTTGATCTACAAGCTGTTTAAAAATAAAAACTAGTTTCACATAGTTGTGTACAAAATATGTTTTGATCTGTATCAGGTAAGAAAAATATTTTGCGTGGCAGTTCTATGAGTATTTTGATAGTATTCATATTATACCATGAAATATTCAAGCTCTGTATTCTTGCATTTCAAGTAAGGGTTGAAATGAAATATTTTGGTTGTCCATGATTTTAAAAGATCCAATAGAGAACTCATGTGCACATGTAGTACATACGTACAGCATACTAAATAATGGGTTGAGTCTTTAAATACAGTGGAACTCACTGAACTTGCAAATTGAGGGAGAAGGCAACTTTCACCAATTCCCCTTCCTTTCTGCAATCTGCAGAGTTAAATTGTAAAATTTACGTCTTCAATAGGAAAGCTCCACTAGAAAATAGTTTCCTCCATCAAGGAAGAATGGATCTGTCTACACAAGGACAAAACAATATTTCTGAAATACCTTACTTTAGCAATTACTTTACTTTTTACTTTTATTTAGATTTTTATACCGCCCCCTCTCCCCAAAGGGACTCGGGGCGGTGTACAGTCAAATAAAAACACATCAATAAATAGAAAATACAAACACAAAAGAGGAGGCAATAAGAAACTGTACATATCTGAAGCAAAGTAGTTAAAAGCAATCCTTTTGTTTTGCTGTGTGTTGTCCTTTTTTTAATATTCTGTTTGTTTCATCACAGGAAATGGTATCAATATGTATTATCTGTACTTTGGTTGAAGCATCAGTTATAGTATACAGTCATGTGAAGAAAAAAGTACACCTTCATCTATCAAGAGATAATAAAAACCATCTGGTCCTTAGCAGTTCCGAAAAGTAGGTAAATACAACCGCAGATGGACAATGCATGACATATTACACTATGTCATCATTTATTTTACAAAAAGAAAGCCAAATTGGAAAAGTACACCCTTACACCCTTATATGTATGAAGAGACTAAGTAGCAGCCAGGTGCTGCTAATCAAGGGCTTTGATCAATTGATCATCAGCAGGTGTGATTACCTCTATAAAAGCCAATGTTTTAGAGTTTTCTGGTCTCCAGCATTGTAGTGTGTGTTAATGCCAAAGAGTAAAGACATCAGCAATGATCTTAGAGAAGCAATTGTTGCTGCCCATCATACTGGGAAGAGTTATAAGGCCATTACCAAACAATTTAAAGTCCATCATTCTATAGTGGGGAAGATTACTCACAAGTGGAAAGCATTCAAGATAGTTGCTGATCTTCCCAGGAGTGGACATCCCAGCAATTTCATCCCAAAGTCAGATTGTGCAATGCTCAGAGAAAATGCGAAAAATCCAAGTTACATCTCAGACTTCACAGCATGTTAAATGTTAAATTTCATGACAGTACAATTAAAAACAGATGAAATGTTTTGTATGCAAGGGTTGCCAGGAGAAAGCCTCTTTTCTCTAAAAAGAACATGGCAGCGTTTTGCAAAATTGCATATGAACTAATCACTAGACTTCTGGAATACTGTCCTTTGGACAGACAAGATAAAAGTGGAGGTGTTTGGCCTTAATGCACAGTGCCATGTTTGTCAATAACCAAACATAGCATATCAGCACAAGCATCTGAAAGGGATCTTGGAGTCCTAGTGGACAACCATTTAAATATGAGCCAGCAGTGTGCAGCAGCTGCCAAAAAAGCCAACACAGTTCTAGGCTGCATCAACAGAGGGATAGAATCAAGATCACGTGAAGTGTTAATACCACTTTATAATGCCTTGGTAAGGCCACACTTGGAATACTGCATTCAGTTCTGGTCGCCACGATGTAAAAAAGATGTGGAGACTCTAGAAAGAGTGCAGAGAAGAGCAACAAAGATGATTAGGGGACTGGAGACTAAAACATATGAAGAACGGTTGCAGGAACTGGGTATGTTTAGCTTAAGAGAAAGAAGGACTAGGGGAGACATGATAGCATTGTTCCCATATCTCAGGGGTTGCCACAAAGAAGAGAAAGTCAAACTATTCTCCAAGGCACCTGAGGGTACCTGAGGGTAGAACAAGAAGCAATTGGTGGAAACTAATCAAGGAGAGAAGCAACTTAGAACTGAGGAGAAATTTCCTGACAGTTAGAACAATTAATCAGTGGAAAAGCTTGCCTCCAGAAGTTGTGAATGCCCCAACACTGGAAGTCTTTAAGAAGATGTTGGATAGCTATTTGTCTGAAACGGTATAGGGTTTCCTGCCTAGGCAGGGGGTTGGACTAGAAGACCTCTAAGGTCCCTTCCAACTCTACTATTGGATTGTATTGTATTATCTCATACCAACCATCAAACACAGTGGTGCAGGGGTAATGATTTGAGTGTGTTTTGCAGCCACAGGACCAGGGCACCTCGTAGTCATTGAGTCGATCATGAACTCTTCTATATACCAAAATATTCTAGAGTCAAATGTGAGGCCATCTGATTGTTAGCTAAAGCTTGGCCAACCTTGTGTCATGTAACAAGACAATGATCCCAAGCACACCAGCAAATCCGAATGGCTGAAAAAGAAAAGAATCAAGATGTTGCAATGGCCCAGTCAAAGTCCAGACCTCAACCCTATTGAAATGCTATGGCGGGACCTCAAGAGATCTGTGCATAAACCAATGATCACAAACTTTAATGAACTGAAGCAATGTTGTAAAGTAGAATGGGCCAAAATTCTTCCACAACGATGTGAGAGACTGATAAAATCATACGGAAAACATTTACCTCAAGTTATGACTGCTGAAGGTGGTTCTGCAAGCTATGAAATCACAAGGTGTACTTAGTTTTTCACACATGGCTTCTCCATTTTGGCTTTCTTTTTACAAAATAAATGATGACATGGTGTTGCTGTTGTATGTCATGTGGTGTTCATCTATAGTTGTATTTATCTACTTTTAAGAACTGCTAAGGCCAGATGATTTTTATTATAATACGTCAAACCATAGAACTCAAAGAGGGTGGACTTACTATTTCACATGACTATGACTAAATTCTATTGTACAAATTGAATATAAATGCAAAACCACGCACTTTCTCTCTCTCTCTCTTTTTCCCCCCAGTTTATTAAAAGCAGCAATGGAACGATTTGATGTAAAGCCACCTCCTTCCCGGAGCCGTTCAAAGACTGCTTTATATGTCACCCCTCAGGATCGTGTGACTGAATTTGGCAGTGAACTGTATGAAGACGGGGGGAAACTCTATTGCAGTTTTTGCAATGTAGTCCTGAATCATGTCCGCAAGTCTGCAATCAATGATCATCTCAAATCCAAAACACACACCAAACGTAAGGGAGAGTTTGAAGAGCAAAGTGTCAGAAAGAAACCACGGACCCTGACTGCCTCTCTGCAGTGCAACAGCGCAACCCAGACAGAGAAACCCAGTGTAGTCCAGGACTTTGTAAAAATGTTTCTGGAAGCTAGCATTCCCCTTGAGAAGGCTGATCACCCCGCTGTACGAGCATTTCTCTCTCGCCATGTGAAGAATGGGAACTCCATACCCAAGGCTGACCAGTTGAGGAAAATCTACTTGTCTGACGGGTTTACAAATCAGCTTATTAAATCTGAAGAACACTGAGAGGAAAGCCACGTGGTTCTAGGTGTCAAGTATTACAATTGCATAGCAGTGATGTGGTTTATTTTTATATTCATGCACCTGCAATAGGTTTTGTATTGTAAAATGACAATCTGTCTCGGAATGCAATGGTGTTCAACCAAGAGTTGATGGCTAGAATAAGAGGTTGCTGAATTTTGAGGGGGGAGGGCGGGCAGGAAGTGGTAAGTAGGTGCCATATTGCTTAGTTTGTAATCCCAGTCCTTAATACCGTAGAAAACTTCCATTGTTTCTTTTACAGTATATTTGTAAGTGAACAAATTAGTTATGGTTACCCCCCAAGTGTTTAATTTAGGGCTTTAGTACTAAAGGTGTCTTATATGTGTCTTATTTATTAGGCCCATGTTCTTTGTATAAATTTATCTTCATTTTAACTGTATTTAGAATTTTTGCAGTATTCTTGAACTTTGATTTCCAGTGGAGTTGTCTCAGTTCTGCTGTGCAAACGGCTATTCAAAGCTTGCTTTTTTGTTTGATTCTCTGTAATTCCATACAGTGTAAAGTAATTCACTCTTGCAAAACCCACCTAAGTGCCAATGCACTTTACATTGAAGGTAAAGCAAAGTACCTGCATTTAGATTTTTATTTCCATGGACCTCTGTTTGGATATAAATGGACTTCCTGAAAGAAAAAATGTATTAGGCACTTGGCAGGAGTAAAGAATGGTTTTGCAAGGTTTTAATAATACTATAATTAATCAGAAGAAGTCATAGGCTCCGAGAACAGCATTATATAGTATAAGCAGTTTCTTATCAATGGAGGGGGTTTGCAAATAACGCCTCTCTCAAATGTTATTTTCTGACATGCTGTTTCTATTTCTTAAAATTAGGAAATAGAATTGTCCTGAATATTTTTAATCCATTTGAATATTTAATACTGAATGTTTGAACATTGCTTCAGTTTGGATCTGTGTAAATACATGTGTGAAACAGATTTGCTGATAACCTTTACTTAAATACATGTTTCCTTTTCTTGTTTGAAATTCTATGCTGGGAGCATATGATTATTGATAATTTAACTCTTGATTAAAATGTTCTTCATGTGTTACTTAGCTGCAAGGTATAATTTTGCCCAAGTTAAGCATGGTTAATTTAAATAGTGCTTAAAGCCTAATGATTTAAATTATTATATAATATCTGCTAAATTTTGTTTTTAAAAAGTTAATGTTCCTTAAGATCATGCCCCAGTTAATTAACACTTTACTTTATAATAAATTAGCAAAAGAAGCGAGCAGTTTCTTATGACTGGTATGCTTACAAGTACTACAGTGAAATGCAAGCTCCATTCCAGTGAGGGAAAATACAAGGGAACTTTTCATTATTGAGATCCTATTTGAATTAGATCATGCATTATTGTCTTAGTCTTGCATATTTATCTTTCTTTGAATTCAAATTGATAGACAGGAAGCTAGGCTGCTACACTGTTGCACATTTGAAATGTCCATCAAATTCATAACAAAGCTTAAAATTAATAAAGGTCTAAGCTCTACTTGGTTTATTAAAGTCTGGTGCTTATACAAATTGTTCTCTGACTTTTTCCAAGGAACTGCTTGGCATATTAAAAATTGCGACTTTCATCTTTAATTGACAGATTTGTGTACAAAAATTGAGCAGATCTTTTTTTGTAAGAGTAAACCCCAGAAAGAGTCTTTCTGTGGAATGAGTCATTAATAAGTCATCATTAATTTTTTATCCTTTAATTTCAATAGTTTTGTTTGTAAGTATTATTAAGTCTGAATATCGCCTAAAGTTTCTTCTAATTTTGGAGAAGCTTCTAGCTTTCTTCACAAAAAAAACATTTCCTTTTCTACGGTTTGTGCTTTTTTATTTCTTGTCAAGTTACTCTAAATTTTGCAAAAATGTAAAATTGCTTCAAATTATCCATCAAAGCTTGGGGGGAAATGAGATTGTTCTTCCTTAGCTAAACATTAGTAAGCCTTAATTTAATTACCTATACCTGAAGCACAATTTCCGTAACAAAGTGCTAGCGTGCATAAGTCATATGGCAGCATAAACAAGGCCTGCTAGTGGTATTTTTTGAATTCCTAAGACTACCATACTTGTTGAGTTTTAATTTTTTAATATAGTCCATAACTATATTAATTTGCAGAAGTGCATTTCAATTTTATAAACAGGCCTTGTCATCGTAAAATTTAGGATTAGATGAGTGCCTCTTCCTACAAACTAAGCTCGCTATAATAAATTAAAATTAGGAAAATGTCACAATTTTTATCTAAAAGAGTGCTATCTAAACAATATATAGGATTTTGTTTTTGTTTTGCAGACTTAACTGATATTTACTTTTGTAGAGATTTTTCTTTGCTTATATAATGAAATTTGTGTGTTAGTTTAAATAGGGGACTGTAATGCATTATCATCAATAGATGTGTATTTCTTGTCTGCCTCATTCATAAGCCTGTTTTGTATGAAGGTTAGTAACAGAGTGGAGGCCCTGTATGTAATGCAATGGAAAATACATGTTTTAAATTTCATAAGATTATATCATTCTGCTACATCGCTACTTCCATTTGCCATCTTGTACATTAAGAAGGACATATCAGCACAAGCCTTTTGTGTTTGTTTGTATGTTTTCTTTTCACTGTTCCAGCTAACGTACAGAACAGTAGTCCACATATCTTACACTTTTTTTAAAAAATCACAATTTTAAATGTGCAAATGAGATCCAGAGGAGCAAACAAGGCTCCTGCTTTTATTATTTTAATAAAATTTGTGCATATACAGTGAACAAGGAAATCAGTAATGCTATCCAGCCAAGATAATACAATATTGTTAAAACCGATTTACTGAGCAACTATATGGACAGAAAAAGCCAAGGCTGCAGTCTTCTACTTGAGTACTTGAAAGTAACTTGTTTTGGATTTTCTGTAAAACGTGCTTCTAAATAAATTGCATAAAATCAGGCTACATAAATGTAATTTTTAGGCATAAGGCTATAAATGGCAACTCAGTATTTATGGTGGTTCACTCTAATATGTGTTCAAGACAAACTTGTATTCAGGTTTTCTTAGAACTGAAGTGGGTGCATATGTGCACATCTGCGTGGGAAAGACAAATGTTAGGGTTTTTGAAAATATATTGAATGAAGCAATTTCATAATCAATGTTGGATATAAACATCAGATTCAAAATATCCTGAATGGGCGAATAAAGATACTAATAATGGTCTGTTGAATATAGATTTAGCTTTACTCCCCGAAGATCAATGGATCTTGGTCATTGTTTGCTTTTCACATTAATTTCAATAGAATTTAAGTATAGCCAATGAGAATTAAGCTGCAATAAATTTAGATGAGCTTCCTTCCATATGGAACTATTCTGAATTGGACTTCAAATATTTGATGCCTATCTGATTATCTTGTTTTAAAAAAAACTAATTTCTAATGCCAATTTTTAATCCTAATACTGGATTGAAAAAAATCAGTCTAGTTTATTATATAAAGTATTTCTTTTTCTAGCTAAGGAATGTTCTTACAACAACATCCAAGATTTTAACACTTACGTTTTTAAGAGTTAATTGATTGCAACCATACAAAATTTAATTGCTAAATTCTTAATTCTGTGTCTCTCTGGTAACATTTTTTTTTCCTTTGAACAAAATAAGGAATATAATTATAATGTAATAATTGCATTTAATTTATAGATGCATATTGTATTGATAACCTTGCTACCCTTTTTTACTATTCTATCTTTGAATTTGCTGCTAGGTTGATTTTTCTTTTGTTTGGTTGGTTTTTTGGTTTGCTCATGCATGTTGAGCATTCATTGTCTTTATATTTTTAATGCTCTGTGTTAACTTTACAGAATAAAACATTTTAAAGCAAAGACCGCTTGAAGGAATATTATATTCAGAAGCATCAACGTACTAATGATATTTTTTTCCTCTCTTCTGTTGCTTTTTGCTCTTTATACTAAGAATGAATGTCTTAGTATAATTAATTGCTTTGCTTCGTTACATGAGGAAAAAGTTGTCAAATTATTGAATATAATGACACTACCCTGAATTGCATTTTAAAACTGCTCTTCCTTCAAAAAATAGTTCAGGGGAATATGTATGGATTTTTTCCATCCCAGTGCTCTGCAAGTTTTATTTTTATAATATTAGACTGAGAGTTAGTGATTGGTCTGAGGCAGATTGGGAGCCTCAAAAAGAAGTAGGCATGAACACGGATTTCCTTACATGTAGCCCGGGGTGGTACTAACTTCCCTACCGGTTCGCAAATGTGAGCATGCACACACTTTTTCTTCGCTCGCACATGCCACCTCCGTGCATGCGCACAGCCTTCCGCGCATGTGCTTTTAGCGAAAAAGGCCTAAATGGAATGCTGTACATGGGCCAACCATGATTTCCGCTACCGGTTCGTGAGAACCGGTCCAAACCGGTAGAATACCACCTCTCATATAGCCCAACATTAAATTCTTTTTTTAATTGTCTCTCTGAAGGTGGTAGCTACTTTTTCTTCTGCTCTATTGTGTCCATTTCTCCAAGACTGCCCAGCCAAGTCCCTGCAGTTTTCCTGGCAAGGTTTTTCAGAAGTGGTTTGCCATTGCCTCCTTCTTAGACCAACTGCTGCAAGAGTAAACAGAAGCAATATTATGCATGGCCAACAAGGACCCTTCCTCTGGAAAGCAATACTATTTTGAGGATATTGCCTTTTTTTTCTGCCAAGAAGCTTTTGGTGGTCTGTACATGTGCAGCCAAAGGAAAGTACCTAGTTTCCTCGAAACTTGAAAACAGGTGGTTCTCCCTGAACACAACGATATCTAAGATTATTCATGAAATAGAGATTATTTGCACATTCCTGTAATTACCGCACATTGTAAGAATTAGCAAGAATAGCAACCTGGTTTTTGGATATTTCTCACATGTTCAAAAAAATCCATAAATATCAGATTCCCTGAGACCAAATTCTTTCAGATCACTATCTAGCTTCAAACTGCAATTTTTAGCCTAGGGGTTTTAATAAAAAGCACAGAAAATTCCACACTGCATTTTACACTGCATACCTTCACAGAAGATTTTTTTTTAAAATGAATGAAATTATAACTAACTGCCTATAGAGGGCACTGTTTTCCAAATAATGTCTTCATTTTAATTGCACTTTTTTTTTTTTGAACTGACTTCCTTTTTCCAGTATGAAATTATTTGAAAGGCCACATTATGCAAAGAGTTTCAAAACTTACCTCTTGTAGTATTACAACATTAGCGTGAAAAGAATATGTCCATAGCTGATCCTAGATTCGCAGATGGATTTTTTTTCTTCCTGCAAATTATCCCCACATAGAAAGGATCCTAGAAACATTTTCCATTTGTTTTAAAATAATATTTATTTGTTTTAGTGACAATAGTTCATATAACGTAGCTTGTCAATTCCCTTGAGAGGACTATGGTCCTTCAGATAGCCAGGTCCTATGCCATGCAGGACTTTATAATTAATAACCACATCTTGAATTGCAATTGGAGACCGACTGGCAACCAATGCAATTTGTGTAGCAGCAGCAATTTCTTAACTCTTTTTTAAAAAATGCAAATGAGATTTTGCTTTCATCCATGTTCAATCCCTGTATTCTTTCCTGTCATTTCTATAGTTTCTAACCTCATCATTTTATTCTCAATATTCAGATAGACTATAACAATTTGCTCTTCCTAGAGAAAAGTTTTAATAATAGACAGGAATAAAAGAATGTATGTACATATTCTTCTATGTAATTGGCAACATACATAAAAATACCAAAGGAAAGCATCTGTTCTTTCAGTTTTGGAATAGTTTTTTTTCCCTTATACAGTAGTTGCCTTTTCACTTTCCTCCTTTGGAACTTTTAGGCCAGTGATGGCGAACCTATGGCACACGTGCCACAGGTGGCATGCGGCGCCATTTGTCAGGGCACGTGAGGCCCTGTCAGCTGGCCAGCGTGCATGCGCAGGCTGGCCAGCTGAGTTCACCCTTTTTAAAAGCCATTTTTCGCCCTCCCCAGGCTCCAGAGGCTCTATAGGAGCCTGGGGAGGGCGAAAACAGCCTCCCCCCCCGGACGCAGGGAAGCCTCCGGACAGTCCCTGAAGCCTTCAGAGCGCTCAAAACGACCCTCCGAGCAAACCGGAAGTCCATTTTGCTCGGAAGATCATTTTGAGCGCTCCGAAGGCTTCAGGGACTGTCCAGAGGCTTCCCTGACGGCTCTGGAGGGCGTCTGGGGGGGGCGGGGGAGGCTGTTTTCGCCTTCCCCAGGCTCCTATAAAGCCTCTGGAGCCTGGGGAGGGCGAAAAAAGCATGTAAAAATAGGGGGGAGTACCTGTAGTGCATGCATGCGCACTGGGGGGGTCGTGCATTGCATTATGGGTGTGGCACGCCCACATACGACCCCCCTTGCACTCCCCCCACCTATGGCACGCGAGCGAAAAAAGGTTCGCCATCGCTGTTTTAGGCAATACATCTCAACACCTTTCGTATCTAAGTATATACTGTACATAGAGATGGTGAACCATTTCCCATAGCTGATAATAACAACATATTTGGCATCCTCATAATGCCATGCAGACAGATTTTACTTGTAATGATAGAATTTGGGGATTGAAAAGTTGGAAGAGAATCATCTATGCCAACCTACTGCAATGTACAGGAAAATCCCTTAAACTAGCCATGACCAAATGTTTCCCAGTCTCTTCTTAAAAATCTACAAAGATGAAGGGCTCACAACTTTCATTCATTTGATATTTAATCAAATTAAAGTTGAGATTTCTATTGGAAGAAGGTGGTACCATCTAGAGAAAAAAATTATTTTGAAGTTAGAAGGCATTTTTTTTATCATTAGCCCTTCTAACTGACAGCCTTCCATGTGGAAATACTAACACAGTGAATCAATGAAATGACTAATGGTACAGTGGAGGCTTGCAATTACAAATTGTTGTAATTCATTCCTGTACAAGTGACATTATATCCATGGGCACAGAACCAGTGGTGGTATTCAGCCAGTTCGGACCAGTTCAGGCAAACCGGCACTGGCGACCTGCAGGTGGGCCCAGGAAAGCACAATGCTGTCCTATTTAGCCACGTTTTCTAAGCCACAAGCATGTGTGGAAGGTGCTCATGAGCAAAATGCATACACGGAAGCGAGCATGCATGTGTGCTCAGATTTTGGTGCGCATTGAGCTGGTGGCAAAATTATGTGAAATCCACCTCTGCGCAGAACTATACAATATGGAAGCCTTGTGCTTGATGTGTTTGTGTCCCCTTTTGATGAATTTCTGGCTGGAAGTACTGTACAATTCCTAGGAACAGGTTGGTATAATTAAGGTAAAAGAGCATTAGTAGTTAGCATTAGCATTAGCATTAGTAGTTTGAAAGACAATGGAGGTCTACTAATGTGACCAACAAAACAACAGCTGTTATTTTATTTTTGAGAAGTGGGGAAAGAGATGTGTGTTTAAGCACGGAACAGCAAAGGTAGAATTACATATCCCGTTAATGGCCAGGAAGAAAGCACTGATTGCTGACCACACTCTGAATTCAGGTATAGTTCAGAAAGGGTAAGCAACAGCTGGCTGACAGTTCCATGTGCTAGATTTGGAAACGTATAAACATGCCTTCATTAATAGCATTCTGGTATATAAATAGATAAATACTCTTAAAGTATTTGATCCAGCCCATATTTATTTTGTGCACATTTTATATTGGATTTGTCATGCTGAATTCAGAAGTTTTGGCAAATAAGGCTAGTTGTCTGGAAAAACCCAGTAGAAATATCTTCTGACTGATCATGTCTCATTTGCTTATTATTATTTTTTTTCAATTATGAAACCACAAACCTTGAACACGATGCTCCGAAACTGTTGCTCACTCTGTCTGAAACTCTCCTTTTTGCTTAACATAATCTTGATGTAATACCTCTGAGCCTCAACTGTGATTAAAAGATCAGGATTGTCTGTGGGCACCTAGTTCCTTCCTCAGTTTTCTCTTTTTTTGTGCAAGTTTCCAAAACGTCCTCTAATATATTGAAGAATAGATGAAGAACATGGGCTCATGATGATTGCTGAACAACAGTAAGTTGTGAAATTTTCACTGTTATTAATAGTAGTTAGGTTTGCTACCTTAACAAAAGTTTCAGTTCCCAAATCTACCGAGAAGACCAAAAGGAAGGTTATTTAAGAACAATTCTTAAGACATTTGTCTTACTGTATCTTGTTGAACCATTGTGTTTCTTTTCCGTGGCCTAGCTTCATGCAACATGCTAATCCTTAATGTGATTTCTAAACCATGGTTTGTAGGTTTTCATGTCTGTTGTGTTTTGTTTAATAGAACATGATTAAAGAAATAATAGGTGTATACAATGTGTGCACCAGGTAGTATGTTAATACATTTTCCAGTGGGACCACAGCACAGCATCAAAAATCAATTTCATCACCCAATCTGTTCAGGTATTCTATCAAATGGATAGACATTTTCTCTTACAAATGTTGGTCAATATTTCTGGATCACCAAGCACGATCAATTCTCACTTTGGTTTTAATTGAGGATTTGGAAGATGCTGATATACCTGCCTTGTTTTTCAGAACTTCCTTTTAGCTGCAATTTTGTTGGCATTGACCACCAGAGTTTATACTGAACCTCCTGAAATGAAGTTTTAACAAATAGGATACATCTCAGCAAAGTATTGCAGCAATTCTTTAAACCATTTTAGCCTTACATTTTAAAATACCTTTAAACAGTTATCTGAAACTACACAGATACTACTTTGATTTGGGTTTGCTTCCTTTTATTCGGCAGTGGTTCCTCTTACAAGGTGGAAAAAGATGCTAAAAGATAGCAATAGCAAAACAGTTAGGTTGTGTTTGGAAACCTAGAGCAGCAATTCTACTGCAGGAAGATCTAGGCTGGAAAAAAAAACCTGTTTCGTGTGAGATAAAGCCCTTTTCCACCGCCTTCTTTCTTTCACTTCTCATGATCTCGCTGCTTATGAGCACTCAAAGATGACTTAAGAATGTCCAATAATGCTAAAAACAATATTTCTGCTCCCCAGATTCCCTTCCATTTCCACAATGACCCTGAAGTGAGATACCTCCAGGCCATGTACATAGGCAACACGGTACTACTGCTATTCTTGTTGATGCTGATGGTGGACAACTCATTGACACATGGTAAGGAACACTACTAAGAAAAATCTTCTTCAAAATAATAGCTATATGTGCATGAATTCTCTTTCTAGATGCTGCATAAGGATTTACGTATGTGGGAAAACGACAGCTCTATTTAGATATATGAAGCAAGATATGGGCTTAGTACTCTTCATCCATATCTTATTAAAATTCTAATTCTGTTAAACATATTTATGACCAAGTTATTAACTTTCGCAGGACAAAAAGCAACACAGAATATTTTTCAATTCTACTCTTTGTGTTTATGTGATTGAATCGTATTGATTCAGAATTATATGTATATTTTCTCAAGCTAAGTCCAACTGATTAGAATGTCGCTTCCTATAAAGCAGGTTTGCCCAGGCCAGTTGTCTTAATTTAACTACAAACAAGTGCATTTTGTCAGCAAATGTTGCTGACAGATTTTAACATGAGCCAAGGGATAAAAAAGCAGTTTGGATTTTAATTTGTGAAATGTGCAAAAATGGTAAATGTTTATATATTGCTTTCAATAATACAAAAACATCTTTGTTGCATTGTGTGTGTGTGTGTTCATACATACACATATATGCACATGTATAAATACTACAAAAATAGAGATGATCAAAGCAAAAATGAAATATACATTATAAAAAACAAGTTTATAGCTTTAAGTTTACATGCCCATTAATATTCACTATGAAAAATCACTTGGGATACTTTGCAGAACCTTAGTTTACACCTCCTTCCTAACATATGGGGATTTGGAATAGAGCAGAGAGGTCGAACTCCGGGGCCCTGGTCGGATGCGTCATGCACTGCCCATGCCCATGCACGGTTTAGCGAAGGGGGGGGGGAGTCCCCATAGGTCACATGATGCTGCCATGAGACCATGACCCTGGAATAGAGGGATGACCCCCCTGGAATAGAGGGGTGACCCCTCTGGAATAGAGTCTCAAGGGAAACAGTAGTACCATCTATGGTTATTTCAACTTACGATGTTTTAAAATTTTATTATGGTTGGCCCTAATCTTGACATAGCCTGGAGATCCAAAACTTCTTGAGCAAATTTGGGTGTGATTGTAAAGCCAGATGTCTGGCCTGAGATGGGGTGTGAATTGGAAAGCAAGGGGGATCTAAGAAGAGAATTTTTAATAAAAATATAAATAATTAGTAGTTTTTATTCCACTTTTTAATGTATAATTCAAGGTGGAAAATATAACTAATACCCCTTCTTTCTACTCCCACTCAAAAGCAACCCTGTGAGGAGGGTTGGACTGCGAATGAGCACCTGGCCCAAAACTAATCAACCAGTTTTTGTGTCTAAGGCAAGACTATAACTCACAATCTCCTGGTTTCTAGGCCGCCACCTTAACCACTATACTAAAGTGGGTCTTTTGAATGGTTGCTTTACTGGATAGCAGACTGCTAGGTTCCGGATATTTTAATAGCTTCTCTTGCTTTCCACATGGGTTTACCCCACCAATCTGTCTTCACCATTCCCAGAAGTACACCCTGCTATCAGCCAGGCAATGTGGACCTCTAGATCTGGTTCTTGGGAAGAGAATATTCAAACGTTAATCTAGCATTGCTGGAGCCTTGTGAGAACCTGGCCTCAAGACAGCAGCAGAAATAAATTCTGATGGGGAAAGCAGACAAATATATTTATCATTGTAGGGAATGGTGCACAAAGGAGTTTGAGAATCCCTGGCTTAGCCTACATATGAGTGTTTCCTCTGTCTTGATCAGAGGAATTTTGCTTCCCCTTAAAATATGGTTTGCTATGGGCTTCCACTTCTCCTTTAACTTCTGTTTTTCTTGTCCACATGAAAAGAACAAAGGTTAGTTGTTTCAAATGAGTTGACATACTACACATGAGGAATTGAAATAGTAAGAGGAGAAGTTATAATATATATATTTCTAAGTCCTGGAAAGGGAAGATGAATTTTTCTCTCAGTTCTTTCCTACTTGTATTTGTCCTTTTCTAATATCCTTATCTGCAATACAAATTTAGCCTCTTGTTCCTTTCCCCCCTGATTTTTTCCTCCCTTGGTGCATGTTTTGTGCACCAATAAATTACATCCACTTATTTTGATTATCTCTCTTCTACCACTGTCCTTGCCCCCAAATATTAAGATTAGAGTTATTGATTAATGGTTGACAGTTACTTCTGTGAATATATGTACCCGTGCTATAATCATACAAACATACCACACCAGCAATTAGGCCCAAAACATGAAGAATTTTTAAAAGAATTTGCCCTAGAATGGGAAAAAAAAAAGAACAAGAATCCAAATTTACAATTTCACAGACTATTTATATATTTATCAAAAAATTTGTAAGCTTCATGTGAAACGTCAAAAGAGAATTATTAGGCTCTTCCCTTGCAAATTTTAATAATACTTTTACACATCCAAAGGAATAACTCCCAAGTCTGAAAACATGAATTGCTTCTACTTTAAACCTACACTGTTTCTAGCACAAATAAACCAGCCAAAGTCCTATTTCACCTATTGTAACTTCTTTTTTTACATCTCCCAAAAGTTATATACGTCAGGGGTCCCCAACCTCTGGACTGCAACCCACTACTGGTCTGTAAGCTGTTTGCAACCAGGCCATGGAAACAGCAAGCACATGCACACACATCCTCACTTGCGTGAGCAGCAGACAAACACGTCGACACACGGGCCACACCCACGCAAATGAAGCTGCATGTGCTTGCTTGCCGCTCTCATAGAACCATCCTGTCCCCCCTCCCCAAAATCGCAAAACTGGGAAGATTGGGAAAGTCTGATATAAGACACTGATGGGTTTTGATTCTCAAACTTCAGACACCTTATTTTAATTCAGCCTTCAAGTATTTGCAATGTTTTTTTTTAATCATTTCTGGTTTTCTCAGTAACAGCTATACTATCAGCTTTTGGCATTTATTTAGCAAAGTGACCTTCAAAGTCAAACAGGAGGATGAAGAAAAGGAATTATTTGACTTGTCTTTCAGGTTGCAAAGTAGTGTTTAAATTAGTTTTTTTTTTAAGAAGCAAACTTTTCCATCTGTTATTTTAGAGGTGGTGAGTAATGATAATTGAGAGTCTTAATCTGGAATAGGCCTGGGCTTTTCTCAATGTCTGTGAGACTGGGGTTTTAAATTTATTTGTTGCTATTCCCTGCCCTATATGTCTAAGACTCTAAGGCTCCAAAGCAGAGCTGGCTGAGGAATTCTGGGAGTTGAAGTCCACAAGTCTTAAAGTTGCCAAGTTTGGACACCCCTGCTGTAAGGGAACAGAAGCCTCATTAGATGTTCTAATGACAGGGAAGTTGATATATCTGTCAAGAAGACTATTCATAAATTTGGATCCTTAACCCTTTGGAATTCTAACTTTCGTATCTGGCTTTTGGACCACTCAGCAATGATAGCACTTTTTATTGTGAACAAACTAGTAGTCCCAAGGCCAATACAAACCCTATGACAACTTTGTATAATTTTAAATATGTTCACTGGTCACTGAAGGCAGAAGTTTATTATCATCGTTTTCAAAAGCCTATGTGTTCCTGACATTTAAATAAGATTTACAAAACAAATTAACTCATGAAAGGGGAAAAAAATCCCACACAAAAAGTGATAAAAGATGTCTGTTAGATATTGCATGCATTGCTACTACGTTATGCAAAGCATAATTTCCATCTTGCTTTTCTCTCTCAGATTCTGAGGATAATAACTGCACCGTCATTACTATTGAAAGAGGTACAAAATACTATAGAAATCTTGGTGACTCAGCCATGCTAGAGTGCCCAGTGACCTACTGCAACAAGAAGCCTGAAATGAATTGGTATATGCTGAACAAGAGGGAAGATAAGTTCCATATGTTGAATTCTGAAAAACAACGCTCCATTTCATGGAGAAATGAAAATACGTTTGTTTTGAATTTTCAATCAGTTCATAAAAATGACAGTGGACTATATCGTTGTGAAGCGATAGTAAGAAAACGTAAATCTGAGAGTCATTTTGTAGAATTAATTGTTCAAGGTAAGTTTTCAGGCAATATTTATCCAGTTTATCATTTAAAGCTCTCGCTCCACCAATCTTCACATAGTTCAGCATAATGCCTTGGGAGTAGGACAAGTTATGAAGTTGGGAAGATTCAGACACTAAAATAATAATTCATTCAATCTGCTGATATTATCTACTAATGACTCTCTTTTTTGTTATTTTGCTTAAAAAAATCAACATTATCATCAACAATATGATTATCTACGCTAAACTAGCGGAAAAAAACTATTATTAATCTTTTTTTTAAAAACCCCTACATTTTCATTCTAAATAAGTGACTAATGTAGTTAACAGACCAGATAAAGGGTAATAAATGTAAGCTTAAAATAAAACCAACAAAGCTACTCTTGGAACAAGATGTTCAGGGAATAGAAAATTATTCTGTTGAGGGTGAGATCACGTTCTGGTTCACAATTTAGGTATAGGCCTGAACATGAATATCCAGTTTTTTTAGATTGCCAAACCTGTATTCACACAGTTAAAAAGTAATAGAGTACTATGTCTGTTCCATGATATATTAGTTCTGGCTAATAAATGCTCCAATAACATAATTTTGAAGCCTAATATGAGCTACCTTTGAAAGGTATCTAGAAACTTCAACTGGTCCAGAGACTAGTTATAGAAAACGTAAAAAACATCATTCAGTCTACTTCCAAGCATAATTTGGAGGAATAACTATACCTTACAAGGAGCAGACTACTTGAAAAAGTTCATTTTTCCATAGCTTCCTGCATGGATTTTGTTATATTTCCTGGATTATTAAACTTTTCCAATGCCAGGCCTTGTCATTCATCACTAACATGATAGAGGATGTATCTTAATATTTAAAAGCTTAAAAATAATTGTGAAGGCTGAAATGGGCCAGGGAAATCTATACCTATTAACAGAGAGACTTCTTCTCCCATAGGAAATAATAGGTAAATAGGAATAGGAATACTTATAAAACCCCATCCCCAACACTGAGACCTTTACTGACATATTTTCTTTCAACCTGCAATTTATTCCTTCACATAATTTCTCTGACTTGTTAGATTAATTGATACTATTATATCTACGGTGCATCCTATAATTCCTTTCAACTAAGCGGCAACAAAGTGCCTTTATTAAAAATCATGCTGCTATTGCTTTAAGTGTTAATGAAAATTTAAATGCACTGTCTGTATAGATCACAGTAACTCATCCGTGTTTCTAAGTACTACAAATGCTACAGAAGATCAGAAACTACCTGAAAAGAACAAGATGTTGATTATGATTTATTCCATATCATCCCTTGGTACTCTGTTCCTCATTGCTGGCTGCTTTGGATGGCTGTATTTCACAAGGAGGCATCAAGGTATGTTATAGAAATATTTTCATTCATTCAATTCTCAATTGGTTCCATAATCAGGATTTTTCAGTCTCTGCCTTTTGCTTTCAAGTCATCTTTTAATTTATTTTCTATGCTTTTAGAAAGGGGCGCAGTGGCTCAGTGGCTGAGACGCTGGGTTTGTCGGTCAGAAAGGTCGGCAGTTTGGTGGTTCGAATCCCTAGTGCCGCGTACAGGAGTGAGCTTCCATTACTTGTCCCAGCTTCTGCCAACCTTCTAAAGCATGTAAAAATGCAAGTAGAAAAATAGGAACCACCTTTGGTGGGAAGAAAACAGTTTTCCATGCACCTTCGGCATATAGTCATGCTGGCCACATGACCATGGAGACGTCTTCGGACAGCGCTGGCTCTTCAGCTTTGAAAGAGAGATGACCCCAATAGAGTCGGGGATGAAGGGATATGTGCAAGGGGAACCTTTACCTTTATTCTTTTAAAATTATTAATTAGGCTACAAAATTGATGCTTATGAAACTCTTAAGGAAAGGTTGTTTATTTAAAATATTAATGAAGAGAAAAGGATATTAACATTTGAAATAAATATTCTTTATTTCAGAAACAGTTTTGATTGACTTAAAAAGATACTGAAATGTTTCCTTTATGAGAAATTATATTTATGAACAATGTAAGATTATTTTAACATGCTGTCTTTTCCTTCTCAGTAAAAAACGCCCAGAAAGTAAAAAAACCAGAAAGTGGAAATAACAGGGTATGTTTGTTATTAACATGTTTTTAATTTTTTTTTAATTCTCATCTTTCCCTGTATGTGCCACTGGAGATGTAGCTAAATAATATTTTTTTATAATAGAGATAGTAGGAAAACCAGTCTTTTGTTCATTAGTCTTAGGATGCTGATGAATTGGAGGAAAAGAAAAATGAATCGCCTACATTGAAACATTTTATTGAATATCACACTTCCCTGTCTCACCTCCAAATACTTAATGCACATAATCATGTTTTTCCTCTTACAATCTTCTTGTGTCATCCTTTCAATCTAGGCCAAGTCAGGAAATAGATAAGAATATTCACACAAATATTCACATTAATAAGTTTAACACACGAAAAAAGATTTAGAACTGAGGAGAAACTTCCTGACAGTTAGAACAATTAATCAGTGGAACAGCTTGCCTCCAGAAGTTGTGAATGCCCCAACACTGGAAGTCTTTAAGAAGATGTTGGATAGCCATTTGTCTGGAACGGTATAGGGTTTCCTGCCTAGGCACGGTGTTGGACTAGAAGACCTCCAAGGTCCCTTCCAACTCTACTATTGTATTGTATTGTATTGTATTGTATTGTATTGTATTGTATTGTATTGTGTATTGTATTTTTACTTTATTGTTATAGGCTTCAGTAACAGAATCTTGGACATCAGACTGTTATATGAAAGAGAGTTAAGGTGGTGCCACTTCAAGATTTTTTTCACACTCTCTTCCTTTTATTGGGTCGTACAGAAGCATCGCGAGTGCACACGCACAGGCGAACCGGTAGTAAAAAAAATGGAAACCCATCACTGGTTTAGTTCATATTTTACTAACTGCCATATTTTTTTCTCCTACCTCTATAGTTCTTGCTTTCTGGCCTAGCCTTTTTCTTGCTTTCTAGCCTGGTGCCTTAGCCATTAGACCAAACTGGTTATTCATAGAATAATAGATTTGGAAGGGACCTTGAGGGTTTTCTAGTCCAACCCTCTGCTCAGGCAGGAGACCCTATACTGTTTCAGATAAATTATTGTCCAATCTCTTTTTGAAAGCCTCCAATGATGGAGCATCCACAACTTCTGAAGGCAAGTTGTTCCATTGATTGATTGCTCTCATTCTTACAAAATTTCTTCTTAGTTTTAGGTTAGTTCTGTCTTAGTTCTAGCTTAGTTCTGTCTATTTCTCCAGATTATATATAGTATGAAAATAAAGGTTTTACTTCCAGAATGTTGCCATTTGTACAATGATTGATTTTTCCATTCATGCACGGTTTAAGATGATTCAGCCTTCGAGTCAATAGTTTACTAAATATGGTATTTCTAAGGATTTCTAACATTTCACCAGTGCACATTACATCATACTGAACTGCATAAACAGATTTGCACTACCAGAGTGTTTGAAATGGGGTGATGATGGCAGAAAGAAAGAATTAGAGAATAACAGTTTTCTGTTTTCACACATTCCCTTAGTAGGATGTTCAATTATATAGAAATGTTGTTCCTGTTTTCATAAAGTATTTAAAATTAACATCATACTTGATAATTGAATTGTTTGGTAATTGCTCTTTTGTTTGCTGACAACTAACTATACCTATCTATTATATTCTCTATTTCTTGTTATTGTGATGTCTGCTGATAATTGCTATAAGAACACTCAACACTGCAATGATAGCACAACTCATGTCTCAGATGAAGGAGCCATCTTTAATGAAGATTCCATGCCTTGCTTGTTTCAAGTTCCCAATGGGAATCAAGACAACTCCCAGAAGGCATCTAGAACCAGTCTAAATACCATGAAGTTCAATGAAGGTTTACTGGGATATAAAGAAGACTCAGTTATTTATGCAACATTAAACCATGGAGAACGTTTTCAGAGAACCAAGCCCCCTGAAGAAACTGAATTGACAGAATATGCCATCGTTAGACTGAAGAACTAAAGGTGGACATCATTCATCGTTTTATGTTCTCTAGCATGGCTCAGCAACCTTATCCACAAACACCACTTATATACACTCTTTCTATTTGAAACAATATTCTGGGGGGGAAATAATTATTTATTTGCCAGATAATGCATAGGTAAAGTGAATCACATTTGCTATGTAATTGCTCTTTCTATTTCCATATGGCTATCTGATGTATTTTTGTATAACCAGACATTTGCTGACTCAGCAATTGGGATTCCTGTTGTCCTATTTCGGGGCACCATATCTGACATGTTTGAGACCCTTCCTATAGAATTTTACTGGTACGTTTTTTGCAGAGTAGGTCCCAAGGTCTTTCTCCAACCTTGTAACTTACTTCTCAACAGTTGCCCTGGGACAGCAACTGCCATGGTCCTTGTAAACCCAGGTAACCCAGAAAATCAATTCACTATGAAATTCTTTTTCTGTTGTCTCCTCATGATTAATGGGTTTGTGGATACTCTTAGTCTGGCTTCTCAGTTGAGACCTATATAGCTTGAATGACCCTTCTGGTATACTTTCTGGTGGTATACCTTCAACATAGCTCTCAACCTAAACAGAACACATGACAAGGGAGTACCGACATGAAGGGGTTTCTATGTATATAGCAATTCCATGGGTATAGCAATATAGCAAAATGGTCATATAATACCTATAGCACTTAGACATATTCTGCTTTATAGTGCTTTAAAGCCCTCTCTAAATGGTTTACAGAGTCAGCATATTGCCCCCAACAATCTGGGCCCTCATTTTACCAATCCCGGAAAGATGGAAGATTGAATCACCTTGAGCCAGTGAGAATCGAACTCCTGGCAGTGAACAGTGAGTTAGCCTGCAATACTGCATTCTAAACTCTACACCTATCTTTGTAAGATGGC
The DNA here is from genome assembly GCF_964273705.1 of Natrix helvetica. NCBI lineage: Eukaryota > Metazoa > Chordata > Lepidosauria > Squamata > Natricidae > Natrix > Natrix helvetica. The sequence goes on along the minus strand of NC_138550.1, from coordinate 37,607,703 downwards.
AGCATTTGCCCATTACAAATTATTTCAAGGTTTCTGGTAACTTCGAAGGATATAAGTCACAAACTAATTGCTATTTCCATGTATACTGCAATTAATTTGTGACTTACATTTTTATTAATATCTTTGTACTAGAAAACTTGATATAATCTATAGTATACTATTTTGAAAACATCTGGTAAATGTAATTGCTTTCTTCCCTACAGTGTAAAAGGGGTATTAAAAAGATAGATGGGGTGACTTCAGCAATTTTAGTTCTTCGTCCATTCTTTGCTTCATTAGGAATATGGCCCTTAATTAAAAAAAATATTGTTTCTCTCTGATCAGATTAATCAATGACATTATTGATTTCATGAGCAGTTTATTACTGAGCTGTTTTTTCAGAAGATATCAATGAATATTTTATCTGTATTCTATAAAATTTAGCAATAGATATTGATTGCTTTAAAAAAATCAATGAGTTGTCTGAAGAATTAAAACTTGTCTTCTATTAATTTTTTACAGCATTTTCAGTTCATTGTGCAATTATTGGGGAAACTCAACAACTAACTGATGTTGCAGAAGCTATGCTAACGTGATCTTCCCAAAAATATAATTTATTGAACAACCAGGGATAGAAAAATTATGGCTTAATGTAACATGCAATTTCTGATTATTCAGAGATATTGAGATCAGATGAGATTCTCCATTATAACCCATGGTTTTACTGTCCTTTGTCCATTATGTTCTGATATAGCTTTGATGGTTAAAAGGAACCAGTGATGGAGGCCACATACTTTCTCTGATTACCATCTGCTAAGAACAACCGGAGGAAATGTTTACATCCAGGCTTTAGGCTTCGAGAGATAAAGTTGGCCATACAATAGCAAACAGGATGCTGGCCTACATGGATATTTAATCTATTTAATGAGGCATTTTTATATCTCTGATGATTAATTAAATCAGTATTTTGATTTTCCAAGTTGATGTCCAAAGCAATTGACCCCACAAATTCTAGGAAGTGACTGGGAGTGATACAGTTCTTATTAATAAAACTTACTAATATTGAAGCAGGAAATGGATGTGACTGTTTAAAAAGTGAGTCTGAAAATTAGTAGCACTGATGCCAAGTGCATTACTCCCAAAATATGTCGTCCCTAGATAATATTCGTCTAATGATAGTAAGGTCATCAGATTTATTTTGACAGAAGGATTACAGCCTATCACTTGCTACTTTGGAAGGCAATCAATATGCCTCCAAAAGTAAAAATGTAAAGGCTCATAGCATCACTAAGAACACAGTCTAACTGAAAGAACAAGAACAAGAATTGAATGAATTGCTCTCTCTTTTAATCGAAAAATGTAAAAGAAAGAAAACAGGAAACATCATAAAAAACAGACACACTACAAAGGAAAGCGTGTTTTTCATAGATAAGAGGGGGCTGTGCAGTTCACAAAAGGAAGTGAAACTGCATATAAATGAGTTCAGTTAGAATTTTTGATGGAAATAACAGCACAGGAATGCTTGTATCGTATTCATCGTATGTATTTCATCTGCAGGGGGAAAAACCTAGTCCTTTCATGTCAAAATTACCTAATAATCAGTTACGACACTATTTATCTTCAGCCAATAAATGTTTATGTCATCATAATGCTAAGCTAGTCTTCCCCAATCTACCATCCTCTAAAAGCCATATATAATTATGTATATAATAGTAAACATTCTTGAATTACACCTAAAGTTCACTCTGTTCATCTCACTCTGACCTGGTCCACTATGATATCTCATATTTATATAACTCCAAGAATCTAGTTTAAAGATCTGCCATACTGATGTATATACATTTTCAAATTAAACGAAAAAATTATTACTGTTTTTAAATGGTAAACAGATGGCTTTAGAAAGAACAATCTCTTGGAGAATTTAAAGCAAAATTATGTTTATCAAATTTATTGTGGCTGTTTCTGTTGATAAAAAATATATTCCCTTCCAGCACTTCAGTTCTATGATTTTATTGTTTAGAACCCTCGATAACTCACTGCAAAGTCTTCTAGGTGTACCCATCATATATGTTGATTTCACGGAAACTATTTTTTATTAACCTTTCTTTCACTCATTTCTCATAACTCATTATGAAGGTTGGCTTCTGCCACTTATGGAACCCATCTTTAGCCTGTCTTATCCTAAGCATAAAAATCATCCCCTGTAGTTATAGGAGTATTTCAGTTTCATGTTAATCTATCACAAACTTTTAGCATTTGGCTCTTATCGCTCAAGAATTTGTCAGTCAATAAATAAACTGTTACATAAATTGTAAATATTTACACATAGATACATACCATTTTTTTCTAGAGAATTCTGTTGCAATTCTGTAACATTTGATCCATCTCAACCAAGTTTTGTGTTTGTTACCAGTTTTACCAATTTTAATGTGTGAAATATAGTTTAGTATAAGTGTGGATTAAAGTTGAGGTGGATAACTAACAAAAGATAAAGGTTTGTCTCTATTAAGCTTAATATACAAATATTCTGCCTTTATTAATGAAATATTTTTCATTGTTGAAGTTACCTGTTTCCCTGAAAATAAGACCTATCCCGAAAATAAGCATTAGTAGGTTTTTACATGTGCACCTAATATAAGCCTTAACACCCACCCACCCCCAAATAAGCTCTACTTAGGAGCCTGCACAGCTGGCTGGGAGCCCATTCCATCTGGTTGCTTACCAAGCTGCAGTCATGAGGCAAGGCCTGCACCAGCTTTCCTCAGGGCCCCTGCAGCCAGGCCATCCATGCCCTGACACCTGTCTCATGGCAGCACTGGCATCCACAAGCAGCAGGAGCCAATGTGGCTGCTGTCTCTCTTCTTTTGCTTGCTTGCAGCTGCAATGGAGCAGGAGGCCGAACATTGTAATGGTGAAGCGGCCATGAGCAAAGCAGATGTCGGTGCATGGATGGCTTGGCTACGAACGCCCTGAGATAATCTGGTGCAGAGTGAATGGGGCAGGTCTACTCCCCCACCTCATGACGGCACTGGCACACCACATGGCCTCCTTACCTGCCGTAAGCAAGCAGAAGAAGTGGGCCTCCCGTACATGGAAAAAATAAGACACCTTCAAAAATAATCCCTAGCGCTTATTTTGGGGCCCAAAAGAAAATAAGATCTGGTCTTATTTTTCGGGAAAACATGTGCATATAATAAGCACATAAAATCAGAAAAAGGCCTCTTCAGCCTCAGGAAACTGACCATGAGAACACAAAGAGCCTTGATCATTCAGCCTAGTGTTCATTGAATTCACTTTCTTTTTTCTCCTACAACCAAGACATGAAGAAGAAACCAATAAACCAATTAGGAATATAGCACATTTTCACATGTTTCCTAATAACTGGAAATGGAAATGGAACTGGATGATCTTCTGCTTTAAATACTGAAGGTATTTATGTTCCCAAAAGAAAGAGGAAACGTTTCTCTACCAAAATAACAACTTGTGTATTTCAGGAAGGGGTCATTTGCAAAATAGAGGCAGATGAATTTAAAGAGAATATAGTTATTAAAGGGAGAAACTGTTTCTGGTTCTCTGTAACTAAGGATCCAAGCCAGATTTTGTGGCGCCCATAAATGGAAAATCTCCCTTATCTTTAGACCCATCCTTGAGTGCTCTTATATAGTAAATGTCTTCTTAATCTCTCTATTACTATGCAATCATTCACTCTCTAAACCTAGAGAACTTTTTTTTCCTGCCTTCTTTCTCTTTTCTCTTCTTTATTTATCTCCTGGTCTTCCTTGTCTCTTCCTCAGGCAATTTTATTTTCTCCCACTCCATAAAATATGTTGAAGAGTGGAATTAACATATATACTATAATATTAGCACCTAAGAAAAACATTATGCTAAAAATAGTAAAGCTGAAGATTTGATGATGTAACTGGTGAAATGTAGAGATTCTTTGGTTGGGCTGTTTACTGTTTGGCTATACCTGACGAAAGACCAATTGCCAGGGAATTTCTAGAAGCCTGGCACTCTGACAAATCAGCCTCCAATAGACACATAGACATTAACAACATCTATAGACCATGCAATAGAGACTATCACCCAGCCTAAAAAGAAACACTATGGACCCAACCACATCTCCACAAGCAATCAGCATCCAGATCATCATATTGTAGATTAACTGCAAGGTTAATATCAAACCAACAATCAAGTATATGATACCCCAATCAAGAAACTGCCAAACATTGTGTTGATTGTATTGTGTTGTATTGTATTGTACTCTGCTCTACTCTACTCTACTCTACTCTACTCTACTCTACTCTACTCTACTCTATTCTATTCTATTCTATTCTATTCCAGTACATCGATTCAGATTCAGACTGCAAAATTCTATCTGCCATTAGGTGACAGCAAATAATTCAGAAAGCTTTAACTCCTTAGTAAAATTTGAAGATATCTCTCCAAAGGAACACTCAAATGTATAATCAGCTATAAATTGACATTAAATTGCTATGAATGAAATGGAAGTCATTTTTCTGAAACGTGATAGTCGTTCTGCTGTTACAAGTGGGAGGACATTTCCCATGATTTGCTAGTCTTCTAAAAATAGAAACTACTCAGGGCAATGCTCAGGAGGAAAACTCACAGACTACAAGCATGCCATTCCTCTATTTTAAGCTTTTTTACTTCAATATACTGCTGCAAATTTGTAGTATATTTCAAGCCCAACAACAACATAAAATGGCCCCAAATTTTATTTGTGCCCTAAAAGGAATCATGCCCTAGGCATGTTTTCTTAATTGACGTGATTCATGTTCATATCTTTGCTATTTTCTCTGAAACAAACATATATAGGAAAGAAGCCAAAATGAGTGCAAATTTCTCATGAACTTTGGCACCCAGAGTCCATCAAAAATGCTGAGAAAATCTTCTGCTTCACCAGTTTGAAAAGAAGAACAAATTCCAAAGTTCGTGAAATGTAGAGAGTTGATTACTAGCCAAGTTTTGCTTCTGTTTTTTTAAATTATTACACATTATTTGAGAGTGGTTAACCTCTCCAAGAGGTGAAAAAATGATGTAAAAATAGCAACTTTTACTGGTCTGTAAACAGCTGCATTAAAGAGCAGTTCTGCAAAAAATAGTTGCACTAGTGGATTGGATTAAAAGATTTACAAGGTCCCTTCCAGCCCTATGATTTTATTCTAACTTGTCCTGTTCTGTCCTGTCCTGTCCTGTCCTGTCCTACCCTATCCTACCTAACCCATCCCATCCTATCCTTTCCTAACATCTGTGCCTAAAATATGTTGTGCTGAAATAACACTGGCTCTGCTTTGAGAGGAAAATATAACCCAAGGTTTCTGCATGCCTAAATTTGTAAATGTCATGATCAGAATATGGAAAAAGAGAACACTGTTCCTATTTTAGAGGGCAGGGCAAAATCTCAAAGATTTGTAGCAGTTGTGGAATGGAAGAAAAGTTTACTTGTGGAAATCCAATCTTTCCAAAACAAGCCTGCATAACTTTCTTGAGAGAGAGTGATTTCTCTGCCTTACCATTCACAGAGAGGAAGGATAGCAAGCAATTGCATCTGAAGATTTTTACTCTTTTTACTTAATTTACTTTATTGCTTAATTCCAAAACGTTTGTTTATTCTGGCATTAGTTGGCTAACAATTTGTCTATTTTTCCTTTAGCTTTCAAAAGGTATTTGCTTTGAACTTGATTATTTGAAATCTTTTTTTAACGTATTTTTCTGAATCAGTTCTTTGGAAAATAGATACCAGGAATAGCTTCAATGTTTTTGGATTTTTTCTATAAATATAGAATTTTTCATGTATGTTCTTTACATATTTTTTCATTTATTTTGTATTTCACCTTTTTATTTAAAAAATAGAGAATTTTTTAAAATGTCATAATGAAATGTTGCAGAACTTTCATTTGCATGCTTGATGTATACTACTGCATAAAGGAAGTTCAAATCCTGGAGCTAGCAAGGTGATGCAAAATATTCTAGAATCTTTGGCGTGTAGCAAGCCCATTTGGCAGAGAAGTAAAGCAAAATACATCTTGTGACAGAGATTTTAAATACAGTTGACATACGATGCAAATTCTGAACAGTTTTACTGACGGAATTCTAAAACACATCAATGAAAAATATTTGTTGTGTGTTTGTGTTCCACTTTTGCAAATAAAATTGTGGTAGACCCAGAATGACATTGACAAAAACCTGTCTCCAGATCTGGGTCAGGAAATGGAAATAATTTTTACAAAATTCACAACTTCCTGCCTTTATTTCTTCAACCCATTTATACCAAGTGATGTGATTTAAAAGAACAATGATTGATTTATTCCATTAACTTAACCGCAGTACATTTCCTCAGTAGGACATGCAAGGACATGCAGTAGGAGAATATTCAAAACTAATTAATGGTAGGATAGTTTGTTTCTAATTCTAGATGAACATTCTAATAACAGTATTGAAGTATTTTGTTAAATTAACCTAAATCAAATAGGCTTACTGTCAGCGGTGGGTTTCACATTTTGTTACCACCAGTTTGCTGTGCGCGCACCCCTTCAATGCATGCACCTAGCTTTCCACACATGTGCTTTGCTCGTGTGTGGGCTTTCTGCACATGCACCCGGCCTTAAAAACGTGCCTAAATAGGACAGCATAGAGCCGGGGCTGGTAGGCAGGCCTACCCACGATTTCTGCTACCAGTCCAGGCAAACCAGTGCAAACCGGCTGAATACCACCTCTGCTTACTGTTATAAATGTTTATTTGTTTTCTCCACAGATTAGCAATATTTTACCTATTTGTATGCTCAATGTTCAGTCACTCTAAATTTTTAAGATCTTTTGCAATATGTGGATACCAGGGGTGGGTTCCTGCCAGTTCTAACCTCTTCTATAGAAGAGGTTCCACAAATCTACAGTGCCGTTTAGAACCGGTTCCAGCTCCCTCCCCCCACCGGTCCACACATCATCAAGATGAAGAGCAAGAGGAGGAATTTTGAGAGTTGAAGTCCACAAGTCTTATAGCTGTCAAGTTTGAACACCCCTGGGTGCAAGGATCTTGTAACTTGACAGCTTTAAGACTTCCGTGCTTCAAATGCCAGAGTTTCTGAGCCAACATTTTGGTTGCTAAGCAAGAGCATTGTTAAGTGAGTTTCACCACATTTTACTTGTTGGCCACTCCCACCCAGTCACATGGCCAGCAAGCCACTCCCACCCAGTCACATGGCCAGCAAGCTACTCCCACAAAGCAGGCCACACCTACCGAAGAGGTTTTTAAAAAATTTGAAACCCACTACTGGTGGATACCCATGGAAACAGTAAAAGTATTACATCTATAATCACCTGCAACAAGTCTTCCCCTTCTCCCCATATTGCCCATTGTGATTTAAGGAAAGCTAACAGGAAGTATACTTTGTATTTAATATTCTTCAGTAAATTCAGCTAGTCTTTCCATATAAGTGTATGCATGTAGGTCTACCGTACTTTTCCAGAGAAAGTCATAATATATCCATGTAGCACTGCAGTAGGAGAATATTCAAAACTAATTAATGTAAAATGGATATTAAAACTGATTGATAGTCTTAAAGTTGCAGTGGAAATACCACTCTTTTAAATGTGGAATGTTACTTAGTGTTGGCTGTTACTTTAATTAATAGCTTGCTCGTCTCCTGTATTTTTAAGTAAATCATTGTTTATTTTTAAAACATCATAACATCATTATTTCTTTTCAGTTAGCTTCACTGAAATGGAAGTCATTTTTCTGAAACCTGATAGTCGTTCTGCTGTTACAAGTGGTGTTACCATCCTTTCTGTTTCTTACAATATCCAGCAGATTAGTAAAATGAGCTTAGTGTGACAGTTGTATAAAGTCATGTCGCAAATATCTTGCATTTTGGGAATCAACAGATGTATGATGGAACAATAATAATTAAAGACACTTCCAGTAAACTGAAATTTTATACAGCATGACATTTTTGAAAAGAAAGTGAGAGTGTGCAACTGCTTCCATTACATGGTATAGGAACTGATACGAAACTCAGTAATAAACTCAGTGCTATTAATAGCAGTAACGTATAGATAGAGTAACTCATAATAAAACACAGTAAGAGTAATAGATGAAGCTAAAATGATTTTAAAAGCTAAAAATACATTCAAAGCAAGCAGATGAACCTAGATGCATTAGATTTACAACATCAACTTATAGCAAAGAGATATCTAAGCCAAGTATCATTGCCTGCAGGTTTTCAGAAATAGGACTATTAGATTTTGGTTTTCGTGGGTTTGTTTTTTTTATTTTTTGGAGGACGTAGACTTCTATAGCAAGGAAAAGTCAGTAAGTTGATGTCCAAAGCTAATGAGAAGCCATAAGGAAGTTTGTCTGGCTTGGTGCACTTGGTTAACCTATCAATTATAGCTCACTCAACAAACCAATATTTAATAAGCCAGGACATAGCCCAATATTGTAAACATAATAACCAGGAAAGCACTCTCTCAAGTTCACCCAGGAATTGTTGGAATTGCATACAAATGACATTTTATTAAATAAGCAAAAGTCATTACTTTGAATTATTTAAGGAAATGTTCAGGTAATATTCATTTAGCAAATGCCTCATTTAGAAATGCCACATTCACAGCTATTTACTTATTTATTCTGCTAAGTTTTTATCCCACCTTTGTAGATAACTCAAAGCAGTGAACATACTGTATCTAATACTCCGCCCTCCTCCTGCAGGCTGCAGGCTATATCTGCAGTACTGCAGACTACTTCTGCTAATCATCGACTGCCAGCAGTTTGGCAGATCGAATCTCACCAGGCTCAAGGTTGACTCAGCCTTCCATCCTTCCAAAGTAAATAAAATGAGGACTCAGATTGTTGGGGGCAATAAGCTGACTCTGTAAACCGCTTAGAGAGAGCTATAAAGCCCTGTGAAGCAGCATATAAGTCTAAGTGCTATTGCTAGTGCTATTTTCCCCACAACAACAACCCTGTGAAGCAACTGGGGCTGAGAGCATGTGATTGGCCCAAAATCAACCAACCAGTTTCCATGCCCATGCCCAAGGTGAAACTAGAACTCCCAGGCTGCTGGTGTCTAGGCCAGCCTTAACCACTATACCAAATAGTGATGCTGATTTTAAAAAAATTACAATATTTATATTGTATTAACCCTTGCAGTTCTGTAAAGCAACAAAAAGTGAAATAAAATTGTAATCACAGTGCGGTTTCATTTAATGAACAGTTTACTGAATAATTGAGTTGCTGGACTAAGTTGTAATCACTAAATGAAAGCTACCTATTCTTTAGCTAAAACATGAAGTATGTTTCTTTCCTCGTTTCAGAACAGCCGTATAAGCTGTATTGCACAGAACACTGAATGTCAGCCTCAGAAAATATCTGGAATTCTCTACTTAAAAGGGAAAATATGTCTGATGGATGAGAGCTTCTCTAGTCAGTTGTCTCCTGCCTCCTATAGTAGCAGCATGATTGACTATTGCGCATTTAGCACATCCATGTTACTAATAGGCACATATATTATGTGGTATTTTATTCAAATATTATATTATATGGTTATATGTATAAAGAAGTATTCTACAAATAGTTTAGGAAAATAATGTGAGAAATACCTGTAGGACATTTGTTTATAAATAATGCACATATGCAGAAACTTTCACAAACAACTTCAAATAAAATTAAGTCCAGAGACTTAAAAGCTTTACCACTCCTGATAGAATGCCATAATAAAAATATAGAACAAATTTTCTATTAAAAATTGTACAGTTCTAAACTCTAGGAAATCTATATTTGACACTGTACTGGACGGGCAGAAGAAGGTAGAGAAGAAGAGACTTTCCTCTAGCTACCAAGCATGAATCTGATCAGTGGTCCAGATAATCTAGCCATTCTTCCACATTTCTAGGAATAGGGATGATCACAATCGGCCACTGAACACACTAAAATTTTAGGTCACTGTTGAAAGCTTTCTTTTGGCTGGATGATTTGGTAGCTAATAGCCAATCGATTTCACTGTAGTGTGGAAAACTCAACGATGTCAACAGAGAAATGTAAACATCTTTTTAAGGCAAGTAGAGAAGCAGAACTTGGATCACATATTCATTTAAACTGTTGTTGCCTTCATAATGTGCATGGTTGATTGTTTTTCAATTCCATAGAGTAGACTGGTGCTGGTTGAATCCCTTAGAATCCTAGAAGAGAACAGACATAGTTTATATATTTCAATTTTGTTTTGTTTTTTTCATCTTGTTTAATGTAAGTGGAGCTTCCTCACTTTTCTAAATCTTTTTCATTTATTTTTGTAAGATTTTGTCCCTTGATCTTTCGGTTAAATTCTTTGTGGCAAATGATATTTTTCTCAGTGTTTTTACTTTTAATAATATTTCTATTCTATCCTAATCAGCAGTGTAAATAAACTCATCAATAAAACAAGAGCAAAAGAAATATGTGTCTCCAGAGAATCATTTAAATACTAAAACATTAATCACGTTGCTTATTTTTACTGCAAGGAATTAAAAGCTAGCTGAAATGTTGTTTTCCACGTCTTCCAGAACGCTGGAAAAGAAAGGGCCAAGTGTCCCTCTAGGGAGCAGCATGTTCCATGGTATGTAACCATCAAGAGACAAAGAACAATAATAAAATTATTCATGGTAAAAACTAAGACAAACATTGCAAACTATTATGATGACATCACCCAAACATTATTTCAACTTCCATAAGTTCTCTGAAATAGTATGTGCTATATTGAATACCTCTAGAAAGTGGAGTTTGAATTCCTGGCGGTAATGCCAGGGCAAAAACATGGCCATTGAAAAATAGCATCTATGATCCTCAGCCCACCTACTCCACAAAAATGGGAAATCACTAGACGCTCCTCCCAAGACATTCAAAATCAGATTGGTGGGCTAATTCTGGTGGGAGAAGGCAGTCTTGAAAATACTTCAGGGGAAAGTACATAGGGCTTTATAAGTCAAAGCAACACTTTGAATTTCACCCAGAAGCACATCAATTAGAAAGCAGCAGTTGGGTTTCCTTGGCACCAAACAACAGTCAATAAATGGGCAATTACATTTTGGATCTACTTGTTTCTGAATAGTCTTCTAGGGTAATACCACATCAGCACAACATAACTCAGAGGTACCGAATGTTTCAGCTATCTTAGCCCATGGTTGGAACAACTTGTTAAAAAGAACAGGTCTTCCCCAATGTGTGGGTCTTCCTTCTCCTACAATCATCTATCCAGTGCTTCCTGAAATACATTTCTTTGCTTATCATTATGTCAATACTGCCCTCCCTCATCAATGATTCTAGTATTTTGTACTATTTGTTTTTCCTGGTTCTGACCATAATATGCAGAGCATTTTTGTAGAAACACTATGTCCAATTTATAGTCAATCATCTACACCCCTGAATGATAATCTTTATCCAAACATCCATCTATCAACCCTTACGACAATCCTACCCACAATACTCACTATCTACCCCATTCATATAACTTCCTAATAGCCTTGCTCTCAAATTTTCACAGAACTTCTGACCTTCCTTATACACCTCTGCTGCTAGTGTTTTATAATATGACAGGTATCTTCCTCTCATTTCCCTACTCAATGAATATGGAATGCCATTCATTACTCATTACGCCTTGTCTCTCCCAGGGAGCAAATTTTCAATCTACCAGTTGGATTGTCAGCCTCATTAGGTAGACCAGACCAAAATCATCTCCAAGGAAGATTAAAACTACTTTTATTGAGATGGGCTATAATAACTCTGTCTTACATTTACCTCCACTAAGCTCCATCTTTGCTCAGTCCATATTCTTCTTCCCTACTATCTCCACATCCTGTGTCCCATCTCTTGCCTTTAGTCTAACTCTTTATTTGCAGCATTCTACAAACTGCATACCCTTCACTCTTAAAACAGTCTACTCCATTGCTTACTCTTTTATCTTCAATCTTACCTATACTACAAAATTCTCCCTTCAAATTCTCCCCTTCCCCAATACCCTCCCTTATATTACCCTTAGCAATTAACCATAACAATATATTGACAAAAAAAATTTTTAATTGATGGCAGAAAAATGTTTCCATGTACTTTTGTTTTGTCCCTTTGATTTAGCCTCTACATACCTTTATCAGTCAGGATTTTGTTAGCAGGGTACTGAGAGGACAAAATGCAGTGTGAAATGTTCTCAAGTTAGAATTCTAAGTAACATTATGCTTTCATAGAATTGTGATATTATGATCAAAGAGTTGTGTCCTTTGTGCCACCTATATCAGAGTCCAGAAGAGATTGTATAGATATCCAAGAAAACTATTCTTAAATGCTTATTTTGGGGAGCATTTCTCTCTTCAATTTATTTGTTCTTTCTCCAAAGCCCTAATCTACTCTAAAATCATGTAATCTATATTTTACTAATAATTTAAGTCCCTTCTAGCCCAAACACAATGGAATTTAATGGTATTAAATCCACTTTCTGGATGTAAAGCTCATTAAGTAAACTCAAGCACATAAGCTAATTCTACTGTATTGTAAAACTACAGTAACAGCATCTTGCAAATCTGAAAGTGGAATTCTCCTGCCATCACCTTTATAATCCAATAACCCAGGGAGCCTAAGCTTCTTGCTCCACTTTCTCTCCTCCCATTATGTAGCTGTTGTCTCTTAACTGTTCCCTAAGCGGCATCTCTTTACCCCATCTCTCAAGTTCATTCCCCACATGCTATTAACATCGGATGACTTTGGACTGGAGGAAAATGCAGGTTTGTGCTTTGTTAATTAGCAGGTTTGGACCCAATCAATATTTGAATGGAAGATCTACAGGGAATCGCACGGCTGTAGGCTAAACTGGAAAGAAAATTATATGAATGTATCCAAGAAATCACCACAAGATAAATTTGATTGGAGAGAGGTTTTACTTTCAATAGTTGCTTATGTAAACATCAGTGAAATAAAAGAAAGGGGCAAGGTCAGGTTTTTTACTGGAAAAATACCGGTACATCCTGCTTATTACACAATGCTACCATTTGGAAAAGATCCCTTTCCATTTTCCATCAAAGCAAAATGTTTGAGAGTAGAAAGAGCCATTTTTGCAACTGAGTTGTAAACCTTAGTGGGCATATTGAATATTCTTCCCAGAATCCTATAACTCCTGCAAGGAATGGAAGAAAAATTTAACGAAGATTGAGCAGAAACTGAAGTGAACTAGCACAAATAGTTGCTAATTCTTCAAAGCAGCATCACTTCCCCTCAGCTTTTTTCTCTTCCCTTAGCTGCTTATTTAATCCTCAGCATCTCCTCTTCCTTCTACAGATTCACGAAATGGGTTTTATTAACCTTCCTTCTCATTTTTCTACACTGATCTTTTGTCGGGTACAAGCCAAAAGCCATTACAAAAACAAGCAAACCTCCTTTTTGAAGTGTGGGGGGGGGGGGAGGATCATTTTAAATTCCTTGTTTCTTCAGCATAAATTACAGCAAACTGATTTTCAGGGCAGTTGAAGTTACCATGCAATAAAATACTTTTTCTAATGCATCTTAGAGATGGGAGAAAGGAGCATGTGAAAATATATCTAAGTATCATACATTCAAAATTCATATCAGACGTCTTTGTTTTATGAAAGGAAGTTGGCATTATCTTTCCTAATGACATGTGGCTTCAAGATAAAAATGTGCAGGAAAACACACCCCAGCGCTTCCCGTCAAAGCATTCAGTTGTGTAAATACGACCTTTCGAATTTCAAGATCTCTCTCCAAAAAAAGCCAGACATTCCCACACTACCTCTATACTCCCAAATACGCTATCAATTTTATGAGTTAAGAAAAGTTGGTGTTCCAAACATATTTTAGCAGTTTTCTGTATGGTGAACTCTCACATTCAGAACCTCTTATCGCTCATGATTTTCCCCCCCCCATAAATTCTCTAAATCTTTCATTGCCGTCGTCATCGTCGTCATCTATTTATGGTCAAAAAACATAGAAACGAAGAATGATTTGCAAAACTGAAAATTAACTATTCTGCCAGTATGGGCACTTTTCCATATGAAGACACACATACACTGTATGGTAAAAAGTTGTTTTTTTTTAATGTATTTAACACTCCGCAAACAAAGAAATGCTTGTACTTTCTTGCATTAAAAAGTACTAGTAAAAATAGTACAAAGGTAAAACTATATAAGGTAAGATAAAAATAATGAATAGGATATTACATTGGGGGGAAGTACTCCAGCACTGCTTAGTGCTGGCGTAATTTAAAATGATCCTTTTTTCCCTTCTCACTTCAACAAGGAGGTTTGCTTGTTTTTGTAATGGCTTTTGGCTTGTACCTGACAAAAGAAAAATGGAAAGGAAGGCTAATAAAACCCATTTCCTGAATGTGTAGAAAGAAGAGGAGATGCTGAGGATTAAATAAGCAGTTAGAACCATTCATACAAAAGGGAAGGGAGAGAAAACTGAGGGGAAGCGATGCTATTTCGAATAACCAGAAACTCTTCGTGCAAGTCCGTTCACTTTTTGCTCAATCTGGGTTAACTTTTTCTTACATTCTTTGTAGGGGGTCATAGCATTCTGGGAAGAATATTCAATATGCCCACTAAGGTTTACAAATCAGTTGCAAAAATGGCTTTTTCTACTCTCAAACACTTTATTTTGATGGACAATGGAAAGGGACCTTTTCCAAAACAGTAGCACTGTGTATTACAGTAGCAGGATGTATTTCTCCAGTAAAAAACCTGACCTCGCCCCTTTCTTTTATTTCACTGATGTTTACATAAGCTGCTATTGAAAGTAAAACCTCTCCCCGGTCAAATTTATCTTGTGGTGATTTCTTGGATACATTCATATAATTTTCTTTCCAGTTTAGCCCACAGTCGTGCGATTCCCTGTAGATCTTCCATTCAAATATTGATTGGGTCCAAACCTGCTACTTAACAAGGCCCAAACCAGACTCAAACCTGCTTTTTCCTCCAGTCCAAAGTCATCCGATGTTAATAGCATGTGGGGAATGAACTTGAGAGATGGGGTAAAGAGATGCTGCTTAGGGAACAGTCAGTTAAGAGAGGGAGGCTCAGGGGGTGGCTTCCGTACTTTTATAATGCTGATACAAAGATAAAAAATTGGATAATTATACAACAGTGGCATCTTTATTGGCATCCCTTTCAAAAAAAACAATATCTAATATTTTCTCCCCTCCAAGATCTAACTTCTTTCAAATATGGTAGGGAACTAGAATGTACAAGTAAAGTGCCTCTAAAGAATGCTTGCATAGATGTATCTTAAGGATTTATATGTTTTATCTACTTGATACGATGTCAGTCAGTGGGATTGAAATGTCTTTTAGAGATCTTTAAAAACTTTTACCAGGGAGAACAAAGAAAAAAATTGAGTGGAACTAGTATCTGTTCCAATATAGTATTATGGATTGTGCTCTTTTCTAATATATTAGTGCACATGTAATGAGTAGGATGGGGCAAACTATCCCATACCATTATATTTGTTTGATATAATCCAAGCAACTTTATATTCTGTAATCATATGAAGAGAATTTATTACATGAAATCAAGTAGTAAAGTACTAAAGATAAAAATGCTTGACAAATTATTTTTTTAAACTGAACAATTTACCTCTCTGTTTTTTCCTTTGTCGTCTCCAGCAGCATACAACCAAAACAATAACCAGGATCAGAAGAATCAAAGTCAATACAACTGGTATCACAGGAAAATATTTTTTGATACCGTCTGCATGGGGAAAAAAGAGAATGTTACTGCAGCTGACAGTATATAATGGGATCCATATTACTGAAACTCCATCAATCCACCCCATTAAAGCCTACAAAGAAGGTGTGTTGCAGTTGCCATTGGTGAGGGACCTCTATTTGGTGAGATGTTAAATCTATCTATATGTTGTACAATTAAAGAATTTCATCATGAACATTCTTTAATTTCACAACATATAGACATATTTAGCCATAGTTTCAATTGGGAAAATGTGACCATCCTAGACCAACCAAGTCCAAAAATACCAGAGAATTTCTAGAAGCCTGGTACTCTGACAAATCAGCCTCTAATAGACACATAGACATTAACAACATCTATAGACTATGCAATAGAGACTATCACCCAGCCTAAAAAGGAACACTGTGGACCCAACCACATCTCCACAAGCAATCAGCATCCAGATCATCATACTGTAAATTAGCTGCAAGGTTAATATCAAACCAACAATCAAGTATATGATACCCCAATCAACAAACTGCCAAACAGCCAAACTTTGTGTTGTGTTGTGTTGTGTTCTGTTCTTTTCTTTTCTTTTCTATTCTATTCCAGTAGATAGATTCAGATTCAGGCTGCAAAATTCACCCAGCCTAAAAAGGAACAGTGTGGACCCAACCATCTCTCCACCAGCAACCAGCATCCAGACGATCATACTGTAGATTATCTCCAAGGTTAACATCAAACCAACAATCAAATAAATGATACCCCAATCAAGAAACTGCCAAACAGCCAAACAGTAAACAGCCCAACCAAAGAATCTCTAAGACCACCTCCACCAACACCAACAGGGCAAGCCACCATTGATAGCAAACTGTACTCCTTACTAGCGCTGATGATGTTAGCTAGTTTGGGTAATGAAATATCTGCAAGAAAACAAGCAAGGTCAGAGAGCATCAAGGACTCCTCATGTCAACCCTGAGCTACAAATATTCTCCTTTATAAGTAAAAAAAATATTAGCAGAAATAAGATTTTCAAACACTCTCCCACATACAGACATAGAGTTTTACCAGCTTTTTGAAAAGTGCTATTATTGGACCTATTTGTTCTATTAACTTACCTAGTTCTTTTCCTAGCACTTCAATACTTTCTATTTTTCCTCTGTGAGAAATGTGGCAAGTCAGCCCTTGTTCAACATTTGATTTGCTTGTAAAAATGTTGCTTATGACCGATAATGTGCCATTTGGGTTTGTGATATCCTTTTCTTCCTTTTCACCTTCTGATGGAAACCATGAAATATTTGGTCTTGGGAAACCAGTTGCTAAACATTTGGCACGCAAATGATTATCAGAGATGTTGTAGTCTATAGATGTTTTGAGATCATCTGTGACACACATCACAAGATCAAAACTTGATTAGTATAGCAATAATAGTAGCACTTATAGACTTATATCCATTCCATAGGGCTCTTGTAATATAGTATAGGAGCTCAAGGGAACAATAAAATGTAAATGAGGAAACGACTAGATTATATGCATTCTTTCAAATGGAAAGTGGACTTCTGGCTAGAAAATTCACATACCGTAATCATTTCTAGGTAACATCCTCAAATATCATAGAAAGTACCATTAGGTCTCTTTATATTTTATGCAATAAAATACAAATCAGTCCTGTGCCCGATAACATAATCCCCTGTTAATCTAGATAGAATCCTTTTTGCTCTCCAAATGTTTTGTATTTCAATTGATATCAAACTTAGACAATATCCAAGAGATTGTGTGAAGTATTCAAAATATTTGGTTGATGCCAAATATAGTGCTATACACAATATCTTCTAATTTAAGCTAACTGCAAGGTATTGTGATTTAAACTTTTGGAGGGAACTAAACTGTTTCTGCATTATATGAGTGGTAATAATTAGATCTACTGTAAGAGATATCAACTGCATTGTTGCAGTAGCCAAAAAAAAAAAAATCTCACAAAACAAAAAACCTCAAATGTTTGCAAAATAAAATGAATGTGGACTTTCTGATGTAATTTCTATAAAATTCCATTAAATTTGTCTTGAGTGAGGACTATTGATTATTATTTTTCCTTGCATAATTTAGTGTTCTATACCCTCAACTAAAGCACATGATTTATTGTAATAATGCCTCATTTAAAGACAAGGCCTGATCAATCCCCCATTGAAGCTAGTTTTATTTGGGCAGACTTACCATAAACAGAAAGACAGGGCTGCCCCATGTGAGGCCCTACAGGAAACACAAGAAATGAACACTCGTAGCAACCATTATCTTCTGTGCTCACATTCGACAAATGAATAGCAGTATCTTTAGGGCTCCAAATTATAAAATTGATCCGATCTTTGTGTTTTAAAACAGTTGAACCTGTATCTTTCTTATATGTTGCAATGTTTTCATCATTTCCATTCTTTTTTTTGGTCCATGTAACTTGGTCAACATTAGACTGTTGTAATGAAGTACATCTCAAAGTGACACTGCCACCTAATTCCACTTCTTGATTGCTTGTCATTACCGAATCTGGTAGAACACAAAACAGTTCATAATTGCTAATTATACATGCACTTCAGATAACAAATATTTGTCTTTATAGAATCCTTTCTCCCTAAAAGCCATTTGAGTAAGTTGCCTTTATAAATCCAAAATTGCTCTGCTCATTTTAGCCACTCCTCCACTTGTCTGGTAGATAACAAGAACTGCCTCTGCAAATAAGCAAACAGCTTATTTCATCTTCATTATCTCTTCATTATCTGTTCTCAGATAATGAACATCTTCATTATCTTTTCTTGGGAACAAAGTAATAGTAATAGTGTATATATAGGTCTTTCCAAAATTACAAATGACAAAGAATATACTGGAAAACATTCTGAGTGGTCTATGCAAATGTAAGAATATTAGTTGTGCAACATTTAAAATATATGATTTCCTCAATTAAATATAATGAAAGCTGTTCCATAAATACCTTTTACTAGATTTTAACTTGTATTCCCTAGTTTATAAATAGAGATGCTATTGTCTCTATTTATAGGCTACAACTTATATTTATAGGCTATTTCTACAATCATGTAAAGTTAAGGCAAATATATAGAAATAGCTTCTCTATTTATAGGCTGTGGAATGTATTCAAAACTAATAGAAGGTATTTTGTTCTGATTTTTAGTGCTAAGTTAAAATTCCTGCTACTCTTATAATGTTCTTGCTCATCTTTGTTAGGCTCTTGGATTAATTTCTACAACACTATTATTTTTTTCATCAATTATCGTAAGTATTCTATCGAATGCTTACAAATCCAAGTTACAGAAGAAATATAGAATCACATAGGACTGGAAACGTGATGGAGGTGATCAAGCCCAACTCACTGTTAGTTCAGGAATTAAAATTAAAGCAGTCCAAAAATATAGCTGTCAGATGCATATAAATGAAAGGGACTCTACCACTTCTCTGTTATTAGTTCTATTTATTAAATTGCTCTTATTGTTACAAAGGTATCCCTATGCTTCAATCAAATGTTTAAACCCACTATGCCATATCTGTAGTCTTATTTTAACTTGTAATAATATAATTCTAAAAGCTGGAATGGTCCCCGTTCAGACATTCATGGCTTTTTAGTTCACTGTTTATAACAAGATCATTCTGAAGGTTTTCAATTTATAAATGTACTGGTAATGCAGATGAAGGCCATGTCACTTGTAATGGAGATAAAATAAAGGAACAATTAATACAGTAGGGTGCAAAATAATAGATAGAATGAAGAGTTGTAAGTTAGCTGGTAAAGACAATTGTTGATTCGCTGAACACATCTTAAAATGGAGAATCTCCCTAATGTTTAGTACAAGCAGAATAATCTATGATCTTTTTTGGACCAGACTGCTTTTAGACTTCTCTTAGCACCAGAGAAGATTAGGGTTTAAATAGCTGAAATGTAAATCAATCACAGTTGTACTCTGCAAATGTAAATTTATGTTATGTAGGCTAAATTAAAGATTATTGAATGAAATGGGTTAAGAAGTAATGATGCACAGCTCCATCCCAGGCCTATCAACTTGTATAAATGAATATATTGTCCAATGCTTAGCATATCTGTGGTGAATTCACATTGCAGGTGCTTAAATTTAAAAATACTCTGACACTTCAACAAGTCTAGACACAACTTTAGCCGAATAAATCCCAGAGTAGTGTAGTTAGATGAAATATCCGAGAAATCTTCAACTTTTAAGATGCAATCACAAGATCAACACCTTTTGTAATCTCTTCATTGTATACATTCGTTTGTAAACGACCAATCATTTTATTTCATTACTATATGTCACAGTACGGTCATCTACATTCCTTTCATCTGCAGGTTGAAAGTTTCAGACTACTCATGCTATAAACAATAAACTATAATAAAATACCATGTAAATGATGCAAGTTCATGGTGTGTGAATAGTGACATACTACATTTCATACCTATGCTCTCACAATGTCAGTATTAGGCAGCTGTCTACTTTTAATAGCCATGGCTTTCTTTGAACATCTCTTAGCATCTGAAGATAATTCTACTTTTATAAAGCACAGAAAGGTTAAATTCAAAA